>NW_023416312.1:14455707-15724760 GCF_014176215.1 Rousettus aegyptiacus
TTGCTGAGTAGAGTATTCATGGTTGTATAGTATTATTTTTTATAACTTTGAATATATCTTGACATTCCTCTGGCCTGCAAAGTTTCCATTGAAAAATCAGCAAACATTCTTATGAGGGTACCCTTGTAAGTAACTAGCTGCCTTTCTCTTGCTGCTTTTAAGACTCTCTCTTTGTCTTTGACCTTTGGCACTTTAATTATGATGTATCTTGGTTTGAGTCTGTTTGAATTCCTCTTGCTTGGGACTCTTTGTACTTCCTAAACTTGTATATCTAATTCCTTTGCTAGGTTAGGGAAGTTTTCTGTCATTATTTCTTCAAAAAGATTCTCAATCACTTGCTGTCACTCTTCTCCTTCAGGTACCCCTATGAAATGGCTATTGTTATGCTTCATGTTGTCCCAGAGGTCTCTTGAACTATCCTCATTTTTTTCATCCTTTTTTTCTTTTTGTTGTTCTGATTGGGTGTATTCTGCTACTTTGTCTTCCAGTTTGCTGATTTGATCTTCTACTTCATCCAATCTACTGTTCAGTCCTTCCAGTGTATT
This sequence comes from Rousettus aegyptiacus, assembly GCF_014176215.1. Taxonomy (NCBI): domain Eukaryota; kingdom Metazoa; phylum Chordata; class Mammalia; order Chiroptera; family Pteropodidae; genus Rousettus; species Rousettus aegyptiacus. The sequence goes on from NW_023416312.1 coordinate 14,456,253, forward strand.
TTTCATTTCAGTTATTGTATTCCTCATTTCTGTCTTTTTTTTATAGTTTCTAAGTCCTTTTTTATGCTTCCCGTCTCTCTGTTGCGATTCTCATTGTGCTCCTCCACTCTCCCCTTAAGTTCCTTTAGTGTCCTTATAACCCTTGTTTTAAACACTCTGCCTCCATTTTATTTAGCTGATTTTCTGGAGTTTTCTCCTGTTTCATTTGTGGCATATTTCTTTGTTTTCTCATTTTATTAGTCTCTATGTTTCTTATGTGTTAGGAATATTTGTTTCATCTTTCAGCCTTGGCCAGATGGTCTTATGTGAAAGGTGTCCTGTGTAGCCCAGTGGCACACTCTCCCTGGTCCCCTGTGCCGGGGTTTCTGGATTTGACCTTTGCGTGGGTTGTATGTGATATTCTGTTGTCGTTAAGCTTTTGTTGTTAGTACAGTAGTGGATGGGATTAATGTTCAGGCTGACTAATTGTGGGAACTGGTTGCACCCACAGGGTAAGGGTTGCTGCTGTGTGTGGCTGACCCCACTGAATGGGATTTGCCCTAGCAGGCTGTGTACTTGTCGCAACCATCCTTTGTGTACTGCTAATGGAGCTAGTCAGGAGTTGCTCTGTTGTGGTCTGGTGCCAGCCTCTGCATTGGTTTTGTGGCCCCTTGGGAGGAGCTCCCCAGTAGGCCAAGATCAGCTGCTGCCTTTGATTGTTCAGGGCTACCTGGTGGGAGCTACAAAGCAATCCGCAGATGGTTGTTGCCTATGTTGGATCTATAGGTAAGTGGAAGAGATAATGCAGGAGGCAGTATTCCAGTTATCCCCTGTCCCTGACGTATGGCAGTTTAGCAGAAGGATCAGTGCTCCTCCAGGTCTGACACTGCCTATTAGTTGCCCATAAGTCTCTGAAACTGGAAAAGCCTCTGGGTAATGTGCATGTTGGGTGGCACAGGGACCCTGGGAGTCTCCTGGGTCTATTGAGTAAACTTCCCCCAGCCACTGCAGCGTCAGTATATGTGCCAACACCGTCTCTGTGGCTCCCTGGACAAGTTTCCAATCGTAGCAAGGTCAGCTATTGCCCACCTCAGGCCTACAAACACCCAAGCTATGTTTAAGAATTACTGAAGCTCATGGGCATGAGTTTGTGGCCCACCACCGAATGGTTCTCCCAGATGAATGGGCCCTGCATGGGCCGTATGAACTGAGTGCTGTTATTTGCTGTTGAATTTGTGACACAGGCAAAGCACAGGATGGGACTGGGTTACCCGGGAGCAGGCTTGCCGCAGGTAATTTGTGGGTTAGGTGGGGTGTTGTCTCAGTGAGGCACTATACAGCACCAAATTTGCTGCCAGCTCTGGCACTGTGGGCTCCCACCAAAGTCAGATATCACTGTGCGACCTACTGTCACCTGTGATGAGCCCACAAAACCCCTGAGGTTTGCCCAAGAGATACTGTATCTTGTGCTGGCAGCAGTTTTCTTCCTGTCACTGTATTCCCTGAACTTTTCTCACTTTGCTGGCTGAGATCTGTTGACTGTATCACCCCAAGGCAGGGGCAGCTGCCTGTCAATGTGTGGTGTGTACTTTGTGTATTGGAGCGGGCAGGATCTCAGGGAGTCAAGGGGCGTCAGGCCACTAACCTCAGTTTTCTGCATTTTCTGTGTCTGTACATTCCTGCAGTAGTCATGGATCACAGCGAGATCAGCTGCTGTCTGGGCCTGGCCCTCAGATCCCCAAGATCCACCCAAAATCCAAGATCCACTCAAGTTCCTTTTGGCAGCAGTGATCTGCCTGAAACTGTTTCAGAAGTGTGTGTGCTCTCAGAGCTTGCTGCCAGCTGTGAATGTTTGGCCCTGAATAGGTGCAGGGTGTGGCAGCCATCCAGCAACTAAAGCCCCAGCAGTCTGCAAGTTGCTTGGGGTGGGCTGTTTGCCTCGGGCCAGCGCTTCCTAATGGCCCTGTGGGAGGGGTCTGCACAAAGAGCTGTCAGTAGATTGCCCTGTAAGGGGGCAAGACTAAGGCACAATGGTGGCTGCCCTTCCAACCTTCATTCTACAGCCAGGTAATGCAAACTTTCCCTGTGTGAATCTTGTGTAAGCCTGTGACCCACTGTCAGTGTTCCGGGTGAGTATCCGCAGATCTGAGAGTCTGTGCGTGGGTCCTTCAAAGGGGCGTCTAGGGTTTCAGTTTCCTTCCATTTCACCCAGATGGCCAGAATCCCCTCTGGTTTTTAATAGAGTTTTTTTGAAACTCCTCTCCCCTGAGCTGGGACTCTGGGCTAGGGTACCCCCAAAAGATGCTAGGACCCCCATCTTCTTCAGGGGAGCCTCTGAAGTCTTGCTCTCCCTCCCAGAGATCCTCCACCACCTGCAGGTGTGAGTTCAGCCCTACTCAGGACTTTGCCCCTCCTACCGGTGTTGATGTGCTTCCTTTATATTATCATATATGATATTATGATCAGCTGGACTTCAGATGATTCCTCACATTGATTATTTTATAATTTGGTTGTAATTTCAATGTGGACCTGGGAGGAACCGAACCCTGCTTTTACCTCGTCCATCATCTTCCTCGGAATCTTACAGTGTGATTTTTTTTAAAGGTGTGAAATGTGATGATTTTATACACACACACCCACACATAAACACACACAATGAAATGATTACCACAGTGATGTTAATAACACATCCATCACCTCCTGTAGTTATTTATTTATTTTTTTGTGGTAAGGACACTTAAAAATTTACACTCTCGACACGTTTCGAGTATACAGTACATTTAACTATAGTCATCATGGTCTCCATTAGCTCTCTGGAACATATTCATCTTATAGCTGAAAGTTTGTACCTTTTGACCAACATCTCCCCTTTTCTCCCACTGTTTAGCCCCTAGCAACTACCATTCTGCTCTCTGGTTTTATAAGTTCAACTCTGAGTTTGGAAAAGAGAAAAAAAAGGAGGTAATGGGTATGGCAAAGGAGAATTCCTGCTACAGTTGCTCCGGACTCCTTAGTCAACAAAATGTGTTTTTAAATTTGATGGAACAAACTCGTTCACAAAAGAATATTATACCGATATAAAATGACTGACCTATAAATTATTGAGAAAAAAATATAATTTATAAAATAAATTTTCAAGTATATTTTAAAAGCTATTTAATTCTTAATATAGTTCTAATTCAAAATGGAAAATATAGTTAGCCATTTCAAAGAATTTTTAAAATTGATTTTTATTGAGATATAATTGACATATAACATTGTGTAAGGTATATGTGTTGATGAAGGATTGTTTTTGACATGCAGTCTATTCTGTCAATATATTTTCAGCTAAAGTAATGGTGAATTTCTTATCAGGATTTAAAGATAATTACCTGAGCAGATATCCAGTTAACATAATTAGGTTGCCCAGATAGCCTAAATTGTTGAAATTTATTCAGAAAATGTTTTTCAGGAAAATACAGCAAAAATTGACTTATTTTGGAACAGGCAATGTTTATTTTTAAATTTACTTGTATCAATAAGAGTTCATTCACCAAAAAGGGAAAGTTTTACAGTGAAATTATTTTTGTTACATTTAAACCATATATAACAATACATTTTATATATGTATGTATATACGTATCTATATGTGTGTATATATATCTATATATCTCTGTCTATATAGTTTTATCTTTCCATAATTTAAAATTTGTATTAGAATAGCTGGAGAAAGATGAAATCATCTAACTGGCTTGAAGTTAAAGACTTTTGTTTTTCATTGATGAGTAGATTCTTGACCTATGTGAAAAAGGCCTATATAGTTTGATCCCTGTATTTACATTAGATAGAAGTTCATTTCACTATGTTTTATATGTAGTAGTTGCTTAATACAACTTTAAGTAAATCAGCGATTAACATCTGAAAAACAATCATTATGTATATTAATGATGATAGGAAAATATATATTTCTTTTAATTTAAAGGTTTTAGAACTCTTAGATATCATACAATGCCTTAAGAGGGGAAAATCAAGATAAAGAGATTTAGTGACTTGCCCAAGGTCTCACAGTTTATAAATTGCAGAGCTAGTACTGAAACTAATATACCTTAATTCCACAACAAAAACAAAATGATATACAAGTGGGACTGTATCTAAAAGCCTTCTGCACAGCAAAGGATATAATCAACAGAGTGAAAAGGCAACCTATGGAATGGAAGAAAATATTTATAAACCATATATCTGACAAGAGATTAATATCCAAAACATATAAAGAACTCCCATAATTCAGTAGCCAAAAATAAAAAGATAAAAGATTAACTGATTTAAAAATGAGCAAAGGACTTGAATAGGTATTTCTCCAAAGAATTATGTTGAAATAGCCAACATGTACATGAATAGATGCTCAACATCACTAATCATCAAGGACATGCAAATCAAAGCCACAATGAAGTAACAACTCACACCTGTGAGGTGGCCAGTATTAAACATTAAAAAAAAACAATAGATATGAGGATGTGGAGAAATTGAAGGCCTAGTATTCTATTGGTAGGTCTGTAAAATGGTGCAGCCACTCTGGAAAATAGTATGATGGTTCCTGCAAAAATTAAGACTAGAACTACCATATAATCCAGCAATCCTGCTTCTGGGTATTTATCCAAAAGGATTGAAATCAGGATCTTGAAGAGATATGTCCACTCCTCTGTTCATTGAAGCATTATTCATAATAACCAAGATGCGAAAACAGCCTAAATGTTCATTGACAGATGAATGGATAAAGAAAATGTGACACACACACACACACACACACACACACACACACACACGAGATAGTATTTAGCCATAAAAATGAAGGAAATTTTGCCATATGTGACAACATGGATGAATCTAGAGGGCATTATGGTAAGTGAAATAAACCAATTACAGCACAGATGCTGCCTGTTTCATTTATATGAGGTATCTAAAATAGTAAAATTTGTAGAAGCAGAGTAGAATGGTAGTTACCAGGTGCTGGTGGGAAGAGTAAATGGGGAGTGGCTGTTCAGAAGGTAAAAAGTGCCATTTATGCACATGAGTAAGTCCTAGAGAACTGCTGTGCAACATTCTGCCTGTAGTTAGCAAGACTATTGTGCACTTAAAAGGTTTTGGAGAAGGTAGATCTTATGTGTTCTTATGATAATAAAAATATAAAGCACATGTGCAGGCCATGGGTCACTCTCCTCAGAACTCTTCCCTCAACACTTTGCTGTGGTAGAACATAGTAGACTAAAACAATGAGATGGAAACTCAAACACAACTACTGATACAGCATTTTGTTAAAACATTCAAATTAAGTAGCCATTAAGGAAGGTGATCAAACACCAACTGATTTTTCCTAGCGTGTTCACATTTATAAAGCTTGAAAGCAAAAACAAACACACTCGAAGTTAAAACAACTAAAAACTTTATTTAAAATGACAAAAAATAACACCCTGTTGTTCACTTTGTTTTTTCCATTAATCTTTTAAGTATGTATTGCTTTTCCATTGACAGTATGTAATAGGAGGAAGCTTTTTATACAGGTCTTGATACAGTATATTAATTTTAATATATCTATATTAATTTTAATTTGTATCATATTTGGAGTGTTAGCTTTCATTATAGTCCTTTATGTAACTCATACTTATTTTTTTTTTGCTGCCGGAAGATAAAATGAGTCATTTTTACACACTTATTAACCCTTTAGTAGTTGAAAACTGACTTTTTTTAGAATCCACACAATTGTTTCTGTACTTATACAGGTAAAGCCAATTAATTTCTCTTCAGTTCAAATAACTCAATGGCAGAAACTTTACATTATTTTATATATATTATGTATATTTAGATTGATATGTATATTGACTTAGGACAAGTAAGTTTAGAAGTAGCTATCTATGTATGTATGAAAATACTTATCTGAAAATGAGCCCAAAAAAGTTTGCCACCTGTACTCTTTAAATATTGAAATGATATTTCTTGCTTTACCAAGTCTGTAAGTGAGAGAATGGATTCTTAGCACTGGGGGTGATTTAGAAATCACTCTTCCCTCTAGATATACTAGGGGATTTCTCATCTCTGGCTGTAGACCTCAATTCAGTTGTGATTCTGTTACATTATATTGCAAGACACTATTTCCACAGACCTATCAATTTCTTATAAATTTGACATTCTCAATTTTTCATTGTTTTCCTTTTATCTACTTAATATTTTCTGTAGTATGTTTTATTCTACTAGGGGTCCTTTTGATCCTTAAATATTTATAGCCATTTTACACTACCTCAGAATGTCATTAGCAATGTTACTTTTGTCCTCTTTCTACTTTTCTTTTTACCTTTCTTTTAATAAGTGTCTATACATGATATCTTTGCAAGTATGTTTATTTGTTAATTAGCTTGTAGAGTCTCCTATTTAATAGGTGCTCTTTTCTGCCCCAAACCCTATAATAATTACAAACAGAAGCTTGTTAGTAGGACTTTTGCATGCTACTAATTTCCTGAGTTTTCTTTTCAAATAGCGTGGGTTTTGTTCATGTATTTACAGGTTTTTTATGCCTTAGAATTAAATATTTCCTTTAAGTTTCCATGTGAAAGAATTTTTGGTCTCTCCTTCTTTAGTCCTTGATATTTGGTTCACTTTCTTATAAATCACACACACACACACACACACACGTGCATGTGGCATTCACACACACGTTTATTTTCTTTGTGTATTTAGTTTCACATCAGGAGATACTCCATTAACATCTGTGTTGCTACAGCCATAGATAAAATATAAGCCACATGACAGCAGGGACCATGTTAGTCTTGTTTATCTGGCATGATCAGTTTTGAATAATTATATTCTATGAATACATGAGTGGAAGCATTAGTTCAATTTCAAAATATATTAAAACAATATCTAACTAAAATTCTTCTGTGCTCTTCAGGCCTAACCCTATTTGAGTCCAGCTGAAAAAGTGCAAGTGGCCTTTTAGGTATGGTAGAGCAGAAAGGATGCCAGCATTGGAGCCAAGCGGTTCTTAATTCAAATCCTGGCCTTGCCATTTAATAGTTGTGTGACCTTTGGCCAGCCTTTTAACTTCTCGGAGCCAAAGTTTTTTAATAGGTAAGAAGAGGATAACAACCTCTTCCCTGCAGTATGGTTTGAACAGTAGTGAAAACATTTCAGTGCCCAAAGAAGATGTTCAATGTATTTTATTATCTTTTATGTTTTACACTATAAGATAATATCATCCACATAAACCAGCATGCATATTTAAAAAAGTAGCTAATTTTTAAAAATATTGGCCTCAGAAATTGTTCATTGTGACTTAATATTCTAATGATATATTTTTACATTCTATATTTTCTTTTGTTTGTGCTATTTTTATTTCTATATCTGTTTCTTTATACACCTTCCTCACCTCTTGGGCATAAGCAGATACTCTTCCCTTGCTCATCCTCTTATTTTGTGTCTTCAGTTCAACATTAATACCATATCAGTCAGGTATTGGTCACAAAGGGGTGTGTTGCTCTATAGACTTCAAGCAATGAAGTGATTTGATACAAAGAATTAAGCACTTTACTGAATCACTTGGAAAGGCTAGTGCAATGAAATTCAGGGGAAGATGCCACTAGCTCTTCGTTTAACCACATCTTTCAGAGAGTCAGAATATTGATAGAACACAGGAAACCACCAGCAATTTTCACCACTTCTTGTATCATCAAAACAGGTGATTTGTAGGGAAATGCCCAGTGGCTGCTCGAAAAATTGTATGTCTGCAGAAGTGCACACCTCTGCTCACCAATGCCAGGGAAGCCACAATAAATCTTTAGCTTCTCCTTGACTTGTGAATCTGCTACAAGATTCTGGAAAATGTGATAGCTATCCCAGTCTCTGGCTGGAAGAATGGTATTAAGTTGCCAACGAGCAAGACAACACAGTTTTTCTGTATATCACTTTATTTTTATTCTGATTTCTCAGGTATGCTCTCTATTTTAGTTCTGATCTTCATTCTTCTTGTAATTGCAAAAATGATTGTTGAGTAATATAATAGCTTCAAGAAAGTGGTTTGTTTATGTTTAACGTGTATACTACTGTCTCTTTGGCATCTTTATATCGCATTTCTTTCAGAAGCTCATTCTTTTTCTAAAAATGTCTATCGATCAGAAGCAAACTATGGCATGCAGACCAAACCTGCTGGCTGACTGTTTTTCAAAAAATAAAAATTGTTGGAGAAATATCAAACCCATTTATTTTCTTATTGCCAGTGCCTGCTTTCACATCTCACTGTTGAATATTTGCAGCAGAGATCACAAACCTAAAATATTTACTTTCTAGCCCTTTATAGAAAGATGTTGCTAATCACTGCTCTAGATAATATGTAAAGAGGGGGACCACCATGGGTGGCTTTTCTTATATATTTGCCTTTTGAATTTCTTTCATAATCAATACAATGAGTATGGACCTTCTTATCTCTTGGGTATATGGTGTCATCATATTGTAGGTACTTGTGTGGAACTCTGTCCACATTCTTAAAAATAGGATTGTTTGTCCAACAGAAAAGTATTCACTAAAGCAAAACAATGAATATGTTCCAAAACTTCCTCCTGTGCTAGGAATTGTTATTTCACTTACATTCTCCAAATATGTTTTCTAGTAGTGCATCATGTTATCTTTATTTTATTAAAAATTATTGGGGTGATGTTGATTAACAAAATCAAATAAGTGTCAAGTGTACAATTCAACAGTGTGCCATGTATATATTGCATTGTGTGTTCACCACCCAAAGTTAGATTTCCTTCCGTCACTAAATATTTGGCCCCTTTTACCCCTATCTACCTCCCCTACCCCTTCCATCTGGTAACCACTAATCCACAGCCCTGGTCCATGAGTCTCTGTTTGTTTGCCATGTTTATTTATTGCTTTCAGTTTTATATCCCAGCACCATGTCATTTTGGTTCTCACATGCTTTACTACTCACAGGGCATATCCATTCTTTCTCGAAACTTGTAGTCACTGTTGAATGGTACCAATGATCTTTGATTTCTAATAACTAACTTCCTTAGTATATTTTAAAAACCATGATCTGCCAGTAATCCTTTTTGTCTCCCAGTAGTTAGGGCTCTCATCTTACTAGCAACTTGATTATGCCAGTTACCTTTGAGCCATGAAGACAACATATGATGTCAAAACCTTTTCGTTCCTTGCCATCTTAGGATTCACCCACATCTTTCCTCTTCTATCTTCTGTATCTTTTCCTGTCTTTGAAGTCATTGTTTAAATGAGAGGGAGAGAGGAAGAGGGGAAGGGGGTCAGAGAAAGGGGGGGGGGAGGATACAAGCAGTGCATGCGCACATGAGCCATAAACATCTTTTTTTTTTTATTTATCAGCTATTATCAGTTATTATTACTTATCTATTATCAGCCTTTTCTCCAGCATCTTCACTTGTCTTTTTCAATCTTGTAAAACATGATGCTTTCTTCTCAAACATTATAACTTGTCTGTCAGTAGGGTTTTATTCTTATATGACCTCTTCCTTTGCTCATCACCTTGACTCTTATTCTACGTACTCTGCTCACTTACTCTTTGATTTCTACTTCTTTTGCTCCAGTTCTTACAGTTTCTTCTCTATTTTTAAAAAATCTTTTCTCCTCATCAGTTAATGCTTCTATGGATGGAAGTATTCATTTTGTTCTTGAAGACATTTTAATAGTCTCCTTCCCTTGAGTATATTTCTTATGCCATTTTAACTTGCTCCTTGACAATCTAAAATCTTGAAAGAGGAATAGTTTATTCCTCCTCTTTAATATATGTATATATTTTTATTAGGTTTTCTCCCTGTTCAACAAGAATTATTTGAAAAATTTACTAATTTACTAATTTTTGACAAATTCACTTAATCATTTGTAAGACATGAGCTTCCACTTTACATTCTACTTTGTCTATTTCCCCCTACACATTTATCCAATCATTCCAAAGACCATCCCTATCTGTATGTTTTTGTCATAATTCTGATAGCAGATTAAATTAGATAGCAAATATCTAAATATAAAATTTCCAATCCCATATTCTTAAAAAGTGATTCTATTTTGTAGAATAATGTCCAGTTATTTCCAGCCTTGTCATCTTTCTCTGGGACAACACTGGAAATGCTCTGCAAGATATAGAATTAGTGAAGAACTTATATATAAATATAAAATGCTTCCTTCTTTTATATTTCTTTGGATGTAGGGTAGCTACATGTATAAATGTGCTATTTCCTAATTCATTTTCACGCTTACATATCTTCTAATGCAGATCTTATATTATTAAATATCTTCACAAATACAAGTTCATATTTGCATTATTTATGTCTCCTTGACCCATCTGAAATTAGCTTTAAATTTACTTGTCAAATGTGGTAGCCACTAACCACATGTGACTATTTAACTTTGTTGACTAAAATTCAATAAAATTAAAAATTCAGTTCTTCAGTCGAACTAATGATATTTCAGGTGCTCAGTAGCCACATGTGGCTAGCAGCTACCACATTGGACAGTGCAGGTAGAGAATATTTCCATAGGGCAGGAGGTTCAGTTGGATACTCTTAAATTGTTGCTAACATAGTTCCTTCATTTGCAATACATTTCTCCCAATCACATTAAGCCCTCTTTGTTGTACTAAGATTGTGTAAATTTGATTTCTCTTTCATCAGACTCCAATGGGCTGCAATTCTAAACTTTAATGGTCATTCGCTGTTTGTATTATGTGTCCCCCACCCACATTTCATTTAACACAGTTAAATATCCTTTTCTTGAATTCTCCTTTAGTTCTCTTCCTTAGACCACTGGTTCTCAAACTTTTAATGTACATCTAAATCACTTGGAGGGTTTGTTATAACATAGATTGAAGGGCCTCAGCCCCAGAGTTTCTGATTCAGTAAGACTAGGATGGGGCCTGACAATTTGCATTTCTATCAAGTTCCCAGGTAGTGGTAGTGCAATTGGCCTGGTGGCGCCCACCTTGAGAACTGTTGCTTAGTGAAGGCTTCTACTCTCCTCTGCCTACTTTTGTATACAGATAGCTGTTCTTCATATATCCCTCACATACTTTGTATTTCTCTATATAACTTATTCTTTCATACCTCCATTTCTTTTTTAATCATCATTTATCTTCCCCAAAACTTGAAGTCCATCTCCTTAAGTTTTACCTAAGTCTCTCTGCACACCTCTCTGTGTTCTCTCTTTTCTCTTGCATCCCCAGGAGACTTTCAAGATGGCATTGGTACAGATGATTCTCGTTTTCTTCCTCTTGCGTGCTGGATCTTGAAGGTGGCTCAACTGTGCCTTCCTCCCTTTCGTTGTGACATGTCCTTGGGCATTTACTTTTTATTTTTACTAGTGGTTCTCTTATCAAGAGGCACTGTGCTGCCCCTGTACTCCAGACCATTTGAAACCATGTTTCCTAACTGTGTTCTACACTTAAGTCACCTAGCAAGTGACAGCTGTATCAAGTCTTTAGCTGTCTTTCATATGGTAGTAATAATATCTCTCTGTAACTTAATGAAGGCACATGTCTAGCACTCTCCCCACTTTGTCATCTTTCTCCTTAACAATTATGTTCTGCAGCCCAAATGTACAACTGTCTCCAACTTTTACTGACCGGGCTCATAACTCATTCATTCACCTTTTAAAAACAAAGTCACAGTATCTCTATTTTATTCCTAAAGCTTGACCCTTTTTCTTACTGTATAGTCTCTAAAAAAGTTTTTGTTTTTGTGCCAAATTGGAACTTACATCAAGCCTTTTACTTCCTAGCATTTGAATTACTGCATATGTGTACCCTGGATTCATTCCAATTGAATTAATAAGCAGATCTCAGTTTTATTTCTTGCTAAACTGTAACACTCCTCCCCCATGAAGCAACTCTTTAGGATACAGCCTAGTATTGTTAAAGAGGGGCCTCTAGAGTTAGAAAATCTGTTTTCACATCCTGCCTCTGCTTCTAATTTTTTCGTGTACACAATGGGCTAGTATTAGCATCTATCTTATAGAATCATTGAGTAGAACAAATGAAAGAAGGTATTTAGCATGGTGCCTGGTTCATGGTACTTAGTAAATCTTAGTGATTACTAATAGTGTTATATAATCATATCTTCCCATGAGAAAAGCTCTTTCTTCTTTCTAATAGACAAATTTGCAATAAAAATTTCCAAGTCTTTTTTCCTAATCTTTATTTTACTGTACTTTATCATTTGCCTCTTCTTTATATATCTTAGCTTTTACAGCTTTTACATCTTTTTCTCATAATCAGTTTACCACTAACATAAAACAACACAAAACCACAACATACTAAAAATACAAACATAACAACAGACATCTCAGCACTACCTAGTTTCCACAGTTCTATTTTTTTTAAAGTTTTGCTTTCTATCACAGCTTGATTTCTTTCCAGCCTTACACCATGCTAGTTCAGGTCACTGACTACTACTATCTTTGCAATAACCAAGTAAAGCAACTAGAGCAGGAATTTCTATGCCTCTTTTACAAGTTCAGAAATTGGCGCCCAAATGACAAACATGACTTAGCAATGATAGAATAGTCAGAGTGTAAAAAAGCCTGGTGTTCAGGGCTGTGCAGGTGGTGGTGACTTTCGTTTGAAGGGGTGCCTCCACCTTGGAGACATCACGGGTTTATTTATATATCGAGGTGGTTTCCAACAGTGTCTTGAAGAGAAACTCTTGTTTCCAGTTTGCCCCGAGGTGCCACTCACTCATCCTGAAAACTCAACACATGTAGGCTGATTTATAATTTCTTCTTTATTTACCATTCCATGCAACACAGATTACTGTTTTCTTTTTTTTCCAGTTCCTTGTATCTTCTTATTTTTATCACCCTTTTCCCTCTCAACAACCCATTTTGTTTTTTTTTGTCATATAGAAAAGTTTATGCTTTATAATTTAATTGGGAAGACAAAAAAAAAGCATTTAAAGCTGTTCGAAAGCCAGGTAATGATCATTGTATGTGGTTATGTTCTAGACTGTATGGGATGCTTGATATACTATTAATGGGAAGATATAATAATTTAGGGAGCTTCTTTGTTAATATGAGATAGCTAGATTAAAGATGAAAGCAACTCAGGCTATTGCAGGAAACCATGAAAACCTGGGTTGGTGTACCACAGATTCATAACGGAGATGATCGGGTTTATATAAGGGGCTCACCGGGGAAGCTAATTGCAAAAGTTTGTGGTTGGTTGACTTTAAGAGAACAAAGGGAACAAAAATGACATGATGTTTCTGAGTTTAGATGACTGGGATGATGATAGTGTCATCAGGAGAAATTGAAAAAAATTAAACGAAAACAGATTTCAGAGGAAAAGAAAATATTTGAAGGGAGACATGAACTTCTAGTAGCAATTTTCTCTAAGTAATAGAAAGCACAGGAAATTGAGGATAAAATTAGAATTGGAACAAAATATTATAGGTAACGCAATAGAAATGCTTTTGAAAGATGTCAGAGGGGTACGGTTCTCAAAGAACAAAGAAAGAAGCTAGCATTGTCAAAGTGCTACAGATTGGGGAACTCCTGCAGGTAAGAAATAGAAGGCTGATGAGCAAGCACGTGATTTAAAGATAGAGGTTCTCAGGAAAAAAGTAATGTTCAAGATTGATGATTCTTTCTTATAAATTAAAATGAGAACTGTTACAAGTGTGTTCTGCTTTCATCCCCTGGTGATTTGTCATAATTTTTAAAATCGTATCTGCTGTTTACTATTAATTAAAACCCTCGTGAGAACTTATTTTAAGAGAGCCCACTGAAAACATCTTTTTATCTCTCCTTAGATGTTATAAGATTCCCAAATGTCCTCTTTTTCTAACCCTGCCTTTTTCTATGAAACAGAGAGGTTAGATTTAAAAGCAATGCCTTTCACACCACATATGTATAAAAATCTACTTTCTCCTTATCCACTAAGGCAGGATTTTTTTTTAAAGCATCACATGGATTCATCAGCACCTCATTATCTCCTGCAGGGAAGGAGCTCTGCATGCAGTGTTCTCTGTCTTCAATTAAAAATGAGGACAGAGCATAAGTTGAGAAAATTTGAGCATCAATAAAAGTAACAACTACAATGAATTGGGACACATCAAATATTTAAAAACTCATCAGTTCATAAAATACTAAAAAAGAAAACCTTGTTAGTCATCATCGGAGGTTACTAGGAACCTGACTCATTATTTTGAAAAGAGACAAAGGGAAAGAAACACATTTGACCTGCTTTTTTTCTGTACCAACTGTATTTCAAACTACCCACATTGGAAATAAGGAAAAGTCATATTCGAAGAATATTTTCAGCTAATAAATGCAGAAGGCCTGAGAGAATACCACCATTTTCAGCCCATAATGAAATAATCAACAAGATTAAAGATTGATGGGCTGCTTAAGCTTGGAGATATCAGGCCAGAACCTTCTGCATCACTGAGAAATCTTGGCATCTCTAAGGTGGTTCAGCCCTAAGTCGGGAACCCCATGAGGTCTTGCACCTCGGAAGTAGTTTTGCCTTTTTTAAAAAGATAAGTGTCCTTTAGATCTTTTTTGTCTGTCTTCACTAGCTATGTTACTTTTTCACCAGAAATTTAAAAAATACTCTTCTATGATTTTAAGACTTGGATCAAATCACAAAAAGTTTTTACATTGTTTTTTTTTAAAAACGCATTCCCTCTGTAGACTTGCAGAATGGGAAATTTTAGGTCATAATGAAGAAAAACTCCAGCTTCACATTTTTTTAAGCATCAGAGGAATTTAAACAGTGATTATTAATAAGAGATAAGATTACAGATAATTTTTTTTTATATTACTCCTCTTCTGAATGCTATTTGGCCTTTTTCTTTGTGGTGTTTGTAGCCTTGTGGCAGTATGATCCTCAATATTTTGTCAAAAACTAAACAAAAAATGCTGCGTTTATATATTAAATATTAGTGTAACTAAATATAGCTCAGAAGTGATTAATAACTAGAAACTTACAGAATAACTGCCATGTACATTCTTAGGTTTATTATCTAGCTTCGAATGTCTTTTTTTTTCTTTTTACTGGATCGTAGAACAACCCTTAAATAATCATAGAAAAATGAATAGGGATTAAGACTTGTTGAAAATTGGCAGATCAACCAACCAAAAGTCTCAGCTATAGAACATTATACTACCCAATAAAGAACAAACTTCATTTTAGGTTGGCGAGTGCCACAGTGCCCATGCTTTCTTAAGACCCAGGTGGAACCAACCTTTTATCAGCTCATACAGATGGGTCTGAAAAGAAGTAATGTAGGAAATTTTAGCTTAATTCTATAGGACTAATTCTTATAAAGTACCATACATGGTATAAAAATAAAAATGTCTCTCTTTTATTTAAATATACTTAAGTATGCTCGGAAAAATACAGGTCTCCATTCATAACTTATGACAGGTGTTTTGTGAATCCAAAAAAAGGAGATAGTTGGATCATATCCTAGACAGTGTAGTTGTAGGAGTCAGTAGTACGTGGGTTTGAATCCTGGCTCTGCCACTTACTAACAAGTCCTGTTACATCTCTAAGCCTCAGTTTTCTCATCTATAAAATGAGTCTAATAATAGTACTGACCCTTAATTAGATGACAAAATAAATGGAAAAATATATGTAAATTGCTTAGTACAGTTCTTAACACATTGTAACACCTAAAAAATAATCACTTATGATTAGCATCTATCATGATGAATTCCAAATGTCTTAAAAATTTTAATATAAAGAATTAAAATATAACAAAATTTTAAAAATATTTGGGTATCAATTGCTAATTTATCAATAGAAGAGAATGTTATAAATGATGGAAGACAGTAAAAACAGCATAATAAAAATTTATGAACATAAAATAAAATAACGACTAAATGAAATATTATTTGAGTGAAAAGTGACAAATATTTAATACCCTAATTATATGATGAACTTTTACAAATCAATATGAAAAACTTAGAATAGAAATAAAAGGGCATGAATGGAAAATTTCATAACACACATGCACACAACCACAAGGAAAAAGACAAAAGAAATACAAAAGACCACATAACATTCGGAAGATGATTAATACAAAGAAGAAAAAGAATTATCTGTAATCTTACTCCTCACCAATAACCACTGTTTAAACTTGATACAGTCTCTTCTAGACACATGCACATACACACACACACACACACACACACACACACACACACATATGCTTTGCTTCCTATCTACTTTTTAGTTTGTTTTCCACTATCCTGGGATTTTTTCGGTCTCAGAATAGTCTTCAAATTGTTTTTTGATTCTATAGAATATTAGTGTGTCAGTCAGGTTTCTGGTTGAGTTTTCTGAAACTCAACTTGAACTAGATTTCAAAAACATTGAGTATAGATTGGTTCATGTAACTAAAGCAGAGGAAAAACACATGAAAGAGGTCTCAGGAATTACAGAAACAATAGACCTCAGCATCATAAATAGTCATTCTTTTTGGACTTAACTTGTCATGCCAGCTTCAAATTCATGAACAGGTTTTTCCTGGTTTAGCTGGTAACATGGATACAAATAAGTCCAGTCCAACATCCTCATGTCTTCATATTAAGGGAAGAAAAGACCCATCCTTCTAACTCTAATCAGAGGAATTTCAAGGAAGACCTCTGTTGGACAGTTGGGTCACTTTCTTATTCCTGGACCAATTATATGGTCAGGGGTATATGATAAGTAGCCCAAATTGTATTAATTCATGGATGAACTATGAGGGTCTGTTATGACAAAAAGAGAGTGGAACGCTATAGGGCAGACAAAAGCGATAATTGTCACAGTAAGGTTTTTAATACATAGATTGAAATCATATCTTTCATGCACTTAATTTATCCAAATTCAACTGTGTCTAATCTAGAATAATTAGAAATGAGAAATCAAGAAAGCAATAGTGGAGAAAGAGAGTGAGCAAGAGATAATGAGTGAGAAGAGTAAAGTCTAGTTCAATAGCTGGGTTGCACTTATTCAAAGTGAATGACCTTATGCCTGAAAGGGAGCAGCATGATCTAGGATCCTCTGGTCCTGTGTTATTTCAGTTCTTATTGTTGGCATGCCTCTCCTAGTATGAAATTGTGCCTAGCTAAGTTTCATTGTAGTGATTAAAGTTAGATTTTCTTTTTTTGTACAACGTGGATCCTAAACACATGCAACCACTTTATCTAGTACACCACCAAAAGAAACCGCAATCTGTTCAACACTAGAGGAAAACCTGGCTGACTTCTACTTATCAAGTCTGTATTTTATACTTTTTTGATAATTTAAATGGTTTCTCAAAGATAATTTTGAGTATGCTTGATTTTCACCTTCCACACCAACTTTAAAGCCTACCCTGCAATTCTGCTATATTGCCAAATTATCATTATTAGATAATTTATACCAATTTATAGTCTCACTAGAGGGTATATAAAAGCACATTTCACTCCATCCTTTTCTATTCAGGGCAGAAGCTCTCTAAAGTTAGTATGAAAAACATCTACTTAAGAGAAATAAAAAGAACTAGTTAATATAATTAACAAATACAGAGTTTACCAAATACATTTCCTTTTTATGAAATATAGCAGTGAGACTGCCATTACATCACAACTTCTCTAAATAAATGGAAAATAAAATTGCCAATTCTTAACTGGCAGCCTAGAATCATGATATCAACAAAGCTGACTTATTTTTTATGGAAGTCAGATCCTCAGAAATATTCCAGCATCTTATGGTGTTACCCTAGGATGATTTAAAAAATCTAGAAAATATCTGTTCTTTGATGTATTATATTAATGCACCTAAATTTAGCTCAGGTTTATCAAGATACGTCTAGTGTGTTAGAAATTTTAGCATAATTGAATTTCCAAAGTCAAATTTCTTCCACTATAACTTTTTTTCTAAAACTGTAATAAACTTTAAAAGGTAATTATTTGACTCTGTAAAGCATCAATGCTTCAATCACATGCATATCAGTTACATTATGAAAATCCTTGCATACATCAGTCCATTCTAGAGTAGCATTTAATAGCCACTCTCTCTAGTTGGTAAGTTAGTTTGTCCTTCTATGAAATTCTGTGTAGGACCCACAGTAAAATCTTAACATTTAGAGTACAGCATTGGGGTATTCTTCTTATTTGTAGATGACTTTGTTAGGGTAATTATTTTTGGAGATAAGGTGAGCTTTAGCAGAATATTCAATTCATTAAATGAATATTGAATAATTCATTTTATTTGATACTTTAAAATACTAAAGTAATAAAGGCAAGGCCTGATTTCCTTTCAAAGTAAGGCATGATCATTTTCGGTTTACTCTTTTAAGTATTAGATGTTTTAACAAAGCACATAGTTCAATAAAGCTTAAATAAACAAAATGACAGAAATGACAAAGTTTTTCTTTAAGATAAGACAAAGAAGAAAACATTTTCTCCTCTACTCCAGTCTACCTCTTCATCTCCTATCCTGAGCTACAAATAAACCACTGGACACTAGATTACGTCCAGAAAGAAAAAAAAAGGCAACTCCAGAGTTTTAAAAGTGAACTTTCGCTCTGATTAATAAGGACCTAGAGGTTATCATGCTAAGTGAAATAAATCAGACAGATATAGATAAATACCATATGATTTCACTTATATGTGGAATCTAAGGAACAAACAGAACAAACTAATCAAAAACAGACTCACAAATAGAGTGGACAATTTGGTGACGGAGCGGAGAGGGGTTGGGGGTGCTGGGAGAATGGGGTGAAGAGTTAAAGAAGTACAAATTAGTACCTAATGGATGGTCACGAGTATGAGGATCATGGCAGAGGGAATGCAGTTAGCATTTAATATGATGGCTAGGTGAAGGGCCAGGGGAGGGACAGAGCAATTGGGGGGATCGTTTTATGAACTATATAGATGTCTAACCAATGTACTGTATACTTGAAACTAATTTAAATAAATAAATAATTTTTGAAAAAAGGAACAGGGGAGGATTTTTTTTAGAAAGGAATATGTATTTTAAGAACTGGAGAGGCTGTTGTTGAAATTTGAAGTTTGTTACTGAGGGAAATAAAATATCTCATTGTGGTGGGAAAGGAAGGACATGGTGAGGGTCAGGGAAATTGTTGGTTTTGTGTTGTATTGAGTGGCTGTTGTGTTCTCTGAACTGTTCTATAGATGTAAGAGTAAGGATTATAATTTATATCAATTTTGTTTTCTGATAGATTTGTGGCTTGACATGAATAGAGAAATGTACTCTTGTAAAGATCTAACCTGTTGAGGCACAAAACTGTCAACTTCTCAATCATCGTATCTATTTAAAGAATAGCTTTCAGTACCATGTCCTAACTAATATTATCTGAAGTCAAGCTGAAAATCAGAAATGTCACTTTATTCTTTCAGTTACTACCATAGATGTGGTCAAGTTAAAAAAAAAAGATTTATCTAGTAGATCTCACATTTGCTGCATGTTCATCAGTTATCAAATACAGGCTCTTCAGGAATTGCTAAATATCCTCAACAATTTACTTACTTAATATTGTATAAATAAACCTTCTCTTAAAGATTATGCCATTTCAAAAAGTCACTTAAATTTTCAGATATCCAATATGTGTGTATGTATGGGGGAGGGGAAAACCATCAAAAAAACCTACTTGTCTTAGCCCCTAGCAGTTGCACATGCTGTTTTTATGATTTGCATTTTCTCTGAAAATTGTTCATCTAGAAGAAAATATAGATAGTATCTAAGGACCAAAATGCTGTTTTAATTCACAAATAGAACGTCATGCTTAGCCTGGCTGTGTTCCAGTACAACTTTATTTAGGGACACTAAAATTTGAATTTCATATAATTTTCACATGTCACAAAATATCCTTTTTTCTCAATTATTTAAAAATGTAGAAACCATTTATAGCTTACAAAAAAAGACTGTGGGCCAAATTTGGCCCATGGGCTGGCATTTGCTGATCACCGATCTAAGTCATAGCTTTCCAGTGTTTTTTATGATTAAAATAATTGTAAATATATAAATTATATAAGATTAATCAAATATTAATGATTTAGTGATCCTTACAAAGAAAATTTTAAAAAGCTTGATGCAATGATTCAAGTTATAGAAGAAAATAATGTCAGTGAGATAAGAAAATAAATGGGAAAAAACAGCAAATGGTGACAATACTTAATTGGTACCACTTTCTGGTATTTTTCTTTGCTTTTGGATAGTATATACAGTCCTATGATGAAGACAAGGATGTAACTTGAATACTTTAGAAGTCTTATGTGGACTTAAAATTTGATAAAATATGTGGATGAGTTTATTAGTTTCTCTTTCTCCCAATTTTTCTTTTTGGCATACCTGAGGAAAATCGAAAGGAAAGTCTTTAAAACTATTAAGAAAATCACAAGACGGTATGCAGGCAAAACTCCCATTTGAGAGGGTTTCTGCATATTTCTTTGGAAGGGAAGATTTCACCACCTTAATGCACCATATTTGTACCCAGTAGAAAAGCACATGCTTGGAGATTCATCATCTTAATGAAAGTTCTTAATGATATATGACTTTTTGTAATTCTTTTCTAAATTAACCTTCTGATGGGACAAGGGAAAAATGCATTATATCTCTCAACAAATAGAAGCTATAGAAAGCTATGGTTTCTAAAGAGACTCAATTTTCTAAACAAGGACTTAAAAAAAAAAGGGGTTGTAGAGAGACCGAATCCAAGACTCTAGACACATGTTTGTGTGACCAAAATACTAATAATTTCTAGAATATTAGAAATCAAACCAATTAGAAATTACTACTACAATCACTAGGATTTCAATTGCAATCAATTTATTTTGGGATAAATAGGTTTAAATGGTCCATTATAGACTTTAGTATAGTAACAACTTTGACGTCGGCTATCTAATAAGTAAGTAATCTGGCCTTTTCTGTATCATAAAAATCCACTATAATCAATGGTCCAATATGACACATTTTTGAAGTGACACTTGAGATATGGAAAAATACATGACTAATTGAATAATTCTATAAACTTTTCAGTGTCTTCTCAGTTGAATTACCTGAGGATGATACAATGGAAGAAACTCAGGAGCAATATACATATCTGGATCTTGCCAGAATATGTGGTGTGTGTGTGTGTGTGTATGTATGCACATGTGTACGTATATTCAAGAGCTAAGCATGGGTTTTATGCAAAGACCTACAAAAGTCTTTACAACTTATCTAAAAGTCTTTAGAACTTATCTAAAATACAATGCAAAAAAAGTTAAAAAATGATCACTGATTATAGGCCAACACTTCCTCTTCTGGAAGTCTGAGGATTTAGATTCCTTCTAAGTAACTTTGAATTAACCGAAGAGCATGGCTCAGTGTTAGTATCATGAAAATATACATGCCTAGAATATATTTGTTACATAGAAGATCATAATGTTGTTGAATAAATCTCCCGATGCAGTTTTAATGTATTTAAAAAGATGTAGTAGGCTCTGATTTCTCGAGTGTCCTAAATAGTTCATTATTAAAATATTAAACATGTGATATAGATTTTTATTTATCATCTCTGATTTTATGTTCATGAAAATATAACTCAGTTTAGTTGGAATTCTAACTACAGGTCTAGTTCTACAAAATTCTGATTTCTATCAGCTTGCCTACATTGATTTTTTGCACTTTGATCTTTATTTTGTGTTATACAAAAGTCAATATGTTGATCTACAAACACATCTGCTGCTTAGATAGTAGTTATTTTAGAAGTGATTCTTTCCAAACACAGTTATGACACTGAGAATTAGTACTGTGTGCTCCTTCTGACACTGCTCAGTCATAAACCTTATGAAGAATTCTAAAAGCTATGCAAAGGAAGCTCCTTTGTTCTGATTTAATGTTAGCATATAGAGTAAAATTGTTTGTGAGAAATTGTATGAAAAAAAGTGGTCTTTGTTATGAAAAAAACTGGTCTTTGTTTTGTCTATTTCCTTCAATTCTGGAGTGTCAATATCAGTTTCATGCTGTGATGAGGAATTGCATGACTATAGCCTGTATGTCAAATCATCAATTCATTGAAATTCCTAATCAATATAGTATTGCTTTTAAGATAAAATTTTGAATTGACTCTCTATTACATATGGCAGTCTAACTATATAGAGCTTTTTTTTAATATAAAGATCGTATACTCATTTGTTGGTTGGATACCCGAGACTGAGACGGTAGCCCTAAGAAATATTAAAAGACAAAAAAAAAGTAAGAAAGAAAGAATCCAAAGAGTGTTATAGCTAGTAAAAAAATGCTGTGATGTTAAATGAAGTCATTGAGGGTGAAGTGAAATACCACAGAGACCCCTTTCTTTACACCTGATGTGAAAAGAAATGACAGTATAGGATCTGCGTTGAATTACAACTGCTGTATTTATATTGTATAGATAGATTTATAAAAAGAAACTAAAATGGTTTGGTTTCACATAGAGAATGTTCTAGTTATGTACGGCTATATAACATGGAACATAGAATGTCATTTTTGTTGTATTCTATTGATCATATGAGCCACAAGGGCACCCCAGATTCGTGAGAAGTGGAGGAATAGACTCCACTTCTAAATAGAGGAATGACATGGAAGGGATGAAATTCATGAGCTTTGTTTGAGATAGCTATCGAAGAAGTAAATATTATTTAATGATCCTTGTGTATATTGAATATCACGATCATGAAAACAAAGAAACATCGAAAATAATTTTATGTGAAATTTTGCTCTCATCCCCATAAAGTAACTTATAGAGACTATATTTGACCATTGATGAAGCATCATGTGACACAGCGAGTATGTCTTCTTGTGTTTCAAGTTTATGAAGCAGGATGACTAAAGTTATTATTCTGGGGAAACACTTCCCAGTTTGAGGGTCCTGAGAATAGGTAGGCATTTAGGAAGAGAGAATTCCCTCTTTCCATGGTAACTGTTTGTTACAATATGAGATTGAGTCTAAAATGATATAACTTTTGAAGAATATTATTAGATTGTATACTTTTAAATGTTCTAAGAAGAAATGACAGTGATACCCTTATCCAGTTCTTTTATCACAAAGATAAGGATACTAAAGCTGAGAGAGGTTAAGTGACTTTGCAAAGATCGTAATGTTAGTGAGAGGTATGGCACACTCTGGGCTTGAATCTAGGTTTCTTAACTGTGAAGTTACTGCTCTTCCTGTTATTCCATACATCAACACTCCTTTCCAAATTCCTTGCTATAAATTATCATCTGGTAATTCATGTAAAAGGACTGTCATCACCAAATGGTGAATAAAAGCTTGATATTTAATTATATTTTCAGTGTTTTGAGGTCTCTAGAAATGTGAAAATGTTTAGTCAATTTGAACAGGAGTATGATAGTGAGTAATTTATGTACATATGGTGAGCTGGGGAGAATCTAAATTTGATGGGCCATAAAGCATATACAATTTTGGTTTCATTCTATAAGAAAAAAGGATGCAAAATGACAACTTCAAAATTAAGTACAGCAGGTCCTCAAATAACATCATTTTGTTCAACATCATTATATTATAACATTGGTGAGATGCCATAGGACCATAACTCGTTTATATCAATTAGCCTGTGGTAAAAGTGGTTTTGTTTCATGTTGTTTCGCCACAATTTCACGAACCCATTGACAATGCTAAATGAGGACTTTCTATACAAGACTTTAAAAAAGGCCTTTGTAGTTAAAGGGTCCTCAAGCTCATGTCTCATCAGCCTCTGGTGGTGAATCAATTATTTTAATTGAAATAATAGAGTTGTGATTGGACTTTTGGAAAAACATGTTGCCATTCCAGACAAAACATTATTACTGAGCACAACTGAAGGATGATCTTTTTTCTAGACTTAAAATGCTACCCTTTCAACATTTGTGGTGGGGTTTAAATGCACTCTTGCTTATATGTATGAACATATGCAAAGAAATTCAGGTAATGCTTTCTAGTTCTAAGAAATATGCCACTTCCTTGTATAGTGATTTATACAATGTGGTCCTGCTTTTTAAAAACCTCAGCTATCAACATTTAGGTAGGAAGCAGTGTTGTTGTATGAAGGCTAATGACTTGTGAATGGTGCATTAAATTGGCATGTTAAAGCAATTCTGTTATATAATATCTGCTCATTTTTGAAAATCATCTAATTATAAATTATCTGACATCAGTTTCTTCATTTACAATATGATGTTGATAAATGAGGATACCATCTCATGTTTGTTAAAAAATGGGTTGGCATGAGTGGGATCAATGGAAGTATTCAGAGAAATGACGCATATACAAAAGAGTATTTTTCAGTCAGTTTCCATGGAATGCATGATAGGCACAGAGGAAATAAGGGCAATATTGTACAGTACAGAATGTTTCGAGATAGGCAAGGTCATTAATATATTGCCTATTTTTGTAAAGAAAATCAGTTCTAGGATATGAAATTTTCCCTGAAGTAACATAGCTGGGATTCAAGCCCAGGATTAGGACACAAAGGGCAGCAGGCTTTTCATTATGTTGCTCTGTCTCTTCCTAGACGCCAGTGGAAGTCTATGCCATCTCCCCTGTCCTTCCCCACTTGGGAAAAAAATTGCATTTCCAAGGCCTTGTAATTTAGCATTTTGTTATGACTGCTTTTCTGTGAGTTATTTAATTAGAATCTGCAGCTTTTGGCAGGAAAATAGTCAACCCAGCATATTTCTAACAAGCAGTGTCTTTAAGGGAGAAAGTCCAAGTGAGCAAATAGAAGGAATGCATGATAGTAGCTGCTAGAATATATTAGTTACAGACAAATTTCAGTGGGAGTGTCAGTCACCATGAATTACATTTTTAAGTGAAGTGGCCTGAAAAACAAGAATGGGATGGAACAAAGCACGCGTATCATAGTAAAGAATATTTGGAAATCTCCCAAACTTGCCATTTTTTAATGGAGGAACTTTTAGGAGCAAAGGCGGGGCCTGTGATGATAGAATAATCTTAGGAAATGCCTTCCAAGGACACCTTTAAACATTCCTATTCAGATTTGATGTTTTAAATGGCTTTCCTGTTAGATAAATAAGATTTAAAGAACAATAGTTAATATATATCTATACCATTTTAAAATAATCAGGTTAATGTAGGTAAATGGCTAGTACCATTCTCATGGGTTGAATATTGCTTAGGATACATAGTTTAGCGTTTAGAAAGAACTGTTACCAAAGATAAATGGTAAATACTAGGTTAAAAAAAAGCAATGGTTTTAGAGGCACTGACAACTACAGATTAAGAGGGCTTTCTACCTCTTTGGCTCCAAGTATTTCATTGTTAGATGGAAAACAGAGGGATGGTAGAGTCTACTGAGAAATGCCCTCAGTAGAGAAGATGAGATCCTGCTATTTGGGATGACAATATCAATGTGGTTTTTCATCATGTCACTCCATACAACATTTCAGGTACATGTTTTGTCTAGTAAATAGTCGATGACATGGTTCTCTGCATGATATTGATGAGACTATTTTAGATCTATTTTCCTTGAAGCTCATAGGTTTCTCAAAATTAGGTTTTCTTCTGGCATGATTGCAATCATATCTACTGGAGTTTAAATTTGTCCCTATTTTTTCTAAGAACAAGTTGTGAATCCTGTTAAATTGCGATATCAAGCCTATAGCTTGCATTGAAGTTAACAGAGAATAGTACACTAGCTTCCAGGCAGGCAGTAGGAGAGTATTTAGACCCCCATCATGCCTGAAAGCATTTTACTTAAGTGCAAACATTGGATATATTACCCAGGGAGTTAAAACACAGGCAGCTACAGGGAGCTGTATCTTTTCAATCTGTCAAATTATGTGTGTCTGCTTCTTAATCACGATCATGAAACCATTCTATGGGACTGCTTGAACAAGTTAGCTTTCAATTAGCATGACATTATATTGGCAGATCTAAACTATTAGAGAAAAATATGGCTCTGGCATGGACATCATATACATGAACAATTATTGGTGCAGTTTCATGGTCCAACACTATTAAAACCTGCTAAGCTCTTAAAACTGTTGTCTCTCTATTTTTCTATTACACTCACTTGGAAACAACTCCAAACTGGGTTAAATCCAACTACCCACCTGCTTCCTGCCTTCGTCCAAGTTGTTGAGCATTGCCAAGGTAAATCATACCACCTTTCTGACTTTGTTTTTATGATCACATATCCCCAGTGGACATACAACAGTATTATATAATCCTTCTTCTCTAGGACATTCATCTTACCATGCTCTGAGATATTTTGTCTATTCTTCCTTATCTTTAAACTTCCTACTTCTCTTTCCACACCTTTCACATTAGCTGCAAAACAGCTTACCTTTCCTCCTACTTAATTTTTTTTTAAATGATGCATTGGAGTAAAACAAGCTCACATTTCTATCCCTACATGTACCAGCCTACTTTTCCCTCCACTTAGAGTAGATGAAATCTGTCTGCTACTATCTAAAGCCAACCCCAACATTTATATTTTCAAAACTCTTTCAAAGACTGCTCCTTCAATCGTCAGCTCTGCTACATCACCAATTTATTTCTTGATATAGATCGTTCCCATGAGCCTGCAAATATAGCTTCTATTCACACATCTTAAGGAAAACATTCCCTTGAGCTATGGCTCTACTGGCTTCACAGAAAACCTCAGAGTTTTCAGTATTTAGTATCTTTGCCATCTTACCTTCCATTCTCAGCCTAATCCAATGAAGTTTTCATTTCTCACAAAATGGCTCTGTTAAGGTTACTAATGAATGTTGTGTTACCAAATCCAACAGTTGATTTTCAGTTCTCATCTTACCTGACCCTTTCACATAATTTGACCCAGTTAGCTGTAACTTCATCTCAAAACAGTTTCTCCTGGTTTTTCTCTTATGTCACTAATTTCTAGTTTACTTTGCTGATTCCTATTTTACTGTTTGGCCTCATTAAGTTGTAGTTCAAGGCCTTACTTGTGAACTCTCTTCTCTATTTCCCCTCCATAGGTGACCACATCTACTTCCTTTAAAATCAAATGTTGATAACTCTTAAATATATATCTGAAGCTCAAATTTCTCCCTCATCTGTCTCATCTGTATTAGTTATCTATTGCTACATAAAACAATTTCCCAGAACTTAATGCCTTAAAATGCAACATTATCTCATGGTTTCTAGGGTTTAGGAATCTGGGCATGGCTTAGCTGGGTCTTTTGGCTCTGGGTCTCTCACAAGGCTGTAATCAAGGCATTCGCTGGGGCAGCAGTAATCTCAAGGTGTGATTGAGGCTTCCAGGTTCACTCAGTGATTATTGGCAGGATTCAGTTTTTTAACAGTTGTTGTACCAAGTTTTCCTGTAGCTGTTGGCCAGAGGTCACCCTCAATGTCTTACCACATGGCCTTTTCCATTGGGTAGCTCATGGTATGGCAGCTGGCTTATCAAAGTGAGTAGTAAGGGAATGCCAGCAAATCAGAAATCATTTTTTGTAGCTTAATCTCAGACATAATATCCTATCATTTTGGCCTTATTAGCAAGTTGCTACCTTCATTCCACAGGGAGAAGGTTATGCAAAGTAATGAATAACAAGAGGCAGGGATCATTAGAAGTCTACTACCCTAATTTATCATGTTAACAGGGATATTTTATGTGCATCTCAAACTTAAAGTATCCCAAAAGGATAGTGTCCTCCTAACAAGTTCTTAAACTTGCTATTCTAGCCTTCCCCATCTCAGTTAATGGTAACACAATGCACTTCTATTCTCTGGGCAAACCTGGGAGTAACCTTTGATTTCATATTTACCACTGACCATATCCAATATATTAGTAGTTCCTGTTGCTATTATCTCCACATTTTATATAAGCCTGATGATTACTCATCATTACCTTTATTAAAACTCTAGTCTAAGCTAGTATCAATTTTTGTCTGAACTACTGCATTAGTCTCCAACCTAATTAGTATCTTTTTTAAAAAAAATTGTTCTATTATAGTCTGTTCTTCACCTGGTAGTCAAGGAGAAATTTTTAAATAATGCATATTATCTTGTTAGTACCTGTATTAGTTTCCTCAGACTGCAGCAACAAATTGCTATAAACTGGGTGGATTAAAACAACTGAAATTTATTCTCACAGTTCTAGAAGACAGAAGTCCAAAATCAGGGTGTTGGCTGGGCCACGCTGTCTCTGAAATCTTTAGGGGATGATTCTTCCTTGCCTCTTTCTAGCTTCTTGTGGTTATTGGCAATTTTTAGCATTCCTTGGTTGGTAGCTACTCCAGCCACTCCAGTCTCTGCCTCCATTGTCACATGGCCTTCCTGCCTGTGAGTGTCTGTCTCTCATTTTAAAGACCCCAGTAATTGGATTTGGGAGTCTACACTAATCCAGTATGACCTCAACTTGGTAACATCTGCAAAGACCCTAATCCCAAATATATACATATAGGTATCTAGTGTTAGGATTTCAACATATATTTTGGGTTAACACAGTTCAACCCACAACAGTCCCTTCTTTAAATTCTGAATGACTTTTTCCAACAAATAAAATAAGGTACAATTCTCTACTTAAATTGGCACAGTCTGTTCTTCAGACCTTACCTAAGTCCACTCTCCCTTTTTTACAGTCTGCTCCAACCATATTGACCTTTGTGTCATACAAGTATGCCAAGTTTGTTCTGGTCTCATGACCTTTGCACATGCTCTTCCTCTTCCTGGGATGTTCTCCCTCCCACCCTCAAATATCCACATGTGACTGCCTCTTTCTCATGATTTAAGTCCTAAAATATAATAGACAAAACCTTGGAGAAATTAAAGCAGTAATTTCTATAACTCTCTATCATACAGTTCTATTTAATTTTCCTCACAAAATTTATCATTAAATGAAATACATTACTTACTTGACTGCTTGCTTGTGTTTTGCCTGGAAAGAATGTAAACTTGATGAAGGAAAGGTCTTGAACTGTTTTGTTTCCTGTTATCTAAGATAGTATATGGCATGTGTTGATTAATGAGTTTATATACCCATTAAAACCTCAGAGAGGAAGAGTATATTCAGAATTGCTAAATAGGTTCTGGGGTTTAATTGATACTAAATGTCGATTTACTTCTCTGACCTTCTGAGTGTGTGGAGGCAATAATTTATATGTAGTATTTCTAGGTGTGGTAGGAAGAACAGTGAATCTAAGAATTCAGTTCATAGAAATTGAATTCCAATTGTCGAAGAATTCCAAGCAAGGAGAACTGTATGCTAAGTGCTCAGAAGTTAAGAAGCAACCAGCTCAGACAGGCATAAAAGCAATTTATAGTCTCTTTGAGGAGATAGTGCAACTCCTGTGATAAAGAAGCAGGAGCCTCAGATAGTGAAAACCTTTGAGTTGAGTGACTATAGCAAATACCTAGTTGAAAACCACATAAATGTCACAGGGAAAGAATTTCAGTTCATGCACGGACTCTGTAAGCACACACTGTCCAAAGAAATAGTAGCACTGTCTGAAGGTAGATCATTGGATACGGATCATTTGTGTTTTTGCTTATTGGTATATTTAGATCAGAGTTTTCAGAACTAACTCTTTTACTTATTACTGACTATTTAAAATGTCGTCAACAGGAGACAAGGAAACTAATTTTCTAGCTCTGCAATCTTGGGAAAGATAATTTATATAGACAGCAGTAGCATCTTCCTGATTGAAAATTTGAAAGGATTAACAAAATGGTCTGTGTAAAGTACTTAGATACATGACTGGTGTGAAGTAAGTGCTCAACAAAGGTTAATGTTATTGATAAACATTGAAAATATATGCAAAATCAGATATGAATGTATAAATAGTTACTGCAATTATCCACAAATGCTAGTGATAAAGTAGACTATTCCTTTTAAGTTTCTGGCTTCTTCAGTGTTGTACTAGCTTCCTGTTACTGCTGTAACAATTTATCACAAACTTTGTGGTTCAAAGCAACACAAACTTATTCTCTTTCAGTTGTGGAGGTTAGAAGTATAGACTCAGTCTTATAGGGCTATAAATAGCAGGGCTGGTTTTTCTTGGGGTGCTTCAGGGAAGAATCCATTCCTTGGCTCTTGCAGCTGCTAGTGGTTGCTGACATTCCTTGGTTCATGGCTTCGGCACTCAAATCTTTGCTTCCATTTTTACATGGCCTTCTCCCTAAATTTAATACTTTTGTCACCCTCTTAAAAAACTCTTGTGATTATATTTGACTCACCTTTGAATCGAGGATAATCTCCCCACATCAGATCTTTAAATGAATCACATCTGCAAAATCCCTTTTTCCATGAAAGATAACATGTTTAATGATCCTGGGGATTAGGGCATATCTTTGGGGGCCATTATTCTGTCTAGCACAAATGCATTCACTGTATTTTAATTTTAACAGTTATTTTAAAATGAACACAAAACTTTATGTCACATTTTGTTTTCTTTGTAAGAAGATTCTATTGACCTATTGACACATAGGACAAATGCTTATATTTCTTTTCCTGTCATCTTTGGTCATCATGTTCTTACTGAGTACCCAGGGGTGGGTACTAAGCATTTTTATAAAATATAACCAATTTTACTTTATTTCATAGCCTCAGAACTGATTTTTCTGTCTGATAGAGCTGATTATTCTAACTAGTGATTAAATTGTGTTATGGAGGTGCAAAGTCATGCCACAGGTCATTTGGCAATATCTGGAGACATTTTTGCTTGTGACAACTTGGGGAAGGTTCTACTGGCATCTAGTGGGTACAGGCCATAGATGCCACTAAACATCCTACAACACACAGGGCAGCCCCCCACAATGAAGAATTACCTGGCTCAGAGTGTTAATAACAGCAGTGTTGAGAAACCCTGTTGTGGGGAACTTGAAAAAATACTATTGCTTAGACCTTTGCTTTTCGAAGTGTGGTCCGTGGACCAGTGGTTTGAGTATCACCTGGGTAATTAGTCTCTTCGATAGCACCCTAGGTGATGCCAAGGCGTGACCAAGGTTGAGGAGCACTGCCTTCCTTAGCTTTTCTCTCACTATCCTATTCTCTTCAGAACTTGTTATCACTGTGGCTATATTGAGTTCAACTGGAAAAAATAAAACTTTTAAAAACTTTTTGCCACATATGACAGACATCGAATTTTGGAATTCTAATTAACATAAAGCCAATGTTTCTTGAGAGATGCAGTTTCTTCAACATGTAGAATTTTAAACATACAGAAATGTGAAAAGAGGCAGGTTTATCCAATTCTCTGTTAAATGTATTGGGCGGGAAGAACTCAGGAGGGCAAATCCACTCAGCTAGGATCATGTTGGCAGCTCACAAGATCGATGATGGAATAGATTTGCTTTTCCTCCCTGGCTTTGTCACTTGCCTCATCCAATCTGCTGGCCTTGGAACCCCAAAATTTCTTTAGTATGAGCTTTTGCAGCTGAATTACAGTGGAGGATATGATGAATACGAAAGGCTTAAGACGGGTGAATTAGAAAGGTGGCAGATGGAAACTGTATCATGTTTTTATTTATGCTCTCTATTCTGGTACACAGTGCGCTTTCTATTTGAGCTAGTCGAGTTCATCCATTTACTGGATTTTCCTTGTCACCAAATAAGTATGGGTTATATCGAATTTTATAGAATTTTCTGGCAGCACATAGAATATTCCCATTTGCCCAATAATTCCCAGTAACTTAAATTTGGAATTACTACATATAGTTTACTCAGTTAAGGCTATAGTTATCCACACAGCCCTGTAAATGTTCTGTGGCTTATAACAACCAAGGGTAATATGCACCCAATTGTGCACCAATGTTTATTGCTAATCAGGCATTATTGTATTTGATTTTTGCAGTAATCCTCTGAGGGGAAGACTTTCCCCTGCCCAATTTACAGGTGAGAGGACAGATATCTAGAGATATTAAGTATTATTAATTTGTTCAAGATTGCACAGCTGGTAAGAAGTCGAGCTGGGCTTCAAACACAGGCAGATTTAGTCTTGATTATATGCACTTAACCACCTTCACTATATATTTCTTCAGGTCTGTCTGTGCAAACAAACATCAGATAGTGCTAGGGATTTTCTAAGCTATAGCTGGTAACACTAAGCAACTCTAGACTTTGCAAGGGATGATTGCATAAATTTCAAATGACCTTGATATTGAAGACATTTTCTGTGAAGCTGTGTCCCAGCCACCTTCCTGTCAGATGGGTAGGTAGTTCCTCTGCCTTTCCAAAGCTGAGAAAAAAGCCTAGTGTCTCAAAATATGTTTAGTTCTCGTTGATGATAATGTTATGGAAATAGACTTTTTCTGTACATCTCCAATTCCACTGATCTCTTATATAACTGCCCTGACAGTGTCTTTATCATGCGGCTTCTGATTAAAACACCATGATACTAAACACTTACTAGAATAGGAAATCTTACCAAAAGTAGTTTATTGTAATTTCTTCTTGAAACTTTAAAAAATACTTTCCTTATCTCAAGCATTCATTGACTAACTTTATTATCATAAATGAATGTAGTTATAAAGTAATTTTCAAAAAATCATGACAGAAAGATGTAAAATGAACACATGTTAAAGATTTACTTAATTTACTAATAATGAAGGAATTAGAAGAGATGTTACAACTGGTCCAGAAGAAATTTGAAAGAATCACAAATTTGTATGTAGTAGAGGAATTTTGGAATAGATCTACCATAACCGGTCTATACATAGGACAATAATCAGCGTATCTCACCAGATACAAATAATTTGCATTTTTGAAGACAAGAATTATTTGTATTAGTAGAAGTTTATCTTCTCATAGTTGTAAAATAGTGTATCTAAAGACAGAGGTGTACATATAGGATTGGATAAACACCAAAGACTCCAACTTTCCATCAAAAGGATATCTAATAATCTCTATTATGCATTCAAGAGTTTCAGGTATTTCATTAAAGTACTAACATATGGATGTATTTGTGGGAATAACTATTCTATGGTATACATTTCATTCTTTCAATTATATAGTAAATACTTAAGGCTTATTATCTGCTTGGAACAATTTAATGGGTATTGTAAACAGAGCAGAAAGTGTGTGTATGTGAGTGTGTGTGTGTATGTGTGCCCAGAATCTATTTTAATTAGATTCTGATTGCTATCCTAGCATTTTTATTAGTGAGCCATTAACGTGGAAATTGTTGTAGTGACAAATAGCACAATAGGGGTTATCTGGATGACTCTTGGATTGAGAAATGTGGTTTTGACTTGTAGAATTAAGATAATAGTAAATCGATTCTTGAAAAATTTGAGATAATTTGATTCTATAAAAACTTATTTTTTTTATTTTTCCAGCTTTATTGAGGCATAGTTGACAAATAAAAATTATATATATTTAAGGTGTGCAATTTGATGTTTTTATATACATATACATTGTGAAATGATTACCATAGTCAAGCTAACTAACATATCCATCTGTCACCTATGATAGCTGTCATTATTTTTTGTGTGGTGACAATATTTATGATTTATTCTTTCGGCAAATTTTCAGTATAAAATGCAGTTCTATTAACTATAGTCACTATGTAGTTCATTAAATCTCTAGAACTTATTCTTCTTGTATAACTGAAACTTTGTACTCTGATTAACATCTCCTCATTTCCCTAACTTCCAGGCCTCTGGTAACCACCATTGTACTTGGCCTCTATGAGTTTGACTTTTTCAGATTCTACACATGAGTGAAGTCACATAGTGTTTGTCTTTCTGTGCCTGGCTTATTTCACTTAGCAAAATACCCTCAAGGTCCATTTATGTTGTCACAAATGAAAAGATTTCCTTTTTCTTTTTTAAGACTGAATACTATTCCATTGTGTGTGTGTGTGTATGTGTGTGTGTGTGTGTGCGTTTGTGCATGTGTGCATCTCACATTTTCTTTATCCATTCATGGGTTGATGGATGTTTTAAACTTTAAAACTTTTTGTAAGGAAATTTGTAAATGATAGAAAAACGTGTATTTTTATAAAAAGCAGTTCATGTTCATTTTTTTAACTTGGACAAACATATAGCAATACGGAGAAAAAACAAAATCAGTATAATAACTTAAGATCACAAAGCCCATATTATATGCTGTGACGTAATTTTTTTCTGTTATCTATATTCATATTATTCATAATAAGAAATACGCTCATTATACTGGATTGTATTCTGCTTTTATCTCTTAACATTTTGTGGCTACTTTTCTAAGTGATTAACTTCAAAAATATTTCTGAAGGCTAAATAATATTTTATGTTATAGATATTCCCTATAATTTATTTTAATTATATACTTTACTAATGCTTTGTTAAATATCTCTTCACATAAGTCTCCGGATTTATGATTATTTAAGGCAATATATTACCTTTTACTGCATAACAAAATACTACACACGTAGCAGCTTAAAACTACATAAATATATTAGTACATAGCTTTCATGGGTCAATAGTCTGGGCACAGATCAGTTGAGTTCCTTCTTAGTGTCTCACAAGGCTCAAATCAAGGTATCAGCCAGCCTGAACTCTCATCTGAGACTTTGAGTCCTCTTTCAAGTTCATGTGGTTGTTGGCAGAATTCAGTTCCTTGTGGACATAGGACTGAGGCCCTCAGCTCCTAGAGGCCAAATACCATTCCATGACTTGTGGCTCTCTCCACGATATGGCAGTTTTTCCCTTCAAGGCCAGTAGAATAGCATCTTTGTTGCTTCACGTTTCTCTGACATCTTCTTTCTATGACCTTTGGACCCTCTTTTAAAGGGTCACCTGATTAGGCTGGGCCCACCCAGGGTAATCTTTTTGATTAATTTAGATCAACTGATTAGTTGATTTATTTACAACTATAAAACATCTTCAGTTTTGCCATTATCATGGGAGTGATACCCCATCATATTTATAGGCCTCACCCAACACCAGGGGTTGGGAATCATGGAGGCCATCTCAGAATTTTTACTACCACAGACATTTCATTTGTCTGTTCAATGTTATATACTCTTATCGTTTATTTTATATATTCTGATATCTGGTTCAGAGTGTATATACCTTTCATTGTTAAGTCTATCAAAATTTTGTGGCTGTATTTTATACTTCAACTAAAATTAAAACGCATTTTGGTATCTTCCAGGGCAAGTCCTAAATTCTTCTTTTTTCCTAAATTTTTGTCTTGTTTATTCTTCCATTCCAATTTTAGAGTTAATTTTTCAAGAAACAAAACAAAAATTCCATCTGAATTTTGACTAGAAGTGAATAATATTAGTTTGGAAAAATTTGACAG
Source organism: Rousettus aegyptiacus (assembly GCF_014176215.1). Taxonomy (NCBI): domain Eukaryota; kingdom Metazoa; phylum Chordata; class Mammalia; order Chiroptera; family Pteropodidae; genus Rousettus; species Rousettus aegyptiacus. The sequence goes on from NW_023416312.1 coordinate 14,491,449, forward strand.
TTTTTGTCAGTAATTGACAAAGTGCTCAATATTTTCATCTTGGGGTACATTCTTTTTCTCCATTTATAATGATAATATATAATAGTTTTTAAATTTTTATAACTGTAACCTATGAATAATAATATTTTGTTTCTCTTTTCTAATATTTATATTTATAGCTATTATTCTTACTTCCTGGGCCATTTCACTGCCTAAGATTTCTAGATAAATGCTAAGTATAGTGGTAACATTAACTGCCCTTGCCAGTATTTTTCTAGTTTTGTAAAGTTTTTAAAATTATTTCTATTCTAATTACTTATTTTGTCAGTTGTTTAATGTTTTCTATGTTTTTACAACCACAACCATGGTTTTATGTTCCTTGTAACACACTGTATTATTTGAAAGTTTGAAAGTACACATCTGTGTTATTTTCTGTAGTCAGAAATATTTAGAGTTTATACTTAATGGTATTTAGAACTTTAAAATGTTCTAGATTCATATTTTTCTTTTGTTTAGTAAATTTAGGTAATTTATAATTTCAAAACACCATCCATTCTATAAAATTTTCATATTTAGTAAAATCGAAAGTAATCTAAATATGTAATGTCATTGTATATTTTGTATCACCTCTTTTTCACTTTTGATTTTATTTTATTGGTCTTCCTGGTAGATCAAATAGATGTTAAGTCAACTCTTGTTATGACACTCGGTTTCTTAAACACCATTGACTTTCCATCTACTGAAGGATATGGTCCAAACTTCATGAGAATCAAGCCAGGCCTTTCCTTACAGGATCCTTCTACAAGCTTTTAGCCTCAACTAATGTCACTCAGTAGGTGTGTCAATTATCTCAGTAACTGCAGCTACTACTCTGCTCTTTTGGTTTGCAGGACATTCTAGCATTTTATGCCAGGTTGTTCTAATGCAAACTACTCTGGCGTGTAATTCTCAGGACAATATTTAAATAAGCAAAGCTTGCATTTTGGACAGGATTATTTGACTGTTGAGTATTATATTCTTCATTTGCTTATAGAGGAATTTGTCAAGGACCATATGGCTAAAAGATTTTATCATCACCTTAGACTTTTAGTGAGATTATGAAATAACTTTTGGAGATCAGTATAAAAGCTGGGTTATAAGATCTGGAACCTTAATATTCCCTTGCCAGCCAGGCTCCACAATTAATGAATGATCTTCTGGTTAGGACTATGTTAACAACAACAAAAAAAACTAGAACTGTGTCTGGGCCAATTTGTAAAAAATAATCCTAGTGACTTAAAACTTATTTTTGATCATCTAAATGTATACTTTCTCCTAACCACCAACCTGTATTGAATAGATTGTCAAGTATATAATTTTATTTTCACTAGTGGATTTTCAAATATATCATGTACTCTTTTGTTCTTCTCTACTTGTAACCTGCTGCCCATCACTGTTTAAACCCTTTCCACCCTGTTCCCAAGACAGCCCAAAGTTACCCTCCTCTGAGAAAGTTTTCATGACTTTTCCAGACAGCACTGAGCACTTTCCATAGACTTGATAATTTTTATAACAGTGCTCTCTTTACTATAATTGTTGACTTCCATGTCATCCTCGCCACAGTGACCATTTCCTGATTTTATATCTTCATTACTTAGGACAACATCTGAAACATGTTAGGAACTAAAAAAATAAATAAATGTATATAAATCTTCATAAGTTGTCAACAGTTGATTTTCCTCATGCTAATTATCAAAGGTTCATGATATAAGGAACAAGTTTCCCCGGGACTCATTTTAAATAGTGTGCTTTTTTTGGTAACTTTTCTCTTCTCCAGCTTTATTAAAATACAATAGAAAACTAGTTGCTCATATTTACATTGTACAATTCAATAAATTTTTTCAATTATAGTTGGCATATAATAATGTATTCATTTCAGTTGTATAACATAGTGATTAGAGATCGATATAACTCACAAAGCGATCACCCCACTAAATCTAGTGCCCTCTTCACCCTTACATATTTATTACAACATTGTTGACTATTTTCCTTATGCTACACTTTTTATTTCCATGATTTTTTTTGTAATTATCCTTTTGTGCTTCTTAATCTCTTTGCCCTTTTCACCATTCCCCTCAACTCCTCTCCTATCAAGTAGCCCTCAAAATATTCTTCATATCTGAATTTGTTTCCATTTTTGTAGTTGTTTGTTTGTTTTGTTCTTTAGATTCCACATGTATGTAAAATCATGTGGTATTTATCTTTATCTGACTTCATTCAGCACAATACCCTGTAGATTCATCAAGGAAATATCTTTTTCCATTCCCTTCCTTTTAGTCTGTGTGTTTTTTAACCTGAAGTCAGTCTCTTTTAGGCAGCATATGTAGTGGTCTTGTTTCCTTATCCATTCAGTCACCCTATCTTTTTGTTGGAGAACTTAATTCTTTTCCATATGAGGTACTTTTTGATAGGAATGCAGTCATTACCATTCTTTATTCCTGTTTTTGATACATGTGTTTTTCTTCTTAAAGAATTCCCTCCAACATTATCTGTCATACTAGCTTGGTGATGATGAATTCCTTTAGCTTATTTTTGTCTGGGAAACTCTTTATCTGTCGGCTCTAAATGATAGCTTTGCTGGTTAAAGTATTCTCAGTTGTATATCCTGGGTTTTCATCACATCGAATACTTTGTGCCAAGCCCTTCTGTCCTGCAAAGTTTCTTTTGAGAAATCAGCTGCCAGTCTTATGTGTGCTCCCTTGTAGGTAACTAACTGCTTTTCTCTTGCTGCTTTTAATATTCTCTCTTTGTATTTATACTTTGGCATTTTAATTATAATGTGCTTTGGTATGGACCTCTTTGGGTTCATCTTTTTTGGGGACTCTCTGAGTTTCCTGAGATTGTTTGTCTATTTCTCTAACTGGGTTAGGGAAGTTTTCCATCATTATTTCTTCAAATAGCTCTTCAACTTCTTGTTTTCCTTTAGGTAACCCTATGACCTTGATTTTTTTTACATTTAATTTTGTCCCATACACTCCTTAAATTATTATGATATTCTTGGCTTCTTTTTTCTTGCCGTTCTGAGTGTCCTTCACTTCTCCATCCTTTGTATTGGTGGTTCAATCTTCTTCTTTATCTACTCTGTTGATTCCCTCGAATATACTCTTCATCTCAGATAATCTGTTCTTCATTTCTGACCAGTTCCCTTTTGTAGTTTCCATTTTTATTTGTATGTGTTTTATCTCTTTGTTAAAGTTCTCACTGAATTAATCTGCACTTCTCCTACGTTCATTGAGCATTTTTGTAACCAGTGTTTTGAACTCTGCATCTGTTAGATTGCTTGACTCCATTATTCCTGGATCTCTGTTCTGTTCTTTCCTATGGGTTCTGCTTCTTTGTCTTCTCATTTTGGGTGCCTTTCTGTGTCTATTTCTATGTACTAAGCAGAGCTAAGTTTCCTGGTTTTATTAGCGTGGCTTTGTGTAGTAGCTGTCTAGTGACACAATCCTGAAAGGGAATCCGCTGCAGGTCAAGTTTAATCCCAGCTTTTGCCCCTCTTGGGGCCACCTGTTAAGATTCAGCAAGCAATTTACAGATGCTGTTCTTATAGTTGTCTCAAGAGACCACACCAGAAACCGAGACCAGCTGCCACCAGTATGAGTCCTGGCGCTGTTCAGCAAGGAGCACCTGACTCTCTGAGGACACACCTGGATGTGGCTTGGGTGGGGCTACGAGTTGGAGGAGGCAGAGTTTCAGGGAATCCTTACCTCCAGCCCTTGCTCCAATAACTCAGTGTCCCCCTATAAGTCCCTGGTGCTCCCTGACCAGCCTACACAGGGGTGGTACTTATAGTGAGTGAATCTGTCACCATGAAGTCCACTGAAGTCCACAGAGGCCACAGCCTCTGTCCCACTCAGCCACTGGGGATCCAGCAGCCTCACATCTTCTCTCCCTCCTACCTCCAACCATTGCAGGGTGAGTTCTTATTTTTCTCCCTAGTCGTAAGGCTTCTGTTCATCTAGACCCCAGCCGACTCTGCTTGCTGTTTGTGCCTTGTTTCTGTCACAACTTTGATGTAGTTGCAAGAGGAAATGCACAAAGCCTCTATCATCTACACCAATTTGGTCTTTTTCTCGTAACGTTTTATTTGCAGAGTCTTTCAGAGACTCTGTTATCATCTCCATAGGGACTCTATTTCACAACTTTAACATACATTGCTTTATGTAAATGGTGTACTTGGTAAAATACTTTGTTTCATGCACAAATGGATACTTTAATTATACTTTGATTAGAGTGAAGAAAATGACTGGTACAATCTTGTGTTTGGTAATGTAAAAACTTTTTAAGAATTAAATAAAATATAATGGATCATTTTTTTAGCATAAGTAATTATTACATACTAGCCAGGAATGGAAAGAAGACATAGGAAAAGAGCTAGCATTTAAAATATCTACCGTTAAATGTCATTGTTAAATATTGTGGTAGTCACCATAAAGACAATTATTTAAAGGCTGTAAAACTTTGAAATAGGTATTTACTACCTCAGTATGTTGGGAATAGTAGATCAGAAATGAAATGAACTGAAATGAAATACATCTGGCACATACTTATGCCCATGCTTTGTAGCTAATAAAACCGGGACTTGTAGAGATGAAGTAGCTTCTGTAACCTAATATAAGGTAAGACTCTTAATCCAGTTCATTCTTATTCTAAAACCAATTCTCTACTATATAAGTAGAGTAAAACAAATGATTCCAGAGTCCTTCTATTTTACTTCCAAACTTACCTTCCATTCAGAAACAAGCCAATGAAGCTAATTTTCCTTCTTCAATTTTCTGATTATGCTCCCACTTGTCTGACTTAAACAGTGGCCAGTATCACCAGAAGCATCTTAATTCTAAAGCAATTGTTTTTTTATTCTTTCAATACATAAACTCTGTTGATTGTGTGCTTAAATATCCTTGCTTGCTTCATTGGTCCAACTCTTTCCTGATTCACATTCCCTTTAAAGCCTATTTTTCTCCCTTTTCCTCCCCTTTGATTCCTTTTGCCTGTCTCATATATGCTGGTAGGCTCCAGAGTTGGATGCATAAGCCTTCTTTATCATTTGTACTTTCTTCCTTGTTTATCCTAGCCCATATCTTTAACTTCAGTTACAATTACAATGTTGTTATCTTCCATGTCTCTACTGAGCTGCTGGTTAATAATTTCAATTAACTACAAGACAATTCTAACAGGAAATTCCACAGGCAATTTAAAATCTATATGCTTCAAATGTAATTTTGTATATTTCTCCACCCTCATTGCCCTAAAAATCTTCTCTATTTCTATATATTAGTGAATAGTATCATAAGAGACCTAGTTGCTCAAACTATATGCATCGGATCCACTTTTGAACCTTCCTTTTAGTGCCACTTTAAAAAAATATGTCACTAAACTCTATTCCTGAGCCCATCCTGCTCTCCCAGTATTCTCCGATACTGCATTAAGGTGGACCCTCTTTCTCATCTTCCTATACCACTGCCTGCTAACTAATTTCTTCCACCTTCAAACTTTGCTTTCTAAAACAGTTAAGATTATTCACCCATAAGCATCCATTGATTCTTCATTGTATGTACTGCAAAGAACCTTAGGAGTGTGTGAAAGGGGCAGATCAGAATATTAGTTGAGCCATCATGGGTATTCTGAGGAAATGTATTCAATATACATATTGTTTTCATGATTTAAAAATTGATAAAGAAAGTGAAGGTGCATGAAATATCATTGGATGAAGTTAAAATATGAGTGAAAAACATCATGGGGAGCATGAAGGGAAAGTCCTAACTTCATACGTAGCATATTTTGTTATTAACAATCCTACATGGACATCTTCAACTTCTGTCACTACAGCCCCCAACCTGTGGTCTATTTACACTATTCTTGAAACTTGTCATTTCACATTTTTGCTTTAATAGTTTCCTATTGTTGCTTAGTGGCTTAAAAGAACACAAAATTTTAATCTTACAGTTCTGGTGGTCAGAAGTCCAAAATGCATTGGACTCACTTGGCTAAAATCAAGGTGTTGGCATTCCTGCATTTCTTCTGGAGGATCTAGGGGACAATCTCTTTCCTTTTTGTTTCCAGCTTCTAGAGGCTACATACATTCCTTGGCACATGCCTCATTCTTCCACATTCAAAGTACATCACTCAAATCTCTGACCTTGGCTTTCATCTTTACATTATCTCTCTCTGAATCTGATTCTGCTACTGCCCTTTTATAAGGATTATATTGGGCTTACCCAAATCATAATCTACCATTTCAGAATCCTTAAACCACATCTGTAAAGTCCCTTTGCCATACAAGGTAACATATTTATAGGATCCAGGAATTCAAACATGGGTTCATTTGGGGATGGGCATTATTCTGCCTACAAGACTGACAATCTCACTTATCCTTTGCCCTAAGCATGGAATTCTCTTTCCCTTAGACAGTCTCTCTGTTATGACCTAGCTGAGATGTTTCTTCTTCTGAAAGCCCTTTCCTATGACTTCACCAGACCCAACCTGGAGCAGAATTAATAGATTCCTCCCTCTACTCCCTCAGCACATTATACTTACCATATGGCATTAGGGCCAGTCTAATTAAATGGATAACATTTGTCTCCTTTATTGGGTTGTGAGCCTTCTTTATTAGGTGCATTACATTGTCTTTGTGTCCCTACTGCACCATAGCACAGCATCTTGTAACTAGTATATGCTTAATAAGTGTTTATCAAATGATGAGTTTGGATGCCAAAATTCAACTGTGGATAATAGCAGCCACATTTAGTCTTTAATTCATTCATTTTTTTTTCAGCTAACATTTGTTGAGCACTGGTTATAAAAAGATGAATAAAACACATTTACCCTGGAGGGACTTCAAGTTTCGTAGACTAGAAAGACATATAATTAAAGAGATAAGCTAATACTGTAGGGTAGGATGTAAAGAAAGCTGATATGTACAAAAAGTTTCACAGGTGAGATGATGTGAGTTAAGTCTGTAATAGTATTGTTAATAATAATAATAATAATGGCAACAACAATCAACTGTAATAAAATAATAACAGCAACAGCTTTCATTGATTTAGTTCGTTCTTCGCACCAGTGTATTTCTAGGCACTATGCTATATGTACCATAATTCCTATTTCACAAATGAAGGAGCTAGTCACAGATAAGTTATTTGCCCTAGATCACACAGCTCAGAAGTGGCAAAACTGGGTTAAGAACCCAGAGAGATTGATTGCTTATAACCACTGTGATATGCCTAAGATTTAATAGTGGTTCATGTGAAGCCAAGTGGTGAATCATTTCAGGTCCATATACCCAGAAATTAAGGCTTCTTGAAATTAGATCATTGATAGTATGAGCTATTATGTGACAAAAAGAAAACACACGAGAACCTCAGTAAATGTTTATTTAAAGTTTGCTCTGTGATTTCTGAGTAAGAGTTTTAACTATGCAACAAGTACAACAAAGCATGGATGTCTATGAGTTGACATACTTAATCTGTCTTTCAATATAAAATATAGAGGTTCATGAAGATTATTGTAGATTGACCAAGATTTTAAATCTGTGAAATACTGTGTAATTCTTTTTTGTTTTCCCTCATGTACAATGTGTCAAGGGATTCAGTTATTAAGGATCTTGATGCTACGAAATTGATGCTTTCCAAAGCAATTTAATTTTGAGAAATAGAATCACAAACTAGCCTGTATGCCTTATAAAAATTAAATGAGTAAAGAAATCGTATTTTGAACAAGAGTAAAGTAATAAGATAGTTAAGCAAGAAGGTTTTGCAGTGTATAGTTGGATCCTGGAGTTTCTTGGACAGCGCTGATTAAACTCACACTGAGAGAAGAACTGATTCTCTGTGCTAACCTTAAGGCTAAAGATATCAACTTGAAGATTTCCTGCAGCTTCAGTTAGTGTGGTCTCTGGGAAATGGGATTGGGGCTTTAGGAATGCATGACTCAGGCTTGCACTTTAATGTGGCATTTCTTCAGATGTGGCTGATGAGTTGGCTTTTCAACTAGGTTTCATTTATATCTTTATGAGAACTCAAAGTCCTTGGTTAGAAAACTGAAACAGGCTATCATCATTTAAAGGAGCTGGAATTAAAATAGCTTATTCACAATGCTTATTTAAAAAATTCGCTGACTTTCTGACTAAAAGGATGGTGACACTTTACAGCAAGTGAATGGATTTTGATTTTGTTTTGTGAATTAAAATGTGTTTTAACAGACGTTTATTAATGTGAATGAATTAGTCATTGAAAAATATTCAGAGGTATCTGAGGTGCTAGGAGAGTGAGAAATATGTGACTGTCAAATCACCATTTCAGCTTCTTCATCTTTAATAAAGTCATAGTGATAGAAAGCTGAATATGATTAGTCTTCAACTGTCTTACAGAGAAACTTGTGCTGTCATGGATTGACAATATCTTTGAACTGTGTTCTGACTTGCTACTTTTTGAAATTCAGTCTTTCAGCTCTGCTCTCAGTCTTATAAAAAATAAAAGAAGGATGATTTTCTAGGAAGACAATGTTCATTTCAGTTAAATTTAAATGAAATATTCCCCCTTTTTGAAATCCAAACACTAGGCTACTGTTCCTTCTAGTATCCTTCTGAGAGCCTTGTAAATGGGAAGAAATAATGTATTTTCCTGTAGCTTTCATAGACAGTGTACTTTCTTTCCATAGAATCATAGTCTTAAATTCTCTCAAAGTATCTTTTAGAGTTTTTGAAAGAGAATTGTAAAATTATAATTAAATCTTTAGAGGCATAGAATTTATGATTTCTTTTCAGTTGGAAAGAGTGATACTGAATAAAACCATATTCTGTTGTAGCACGGAAAATTAAAAATGTCAGTGTTTGGCAATTTATATTGAAAACAAGCTGTTAGTAAAATAGTCTTTTAGAAGGAGTTGTTTCCACTTATCTAAATACAATTAGATTCTCTAAATAGAGAAAAGTTTTAAACCTTAAGTGACCATAAGATTTTAAAACATTTTGGGGAGCCTAGAGAAATTATGGCATTACTGGTTTTGATTTAAGTTAGGAACCACAGCATATGGGAAAATAGACTACACAGATCCTGTTCATATTCTTTCCTTTTGTGGAATTCATTGCTCCAATCTTGCGTGATCAGAAGTCAAGCAAAAATCTTATAATATTGATCTGTATCTTTAAAAATGTATTTTTACCTTTTTTATCTTTGCTTTAGGGAACAGTCTTTAAGAGCTGGAAGATGAAAGCTCCGATTCCATACTTGATTCTCTTATATGCTACTTTCACTCAGAGTTTGAAGGTTGTGACCAAAAGAGGCTCTGGTAAGCAGTGTTTCTTTTCTCTCATTTTTTATGGCTTGAACTGGTGGTGCTATGTTTACACACGTGTCATTTGTGGAGAGATTGAGAATTAACCAGAATTCATATTACAGAAATATTGTAGCTATATCTTTAAATGAGTGGAGCATATTCATAGGGAACTAGAAAAGTGGGAATAGGTTGAAAAAAAGATGGCTTATTTTGTTAGTTACTATGGATTGGAATGGATTCGCTATCAAAACCTTGCAGTTCGATTTAATTTTATAACTTGATTTTCAAGAAATTCTTTTATAAAGAGTGTCATTTTAATTTTTGCATGGAAATATTTTGAATTTTTTTCATGTTAACTTTTACTGTTACCATTTTGGTGTCAGCTATGCTTAGGGCAGACTTTTTTTAGGGTTGTACTTCAACTAATTTGGTGAATTATTTTGCAGATATTTAAAGAAAGCACCAGAGTTCATAAAAGGAAAGGGAGAAACCTCCTAATGTATTAGTAGGAAATATAGAGGTAAAATAGAATGGTAATATGAAAGGAGTTGACCAATAAAATAATGTGAAACTTATGGAAAACTTTACATGTTATCAGACATCTTGATTTTCAGTTGACTATTGATACTTAGAGCTAGTGAAATATACAAGGCAATTGAATAAACGTTGTTATCAATGTGGAGTTGTATCTCATCTAATAAGTCACTGATAATAGAAAGACTCCACATTCACATTTTATGTGGGGTTACAGAATTTTTGAGTCTATAGCTTATGGATGTAATGGCAGGAGAAATGTATTGTGTTTAGTTGATAGAACTAGGATGTATTATTAGTTCTAGAGAGACAGTTGGGTAAAAGAAGAGATAATGTACAAGAAACTGAAGAATGTTATAATATCGCATGAACAAATGTATTTTTTGAATTCATAAAGGAGAGCGAATGAAAGGGCTGAGATGGGCTGCAGCAACCATTCTCAGTCCCTTAAGTTAAGAAGCTTCAAACTCACATTGATTATGAAGTGAAAAAGGCAGCATGAAAGGGAAATAGAGAGCAGGTGGGAGGAAGTATGGGGAGGAATTGAGGAGTACTTTGGGATGGTGCAGGGTTGAGAGTAAAAGGAATTTTACTGAGCCTATTGGCTCTAGAGCTTTTTGGTTATTGTATACCTGTTATATGTGCCATTGATATGATTGTAGGCAATGTGAAAAGCTATGTTTACACATTATTTTATCTTTTCTTGGTGAATCTTTTTGAATGAGAGAAAACCGTAAAGCAGGATTATGATATTGTGGCTTTTTTTGTAATTTGAATGGATTACTAGCAAATAGCAGATATCTTGATTTCTTTGCCACTTGCAAGGAATTTGGGCATACCCATTGGAGTGAGAGTAGGTGGAACGGGGTGTAAATCATGATGAAAGCTGATAAATTCTACAGCAGTGATATTTTCTAAAATAGTAACTTACATTAAAAGTACTTAAAATGAATCTTTTAGATGCTGGCCACGTAGAAGAGAAACACTCATCTGTATAAGTATTTTAACGAAATGAAGCTATTCAAAATAGAAATATTGATTGAATCTCAGAAACTTCATTTTTCTGATTATACTTGATTACATAAAATTGTTTTTTTTTCAGTTGTTTTTGTGTATGTCAGGTCTATGCTAATTATTTATTGAAATGCAAATGTGACTTTTTTTTCATCATCAAATAGTGGTGACAGGTCCATTCTATATAAATTCTAAGGAAAAGACTTATATTAAATTCTGACTTACTTTGTATGTTTGAGAAGCATGGGAACAGAGCTAGAAATATGGGACAGTTAGAAAATTCATATCTCCTTCTGCTCCAGAGACCTGAGAAAACTCAATGACCTGTCTCAGATTCAATTTTTATTTTAATGGCATAATTATTTTAGGAGGGTGGTAATAAAATATTGCCCTAAGTTTGGCAGAAGTTCTGAGACCTAGTTCTATTTACGAAATAGTTGTCATATTGCTGCTTAAAACCTGTCAAACCACATATGTTTTCTATTTCAAAATGTAAAAACTTGAGGCAGGTACTGAGATTTAGTGACGTGTTTGATTTTATTTTTCTGTATTATGTGAATTAAAATAGCTTCTCTCAGTATCTATGTTAAGACCCACCTGAATAGAAGTTTGTTTGATTTTTGAATATTAAGTGTGTAGTTTCAGAATAAATAATATCACTTTGCTCATGTTAGCTGGTGCCTGTTACCCTGCACCTCTGTTTAGAGAATCAGATGTGTAGCTTACTGAAGAGCGTTATTACTGGATTCCATATATCAAGTAGAAGCAGACTGCACTTGGCACTTTTTCCTTAAAAGATTAATGGCTCAGTCTTCCCATTCAGCCCAACCTATAAAACTTACAGGCATCAAGGCCAGGGAATAAAAATCAATTTTCGATGTTTAATCTCACATATTAACTAAGAGAGCTACTTATCTTTGTTCTTCTTATCATTTAATTCTCTTTTTATTTTCAGTTTTATAATTCTTTTTGGAAGTTCAGTAAACATGATTCAAAACCCAATGCTTTTCATATGTCTTTTGGTAGAATATTATTTTTAATTCACTGTAACCGCTCGAAAACCAGAACTAGATATTTTAATAACCAAGAACATATTAAATATGGTTATAACGCACATGGTAATGTTGAATTTTATGGCACGTTAATTGTATATAATGTTTATTTTAGATAAACACATGGTCATTACATAGAAGTTCAGAAGTAGGTATTTGTTTCTCATTAACAGAACTAATTTGAAAGCAATAGGAGCTCTTTATACATAAGCTGTAGATGTATAATTTTTAATCATATTGGCCAGTACTTCCATTGCTATTAATTTAATGAACAAATTATAATGAGACAGTTATAGCATAACATTCTTGACTGAAATATTAAAAATTAAACTTTATAATGTTTTGTTTTAAACGTCACTTTGGGTATGTATATGATTATAACAATCAAGCTTTGAATCTGCGAATCTGGTCTCTCAGGTGATGTTCTAAAGTTTTGCAAACATTTAGATCTATGCAAGGAGATGTTCAGCATTTGTTATGCAATAGCTTTTCTCTTGGAACAATTTTATACATTGTTTTTAGTTTTCATAAGCGGCACTTGAAAACACAAAGACTATTAATATTACCCATTCCTCCTCAAGTGTGTGAAGTGTTGTAGCAATTTAGTAAGTAAACGTTTCAGTTGTTGTCATTTGTAGAATCCTGTATAAAAACCACATGTAAATGCTTGCGTAGAGAGTCTTTGTATCTTAACTATTTTAGAAAGCTTAGTTTGATGTTCTTGTTTGTCTGTGTCTGTCTCTCCCTTCCTCTTCCCATCCATTCCTTTCTCTCTTCCCCCTCCTTCTCTCTCTTTCTCCCTCCTTCCTTTCCTTCTCTTTTCCTCCTTTTCTCTTTCTCCTCTCTGCCTCTCTTTCTCTTCTCTTCTATCTTCCATTCTTCCTTTTTCTTTATTAGTGTATTTGTATGAAAATTAGTCTATTTTGAATATATCCCTTTTGTCTTTGTAGAACTTTTAAACTAAAAATACTGCCATTACTTTGTTTGAAGGGTTAAAGTCTATGAAATTCTATGTCTTTACAAGGTCCTTCCAAGAGGATAATATTGTCTCAGTAACAGCTATTCTTAAATAGTTCTTTTTATTTTGTGTAACTAAGAGAATTTGGGATAAGATTCAGGGGGAGGGAAATAATGTAAACTGTTGAGGGACTATTGCGTACAAAGTATGAGTAAAGCACTTTGGGGGAACTAAAGTGTGAGTTGTGACTTGGCCCAAGGGTATGGGACACTGAAGAGAAATGAAGCTAGAGGGACTCAGATGTAGAGATGAGGGAAGAGAAAAGGATCTGGACCTTTTGTCTGTTTCTCTTTGCTCTCATACCTAAGATGGTGAGTGCAAGGATCATGATTTATCTAGGCTTATAACATCTACAGTGCCAGATATGGTGTGTGTTTCAGAGTCAAGGTTCAATGAAATATCTTAATGAAGTAATGATTACATGAATGAATGAATGAATGAATAATGGCTTTAATGTTCAAGCTGGATTGCATCAGTGAGGATGCTACATGACCAACATAGTATTAGAAAAATAAAAGAGCGTTCAAGAAAAACTGTTTTCTTCATGAATAGAAATTACTGAAGCAAAATATATAAAGTCAGAATAAGCAGTATCTAAGGCATGCTAGTATGAAGACAGTGAACCTTTGCAAATCGTGACTGTTTTCATGAGCTTGAAGTGCATGTGATAATTTGTTTGGTTTTAATCATGTTGTTTAATACAGATCACTATGAAAAGGGGGTAGTTCCTGATTACTGGTACACAATAACTAAGCAAGTGACTTCAGTATAGAAAAAAGTATTCACAATTATTGCAGCATATGGAGAAAAATTAGAGGCTATATTATAAAAATCAAAGAATACATCTTATTCTAGTGGGTATTTAAGATAAACACACACACACACACACACACACACACACACACACGCACATGCCCCGCCCTAAAGCAGCCAGCTATTAGAGAGTAAAAGGGTTACCACAGGGGTTTGATATTCTCTTCATTCTAGAACCTGACAGTAGACACCTGTTCATGTAAAATGATTTAGATGCAGTTCTTTCTGACAGCAAGAGGAAGGCAAGTTTCTCAAGAGGTTTGCCCAAACTCGTAACTCCAAGCTCAAATAATTTAGTTTAGGTTCTTATCTTTGTGTTTGTTATTTCTGAAAAATAGAACTAGAAGCAAACAAATTGAATTGTTAGAAGAATAATTTAGTTTAGCTATTAGGAAGAATGTGTTGTTCTTAAATAAGTATTTGTGTATTTATTACATGTCTAATACTATGGCCAAACACTTGTAAGTCATTAGGATATGTTACTAAAAGTTTTGGTTTTCTTTAAGTAAAAACAACAAAAAAAGATAAGGGTAGTAGAGGTTCTAATCTTTGTGTTTATTTCTGGATCATCATTTGTTTAAATAAAAGAATTTGTGCTAGTGTGTAAAGAAAGTGAGATTTAGCTGAATAGGTGTGAGAAAGTCTGATGGGATGTTTCCATCTCATGCCAATGTGATTTATGTGTATCTGCTCTCTTGGGCATTCCTGGAAGTCATTGTGCTTAATTCCACATGATTAAGAGACAACCTAGTCCCTCAGCATCTGCCTTTTATTATGTTACCATGTGTTTAGTCCTAGTTTGTCAAAAATGTCAAAAAGTATGAAACACTTCTCTTTTTTTTCCCCTTTGGGATAGCTTGTAAGACCAAACTTCTGAGGCTTTGTTTCTTTATAAAGTTTTTTATTTAATGCCCTTTAATTTTTCTTGGAAAAAATTTTCCCATTTCTATTTATCCTTTTTAAAAATAAAATTTGAAATTAGGTCTAGAATAATTTTAATATTCATTTGAAATAATGTCTTTAATTAGAATAAGGCTAACGAATAGAACTTACTGCTAATAAATTAAAATTATCCTCTATCTTTGTTTAGTGATCATCTGATATACTTATGAATTTCACTATAGACTTACTTGTTCCATTTTAGTTGTCAGTACACTTTTATATAGAGTTGGTATAGATCAACATTAATTTTGCAGACTGAAACTTGTTCATGGCAAATTTACATGGGGAAGATAAAGGTCAATATGGATGAATCTTGCAAGTTGAATAAGATCTCAGCAGGGAGGGGAATATTCCAAGTTAATAAATATGGCAATGTGACACCATATCATGGGGGACAATAAAAGATTTGTTCGTTTGTTTATTATTTATTTGTTTGTTTGTTTATTTATTTACTTTTTTGGGCAAGGCAACTCTTGGTTGGCCTCACAGATTGCAAGGACTTTGTCAGTATACAATCCCTTATTTTTTATTTGTTACACCTACAGCACCTGGTCTTCCTAGGTGGTCTCTCATCCAAGTACTAACCAGGCCTTACCCTGCTCAGCTTCTGAGATCAGACAGAATTGGGCTTGTTCATGGTAGCATGGCCATAGGCTGTTTTTCTACATATTCAAAGGGAAGGGTAAGGACTGGAGGGCAGCAGTGAGGAGTCAGTCAATGGTGGGTGTTTAAAATCATGTTAAGGAATTGATGCTCATTCTAGAGACAGCACAGAGATGACCACTGCAGGACCTGAGAATGAATCCCTGATCCGCGGACAGTCTACTATTATCTTGAAGGTGATCCATGAGGTGGTGTTGAAATTAGGTACACTGTTATATTAGTATCCTGATTAATGCTTTAACAAAACACCAAACATTTAGTGGCTTAAAGCAATACAAATTTTTACCTTATACTTCTGGAGATCAGATATGTCTGAAATGGATTGGTAGGGTTGTGTTTTTGGTGCAGGCTCTAGGGGAGAATCTGTCTGTTTCAGTGCCTTTTTCAGCTTCTAGTGACGGACTGCATTCCTTGTCTCAGGGTCCCTCATCACTCCTACCTCTGCTTTTCTTGTAACTTCTTCTCTGGCTGTAATTCTCCTGCCTCCCTCTTTCCCTTATAAGGGTCCTTGTGATTACATTGGACCTGCCTAGATAATCCAGGAAAATCTCTCCATCTCAAGATTCTTATATTAATTAAATCTGAAAAGTACACTTTAAATGTAATGTAACATAGCCACATGTTTCAGTGATTAGGATGCAGACATCTTTGGGGAGGTGAGTGCATTATTCTTCCTACCATAGCTAGTAATAGCTAAGTTGTCAAACAATTACTGAATTTGGACTAGAGATTAGAGAAGGATGGTCAGTCAGGAACTAAATGGGAATGAGGGAGTTAAGAACAAGGATGTTGAAAAGTTTTGCTGAAGGGACCACTCAATCTGTGGTCTATGATCTAAAGAGAGAGAGAGAGAGAGAGAGAGAGAGAGAGAGAGAGAGAGAGAGAGAGAGAGAGAGAGAAGGAATTGGGGATAAAAGGAAGAAAAAGGAAACGAAACCAGGGCTGAGAAGAGGAAGGGAGACAGAGAAGGAGAAAGAGGAGAAACAGATTCTAGTGACGCTTTGAATTTTGATAAATTTTAATATTCCTCTGCACTCTACAAATACACTGTACTCTACAAATTCAACAACATTCCATTCTCTTTGTGGTATCCTACAGGAGTCTGTGTTCCTTTCAACCAAAAATATCTGACACAAAAATGATTTCCTGACTCAGAATAACAGCAGTGAGAACGAGGAAGACAGAAGAGAGGCCAATTATGAGTTAGAATCCATTGAGTTTGATGATTAGACTTGGGATATTTGAAAAAAAGAGGTGGAGAAAATAATTCTGTATTAGGAGGATTGCGATGCCATCAATCATATTAAAGGTCCCCAAAGAGAAACTTGAAAGGACCACATATTTAAAGAGAGCAGTAGGTAGGTCTTTGTGACTAAGATAAAGTTCAAAATGTAGATTGGGAATAGAGTATGAGGATTTCATATATCTTGCAAGGAATTCTCGCTTTAATATTGTAGAACATAAAGTTTTGGCTGAGATATTTAATTACTTTGCAAAACTCTGTAGTAGAAAATTCGGTCTGTGAGGTTGGGCATCTGATTTGGCAGATGTGTTCCTTGTGGTATCTTCTATATACCATAGAGATGAAACTCCTTGATGTATATGAAGTAGCACTTCACGGATGTTTGTACCAGTCTGTAAGTAAAGCTGCCTTTATGGAGAAGGAAAGACATACACAGTCAAGCTGTAAAGGGTCACACCTGAGAGTGGCATGGTCAGATCTGCTTTTGGACAGATAATACTCCCTGTAGGAAAGACTGGTGAATTCCAGAGGACCAGTCAGGGACTCAATAAAAATCATTCAGCTATACTACAGGCCAGAGTAGTAGTTCAAAGAGAACGAACAAATGTTTCTGAAGAAGAATAATTGGGATTGAATGACTGTCTGTAGATGGATTGTGAAATAATTTGAGAAGTTATATTGATGGCGTCACCAATTATAGCGAGAGGAGGGTGAATGGTTTTTTCATGGAGAGATGGAATGAGTTCAGTTTAGAAGATATGAGCTGTGGCAATCACTGGAAATATCGAGCTGATTGATTTATTGATCTGGAGTTGAGGTATTATCCTGTGGCTATCTTAAGAAATTCCCACAAACCATGTGGCTTAAAACAATAGAAATCTACTCTCTCGCAGTCCTGGAGGCCACAGTTCTGATATCAAGGTGTTGGCAAGGCCACATTTCCTCAGAAGGCTCTGTGGGAGAATCCTTCCTTGCCTCTTCCATTTTCTGGTGGCTTCAGGTGTTCATTGGTTTGTATCTGCATTATTCTGTTCTCTGTCTTTATCATCACATGGGCTTATTTATATTTCTAATTGCCCTCTGTCTTTCTCTTATAAGGACAGTTGTCATTGGATTTAGACTCTGCTTAGATAATCCAGGATAATCTCATCTGGAGATCTGTAAGAAGTCAGATTTTAAAAGTATATTATACAAAATAAGTATAAGGGCCATTTAGCTTTTAAAGTTTACTTAACTCTTAGAAATTATTACATTTATTGTTTTTTCTATTTAGGTGAGACAAATGTAAAATTCTTGGTCATCCATGATAATGAGAATAATTGTACTACAGAAAGGATAAAGCTTTTGCCAACAAAAATTCTTTTTGCTTAGATTTGAAATGTTTGCCATAAACAAATCTCCTGAAGGTATAGGATATTGATTCAATTTTTGTTCCCTTCATCCTAACAGATGGAAAAGGTGGCTTACAGTGTATTAAAATTTTCCATGGTTGTTAATCCTCATGTTGACTATCTGAAGTTGGCAGGATATTCCAATACTGGCATGCCAACTTTTGTCTACAGTGATGATTACTAAAAACACATGATTGGAATTATTTTGACAGAAGTGTTTTAGGTTGTTCTGATGAGTATTATGAAACCTGTAGACTTGGAAATTAAGAAACTCAGTTTTCAGTCCAGCCTGTCATAAACCTTGTTGATAGGGGTAAGTTCCTGATCCTTTCAGGGCCTCAGTTTCCTTTTTCATAAAGCAAAAGTTTTGGACTACAATATTATCAGTAGAAATAGAAGTTTACCCTTTTGTTTATTTGAGAAGCATTTATTGAACACCTTCAATACATCCTCAGTACATAAAGTGACAGTTTTTTTTCTGTAGCATATTTTACATATTTGAAAATTGATGAAACAAATTTAGGTGGCTAAAGTT
Organism: Rousettus aegyptiacus; assembly: GCF_014176215.1. NCBI lineage: Eukaryota > Metazoa > Chordata > Mammalia > Chiroptera > Pteropodidae > Rousettus > Rousettus aegyptiacus. The sequence continues at coordinate 14,509,948 of NW_023416312.1, forward strand.
TGTAGTTCTAAAGTACTTGAAGACCATTGTCAACTATATTTAACTTTATGATAAACAGTTAGTTGTAACACCAGAGAGCCATGGACGTTATTAAGTTCCAAACAGAGGTTTGGTTATGAAAGAAATATGATTTTTAGTCTTGTTAAAAAGCATTAAAGTGCTATTTAATTACAAAGCTAAGGTGAAAAATAAGGTAGCTTTCCTTGCAGGTGTTGACATGTCTAAATGAAATTAGATTTAGCAGTTCAAAATACTAAACTGTGCTTTAGCCCATTTTCTGCTTATTTATGACAGATTTCCTTTTATAGGGTTATAGTCTCTTAAGACATGTAGAGTGTTGCCTTGCATGGAAAATGTTTTCTTAAGGCAATAACAGTAGCTAACTTCGCCAGGTTTTAAAATCTCTCTAGGTTATATGTAAACATTTAAAAATATATCAGTAAGCTTCTTGTGGGTATCCAAAATACTATTCAATAACCATTTGTACCATACTTACTGTACTAAAATATTTCCCAAGTCATTTAGTTACCTTGATTTCAGTAAAGTTCTGTCATTGGCATTTTACCTTGATCTCTAAGAGCATACTGCAATTTAGTTTATATTCCATATAGGACATAAAATTTGTTGTGAATGATAAAGGAAAGTTATTTTTATTAATGATCAGGAAAGGTTTCAATATTCTGATTATTGAGTTAATATTTTATATTGAATTAGTATTTTTCTTTAGTATATTTTCATATCAGGAAAAAAGAACAACTTTAACTTGAAAAGAGGATTCTTCCCGTTTTTCCTAGAAATATGTTTTATAAAGTAATTGGACTTTGCAATGCCATCTGGTGGCTTTTCTGAGATGGTGACAATGCAGTAATAAATACAGAAATCAGAGAGAAAATGAGCATGGAAGAAAACTTCTAAAGAATTATTTTTCAGAAATTATTTTAATTGACCCTAATATTTTCCAAACATTTATTTCCTCCAATTTATTGTCCTAGTGTATAGGTTTATGTTTTTCTTATATTTTTATAATAGAAATTATCACTGACATTAAAAAATATTACATCTTTCATGATATAATCATCATTTTATCTTGTGTCCCTGTATAATCAGAGTTCAAGTTATGTAGACAAGTCCATTTATGTTATAAAATATTTAAGGATTCCTTTTAAAAGTACTCTGATGCCATTAAAGTCTTGTCATTGTAATGGTTTAAGTGTCAGTAGGAGAAAAAAATCATTAAAGATTTTCTACTTGTTCACTAATATAAGAGCTACTGGTAGAAACATGGAAGTGAAGAACAAGTGAGGATGGATCTGTACAAAACCACTTTGATTTTCTTGCTAGTCAAAAGATTGGGCCTAGAGTTAGGAGGTGAAGGTCCTGGGGATAATCAAGCTAATGTGAAGCACTAGTCATCAAGCAAAGTTACCTTGAAAAGGCAATTGCCCTTATCTGTATATCCCAGAAGAATGAGGTTCAAGTTGAAGGGCAGTTTTTGGTCAGCAATGTTTTGTTTTTCAAAGAAGAAAAATTTCCAAAGGGCCTTAGCTATTATAAACATCTTTTCAACTAAATAGCATATAATACACATACACAAACACATATATGTGTGCACATACATACACTACTGTCTTGCTATACTTTGAACAGAATCTCCAATTGTTTTTAGTTATGAGTACTTATATATAATGTGTACAGCTATAATTGTTTATGTTAGTTTCTTTCAGGGTTTTTTGCACTTCTAACCTAACGTCACATAGACGTCTTTTCATCTTTCCAAAGGATGAATTAATAGATTCTGTATACAATTATTAACAAGCATTTATTGAATTCCTACTGTACTAAGTGCTCAATAACATTGACAAATATCAGCTATATCTGGGTATAAGGAGGTTAAAATATCTAGATATTTGTTTGTAGATATTTAAATTTTGAATTCCTTATTTAAAAAACAAAATTATAGAAGGTTTTAGTAAAAAAAAACAGTGAAATGATTTATCTTTGTTAAGTTCAATCATTTCTTTGTTTTCCGTATCCATATATTCTTAAAATTGTTTATACAGTCTCCCCATAGTTTTGATAATTATCGTTTTGGAAACATATGGAGTGCTTATTTTTGTAGCTGCATGTTCTTTCATAGTATAAAACCCATGTATCTGTCATAACTGAAACTGGTGGTGCTTTAGGCATTGTCCATACATATTCACTAGTCGGTTCTGGTTACTCTTTTATATTTAATAAACATTTTTTTAAAACAAAACATACTATAAACAAGCAATTGGACTGAATTATTCAGGGGATTAAAAAAATGAACTATCTACCATCTCTATTAAAGATCTTGCAAAAAAAGGCATATTAGACATACAGTATAGTGTATTAATATCCTATTGTTGCTACAAAAATTCCCACAAACTTAGTAGCTTAAAACCACAAAAATTTATTATCTTATAGTTTCAGAGGTCAAAAGTCCTAAAATCAAGATGTCAGCAGGGCTCCAATCTTTCTGGAGGCTCCAGGGTAGAATCTGTTTCCTTGCCTTCTCCAGCTTCTGGAAAGTCATCCACATTCCTTGGTTTGTGGCTCTTTCCTGAACTCAAATCCAGGGACATAGAATCTTCCAAACTCTATCTATGACCTCTACTTCCATTGTCACATCTCCATCTCTGATTCTGACTCTCTTGCTTCCCTCTTATAAGGATCCTTGTGATTACATTGGGCTCCACACAGTTAATCTAGAATAATCTTCCCATCTCAAGATCTTTAATCACATCTGCATAGTCCCATTTGCTGTGTAACGTAGCATATTCACATGTTCCAGGAATTAGGATGGTGAAACTCTTTTGGGGGGCATTATTCTATTTATTGCCAAAGTACACTAGAGTAACCTTTAGATGAAAGAGTCTGATATGGCTGGAATACATGTACATTTGGGCACAGTATGAGTGACAGGAGGAAGGGATGTGTCAGGAGAAAAGGTGGAAAAAGGTAGATGGGAGCTATATCACAGAAGCCTTTCTTTGTACAATGTAATAAGAAAGATGACTGTTCTCTTGTAGGAAAATCAGGAACTGCTGAGGAAATTTAAGCCAGTGTGTAGCAGGAATGCCTGACCAGATAGATTGGAAAGAGCTCTGAGAAGAGAGGGTGGGGAATACGGCCAATAGGTCAGGCAAATAAGTCATGAATTGAGGCAGTAGCATTAGGAATAAAAAAGAGATGGGATTTCTAGTACAATATGGAATTAATAACTAATGACTGATTGTACAATGGAAAGAGGGGGAGAGGTGGAAGGCGATTCTGGTTGCTTTTATCAAATTTAAAAATCTGTTTTGAATTAATAGCTAATGTTCCATTTCCAGTCCATATTCTTCTTGGACAAATAAATACTTAGGTTTTCAATATGATGTATCTTTTGTGGTTTGAGTTCAGACTGGCCCACTGTACATCTGACATAAAAGTCTTCAGTTTGGGAACTAAATCCCTCTCGTTTTTGGTCTCTCATGCAGAGCATTTTCCTAAAAATATTTCTATTACCTGTGCTTGTAATGAAGGATTGTATCAGTGAGTCTTTCTTTGCTAATTTCAGTGAAATACCTCAAATGTATGGAGGGACATTTTAAAAGTCATTAGGCTTATTCTAAAGTATGGTGTAACATACAATATGTGCATCTCTACGTGCATATACCCATGTACATCCATATACACACATGTATATGTGCATAAATACACACAGCTAACTATTAATTCACAAAACACATTTAGCAAGGAACCACTATGTGCCAGGTGCTAAGGATTCAAAAATGATTAGGATATGTAATTGCTGCATTTTTTAACATCTGTGTTTTATTTACCCAACTAAATAGTATAAGCTCATCGAGTATAAAAATATGCATGTTTATGTATATGTCTTTTAGAATCAGTGCACTTAAAAGAGTCATTGCATAATTGGTGCTCAATACATATTTGTACTTGGTTGCTTGATTTAAGCACATTGAAGAATCTCATCACAACATTCTATTTTCCCATGGTGATTTATGTCCGTGTTGTAACTTCTCTGGTACCGGGAGCTCCTTGAGGAATGATCTCTGTATAGTTTAACTTCATAACTTTTATAAGCTCTCACCCAGGTCCTTGCATATAGCATTCTGTGATGAATCCTTACACAGGCAAATGGATGAATTTAACTTACATGAAACGAATGGTTTCATTGGAGTTTACATTTCTGTGGAAAGAAAGAATTAAGTTTTATCTTTAGCTGTCAGGATGACCTGAGAATTCATGATTATTGTATATATTCCCCGCCGGGATTGCAATAGCTGAAGTCAGAAGCACCAAAGCTACTCTGGGAAGTGGATCTTGAGGGAGCATTTATTCTTTTGCTCAAAAGGAAAGCTTTTCAGTTACTTTATTGTAATGGGAATTGGGCAGCTTTTGCCTCCTCCTTGTCTTTGGAGTTTTTGCCACATGTGTGCATATGTAGGTCATTGCATGAAGGAATCCTGCATGGAAGGATGCCTGCCAGGAGTGGGGCATGAGCCAAAGCAGCTGCTCAATGCCTCCACGTCTCTCAAGATAGATCACAGCAAACCCTAGGAATGCTGGTGAATAGAAGTGGCCTACAACATTGAGGGTGTTTTATTTTAATTCAGAACATGAATTAGTTCAATTTGGCAACTTGCACATTCATTCTGCCACTCTGTAACTGACATGCTGCTCTGCAATGAACAGTGGTGACTTACTGTTTGTTTCAAAGGCATGTTTTTGCTTCTTTGGAAGACGTGCTTGGTTTGTTTTGTTCAATTTTTAATGATACATGATTTTATTTTACATTTCTTTGGAAACTGCTTTGTATCCTAGGGTTTCCGGCTTTCTTTGATTTGAGAGGAGGTTATTACCTTCTAAGTTTTCAATTAGGAAACAAAGCAAGTTTGGAAGCTCCATTGGGATCTTGTAAACCCTTTCAAAGCATGTTCTGAATGAGACAATTTTTGTGCAACTAGCTCTAATTGTCTGAAATGAGACAATCTGCAGAAGCTAATTGGAGAGTCTTATTCTACAGCATACATGAAGTTGATACAACAATGTTTCTTCTTTGGGTTAACACAGTAATGACTTTGCTTTCCTTTTGTTTGTTTGTTTGTTTTGTTTATCTTTGGAGGCTTTTGGTTGTTGTTGTTGTTGTTTTTTTTTTTGGTCCACACTTCCTTTCAGTACTTAGTAGTTTTAAGGGAAATTTTTCTCATTTTTACTTAGTATCCAGTGATAAGATTCAGACTTTAGGTGTATATATATGCCCCCTAAAATTCTAAATTCACACCCACTGTTATTATTTAATATGACATTAGTAAACTATTGACGACCTTGTATCCCCTTGCATTTTATTTGCATGTGATATCGAATTCTATTTGAATTTAATACTTGTGTTCTGAATTATAGCTGGTAGGTATGGAATAGTGTTTATCACATTTTCTTATCATCATCACCTGAGTGATTATACTGTTGACATATTCTGAATTAGATAAGAACATATGCTTGACTAAATTGATGCCTTGCATAGAAACTTGCATATAATAGATTTCATTTGTGCAGTTAAATTAATTTTTGATTATATTTTTTGGTTTTAGTTTTATGTTGTATATGCTTCCTCAAATCTGTTCCTTCATGACTTAAAAAATAAGGATCCTTTGAAACTTGGAAACTTATCACACAGACATCGTATCATCCTAACTTGAAGAAGTCAGGCTTAGTATAATTGAGGAAGAGGATTTAAACTTTATTGATACATGCCATTAGTTCTCTTATTATCTTAAATTTGATTTATAGTTTGTAATATTTAGCTTAATGAATGGGAAAAATAGAATCATATTGACACTTTTCGGATGTGATCGGAAGGTTTTTCTAGAAAGCTCTTTTGTATCAGATTCTTGTGTCTACAAATCTTCTGGTGATGCCTGACAACTCTGGAGGAAAATGCTCCATCAGGTGGAAGGGAGGCGGAGAAGAGTTTCAAGAAGAAGGCAGCTGAGAGGACATGGTAGGGAAAGTGTATGAAGTAGAGTGTCGAGTAACACATGAGCATAGAGTAGAGATCCATATCTTCCAGCCTCTCCTTTCTGTGCCTAGTGCCGCCCTTCACCATTACACAGTTTTGTCATAAAATCAAACCAATTTTCCTCACAGTAGAATGAGGTAGGAATTTTGAAAAAGAAGTTGGAAAATGGCAATGGTTAACATGGCTTAAATTAAATATGTTTCTTTTATGAAGAAACCTTAAGGAAGAGTTCAAGATTAGGAAAAATGATGTTATAGCCAGATGTTTTGAATTAAGGAAACTATCAAGTTGGAGATTTTTTAAAAATGAGAACACTTAGTTCATGTTGCAATGTGCTTATGCCATACCATCTGTAAATTCGTGTTCAATGACAAATTATGAAAACTTCTACTCAAACTTGTAGTTATATTTAATTTAGTTGCGTACATTTTTTAGAATTGCAAACAGAAAAACGTGAACTTGCATTAATACATGAAATGTTAATGGAAATCTGTTTTTCTATGTATATGAATGTAAATGCATACTCTGTTATTTTATACAGATCATTTAAATTTTATGTGATTATATACTTAACATATTTATATAATATGATACTTGAACTGAAATGAGTATTAAGTAAGCTATGTGCTTTTAATGAGTTAAAAAGTTAAATATTTTCTGAAAAACAAATTTGATTTTCATTGGAAACATATAAGCGTGAGGTTTTTAAAATTTGTACCCTACTTAGTTACCAAAAAAGAGCTTACATTACCTTTTACAATTACTATTTGTAGGAGAAAGAAGATATTTATTTCTCTGCTATTGTTGCTTTTTCTAAGCATTAGGGAATCAATGGGTGGAATGCTTTTAGTTGGTGCTGATTTTGCTCTTGAATAGCCTTCTAAGTCATAATAGATATAACAATTTTAAAGAAGTATTTTTTTAAGAAAATATTTCGAGGTGTGCAAGTGAAAAGAGTAAATCTATTTTCTATCAGCTATTACGAACTCTTAGAGTCTTACAGGTATTTGCTTTTATAGTGATTGTTTAGGTTGTATGTTTAACAGAATATGTCAGGGGGTTATTAAAATATCATTTAGTTCTTTTCTTCAAAAAGTAGAAGATATAGTAATTTGCAAAAAAATTAATACTGATTCACCATGTAGTACTTTGAGTTATCTGCTGTGTGTCAGCTATTATTATAGACACTGGGAATAAAATGATAGGTGCTTTTCTCATGAAGAGTACAGCCTCATGGCCTTAAATAAATAAGATAATTTCATAATACTTCATGCCGTGAAGAAAATAAAACAAGATAGTACGATAGTGATTAGTAAAACTAGCTACTTCAGATAGGGTGGTCAGGAGAATTCTCTCTGAGGAGATATCATTTGAGTTGAGATTTGACTACAAATAAAGAGCCCATTATATAAGAAGCTGGGAAAACCTTATTCTAAGTAGAAGGAATAGTGAATGCCAAAGATTTACAGCAGGAACAAACACAACATGTATAAGAAACAGAAAGAAGGTCATTGTTAGCTGGCAGGTAGTGACCAAGATTCATACAGTGGATTAAACAGTAGAGTTTTCAAAGGCCCTAGAACAATGAGTGGAGGGGCTAAGTGGAAGGAAATGTTGGAGAATTAGCTGTGATCCTGTAGGTTGTGATTTGGAATTTTCAATTTATTTTCAATGTAATGTGAAACCACTAGAATTTAGTAAATGGAGGAATAATAAAATCTGATTCACATTTTTTAAAAGAATAATTTGACTGTGGAGTAAGAGGCTATTGAGGTCATCCTAACAGGATCCTGAGGGCAATTGCAAGGTCTAGGGCAGTAAAGGAGGATGGAGAGATAAAGAAAGACTGGTTTGGGTGACAGTTTTGAAGTAGAACCAAACAGGACTTGTTGGAGTGGATGCGGGGGATGAAGGATTTGTGAGGAATACATAATATATAAGGAACCATGGATGATTTCTAAGTTTTCGAAGCAACTGGGTTCATGGTGGGGCTGTTTACTGAGATGGAGCCAATTAGAGAAGGGAGGGGTTACTGTTTTAGCATGTTACATTTGAGATGTCCATTCAGAATTCATGAAAATTTTTCAAGGAGTCTGCTGGCAGCTCAGTGGACAGGTCAAGACTGGATATCTAAATGGAGGGTGTCACTGGCATGTAAAGGGTATTTAAAATCATTTGCCTGGATGAGCATACATAGATATAAAAAGTCAGAGGTTATAGGATGGAGCCATGGGATGCTTCAACATTTCAGATGTTGGCAAAGGAAACCAAGATACAAGTAGGGTGAGACAGGAGAAAAATTGAGTGATTTCATGAGAGCCCAGAGTGATTCAAGAAGATGAAACCAGATGTACTGAATAGGGCTGAGAAGTGGAGTAAGATGAAGATAGAGTACTGTTTATTGGATTTGGACACATATACAACTATTAGTAATGAAAAGCAATAAATGAACACTAGAGAAAGGTAGGGAATGGTGGCTAGGCAGAGGCTTTGGGAGCCAATCTTAAAGTCTTATTTGCAGTACTGATATCACACTGCAGCAGCTTTAAAGTTCTCTACTGTATGTAACATACTTGTGGAGGTTAGTATGTGCTACTAGATATACCAAGGTAAGTATGTAGATCAGGAGAAGTGAAGAGAATGGAAGCATAAAGTTCAAATTATTTTAGGAAAAATACCTAGTTGACATAAAATTGAGTGAAATTTATTTCACAGAGCCACATTCCTCAGGCCCACTGTCCTGTTAGATCTATTATGTAATGAAGGGCTGTGTTAATTATTCCTGCCACCTGCATCTAGTGAAATTAGATGTGAAATTTATGATAGGTACAGATGGCCATTTGAAAAAAAATAACCACTTTTTTTTTCTATGAGCTGATCAAATCTCATAAGTTAGAAATGTTCAGACGGTGAAATTAATCAATAGCCTTCTTTATAAATGTAGATAATAAGCACAAATGACAACTTCCTCAAGCCCAAAGAAACTTGTTTTATTTAGATTTAGAGCTTAAATAATATCCAATCAAGTGTATCATGCTGAATATATTGTAACTTAAAACTCTGGTGGAGATTAACCTAATCGAATTATTTCAACTTTAAAAATCTGATAGCCCTCTCAATTTAATTCAGAAAACGTTATGCAAATACATTTTAATCTTAGGATGCATATAAAATAAAACTAGAATATGGTATGTATTGGTGAATAATAAAGCTGTCAATATTATAATGAACTCATAGGAAAGATGTGGCCTGTTGTAATTAATAATGTGCACCTTTAACAAGTTGTAAAGCATTAATTATCCTGGCAAGGAAATAGAAAATAAATGGTTATGATGGCCAAAATCCTGTTCATTTTGCACAGACAGTTACCACTATTGTCAATCTGAGATTGTTGAAACGTCAATTTAGATGGCTGTGGGACAATGCAAGCTGGAAATTAGAAGTACAGGTAAGCCTACGAGGTCAGATAAAGGCAGGATAACAGAATAAAGAAGCAGAGATTGGCTTGGTTACTTGGGTTGAGGAGATAGATGAAAAATAAGTTGAACTGGATACAGTAATTAGATATAAATAAATTAAGTATAGAAATGAGGAATGCAATTATTAGGGATATGTTCAGACCCACACATGTATCAAATGCAATGGATGTCACACATCTCATTGGAAAGCAGGGGCTGAGATATGCAAGGCTTAAGATGATCACAAGCTGAGAGAGGAGCAGAAACATACTGAGAATTCTCTAAAGAACATGTGAAACAAAGTTATATTAAAGCCCAGATTGTCAGAGATAATCTGGTATAACTCCCTTTTATGAGCTGAAATATCTTAAAGGTATTCAGCTGAATGAGTGGCCTGCTAGGTTAGATCATCAGGGATAGTGTGGTTCTCTTTGTATAAACTATTTAGGAAAATTATATGTGGTATAAAGAGAGGTCATAGCACTGTGTTAGAGACCAAAATCTTTGTGCATTACTCTATCTGCAGGAGGCCAAGGGAAAAAAGTAACTGTTGACTAAGTGGCATATTTGAATTACAGAGCTCAGCAACAATATAGCATGAAAATCCAAATACAAAGAAACTACTTGTGTGCCCACATATTTAGTTTTTATTAGTTTTGTCCACACAAAATGAAACAACCTATTATGTTGTTTAGGCAAGCACCAGTTGAATTTGAGAAATCAGAAAATGCAGTTTAATCTTATTTTTTAATTAAATTATACTGATTTGCTATAGCATCCCTCTCTGATAAATAATTTTAAAGTGTCAACCCTCTGGGTTTTACAAAAGATATAATTTTGGGCAAACTTACACACATATTTTTGGATCCTTACCATTTTATTCTCTTGAATATAAAAGATTTGGAATATGTCTTGACTATTTTGTCTTGTAATTAAAATGTCAAATTTCAAGTTGTTAAAGTACATATCTCTCTGATACTACTAATAAATTTTGGTCTTTAAAAAAGCACTTATCTGTTTTATTTATTTGTTTTGTTTACTTATATTTTTCAATTAGAGTTGACATTCAATATTATTTTATGTTAGTTTCAGCTGTATAGCATGATGGTTAGATGTTTATATAATTTATGAAGTGATCACCCCAAATAGTCTAGTACCCTCCTGGCACTATGTATAGTTATTACAATATTATTTGCTATATTGTCTGTGCTCTACTTTATATCCCTGGGATTATTTTGTAACTACCAAATTGTACTTCTTAATCCCTTCACCATTGTCACCCAGCCCTCCAACCCACTTCTCCCATCTGGCAACCATCAGTTTGTTCTCTGTATCTATGAGTCTGTTTTTGTTTCGTTTGTTTGTTTATTTTATTCCTTAGATTCCACATATAAGTGAAATCGTATGGTATTTGTCTTTCTCTGATTTATTTCTATTAGAATACTCACTAGATCCATCCATGTTGTTGCAGATGGTAAGATTTCATTTTTTATGGCTGAGTAGTATTCCATTTTATATATGTACCACTTCTTCTTTATCCAGCTGTCTATTGATGGACACAGGTTGCTTTCATATATTGGCTATCATAAATCGTGCTTCAGTGAATATAGGGTGCATCTATCTTTTTGAATCAGTGTTTTTCTTTGCATAAATACCAACAAGTGAAATTGCTGGATCATAATGTAGTTCTACTTTTAGTTTTGTGAGGATCCTAACTGTTTTCAATAGTGACTGTACCAACTCGCAGTCCCACCAACAGTGCACAAGGGTTTCTTTTTCTCCAAATTTTTGCCAACACTTGTTGTTCCTTGATTTATTGATCATAGTCATTCTGACAGGTGTGAGGTGATGTCTCCCTGTGTTTTTAATATGCATTTCTCTGATGTTTAGTGACCTTGAACATCTTTTCATGTGTCTATTGGCCATCTGAATGTCCTCTTTAAGAGAAATTCCTATTCAGGTCTTTGCCTATTTTTTAATTGGATTTTTTGAGGGGTTTTGTCTGAGTTCTTTATACATTTTGATTAACCCCTTATTAGATATATTGTTGACAAATATATTCTGCCATTCAGTAGGTCATTTTTTCATTTTATTGATGGTTTCCTTTGGCGTACAAACACTTTTTAATTTGATGTGGTCCCATTTGTTTATTTTTTCTTTTGCTTCTCTTGCCTGACAGTATATGTCAGAAAAAAAAATATTACTAAGAGCAATGTCAGAGGGTTTACTCGGATGTTTTCTTCTAGGAGATTTATTTTCTTTTTTTAGTGACTTATAATTTTCTGAGTACAGGTGTTTTACTTCCTTGGTTAAATTTATTCCTACATTTTTTATTATTTTTGTTGCAGTTATAAATAAGATTGGTTTTTAAATTTCTCTTTCTGATAGTTCATCATTAGTATATAAAAATGCCACTGACTTCTAAATATTTATTTTGTAACCTGCTACTTTACTGAATTCATTGATCAGTTCTAACAGTTTTTTGGTGGAATCTTTAGGGTTCTCTATGTATAGTATCATGTCATCAGCAAATAATGAGAGTTTTACTTCTTCCTTTCCAATTTGGATACCTTTTATTTCTCTTTCTTATTTTATTGCTGTGGCTAAGACTTCCAATACAATATTGAAGAGGAGTGGTGAAAGTGGGCATCCTTGTCTCATTCCTGATCTTGAAAAAAAGGCTTTTAGCCTTTCCTCACTGAGTATGATGTCAGCTGTAGGTTTGTCATATATGGCCTTTATTGTGTTGAGTTATGTTCCCTCTGTTACCACTTTGCTGAGAGTTTTTATCGTAAATGGATGCTGGATTTTGTCGAATGCTTTTTCTACATCTGTTGATATGATCGTATGGTTTTATCTTTCGATTTGTTAATGTGGTGTATCACATTAATTTTGGTGTGGATATTGTACAAACCTTGCATCCAAGAATAAATCCAACTTGATTATGGCGTATGATATTTTTAATGTTGCTGAATTCGGTTGGCTAATATTTTGTTGAGGATTTTTGCATCAATGTTCATAAGAGATAGCGGCCTATAGTTTTCTTTTTTTGTAATGTTTTTGTCTGGTTTTAGAATCAAGGTAATGGTGACCTCATAAAAGGAGGTAGGGATCCTTCCCTCTTGAATTTTTTGGAATAGTTTGCGAAGAATAGGTGATAATTCTTCTTTGAGTGTTTGGTAAAATTCACCTATGAAGCCATCTGTTCCAGGACTTTTGTTTTTTGGGAAGTTTTTGATTACTAATTCTGTTTCATTGGTAGTAATTAGTTGGTTCAGATTTCATGTTTCTTCTTGATTCAGTCTTGGGAGATTGTATGTTTCTAGAAACTTGTCCATTTCTTCCAGATTGTCCAATATCTTGATATATAATCATAGTATTTGCTTATAATTCTTTGTGTTTCTGTAGAGTCAGTGGTTACTTCTCTTTCATTTATAATTTTATTTGAGTCCTCTGTCTTATTTTCTTGATGTTTCTGCTTAAAGGTTTATCAATTTTGTTTATCTTTTCAAAGAACAAGCTCTTGGTTTCATCTTTCATATTATTTTTCTAGATTCTATTTCATTCATTTCTGCGCTGATTTTTACTATTTCCTTTCTTCTCACTTTGGGATTGATTTGCTGTTCTTTTTCTAGTTCTTAGAGGTATAAGATTATGTTGTTTATTTCAGAATTATTTTTTGTTTGTTTCTTGAGGTAGGCCTATATTGCCATGAATTTCTCTCTTAGGAGTGTTTTTGCTATGTCTTACAGATTTTGAGTCATAGTGTTTTCACTTTCATTTGTCTCAAGGTATTTTTTGATCTCTTCGTTGATCTCATTGATAACCCATTCATTGTTTAGTAGCATGTTATTTAGCCTCCATGTGTTTGTATATTTTTCAGTTTTTTATACCATTTTATACCATTATGGTCAAAGAAGACACTTGATATGATTTCAATCTTAAATTTACTGAGACTTGTTTCATTGCCTAACATGTGGTCTGTCCTGGAAAATGATCCATGTGCACTTGGATGTATATTCTACTGCTTTGAAGGTGAAAGAGAGAAAGACAACCAGTTACCTGAAGGTGAAAGAGAAAAAGAAAGGTAAACAGTTACCTATAAGGGAGCTCCCATAAGACTGTCAGCTGAGAAAAATGTATATTCTACTGCTTTGAAGGTGAAATGCTGTAAAAATATCAATGAAATCCATCTGGTCTGGTGTATTATTTAAGGCTGCTGTTTCCTTGTTGATTTTCTGTCTGGAAGATCTGTCCATTGGTGTCAGTGGGGTGTTAAAGTTTCCTAATATGACTATATTACTTTAAATCTCTCCTTTTATGTGAAGCAATATTCGCTTTATGTATTTAGGTGCTCCTATATTGGGTGCATAAATGTTTACTAGGGTTATATTCTGTTGTTGGATTAGTCCCTTTATCGTTATGTAATGTTTTTCTTTGTCTCTTGTATTAGAGCCTTTATTTTAAAGTCTATGTTGTCTGATATAAGTATTACTACCCCTGTTTTTTTTCATTTCCACGTGCATGGAATATCTTTTCTCATCCCTTTACCTCAGTCCCTGGGGTTTTTTTGATCTGAAGTGCGTCTCTTGTAGACAACATATGTAGAGGTCTTATTTTTTTCTTTTGTATCCATTAGGCTACCTTATGTCTTTTAATTGGAGCATTTAATCATGTGCATTTAAAGTGATTGTTGATAGGTATATAGTTATTACCATTTTATTATTCATATTTATATTATTTTTTTCTTATCCTTCTTCTTAAAGAAGATTCTTCACCATTTCTTATAATACTGTCTTGGTGGTGGTGAATTTCTTTATCTTTTTCTTGTCTAGGTAGCTCTTTATCTCACCTTCAATTTTAATTTATAGCCTTGCTGGGTAGAGTAATCTTGGTTGTAGGTCCTTCCTGTTCATCACTTTGAATATTTCCTGCCAGTCCCTTCTGGACTGTGAAATTTCTTTTGTGAAATTAGCTGACAGTCATGCGAGCTCCCTTGTAGATAACTGGTTGCCTTTCTCTTACTACTCTTAGGATTCTCTCTTTGTCTTTAGCCTTTGTCATTTTAATTATGATGTGTCTTGGTATGGGTCTAATGCCAGCCTCTTGGGACTCTGTACTTCCTGGACTTATATACTTATTTCCTTCACCAAGTTAGGGAAGTTCTCAGTCATTATTTCCTCAAATACGTTCTCAATCTTTTGCTTTCTCTCTTCTCCTTGTAGTACTCTTATTATGTGAATTTTGTTATGGTAGATCTTGTCTCAGAGATCTCTTAAACTAGCCTTATTTCTTTTGCATTCTTTTTTTTTTGTTGTTGTTGTTGCTGTTCTGATTGGGTGTTTTCTACTAACTTGTCTTTTAAATCACTGGTTCGATCCTCTGCTTTGTCCAATCTACTATTGATTCCTTCTCATGCATTCTTCATTTCTGACTGGTTCTTTTTTAATGGTTTTTATTTCCTTTTTTATGCATACTATCTCTTTGTTGAAGTTCTCACTGAGTTCATCTATTCGTCCCTTAAGTTCATTGAACATCCTAATAACCAGTGTTTTGAACTCTGTCTCTGGTAGGTTGCTTGCCTCCATAGCATTTAGTTCTTTTCTGGAATTTTATCCTTTTCTTTCATTTGGGACATCTTTCTTTGTTTTCTCATTTTTGCTGCCTCTCTGTGTTTGTTTCCATGTGTTAGGTAGATATGTAACATTTCCCAGGCTTACCCAGGTCACCTTTTGTAGTATATGTGCTGTGTGGCCCAGTAGCAGTCTCCCTGATCATCTACTATTACAGATGCCCCATGAGTGACCCTTATGTGGTTATGTTTGCACTCCTTTTGTAGTTGAGCCTTGATTGTTGTTGGCATGTCAGTGGGATTCTCTTTCGGGCTGGCTGGTTGTAGGGAATGGCTACGCCTACAACATGTGAGCTGCAGTGTGGGGCCTGACCTGACAGAGTGGGGTTTGCCCCAGTGGGTTTGTGTGCCTCTTGAGACTGTTGTTTGGTTGTGCCACTCATTGAACTAGTCAGGTGGTGCTCTGTTGAGGTCTAATGCCAGCCTCTGTGTGTATTGATTCTCGAGCCCCTTAGAAGGGGCTCCCATGTAGGCCAAGACCAGCTGCTGACTGTGACCAGCCCAGGGCTACCTGGTAAGAGCTACAGAGCTATCTGTGTTTGATTGCTGCCTGAGGTGGACCTGGAGGTACGTGGGAAATGCCATGCAGTGAACCGAGGCCTTCTGCCAACAGTACCAGGACTGAGGCAGCTTAGCAAAAGGCTCAGGGGATTCCCAGGCTTGAAGCTATCTGCTGGCTTCCTGTAAAGCTCAGCAGTGGAATGAGCCTTGGGGGTACCAGAGTTAGCTGAGGTAATATCTCAGGGTGGGGAAAATGGTGTTCCCCATGTTGGTGCAGATTCAAATTTGGTACCAATGCTGACCTTGTGGTCACTCACAAGTCTCAGCTCACAATGAGTCCAACCACTACCTTCCTTGGGTCCTCAGACCCCAAGGTTTGTTCAGTACTGCAGCTAGGGCCAGGGCTGGTTCCTATGTCCCCTGATGAGCATGAGCGGTGGTATATCGATTGCTGCCAAAGGAACGTTCTGCTGAGAGTGCAGGGTGGGACCGGTATGCACAGCAATTACCTACACCTCCATCTTGACCGGAACTTCGCACTAGTCTGTTTTTTATTTTCATACATGTCTAGGTTTGCTCAGGCAAATGTAGCAGCGCTTGCACATAAGCAAATATAGCTAAACATACATTAACCTCAGTGTGTATAATAGATACATATTTGTAAAATGGGATGTGAAAAAAACTAAAGACAGACATAATCCCTAAGATTAAAAAAACAAAACAAAACAAAACAAAAACACCTCAGCAGTTTGAAAGAGAAGCTTCAGGCTAACACTGTACATAGAGTGTCATAACACTGCCATAAAAGTCTCTTTTGAATGTCATATCCTCAGGCACAATTACCTGAGCCACACCACCAAGTGTTACCTCATCCCCCTAACACTTGTCATATTAGTTATTTCTCTTTTCTTAACATCATCATAGCCCTCTAAAAGCATTTTAAAAAAAACTCGTTTACTTGTTTAATGTTCGACTGTCCCCAGTAAAATGTAAGGTGTGTTATAGCAGGGGTTTTCTTTTTTTGTTCATTCCTATCTCTCTAATACTAAAATCATCCTGGCATATCAAAGATGTTTGATATGTGTTAATGAAATTAATAACATTTTTCTTCATTGTAATTTTCAGTTGAAAGACTCCAACTTCATTTTAATTGATTTTAGATCTTCTTTTCTAACATATGCATTTAGTGCTATTTAATTTTTCTCTAAGCACTTCTTTCATTGCATTTCTCAAATTTTGATAAATTATATTTTCATTGTCACAGTTTAAAATATTTAAAAAATCGTTTTGATTCTCTGATCATGGGTTATGTTTTTTTTTTTTAATTCAAAATATTTAGAGGAGTTTCCATTTGCTTTTCTGTTGAAATCTAGTTTAATTCTATTGTGGTCTGAAATAAGACATTGAATGATTTCTATTTCTTTAAAGTTGTTAAGTTATGTTTTATTGCCCAGGATGTGGTTTGTCTTGCTTGATGTTCCATGCGGGCTTAAGACAAATGTATATTCTGATGTTGTTGGATGAAATATTCTATAACGTAGATGGGACTAAAATGATTGGTAGTGTAACTCAGGTAAGATATATATACCCTTGTTGATTTTCTTCTTCATTGATCTATTAATTACTAACATGAGGGATATTGAACCAAATATAATAGTGGATTGTTTATCTTTCTTTTCAATTCTATCAGGTTTTTTGACTCACATATTTTAATTCTCTGTTGTTAGGTTTAGATATGTTTAGGATTTTAATGTCTTCGTGAGAAATTGACCCCTTCATCATTAAGTAATACACCTCTTTATTACTATTTTTTTACATTTGGAAATCTACATTACCTGAAATTTATACATTAACATTTTTAAAAATAAATTAAAAATCCAGCTTTTTTCCCAGCTGCTGCAATAGTTTCTGCACAATATTTCTCATCTTCTTGCCTTTTCTCTCTCAGTGTGGAATCTCCTATGAATGAGCTGAGGCAAGAGTGATCAGGATGCCATATTCTTGTTCTGTTGCACTTGAGGTAGAGCTTCTGTCTGATAAGAGGAGAGATAAAGGGAAGAAAGAATTGCCCTGACTTCTCAGTTGTACTAATAAGCAATGTAGACTCTTCGTCTTGGAACTGAAAGGAATGAGAAATGCTAGAGGCCTGCCCCTTTAAGTTAGGGATCCTCAACCCCCATGTTGTGGACCAGTACAAGTCCGTGGCAACTGGACTGCACAGCAGGAGGTGAGTGGTGGGCCAGTGAGTGAAGCTTCACCTATAATTGCAGCTGCTCCCCAGTGCTAGCATCTCTGCCTCAGCTCCACCATAGGTCGGTCATCAGGCACTAGATCCTCATAGGAGCACAGGTCCCTGGTGCAAAAAATGGTTGGGGACCACTGCTCTAAATGAGCTATGGTAACCTTTGATAGGGAGCTGAGGAGAGAGGGAGCCCTGTTCTCTTGGCCACACCCATCCAGAAAGGAGCTTCTCCCCAGCGGAGATGGAGGGAGTTGTGGGAGGCAGGGAGCAGATCATGGTTCAAATGCCATTGACTCCTGCTGTTTTTTTTTTTTCGAGTTTTGGTACATTTTTATGAATAAATGTTTCTTCATTTGCTGTATTCCTTTAGGACAATTTCCACATCCTTAAATTTTTTTAAAAAATAGTTTCACCAGGTTTGCTTGCTTTACTAGCAAATGGTCTACAGAGCTCCTCACACTGTTACCCAGAAGTGGAACTCTCTAACTTTCTTTTGATTAGTACTAGTAGGTACACAGGCATACCTTACTTTATTGTGCTTCACTTTTTATGCTTCACAGAGGTTTCCATTTTTTACAAATTGAAGGCAAGACTCTCCACCAGCAAAAAGATTATGTCTCACTTTATTTTAGTGGTCTGGAACTGAACTCACAATATCGCCATGGTATTCCTGTATCATTCTTCATCCCTGTACTAACATTGACGAGTCTTTATATTTAAGGTGGGTTATTTATAGACAATATATATTTGTGTATTTTTTTTAAATTCCCTCCAACAGTCTCTATTTTTAATTGGTGTATTTAGACTATTCACATTTAATATGATTATTGAAATAGTTGGGTTTACATCCATGTAATAGTAACATCTATTTGTTGCATTTTTTCTTTGTTTCTTTTCATTTATCTTTCTTCCTTCTTATTTTAATTGTGCATTAATATGATTCATTTTATCTCCTCTTAGCATATAAATTATGCTTATTTTTTTAAAAAAATTTGGTTATTGCCCTAGTGTTTGAAATATACATTTTAATCTAACCTACGTCTACCATCAAATAATACTATACCTCAGTGGTGACAAGACAAAATCTATGGGAGGTGAACACACAATGCAATATATATATATGCCTTACTGTTAAATTGTACATCTGAAACTTACTGTATTTTGTTAACCAATGTCACTATAAAATTTTTTAAAAAAATAAATAAATAAAAATACTACACTTCATGTGTAGTGCTGGTACTTTATAACAGAGTACTCCCAGTTATTCCCCTCCATCCCTCATGACATTGATGACATTCATTTTATTTATCCTCATCTTATAATCACTTAATACATTGATATTATTATTAAACAGTTAACAGTTTAGATCAAATAAGAATAAGAAAAGTAAAATATTTTATTTTCATTTATTCCTCCTCTCATGCTCTTCCTTTCTTCATATAGAACCAAATTTTTTTACCTATATCATTTTACTTCTCCCTGAAACAAATTTTAAAATATGTTTTACAAGAAAGGTCTGCTGCAATTAAATTCCTCAGGTTTTGTCAGAGAAAAGCTTTATTTCTTGTTCAATTTTGAGGTATAATTTCACTAGATAATGAATTCTAGATTGGTGTTTTCCCCCCCTTTTATCCCTTTAAATATTGAATTCCATTCTCTTATCTCTGCATAGTTTTTGATGATAAGTCTGCACAGTCATTCATTTTCACTTTGTCTGCCTTTTTTGATGATGTCTGTAATTCTTGTTCTTGGTCCTATAATGAATACCCAACTCTCATGGCTTCTTTCAAGATTTTCTCTGTCATTGGTTTTCTGAAGTTTCAATACAATATTTTCTCTGTCATTGGGTGTAGCTTTTCTGATAGTTATTTGGTATTCATTGAGCTTCCTGGACCCATGATTTCATGTTTATCATTAATTTTTGATAATTCTTGACCATTATTACCTCAAATATTTATTCAATTTCATCCTCTCTTTCTTTTCCTTCTGGAAATTTAATTACATGTTACCCATTTTGAAATCGTCACTTGGTTCCTGAATATTGTTTTGTTTCATATTTTTACTCTTCGTATTTTAGTCTGGGAAGTTTCTATTGATCTATCTTTAGGTTTAATGATTCTTTCCTTGGCTTTGTCAAGCCTACTTGTTAAAGGCACTTTACATTTATGTTACAGTGTTTTTGATTTCTAGTATTCTATTTGATTATTTCTTAGAGTTTACATCTCAGTACTTATATTGCCCATAGGTTCTTGCTTTTGTGAACTTTTTTCTTCAGGAAACTTAACGTATCAATAATAATTATTTTAAAAGTTTTGTCTTATAATTCTAACATCTGTGTCATATTTGAGTCCCATTCTGATTGCTTCATTGTTTCTTTAGACTTTTTTTTTCTTTCCTTTGGCATGCCTCGAAAGCTAGTTAGACAGGTTGTATCAAATACTAGGAACTGAGGTACATAGGTTTTCTAGTATGAGGATTTATGCTAATATAGTTAATACTTGATATGTGTATAATATTAGTTGTAGCTATAGGTGCCAAAGCTCTAAATTTCTCTTGTGTCCTTGTCTTATTTCCTTTCTTGCCTTTAGTTTTGCCTAAGTTGTCCTCTTCAGGGAAAGTCTGTGTCTTGCAACTCTTTCAGACATAATCTACTTTTATTATTCCAGATTTTGTTGATATGGTGGTATGGTATAGGGGAGGGAGAGCATTCTGTAATCTTATGATTAAATATCATTCTTTTTGTGGGCCTGTTTGTCTAGGATGTGATCTTCACAAGTGTTTTTCTAATGTCATGGCTTTCCCTCAACTCCTGCCTAAAATTCCCTTCCTTGGTTGCAGTGTTTACAGTCAATTTCTTTGAAACCCTGACTCCTGTTGACTGTGTTTTATCTTTCCCTATTAGTTGAGACAGGATTTCTAGAGAAGGCTGGAGTGGAGGAATGCCCTTCTTTCAGTAGAAATCAGACTCAGAAAATCTTTTCTTAGAGAATTGGCCTTTGCTATGAAAAAGGTTCTGGGTGTGTTTCCTAATGGTTACTATTTTACTTTCCCTATTAGAGCCATGATGGGATCTTTCTTGGATCTTCACTGTAAGAATTCTTGTGTAGTTCCTGCAGATAAAGCCCACTATAATTTGGGAGCCCATGCAAGACTCTGGCCCTTAAAGAGCCTCTCACTCTTATTCCAATCCACACATAGCTTCCAGCAGTTAGTCAGAATTACCATTTAAAGTGTTTCTACCAGTTTATGGATTCATTGGCCTCTGTTCCTAGTAATCATATGTTGGCTGTGACTCTCTGCTTGTCTCTCCAGAATCCAGGGTGGCAGTTTGCCCTGCTCCCTGAGTTCTCTGATGAGTCCAAGAAAAAGTTATTTGTTTTAATTTTGTCTACCTTTTTTTTGTTGCATGTACAGACAGGATTGATGACTTCTAAACTTCTGTATGTAGGATGTAAAAGCAGAAGTCATGTTCATTTCAGTTGGACGTTGGATAGAGGAAGTTTTTATTTTTTTTCAGGATGCCACATGGAGCGTTTTTTTGTTGTTGTTTGTTTGTTTTGTTTTGTTGTTTACTTTTTTGAAGTGTTTCTGCCATTATTGAGTCCAAAACTTAATTTTACCAGTTTTCCACTGTGTGGCTCTGGACAAGAAGTTTAATATTTTGGAACATTGGTGTCTGCCTTGAGTAAATTGTGGTTAATAGTGCTAACCTCCAATGATGGAGGTGAAGATTAAATGAGTTTTGTACCTATATAGCATAGTTTGGCCCTTGTCACAAATAGGTACATAACCAAAATATTACTTTCCTCTCTACTTTTCTGGCCCCCTCTATGTGGATACCACATTTCTGAAGTCTATTAGATCTGTGCTTAAACATCACATAGAGAACCTAATGGAGAAATTTTGTAACACAGAAAGTCTTCTTTGGGGTCCTGGCCTCCAACTGAAATTGCCTATTACTGTAGAATCATATGTTTTGTGGGAGTAGGCAAAACTGCCATCAAATGCTATTTCATTCAAACAACAAAAGCAACTCAAAACAAAGCCAGTAAGGAGGTTATATATTTCCAGCCTTGAAATTATAGATACCCTCCACCTGGTAATAGTTACCTAAACCATTTGCCTCAGATTCATGCACACAGTTGCCAGGCCCTAGTATATAGCCTCTCCATTTCTTCTTGCCTTATTTGAGTCCTGAATCTTTTACACTGGCATCAGGCTTTTGTTTGTTCCCTACTGTCTACCCCTCCGGCCTCTGAAACATGATTCATGAACTATAATCTTTAGCCATGATTCTGTGTCCTCTTGGCCAACATCAGTGATTAGATGCATCTCTCAGCCCATGTAGTCTGCATCTCAGCATTTGTAAGCCACATATTAAAGATTGACCTAACATTTGTAAGCCACATATTAAAGATTGACCTAACATCCAGAACTCTTTGGCAGCATTTGCTCTTAGGACTTCATTTTCATCTTTTTATTTATAAGCCATAGATTTGATGTTCAGCCACCATCCTGACTTCCCTTATCTCATGTTTGAGGCTAATTTTTAATCAAATTCTTGAAATTAAGGGAATAATAGTTTTCCAATTCAATTTTCAAATGGATCATCTCTGTAAGTTCAAATTTTAGTCTATAGGCTTAACTTCCAACAAAGTAGATATAAAGCCAAGAACAGGCAGCTATAGCTTCCTCTCCTTAGGCCAGATCTTTTGTTATCTAATCCTTCAGTGTTTTCCCAATGCTGAGAATAGTGTTCTCAAGAGCAATATCAAAGAAATAGTATTGTGGCGTATTACATTAGGTTTGTCTTCTGTTCAGGCTGTGGCCTACCTGATATCATTTAATGAATTCAAAGAAATTCTTCCTCAGTTTTTATAGTTGCCTGTTATACAGGCTTAGCAATGACCGGAGTTCTAAAATAACACCTTTATTCTTCATGCTGAACAGTTGCACCTTCTATAATATGCAGCTACTTCTTGGAAGAGTGATGCTTTGTATCTGGGACAGTTTTGATAGGAAGGAAAGAAGAGGGAATGTGAGTGTTGAATGGAAGAAAGATATGGAACAGAGGGTTCAATAGTTGGGCTACAGGATGATAGAAAACACACACACAAATAAATACCTAGTGAGCTCAAGGACAAAGGCTATCTTTTAAAAATATTAGCCTAGAGAGTGCTCGTTAAAAAAAAACATGTAAATTTGAAGTTCTACTCCAGCACTAGATATAAGGATTTGAAAAAGTTACTTAGACTCCATAGTTCACAGTTTTCTTGTATGGGAAATAAGAATAATAATGGTACATCTCTTATAACTTTGTTGATAATACAGGTAAAGCATTTAGCACAGTATATGATGTATATTTGGAGCTTAATAAATCATAGCCATTGTATTAACAATAAAAATTACAAAGCCCTGTGTAAGTATTTAATATCTAAACAAAAGATTATATAGAGACATTTATTTAATTATGCAGATATAGAATTTGATTAGATATTTCCTTATGCAACTTAAAACCTCATCTGGAATTATGATAAAGAGATCAGCATTCTTCATATATACTCAGTAATGTTTCTAGAAATATAACAAACAATATGTGAGACACAGAAAAATCAGTTTTTCTTTATGACCTTATATACTCTCACTCTATTATTTCAAAGACCTTAGATTCTAGATTTCATATGCTATAACCTATGACTCAGTAACCATGAACTTGCAATATCAGTTTATTTGCAGTAGGTCACCCATATATCAGGAAGATCTTTCAAAATGATGGATAGGAGAAGCATGTTTGGAACCACCATGCTGGGAACAACAGGTTGCCATAATCTCCTGGAACAATACTAACAGGAGACTATTAGCAAAATCAACATAATGTATAATGTGCTTAAGGACATCTCTAAACCAATTTTACCAGTCGTAAACCAAGCACAGGATAAAGAAAGAAATGTAAACATTTATTGTGAAACAGAGGACATGTTACCTTAGACCAGAATACACAGACTGGAAAAGGTTTGGGGTCCATTTTGGTACTGGTTTGAATACCCTTGTCTAAGTGTTGTGATTTTTTCCCGCAAGTGCACATTACTAGTTCTTTTATTTTAGGATTTAGGCAGGTAGCTAAATAATTAATTTTCACCAGAGAGATTCTGCTAAGACTTCTGTAGAAGATGACCTTTTTGTAATGTTGAACTGACGTATAACTGAATGATGGACGTGTCATTTACTGGCAATTTTCTCTTGGTGGGGAGAGTTTTAAGATCATTGGACTTGAAAATGGCGACAGGATTGTCGGTCTAGGTATGATTGAGAAGTTTAGTAATGTACATAATTATCATGACTGCCTGAAAGCTCTAGGCACCTTTTCACTTTTGATCATGATTTCAACTGCTGATGCCTAAATTACAAATCAAATGGTAGGAAGATAAATCATAATGCCAGAGGCATAGCTTAGTCATGCCAGCAAGCTTAAAATTGAGTTTTGTGGGGAAGTTGACTTAACAAAATAGAAAAGTTTGTGAAAGAAACATTTTTAACTGTTTAGAACTCAATTGAGGGCATAATTTTGGTGTTAACAAAACTTTCAGGGCAAGAGAAATTGCTGTTCTGGGAAGGCTCGTTTTTAGATATGGAACCTTAAAAGTCTCCATTTTAAAGAAGTATAATAATTATTATTTACACAAACAAATGTTTCAGAGCTTGGAGGCATGTGTGACAAGTTTGTAATTTGTAGCATGGCCAAATTATGGGCAAGGAAGACACTGGTTGATAACAAATAAGTACTCTATGTTGTGAAATTGGAATAAGAATGGGCATATTTCTGTAAAATAAATTCCCTAAATGAGTGGCCAGAAACAAACAAAAAAATATTTCATTTACTATGTTAAGTATTTGTTATATGGGAATATATGGTCATAGATACATCAAGTATGCTTTCATCCAGATCTCTGAAAGTTGGTTAAGGCTTTACAGTTTCTGAGTCCAAGTTGATTTTTATTGTTTCTCATATGATTTAGGACTAATGATTTATAACTTGGTTCTCATAAATTTTCTCTATAGAATAGGTTAACTTTAAAATGTCTCATGACATTTTTAAAAGATAATAAGATTTACGTTTAAGTTACTGAGCTAAAGAAGACTAAATTTCCTCTGACTTACAGCCTGACTGATGTCTTGAACATGACCTCTAGCTTCTGAGCTTCAATTTTACCCCCTGTACTCTTGAGTTTCTCTAGTACTCTCTGAGAAATTATAGATCAAGTATTTTTGAAAAATTTGAAGGTAAAACTGAATACATACAAAGTTCTCTTTGTAGTTTGTATCAAAAAATCAATGCAAGTATTTTAAAACGAGGTGCTGAAGTTATATTCACTGGCTCCTTACTATTTGCCTCAAAGCTCCATGAGCTCTGCAGAAGCCATGGACACATGCTGCCATATTTATGCCTATCTGCAAATTGTAGGTCAGTGCCTCAAAGAAAATATATCTGGACATGTTTATCATCTTAAAACTGTTCTGATATAATACTATAAAAATCAATTATTCCCTTAAATATTAACCACCAAGAAGGTGGTGAAGCAGGCATTGGATGGCCCCTCAGAGGTATCCTGGACTTAACAGTGAAACCCACTCTTTCATTTTTCATGCTGGGGCTGGCCATGCCCTCAATGACCTCTGTGGCAAGCTCTTTTCCAGGTATGGCAATGAAGTTTGCTATATCCACAGGGTGGCATACCTTATGGTCTACATGGCCTCCAAGGAATAAAAACCCTCAGGACCACCAGCCCCAGCAAGAAGTAAAGAGAGGCCCTCAGCTGCTGGGGAGTCCTTGCTCCAGCTTAATACCTCAACTCCCTGAAAATCTGACTGCAACAGTTTCCATTCTGGACCTCCTGAAAACTGGGGTAGGTGGCAGTGCTTAGGGAGTCCTGCCTTGTCATGTATGATTAATAAAGTACACTGTACCCAGCCAAAATGTTATTTTTTTCGGTCTGAGAAAATAGAAGTAGATGCATTTTAGGATACTTTAATCCAAAGACTTTTTTTTTTTTTTTTTTTTTAGAATCTTGACATATAAAGTAATTCAAAGTGTTTCCTGTGTGTTTGTATTGTACGTAAGATATGCTTTGGAGCAAATTAATTATTTCTTCTTGATGATTAATATTTTCTTTATGATGAAGTTTTTAGTAAATATATATATATACACGTATACATATACATATATATATATATATATATATAGTAACTAAAAATGACCTGTAGAATATGTTGTAAAATTATCAAGATTTCCTTAAGCCTGGCTAAAACATATATAACATTCTTAGGATAAACTAAGGTGAAGTTTAAGCCAGACATACATTGTTATGAAGTTGAAATATTTGTAGTAAAAATAGGAACCCATTGCTGACAAGAGATTTTCTTAGTTGTAAATATTTATGAAAGTTTTACAGGTATTTAAAATTCCATGTAGTTATATGAATAGTGAATCATCTTTGTAGAAAATTAAAAAGAATTGTATAAGATTAGAATTGTTCCCAGAAACTTATGTTGCAGGGTCATTGTTAAGGATAACTCTGGAGCCAAAATGAAATATACCTATTATTAGGTTTTATATGTTAATTTAGTATATGTATATGTAACAAGCAGAACTATATGCATTCTTTTGTCTTTAGGTAACTTGATGTTGTGCATTATTGTTCAGTAGTTTGATTTACTAAATTTGATTTATACGAAGGGAAAGAATTAGACTGTCTTCAATTAAATTTTGATTCTTAGTTTTTCTTCCAATGAATAAAGTACTTTGACTCTATTTTTACCATTGGAGTTAACACATAAATATAGTAATGTATATTCTATGTTTAGAAATAAAGTATTCCATTAAATACTTTTAATGGAACAAAGACAGTTTATTAGTAGATAGTCTATACACAATAAACTGCTACCTACCTACTCAAATTATGCTCAAGTGTAATATCAGTTTAAACACAATGACTTAACAAAATCTACTAAATGTATGAAAATATAAAAGAATTTTGGGATTGTGTTTTTATTTTGCCCAAGTGGATACTTTATTCTCCTGCAGAATCAGAGAATTTTGTCACTGACATATCATTGATAGATACATAATTAAATTATTAATCTTGGAAGTGACCCTTGAGATAAACTATGCCTTCCCTTTCCTTAAAATTGAAGAAACTGATGCCTGTGATGATGAAGTGTCTTACTTAATGATGTGCAGCTAATTATTTGCAGAGCCTGGATTATAATTGATGACTACTTTTTATGTTTTCCCCTTACTTATGTCTTAGTAATGTGTATCACCTAGTGCAATATTGAGTTATACCAGTCACTGCTCGATTATTCAAATAGCAACAAACATGATCTCAAAGGGCTGATAGAAATATTAAATGTGTGTGTTAGTATGGATTTCATCAAGAAAGCAGAGCCACCCTAGGTTTTACAAGTTGGAAATATTTGGCGTTGGAAAGAAATTTGACTATGGGTGGTGAACACACAATGTTTCTTTACATGTGATGTACTATTGATTTGTACACTTGCAATCTATTCGATTTTATTAACCAATGTCACCTCAATAATTTTTATATAAAAAGAGTTTCAACTCAGGAAATTAGAGAGCTGTACAGCCATTGGAAGGATTAAGACAGAGAGATCAGGGAAGCCTGACTGTTGGAGTTCATGGAGTTTGAACATTTGATGGGAAGGAAGCCACTGCTGGTTATCTATGTACTCAAATGGGTGATTCACTGGAGGAGCTCACTCAGAAGCCACCTCAGACTCCACATCAGCCATCTAATTTGGTACAACTGCTGTGGAGACTAATGGCCTATCCTTCGCTACAATCTCCAAATAAAGTACAAGTGCCTCTAATTAGCTGAAACAGCCCTGGGACACAGAGGGAAAGGATTATAGAAAATTTAGGTATAGGTTTCCTCTGTGAAACAATGAAGAATGCAAAGGTGCCATGATGGTGCTGAGTTGACAATGGCAACACATAATCCAGCACAAAAAGATGACACTTAAAGTTGTCAAACACAGAAAGGTGTTCAGTAAAGAGTTAGAAAAAAATGTGGCTAAATCCCATGCCCTGTTTTGTTTCAAAATTTTTTAAAAAAATGAAAACTTGGAAGTAATTGAAACATTTTAACCTGATTAAAAACTAAACAGAAAAGGTTAGGTATTTATTATAACATATAGGATTAAGATCTGTCCATGTATTACATGTAGAAGGTACAGAAGTTGCATTATATTTCTTATTGATTGTGTTCCGAACATTTTGGATTTTTTAAAAATGAAGGTTAGCTATTCCATGTAACACTCACAGGTTTTAGTGATTAGGATGTGGACACATTTGAAGGGCCATTTTTCAGCCTATTTATGGAACTCGTAGTTCCAATACTATTCTCTAAAATGGAAAAATCTTTTAGGTTTCTGAAAGATAGACATTTTTCAGAGGGCCAATACCTTCTAAGCAGTGTTATGTATGTATACAGAATTCCAGATTTGTCTAATAAAGCAATATATTATAATACAGGTTATCTTGACTTGAATCATTTTGCATAGGCAAAAAAGAAACTTTTCTCTCTTTATAAGCAATATTACCAAGATATTTCCCAATCTCGCTTTACTCTAAGGCTCACCATAGACCTGGCTTTCTTAAGCCTCTGGATAAGGTAACTGCTGGGTTGTGTATCTGAAGATGACATGTGCCACAGAATAGAGGCCAGAAATTGGGTAAGGTTTAGTGATGGAAAGAGGCATCTCTTTTACATTGTCAGTCAGTGTGATTTTGATCAAAAGAAACAAAAAGTAAATTGAACTGGCTTAAATTATAATGGAAATGGAATAGATTTATTATTTAACTAATACATACATGTAAAGTAAGCTTTAAGAATGGTTCATGTTTTGAGCCAGAGGTTTGATAACACTATGTCTCTAGCTTTATTCCTCTGTGATTGCATTGATTCCGTTCTCTACTTCCCCCTCCCACCACCCACTTCCTTTGTTTTGAGATGATACAGGATTCACTTTGAAGAGTTCCTTCAAACAGCTCCTCATCGTGTGTAACAAAGCACTCTCATAAGAAGGATTCACCTTCTGTCTCATCGTTTTGTGACCACATCTCCCTTAACTGCCTTTGTATTAAACTTTGTGTTTGTTCTCTGTGTACACACTGATAATGACCTGTTAGACCAGAGTTTAGCAAACTGTAACCTGTGGGTCACATCTGGTCCAGAGCCTGTGTGCAGCCCATGAGCTAACAGTAGTTTTTACACTTTTTCAAGGGTTGTAGAAACAAAGAAAAAAATGTATGACACAGACCTTATATGGCCCACAAATTCTAAAATATTTACTGTCAGGCCCTTCATACCAAAACGTTTCCAGACCCTGTGTTAGAATGTTATGTGATGCAAAAAAAAAAAAAAAAAAAAAAAACCAAAACAAAAAAAAACAAACAAAAAAAAAAAAAAACCCTTATTTCTGACACATTTCTGTTGTACCTAATGCAGTTCTTTCCACATAGCACTCATGTCTTTAAATAGTTCTTCTCATCTATCCTCCTAGGTCAACTTTTCTTTTTTTCCTTTGAGGAGGAGGTTTTGCCAGGAAAGATTTTATTAATTTAGAAGGGGGAAGACTTGGTTGGTGGAGAGAGAGGAGATAAAAATTCTCACCAAAATTAAGGGATTTGAGCACTGAAAACTGTTGAGAGAACACCTTATTCAGGTACATCTTATTACAGGAGGGAAATAAGCCCAAGGGATCTGAGGGATTTGCCCAACGGCATAGTCGGCTGGTAAGACTTACCATCAGGGCTCACCATTGTGATCCAGTACCAGTTCCACTAACTCTGGTTACTTGTGATGCTGCATCTTTGACTGCCAGCCAACCCAGACATACACGCAATGCTGTATCCATACCAGGACTGCCTTTTTAAACTGAAAGTTTCCAAGCAGTCCATAGTTTCTGCTAGAAAGAGTCATCAAGAACTTCCATAAAAAGATTTTCTCTTTCATTGTGCTTTATTTTCTTCAACTCATCTCATAAAAACCTCTTGAGATTTTCCTGGTCTTCTAATGCTACGTTTATGTTCTTCCCCAGTAGTTGTATTTTAGTAGCTCTAGCTTCATCTAGACATCATTGGCCGCTTTCTAGGCTGGCTTGGTAGTATTTTGTCATTTATTTAATTTATTGAATAAAAGCGGTGGCAAAAAAAGAAGTGCCAGAAGATGAATGTAACTTTTTTGATTGTTTACTTAAAAATCTCTAATGGCTTGTTAAGGTCCTTAGATTTATTAATTTTCTCAGATCTTATTCTCTTTTATCTCTTTCTTATTGTGACTATTAACCAGCTTTCCAGTTATGATATTTACTATGACACCTCTGTCTCCAACCTACCTTCTTATTTTTCTGATAGTTTTTTTTCCTCCCTTGGCTCTAATTTCTTCTTCCACTCTTTAAGGATGGGTAGTCTTAGTTTATTAGTTTTCTATTACTACTGTTACCAATTATCACAAACTTACTGGCTTCAAACAATACAAATTTATTTATTTTTTTCTCTGGAGGTTAGAATTTTAAGGCGATTTTTAAGGGTAAAATCATGATTTAAGCATTTAAGCAGAGCTGTGTTGGAAGCTTTAGGGGAGGAGTCATTTCCTTGCCTATTCCAGCATCTAGAGGCTACCTACATGCCTGTCCCATAGCCCCTTCCTCCATCTTCAGAGTATATCACTCCAGCCTCTGCTGCTGTCATCACATCTCCTTTTTTTCTAACTTTGACCTTCTTGCCTTCCTCTTTTAAAGACCCTTGTGATTACATTGGGCACACTAGAATAATGGAGGATAATCTTCCCATCTCAAGATTCTTAACTTAATGATGCATGCAAAGTTCTTTTAAATTTTCACAGGTATCTAAAATTAGAATGCGGGCATCTTTAGGAGTCATTATTCTGCCTACCTCACTTAAGTAGCTACCATTGGTCTCAGCTGCATTTGGTTTTTCAATGTTAGGGACACTCTGATTCTTTAAAAAATGTAAATTATCTTCCAGAAGTATGCCTGAATTCATAAAGGTTATTCTCTTGCATCTCAAACTCATTATCTGTAAAACTATTCAAATCTGTACTTACTTCAGGTTACTTGCACCTCAATTTACACTCATATTACTTCTTGAATGGATTCCATTAAAAAAATTTCCTGTAACCCCTGATTTCATCATCGAGACTATCAGTATACTCTGAAAAAGTAGCCTAAATTACTTTCCTTTGCATCATGTTTTACATACCTGTGTACTATCCTAGCCTTTCCTCCTATCACTACCTAGGGGACAGAAAACACATCCTGTCCAGATTTGTATTTACTAAGTCCTGTCCTTATGTTTTGTACATAGAAAATATTCCCTAATAGCATTACCATGATCTTATATAAAATTACATTATGCAGGGATGCTCCAATATAAGACGTGTATTGAAGGAATCAGCTGCCAGGAAGCTATACCTAAGTAACTATTTCCTGAACATCTTCATTGAGAAACTTTTTTCTAATTTTAGCAAATATCTTCTGACATAGACTGTGAATTATTTTTGAAATATCAATCGTGGGATAGGTTGGATAGAACAAGTAGTCCTGGGTATTTGAGGCAGTGTATCTTTTCTTGGATACAAAACTGTCTATGTCAAGGTGGCTATCTCCTAAAAGCTTAATCTCTGGAGGATACATTCCATTATGACTTTTCCAACTACACAGCTGTAGAACTCTAACTGTTAGTATATTCAGCATAGTATCTGACCAAACCCAGCTCCTTAATAGTATAAAAATGCTTTGGTCAGGTCATTGAGAACTTGATGTATGTCAAGATGTTTTTTTAACCCCTTTTCTCATTTAGAAAAAAAAAAGTACAGCTCACCTCCAGAGTTAATTTAATATTACGTGTAGGAATGCTATGTTTTCTAGGATTTGACATTTTTAGCAATTGAACTACTAAAAACAATGCTATAAATAGAATGATGAATGCACAATGCAATATATGCATGACTTCTTGTTGAATTGTACACTTGAAACTTACGGGGTTTTGTTGATCGATGTCACCCCAATAATTCTTATTTTTATTTTTTTTTCACTTTAGTCCCTTTATTTTATTTTATTATCATTATTTTTTATTACGTCGACATTGGTTAATGAAATCCAGTAAGTTTCAAGTGGACAATTCAACAGTAAGGTGTGTGTGTGTGTGTATGTGTGTGTGTGTATGTATGTATGTATGTATATATATATATATATATATATATATATATATATATATATATATATATATATATTGCATTGTGTGTTCACCACCCATAGTTAAATTTCTTTCTGTCACCACATTTTTGACCCCTTTTACCCCCTCTATCTCCCCCTCCCCCCCTCCCTTCTGGTAACCACTAGTCTATAGTCCATGTCCCTGCATCTCTGTCCTGTTTCTTTGTTGATTTTAGGTTTATGTCCCACATATAAGTGGTATTATGTGGTTTTCAACTTCTTCTGTCTGGCTTATTTCGCTTAGCATGGTTATCTCAAGGTCCATCCATTCTGTCGCAAATGACCTCACCAATTATTAATTAAAAAAAACTTCATAATCACCTATGTTAGTCACTTTTCCTTTTACTGTTCTAGAACAACATTTTATTCTTTAGACTCGAGAGGATAAGTTATTGCGGTATCACTTCATTTGAAAGCATACACAAGCATACTTAAAAATCTTTGACATTTAAATATATAATATATATTCAAATGAAGTCTGAGATTTGAATAACTATGTTGGCTTTCTGATAATAAACAGTGACTAATAATTGTGTTAGTGTACTATTTTGAATACAATAGCAATGACTCTATGAGGTTTCTTTGCATTTCTGTAAACCTATGGATGTTTCAAAAATTATTTATTTGTAAATTATTTGAATTGGTAAGACTCTAAATTGAGTGACATAGATTTAATATAGTATGACATTTAAATTTCAGCTTCTCTGAGTACAGATACTGTGTTCCATCATGGAAATAAAAATACCAGAGAAATGCTGAGAGAGAATGAGTTTACATATTTATAGGCACAATCACCAATATTAAACTGTCATCAAAATCACCACTTAAATTTATTGGTTTAAAAATTCTCTATATGCTTAGGAATTTACAATGTTCAGAAAATAGAATCTTATTTGATTTGTCAGATGCAAAAATACTTTAATTTGTCCATTCACTTGTTAAAGAAAATTCATATCATTTTGGCTGTCTCTGTAGGGTTGATATATTTCACTGGGAAGTATGAGACTAGTGAACTTAGAGGAAACTCCCAGAATAGCCATTGGTAGACTAAAATGTAAGCTTTTATTTTCTCATATAGTTAAATTTTAAAAGGAGTTATTTAATTTATATAAGAATTAGCTACTGAATTGGTCCTATTGAGTAATACTCATCTCTGGAGATAAAAAGGTAAACAATATTCTCTACCCTCACAAAGCCTATAGTGTGAAGGGGACTATGGATAAATAAAAGAAACTTTGTTTCTCAGGACAAATTCCGTCAGAGGCAATGTGTGACTACTGTTGCTACAAAATTATATCGGAGGAACATTTAACCTAGATTTCTTTTTTGATCAGAAGGAATAGCACTTAATTTTTAAAACTCAAGAGTATTTGCTTTTTAGTAAGTGATCACTGACTAGTAAGATAGATATTGCACAAAATACACAGTGAAAGCCTTTAACTTGGAGAACATTATGTTTAAAGACAGTAAAACATTTGCATGTATTTCATAACATACTTTGTATATAAGCATGGTACCTGAAACATTATACCTTATGACTAATACTGTTAGTAAATGGTATATCCACATATTAATCTTTCAGACCTACTCTGATGTTGATTTAACTTTCAAGGTGAACAGTCACTTTTGAGACCTTGATACCCCTTGGCAATAGAGAAAGATTCCTTGATTTTCATGCTTATTTGGTACACAATCAATACCTCAGTGACACAGAGTGGCCTTATGGGAAAGCTACATCATATAAAAATCTGAAAATTTTCAATCAAGATGGTGGAGTGGGTAAATGCTGTGCTCACCTCCTCTCACAACTACACGAAAATTACAAACTACAGAACAGACATCATTGAGAATTGCCTGAAGTCTAGCTAAACAGAAGTTCTACAACTAAGGACACACAGAAGAAGTAACCTTGAGACTGGCAGGAGAGACAGAGGCACAGAATGTGGGCTGGTCATATAACTGTGTGTGGTGGTTAAAACTCAGGGGAGATATCTTGGCTGTGGAGGTTCCCCCAGAGGAGCAAGGGATCCACCTCACAATGGGATCCCCAGCCCAGAATTCTGGTGCCAGGAAGAGAAATCCCACAATTTATGGCTGAGGAAACTGGTGGAGATTGTGGCTGAGTAAGATGGAGGGCTGTGGCAGTCTCAAGCATTCCTCTTAAAGGGCTTGTATGTTGACTTACTGATGGATTCAGGACTCACTTGTTCTGAGCTGTCAGAAGTGCTGGCAGAATCCATTGTTCCTTTGTTGAACCCTTCCCCCTCCCGGTGTGCAGGCATAGGCACCACCATACCTGAGCCTCCATCAGTCTAACACTGTTGATTTGTCTAGGTGATTCCCTGAGACCCTGCCCCACCCAACTTGCGATCCCACCCAAGCCATTTCCAGTGAATTTTCCTTACAGGTTTCCTTGGCTCATGCTTTGGACTTTCCTAAAATCTTCCAGAGGTTCATAAAACCCAAACAAGAATCATCTGCCATGAGCATGCCCCTTACATCTTGCTGAGCAACTGGAAGCCCAGCAGTAGCATAAGCCAGCCTTGGGTCATGGATTGGCTTCTTGAGGCACCTCTAAGCCCAGTGTGATGGCAGCCATCTGTGGATTGCTTTGTAGCTCATGCCAGGTGGCCCCAGGCAGGGCGCAGATTGTGACTGAACTTCGCCTTCAGTGGGGACCCTCCCAGGAGGTCCCAGGGCTGGCACACCCAGTGGCCAGCTTCAGACCTAGCCAGGGTACTACTTGGCCACCTCCAAGGATGACACACCCAAAGGGCAGAGTGGGCAGGCACAAGAGCCCTGATAAAGTGAATCCTGCTCTATAGGGTCAGCCCTTGCACAACACGGCTATTTCTCATGATTAATTAGCCCATGAGTCAGTCTCTCCCACTGATGTGCAAATAGCAACCACGGCCCAACTACAACAGGAGAGTACACATGGCCCATACAAAAGATACACCTGAAGCATTCTGCTCAGATGAGCAGGGAGACTGTGCCACTGGTTCCTGAGGACACCTACTACATAATGCCACTCTACTAAGACTGGGAGACATAGCAGCCTTACTTAATACATAGAAACAAACACAGAGAGGCAACCAAAATGGGGAAGCAAAGGAACATGTCCCAAATGAACAAAAACCCAATTAGAACATGACCGAGAAAAAAGAATTTTCCAAAATGAGGATAGTTTAAGGGACCTCTGGGACAATATCAAGTATAACAACATTCACATCATATGAGTGCAAAGGAAAGAGAAAGCTCAAGGAATTGGAAACCTATTTGAAGAAATAATGATGGAAAACTTTCCTAACCTGGTGAAGGAAATAGACATACAAGCCCAGGAAGTGCAGAGAGTCCCAAACAAAGTGAACCCAGAGAGGCCCACACCAAGACACATAATTAAAGTGTCAAAAGTTAAAGAAAATAGAGGATCTTAAAAAGCAGCAAGAGAAAAGCGGTTAGGTAACTAAAAGGGAGCACCCATAATACTATCAGCTGATTTCTCAACAGAAACTTTGCAGGCTAGAAGGGACTAGTATGAATTATTGAGTGATGGAAAGGAAGGACCCACAACCAAAATTACTCTACCCAGCAAAGCTATCCTTTAGAATTGAAGGACAAATAAAAAACTTCCCGGACAAGAAAAAGCTAAAGTTCATCCATACCGAACCAGCATTACAAGAAATGTTAGAAGGACTTCTGTAAGAAGAAGAAGGAAAACAATAACTAGAAAGTGTGATTAATAAAATGGCAATAGCTACATATATAACAACAATTACTTTAAATGTAAATGGATTAAATTCTCCAATCTAAAGGCATAGGGTGGCTGAATGGATAAGAAAAGACCCTTATGTATGCTGTTTACAAGAGACTCATCTCAGGTTGAAAGCCACACAAAATGTAAGTAAAGGGATGGAAAAAGATATTTCATAAAAATGAAAATGAAGAAAAAAAAAAGCTGGGGCAGAAACACTTATACCAGACAAAATAGCATTTAAAATAATGGCTATAATAAGAGACAGAGAAGGACTCAGTAATCCCACTTCTGGATATTTATCAGAAGAAACCCAAAACACTACTTAGAAGGGATATGTGAATCTATATGTTCATTGCAGCATTATTTACAGCAGCCGAGATGTGGAACCAACCTTGATATCCATCAGTAGATGAATGGATAAAGGAAAGTGGTACATATATGCAATAGACTATTACTCAGCCATAAAAAAAAGAATGAAATCTTGTCCTCTGCAACAATATGGATGGACATAGAGGATATTGTGCTGGGTTGAGTGAGGCAGAGAAAGTCAAATGTCACATGATTTCACTTAAGTGTGGAATCTAAAGATTAAAATCAATAAAACAAATAAATTCATAGATCCAGAGAACATTTTGATGGTTGCCAGATTGAAAGGGGATTCAGGGGGTTGGTGAAGAAAAGGAAGGGATTAAGAAATGCGAATTGGTAGTTACAAAATAGTCATGGGGATATAAAGTACAGCGTAAAGAATATAGTCAATAATATAATAACTATGTATGGTGTCAGATGGGTACTAGATTTATTGGGGTGATCACTTTGTAAGTTATGTGGATGTCTAATCACTGTTGTACACCTGAAACTAATATAATATTGTATATTGGCTAATTGAAAAATAAATAAATAAAATATATATATATATATATATATATATATATATATACAATAAAAAAGTAAAAATAATTGGCATTACCAGGAAAGATTCATAAAGTCGTGGAGCCAAATTCTTTGGGGGATAACTTGGTTTTGTAACCTTCTTCCTGTAGCAGCAGTACTATTACCAGAAGATACTATATTGCTATTGTAGGCACGGATATTTCATCCCCATGAGCAATGGAGACAAGCTTACCTTCATCATAATAGTAGAGCAGTTAGGATAGTGAGAGAGAGCTGAGACATTTTGCATTACAAGTTCCTTTGCATACTCAGGTGGTTTGAGAGGCAGCCCAATTATAAGTAGCAGGTCTATGGTCCTAAATTGGATGAGAAGATTGTTAATTATCTGTGTAAATGTTGGAGAAGAGCAGTGTGGATAATTAAATTGAATTTATTTGAACATAGGCAATTTTTATATTGGCTGTTAAAGTTGCTATTTGTGCAAAGTAAAAAAATCACTAATAGAATGCTTTCTAATATTTTTACATGTACCATATCTTCATGTTCAGTAGAAATATATTTGTTGCATAAAAATTTATTTAACTTCATATTTTCATTTAAATAACCCTCACCTTAAATTTCTAAATATTTATATTATTTAAAAATCTTGAATAATCTAATTCTTGAGTAGGTTTATAAGCTGAAAGCATAAGCACTGTATATAGGGAAATTTGCTGGTTGTTTATTCATTAGTATAATCAAGATTATCTAGGACTAAGTTGAATGTTCACTTATTATGAAATATCACAGATGGGACTAAATATAGAATATTTCCAAATAACATGGTTACTAAGAAATAGGAAGATTTTCTTCTGACTTGATTAGCTTATGGTCTTATTCATATAAAGAAACCCCTAGTGTTTTGATCCTTTTCTGAAATTTGAACAATTAAATTTTACCTTCACCTACAGTGGCTTTGAAGAGGATTTATATTATGTGGTAGCTATTTGTACATTTAATTAATTTCTCCTGTCAGCAATATTGAAAAATTTTATTCATTTATTAGTACTTACAGCAAAGATGAAGTTAGAGAAGTAATTAAGATGTGTGTTGTTTCGCTAACAAAGATTGAATGTCATTAACATTTTAGTATTCTGTTAGCTTAATTAAGAGTTGAATTATTTTAAGCAACAATTATATGTGTTAGTAGTTTCAAAAGTGCAATTTACCTGTAAAATACATTTTTTGTTTCATGTAATACCTCACATTGTTTTCTGTAATAGCACATTTACATGTACAGCTTGTTTCCTTTGACACTGTAATGTTGCATAGGGCCTGGGAGTTTCTGGTGTTTATGTATCTTCACCAGTTCTCTCTAATTTAGCCTGTGACTATATCTTAGATTGGTTTGTACATTTACTAATACTCATCATTTTGTTACTTTTAGAGTCATATCCTGGTTTCATTGTTCTAAACTGAGAGAATGAGTTATAATTAGTTATTGAAGAGCACCTGATCTTGAGTTCACACAAATCAGTCAAAGTCAGCATTTAGTGTGAGGAAATTAAATGTAGACTAGTACCTTTAAAAAGATCCTGGTATTTGAATGCCAGTCCTCATAAATATCAATTCCCATCACAGTTAAATAACAAAATATTGCCTGTTAAAAGATGCTCCTTTTATTTCAGGAAAATTTTTAATAAAAATTTCTCCAACATTATAAAATAACTTACAATATGAAAAGCTTCTTTCTATATTCTTATTGATCATTTGTGTATCTTCTTTCTTAAGAAATGTCTTCTGAATGTCTTTTCAAATCCATTACCCATTTTTTAATTGGGTTGACTGGAAGGAGTTTTTATACACACACACACACACACACACACTAGATAGAAGTCTCTAATTCGAAATGTGTTTTGCAATATTTTTTTTTCTCCAATCTGTGGGTTGTCTTTTTTACTTTCTTGATGGTATATGCTGAAGAATATAAGGTTTTAATTTTGATGATGCCCAGTTTATTTTTTCTTTTATTATTTGTGCTTTTTGTGTCATATGTAAGAAACCATTTCCTAACCAAATGCATTGAAGATTTACACTTATTTTTTTTTCTACTATGAGTTTTATAGTGTCACCTTTTATGTTTATGTTTTTGATACATTTGTAGTTAACTTTTGTATGTGGTGTGAGGTAGGGATACAAATCTATTCTTTTGCACATGGATATATAGTTGTCTCTGGACCGTTTGTTGGAAAGACTATTCTTTCCCTCATTGAATTGTCCTTGTGCCCTTGTTAAAATCAATTAACTGTTAATTTGAGTGTTTATATTAGGACTCTCAATTCCATCTTATTGATTTGAATATCTATTTTTATGCCAGTACAACATTCTCTTGAACACTATAGCTTCCTAGTAAGTTTTGAAATTTGCAAGTTTGAGTCCTTTAACTTTATTTTTAAGATTGCTTTTGCTATTATTGTTCTTTGCATTTTACATGAATTTCAGGCACAGATTGTCAATTTCTGCAAAAAAGGAAACTAGGAATTTTATAGGAGTTGCTTTGAATCTGTAGGTTAAATTGGGAAGTATTGTCATCTTGACATGTTAAATCTTTTGATCCATGAACATGGGATATCTTTCTATTTATTTAGGTTCTCTTTATTTTATTTTTCAATATTTTGTAGTTTCAGTATCTGTCATACTTTTTTGTGAACTTTGTGTGTTATTGTTTTTGATGTTATTGTAAATAGAATCATTTTCATTATTTCATTTTCAGATTGTTAATTACCAGTGCATAGAACTGAAATTGGTTTATATATATTGATCTTGAATCCTATACTCGTACTGAATTTATTATTTTTAACAGTATTTTTCTTTGTGAGGATATCTTAGGATTTTCTTTGTATTAAATCATGCCATCTGCAAATAGTGATAGTTTTACTTATTCCTTTCCATTTTGGATGACTTTTATTTTATTGTTTGGCCTAATTTTCTTATCTATAATTTCTGTTACAATGTTGAATGAAAATGATGAGAATGGAAATTCTTGTCCCATTTCTGGTTGAGGGGAAAACATCTAGTTTTTACCATTTAATATGTTGTTAGCTCTGGGTTTCTGTAGATACCCTTTATTGGGTTGAAATAGTAGCCCTCTATATTCACTGAATATTATTTTATCATGAAAGATAATGGATTTTTAAAAATGTTTTTTACTTTATCGATTGAGATGATCATGTGATTTTGACCCTTTATACTATTAGTATGATATATTACATTGATTTTTTGGGGTATTAAACTAACCTTGATTTCTTGGGAAATATTCCAGTTGTTAGTGGTATATAATTCTTTCTATATGCTGCTGTGTTGTTTTTTTTTTCATTATTTTCTTGAGGATGTTTTAATCTATAAGTTATTAATTAGTAGCTTTTATTTATTGGGGTGTCTTTCTCTGGTTTTGGTACTTAGAGTAATTGTGGTATCAGAATGACATGAGAAGTGTTTCATCCTTTTTCATTTTTAGAAGATTTTGTGAAGGATGTGTGTTAATTTTTCATTAAAGATAGGGTAGACTTTGCCAGTGAATCATGTGGGCTTGAAATTTTCTTTGTGGAAGTTTTTAATTACTAATTCAATGTCTTTATTTGTTAGTCTTTTAGATTTTCTAATTCTTCTTGAGTCAGTTTCAGTCATTTGTGTTATATTGAGAACTTGAGCATTTTAATTATGTTCCTTTGTTATTCTGCTGTACATTTTTGAGTATCTTAGTGGTTGACACAGGTATTACAATAAACATATTATAACAAACTTTTTGGGATTAAAATTAAGTTAATTTCATGCATAAAAACTTTGCCTCGATATAGCTGTTTTCTTTCCCACTCTTTGTGCTGTATTGTCATACAAATTATCTCTTTATACCTTATGAGCCTATAAACAGTTTTATAATTGTTGCTTTATGCAGTTTTCTTTTAAATGATATTGGAGGAGGAAGATGTTGCAAGCAAAAATACATTTAAATTGTCCTTTATATTTACCTATATTGTAACCTTTAAATGGGCTCTTTAATTCTTCATGTAGATTTGAGTGACTCTGGTGTCTTTTTATTTTAGCCCAAAGTACTTACTCTAGTATATCTTGTAGTGCAGGTCTGCTAGTTACAGATTCTTTCAGTTTTTGTTTATCTGGGAATGTTATAATTTGTCCTTGATTTTTTAAGGGTTGTTTTGCTGGACATTGAATTTCTGGGTTAACTTTCTTGTACTTTCAGAACTTCAAATATTTCATCTCACTGCCTTCTGGCTTCTGTGATTCCTGATGAGAAATCAGCTGTTAACCTTGTTAAAACTCTTGTAATGTGGTAATTGTTTTTCACTTACTACTTTCAAAATTCTTACTCGTTGAATTTTGGCACTTTTACTAACGTGCCTAGATGTTAATGTTTTTGAGTTTATTATTATTGGAATTTGTTGAAATTAGTAGGTAATA
Organism: Rousettus aegyptiacus; assembly: GCF_014176215.1. NCBI lineage: Eukaryota > Metazoa > Chordata > Mammalia > Chiroptera > Pteropodidae > Rousettus > Rousettus aegyptiacus. Next base: position 14,551,258 of record NW_023416312.1, read on the forward strand.
GATTAACGTTTTTCATCAAATTTGGAAATTATTTCCCTCTCTTTACCAACCGCCCCCCCCCGCCCTTTCCACCCCTGACCTATGGATGTTGCTGTCTCCCTTTTTTTTTTTTAAGAACTGGATCTCTGAAGGTGGGGTGTCTCCCCTGACGTACTTGCAGCATCCACCCAGGGCCTGCGACACCTGGGGCCTGGCACCCCCAGCGTACTCAGTGGGGCCTGGCTTATCAGAGGCCTGGCACAGCCGGGGCATGATCCATGGCTCCACCTGGGGCACCAACCCAGGACCTTTTGCGTGTAAAGCAGACATGCTAACCATTACAGTATGGAGCCACCCACCAAATTTGGAAATTATTTCTTTAAGTATTCCACTGATGTCTCTGCTTGGTTGGCTTACTGATCAGTTAGTGATTGGACAGAATTTTTTAAAATGGCCTTGAACTAATAACTCTTCTAACCTTTGCCCAGGAGTTTTGTGTGTTTGCTGAAGTAAATCTTTAGCACTCTGGCATTTAACTTTATTTCTAGCTTGTGCAGAAACTCATGGTCAGCCAGAGGTGAGAGAGTAGGGCTATCCCAAATCTTTTCTGGACATGTACACTGCCCTGCACATACACATGGTCCACTAATTTCTCAGTTATATGTCATGGCTTTTCAAAGCTGCCTATAGCCATCTTATTTCCCACACTTTCATTTTAAGTGTTTTTCTTATCTTGTTTGTTTCATCTTGTTTTACTACCTCAGGAAGCTGATGTATTAAGCAGTCGTTGCTGGTTATTTTTGAGAAACACTCTATGGGATAGCCCTTTACTCACTGAGCAAGCTCTAAGTCAGGTCAAATAAAGAGAAGTTCTTGAATGGGGCTTTTTTTAAATCCTCAAACCCAAGGTTGTTTTAATAGCCACAAATAAATCAGTAAAATATAGCATATTGAATGAATAAACAAAACAAGAACTGTAACATTATCTCAATAGATGCAGAAAAATTAAATGGGACTTTATAAAGGAGCTATAAAACAGATCAAATAGTGATAGTCCTCTTGAGATGGAACTTTGTGGGGAGTTCCAAATCCAGCCTTCTCCCTTCATTGTATACTAGATTACTCTTCTCCCCACATGCACCCCCAAATGTAACATAGTGCTAGGGAGCAGAGGATGGAGATAAAGTTAAAATACTACTGAGTTCATTGATCTTATGGAGACTCAGCCATTTTTCTTGAATAAACATTCTTTAGATTGTTTCTACCTTTCAGTTAATTTCCAGAGGTTTGAAAATGTTGATTTTGACTATTTTCACCAGTGTTTTTTTTTTTATTTTCTTGGAGAAGTAGATTTTCAGAGAGTGACATTTCACCATTCTAGAGGTGCTTCTCTTTTGCATAGTTTAATTTTCTTTATGATTCAATGTTTTGCACACATTTTTCATCACTTTATACTTAATTTAAGAAACTATTAGTTATTTCAATTAAAGAAATAATTCTAATACATTAGGGCATGCTCAACATACTTTTAAAAGTTAAGACAATTATTTGAAGAACTGTACTTGCTGATAGTTTTCTACTACTTACTACATTTTAATATAGATTAACAATTATCTAAATACCTCTTTCAGAATCCTGTTAAGATATTCATTTGGTCATGAAAACTTTTTCTTCTCAAAATTAAACATCTCTTGTCATTCAATAAAAATGAAGTAGAAATAGAATCTCTGAAAAAAATCTTCCAAGTTCATCTAACTTGAGAAAAGTCAAGTCTAAATCAGAAATATTTTGAAAAGAATTTATGACAGTAAACTGTATAACTTGACTTTATTTAGGAAACACATAAGATGATTTATTTTTCTACATTTTATTGTAGAGAATTAAAATAAATTGAAAGTCTTATAATTTTATTCTCGTATTCAAAATAACTTCCAGCATGTGCCTTTAGATCAGTACCGACTCAATCCAATTTCAAACACCTATATTTACTGTACATTAAGATGCCAGTGGGTTTCTTCACAATCCCCAGTGTGTTAAAAATTTTAAAGATTTAACTGCATTTTATATAGTTTATCTACAACATATAACTTAATAAGTGATAACATATTGACTTAAAAAACAATTTTTTTCTCCAGTAATACATGTAAGCAACTAATGCAGGAGAAATAGGCCCTCATTCAAAACATATTGGTGACCTTTATAATGAGATTAAGAAATTTTTTTGTTGGTTTAAATATTTTATAATTTAAAAAATACACTTATGTTAATATTAAGTTTGTGTTTTCAGGAAAATGCAGCAAGTATTTAATGTAATAATTACTTTTAAAATTTTTGTATAAAAGTGAAAATTCCTTCTTATTAAATGTAGATCTTGAATGATTTAGTTTTACTAAATGTGTAACTCACATTTTAATCAAGAGATTATGTTTTTATCATTCTATATCTTTCTCTCATGCCCTTACTAGCCAATTTCTACATACCAAAGGTAACCTATGTTCTGATATCTGTTACTATCAATTAATTTTAGCTGTTTTTGAACTTCACATGCATGAAATTATACAGTAGATAATCTGTTGTGTCTGGCTTCTTTGCCCAATGTAATGGGTTTTTTTTGAAATTCACATATGTTGTTTTATATGTCAGTAACTCATTTGAATTATTTTACTTATTGAGTTTTTCCACATAAACACAGCCATTTTTTATTCATCCTCTTGGAAATTTTGGGAAAGTTGTTTCATGTTTGAGAGTATTATAAAGTCCTGGCCATAATTTCTCAAAGGCACATGAAATGGAACACAATGCATACTTATAATTCTGTAAGAACTTGTTAAACATGTATACATTACAAATTTAAAAATATATACATGTACACATGTACAGATAAAATAAGAATAATAGTTGTAATAATGGTAGTTAAGATTTGTTTGGTCTTGTGCTAGGCCCTTTTGTAAGTACTACAACAATTTTAAAAATTAGGTAGATTATGATATTATCTCAGATGAGTAAACTGAAAATTTTAGAGGATAAGCGATTTGCCTAAGATCACACACCTAGTGAGTGGCCAAGTGGGGATTTGAATTCTAGCTAGTTCTTGTTTTGTCAGCCTTATACTATGGCTGCTGCTTCCTAACAGTTAGTATTTATTAAATTGTGCTGTATTCCAAACACTAGTAAGATGTACACATACACACCCATACATGCTTGTACTACAACGTAGACAGATAATTTATGTAAAGACCACTTTGTAGAGGTTGTTTCTTCCTCAAAGGATTATATGAGGCAGAGGCCACAAAATGACTTTTATTTCCCTTCAGCTACCATATATTTGATCCCCTTGACCCACTTCACCCTTCCTCTACCCCCTACGATTGACTCCCTTTACCCCTTCTACCTCTCCCCTCTCCCTTACCCCCTTACACTCTGGTAACCACTAGTCCATTGCCCATGTCCCTGAGTCTGTTTGTCTTGTTCATTTGTTGCTTTTAGGTTTATATCCCATATATAAGTGATATCATGTGATTTTCAACTTTTTCTGTCTGGCTTACTTCACTTAGCATGATTATCTTGAGGTCCATTCATGTTGTCACAAATGGCAGTATTTCATCTCTTCTTATGGCTGAGTCATATTCCATTGTATATATGTACCACAGCTTCTTTATCCAATTATCTGTCGTAGGACATTTTTGTTGCTTCCATGTCCTGGCCGCTGTGAATAATGCTGCTATGAACATTGGTGTGCAAATATCTTTTCAGATATGAGTTTTCAAGTCTTTGGGATAAATACCCAGTAGAGGGATTGCTGGTAGATCAATTCTTAGTTTTTTGAGGAATCTCCATACTGTTTTCCACAGTGGCTGTACCAACTTGCAGTCTCACCGGCAGTGTATGAGGGTTCCTTTTCCTCTGCATCGTCTCCAACATTTGTTATTACTTGTCCTGTTGATTATAGCTATTCTAACAAGTATGAGGTGGTATCTCATTGTGGTTTCAAATTATGCTACAAAGCTACAGTAATCAAAACAGAATGGTATTAGCAGAAAAACACACACATGAACCAGTGGAACAGAATTCAGAGTCCAGAAGTAAACTCATATTTATATGGGCAAATAATTTTTGACAAGCTAGAAACATACAGTGGAGAATGGAAAGCCTCTTCAATAAATGGTGCTGGGAAAACTGGAAAGCCACCGGCAAAAGAATGAAACTAGACTATTGTCTATCACCATATACCAAAATTAACTCAAATAAAATTAAGGACCTGAATATAAGACCAGAAACAATAAAATGCATAGAAGAAAACATAAGAACTAAACTTAAAGAGGATTTTATGAATTTGAACTCAAAGACAAAACAATTCTTATGAGGCAGAAGCCAGTCAGCAGAAGTGTACTGTTTGACCCTCAAAGTGTTTAGAATTTATATTCTGTTTGTTGCCAACATTTAAAAATCAGGATGTCACACGTTAAATTTTAGATTTCTGGTGTATTTCATGAAATCATGGTATCTGAAAAACCTTGCCCACTGCAGTGATCTGGAGCTGGCCCTCGAGTTACCTCCCTTCAGCCTGCAGCAGCCCTGACAGCTTATTTATGCTTCCTGCAGAGAGGCATGTGAGTTTGTGAATCTTGACATAGCTTTTTGAGTAAGTGGCTTTGAACTTTCTTTTGAAGGATTCCAGTAGGCTCTTCTAGGCTAAGTGAGGGAATAGCATGACTGAGAGAGAGAGAGAGAGAGACAGACAGACAGACAGACAGACAGACACACTGCCAGGTGAGCCAAAGGAATGGGAATTAGGAAGGAATAATCTACACTGGGCAAAGACCAGGGTGAAGAGGAGAGGGATATGCCGGACTGTGAAATCTAGCTTCAGTATTTTCAGAAATCTCGTGTTTTGAATGCTTTTACAAAAGAATGCAGAATCAGAGCTTTAATTTTTAACAGGCAAAATGTTGCCTGAAATTGCTAATCACGGAAAGTGCCATTCAGTTGTGGTTATTTGAACTGAACATATGGCTGGAACGCATCAAAATGCCATTTTCGTAGGTCAAAAGGAAGAAAATATCAACAAGTATCTATGGTTTGACCTTAAAAGTTTACCTAGTAGCACTTTACCTAAAATGAATCACTTATTTAATAAACCATTTGTATTGTAAAGTTCATTTATATTTTCTGAGTCAGGTCAGGGAAACCAGTACAAATACATACTGAAATACCTCCACAGTTGTTGTTTCCTTTAAGTTTTATTTAAATCTTTGAAACATGTTTTCATATTTATTTTTGAAATGTTGAATTTCCATAATACCTATTAGAATATTTATTAAATATATTGAGATAATATTTCAGTATGTTAGGGTGAAACCATTTGAGTTATATAGACAAATAATATAGCTAGCCGAAAATAGAAGATTCTTTTGAAGTGTTGATGCTTAAAAGACGAAATCGTGTGGATAGCATACGTAAGCCTCAGAGAGCTTTTCTTGTACTAGGCATTTAGCTGTCTTGCAACTGTTAATCAGCACAGGCCTGAAAACAGCTGCTATCAGATTAATTAGAGGGAATCCAGGAAATAATTCAACTGAATGTAGCATTCATGTAAGTGTGTTGAAGGCAATTAAGAATAACTATAGTCATTACTGAGACTTCCAGGAAGTATGCCAAAGGGCTCAAAAGTTATAAAATGCCTTCCCAGTTTATATACACACACACACACACACACACACACACACATACATATATGTGATATGCATATATATCTTTATACACATATATATCTCACATATGCATGCTAATAGAAATTAAAAATAAAATTGAAATGACTTGCTTGAGTTATGGAGTATTAACTTATTTCTTTGAAGTCGACGGGCTAAGAGGAAAATAGGCCATTTAAACTGATTTAGAAAGCAACGGGTTTATTTGATGGTGCTGTCCAAAGTATTACAATCTAGTAGATAAATTGTTTCATTTTTATATTAATTCTCATAGTAATGCGAATCTTCAAATAAAGGAAGTTGATCTTCTACCAAGGTTATATATCTACAAGAAAAAACTCAAGAAAATTTCTTAATGAGAGATTTAAATCCTTAAGAAACTTTATACTTACCACATGGGACACCTTCAGTACCTGGTTGCTATGATCAACATCATCATCATTACCACCACCATCACTGTTACTCCTAATTATTATCATGACTCAAAGGCTGCTTGCCTAACATTTCTTCTCATTTTCACTTTGCTTAGGTCTCTTGACTATTGATTGATAGTGTTTTCTCCACAATTTAGCAATGAGAAATTCTGTTATTCTCTTTAACCAATTTTGCCTGTGGTTGGCTCCTTGAAAAAAAATTAAAAAAGGAGTGTAGGGAGGCTGAGGAAGAGGGAGAGAGGGGTGGGGTAGGGAATGTAGGTTTAAAAATTAAGTAATAATTTCTTTTAATAGGGCTACAAGCTGAAATCAGGTTAATTTATTTATGAGAATTGAAATTTGGTGTATGATTGCATCTTATTGTACATAACAGTGTTTTAAACCTGCTTCCATGTCTCTTCTGAAGCATGACCTGGAAAGAGATGATGGCTAACACATCCCATCTTCAAAGTCCTGGCCACACTTTTTCAAAAGAGAAATGAAGTGGGAACAAATGGTCTACTTATAAATTTAAAAAATGTTTTTCAAGAACATATGTATGTTTTAAAGAAAATAAACTGTAGTTTGGAAATAGCTGAAATGAATGATTAGAGTTTTATAGTTGGGACAGAGAACAGATGGGAAATACTGTTCTTGTGTCTTCATGCCCTGCCACTTATAGGAAGTAGAGTAATAAGATGATATTTCCCAGGAGAGGCAGGAAATGCCTGATGGATCATAGGGTACTGTTCTCTCACAGAGTGGTACCACAGTTAATGGAAAATTCATGTCACTTTCTTTTTGAGACTTATTTGATTACTAGGTCTTTGGGTTAGCAAGCATCCAGTTTCATCACAATTTGGTCCTTTGCACCTAATCTCCCATCCCAGCACCCCTGCTCACTGCTGTTTCGCCCTTTCCCACACACTAAGACCACACATTACCTCCTTCCTTGAAGTTGCATCTCTGGCTCTTTGCAAACTTTGCTATTCTATTTAATTCAGTTTGACTTCCCTCTCACCAATGAAACTTTTATACTCTGCTCTGATTTTCTCAGTATTACATTTTCTTAGATGTTATAGTCTGCATCAAATCGCCAACTGTAGATTATGTATCATCAGGTATTCATGGCTTCCTGATAGTTCTACTTCGCCACCAGAAACAAAGGCCCTGGAATCACCCTAGGAAGGATTAGTTATTTATTTCCACACAATTAGTTGCTGTGTGGAAAGGACAGAAAAAATATTTCAAGGATAGATACCATATCACAGAACCGCAGTTGAAAAACAAACTGGAAGGAATCTTAGAATCAGTTTAGTGTAAACACTTCCAATTGAGAGTTCTAGAAACCGAGGCCCAATGTGCTTGCACATCTGGAAAGAAATGGAGTATATTTTTTTGACAAGATGTACTAGAAATTAGGTCTTTTCATTCCCTATCCAAAATACTTTCCATAACACTATACATAATCTAATCCTAGGTTATAGTATTTGAACAACTTGAACAAAGATGAGAAATCAAATTTTGTCAGCTGGAAATAATAGGAGGTAAAAAGGATGAGTAGTCCCCAAATAAGAAATAAACAAAAGCACAGAGAAGAGAAAAGAATGTGATCTTTTCAGGGAAGAGCATATGGTTCAGTGTACCACCGAAGGCTGGGTGAAATGACATTGGTAAAGAAAATAAAAGGGAGCGTTTTTATTCTTTTTCTTTTTCTTTCTTTTTTTTGAGTAAAACAATGAAAAACACTAATAAAACCAACTCAAATTTTCTTCTTCTTCTTCTTCTTCTTATTATTATTATTATTACCATGACCTGGCAATTCCTAACAATGCCCATGATAAATTACTCCTCCTTGAAAAAAAATTATTTTAAATTCTAAATAATTGCTACAGTTTTGGTCAGTGTTTAATATATATGTAAGATTCAAATTATCATTTATTACTTATATGCTTGAATAAATATTGAATTCGGCTCAAAAGTTTATTCAAAGAATTACCAGTTTTACAGGTAGCTCTGGTATAGGCATAATAAACATGTTTATTTTGAGAGTAAATTTATAAAGGTTTCAGGTCACTGGAGCGTGTTTCAAATGGAGTTCATACCACCAATCTCTGTAGTACTAAGTAATCCTGCTTTTCACCAGTAGATTTGAAAAAACAAAAGCAGCAACAACTTAGCCCATTGATTATAAAGGTGAAGAAAAGAACTTGAGTTATTTTCTTCTATCCCGTTATTCTATGTGACCACTTGTAGTTTTTATATGTACTTAAGTTTTAAAACAGTGAAACAAAATAGAAACGAGGTGATATTTTTTAGTAAATGCAAATTTCAGGACATAAATGAATTACTTTACCGAATTTCTATATTTCTAAAACTTAAATGTAATCATTTTAATATTAGCACATATACTAGACAGTGATGGGTAGAATAGACTGGTATCTAAGTGAATATATGCTTAGAAGTAAAATTAACATACCCATATGTTTTCTTATATTTACAATATTATACTATGTTAATTATTAAAAACTAATGAAATGAATTTATTATTAAGATGGGTATGAAGTATTGCTATGAAGTATTATCCAAGATAAATAAAAGTAAAGCAAAATATAGTTAGATATAATTTTGAAATAGTATTTTAAAATAACTACATTTAGTTCTGCACAATACAAAATCATATATGAAATTTTTTATGAACAACTATAGTGTTCAAAACATTAAGCAAGGTCATGTCAACAGTAACAGCTACAAGCCATGTCTAAACATCAAGTGGGGACAGGATTGGTCTCTAATGCTGATAAGTAGATGACAATTATAAAGTGTCACTATATATTTTAGTTTCCTTATTTTAGTTACTCTATATTGTGGAATATTTTATTATTTGTTTACATTGCATATTTTAACAACTTGTCTTCATATTGGAAGTTCAGGTTGTAAGTCTTTCTTCCAAAGAGAGCTTGAAGGAATTAACTCAGGAAAATATGAGGAAGAAATAATGAAGTCAATTACCTCTATTAAATAAACCTCTGAAAAGACCCATTAAGTAACAGGGTATTTTAGAAAATATAGTAAAGTTTAAAGCTGTTAAATATTTGCTTGTAAGTGTTGCTTCAAGAGAAAAGAAAAAATGCCACACAAATTAAGAAGTGCTAGTTACATCTTTTGGCACCAAAACGACATTGGTATTGGAGCCCTGATTATTTATCACCTGCAGATGACTTAAGGATATAGAATTATAAAATAATAGAAAGTCTGAAAGCAGCTTTATATTGGAGTGAATTTTACAGAACACATTTTAGAACTCATTGTTTTGGAATAATACTATACTCATAGATGTAAAAGTATGAGTTCTCTTGAGCCCTTCACTCATTTTTCCCCTGACGATAACATTTAAGGAACTATCATACATTGTCAAACCAGGAAATTGACATTGGTACAATACTATTAACTCAGTACAGATCTCATTCAGATTTCAACAGTAAACACACATTTTTAATACTAAAAATTTTAAAGGATTTTTAAAAGCTCTGGTTTAGTAATCTTATTTTTATATGTATGGGGGAAACATGCTAAATTTAATTTGCTTTATTATAAATAAATACATATTTCTTTATTCTCTGCATATGGGATGCAATATCTTTGGACTTCTTTTTTTTCATGTCTTAGGAAGACTTAAGCTGCTATGTTTAAGTTGTACTTCCCAATGGGGCCACTGCCAGGACCAAAACCACTGGAAGCTAGAATAGTAGTAATAGGAGCTGTGGGGAAACCTTAGGTCATATCCCACAAATCAATCTCTTAATGGCAATAGGCATAGAACCTAATTTACAATGGAAAAAAGTTTTATATGTGTTCTAGTACAGTAGTCCTGTTTCTGAACAAATCTACTTCAGTATAACATTATATATACTGAATATTGTCTTGAATGTGAGTAGATAATTTCAGAGGAAAACAATTTTCAATGTAGTATGAAAAATATTGTCAGTGCTTGTCAAAATGTGACTATTTGAATATTCTAATATCCTAAGCTTGAAGAGAAACTAAATTTTTTTGGAAATGTCTTTTTCAATTTTTATTGTAGCGAAGTATGCAACAGTTAATATTCCAATAGTCTACCAGTAGATGCATTTGCATTCATTATGTTCACTACAAAGTTTTTTATTACTAGGAGATTGAGAAATTCTTATAAATACTATACCATAATTCATAATTTAACAGAATAATTTGCAGAAGAAAAATCCAACCCATAGACCAAACTTATCACCAAGAATTATACATTATACAGATTTAAAGTTAGAAATCGCAGAGACACATTTTTTAGATAATAGCAAAAGCTTTTTACTGCAACAATAAGGCTAGTAGAAGAAAAACAAAAGTAAAATTATATGCATAGATTTATTTATTTTTGTAGAATATCGCTAATACTTTGCCCAGAATTGGTTCATAGACAGAGAAGAGCTTTATGCTCATAAAATCTTCTATGTATAATATAAATTCAAAAGAAAGGAAATGACAGTGAAATTGACAGTCATCATATAAGCCACCTTTGGTGCTCATCATAATTGCCTGGGAGGGAACACATCAGATAAGATCTGGTAAATGGTAGTCTAAAACATATAAGATCAACACATTTTTTTCTAGGACAAATAAAAAGGTGTGATCTAGCATCATTGGTTTCTGTGTAGTGTATTTTTTCCAGGATTGGTTTGGAGATGATTAGAGTTAAAACTATTACTAAATAGATATTTATTTGACTTTGGAAGCTTTTAAATTTGATGACATATTTCAATTGAGATCCTTATGAATATGGAAATAAAATAATGTACAGTGATCTAGTGATCAAATTTAGCTAAATTCTGAGTTCTGGACATACCAGTGAGCTGCAGTGGCCCTAGGAGTTAAAAGTGTTAGATAATGTAGGGAGGAAGGGAGTAATCTGATTTCTCAAATCATTCTCAGGTCATAGTATAATCTAATGGCTTACTCTGCTTTGTCACCACTCACATGGTATTTAGCAATAATTAGAAGCATTTTACAACTTTTCTAGCCCTATTTTAGAACCCTGTATATTCAACTGTTTTTGTTCTTCAGGGATAAATATGTTATGCTTATGTTATTTAAGGGTTCTAACAGGTGTGGAGTAACCAGAGATGTAGGGTATGTGTTATGGTGTGAGTATAAAATATAGTTTTAAAGGTTATATAAAAATGATTTTTATTCCTTTTATTTTATGAACTGGTCAACATGTATTTTAAAATATAGTGCTGTGGAAGAATAGGTGTTAACATTGGATAGGCGTGTGCTCTAAATCAGGCTCTGCAACACTTTAGCTATGACCTCGGGCAAATTGTTTGACTCTTGAAACTCCTGTGGTTCCTGTGAGAAAATGCCACCCTCAGATAGTCTAACACATGACAATCAGCAAATGCTCCATTTTCCTTTCCCCTAATGGTCACAATTACTTTTAATTTATCCATATCAGACTTTGCATATTGTGGACACTCATCCAACCTTGTTGAAAAGGTTGAATGAATGAAATCGTGAATTAAATTCACTGTATTATAAAACTGATCTTTTTCACTTGCTTAATAAAAGCTTGTAAGTATGATTTGATAGAAAATGAATAAGTCACTCAGTTGATGATAATGAGGATCATTGGGATAAGGTTCCAAGGTAAGTTATAGAATTTTGTATCACTGAACTTTTAAAATAAGGTTCTTTTTCTTGTTTATTTTTTCTTTGCCTTGTATACTGTAAGTATGATTCCATTTAAAGATTCTTGTGTGTTCATGATGACCTCTCAAGGTTGCTTCTCAATCTTAGACAGAAAAGGTTGGAACAATAAAGAAAAAGGGTTACAAGAAAAGAGAGTAAGTTTCTTATTTATCATTTCTTTTTTAGCTCGAGTAATTATAGGGTTTATATTTATGGATAAAGTGGAAATAAAATTTTTACTTTTTCCAGTTGAATTTCAAGTGTCTGGAGATTAAGTTATGCAGCACATGGTTTTTGTTTGTTTGTTTCTTTGTTTTTGTTTTTTTTTTTTTGGAGGGGGGCTTATAAACTTCTTTTAGAGGGCTCAGCATATCTTCTATACCCATAAAGGCAAAACGTGTAAGATAATTCCTAGCTATTCAGGATCATTCTCATGTAATTAATGAAATAAAATTCAAAGGTAGGTGAATCTATAAAAACATTACTGCAAATGTCTTAAATATAATTTCTTATAGCATGTTGTTGCTGCTGCATGTGCTAGCTATCATATATATGGCTTTCATCCTTATGAACAGTTTAAGTTCTTATTTTTATTTCAGTTGTTAATTATCTTGTCACTAGATTGGCTGTTTACTGAATCATTTATTGTGGATATTTTTCATAACTTGAATTTTGGATTTTCCGAAAACGATGACCGTGCCTCAAATTCGCATATATCTTTGGAGTTTAGAAAGCATGGCCTATAAATTAAGAATTAATTGTAGGAATTGCTACAATCCAAAAATTTTTAGTTCATTTTTTTTATTCTATATCTTGCCCTTACCTTTTCCATACCAATTTGTGATGTCTTTTTATTTCCTTTAGACGATGAGAGGAATGTGGCTTACTCATCTCAGCCAATAGCTAGCCAACTGTCACACATGAGTAAGGTCATTGTACACTAGCTAACCGCCTAGTCCCGGCTAGGTTCACATGGGGTCTGGTTCAGTTGTCGTAGGTATTCATGCTTTATCTTAAGATGGGGTCACTTCTTACCTTTGTATTGTTATAATTTCTCTAGGCGATATGAGATTAATGGACTTCCACTGAGTTATTTATGACTCTAAGTCTCATGAGGAAGAATTTTTGATAAAAAAGAGTAATTTCTATGTAAATAATTTACTTTCCCATTAACAATTTTAATTTTTTAGGATTAAATATTTTTATGTTTCAAAATGTGGCTTAAACTGGCTATAATAGAGAATATGTTAAGCGATTGACATACAATTTTATTTTGAGAAAGGAGAGTCGTAGTTCTTAGTGAAATTATCTTATGGCATCATGTGCAGTTTGATAGCATTGAAGTATTGACTTTTTATTACTACAGATCTTGAAAACAGTTTTGATTCTCATTTTAAGATTTTATATATATATATATATATATATATATATATATATATATATCTTGAGTAATTTTGAAAATCAATGCTAAGAAAGGGTATTGACAATGTTCTTTTGGTGTGTGCACTACAGTTGGAATATCACAACCTTACAGAAGCCTTCTCTGGTGAATTTAATTCTAAATATGATTAGGGTAGAAGGGGTAAAGGATATCATTTGTAATGTTAAAAGTGTATTCCAAAATTAAACAGGATGAGTTAGATAGTTCTTTCAATATTATTGACTATATTTCTTATACTGTACTATATATCCTCTTGGCTATTTTTATAACAACAATTTGTACTTCTTGATCCCTTCCCACTTTTTTGCCCATCCCCACAATGGGTACTAGACTTATTGGGGTGGTCACTTTGTAAGGTATATAAATGTTTAATGATATGTTATATACCTGAAACTAATATAATATTGTATGTCAACTATAACAAAAATAAATTTAAAGAAATCTAAAGAAAAAGAGAATCTGTGTAGGAGGAATAACGTGGGGTCTTGTATATTAGACTTTTTTCTCCTAGGGTTTACAGAAGTTATGGAGTGTTCACACAAATAAAAGATATATATGGTCCAAACAGAAGGTGCCATGTTAAAATTGATACATATATATAGCATTAAATATTGTTAGATTTTTTAAATGAAATTCTCAATTTTTAATATTGACTTTAATTTTATGTACCAAAATGATAAACATATATCAAAATCATCAATCTTCTAAAATGTCTTCTTATATGACTTAAAATAATCTAGCTCTATTATATTAGAAGATAGATTATTTATTATCTCTACATGTCTTGGTTAAATCAACTCAGGATTTAGCTGGGAGAACACAGGGTAGTTTTGGTCTAATTTAAAAAAAACATATCCTTAAAAAAACCTTGCTTTTTTTAGAGTACTTTTAGGTTTACAATAAAATTGAGAGGAAGGCACAGAGAATTCCCATATACCCTCTGCCCACAAACATTCACAACTTTCCCCATTATCAACGTCATTCACCAGAGTGGCACATTTTTTTTTATAATTGTTGAACCTACATTGACGCAGGACAGTCACCCAAAGTTCAAACTTTATATTATGGTTCACTATTGGTTTTGTACATCTCAACGGTTTTGGACAAATGTGTAATGACATTTATCCATCATGATAGTATCATACAGAGTATCTTCACCGCCCTAAAAATCCTCTGTGTTTTGCTTATCCCCCCCCCACCCCCATCTAACCTCTGGTAACCAATGATATTTTTATTTCTTCATAGTTTTGCCTTTTCAGATTAACTTCTTAAACTTAGCACTATGCATTTAAATTTCCTCCATGTCCTTTCATGACTTGGTAGTTCATTTCTTTTAAGCAATAATATTACTATCATCTGTATGTACAAGTTTATTAATCCCTTCACCTACTGAAGGACATTTTGATTACTTACAAGTTTTGGCCATTAGGCAGAGAGCTTCTATAAACATCTGTGTGCAGGTTTTTGTGTGGACATAAATTTACAGCGCCTCTGGGTAAATACCAAGGAATGCATTTGCTGGATTGCATGGTAAGAGTATGAAACTGCAAAACTGTCTTCCAAAGTAGCTGTGCCATTTTGTATTTTTACTAGCAATGAATGAGAGCTTCTGTTGCTCCACATTCTCTTCAGCATTCGATATTGTCAGTGTTCTGGATTGTGGCTAATCTAATAGGTGTGTAGTGTTATCTCATTGTTTTAATTGGCATTTCACTGATGACACATGTGGAGCATCTTTTCATATGCTTATTTGCCACCTATATATCTTTTTTGGTGAGGTGCATTAATATCCTTTTTAAATTTAAGTCACTGATTCTCATTAATGTAGTGACACTTTGTTGAAACATTCACCAAATGCTTAAATTTCAAATCTAAGCAGCAAACTTTTTACTGTAGGATATTATCTGAACAATAAAAGATTGATCCTAATATATAAGGTATAAATAAATTATACTTATGCATACTCATGCCAAATATTCATATATTAGAATTTTATGAGAGTAAGGGAAGATTTCACATCTGGTCATAAAAATTGTACAACATTTGGAAGGCATTTTAGAAAGCCTAATGTTAAAATTACCACTCAGTGCATGATCTTAATTTGCAGCATTTTAAGGGATCATTTCTTCCAGAATCCCTTTGAGACCATCTGTGGAATGCTTCTTGTCATGGGTTCCAGATAAACTGTATGCTGCTAAACACTGGACAGCCTGAGGTGCAGTCGTTGGACATCTTGTTCACTGTCTTGGGGATCTCTTTTGATGCCATGGCTTTATGTACCATAATCTATGTGCTGGTGATTCCAAAATTTTCACCACCACCCTGGACCTCTCCCTTGAACTCCAGACTCACATATCCATCGGCCTAGTTGACCTCTTTACTTTCGGTCTGAATAAGCATATCACACTTAGCCAATCCCAAACATGTTCTTACCTTCTCTCTCATTCCTGACTTCTCAAGTCTTCCTCAATGGTAACTTCATCCTATCTGCTCAAACCAAAACCTTAGATTTCTCTTGACTCCCTTTTCTCATATGATTGAGCCCATCAGCACAGTTCAACATCTACTTATAATGGTTTCTCGTCTCTCCATGAAGAAAATTCCATGTCCCCACAGTTGATTACAAGGTTCTGTGTACAATCATCTGGCTCCTTCTTGCTGCCGTTCATCTCCTAGTGCTTCCCTTTTGCTTGCTTCACTCTTGGGCACAATGTTCCTCTGTTACAGCAGACATGGTTCCTCCCACATCAGTGCCTGCACTAGCCATTCCATTTGTCTTGGGTGCTTTCCCCACAGCTAGCCTCATACATGGATCACTCCTTTCCCCAACTCCCTAACCCTGTCACCTCCTTCAGATATTTGCTCATATATCACTGCTTAGTGAGACCTTCTCTGGCTACCTATTTAAAGCTGCAGACTGCCCCTCCCCTTCGCTCTTATCACTACTGATACATGATACATAATTTATTTTTTATTGTCTGTTTCCCTTCACTTAAAATGTAAGCTTTATGAGGGGAGAGATTTTTGTCTGTTCAGTATTCCCAATGCCTAGAATAGTATCTTGCTTAATAAATGTCGACTGATGCAATGAATTATTTCTAATGCATTTTAAATACTGTTTGATCTTATCTCAACTATGTACTTTTACAGTCAAGAAAGCAATCAGATTCTTTGTTTTTAATTTGAGATTTCTTATTTAACAGATTCATCTCTTTTATGTTTTCCCCTTCACTAAACCTGTTGACTTAAAAAAAAAATTCACCGTGCCTAGCCAAAAGCTGTATATTCTTAACTACCCAACAATATTGGTACATAATCATGGGTTCTAGGGATGCTTCCAGACTTTAGTTTGACCTTTATAAATTAGTTCTGAATCAAGGACCAGTGCTGGATGAGATGTAAGGTATAGGATGAAGATGGAAATTCTAACTCAATCTGGAATAATTAGAAGGACAAAGGCAACAAGAAGACTATTTTCAGTGCATCAGGCCTTGTTTCCATAACTGCTGACATAAGCTTGCAACTAAAATAACATATTTCCTCAAATATTGGACTTTCAGATGCGAAGTGAGCAGTCAAATGGTTCTGTTAACGTGGCCTAATTTTCAGAGCTAGGTGTTGTATGTGCTTTCATTCTGAGTCTGTAAACCTTTAGACCTCTGACTCTTTCAGCCCCAAAGCTGATTGTATTATAGTTTAAAAACTAGCTCTTTCCTCTGTAAGTTAACATTTTGTGTTTTATAAAATCTTTTATGCACACCGATATAGAGCTCAGAGGTTTACTATCCTAAAGAGGAGGCAGAAAAGGCAGTTGCAAAAAAAAAAAAAAAAAACCAAAAAAAAAACCCTCAACCAAACTATATTCAAAGTAGAATGTTTAAAAAAGAATCTATTTCTGCTTAAAAGGGAAAAAAAAATTACCATTGTTCTCCTGGCTGGAAGTGTTGGAAATGTCTCAAAGAAACACAATTGGATTAATTATATTTTCATCTTTTTGTACCTATTCAAGTGTGAGAACATGCACTTCTCTGTAGTTTTACATCCTTCTGGATTATATGAGAAGTTGCAAGATTATCAAGATGCCTTAGATGCTCCTCTAGGGATAGCATGCCACCTTTACTAAGGACTTTTGTGGGTCCGATCTTCTCTCTCCTAGAAAATCATATGAAAGAGAAACTTCAAAAGCACTGAATAGCAAGTTTGAGTTTTTTTATTCTTATTTTAAAAGATACTTTCCTACATTAAAGTGACCTTTAAAAAATATGATAAACATAAATATAAAGCTCTGACTTCAGAGCATAGCCAATTTCTCTAAGAACATCTAATCAAAGGACTTATGTTGTTTGCAAGGTCAAATAATAGAAAGATAATCAAGCAATATTTGCATAATTAAAATGGGAGTGATTTTGAAATTATACCTTTATTCTTATAAAATCTCCTGTTTTGAATGTGCATACCCTGTGTCCCAGCATTTTCAACCCAGGCACTGCTCACCCAACCATAATAGGTACTTTTGTTCCTAAAAATGTTCATAGCAATGCTATTTACAATGGTGTAAAAGTGGAAACAATCCAAATGACCACCAATAGATAAATGCTTATGGTATTGTCATATAGTCATATAGGAATAAATATGTTATATAGCAATAAGTATAAATATCTTTTATAGCAATAAGAATAGTCTACTAGTACATGTAACACTAAAGGAGAATGACCAAAAAATGGTAAGTAAAACTGGATAGACCCAAATAGTGTACATTGTGTCATTCCATCTAGGTGAAGTACAAAGTAAGTGGCCATGAATCTATTGGGTGTTAGAAGTCAAGATAGTTGTCACCTTTGGAGGGTTAGTGACCTGAAGGAGATTCAGGATTTTCCTGGGGCTATTTATACAGGCATATTTACTTTATGGAATTCATTGAGTCCTGTACTTAGGATTTCCTTACTTTTCCGTATATATGATTTACTTCAATAAAATGTTTATTTTAAAAAAAGTCATCTTGGGAATACAGTCAGCAGCAAGATAATGGCTAGGTGCACAGCCAGAGGGAAGATAGAGGAATGATTTCTTAAACTGTATAAATGTCTAACCAATGTACTGTATATTTAAAACTAATAAAAAATAAGTAGTCTCTTCCAGGTTACCAGAGATTGCAATAAATGAGCAGTTCATTTGTTTCAAATGACTAATTCAGTGGTCTTTCTAGGTGGCCTTGTGTAACTCTGTTTAACTATGGTTAACCTGTGTTGTTTTCAGAAAATGCAAAATAAGACTTAGGAGAAAAGAAAGCCTTTCCTGTGTGCGTGAGGTTGTGTTGGCTGCTGTAACTAATTACCACAAACTTGGTGGCTTAAAACAATAGAAATTTAGTGTCTCAGTTCTAGAGACCAGAAGTATGAAATTAATATTACCGTGATTAAATCAAGGTGTCAACAGGGTCATGCTGTCTTTGAAGGCTCCAGGGGAGAATCTGTTCTTTGCCTCTTCCAGCTTCTGGTGGTGGCTGGCATTCCTTGGCTTGTATCCACATCACTCCAATTTCAATGTCACCATCTTCAAAGCTCTCTCTGTTCCTTTTACCTTCTCCTTTGTGTGTCAGATGACCCAATGTCTCCCTCTTACAAGGATACATGTCATTTTCATTTTTAGCCCATCTGGGTGATCTAAAATAACCACCCCATCTCAAGATCCTTAACTTTATCATATATGCAAATATCCTTTTAGTACCTGTAAGGTAACATTCACAGGTTTCGGGGATTAGGATGAAGGTATGTTTTGTGGGGTTATTTTTTAGCTTTCCACACTATGTGATACTCAACAGGATGTGAATGAGATAGTATTTGTTTACCAACTGCTGCTCTTTGGGTAAGCTCAATGATTTACAGGTGTAGAAAAATTGTTTTCTAGGGTTTACTCATCTCACTCTATGTAAATTTCCCACTACTCACAATTTTAATCAAAAGATGGAAATTGTATTGCTGCAGAGACTTTAGAAATCACATAATGCAGATATTTTTAATCCTCAACATTTTTCTTCAGAGATCTTTTATGGAGTACCAATATAAAACAGCAAACAGCACTTCTCCACAGTCTCTTTTTTTTTTCTTTCCGGAGTGGTGCCATGAATTATACTGGGAAATTCTAGGGTGCTGTGGGGCTTCTTAAAAAATTTAGTCTTATCTCTTCATTTTATTGTGGGAAGGCAACTAGCATTCATGGCATGATAGTTTTCTTTCCAAAGATCATTCAGAAAGATTGGAAATAAATTCTCCATCTCTACTATTCTTCATACTACACCACTTGCAGATGCCTCTACATGGAACACAGTGCTTCCACACAGCATATGGGTACCAAAGTTTGATCAGAGAGGCCCTAAACTGTTGGCCCTAAGCAGGGTCAGACCTGGTTAGTACTTGGATGGGAGACCACCTAGGAAGACCAGGTGCTGTAGGTGTGAAAAATAAAAAAAATAAATAAAAAATAAGGGATTGTAAGCTGACAAGTTCCTTGCAATCTGTAAGGTCAACCAAGGGTTGCTTTGACTAAAAATAATAATAATAATAATAATAATAATAATAATAATAATAAAAAAAATAAACCATTGGCTCTGATTTCTTGATATCACAAGAACTACACAGAATGTCATAAGGTAGCAAAACATGTGAGCTGATCTATTTTAAAGCCCTAAACTATCAATATCAACACCAGTGCATGACAATTAGCTCCTATTAGGATTGTGAGAGCTACTTTCTGTGTACCCAGGAAAAACAATGTCCTAGATTATCTTTTTCTTAAAAAAACTATGAAACCACTTTGTTTTCCCTTAGAGTCTTAACTTTTGTGTTTGCATCCCTAAACAATATAATTTAAATTTGCCTATTTTTTATTTAAGCACAGTTGACATGCAATATTATATTAGTTTCAGGTATACAACATAGTGATTCGACATTTATATACTTTACAATGTGATTATCACGCGAAGTCTAGTAACCATCTGTTGCCAGGCAAAGTTATCATCATATTATTGACTATATTCTCTATCACCTTTTCATCCATTCCCCCATCCCCTTTCTGGCGACCATCAGTTTGATCACTGTTTCTATGAGATTTTTTTTTGTTATTATTCAAAAGAGTCCACAGATAAAAAAAAAAAACAATGTAAGAGGCCCCTTCAGGGCTATGATAAAACAAAGCAAAAAGATTGGTTGTACAATGGTGTAAATATTCCTAATGTTACTTAAATAAAAAAGAATGAAATATTACCATTTGCGACAACATGGATGGATCTCAGGGGTATTATGCTAAGTGAACAAAGTTAGAAGACAAATATTATATAATTTCCAGATTAGCTTTCTTTTATGCAAACAATTCCTCTATTTAGGCTTTGACCAGTATACAGATGTCATTAGCTCAAGCCAGAGCTTTGGCAACTTTCCATATCAGAGCAAAATAGGGAACCTCTTCTCTTACACTTAGGTTAATATCTAGGAGTCTTTCTTGGTCATCTTTGTTCCTCATAAAACCCATAGTATAGTTACATACTCATTTTACATTTCATATGTTAATCCCATACATTTCTCTTTACATTTGTCCCATGTCCTATTTTGATTATCTGAGCAGCGTCACTAATATGCTGTATTGGCTTTAGTCAGTTGATGCTACTGCTCTCTTGTACTAGATCTTACAAGTATTGTATGCTTACATGTACTAAAAGCTCTTAATATCAGCAAACAAGAAATAAATTTGATGAGTCTAATTAGGACAATTTTCTAATTTTTGGGCATTTGAAATCTTTTGTTTATTCTAGCTCAAATTTCTACAGTAATTTTCACTTATCTGTAAAAGTATTTGATTTTTGTGAGTATGAAGTAAAATTATTCATTTGTTTACTCAGCTGAAGCTCAGACTTTTATTACAATATTTAGTCTTGTGAAGATATAATAACTGACTGAATGTATTGTGGAGGTCATGAAAACACCCTCTCACATCTGCTTTGGGGAGTGTAATTAATTGACTGTTGGCTCCAGATGCTGTACTCCGTCCATCAAGATTTTGGTGCTGAGGCCACCCTTCCAATGAGCTTGTCCCAGCCAATGACTGAGTGCAGCAGGGGAAACTATGGCAGGCCCATTCCTGTGAGATGTGGGATTTCTCTGATAGCGACTTTGGCTTGAGGACACCCCAACCAGCTTGGTCAAAACTTTCCTTGATTGCACTACCTTGTAAAGCGTGCTTCCTTTCCACACATGCATCATAGCGGGATAGCTCTCCCAGCTTCCTCTGACTTCCTC
Organism: Rousettus aegyptiacus; assembly: GCF_014176215.1. NCBI lineage: Eukaryota > Metazoa > Chordata > Mammalia > Chiroptera > Pteropodidae > Rousettus > Rousettus aegyptiacus. The sequence continues at coordinate 14,572,808 of NW_023416312.1, forward strand.
CTGTTTTCTTTTATAGACTGTCATCCCAACCCCAAAACTCATGCCTGTCTAATCCCATCTTTATGTCTGCTTCTACAGTAGGGGGACCTGCATTAACAAATACAAAAAAAATAGATGCTCCTTCTCAAAGAATTACATATTTATGCCCCTTTATTCATATTTGGTCTAAAGTTTTAAAGCCTGATCTTTCATCATAGACTTATATACCCCTATATTATTTCAGGAACTGTTAGATAAACTTAAAACTCCTCTTAATTTATTTTTGTTAAACCTAGTATTCACTCCCCTTCAATTTTAACTCTGCCAACCAGTATAGAAAAGTATAGTTTCTCCTGCATCTGCCAATCAAATGAGGATTTGTTTATCCTATTTGGCGAATCAAGATAACTTGGTGACTCTTTGCCAGATCTCCTGTGATGTTGATGTGTCAGAAAACACTTTGAACAGCTACTAGACCCTATTATGCAATTTTGTAATGGAGGCTTGAGTTAACCACTCACACTTGCCTCGGAAGAATCTTGACACCCTGCTATTTAGGATGAGCACATTGGTGCTTTGTTGTGTTGTGTCTGCCCATGATCAGGGCCATGGGATATTTACCATTCCACAGAATCTCATTTTGGCCTGTATCATCATGAGGGAGCTAAGAGAGGAGTTAATAACTCTTTAATTGCATACTTATTTTGCAAAAAAAATAAGAAACAAAAAGGAAAAAGAAAAAAGAAAAAAAATATTTTACTGATATATAACTTCCCAGATCAGTTATGGTGATGTGTTAACTATCACCTTGCTAGCACTTTGATATTAGTTTGGTGCTTTGTAGGTTAATCATTATCTAAATCTTGGTGAAAATTCCCCACTTATTAAAGTGTTATCTGTATACTAAACAGCCTGCTCTATCCATTTGCAATTAATACCTCGATTTTATTAAAAACATCTGAGAATGCTGATTTTATAGTGTCATCTTTAAATATGGAGACTCAGAATGAAACAGTATAGTAGTTACCATAAAATGAGCAGTTGAAGGTCAGGGTATGAAGTACATTAATTTTTTCAACATTAAATCTTGTAAAAATGGTACTTTATTGTTATTAAGTAGAGGTTTTTAAAAGGTCCATTAACTCTGGTGACCACGAAGTAGCAAATCAATTATAAATTTGTTTTATGTAATTGGGACCCCCAAATGATACTGTCATCGGATTGCTTTTTACCTGTGATCGAAATAGTCAACGCCACTATTTGACAGTATCGTTGCTTGATTTCTCAGACAGAATCTAGGGATAGCTGAGCAATTCACATTTCATGCATTGAAGACAAATTGCCTCAATGAAAATTCTATTATAGTTTAAGAAAATTATCTCCCTTAATCTGACACACTGAGGTGGCTGGGAATATAGTTATCTAGCAACACCTGCTTAAAATGGCAATAGGAGACATTTGGGAACCTTTGTTCCACTCAGTTTCTACACATGACTTTTGGAATAGCAATAGCTAGTTACCTTATAGCAGTGGACAGGAACACACAAGGATCTCCGTGAAACACTAAGTAAAATTTGAAATGGAGCTAAACATAAGAAGTAAATGACACTATACTTTTGGGGGAAAAAAAACACACTTTTTAAAATAGACAAGTGCATGGTATTTTATGCAAACTAGGCTATTAAGAAAAAATGATAGTAGTATTCGCAACCATTTAAAATATTTTATTCCCAAGAGGAGGCCAGCTCGTAACTGTGGAGTTAAGTTGCTAAATAGTAGCAGCTGATATTTGCAATACATTGCCTAAAATTAGAAGAGTATCACAAATTTGTGTTTCACAGTGGAAAATTTCTCTGTGGTCACAACAGCTTTGATTTGCTCCCATATTAACCTTGACAGCTTGCTGTTTTCAATATTCAGGACCAAAACTACTTAATATGATTAAGTTGGCAAAGCTCGCATTTTGGCAAAATTTCCATTCCACATTTTCCTGGTAGTGATTTTCCTATTCTCTTAATTTTTGTACATGGGCATGATTTGTGTACATATATATAAGTCATTGTGTTACTTGCTCAGAGATATTTCTATGTGAGGTCTCAAATAAGATATTGAAGGAGTAAAAGACATTTTCTTGTTGGATTTGGAGTCATCAAAACCAACAGAAAGGATGAATTGTGACCCAAGCTGTATAAGGAATGGTTAAGTGTGCAGAGCTGGTGCCTGGTTCGGATCTTGGACATATGATTTGGGGCAAGCTCCTTAATCTCTCTGTGCTTCCCTTTCTTCACTTGAAAGAAAGGGACAATGACAACACCTCCTCACAGAGCTTCTGTGAGAATTCAGTGCATTGATGTTTGAATAGCAGTTAGCACAGTACATCTATTACACTGAGAACTCTTAACTATTATTATGGACTGCTGAATATCTTGGTATATATATAGATATAAATATCTGTCAATCATAGAACACTGCTTGGCACATAGGAAGCGCTCAATAAATAACAGCTACTGCTAAAAATAGAGGCAAGGGATGGATCCAGGTTTTCTGAGTCCCAGAAGCTTTTACATTTGGGGGGAGGCACTTTATAAAAAGAAAACAAAATTATGATTACAAAGTGCCTGCATCAACTTCAATGCTATTGCATAAAATAAATTATGAATATAAATTCCTGCAGTTTCCATGCTAGAAAAGAGCACTGAAATTTATGTGTTGTTGGCTTCAATAAATCTACCTTTGAAAAAATAACCTAATTGAAGGTTATCCTCCTTACCTATAAGTGTATATAGTCTTGAGGAGCAGAGCCAAGATTAATAAGCAAATATTTGGGAACAAATTTTTATACCTTTATATCCATCCCCCACCCCCTCAAACACACACATACCCCAGACATGTGCCTTTAACAAAAATATGTTGTTATAATAAAGATTCTCAGTAAATGTTAAATACAGGCAGCTATAATGTATGTTAGCCTATAATTAGTATGAGGAAATGAAATAGGGCTATAGAGATAACCAAGATGAGGAAAACAAAGAATAAAATTAGAAAGAAAAATAAGGCTTAAACAAATGATTTATTTTTTAAATCTAGGAATCATTTATCATCTGCCTACTAAGTATACCAGGAGCTAGAGATATAAAGATAATTGAGATAAGGTAGATATCCTCTGGGAATTTACAGTTTCAAATAGTTAGAAGATGTATAAACATAAATTTCAAAGTATAGTCAGGACTGTCAGGGAAACTCTGTAAGGTGAGAATGTTTATTTTACTGACTGTAGTGACCAGGAAAGTTTTAAAGAGAAGGTGCCACTTGATCTGATCATCAGAATATGAGGGTTTTTTTAGAGTAAACAATGGAAGGGCATGGACAGAAGTAAAAATAATTGTAAGCTTGAAACATATACAATGTATTAACCAATGTCACCCCAATAAATTTAATTTAAAAAAAAGATATGACACGTAAAGGATCACTCAGAAAACTCCAAGTGATTTGAGAGAGTATTGGGCTTTTTTTTTCATCTGACTTATTTCACTTAATATGGCAAGAGATAGAATGAGATCAGAGTCTGATCATGTGCCTTACTATGGAGTGCTGATTTCCTACAGTGAATGGTGGGATGCCCAGAACATAAAGGTAATTTAAAAGGATGTGCTCTTTGGCAAGAGTACCCTGGGGATATAGTGAAAAAACCCTCTGAGATAGTTTGAGACTGGAGGTGGAAATACCAATTAAATCAAGTGAGAGAAGATGAGGTTTAAGGTTGCAGTAGTAGAATGGAGGTGGAAACATGGGGAATGCAAAAAAAAATGAATCAACAGGATTTGATCATCAATTGCACATCAGAATGAAGGGTCAAAAGGAATTCGGGGTGCCATTAGGTTTTCTGGTTTAGGGAATATGGAAGAAATTAAAAGAAGAAGGTGTGAGATTTAGCTTTGGTTATTCCATATTTAAGGGATCTGTGGGTTACCTAGGTATAGACATCAGGGGTGGAGGGTTTCAGCAAATAAATAGTACCTAAAACCATCAGAATGCATGTGACGGTATACCAATAAAGTCTGGAGAGAGGAGAGACCAAATGAAGAATACAAAGAATCTGGTATTTAAAGAACAGAAAAGGAATGAATTAGGGAGGGAGAGAAACAGACAGCAAGTGTAGAATGTAATATCAGGCAAATTATTCCTTCATTACATATAAATCAACAGTTATTTTATGGCCTTACATCTGAAGTTGTCTCGGATCCTTTTATCTTGTAGTGGCATGCCTAATGTATTTGATAAACATACACAGTGTATCATTTTTCATTGCTCTCTACATTATTTTTACTGGTAATCATGAAATGAAATAAGTAATAATGGCTCCAAGATAAAAATAATCATATATATGATTATTCTAGGAAATAAATGAACGAATTAAATACTACAGTACAGCAAGAGAGGGAAAGTAATGGAATACTACTTTTCAGTTGTTTTAATATGTTTCTGAATGAAGACAAAAATGTGTACCTATTTATTGATCTGTGGCAGTATTTAATAACATGATTTTTAGCTTTGATCCTTAACTCTGGCAGTTACTTTGTCTGAAGAGCCCTTTCATTTTAGTTTTGAAAAGCATCTTTCACATGAACAGATACTCAAATATGTAGTTAGGAAAAGTCTTAGCTATAAGAGTAAATTTGGCGCACGTTAAAAGAAATCCTGATTTTTTAAATTTTACTTATTTCACTTAGCATGATATTCTCGATTCATCCAATTTGTCAAAAATGGCAGTATTTCACCTTTTCTTGTGGCTGAGTAGTACTTCATTGTATTTATGTACCACATCTTTAGCCTATCATCTATTGAAGGACACTGATTGTTTTCATGACTTGGCTGCCATGAATAATGCTGCAATGAATATAGGGGTTCATAGATCTTAACAAATAAGTGCTTTCAAATTTTTTGGGTAGATACCCAGAAGAGGGATTGCTGGGTCATGTGATAATTCTGTTAATTTTTTGAGTAATCTCCATACTGTTTTCCATAGTGTAGTCCCACCAGCAGTGTATGAAGGTTCCTTTTTCCCCACAACCTCCCATCACTTGTTACTACTTGTCCTGTTGATAATAGTCATTATAACAAGTGTGAGGTGGTATCTCATTGTGGTTTTGATTTGCATTTCCCTACTAGCTAGTGAAGTTGAGCATGTTTCCACATGTCTGTTGGTCATTTGTACGTTTTCTTCAGAGAAGTGTCTGTTCAGGTCCTCTGCCCATTATTTAATTGGATTGTTTTTTTTATTGTTGAGTTGTATGAGTTCTTTGTATATTTGGATATTAGGCCTTTATTGGAGGCATTGTTTGCAAATATCTTCTCCCATTCAGATTGTTGCCTCTCGTCTTGTTGATAGTTTATTTTGCCGTGCAGAAGCTTTTTAGTTTGATATATTCCCACTCAATTATTTTTGCTTTTACTTCCCATGCTTTTTAGGTCAGATTCATAAAATCCTAAGACCAAGGCCCATAAGTTTAATATGTGTTTTCTTCTGTGTATTTTATTGTTCCCGGTCTTATATTTAGATCTTTCATCTATTTTGAGTTTATTTGTAAGTTGAAAACCATATGATTTCACTCATATATGGGATATAAAACAAAGCAAAAATAAGACAAACAAAAATTCATAGATGCAGACAGCAGTATGGTGGTTTCCAGAGGGAAGAGGGGAGGGAGACATTGATAAGTGTAAAGGGAGTCAATTATATGTTGATGGAAAGAAATTTGACTTTGGGTAGTGAACACACAATGTAGTACAGATGATGTATTATAGAATTGTGCACCTGTACCTATATAATTTTATTAACCAGTGTCATCCCAATAAATTTAATAACAATTGAATAAATAAAAAACTAATAATACTTCTAATTGGTTTTGAAAATAATTCCCACTTTATAATAAATTCTAGAAATTGCAGTACAGTCCATGTCTTTGTTTCCTTGGGATAAATTGTAGGGGCTTTCAAATGTCTCTATAGTCTAAAGAATTTTAAACACAAAATCTCCAAGGATCCACTTAAAGTCAGCATTGAAGGAGTTCAAATTCTGTTTCTCAGTCTTCACAGTCATGTGAGATCATTGTTTATTTTAAATCTACTTTTAAAAGTAAGATTATGTAATAACCAGAGTTTGTACTTAAAGAGAGTTTCTATGACTCCACCTCTGAGCCATTAGGAACTTACTCTTGAAATGAACCAATGTAGCAAAATCTGTTTGTCAGGTGCATTTAATGTAGTATAACTTGGAATTCTCCACACTAAATTCCATGAAGGATTCAGTGTTTATTTAAGGATAAGTTATAAAAATGTGCTGATTTGAAGCTTTTACAAATATTATTAAGATTCAATAGGAACATCAGAAATTGTTTAGAATTTGTAGCAACAAAGGTTTTTTTTCAAGAAGGAATATTTTAACATAAATATTATTTAGAATTGCTATGGTGATGATAAAATGCACATTGACTTTAGGTTTTGTTATTGTTTTAAAGTAATCTACAGAGACTACCTCTGCTTTTGTCTGCTCAATCTGCCTGATCTTTGGGACTGTACCATATTATTGAGGAAAAAATGTCTATGTTTAAGTGCTTAACATTCTTTTTTTAAAATTAAACTTATTCTCTAATAAAATTAATAGAATAAACATGTTACAGATTTCAAAATTGTTAAAATGTAAAAGATCTCAAATCTTCATGTTATCTTTACTAATATTATTTATCCACTATTTCCAAATTCCATTAGAAGAGGTAATTGTTCTGTGAAGGACAATCTTCCTCTAGGTTAGATTTGACTTTTTTTTGTAGTTTATAGTACACAAATGCATTTTTAAATGTACCATATAAGGTAACCATACAACAGGTATGATATACAATAATGACCTACTAAAAAGATCTCAACTATTTAAATAGTGTATTTTAAAATCTCTAATTGATATTCATCTTTATTTGAGGTCATTGTCATAATATACATTTTAAAAATGAATAACATATGGTATTTATTTTTAAAATTATTTAATTATTCCATTGAGGATCACACTTTCTGTACATTATTTGTGTGTGTTTCTTTTAAATAATTATTCTTTAGGAAAACTAATGCTAGCTAGATATTAACCTAAATTGCTTTGCTTAAGCTATGATTACTTTGTCACTATTTTTCCGTGTATTATTAATACAGAAAACATAAATCACTATTAATATAATGGTGAAATAATGGGCTCTGGTGGAAGATGATCGAGATAAAATTTTGTCTGTGCTTTAGTCCCTTCATCTGTCAAATGGAGCAGATGAAGATATAGCAGACGAAGTAATATTACATAGCTCATTAGGTTATTTTGAGGGTTAAGGAAGAAAACATATGGCAAGTTTTTATAACAATGTTTCGCATATTGTAAACACTCTTTAAGTTATTTTAGGAAAGAATGTATAGTACTAATTATTTATTCTCTTCGCTCATGTTGTGAAGAAGTGAGCAGTGTTCCATATTCAGCCTTATTTATTGTCCCTGAAACTTTACTTATCTGCCTGATTTTGACTGAGAAAGTCATACTAACAGTCAAATCTAGATATACTTTAAAGTAATATTTTCAACATTTACATTAGCCATGTTTTCTACAGTGTTAGAGCATAATATGCAAAGTATGCTAAATATATCGAAGATTGCTTCTCAATAATACTGCTGAACAAAATAAGATTTCATCCAAACATAGCATTAATGACACTTCGAACCAATCTACTTCATCATAAAGGCAATATTAATATCTTTCCTTAAGAAAACAGACTAGCCACTTACAGCATAACAGAATAAGCAGGATATGTCAAAAGGGCTCTCATCATGTCTTCTCACAGCATAAAAAATCAAGAATGTCAGTCATACTTCCATAAAAGGATACCTGAAAAAGACCAGCATACTATGAAATAATAAGGCCAGGAAGCCTATTTAGTTGTTCACACTCATTTCTCTGATTTTCCCAGTAGTTATAAGCTGGTGTGTTTGACCCAAGCTAAGATTCAAGATGAATAAAATATGCAAAGAGGGCAAAAACATGGAGGGACCAATAAAGAGAGACCATTTCCTACTTAAAGGAATTAACTTTTTTCAAGACATATGACTTGGATTTTTGAGCTGAAAAATGAAAGCATTTAAAACAGAAAATTCAGATTGTGAGGGGTGGCTGGAAGAACATTTCCATCTACAAGGAGAAATGCACTTTGTAATGAACTGCAGTGGGCTCTAAAATAAAATTGCTGGAAGCTACATAAGGAGGAGAAAAGAATAGAAACAGGATGAAGAACATCCAGATTTACAGCATCCCTGAGGCAGCCAAGGGGATGACCCTATTACTTTCATTGAGCAATTTGTTCCATCTCTCCTCACACGTACCCTCACTAGGACTTCTAAAATAGAAAGATCCACAACATCCATCAGCCCTTTCCACTCTCTCAAGGAGGTCCCCCAACTTTGTTTATTGAGGTTTTAGAACTTCTTCATGTTTTACTATTTTTAGTGTTTGGTTAACCTGCTATTTTTTTTCTGTTTGTTTTTCTTCTCCTTGACCTAGATCATGGAATTATATTCTAAGAGGGCATTTTTCTAAATGCAATTTGTTAGAAATGACTTGGCAGAGCCTGGCAAAATTCACAGTATCCTGCAGCAATAGATTTAATGAAAAGATTTTTTTTTGTTAAAAAAATTAAGATTGATTAATTTTTGATACTTTTGAAATATAAAGGCAAAGAAGAAAATTTGAAGAAATTTTAGAAAAATAATTTATATCTAAAATGTTACAAGCATTTTAAAAACACTATCTGATTAATCAACAGCTTTGGTTTTTATTACTTCAAGGGATATCATTTTACAACATTAACACAATTGATTTTGTGCTTATAAATATCTTTATGTGAACTATATGTGAACACATATATGTATAGGAGAATATTGTATAATGCCATCACTTTTAGCAACATATTGTTTCTCAAGGCTTGTGCAAGACTAATATTTGTTTTACTTGTAAGAACTGAAGTCCTCAGGAAAGCTTAGTTGTATCCAAATTTATGATCAGACTCATAAGGGTATGAGAACCCTAGAGTATATCATGTAATTTTCAGTTGCGCAATCCAATGATTAAATTAGACAAAGAAAAGAGTTCCAGTTATATGAAAACATCTACTTTGTTGGTAGATTTGTGCCATGCATTCGTTGAGGTGCAGCTTTATGTTATGTACTATGTTAAGTGCTGGTGGCACAAAGATATGTAAAGCAGACACCAGCCAGCCACTGGACAGGTCAGGCTCCAGTGGGACTGGCTGCTTTGCAGGAGGAATGCATTACTTTGCCCATGATATTATCAAAACTGAAAAATACTTTCTTTAAACACTTCGGTATTATATATGTTTAAGTGGCTTGGCTAGCTTTGAAGCTATCAACATAAAAAGACCAAAAGTTAGTGTCTTAATGTGACTTTTAGGATCATCACTATAGATCCATTTTTTGGTTATCTCCATAATACTATTAAAACCAATCAACCAACTATTTATTAAACAACTGACACATGGAAAATTAAGCCAGGCCTTGTATTATTTGATTAAACCAGAGGCCTTTCTATAAAGGGCCAGATAGTAAATATTTTTTGGCTTTGCAGGCTACATCATTTCTGTTGCAGCTACTGAACTCCACCATTGTAGCATGAAAGCAGCCATAGATAACATGTAAACAATTGAGTTTGTCTCCATTCCAATAAAACTTTATTTACAGAAACAGATGACTGGCCTGATTTGACCTACAAGCCTTTGTTTATTGACCCCTGGATTAAGGAGTGACAATGACAGGTTCCCTGCTAGCAAAGGTTTATTTATGGGGATTATATAATTTCGTATATATGTAAGATGCTTAGAACCATGTCTGGCATGTCATAAATGTGTTAATACTACTATCACTAGTAAGAGCAATAACATCAGTATTTTTATAATTAAATAGAAAACAAACAAATCTTATGATTTCTAGGACTTATATCTTACATACATATTTCTTTAAAACCTGGATTATTTACCATTACTGTACCTGGATTTCAATATATCAACCATTCATATTCATGGGAAGGGATTTTATGAATGAAAACCTTCAGGTACTTCAATGTTTTAGTTGTATATTGCATATATTTGGTAACAGATATGAAGAGATTCAATAAATATTTTCTACTATTTCTAAAAAATTTCCATTCCTATTCTTTAAACTTTTAACCATTTCTCAAAACTTGGCTCATTCAAATGACACACTTGAGTTTTCTGTTTATATTTATGCTTTAACTTTTTTTTTGCATCATATAGATATAAACATGTTTCTGAGCAAGAAAAACAACAAAATACTAGTATTCTTGAATATTCTTCTCTCACACAGTGACATATCCAAATGACAACTTTACCTCATACACTATTCTTGATTTTTACCAGATTTTTAGAAATATTTGAAACCTAAAATGTTCCACTGTTAGGGCCACTGTATTCTATTGGGAGAAGAAGAAGATATAGAAATTTGGCTTTAGTGGTCTGGAACAGCAGTGATTTAGTTAAGCATAACCAAGTTTCAGGAATGCACAGGTCTTATTGATATTTAAGATTCTTTAGTCCATTTTCTTTCTTATAGATAAGATTAAATAGAAAATAAAATACTCGAATTTGTGAATTCAAAAAGATAATTTCTGAGTGCCTGTGCCATATCCAGACTAAGTTTTGGGCATGTGGCTCCTGTTACATTTTCATAGAGTAGGGTAACAGGTCAAATTTTTTTGTGTGTGCTATGATTTTCACTATGAAAACTTCATAACGAAAACTAGAGTAAAGGAAGAAGTTGTAGTAATTAGAAGGAAGAACTGTTTTAGATAGGGTGGTCTTGAAAGGCTCTTCAGGGAAGGAAGCATTTGAGCAGAGTGGGTTTTAAATGAAATGAGAGAACAAGTCATGTGGAAGAGCTGGTGATAAGTGTTCAGATAGTAGGAATCACAGTGTAAAAGGCTCTGAGGTGGGAATGGAGCCTGGTACCTTTAAAAAAACAGAAGGCAGCCAGTGGTGAATGTAGGGTAGAATGATGCAAGATAAGGTTAGTGATCATCTAAGGCCTTGTGAGCCACTGTTAGATATTTATAGAACTCTGATGCAGGTAGGTAGTGGTCGTAGGTAGTAAGGTAGTGCTATGAACTATGTTAATTGTTTTCCAAGATTTTCTAATAGCTCCAGTGGTCGCAGGTATACACCATTAAGGAAGCCATTATGATTGTCTCATTAGGAAATGATGGTCATTGGACTGGAGTAGAAGCCGTGTCAGTGATGAGAAGAAGTGATTCAGAATATGTGTGGAGGTAGAACTAATAGGACTTGGTATTGATTTGAATATAAGGTGCTGGAAAAAAGAGTTGATTCAAAGATGTTTCCTAGGTTTTAGTTTAAGCATCCAGTGAATTGTGACGCCATTTACTAAGGTGATAAATTTTGTGAGGGGAGGAGGTTGTCAAGGATCAGGAGTTCAGCTTTAGCTTTATTAGGTTTGTGAGGCCTTCTTTATATCCAGATGGAGCTGTTGAGTAGGCGGTAAAACATTGGAATCTAAAATTCATGAGAGAGGTCTGAATTATAGATGTAAATTACATAGTCCTGAGAATGTAAGTGGTATTTAAAACCATGAGTTTATATAATATTGTTAAGATACTGAGTGTAGACAGAGAAGTCCAAATACTGAGAGTCCTGGGGTATTTCAGTTTTAGATGTTTTGCAGTACAGATGAAGATGCACAGAGGATTGAGGAGTGGCCACAGAATTAGAGGGAAAACTAGAAATGTCTTTTGGTCACCAAATCCAATAGAATGTGCTTTAGTATGGAAGCCATGATTAATTGATAAATGCTTAAAGGAGTTTGAGTAAGATGAGAACTGACAAAAGTGATCATTGAATTTTGCAAGATGTAGGAGATTATTGGTCTCTAGCAAAATGGTTTCAGTGGAGAAATTGAATCAAATTACACTTAAAGAAAAAAATCAGAGGTTAGGAAGTAGAAGTAGGGAGTATAAACAAATCTTTCAAGGACTTTGCTACAAAATAAAGCACAGAAAATAAATGGAACTTAGGAAATTTGTTTTTAAAATTGGTTATATTATAGTATATGTATACTAACAGAAATGTTCCTGTAAAAAGGGAGAAATTTGTTATGTAGGAGAGAAAGGGCAATTTTTTAAAAAACACATTCTTTGAGTAAATATGAAGGAATGGAATCCGTTGAGCAAGTATATGGTTTGGCCTCAGATAATAATAGTGATCATCATCATGTAATATGTGCTGGATGCTTTCCTAAGTCATTTACATATATTAACTCATTTAATTCTCAACATAAGTTAGGTTCTTTTATTATTTTTATTTTACATGGAGAGAAACTAAAACATAGAAAATTAAGTTTGTAAGTGGTAGAGCTGGTTTACAATCCAATTATATCTGGCTTCAGAATCTACAAGTTTAACCACTCTAGAGAGTTCACACATTACAACAACAAAAAAGGACAAACTATACAGGTGAAACTAAGGGAATTTACGTTTTGTCATCACAACATGAAATGGTACAGTTCTTGTTGATTCTATTTTTCACTAAAATTGAAAACAACATTATGTGAGAATGAGAAGGGATGGGCTAAAGGCAGTGTAAGGGGTTCAAAAAGTAAATACTTGTCAAGTATAGGACTGAAATCACCATGGAAATGATTTGCATTACTTGCCAGTGCCAAGGAGACTTGAAGATTTTTGTCATTATTTTAAAGCAAGATGCATCAGTATATGAAACAGGGAGCTAATTTCTATCCACCATGGCTCCAGGTGTTACCAGTGAAATATAAATGGTGGGACTTACAGGCAATCTAAAGGAAGAGAGGCATGTCCTTCATCTTTACATTCATTATCTGTTGTTTGGCATGGCAATGTGATGGCTGAAACTTTGCCAGTTGTTTTAGACCATGTATATAAGTACTACACCCATGGGGTGGTGGAACATTTAACTAGACAGAAGTTTACCCCTTGATGACTTCATTGAAGCCCCAAAACAATTCTGGACTCTGCCTGTAGACTTCCCTAATGTGAGTCAAAAAATTTTGTCTAAACCTGTTTGGAAGTCTTTCTTTCTTACAGACTTAATCCTAACTTACCGAGAATTTGTTTCCAGAAGAGGGTTGTTAAGTGGACAAAACCTAGAACTATGACTTTGGTTTGCTGCACTCACACAGGTGATTAACAGCAAGACACAGATGTTACAGAATCTCTCAACATAAGTCACTCTTCCGATGTACTCATGAAATGTGGGGAAATTATTTTAAATATGCCTGGGTTTCTGTTCAGGTGAGGAAAATGGAACAACAATGGTCTAGATTCCACAATCTTCTTTTGGTAAAAAAAAAAGTCAGTGTCTAGCAAACTTCTCTTTCAGGAGCTGCTTCCAAGGATGTCACTTAATATTTCCACAGCTTCATCCAATTCCCATTTTCTTATATACTAAACCCATGAGACCTATTTCATTAAAAATTATCAAAATTTTAGACTTTTCCGATCCTTCCAATATTAATTATTTAACTTTACCGCTAGCTATCATAGGAAATCTAAAACTTGCTTATATTTACATTCTCGTTGCTATATTCACATGATCTATTTAAAGAATTACTTCAGACTATAGTTAGCAAAGTGAACCATGACACACTGTCAAATCTGTGGTTCTTTGCCTTTGTTATTTTGCCTTATAACAATATAATATTTTGTGTTATAAATAAATACATATTTGGGAAGTATCTACTTACTATGTCATGACAGTCACTGAACTAAGTAAAATGGCTTAGTTTGTATCTTTTGAGAATGTAAATGTTATCCTTTGGCATCAGCTGGAGTTTATCATTTATAACACAGTTTATAATCTTTATAAGTAAGAAAGGAAAGAATTCCAGCACTAAGCTGGCAAGAGAAAAACAGCTTGATTCTGTTTGGAGTGAATGGAAGGAACATGGTAGTAAAAGGAGTGTAAACAGCAAGTTTCTTCTTCTTCTTTTTTTTTAGTTCTATCATTACTTTCAAGTATACAGTACATTGGTTAGACATTTATATAGTTTATAAAATGATCCCTTTGATTGCTCTTTCTCTCCTCTGGCTCTCCACCTAGCCATTAAATTAATGCTGACTGTATTCTCTACGCTGTGCTCCCCATCCCTGTGACCATCTATCAACTACTAACTTGTCCTTCTGTACCCCTTCACCCCATTCTCCCAGCCTCCAAACCCCCTCCCCTCTATCTATCACCAGATTGTCCTCTATATTTGTGAGTCTGTTTTTGATTAGTTTGTTCTTTTTGGTCTTTAGATTCCACATATAAATGAAATCATATGGTATTTATCTTTCTCTGACTTATTTCACTCAGCATAATACCCTCTAGGTCTATCCATGTTGTTGCAACTGGTAGGATTTCATTTTTTTACAGTTGAGTAATATTTCATTGTATATATGAACCATAAATTTTTTATCCAGTCATCCGTTGATGGGCATTTAGTTTGCTTCCATACCTTGGCTATTGTAAATTGTGCTGCCGTGAACATAGGGGTATATAGATCTTTATGAATTATTGTTTTGGTTTTCTTTGGATAAATACCCAGAAGTGCAAGTGCTGGGTCAAAAGGTAGATCTATTTTAAATTTTTTGAGGAACCTCCATACAGTTTTCCATAGCATCTGTAGCAATTTGCGATCCCACCAACAGTGTATGAGGGTTCCCTTTTCTCTACCTCCTTGGCAACATTTGTTGTTCGTTGATTTATTGATGGTAGCCATTCTAACAGGTGTGAGGTGATATCCCACTATGGTTTTAATTTAACATTTTTTCTAATGAATGGTGACCTTGAGCATCTTGTCATGTCTATTGACTGTATGCCTTTTTTAGAGAAATATTTACTCAAGTCTTTTACTCATTTTTTAATTGGATTTTTTGTTGTTGAGTTGTATGAGTTCTTTATCTATTTTAAATATTAACCTCTTATGAGATGTATCAAAAGTGAATATCTTCTCTCATTCAGTAGGTTGTCTTTTTGTTTAGTTGATGGTTTCCTTTGCTGTAGAAAAACTTTTTAGTTTGATGTAGCACCATTTGTTTATTTTTTCTTTTGTTTTCCTTGCCTGAGGAGATATATCCAAAAAGAAATTACTAGTTCCAATATCAGAAAGATTACTGCTTATGTTTTTTTTTTCTAGAAGTTTTATGGTGTTGCGTCTTACATTTAAATTTTTAATCCATTTTGAGTCTATTCTTGTATATGGTGTAAGAAGGTGGTCCAGTTTCATTTTTTGCATGTATTTGTCCAATTTTCCCAGCATTGTTTATTGAAGAGACTATCTTTACCCCATTGTATATTCTTGCCTCCTTCGTTATATATTAAATGAGCATATAGACATGTGAGCTCTCTAGACTGTTCCATTGATCAATGTATCTGTTTTTATACAAGTACCATGCTATTTTGATTACCGTAGCCTTGTAGTGCAGTTTGCTGTCAGTTAGTGAGTTAGTGTGATACCTCCAACTTTGTTCTTCTTTCTCAAGATTGCCATGGCTACTCAGGATCTTTTATGGTTCCATATAAATTTTAGGATAATTTCTTCGAGCTCTCTGAAAAATGCCGTTGGTATTTTGATAGAGATTTCATTGAATCTATAGATTACTTTGGGTAGTATGGCCATTTTAATGATGTAGATTCTCCCTACCCATGAGCATGCTATATACTTCTATTTATTTGTATCTCCTTCAATTTCTTTTTTTAATGAGTTATGATTTTCTGAGAACAGGTCTTTTGCTTCCTTGGTTAATTTGATTCCTAGATATTTTATTGTTTTTGATGCAATTGTAAATGGGATTATTTTCTTAATTTTTCTTTCTGAAAGTTTATCATTGCTGTTTAAAAATGCAGCTGACTTCTGAATATTCATTTTGTATCCTGCTGCTTTACTGAATTCATTGGTCAGTTCTAACAGTTTTTGGTGGACTCTTTAGGGTTCTCTATATAAAGTATCATGTCATCAGCAAATAACGAGAGTTTTACTTCTTCCTTTCCAATTTGGATACCTTTTATTCCTCTTTCTTGTCTGATTACTGTAGCTAGGACTTCCAGTACAGTGTTGAACAGGAGTGGTGAAAGCAAGCATCCTTATCTTTTTTCTGATCTTAAGGAAAATGCTTTTAGCTTTTCCTCATTAAGTATAATGTTAGCTGTAGGTTTATCATATATGGCCTTTATTATGTTGAGGTAGATTCCCTGTATTTCCACTTCGCTAAGAGTTTTTATCATAAATCAATGCTAGATTTTGCTGAATGCTTTTTCTGCATCTATTGATATGATCATATGGTTTTTATCTTTAGATTTGTTAACGTGGTGTATCACATTAATTGATTTGTGGATATCGTACCAACCTTGCATCCCAGAAATAAATCCAACTTGGTTGTGGTGTATGATATTTTTAATGTATAGCTGAATTCAGTTTGCTAATATTTTGTTGAGGATTTTGGCATCAATGTTCATAAGAGATATCGGCCTATAGTTTTCTTTTTTTTGTAACGTCATTGTCTGGTTTTGGAATCAAGGCAATGGTGGCCTCATAAAAGGAGTTAAGGTGCCTTCCCTCTTCTTGAATTTTTTGGAATAGTTTGAGAAAGATGTGAATTAAACAGCAAGTTTCTCAATGGGAGACAATAAATTATTTTTAAAAATACTTCAGAACATGCCTTAATTTGATGAGATAACACAGACTAGATAATCTAACCCAATTGATAAAGCCCTTTTGGTTATGCTGTATTTTTTTCGTTTTAAAGGTTTGTATCTTACAGTAGGAGCAAACTAAGTATTTACTACCTTGTCATCTTTTTTCTCCTTCATTTCTTGACCATATTAATTTTAGCAAAATACACCTTTGGCTCATTTAAGTGCTTATTCAGATAGGAAAACAATGCTTCTCCAAATTCAGCAACAACCTACTTTCATTAGAACCTCCTAATAGGAGTGTGCTTGCAAAAATGTATATTTCCTGAGCCCTACACCATAACTTTTGGATCACTATTGGGGTGGAGCCCAAGGATGTGAATTTTATCAGTTACCCCCAAATGATTCACACATATGCTAACGTTTGAGAACCACTATACTGTATTGTGCACTTTGCTTGTAGTGACTACAGTTTAGCAAAATGGGCTTGGGTTTCAGGTTTATCTGAGGGCAAGTATTGGATCTGTTACTTTATTGTGTGATATAACCATGGACAAGCCACTTAAATTATTCCAGCCTTCACTTTCTTCAGCCATAAAGTTTGAGATCAAAGGTGACCATATCTATATTTGTTTGAAAGAATACAGCTTTAAGTGCCGCTCAATTATTAATAGTGTCTTCTTTCTCAAAATGATCCTAGTTTGGTTTATAAATTATGTAATCACTTCATTGTGTTTATTTAGGAGTTTATTGTGATTTTGTTACGTGATGAACATATTACACAACTTATGTAATCTAATTTAGCACAATTGGCAGCTAACAGATATTTAATAAATATTGTTATAAATAACACTATTTTGAAGAGAGTAAATAAGATATGTGGTTATTTATGTATCTTAACAACATCCTCAGAATTATCTACTGCTCTAATTACTGTAAAAGATGGATTATCATGGAAAGGAAGTCACTGATTATTGATTGTTGGCTAGTTTTGTCCTCTGTGGAAAAAGTCTTTAAATTAAGTCATGTTGTCATTGTTGTTCTCACTAGCTTGGTTATGCCAGTTGGCATTGTTTTGTGCTAAAAGGCATTTGGAATAGAGACTTTGGGGAAAAATACATTCAAGAGAAAGATAATAAAAGTCTTTAAAGTGGAACTCTAACTTGGCAAAAAATATTATTGTCTGTAAGCTCAACTATCTACAAAAGAGAAATATAACATTTTTCTTCTCTTATTAACTTCTTGATGGAGAACCTCATTATACTGCCTTCTATTTTCTTTTCATTTTCAAGCAAGTATATTTCAAAAAGGAGAAAGAGGTATTCAAGGATTGTTCTTATATTTTGTTTCATCTCATAGATGAAAATCCTGGACTTTCAAACCAGACAAACCTATATTTGAATTCTTGTTCAGCCACTTATCTGAAGGGGAAATTATTTAACTTCTCTGAGCTTTATCAGTAAAATAAAGATATTATTAGTATCTATCTCATCATAGCATTGTGAAGATATGAGATAATGTACACACAGTTCTTAGCAGTGTGCTTCTGTTTTCAGTCATTATTGTCTAATACCACTAAGAAGAATATTGAAGATGGTCTTCTTAAAATTGTGTTGGTGGCAGGTTTGAAGACTGAAGCTTGAGTTGTATTTGGCCCATTGACTTCTTTCTACCCCATTCATATTTTTTACTTCTCCATTCTTTAATTATCGTTCCTTTTTCTGAGAAGAAGAAAAAGAACAAGTAACATAGTATAAGTTGAAAAAATAAATCACAATATCTGAAAATCTAAGAAGAACTCAAGAAAGGATAGGTCAAGTGACATGGCAGATATATAATGAGTTTTAGAGTGCCTGATTGTCAACACATGCCAATAAGTGGTTGAGATTTTCATTTTCAAGGCCTTATTTCATTGCCTTTCTAAAAATACTTTTATTCTACTTCCAGTGAAGAAATCATTCTCAATGAAATGGGAGAATTTTGTGATTAACATGGAAACAAAAATTTTCAAAGTAACATAGCATTATAAAGTAAAGATCGTCTTTACAACAAATGGTGCTGGAGTAACTGATATCCACATGCAAAAAAAATGAATCTAGACACAAATCTTATACCCTTCACAAAAATTAAAAATATATCATAGGCCTAAATATTAAACACAAAACTCTAAAACTCCTAAATAAAATTATTATCTCATAGAGCTATCTGCACCCCCATGTTCATTGCAACATTATTCACTATTTTTCTTTATTCTTAATTTTTTGCCCATGTTGAGTTTGCCAGGATTTGTAAATAACCTAAGGTTCCTTCGACAAATGAATGGATAAAGAAAATGTGCATTTGCAACAACATGGATGAACACAGAGGATGTTATGTTAAGTGAAATAAACCAGACACATAAAGAAAAAAAAGACATGATCTCATATTTATAATCTAAAAAAAATAAAAAATCAAACTCATAGTAAGAGACAGTGGAATGGTGGTCACCAGAGGTTGAGGGTTGGCAAAATAGGGAAAATATTTATCAAAAGATATAACATTTCAGTTATAAGATGAATAAATTCTGGAGATCTAATGTACAGTACGGTGAGTATAATTAATAAAAATATAATGTATACTTGACATTTTGTAAGAGAGTAGATCTCAGGTATCCTTATCACATATACATGCAAAAATGGTAACTATGTGAGGTGATAGATATGTTAATTAGTTTGTTGTGATCATTTCACAATGTATACATATATCAAAACATCATGTTGTATAACTTAAATGTATACAATTTGTATTTGTCGTAAATAAAATTAAAAAAAAAACTCTCAAAGCCTTATAAAACTCCTAGAAGATAATATATGTGAAAAACTAGATGACCTTGGGTATAGTGATGACTGTTTAAATACAACACCTAAGGCACAATCCATGAAAAAACTAATTGATAAGCTACATTTCATTAAAATAAAAAACTTCTGCTGTGTCAAAGTGAGAATGTCATGAAAATGAGAAGATGAGTCAGAGCTGGGAGAAAATATTTGCAAAAGACATATCTGATAAATGACTGTTTTTAAAAAATACACAAAGAATTCTCAAAACTCAACAATAAGGAAAGCAACTCAATTAAAAATTGTGCTTAAGATGTGAATAGGCACCTCACCAAAGACATGGCAAATAATCATATGAAAAGATGTTTTACATCATATGTCACTTGGAAAATGCAAATTAAAACAAGATACCTGTTAGAATGGTCAAAATCCAGAACATTGACATCATCAAATGCTGATGAGGGTGTGGAGTAACAGTAACTCTCATTCATTGCTGGTGGGAATGCAAAAAGGAAGAGCCACCTTGTAAGACATTTTGGGGGTTTCTTACACAATTAAATATACTCTTACCATACAATCCAACAATTGCACTTCTTGCACTTCACTCAAAGAAATTGGAAACTTATGTCCACACAGAAACATGTACATGGATGTTTATGGCAACTTTATTTATAATTGCCAAAACCTGAAAGCAACCCAAATGTCCTTCAGTAGGTGAAGGGATAAATAAACTGTGGTATATTCAGACAGTGGAATATTATTTAGCACTAAAAGGCAATGAGCTATTAAGCTATAAAAAGACATGGAGGAACTTCGAATGAACATTACAAAGTGAAAGAAGTCAATCTGAAAAAGCTGCATACTGTGTGTTTCCAATGATATGACATTCTGTAAAAGTCAAAACTGTGGAGACAATAAAAAGAGCAGTAGTTACCGCAGGTTGGGTAAGGGGGAGGGATGACTAGACAGAGCACAGAGGATTTGGGGGGCAGCAAAGATGCTCTGTATACTGTAATGATGGATATATGTCATTATGCATTTGTCCAAACTCATGGCATGTCCAATACTAAGAGTATACTATAACGTAAACTACCAACTTTGGGTGATTAAGATAAGTCAATGTAGATTCATGAATTATAAAAAAAATGTACCATTTTGGTGAGTGATGATGATAATGGTGGCAGCTATGCATGTGTGCCGGAGGTGTGCGTGGCGATTGTATGTGAAATCTCTAACTTCTCAATTTTTCTGTGAACCTAAAACTGCTCTAAAATCGTCTAAGTAGTATAGCATTAAGCTATCCTCCATAATGTTTATTTGTATACTACTGATATTTAAAATACATAAGGAAATTAGAAACATAGACTTCTACAGGTATTTACTGTCATAAATTGCAATCTTCACGGCTATCATGTTGTAATTATGTTCCAGACATGTGCAAATGGTGGCGAATTAGAGAAACTTTCAAGCATCAACTATCTGATTGACAATCATACACATATAGATTATCCTGATTTAAGTATTTTGTGCCAAAATTAAGTGTCTTTGTGAGAACCATATGTTTAATGTGTAAGTCACACTTTCAATAATATTTACATCCACCATGATATTTTTCAAAGAATCAGCACCCTTACAATGAACATGGTGTTATTATAAGGAAGCTGGCAGTACAAGTGGTACTTTGTGCTTTCTCATTTCATGCTTTCGTTTAGATTTAAGATGTTCTTGGTTTCATTTCCAATTTGGCATGAATTAACAGTAAATAGGAATCTGCTGGCTTGTGTTAAATTTGCTTCTCACATACCTCTTGGGAAAGAATGGAGAGAATTCACAACAGTAATCAGTTTTGATTGTGGTTATGTAGATATAAGTCTTTCCTATATCCAAACATTGAGCCAAATTTCTTAGCATGTAATCAAAGGAACCATGTTGATTTCACAACTTATTGAAGGATGTATGCTTTGATTAAGGAGTCACAGGGAAAGGAGATGGTGATATTCCCATAGATTAATGATGGTGGATTTTCAGCAGTTAAGAATTTCATTCAACCTGGAAAATAATTTCTAAGAATCACTAATCATGCAGTTCTTAGGAATAGGTTTGATTAAAATTATGAATAATGTATAAAATGTAATATGTGGCAAGAAAGAACACATTGGCTTTAACTCATGATTAGGCCTACATGATTAATTTCTAGTTCTTCCTTTAAAATTGACTCTTAGATTCATTTTGGAGGGAAAATTCCTTTAGAGTTAACGAATAGCTTCCTCCACCCTCCAAAGAAAGTAAAGACAAATGTTCCCAAAGTAGATACATGTGCTCCTGATAACTTTGCATCCTGTAATGGGTTTCCATCAACCTGGCTTGCTGTATCAGTCAGAATTGTCTAGTTGACACTGTGGTAATAAACAGTTCAGAAATATCAGTAGGCTAAAACTAAACAACCAAAGAAGTGTTTGTTCTTGGCTCTGGCTGCATGTCCATTCAGAGTAAGGATGGAGTATATGGGTTTTGCTTCATGTTGGCCTCACTTAGACTGAGGCCCAACAAAGATTTCAAATGGAATGCTGCTAGTTACTGTGGCAGGAGGAAGGGCAGGGCTGGAAAATCTTGCAATTAATTTAAATGCTATAGTCCAGGAGTGACCTGCAACACTTCTGACCACAACTTTGTCCAGAATTATTCTCACAATCCTGCCCATGGCAAGGTGACAAAGAACTATAATTTCCTCTTGTGGCCAGAAGAAGAAAAGAATGAGACTTAGAAAAACATTAGACAGTTCTACCACATCTGAGGAATACATTAACTGTGAGAGCAAAGGTCTAGGCATCCCACCTTAGCAAACATAACATGATTAACCCTAGAGCCACTGATTCCGAGCTCACATTAACCTCATTTTCTCTATTCACCCCAAGCTGGCAACTGTGGCTTTGCAAATATGGATAATGCTTCTCTGGTGAGAACTGAATTGAGGATTGGCAGTAACAGAACCTGCAAGCTGTAGCCCTTTTGTTTAACACCTAATTTAATTCTTATTGAATGAAATGTGCACTCATCATTTTTTTTCCAACAAGAATAAAATGAGTGACAATATAAAAGCTAGTCTAACTATTAAATCAGGATTGTCTACAAGATTTTTATTAATTCTCCCTGTCCTTCCGCAAGCCTGGAACTGATTTTATTATTCAGTTGATTCATTTTTGATGCTTTGAGTGTGGAGAGCAGACCAACTATGCACCATGTTTCTTTTCCTGAGAGACTCTTGTTTAAGGCAAGAAAAGTGTAGGTATCTCTTAAGAATACAGTAAACTAGTTCTGTTGATTATCAGAGGCCATGAATGCTTTGTGGCCTTATATTGCCTAATTTTGACCATGTATCAAAATTACCTGGAAATATTTTAAAATACATAAATTTCTGGCCCTTGCTTTCAGAGTTTTCAATTAATAAGGTTAGAGTTAGGCCCCAGTAGCAACGTTTTTAATATCACCAGGTGATTTTGATAGGCAACTAGAAGTGAAAACTTCTCTCCTGGAATGTTATATAAGAGAAACTTATTTATTTTGAACTTGTTTTCTCAAGTAATTACCCAAATCTCATTTTTTAAACATTTTCCAACCTAAAAATAAGACCATTCATTTAGTGAAACAGAATCCATGTTTGCTGTTTCTGGTTCACTTCTTATGGGAAAAACATGGAAGTTACTGCATAATTCATTGAGTGTTTTGGAATCCTGTCAATCTTTGTATGTTTCATATTATGGTTTCTAAGTCAATTGAGTAGGGAATATGTCCATCCTCAGTGTGCTACACAATTATATTTAATGAATAAAGATCCTATCAGTATAGTTATTCTAATATTCTAATAGATGATTCAACAAATAATGGAAAAAATGTTATAACTAACAATTGATTTGCCTGTTTTAATCTCTAAAAAGAACACTGCAATAAAACGTGACACATAGTTTTAAAGTTATATAAGTTTGATAATTAGGGTTAAAATGATTCCTAGAGAGAGAGAGCAATGGAAATTCCAGTTGTGAAACCACTAGTTACAGGAATCTATGTAGTAGTAAAGTTTTCTTTCTTTAAGAGGATATTTGCTTCATTCTTTTTAAGTCTACAAGTTGTAGGCATATCAGTTTCAAAGTAAATAAGACTGAACATCATTCCAATGTTCAAAGTTCAATGTAAGATAAAATACACCTGCTATGACTGTCAAATGAATCTTACACCGATCCATCCCATTGCTTCAAAATATATATTTCTTTAATTTATGTAGAGGAGAATTTAATCGAAATAAATAGTAATTAAGCCATATAATTCTGTTGTTGCCATATACAAAGAAATCTGGGCATAGGTA
The DNA here is from genome assembly GCF_014176215.1 of Rousettus aegyptiacus. Lineage (NCBI taxonomy): Eukaryota > Metazoa > Chordata > Mammalia > Chiroptera > Pteropodidae > Rousettus > Rousettus aegyptiacus. The sequence goes on from NW_023416312.1 coordinate 14,596,735, forward strand.
AGAAGAGACTGTTCAAAAGGTTATTGCAAGAGGGACTGTTGCAATAGGGAGGATGCTCCAACCATGGGATCTATAAGTATTTCCATGGTCAGGCAGAGAAAATGCTTTCTTTGATAGGGAGGAGTAAACAAAGCTAGGAAAAAGCAGATGTGGGAAAGCTGGGTAAAAGGGCAGCATGATCACACTGTCAGCTAATGAGGGAATGTTCTTCCCTAAGGTCAGTCAGTGCTCTGGAGGGACTCTTAAGGAATGGTTGTGTGCCAATTAAGGCTGAGGATATGTCAAAATTTAGAGGTCTGGGAGAAGGAAAGGAATTTTAGTTAGGCAGGTCAAGCCAAGGTAGTAGGTATTTTATCCAAATTGGTCAGTGGGCATAAATAGTTCAACTAATCATTTATTAGGCAAAGGAAATTTGGAGGGTCTGTGTTTCTCTGACCTTTTCAGAGGTAAACATAGGGACATCTGTGAGTCTTATCTAAGGCATGTGGGGAAGGCATTAAACTTCCAGAACACAAAGGGGTAGGAAGAGAATTATTTATTTAACTGTCACTTTCCTACCATTGCAAGGGCTTGCATAAAGTTCAACAATGTCAATTATAGGCTGTGGAGTACATATTCAAGAAAAAGGCACTTGATTTTTAATAATACTGTTTAATTTATAGAACAAAAATGCTCTATACAGTCTTAAACAGGTATGTTTTTTATGTTCTGAAATACAGAAATCAAGTGAGGGAGGCACGAATTAACAGGACCCTGAAGCTGAAATCTTTACAAAAGAATGGCTGTGGAGGAATTCACCTCCCAAATGAACTCTGATTCTCTTGATTTTAAACATTATGGCAGGCCCTGTTCTTTTCCTTTGGACCATGCTATGGGATCGTGCTGAGAAAGTTCTCTCTGCAGTCTGCTAACAGACATTTATACTGGGATTTGAAATTATTCAATTCATATATGAATGAGCATATTGTATCCAGAACCTACAGACTGTATTTTTCATCAAAGTGTATTTTTCAACTGTTTGAATTAAAAATGAAGTGAAAATGAAAATATGTCTAAGACTTTAAGCTAGATTGTTTTTATGGAGAGTAATATGTGACATTAGAACATCTAGCTAGCATCTAACCATAGAATTTAGAATTGCAAGGGAATTTAAAGGTCATAGAATCCAACCTCCCACACAGTGCAGGAATTCCCCTGTAAGAGATTCTTAGTAACTAGCCATCCCAGCACTGTTTGAATGTCTTTAGTGTTGGGAATCTCACTCCAGGGGCTGACATGCCATTTTTGAATAGCCCTAATTGTTGAACATTTTCTCATGCTGGACTGAAAGATAGCTACCTAGCAAAAGAAGAGTACTTTATTTGCATCTCTTCTTTGAAAAGCTACAAGCAAATAAATGCAAAATATCAAATAACCTCTAAATTGAATACCAGCTCTAATGGGCAGAATTAATTATGGTTACACTCTATTCAGCAACTCTTAGTTATGCTTCCCTCATAAAGCATAATTTCAATAGCATTGTTTTTTTTGCTATTTTACTTTTTTCGCAAGTAAATATTTTGGAGCATTGTGTGTTTCAGTGGGAGAGTATGCATTTTCACAAATAGCATGTGCTTTTGGCCTTTTATTGCCTGTGAGCTATTGTACAAGTCTAAGTAAATTATGTCTTGTACCAGGGAGTTTTAATTGATTTCCCTCCATCCCAGTTGTAGAAAATTGAGAGGGAAGTTTTGCTTTCATTTGCAATTCAATTCATTTACTCCATAGAAATTTCTGCTTTTTGATGTTTTCCCCTTTGAACCTGTTGTAACATATGTGATTTTCTCATTTAATGAGTAAAAATAACATTTTTAGGATAAGTTCATTTTCATTTTTATATCTATATTAGTTGTTATATTTTTATGAAAATTGTCTTTTAAAAGTTTAGGAGATCTTCCAACAAGATGTCGAATGGATTCATTTACCAGAGCCAGGTAAACTTCCTCAGTAGAGAATGGCACCTCGTGGGCAATTTAAATCTGGGCTGTTCCTTTTCTTGGCTCCCAAAGGTGAATCCTTAGTGGCAGTAGAAATTTGTCGACTCCCTGTTTTTCTTGTTTTTATTTTCTGCTCTACTAATTTTTTGTTTGGGTTTGTTTTTGGCTGGTAAGTTATCCTCATTGTTGGCAGGATTGGGAATTTTGTTTTATGATCTGACTGTTTAGTGACATTATTCTCCATCACTGACCACACTAGTTAGTAATTTATTATTATTATTATTATTATTATTTTTTTTTTTTTTGGTGACATTGGTTAACTAAATCCAATAAGTTTCAGCTGTACATTTTAACAGTAAGGCATATATATATATATATATATATATATATATATATATATATATATATATTTATATTTACACGGTATGTTCACCTCCCATAGTTAGATTTCTTTCTGTCACCACATATTACTAGTTGGTAATTTAACTTGAAAGTCTTATTAATCGATGACCTCTGTAAATGCATTCATGATTTATAGCAGGGGTCCTGAATCCCTGGGGCCACGGACTGTTAGGAGCTGGGTTGCGCAGTAAGAGATGGACAGCGGACAAGCAAGTGAGCAAAGCTTCATCTGTATTTGCAGCCGCTCCCCAGCACTAGCATCACCATCTCAGCCCCACCTCAGATTATCAGGCATTAGATTCTCATAGGAGTGCCAGTCCCTGGTGCCAAAAAGGTTGGGAACCACTAGTTTATAGAGATCTTATTTCTGTTGGGTGCAAGATAACAGAGAATCTGGTTTGTTAGTCTTTTCTGTTTGTCTTATTTGTCTAGTTTTGACTCAGTTATGAATTTCATGCCCACCAGAATGTGGATATATAGACTGGTGAGTGTTATATTTATGTTTATGCTTGAATCGGTTGAAATTTTAGAGTTGAAGTTATAAACTTTCTCTATGCGTCTGTAAGATTATATGTCATTAATTCTGAAAGGCTTTTATGCCTTATTATGTGAATGTGTAATAGTGTCTTACTTCTGGATGGTATTCCCAAATTAGACTATAAAATCTCTTAACGGAGCTCTATTCTGATTAGCTTAGAGATAAACAATTGGTTGTATAGATAAAACATTTCTAAAATTCTCAGAAATTAAGGAAATTGAATCACTAATACCTTCAATGTGCCAAAAAATGCATATTTACAGAAATCAACTTGAGATATCTTAAAATTTTAAGTTCACATAATTAGATAAATCTTTGGCATTTCAGACTAGACTAGTTTTGTTTACTAAAAAATAAGCTTTGTTTTCTCTGAGTAATCAACATTAAGTGTTCAACAAGTATACATTGTTTATCTACATGATGTATTCTTCCTAAATGTATGAAGTTTGCTGATTGAATAGCAACCATTACTTCTACTTAAATGTTTAAAATTATTAAAAATGCAAAAATATGGTGGAGTAAGAAGTTCGAGGACACTAATTCTCCATAGAGACACTGACTTACCAATATCTGGACACAATTGCTTTTGTGAGAAATGTTAAAATTAGTAAGAGGTCGCAACATCCCAAGTGAGCCCAAAGCCAAGAAGAGCTACATCTTAGTGGATAAGAAAGTTAGTGGCATTTTACATGCCCTAACCCCTCCACTCCAGCATAGTGCAGCATGATAGGGAGAAAACTGAACTCTTGGCTATTTCCTCAGGAGGGAAGAAGAATAGAACATGCATCCAATGTTTTGGCTTTTTGGCAGGCTATCTGAGGGACTGGTTTTGGTCTCATCTGACTTAGAGTGTTTTGGGGAACAGTAATTTGAACACCAGATTTGGGGCTGCTGGAAAGAAAGTTGAGCACTGTGGCTTGTTATATCGCTAGAGAGACTAGACTGCAATACTGCAGAAAAACATCAGGAAGAGTAAGAGATTATAGGCTCCTGAGTAATAGAAAGGGAAAAAACTCTTTAACTGGGAAATTATGCATGCAAGCCCAGAGAAGAAGGTGCATCCTCAGAAAAGGTTTGAGAGGTTCCAAGAATCTTTATCAGACTGGTTGGCGAAGGTCCTCCCCTGTATGAAGCCCACCAGTAAAGACTGGGAGAGGTGGCTGTTTTTTTTAAACGTCCAAATATCAACAAAAGATCATAAGGAATGGAAAGAAAAGTGGAATCATGGTCCAATCAAAGGAATAGTATTAATCTCCAGCCAGCTCTAAAGAAACAGAGATTTATGAATTACCAGAGAAATTCTTCAAAATAACCATCTTAAATATGCTTAATTTGATGAAAGAGAAACTAGACAACACTAAATGAAATCAAGAAAATGGTGCACAAAAAAATGAAAATATCAACAAAGAGATAGAAACTATAATGAAAGAACCAGAAGAAGTTGTAGAGTTGAAGTACACGATAAGTGGAAAAATTCACTATAGGCATTCAACAACAAATTTGACCAAGTAGAAGAAAAAAAATCAGTGAATTTGAAGACAAGTCATTCTTTAATGATCAAGTCACAGGAGGAATAAATGACTAAAAGTGAATAGAGCCTAAAGTAATTGGATAGCATCAAGTGGACCAAAGTATAAATTATTGCAGTCTCACAAGGAGAAGAAAGAGATAAAGGGACAGGGAGCTAACTCAAGGAAATGATGGTCAAAAGCTTCTTGAATTTGAAGAAAGAAATGGGCATACTAATTCAAGCTCAACATATTCAACTGAAACGAATTTGAAGATACCCATGCCAAGACACATTATTGATGTTAAAGGTTGCAAATCATGAAAGCAAGAGAAAGTGACTCATTACATACAAGGGATCTCCTGTAAGGACTGGTGGTTTTCTCTGCAGAAAACTTGCAGACCAGAAAAGACTGGGGAAGATATACTGAAGTGCCGAAATAAAAAAAAAAAAAAAAAGATTGCCAATCAAGAATACTATATTGGGTAAAATTTTCATTCAAAAATGAAGGAGAAATTAAGATGTTGCCTATGCACAAAAGTCAAGGGAGTTCGTCATCACTAGACAAGCCCTAGAAAAAAAATACTAAAGCATGCTCTTCCAGTTGAAAGAGAAGGATGCTAGACAGTAACATTAAAACATATGAAAATATAAAACTTTCTGGTAAAGGTAAATATATAGACAAATATAGAATGCTGAAGTATTATAATATTGGTGCATTAATCACTTAACCCTGGTATAGAATTTAAGATAAAAACATTACAAATAACTATAAATCTATGTTGATAGGTACGGAATGTAAAAATATGTAATTTGTGACACTGATTGCACAAAGGAGAAGGTAGGAATGTGAAGAGGTAGAATTTTTTCCCCTTTATTGAGATATAATTGGCAAATAGCATTGTGTAAGTTTAAGGTGGACAGTGTGTTGATTTGATATTTTTGTATGTTGAAGAATGATTAACACTGTAGCATTAGATAACACCTGCATCCAATCTCATAATTACCATTCCCTTTTTTTGTGGTGAGAATATTTAAACTATAGGAATGGAGTTTTTGTCCTCAATTGAAGTTAAATTGTTATCAGTTTGAAATAGTTTATTATACTTTAATATATTTCATGTAATCCCCATGGTAACCATAAAGAAAATACTTAAAGCAGATAGTTCTATAAACTGTTTAAAACATGTGTCATGTTTCCTCTTTGAGTTGTTAGAAATAGAATCTTGAACACATATTAATTTTTGTATTTGTATGAGTCATGATTTGATCTTTTACTGAAGATCACCTTTTTTAAAAACCCTATTTAAGGTTCCCTTGCTTTTTTAATAAATGAGGTAATACTGGATAAACAGTCATTTACAATGAAAATATCGGTGTTTGATTTTGTTAGAGTTGAAAGTTGATAATATAAATTTAGTATAGCTTTGGTCAATAGAATATTTTTTTGCAATGATGGAGATATTTTCTATCTGTATTGACCAATAAAGTAAGTATTATGTTGACCTATAAAGCAGTTGGCATGTGGCATTTGCCATTGAGAAACTGGATTTGGTTAAATAGCCACATGTGGCCACATATTAGTGTAGATCTAAAGAATGAGAATTGGAGGTATTTCTAATGGCAGAGAAAACAAACCTGGCTTCAAAGACTTTTTAAAAACTATGTTCTACTGGTAGAAACTTTCTATACTAAATTTTTGAACTATTTATACTTGAATTTAATGCATCAAAAAGGATTAATCAATGTCATTCCAATAAATTTAATAAAATAAAAAATATCTATCATAATTAAGTAGGGTTTATCCCCATAATAAGCCTGATTCAACATTAAAGTATTTCAGCAGTGGAAAAAAGGAGACCTTTTGAAAAAATCCTTTAAAAATAATGACTTTAAGAATATTTTAGTAAATATTCTAAAATTTTAACTTAAAACTTGATTAAAATAAAATGTTAGAACCATATTTCATTATTGTACTTAATACATTGTTAAATTTAGTAACGTTCTCTGGACACCAAATGGATTTCAAATGATCATTATTAAAACTTTTATGTAATTTAGAACTTTTTAAAATATATAATAATGATGTTGCACTTTTTTTTGCCAGTGATCTAAATGACTAAGGAAATGAAAAATTGGTGCAAGCTAGATTTGAAATTTGATGAGTAAACTGAAAATATGAACAAATAGGTAATTGAAAGAGTCAGAACATGACATTCGGAAGTATTGGTCATTCCAGAGAATAATCATAGAGAAAAATACATAAGATCAACAAAGTTTTATGGAAATATTTTTAACTATTTCAATAATTCTATAGCTAGGGAATTGATTAATACTAAGGCATTAGATATTTAGAACGCTTACATTGGAAAAGTGTTGAATTATGGCTTCTGGAAAATACTAGCTAAAAAACCTGTTGTTGAAGCAAAGCTTTATTTATTTCTTATAGAAGTAATAGAGATCATTAACCTCTGCTCTTATTCTGGAAGGGGAAGGGCATACACTGTCCTATCTTTTTCCTCTGTTTCACAAACCATCAAAGGAATAATATCACAGAATCTCAGAATATTTATATTAGAAAATATTTTTGAGATTATTTTGAACAATCTCCTTTTTAAGAATAATTTTAAATTCTGGAATTGTTTACTAAATCAACATTAATTATTTGATCTGACTTTTTATGATTAATCATAAAACATACATTTCATCATTCAAACTTGAACTGAATGAATGATAAAAGGCACATGATATAATTTTTATAAATTATTTGGTATAGCATAGGTATTTCATACCTGTAACATTTTAATAAACCTTCCTCAAATTCTTATGTGGAATTTACCTAATGTGATCTATCTGCCAATTTGCATATAGATTCCATTAACATTAATTTTTTAAAAAGGCAAAATTATGACTCTCATAAATGTAAAAAGAACATGGTTCAAAGATTTTATTTAGCTCACTAATTAATGAGGAAATCAGTAAGATGTTACAACTGGTTTAAAAGAAAATCACCACTACAAAATAAAACAAAAAAATTAAGCCAATTAGGAATTCTGAAATGAATGTTTGAGAGTTGCAAAACTGCTCATTATACATAGGTCAGTAACCAGTTGCATCTCCAGGAGGCACTGTTCATTTACATTTCTATGGACAAGAATCATTTGCATTATAATCAGTTTTCTATTCTATAATTTACAGAGTTGTAGGATAACTCAAAGATAGTGAAAGACAGAACCCAGAAGAGTTCTCTAGAGTGCTTACCCAGTATACCTTTATGCTCATTTCAAGGACTTCCACAATTTTTCCTTATAGACATAATAAGCATGAAAAAAGTGCTTCCACTTTACCCTGGTCTTCATCACTCCATATTAAATGTCACCTGTTCCACTTATTTGTGTTGTTTGACTCTTCTAGCCATTTTAATATAAAAATTTGATATTCCTAGTCTTGAGCCAACTAGGGTAAAAGAGAGAGTACTGAGGTAAAATACAAAAATGAAAACATAAGTTTTAGACACTGAACTAAGTGATACATACCTCTTGAATAATGATCCAACCTTTTTCTAAATTCTTTAAGAACTAGAGTGTTTCTGAATATTATTATATTCTCTTTCACATTGCTTCTCTTCCTTTAGATCTGATTTTTCAAAACTTTAGTAGTATATCATTCTGTAAAGCAATGGTTCTTTTGAGATTATTTTAAATTAAGAAAGGCTTTTTACCTGAAAGTGTATGTTTTTTTAAGTCTTATTTTCTTTGCATAATTAATAGAGATCAGCCTGCAGAGCACAACAAAAGTTGGAAATTAGGTAGAAAATCTCTCTGACATAGGTGTTGAATAGTGAACAGGATCATTGAAATAATGCTGCTTTGGCAAGACCATCTCCTGGAAAATATCTCTAAAATATCTGGAGTTTGAAAAAATTCTAGTGATCTTTCACTGCTCTATCAAATTTGAGACAAGATTTTAAACTTGTGTGATTTTACTTAGTTTACAAGTGTCTGTATAGCTCATTAACAAAAACGTTTTATTAATGAGAAGTAACATGGGTTGATTTATAATGATTAGCATATTTAATTTGAAGGACTCTGCTTCAAAATACTTATTAGATTTTAAATAATTTATTATGCAGTGTTTAGTACATACTTACCCATCGCCCATCTTAAGTAATAAAATATTGCCAAAGCAGTTAAATTTTCTCCTCCATGTCCCTTCTGTGATTATTTCTCCTCTTCTCCAGAGATACCTACCATTCTGAAATTGGTGTTCATCATTCTAGGTATTTGTTATTATTTCATAAAAAATAATTCTATTTTATTATTTTATAAAAATATTTTTTAAATTATCTTTAAATTGCTGCATATTTTGTATCCCTAAATAGGGATGCAACATACTTTTGTTTGATTCTTTGTATTTGTGAAATTTGTTCAAGTCTATATGTATAGCTCTAATTTATTCATTATCATTTTTATGTGATATTTCATTGATTAATCTACATTTATTTTCAAATGATCACATGTTCAGGTAATTAAAAGAATGTGGTGAGAAACCCAAGTTGAACAATATTCTAGTTATTATACTTACTTACTTTCAGGACTATTAAAGTAAGCTTATTGTGAATCAGTTAGCAAGGAAAAAATAAATATTCATATTTAATATGAGCATAAATCAACTTTCCTATTGCCTTTGCACCAGCACATAATAAGTAATAAATAAAAATAAATAAAAAACATATTGTGCTGATTCAGTAGTAAGGTGCTGTTTATCTCAATTCTTTTTAATTTGGAGGTAATATATTCATTAGGAAAACTAAGAGTTATCAGTATTGATTAATGATTTGAGGCAGAGAACCTGCAAAATAGGTTGGAGGTTGCTTAGGGAAGTTCTGGTCTCAACCATGATTTGGTTTGATGTGCCTAAGAACCCTGTTTAATGAGTTGTGTCGTCTTAATTGACCACACACTGGTGAAAAACATAAAAACCAGTTAATCGTAGTATTGTCTCACAAAAGCTAATTCATTAGCCAGTAAGAACCTCAGCCCAGAAAAAGTTTCTGGCCCTTTAGTCCTTACTCCAGGACCTTAGCCTTAACAGGCAGAGAAACAAATGTGTTAGAAGAGTATGTGCTACTGATTTTTTTCTGATTGGCATGCCATGTATGGTCTTGTTATATATAACACAGAGGGCAATAAGCATGTAAGACAATGCACATTAAATTGCCGAAGTGAGTGTAACATAATGAGAACATTGACTCTTTCTGCCATGTTCCATCACAAATGGAAGTAACAATGTTGAGGGTGCGGAGATAGGAGTTTTGGAGATATCACAGATCCAAGTCATGGATATTCATATATGTAATCCATTATGCAAAAGTCCTTTCTTAAGAGTATAAGTCATTTATTACTAGGGGATTTTTCTTAGTTTTTTGGAAATACTTATTGATGTTTCTAGGCTAGCATAACAGTAGATATTTCTGTTGTATTACCATCTAACTAGAACTTGGTTTTCCTTTCTTTCCAACATGAGTTTTATGAGGTCGTGATATTATGCTGTCATGGAAAGGAAACCAGAACTAACAACGGTTAACAAGTACATCTCTTTTATTACCTATTTCCCCAACAATCTTCATTTTATTTGCCATTTGACAAATGCAGTCTTATAAATAGCAAGAACTCTGTATACACAGAGCGTATTTTTATAGTATATTAATATTGACTTTTAAAAAAGTAAGTTTATATATATTAATGTCAGTATTTTTGATTATACAGAAAATGAAACTGACTGATGTTTTCTGGGTTAAATAACATGATATCAAATACTGTATTATTTTACTGTATTAGTACTATGCTAATAATATATTATTATTTAATTTTTGTCTATAAATATTAGAACATATATTTGAATTTCCATTTGTATAAAGAGCATATTATCGTGAGTTCTACTGTTTCTCAGATAGCAAGACAAACTATTCACATGAGAATATATGTTGAAGATGCTACATCTATAAGCTTGAGGTAAATAAATAATTTGGTGAGATGGAGAACAGAAATTTTAATGATATAAGTAATTAAAGCTAAGATATTTTGGGATTTTTGGCATGGTATCACTACCTGAAAATATTTATATTTGCAAATGAAACATTTTCATCTGTATTTGAAAGGCTAGGCTGGAAATTAGCTATTTGGTACTATTTGGAATAAAACACTTAATCTTTCTTTTTTCTTTTCCTTAAGATTTTTTTTATTCACTTGTTTCCTCTCCCAACATCTTTCAAGTTATTAACTAGATTGCCTAAGGGAGAAACCATCTCCTGAAAAAGTGTAATGACTTCTTTAGGGGTTTTCATACTTGGCTCTTAGTTTCTCCTACCTTTCAAAATAGATTCACCTTCTTTGTTCACTTTTGTAAAGGAAGCATTGTAAGGAAGCTTTCCTACAGGGATTTTACAATATCTAGTGAAGTCTGATTCTTTTTTTTCTTAAGCTAGATACTTCCTCACTGAAAGAAGCCTTTTATCAGCATCTATTATGCTCCTTTCCCACTGCTATAAATCCTCTATATTTTCTTAAATAGAACAGATTATATTAGGAATCCACTTCCAATGCCATAGTGCTTGAATTTAGATGAGAGTGGTTTTTTTCCCTCCTAATCTCTATAAACTCTGATAGTTGCTTGAATAGAAGTTGCCTTTTTTGTTTGCTTTGTTCAGTTGTTAAGCTTCAATGGTAAGTGATGAGGGAACATGGATAAAAGAAAATCTTGAAAGACCATGAAATCCTCATTCAATTTGGAACAAACACCTTAGCTTAAATGTCTTTGCCACTTAACATATTTAAGTTCTTTGGTGTGTGAACACTTGTTCACAGTCTTGAATTGAGTATGACTTGAAACTCTCAGGCATTTTTAGAATACATCTTCTTTCTGATCATGCATTGTTTAAAGACTGTGTTTGATTCCAGAGCTGTTTATTACTACTTCAATCCTAAGTAAAATGTCTGAAACTGTATATTTTTTAAGTCAATATTAAATACAGCCAAGTTTCAAGAAGAAAATAGATTTCAATACAGAACAATTTATTTTACCTAATATTTTGAATTTATTTTTATAAAGTGATTCATTATGTTTAAATTTCTCAAATATGCAAAGCACCAAAGATATAGGGAATGATTTTCTTTTATTGATTTGCGGTCCTATGATATAAGATGGACTTATTTTTTCTACTGGCTAACTTTTTTTTACTTACTATATTATGGCCTTGCTAAATCAGATAACATTTCTTATTAGCTTAGCATTTCTCAACAATACCTATATTTGACATTATATTTAGTATCAGAATGTGTTACAATCATGACTGAATAATTTGTATACTATTGGATACTTTATACTTATCCATTTTAGTTATTTTACAATGAAATTTCTTATAGGAGATATTGAATTGAAAATTGCTTCTATCACTGTAAGTCCAAGAATTCTAGTTTATCACTCAAGCAACAAATAGCAATGCAACCTCATGGAAAGCACTGTCATAGCTCTTTTATGAATGAATGACAATTTTTTTGTAATTAATCTAAAAAAATGTGAATGCGTCTGTACTCCTGGTTGACAGCACTCCTTTGTGAAATACAGAATCACAGTGGCATCTATGAGTGGCATTCAGAAATGCTTAATGAAAATTCATCATCATGATGGTTTTTTAGGTCATCCTATGGAATCTAAAGTTAGCCAACATAAGTAGGATTCATAAAGGAGAAAAGATGGAATAGGGATGTGGTCAGAAACAAAGACAACTCTCAATCTGGTCTCAGGGGCTACTTGGTCTCTTGATTTTATACGCTCATTTATGCGTTTATTTATTGAACAAACATTTATTAAGAACCATGTCCCTGGACTAGGCACTGGAACTACATTATGGAACAAGAAAGATTTGATTTCTAAAGAAATATAATATGTAATTTACATACTTCACAGTTCACCTATTTAAAGTCTACAATTCAGTAATTTTTAGTATATGCACAGAGTTGTGCAACTGAGGGGAAGCAGAGTTTGCCACCCCAAAATATGTCTTTTGGGATATTGATTATTTTAAGCTGATCATTTTTTAAGAAACAAAAGATTCAGGAAAAATCTTCGATCTTTCCCCTAACTGCCTAAAGCAGTTTAGATGAAGGACCTGCTCCAGGAAGGAAAATATCATCATAGATAGCAATAGTTTAATATGAACTAGGTACGAACTAGGTAATGTGAACCTAGCGAGGTGCCTTTGACTAAAGTCTTTTCTGTGACTCATTGTTAGAGATGGCTCAGCAAACATTTATTTACCAAACATTTGCTTTTTCATCACCATGTGAATTGCCTTCCTGCCTTTTGAAGTCTGAAACCACAACTCCTCCTGGCCCCAAGTCAAAATGACATACAAGCCTTAATTGTAGGATCTTCCCTCTGGTCTCACATTCTTGTGGAACCCCTGATACATACATACATAGCAAATCTGGTTATTTTTTTCTGTTAATCCATCTCATGTTAATTTGATTATTAGATCAGCCAGAAGAATTTAGAAAGGAAGAAAGGAAATTATTTTTTTTTCTCCCCCACATAACCATTACTACAAACAGTTCGAGAACATTTGCTTTACCCGGAAAAGAAACCCTGTACCCATTAGCAGTCTCTGTATTTCTCCTCTCCTCAATCCCTGGCAACCACTAATCTGCTTTCTGTCACTGTGAATATTCTGCATACTTCATATAAATGGAATCATAGCTGGTCTTTTGTGACTGGTTTCTTTCACTTAGTATAATATATACAAGGCACTTCATTCCTTTTTATTGTAGAATAGTATTTAGTTGTATGGATGCATCACATTTTATTTATCTTGGCATTAGCTAATGGACATCTGGGTTATTTCCAATGTCTTGTTTTGACTATTATGAGTAACACTGCTATGAATATCATGTGAAAGTTTTTGTATGGAGATATGTTTCCATTCCTCTTGGGTATATACCTAGGAGTAGAATTCTGGTTCATATAGTAACTTTATGTTTAACCTTTTGAGGAACTGCTATATTTTTCCAAGGAAGCTCCAATATTTTCATTCCCAGTGGCTTTATATGAATGTGCCAAATTTTCTAGGTCCTTCCTTGTCAACACATGTTGTTGGTTTTTTTGACAATAATCATCCTAGTGGGTATGAAATGATATGCCATCATGGTTGTAATTTACATTTCCATAATGACTAATGATGCTGAACAACGTTTCATGTTCTTATTCATCCATTTGTATATTCTCCCTGAAGAAGTGTCAATTCATATGCTTTGGCCTTTTTAAAATTGGGTTATTTTTGTTCTTGTTGAATTGTAAGAGTTTCTTATACATTCTAGATATGAGTCTCTTAAATATATGATTTGAAAATATTTCTCATTCTGTGGGTTGTCTTTTCACTAGCTGGGTGATTGTCTTTGAAGCACAAAGTTTTAATTTTGATGAAGTCCAGTGTATATATTTTTTTGTCTCTTGTGCTTTTAGTTTATAGCTAAGAAGACTGCCTAACCCAAGACCAGAAAAGATTTCTCTTAAACTTTCTAAGAGTTTTATAATTTTAGTTTTCATGTTTAGGTGTTTGATGTATTTTGGAGTCATTTTTGTTTTTAGTGTGAGGAAAGCAACCAATTTCATTCTTTTACATGTAGATATTAAATTTTTCCAGCTCGATGCTTATTTTTAAATGTGAAAAAGAATCACCTGGAGTTCTTGTTAAAATGCAGAATCTGGTTAGTACTTGGGCTTGAGGGTCTGCTTTTCTACAAAGGTTCTAGGTGATGCTGCTGATAGTGGCCCTGGGACTATATTTTGAACAGCAAGGAAATAGACAACTACTGAACAAGTAATTGCAAATGCATTCTAAGTATGTATCTCCTTTGATCTTCTACCTAAGGAGTGACTTTCTTGACTGCTCCCAGTGCATGGGAGATAACTTTTCTACTGATTATCAGATCAAATTTCATTAAGTCAAGCCATACATTGAGAATTGCTAAGCAGCTGCACTAAGTCTGAATTTTTAATTTCAACCAGCAAAGATCATCTGGTTAGTTACATTGGAGCCATTTGTTCAGCTCTTATACCCATCATCGCTGGCTGGGGTGTGGGTGGCAACAATCAGAGAATATGGTTGTAGTCTGGCCAGAGACTAAATAATCCTATAATTTCAGAAATATCTGGGATTTTTTTTATCTTTAAATTTGAGAAATTCTAAATAGTAATTAATAAGAGTGAGAAAATTTTCATATGACTGCTAATGAATAATTCTGGGCTGAGAAGGGGGAAACAGAGTTTTCCTTGAATACCAGCTATCCTCCAAGTTTCATCTTTAACAGCTCTGGGTGGTTTGTGTGATTCTAGTAAGGGCTGTTACTGGAACATACTTAGTTGTTATGCATAGACTCTGGAGTAAGGTACTGAGTCTTTGTGGAAGCTTTCTCATTGACAGACTGAGAATAAGAGCTGTTCTTTGCAGATCCTTTAATGACTTTGTTTCTGTAACAAAGAGTAGGTACTGAATCTATGTTAGTCTTCCTGCTTTCCTATTTCTAGAAAAGATTCTCAGTGATTTACATACGAATGACAAGGTATGATAGGGCCATTAGATTAAGAATAAAACAAGCGACATCTAATAGAAAGAGAACATAGTTTTCTACAAAATCTAGTCTAAAGATGGTAACTCTAGCTGAATAAAAATTTAACTGAGCTTTTTGGCAAACATGGTTAAAAGGGAAATGTAATCAATTAGATAGCTCTTAAAATATAAAGATAAAAAAGCATACTAGTTAGAAGAAAGAAAATATTTTTCTTAACATTAAATTTATGTTTGATTATTTATAATGACTAAGAAAAATACTATAACCTAACTGACAATGCATAAAAAGCATCAAATGATAGATACTTTCTTTTTTTATCATGGTCTATAAAATTCTTCTAGCATCTTCCTACTGCCCAATGCCAGGTTTTTGGGTGTTTATTATATCAGTACTTTGCTTGCAGTTATCAAAATCTGTATTAGATTCCTGTTGCTGCCGTAAGTAAATGGCAAAAACCCTATGGCCTAAAACAAAACAAGTTTATCATCTTATAGTTCTGGAGATTCATAGTCCAAAATGGGTCTCACTGGGTTAAAATCAAGGAATCAAAAAGCCGAGTTCTTTCTGCAAGTCTTAGGGATAATCTATTTCCTTGTCTTTTATGAGTTCTAGAGTCTACCTGCATTCATTGACTTTTTGTTCCATAGACCTTTTTTTTTAGTTTATTGGGGTGACATTGCTTAATACAATTATAGAATTTTCAGATGTACATTATAGTTTGACATCTGTATATATTCTATTATGTGATTACCACCCCAAATCCAGTTTCCTTCAGCTACCATATATTTGATCCCCTTTATCCACTTCACCCTCCCCCTATCCCCCTATATTTAGCCCTCTTTACCCCATGTACTTCTCCCCTTCTCCCCTCCCCCTACCCTCTGGTAACCACTAATTCATTGTCCATGTCCCTGAGTCTCCATTTGTCCTGTTCATTTGTTGCTTTTGGGTTTATATCCCACGTATAAATGATATCGTGTGATTTTCAACTTTTTCAGTCTGGCTTATTTCGCTTAGCATGATTATCTCGAGGTTCTTCCATGTTGTCGTAAATGGCAGTATTTCATCTCTTCTTATGACTGAGTCATATTCCATTGTGTGTATATATATACCACAGCTTCTTTAGCCAATCATCTATTGTAGAACACAGTTGCTTCCATGTCCTGGCCACTGTGAATAATGCTGCTATGAATATCAGTGTGCAAATATCTTTTTGGATACAGGTTTTCAAGTCTTTGGGGTAAATACCCAGCAGTAGGATTGCTGGATCGTATGGTAGCTATTTAGGGAAATGCAAATCAAAATCACAGTGAGATATCACCTCATACCTGCTAGAGTGGCTATCATCAACAGGACAAGTAATAACAAGCATTGGAGAAGTTGTGGGTAAAAAGGACCCCTCATACACTGCTAGTGGGAATGTAAATTGGTACAGCCACTATGAGAAACAGTATGGAGGTTCCTCAAAAAACTAAGAATTGATCGACCATATGATCCAGGATTCATTGACTTTTAGTTCTTTTCCTCCATCTTTAAAACCTGCAATATCAGCCTAATCCTTATTACTCTGCCTTCTTTATTGGTTCTCTACCCCCTCCCTTGTCTTCTTTAATGGACCCTTGTGGTTAAATTGGGCCCACTTTCCAAATCCAGGATAATCTCCCTATTTTAAATTTAACTTGTGGTCTTAATTCCATCTGCTGCCTTAAATTCTCTTTGTTATGTAAACTAACATTTATATGTTTCAGGGATTAGGACCTGGAACCCTCTTTTTATGGGGGGGTACATTTTGCTGTTACCATAATACCATTTATGATATTAATCCTTGAAAAAAATCTGTGAGGATCATATTTAGTTCTGGTTATATAAAACATCTGTAAGAAGCTTAATAGAGTCCAAATATATAGCTTTTTGTGTAGTTTTACATGATCTAAGAATTAAGAGATTTTAGAGAAATAGATCACCTCTGGCTTCTGTTTTCACTTTTTAATATTGATTGTCTCAATTTGCCTTTTCTTCAGAATTGTATATCTGATCATTTGATGAGACAAGATTGGAATTTTTAATTTAAAACCATTTAAGCAACCAATTTTACTTCATCTATCTCATGTTTATGTCTGTTCACTCTCGCTCTCTTTCTCTTATGAATGGAAATCAATAGTCTTTTAGTGAAAAAGAGTGAACAAATACTAACTTATTGAAAGGATACTGACTTTTAGATATCACATAATATATATGCCAAGTCTCTCAGTACAAAGAATAAGTTGCTACAGTGCCAATAAGCATGCAAATAAATTTGCAAATCAATAGATGCTAGAATTTATTTATCTACTCATCATCTATTGAGCATCTAACATTGGAGGTGCAGTAGTGAGGCTTGGCTCATATGATATCAAAAGAAAATTGATTCGTTGGGAGGAGAATGGTACAAGTTCATAATAATGGATAATATTTCCTTGTCACAAAATAGACCTATGGTTATAGTTTTTTCTATACAAGATTGCATTGAAGATTGGAGTATCAGGATTTACTGTCTTGCCATCAGATTCAAGCATCATCATAATTATCATCACAGCAATAATAATAATAGCTAGTGTTTACTGTTATTATTATATACCAAGCACTAATCTAAGAGGTTTATAAAAAATTAACTAATAATCATAAAAAATATATGAAGTTAATTGAAAAAGGTAAGCCCAAGGCCACATTGTTTTTAAGTGAATGAGACAGAAAAATTAGTATGAAAATTGATCTGAATTTAGAAATTGAATACTTCCAGCATTCTTAGTTGGAGCAGTGTATTTAACATTGCATGTTGAGCTCAGAACTACTGCTATTTACTGTAGCAGTAGTTCTCACAGTGGGTGCTCGTTTGACCTTCAAGTATGAGTGTCTTCCTCAGTGTCACTGAGTAGAGCAGAGAACGTGGCTATGAATCTGATATTGCTTTATTACTGGCACGATACAGTAATAATTACTATACTATATTCCTAATGATAAAAATGAGTGAAAATTTAAGTATTTACATAAAAGAGGTTGCTTTTTGGATTTCTATGTTTTTTTTTGGTAAGTCACATCTCTTAGCTGCAGTTTTCTTGTTTATAAAATAAGGGTATTTGTTAGCTCTGTCAGGATCCTTAGCTCTGTAATTTCTACAAATCTGGGATTCCTTTTAATTAACATTTTGTCACCAAATCTAATTCTCTAAAAGGTTGATAGAATATAAGATTTAAATCCAGTGGATTATTCTATTTCATTAAACCCAGAAGATCTAGAGAAAAAAATAGAAAATAAGTATATATTTATATAAACATATAATATATAATTATGTGATATCAAATATAATTGTATTAATATTAGATCAATATATATGGTTATATAATGTGTATTTATATATAATATAATACAGAAATATCTGATAAATATCTAAACATGTATACATACATTTAAATCAGACTTTCGATATTTACTACTTAAGTAAAATCATGTGTTGTAACTTAGGGAATTAAAGTTGTTTCCTAGGAATACAAAAATTAAACAAATAGAGACTTTTATAGTATGTTGCCTTAAGATTCTCTTGATTTGCTTTGAAGTATACAGTACTTCTTTGAAGTTTTTTTTTATATATATTTGGTTTTAGGTTATTTCTCTTCCATTATATTTTTCTTCCATAGTCTCTGAGATAAACACTTTAAATTTGTAATTGAAATGCGATGGGTTTCACTAGATCTTTAAAAATCAGTTACAAAGTGTCATTTTTCTGTACATTATAATTTTCATCAGTAATCTGTAATTTGAAAGTATTATATATAGCTGTATTTTTCTAAGTTTGTGGATTATATTATCCTGACAATAATGAGAAAAAAAGGTTTCTAGTTAAATGAATATTCTGAAAGTATCATAGAATTACTGAATTATTTATTTAGGTTTCCTGGGGACCTTCATCTCAGAGAGCTTTTGAATATATTATTTATAATGAACATATAATACATGAAGATTAAAAAAATCCCTTTGCCAGAGAATTTACCATAAAACTGAATAAAAATCACAGAATGATTTTGTTTTTTGTGTGTAAGTATATAGAAGAAAGTCTACTTGATGTTTAACGACGATTTTCCTGCAGTTTGGACTGGAGTGGAAGGGTAGATTCAGAATAGATTTAATTTTCTACTTTATGTATTTTCAAATTAGAATATTTTTAATGTTTTTTTCATTTCTGTAATATTTACCTAAACATGTAATTATATTGAGTAACTATAATTTCTAGACTAATATAATTCCTGAAATCACAAATTTCATGTTATAGGTAAACAACAATTGGGAATAGATAAAATACTAGTCTTTTCCCCAGATAGCAGAGTATCTTTAGGAAAATTTAAAAAAATATACTTAAAATATTTATATATCTAATGTGTTTAGATGAATAATTTTATTTAAACCAATTAATACATTATGATAGTTTGCAACCTTTCACTCTTTTCATTTTTTTCATGAGTATCTGTTATATAGCATAACACAGAGACAAATATCACACCATATCCTCAAGCTTAGTCTAATAATTATACATTATTAGTCTAATAATTAACCCAAAACTTTAGACTGATATTTTGTTTGACAATTAGTGTTAAAGTCATTTAAAATAAAATGTGGGAAGAGAACCTAAAATAAAAAATTCAGAGAGCAAAATAAGTTATTTTTCTAATGTTGCAAATATCAACCTTAGTTCTTAAAATAGCTTTGATGAAGCTTTGAGGAAAGTATCCAGTATCTCGCCATTAAGTATAATGTTAGTTGCAGAATTTTTGTAGATGTTCTTTATTATTTTGAGAATGCTTCTCTGTATTCTGAATTTGCTGAGAGTTTTTATTATGAAAGACTGTTGGATTTCGTCAAGTGTTTTTCTATATTAACCGATAAGATCATATGATTTTTCTTTATTAGCAGTTTAATGTGGACAATACTTTGATTTTTCTAGTGTTGAACCAATATTGCATATCTGGAATAAATTCCACTTGTTCATGCTATGTTATTTTTTATGCATTGTTAGATTTGATTTGCTAACAGTTCACTGAAGATTTCGACATATGTATTATGAGAGATATTGATGTATAGTTTTTCTTTTTGTAATGCCTATCTGGTTTTAGTATTGAATTAATTGGACCTGTATAGTTAGAAAGTGTTCTGTTTGTTTCTGTTTTCTAACGCAGATTGGAGAATTGATATAATTTCTTAAATGTTTGGTAGAATTCACTGGTGAAACAGTCATGGCTATGTACTTTTGTTATTGGAAGGTAATTAATAATCTAATCCATCTTTTTTAGATATAGACCTATTCAGATTATCTGTTTCTCCTTGTGTGAGTTTTGGTAGTTTGTGTCTTTCAAGGAATTAGTCCACTTTATAGAATTTATCTGATTAATGGGCATCTAATTGTTTATTGTATTCCTTTATTATCATTTCACATCTTTTGGATCAGTATTTCATGAACCTATTTCATTGTTGATATTGGTAATTTGTGTCTTATCTTGGTTTCCCTGGTTTATCAATGTTATTGATCTTTTCAAAGAAGCAGCTTTTGGTGTTGATTTCTGCTTTAAATTTTGTTTCTTTCTACCTACTTTACTTGTAAGTTATTCTTTTTTTTTCTGTTTTCCTAGGGTGGAAGCTTCAGTAATCAGTTTTTAGAACTTTCTCTTTTTCTATACATATAGCTAATGCAATAAATTTCCCTCTAAGCACTGCTTTCGCTGCATCCCATAAATTTGAATAAATCGTATTTTCACTTTGTTTAAAATATGTGTAAATTTCTATTGAAACTACTCTTGATTTATAAATGCGTTGTCTAATTTCCAAATATTTGGATATTTTCAAGGTTTCTATTGTTGTTTTTTAGTTCAATTTTATTGTGGTCTGAAAACATACTCCTTATGATTTCTAGTCTTTTAAATTTGTTAAGGTGTGCTTTATGGTCCAGAATGTGGTCTATATTGGTGAATGGTCCATATGAGCTTGAGAAGAATGTATATTTTGCTCTCGTTTGGTGGAATATTGCATAAATGTTAAAATAGGTCTGGATAATTGATGACACTGATTGTTGTATCTTCTTAGAGAATTTATTCTTTTACATGATGTGGTATCCTTTTTTATCCCTGATAATTTTCTTTAGAACTGTTCCCTCAATCATTCTGAAGTCTGTTTTGTCTAAAATTACTATAGATATTTCAGCTTTAGAAAAATAGTGCTAACATATTATGTCATTTTCTATTCCTTTACTTTTAACCTGTGTTTATATTTCAAGTGTGTTTATTTTAGACAACATACAGTTGAGTCTTTTTTGATCTACTATGGCGATTTCTGTCTTTCATTTGGTGTATTTAGACCATTCACACTTAAAGGATTTTTAATTTCCTTTTGTCCCTTTATGAACATTTTGATATTTTAAACATATTTAACTTTATTTTGAACTTCTTTCAAAAGGTTAGTCAAACCTTTTAGGAAAATAATGAATTTCTGAAAACCTTTGTTATCCAATAATATTTATTTGAAATGATTAATGATACTCTTTACTTACTACTTATGCTTATATTGTATAAAATATAATTATTTATATGTAGAGTTTAAAGGATTTTTCTAAAATATTGTGATATATATCAGTAACAGTTTTTTTTAGGGGAGTTTTCTCTGGTTATAATAAAAACTGGTTCATTTGTAAACTCACTAAAAGCCCTCTGTTTTTCCACAAGATGTAACAGAACTTTGCTGTTGAATTCTTTAAAAAGTATGATTGGATTTTAGAAACCTGTTTGAACTTCATCTGGATTTATGTTGTTACTGTATTATGACATTCTTTACTCTTGTAACTACATGAAAAATTTGAAATATTATATTTTAATCAGGGTAATATAATCAATTCTACCAACTCTCTATTAACCATGAAGAAATGTCTTTATTTAAAACAAACAAATAAATTACTTTGAATTATCTCTTGATCCTGTCAAGTTTAAGAATGTGTGGTCAGACAGTAATCATTTAGAAAGATAATTCAGAATGCTGTTATTTAAGAATAATTCTCTTGGTTCTCTCATCTAAAAAGAAGCCCTTCTCTCCAAATCTTTAAATCTCACCTCTTTCAAGGCATTTTCTTCTTTTGATCTGAGAAGCACTGACACCTTTGTCTTTCTCAACCCAGTCTGAACACATATCCCTTAGGATCGTGTCACGATTTCAACTAGAAAACTCATTTGATATTAGTGATATATGGAATCTTAGGATCTGTTTCACTCTTCTTATTTTATAGGGCAACAAATATTTATTAAACTCCTACCGCATATATAGAAAAAGGAGTAGTGATATTTATATACTAAGGCTTTGAGCACAGTGTCACAGAGTCAGAAGAGGAAAGAGTTTCAGAAAGACAGAAATAATCATCAGTGTTAAGTTCAGCACTATTTTTTTCATTAAAAAAAGAAAAAATTATTTTCATTTAACAAGTGAAAATATTTCTAAAAGCTTTTGGAGTGAGTCTTACTATATGCTACACTTGTCTTTGTATAGTATAGTAAGTATGCCTGACCCTGGGAATTCTAAGATAGTTGAATGATGTAGATAGTGGTTTCTGCTTAAGTGTGTTTATGTGTAACTCTAATTTATCACTGTCCAATGATGAATAGATTTAGTGTGGCTGCATTAAGTAAAAACAAACATGCACACTCTTTTTTGTAAAAAAAAAATGGTTTTGTCATGTTGGCAATGGAAAATGCAGTTTTGTTTTGGTAAAGGCTGTAGAATAATTGGAAAAGAGTATCTTATGGTATTAAAAAATGTCTTTCTCAAAGCAATTTCAGATATTAAAGTTACTGATGGTCAATCTCTTGACACAATCATACATCAATAATTTCTTAAAGGCAGTACAGAATACTAATGGGCGATTTTTTTTTAGCAAAGAAAATGGAAATGAATTTTGAATGGAATTAATGTTACACTAAAACGAGATGATGAATATTTGAAATGAAGTATAAGTTCCTTAACAGAAGAAGCCTACAAATCATTAATTTTTTCACTATAAAACAAGGTGATTTTTCAGTTTAGCATAGTAGCACATATTATTAAATTATCTTTTGCTTATACAGTTAAAAAGTCTATTTTGGTAAAATATTTTACTTTATAAATAAAGCACTTCCGAGGATGTGATTTGGGTCATGTAGCAGTGATTTCAGTATGGTTAACAATCCAGGTGAAAAGAAAATATGCACAAATTTTGGGAACAGAAAAATACAGATTTTGTACACATCAATAATTTGTTTGGCTTGAAGGATAGGGTTTGTGGGTCCCAAATGCTGTGCCATTTTCTCTCCCAAAATCGCTTTTACCCCATCATTTTCCCTATCTTTCATTCATATTTAAATTTTAGTTTCAAATATCAGTTCTTCAGGGAAGCATTCCCAAACTCTCAGATATGATGAGAGCCTAAACTGTACTTATTTACTTCTACCTAGTACTTATCACACCTAGAATTAAATATTAGTTGTTTAATTGTCTTAATTATCATAGAAAGAAAGCTCCACTTGGACCATGATGAGTACATTCTTTACAGTTGTATCTCTATGGCCAGAAACAGTACTTTGAACATATCGTCTACTAAGTAAATGTTTTTTTGGATGACTGGAAGAGGAGATGGAAAAATGAGACTAGGAAGTATATTGGAGTCAAATCATCATGGACTTGAATTTTTTTTTTTAATTTTTTCTTTAGTCAATTAGGGGGCCATGAAGAATTTGTAGCGGTGGATTAACTAAAGGGAAGCAGAACTCTTGTTGGATTGTATATGTAGAAAGCTTTGAGTGTAGCAAGACTGGAGGGAAGTAGCCTATCAGAGTACTTACGGCAATTCACCTTGAAGATGATATGGCAACCACGGCATAAGAGATAGTGGCACTGGGAATAGATTCAAGATACATTCTAAAAGGAGAATTAATAGCACTTTGCCTTCAAGTCAGTGTGGAAGGGCATTATCCAAGATAATTTCAAGGTTTCAATCCAAGAGATAGGATGCATATAATGGACATTACCCAAGAAAAGGCAAGTTAAGAAAAAAACACATGATTTCACTCATACGTGGGATATAAAACTGAAAGCAACAAATTAACATGACAGAGACTCATGGACATGGACAATAGATTAGTGGTTACCAGAGGGAAAGGGGAAAGGGGGAGGTAGTTAGGGGTAAAAGGGGTCAAATATTTGGTGATGAAAGGAAATCTAACTTTGGGTGGTGAACACACGATGCAATATATTTGTGTGTATGTGTGTGTGTGTGTATAAACATTGTTGAATTATACACTTGAAACTTATTTATTATATTAACCAATGCCACTTTAATAATTTTAATAAATTTTTTAAAGGAAAAAAAGGGAAAAAATGTTATTTGGGGAGGAATAATAATAATGATAAAGGTTTTGAGTCTTCTTAATGAGAACCTGCTTTCTGTTTTATACTATCACAGATATTGCATATATTCTTTCTGATTTGCAAATAATGCAGTATTTTCTTTTTTAACCATTTCGGAAGATAAGGCTCTCAGAGGTTAAGAAACCTGCCTAAAGACATACAGTTAAGAAGTGTCAGAATTTGGATTTGACTCAGGATTTTATGCTGGCTCCATTATACTCTATTAGAGAGGATGGGATGCTATTATGGATAGATGATAGAAGGTGTATATGTATGCACAATATAGTATTTTAGTAATATGTGTATATATAATTATATATGTGTGTGCATATATGTGTGCATATGTGTAGGTATATGTTACATTAGAAGTTAAAACAAATTTATGTGTAGATATTTAGCAAGTGGTTGGAATTTTGAGACAAGTTTCTAGAGTAATATTGAAGTTGGAAATAGGCCATTGATTCCCATATAAAGTTTTTATATTTAACATAAACCTGAATATGTATAAAAACTTGCCTTACTAAATTTTAATTCTATTAGGTTAATAACAGCCATAGGAGAGCATGTGATGAGAATTACAACCCCAACCTTCTGAATTTTTCTTTTGTAGTAAGGTTGAAAAAATATAAGAATCATCAGTAAAAGGTTACAGTTGTTTTATTATCCAAAATATTTCTATTAAAAAGGTCTTGTGGTTATTTTATCCACTTTATGTTAAAAGTAAACTCATTTTAATTTACATTTTATGTATTTCATCAGATTATTTTTGCAGTGACACATAACTTAAAGCCTTTAAAAATAGCTGTTTATAAGGTGCCAATTTTGATATTGTGGGTTTCTTTCTCCTATAATGGCAGGTCCTAATGAGCAATGTAATGATCCAAGAAGATGAGAAAAGGGACTTAGTAATTGAAAATTGACTGTAAGGATAGTTCTGTAGAAGTATATTAAAATCATAAATCATCGAGTATTTGGGAGGTGATTATTTCTCATTAGAATGGAGAAAATGAATGTACTAGAAGGAAACACCTGCAATGATTTCGTCCATCCTTGTAAATTCTTGAGCTGTAGCTCTAGAATATTGGCTCCGATCTGCCTATGCTGAAATTTTTATTTTTGAATTGCACATATAATTTTATATTGTACTTCATAGCCTCATGCTTAACAATGTGTTGTCTTTGAAAGATATTTCATTTTCAATGTGAGCATGGCTTATTTCTTCAGATTGATGGCAAACTCCTCTTTTAGGGCTTGCATGTATTTTCTACAAATATTTATATTTTGTACAATGTCTAATAATAAGCTGAATACAAAATAAAAGATAATTCTTAGGAAATTTTGTAAGGACAGTATTTCTAGTACATAGAAAGATGGGGATATATCTGTTTCTATAAAACGACTCGGGAAAAATCTAATGAGATGGTACAATCTAGTTGAGGTTCTGGTTAAACCATATAACTTCAGTTTCCTCACCTATAAAATAGTGGTAATCAAACAATTTACCAGTTGTGTGTTATGAGAAAGTAAATGTTAGACACTTTTGGGAGCATTTGGAATGGTATGGCTTTTTAAAATTTTTCTAATGCAATCATGTGATATATACTAAAGAGAAGTTGGACAATATTGTTTTGTGTTTTTATACCCAGAAAGTTCTAGGATAGAAAAATAGAGTAACTTGAATGAGATGATTTTCAGTGATCAGGTTGTAAAAATTTTGCAATGTTTCTACATTTCTTGATATGCTGATCGATGACCTAGGAAACTTACTGGAATGACAGCTAATACTTAGGCCTTGTGCTGAGTTAGTACACAAAAATGAGTGAGGCAATCATGGTCCCTACTCTCATAAAATCTAAGTGTTATGAACATAGCAAAACAGAAAATATAAAACAAATATCGAGACATATAGAGAGTCATGAATCATTTGAAAAATGTAAAATGTTCATCATACAGCCATCTATCTTTGAATAATTTTAGATGATCTCAAGTCTTGTTATTGTTAAGCCACTTATTTTCCAAGTCACCTTAAATAATTTCACCATCTTTATATCTATCTTACTACTTCTTATGTCAAAGGGGACATGTGGTAAGTAAAATTTGAAATGAATTGCTTTAGAATCTCACTATATTGTTTCAAACTTTAAAGTTATCTTCGACATTTGTGTTTTTTGTCTTTATCTACATAATAGGAATAAAAATATCTGTACTGTATATATCACAAGTGGTTATTTGAAAACTTCAGAACTATAAAACACTATGCAAATACTACATAGGTTGATATAGATGTTTTCAGTTTTGGTGCCTGCCATCAAGACATGTGTTAGCAAGGTATAGTCTTCATATATTCTATGAAAATATTTCCATCATGAACTTTCTATTAATAAAAATTAATCACTTAAAAAGACTATTATTCTTTTTTCTGTCTTGTCACAGATTTAGGAATATGAACTAAAGGCATATGAAAATCCAGGTTTACAATGAAAAACATAGATTCTCGCTCCTTTATTTTTGCTCTCTGGTGTTTTACTCTGTTTTAGGAAGTTAGGGAAAATGTAGCTAATTCCATGTAATTGTAAACCCTCAGGCTCCAAAGTCCAATAGACTTCTCTTTGCATCTTCATCCCAATACTAAGAATGCTTTCTTAGAGAAGTTTAAAAATACTTTTTTTGAATGACTTTAATATCCCAGGCACTGTTACAAATGCCTTACATATGTGGATTATTTAATTTTCCTGCAATGCTAGAAGTAAGTTATCATTTTCCCTATTTAATAGATGAGGTAACTCAGCTAACAAACTGAGATAGGATTTGATCCCAATGGTGTTTACCAGGGCCTGCATTCTTTTCCATTATGCCATGGCTCTCAGTTTGTCATCTGTAAAAGAGATCTTGACTATTTTTAGTTTGTAAGGAACAAAGAGGACAATAGGTAATGAATAAATAGCAGTTTAGCACTGAAAAATATGATTAGAATGATACATCACAAACATTTATTGGTCAATGTATTTTTTCAACTCAGGGGGTGATATTAAAACCAGCATAACTTCTGAACAGAAAAGAAAAAAGAGAATATAGATAGTTGTTAATTTCAAGTAGTTAATAAAGAACTATGAAATTAGTTATTTATCAGTAGAATGAAAACATTAAGTATGACTTAAAAGGATGTAGTGTTTTTGATAGGCTGATTGTTAGTGTGAAAGAGACTATGTTTCTTCCCCACTAACACTTTTAAATTAGATGAAGTTTCTAATTTTTGTCAAGAATATAAAATCTAGAATAACCACAGAGAGCAGGAGCAGATGTAGACACATCTTGGCACCTGGTATCTATATTTAGGTAAAATAGCTCTACGAAACTGTCTCACCATTCTTATACACTTCAGTTCTTGCTGGACATTGTCTTTTTATTACCAGGGCTTATGTTACCATTCAGGAAGTTGTAAATTAACAGTGTATTTAAAGGGAATGGTAATAAGCTCAGCATTAGCTAAGGCCATATCTTCATCTGGGTTTAAGGTAATCATGAATCAATGTACCCCAAATCTGGAGGTAGAGACTACCCTTAGCACTCCAAAGAAAGACAGCCCTTTATCCTCAAGCTCTCACAGTCTGTGAATGGGTGCTCTGCATGTGGTGATCTTTAGAACTGTGCTTGAGATGTACGCCTCACACTTTAATTTGTGTTGGGAGCATCTGGGGAGCTTGTTATGGGGATGTGATTCATTCATCTTGTGGTTGGGACCGAGCTGTCTGCATTTTAGCCAATTATCAGATAATGCCCATGCAGCTGGTCAGCAGAAGACACTTGAAATAGTAAGGCTTTAAAGCCCAGATGATGTATCATCTAGGTAAGTTTTACATAATTTGTAAGGAATTTTAAAGATCAGTCTCCTCTGATACTCAGAGCCCAATCACTATATATTTTTTTTAATTTGTGTTGTTCTGTTTTTTTTAAGCTCTCATATTTCAGGGATTTCTTATTTATTGTAATTGAGATCTGGAAAATTTTTTCTTTAAATGGTTCCAGGAAGTGTTTGTCATTGATTGAATTACAGAGTGTAAGCATCAGAATTTGGGATTTGTTTTCTCTACTGAAAACTCCTTTTCCCTAAATTCTCTCTGATAAACACCATTATTTTTTCCACTGTAGAATGCTAGTACTTCAGTATTGAAGCATGAAGCCAAATCATAACTTCATCGGAATGTATTTTAACTTAAACAAGACCCTCTTTATTGCCTGAGGAAGGATGCATTATTAGTGACATGTGCTTTGTTTCTTGACACAGAAAACATGAATATTGTGTTTCTACTGTACCTTTAAGGTAAAATCAGTTTCATGCAAGCCAACTCCCTTTAATGATAGCAAGGAAAAATGTTAACAGCGCATTTACCAGCTTTTTTATATTTTTCAATTGAAATCATAATCTTGGAGATTCCTATTTGCTTTATCTTGAAATCAAAATAACTCCATTTGTGATATGATACCTGATTTGTAACAATCTTGGGTGAAGAATATTTTAAATTTTAGATGTTTTGTGTAGATCTAGTGCTTGCATGAAATTTATTGAAACCAAGTAACTCTTTGATTGAAATAATCATGAGCTGTAATGATTGTTCAAGTACAGTGATTCTTAGTAGGGGTGAAAAGGAGGCATAATCAAAGTTACCTCTGTAGATTTTTCAAAGGTTAAGGCCCTACCTGTCATCCAATCCCTCACCAGCCGTGCATTTCAGATATACTGTACTGGGGCTGAAAATCTCTGCCTATGTGTTTCAAGAAGATTATGTGATAATAAGTCATTGAGTTACTGTGTTTATCAAAAAATGTGGTATGATATTCATAACAAAATTTGTCATTTTTACCATTCATCTCCAGAATCGACTTAACTGTTTTTTAAAAATTTTTTTTCACTGAGATTATTCTTCTCTATAGTTTGTTACTCATGTTCAGTTAAATGTATACATATTTTAAATATCTGAGACGACTTTGTAAATGGGGTAGTTGAGTTCTATGTGTCTGAGGGCACTGAAAAAAATTGACTTTCAAAAATACGATTCCTGTTTTGTTGTTGTTGTTCTTCATGACTTCCTTTTTATAGGAATATTTTCTTTAAACATAATGACAGTCAATTTTACAAGCTGTCACTTCTGGCAAATGTTACTTTTTCCATGAGTAATTTTCTTCTTTCTACAAACAGTATTAGTCATCATATCTTATTACATTGAATATCTCCTAAAGTAAAATTCTTTGACTAATAATCTCACAAAAAATCATATTGAATAAATAATTAGAACCCTCATAAAGGAACAAATTTATTCTTATTTTTTGATAATGACAGTGGCCAAACTGATCACTTCAATAAATTGAAAATTAAAATGGATAAATTTCAGCTGAAATGGATGCTACCAATAATATTGTGGGAATTTGAAATAACAAGCCCAATACCCCTACGCAAGTCAAGCTTTTCAAACTACTGCACAGTATGAGGAAATTAAAGTATTTGTTACTTTAATGTAGTAACTCTTTGAATTAGTTGAAAGGCTGGTCACATCCTCTTCTTTAGCTACAGTTCATGTAGACTCTGGGAAGGAAAAGTACCGGATGCTATGAAAGTGAAAACACTGATGATTAACTTTTATCAAGGTTTCCAAGGAATCATTAAGGATTTACCAAGGATCAGGGAAATTTTTCTGAACTTTAGAACACTGACTTGATGCTGAATAGATGTTTGCTAGGTAAAGACAAAGGGTGAAGCATTCCTGGTAAAGGAGAAAGCCTCATCCAAAGTCATGAGTCAGGATGCAAGAGAAGGAAAGTGAGTAGAGCCAAAGGCTGGCTCTGGAAGGACAGGTTGGTGTGTGGTACAGAGGTGGTAGATCATGTAAAACCTTGTAGATGGCTTTAAACTTTTTGGACATGTTAAGTACAGTGGAAGCCACTGATGTATTTTAAGCAGGAAATTAACATTTTTAAATTTCAGTTTTTAGAAAAATAGCTTTTGCTACTAATTGGTGAATGAGGCAAGAATGTTTATGGAGATAAAGTTAAGCAGTTCGTGCTAAAGTCTAAGAATACTTATTTACTCTCTCTTGGTGTAAATGAGATGAAAGATACTACAGGAACACCACATGGGCTCAATAACTGGCAGTGTGATATACTTGCCTACAGGGACCTTAACCATACTTGAACAGCTGTTAATGTCTGTTGCCCTTAGGAAATTTATTTCATCAAGCATACCGTGTTTCAACCCTTATTAACTTATTTCATAAAGCATTATATATCTGACTGTGATCCCTTCACTCAGTGCTACTGTGCTCTTTGTTTGAGTGTGATACACCCAACTGTTCTCTGTAGCCATAGTTTACAAGTGGGAAATTTAAAAATCTTATCTCTGAAAATGCCTCTTCCCCCAGAAAATTAACATCATAGTCTCATCAAAGTATAGACTTTGGAATCAAACTTGTGTTTGAATTCTGGCTCTGCCATCTGCCATCCATTTGAACTTGAGTAAGGTATTTATCCTTTCTGAACCTCAGTTTCATCATCTGGAAAGGGGGATAATATCTACTTGTAAAGTTGTTTATACAAAAAGGCTTAGACTATGTACTGATGCATAATAAGCATTTAATAAATGACAGGTGCACAAATATCACAAATAAAAAAGGATACTATAGCTGACAAATGTGCTTAAAATCTACAGTGCAAGTTATTTTTATTACATATATCTAAATGAACCATATGCATATGCTAGTGGCAAGAATGCCTTTTAGATTTTTAGACTCAAAAATACATTAAATTTAAATAAAATTATCTTTTCTTGGCTAGCTTATATCATTGCATGTATACTTAAATTTATCTTATATTAACTGCCAAGCAATAAATTGCATTATGCAGCTTTAAAACATGAAAAGAAAAATAGATCATTTAATTGTAATACCTGATCTATTTGGAGATGCAGTACACGAGATAAGAGAATTTCTTTGCCTTCTTTTGTGCACCTAATAAAGTCTGGCATTTCTTTTTGAATCAATCTTTACACAGAAGTTTATTGTGATAAATCTTAACAGCTTTCTCAACACCTTTATTTTAAAAGGCAAATCATGCTTAAATGGGATTCAAATATGGTAATCGGTTAAACTGTAGGACCAGCTTTTTTCTATACAGTTGAGGGTTGATTTGAATGAGTCATTTGACCTATATTGCTCCTCTGAGTCTTCCCAGTGATGACAGTTTCCCCAGTGATGACAGTTTCAGTGATGTGGATGTTTGCAGTGGAGTCGCTCCTAATAAGGCAGTAACACTATTGTCTTTCAGACATCGTTCAGAAAAAAGTACTATTTTTCTCATCCAGAGCTATAAACGTCTATAAAATTCTTTCTTCTTCTTCTTCTTCTGGCAGCAGCAGCAGCAGCAGCAGCAGCAAAAAAAAAAAAAAGTCCTGCTAGACTTACAGCTTTTGTAATTTTGGATGTTGTGCTTTCAAGCTGACTTACCTATTCTTTCAAGACATACAAAGAGCTCATAGCTAAATGGTGACCAAAACTCTTGATTTGTTAATGCCTGGCAGTCATCCAGTACCTACCAGAATGCAAGACTCTCTGTTAATGAGAGATCAAGAACAAACGGCTCTGCCTGAGCCTAAAATAAGGCTTGCTGCTGCCTGCCCATTAATTGTAGACAAATGGGCCAATAGTTGCTGATGATAAAGCACAAACAATGAATAGGCAGCTATCATTTCTCTCAATTTTTCTATGGTTTTGTATACACAGAGACAGTACCTTGCATGTGTTTCAGAAAGAGAAATTCCCTGGCTTGGTTCTTACTTTGAGAGACGCTAACCCAGTAATATAGTTCCTTGCATGGCAAATTCCAACTAATAAGAATGGAAGTGCTGGTTTCCAGAGAGGGGCAGGTAAGAAGATGGAGTGCAGGGGAGCCCAAATGGCCTGCTTGAGGGTGGGACTTAGACTGGAATGTGAAGAGAGGAGTAGAAAGCTTCCTATCTATACAACCGAAGGTTATGTGGATTCATCTAGAAACAGGACTAAAAAATGGAGCAACCGAACTACGGTTTCTAAAGTCTGTGGAGTTGAGACAAACTGTAATTTAAGGACTAAATGTTACTACCCACAGTTATTTAATCGAACCACCATTTAAATCATAGTTTTGAGGGAAATAAACATTGCACTGGGTGGTAGATATTAATTACAAGATATAACTTTACTTTCAAAAAACCACCTCACTGTGGCCAGCTAGTTCAAGGAAACCACCATAAACAAGCTAACATTAGATTTCAACTATGAAGAAGTAGGTTGAGGGAAAATGAAAGGGGAGCTTTCAAGTTAAATAAGAGCATTATCCTGCCTACTCCTGGCCAAGTGTTCTGCCAACAGCGTATTTGGATTCACTCTGTGGGTTTAATTCTTCTCCTTGAATATTTTGGTTAACTTTATAAAGTCAAAAATAACAAAGCACCGCTCACACTGTTGGAGAGGGGTAACTGATTTGTGTGGAACCTGTGGCATTTCAGCCACTGACTGATATAGCCAACTGTGCTCAACTTAAGTTAACAGTTTTCCTAAGGAAAAAATCTTGGTTTGGAGTAAAGGAGTCCTTCCTTATACAGCAGGTCCTCCAATAATGTCGTTTCGTTGAGCATGTTTTTATTATAACTTTGATGAGATGCCATAGGAACTTAACTTTTGTTTATATCAATTAGCCTGTGGTAAAATTTATTTTGTTATATGTTGTCTTGCTTTAAGTTGCAGAATCTAGCGATGATAAGTGAGGACTTACTGTATTTGTAAGGTTTTATTTTATGATCATGTTAATTGGTTTTGGTGAAGAAAACTTGCCTTAGATTTTAATATAATGGTCGATAAGAGGAAACAAAGAGTTGCTTATTTTTCATCTTTTCCCCCAATTCCATGTTTCATATGAGAAATAATGTGATGTTAAGTGAGATATAGCATTTTTGTTAAGGGAGTGGTAGAACGTAAGATATGTATAGTCTTTTAAAAAAAGAAAATGGTCTTAATCTGCTATATTTTAAAGGAGTTTTTTTAAAACATTTGCCATATTCATTAAAGACTCATTTTAAATGTATCTAGACTTTCAAATATGATTGTCTACTTTTCATCTTAAGATTTCATTGGATGTAAATTGTGTTCAATTTTAAGTACTACTTGTGTATAAATACAATGTGAAATCCCTAAATTCTCTATGAAGGCATTTAACTTTAATTCTTTTACACTTTTTCAATTTTTACATTTATATGTACTCCCTTGCATTTTTATGTATATGTATTTGACTCCACCTAAAATGTGGCCACTAATCATTTTTATATCCCCTTTCCTACTTAGCATAATATTTATGCATAACAAATATTCTGTCCAAACCTATGAAAGTCTTATATATGAAATCTATGCCTTTGCTGTTTTTAAGATGTGGTACCCAACTAGCATTTTTTAGCATTTTAATAGAAGGAAAAGACTCTTAGACATCAGCTGTGATTGCAAATCACTGTGTTTTTACCTGAAGAGGTACTTAAATGCCCTTACAAACTCAGTTTCTTGTACCACAAGTAGTTTGAAACCAGGTTGTCAAGTTTCAGTCTACCCTGGTAGAATTCAGAGGATCAAAACCAATAATGTTATTTATGCATTTCCAAAATCTAGTGTCAAATTTTAACAGAAAACTGGTCATAAGCCTCCCATGTTGACAAACTTGGAGCTTGTCATTTGGGCAGTGTAGTCATGCAATGTGAAATTAGTGGGTGCTTTCCTTCTTAAAAAGTAGCAAAATAGGAAGCTTCTGTCCTCAGCACATAGAAAAAATACCTTTGCCAATGCATAAATTAAAGAAGCCGATGCAGAACCTAAAGAACTTGAATAAAGTCTTTTTTTTTTTTTGCTGTAATTTAAAATATTTGTCACTATTTTCAATTATGAAATCCTACTTCCTTTGCCAGGTATGATTCTCACTCGATTCAATTCATAAATGGGTTATCTTTTTTATATTCTTTTGGAATTAAAAAAAATGGTTTGGCCATGAATTGGTCATTTCCAACAATCTTGGCCCTTTACTCCCTAAGGTTTTAGTGACACTGTCAGTTGGATCAGTTCTTAAAAGTTGGAAACCCAGTGGAGATAATTATCAAAGAATTAAAGTCCTTTCTTGAATGACTAAATTGGTGTTATTTTCCATTTATATAAGGAGATTAGGTTAACTCTGAAATCTGTACTTGGAAAGTTTATTCTAGTATACTTTGCTGGAATTTAAATTTATGACATTTGAAAAATATAAATTGAAATTAAACATTGAGAGAACTTCTTGTGGTTATTATGTATTTTTAAAGTATTCCATGGTAAATGTGACCTGTAAGTCTGTTAAATTAAATGGTTGGGAGTAAATTTACTTTTACTTTTTGTGGAATCAACTAGAGTAAAAATAACAAATTGATTACATAATATTATATATTTTCAACTTTTACTTCATTTTATATGCCATCTAAATGCCAATGAATAAAAATCATACTTGATTGTCAAAGTTCATGGAATGGTTCACTTAAGATTTGTGCATTTGGTTATATGTAAAGTTTGCACTAAAAAAAAAACAAAAATATTGAGCTCTAGTTAATGATATGCATGCTGAAGTGTTTATGGGTGGAGAGTACTGGATGCAAAGTCTGAAACTGACAATGAAATAAAATGGAGTAATGGATAGATAGAGGGATGACTAGTTGTGTATATGTACATATGTGATAAGGCAAGTATAATAAAATGTTAGTTGTACAACCTAGATGATGTATATATTGGTGTTTACAAGTCTTCCAGCTTTTCTATATGTTTGAAAACTTTCATAATAAAAGTGAAGAAGCTTAAAACATGCTCAAATTATCATTCTACAAAACTATTAAAATAATGTAAGTATTCATGCTTTATCAAAATTCCTTATATTCACAGTGGTTATTGATTTTGTTGTCTGGAAAGCATGTAATAATGACTTTAAAAATTAAGTTGGAAAAATAGAACTTTTTTTGTTCAAAATTTAAGTTTAAAATTTTGTGCAGAATGTTAAAATTTAAAGATGCATTGTTCTTTAGTTTCTGCTATTTATGGAGCCGTTACCTGCTACTCGTTACTGAACAATTTTCTTAATGCTTAGACCTCTTGGGATACTTTCAGTACCATTTTCAATTAGAAGGCTGTGAAGAACCAGTTTTACCTTTAGATACATAAGTAAATTTCCCATTGAATTCAGGAGATACTTAATGAAAAGTTATTGTTAGTAAAATCTTGATATTTATTAAGTATCCTGAACTTTATTTTTTGAGGGTAATTGGTTTAAACTTTGAAATGGTATGGGAGGGATAGTTTTAAGAGATTATATAATGGTCCAAGAAGTGAAGTTAACACCTGACACTTTTCCTATTATTGGTTTTTGGCGCGAGATCTCTAGTTGAACATGGTGTCATCTTCCAGTGACTCATATATATAGAACTTCAATTCAGAGCTCCCTCACTAAAACAACAACAGTAACAACAAGAAAGTATAACTGTTTTTTAAAAAAATCCTGGCAAAATAGAGTTGGAGTACATGTTGGCATTAATTTCCTTTGCTATGCCAACATTTGAAAAGAAATGTGTGGTACATCATTTTGTTTACCATTTTTTTTTAATGTAAGTACTCCATTTTAATTATTTTTTAAAAGATTACACATATCAATAGCTTAAATTTTAATACTTATTAATGGAGGGACTCCATAAAGAAAGCAATTCAGTACCACTTAAAACTAAGTTGAATGTCACTAAATACAATATTGATTAACACATTTGATAAAAGAGTACTAGTGCATATGAACCATGTTTTTATTCTTTTTATGAGTCTGAGTGACATACGAAATTATGGGACTCATGAAATTTTTCCAGAGGTTCCTAGAGACCCCAGGCTACCATATTAGAAAACACAATTTTGGTGCTTTGTCTGTACAGGGAACTTTTCTAGAAAATTTAAAAAAAATGTCCAAATATGGATCCTGGAAGACAAAAGGGATCTTCTAAATTTGTAAGGACAAGATTCATATGAAACACCCTTTGGCATGAGATTAGATATATATTTGGAAAACAAAGATTTTAACAAGAACCTGAAAACGAATGGAAAAGTATATTTTAATTATACTATTGAAATATTCAAATGTGGGAAATAGATTACTTTTAAACTAAAAGAAGCAAAGGCATGCGAATTTTTTTCAAAGTCATTTCATTTTCTAGCTTCCTTTATAGCGAAATTAGTTGGGCTTCTGTCATAACAAATGTTGCTACAGATTACTTCTGTCATTTTGACTTCTAGTAGACCACATGGTGGGAGGAATTTTTTTCATTCCATTATGTACATTATGGAAAAATTTACACAGTCGATGTGAAGAAAGAAGATAATTTGCAGGCCCACCAAATGCTTGAATTTTTATTGCATTTCTAATTGTTATTATGGTGTTCTAAAATTTCCATATGATAGCTGGAAGGAAGCATTAATATTTATATATAACTTTTAATACCAAAGATAAAGCAGATTAATACATTTGAATGAATATTTAAGTCTCCTAATGAGAAGATAATTATGTAAAATTAACTATGCACATCTAATTTGGAGGGCTAAGTCATTTGTGGTACATGTCAGTACAGTCCACCTGATTTCATCACTTTTTCCCAAATATTTCTGTATTAGTTCTTGAAATCAGTTCACAGCATCTTTCACTTTAGTGTTGAAATGGGTGAGGGAGTGGAGAATCAGGCTTTAATGTAAATTTTGAATTTATAATTTATAATGTGAAACTTGCCAATAGTTAAAACTACCATAGACAATCTTGTGAATTGCCTGTTTGAGTATTTATGGTTTTCGTATATATAATCCTGTACAGTAATTATCAAGTGTGCTAAATTTTAGAACTACCAATCTAAACTAATGAACCAAAGGAATTCTGTCTTGCAGAATTTTGTCCTGCAACTTTGTTTTTCAAATAACTAGCAAGTACCTGGTGGTGGATGAGGGATGGATAGGTGATTCTATAGTTGAGCTATTTGGCAAGGTAGCCATTAGCTACCTGTGGCTATTTAAATGAAAGTTAATTAAATAAAATAGAAAATTCAGTTCATTTGTCACATCGGCCACATTCAGGTGTTCCCTAGTGGCTAATGTATTGAACAGGACAGAAACACATTTTCATTATTGCAGTAAGTTTTATTGAACAGCATTATTTTCAAGTGTTAGTGATTCTTCTAGGTTTTTCTCCATTTTGTTTAAAAATTCAACTTCTAAAAACATAACACATTGTTTTGAGAATTATAGATGCTATTTGGGTTCCAAGCTATCTGCAAGAACAATCCATTTTATGTTTTAGTTTTTGTTTTTCCTCAAAATATTCACATGGTATTTTAAAACAAGAGCACTCATGAATAGGAATCACTGGTACAGATACCGTACATTCCTTGCCATTTAAAAATAAGTGGTCAGCACAAGGAGAAAATCCCCCGTATAGTCTGATGACAAAGCACTTTTTTTCTCCTCAAATTATTCTGTAAATTGTATTTTGCAGCCTTGCTTTTAACAACCCATCATGATGCTTGCATGCAAGTAGTTAAAAATCATTGACTGATCTCATTTTAAATTCATAGCCACAATTCTCAAATGAGCTCTAAACATCCCCAGACGTCCTATTCCACTTCTATTTTCTAGTCTCGAAAGTGATTTTACACCTTTTCCTCTCTCTTCGAACCTTTCTCCCACAATAGATTCTGCTTCCTACGTGGCTAACCTTGCTTCTCATTTCATTGAGAAAAATACTTACAGTATTTGAGTTCTCTCATCTATCCACCTGCAAATCTGCCAACTCATCTGGTTTTAAATCTACTTCTCTGACATACTTTGCTATTTTACCATGGCTGACAGTCTACCTGCTCTTACTTCAAGCACAGTTCTCCCACTTGGACTCTGGAGTTCATTTCTTCTCAACTTATTCATGCATTTTATCCTGAAATTCTCTCGCTTCTCCTTCAGTATCAATTTCTCTGTATCTACAAATGTGTTTTGATATCTTCTAACTTAAAAAATAAAAACAAAAATAAGTTTCTTTGATACTTTTTTCTCTTCCAGGTGTTGCCTTGGTTTTCTACTCTCCTTACCCACCCCCTGTCCCCAACACACACACACAGACTCACTCACTCACTGTTATGACTTTTTTAAATTAACATTTGTTAAGTGGAGCACAGGGTGTTGGGTGGTGAGCCTAGGTTCAACAACAGACCACAAGGGAAACTGAAATAGAGAAGTTTATTACAAGGGCTGGAGGAAGTACATGGTGGTATGCCTTGAGGGAACACATGGGAATGGTTAAGGTGAAATGCAGATAGATCCAGAGTCAGGGCCTGGGCCACATGTTTTATTAGAGTCCATGGGTAGAGTGCTTTGAGGGTCCTGGATTTGGGCCACATTGGTCAATTCGAACCAAAAGAGTGGGGTTTTAAAGGTAAGCCCTGGGGGGGTGGGTCTTATCTAAGGGAGCTCACGAAGCATACAGGCTCTGGGAGGCAGAGGAGACTGCCAATCGAGAAGGCTGTTAATGAAGTCATGGCAGGAACTTACATTTGCTTGTGACACTGCGGGCTGCTGTCTAGGGCATGCACTTGCATGAGGGGCTAGTGTCAGTTTATGGTCTGTGCAGGCCTCTTGACCAAGCAAACTTGGATGAAAATACAGCAGTACCACCACGGAGTAGCTTAGCTAAACATTTGATGCACAGACATGCTAACTCAAAATCCTGAAGGAATTTTTTATAGTTTATAATGTAGTTATTTACCTCATAGTCTTTCTTCAATACAGTTTATTAGGCCTACTTTACTCACAAGGACTGTTGTTTTCTTTGCTTATTTTTTTCTTTATAATATCCTTAGTCCAAACGACCACTGTGTTGCCAATCCACGTCTCTGTTCTTTGTGTACTTGATCTCTGAGCAGAATCGGGCACAGCTGACTACTTGATTCTTCTGGAAAAACTCTCTTTTGTCTGAATTGCATAAAATCTTCCTTGTTTTCCTTCCTTCTCAGTCTCCTTTTCTCATCCTTTTTCTACCTCCAAATGTTAATGTGGGTCCTGTCTTCATTCTTTTTCTAGGTTAACTCACCCAGTCTAATGGCTTTAAATGCCAGCTGTCTGCAAATGACCTTCAACATTTTTATACTTAATCTTAACTTGTCTCTTGAATGTGAAGTTTATTTTTTAAACAGCCTATTTGACATACCATTTGGGTATGTATCAGAGATGAATCTCAAACTTAACAGACCTCTTGATTTCCTCCCAAAATAAACAAGTGAACAAACGTGCTCAGCCTGTTACTTTTCCAAGCTCCCCAACTCAGTAAAATGTATTATAATACAATGACTAAAGTCAAATCCATATAAACTTTTATAAACATCACGTATAATCTATCGATTAATTTTATCTCCTCTACCTCACATATCCCAAATCTCTCCACTTGGTTCTTCATGATCACTACTTTATTCCCTCATTGTTTCTCACCTAGATTATTGTGGTTGTTTCCTGTAAGATCTTTCTATTTTTGTCAGCCTGCAATTGTGTCCCTTCTCTCTCCTACAGGTGATATAATCTTTTAATTTACAGAACAAATAATATTACTTGGAGTTCCCTTCATTCTAGTCTGAGGTCAAGCTGTCTCCTGCCTTAGTCTTTCTGTACTAGGTTTTCCTTGCATGAAACGTTCATTCCTACTCCAGATATTCAGTATGTGGGCTTCCCATTGTTTTTCAGGTTTTACCTTAAATAACACTTCTCAGAAATGACTTTGCTAACCAAACTAAAGTACCTATTAGTCACTCTTAATTGCTTGAACCTATTATAATTGGTTGTGGAGAATTTACACTCCGTAAAGTCTGATTTTATTTATTTATAAGTTTATTGTTTTTCTTCATCTGTGAGAATAATCTCCATTGTATCCCCAGGGTGTAGAGCTTTGCCTGTCCCAGAATTAGAACTCCGAATAAATGAATGTAGGAAGGATGAAGTCAATAGCAGCTGCACTGTTGATTTTCAAGTGCCAGTTGATATTTAACTATTTGAGATTGTGGAGCTATCAAAGATCCTCATTCTGGTTGACATTTCACTGAGGCAAATGATGACAATATGAAAATTTTATATTAGGACCTGGATGTGGCTATATCCAGTATATCAACTTCCTCTTCTCTTCATCCTTTACTGCAGTCACCATGGTAGTAACAGATCTTTGAAATCAAACTTATAATGAATCCCACTTGGTATATGTGACTATTCTGAGAAACGTGTTGAAAGGCAGCTAGACAACCTGATAATTATTTAGTAGCTTTTTTTTTTCACTGAACAGCTGTAAATAATATTTTTGATCTCTGCCATCAAGAAATAAACAGCCCATTCAGAATTTAAGGCCTGGGAATGATTTTCACATGTGCAGATAGACAGATATCTGCTTTTTAAGTGTAACTGGTTTACATGATGATTTATATCTACTTCAAAATAAATACTAAATCATTTTTATGGTTAATATGAAGAGTTTGTAAATAGTTCTGTCCTTTTAATATTTTTATATTGTTGGAGGAGGACATTTCACATCTAAACCACATAAATAGCTTTTTTTTTAACCCTCTGTGTTCCAGTGTAACAAAATGGAAGTAAGAATGAGTATTTTGGTTGTTCAGTTTTAAGAAAGAGTGTTTATCCATACTCTTGCAGTGGTATCTTTCTAAAAGCTTGAATAACAAAGGTGAGAGTCAGTATTCTGTAGACAGCATAGCACCACACTAGGTCCTTTGTCCATCTTGCCAGTTATTTTCCATAGTTAATAGTTTTTACACTTTATAGATCCAGTATATGGTAGCGCTTGAACTTAAGCATTACATCAATACTGTAGTCCTTCTATTTCTCCTAAGCACTGTGTATAAGGTATATATATTAGCTTTAACTCATCTAAAAAGATAATTTCTAATTATAAGGAAAATATTGAAAATTCTTTAAAGTAAGTCAGAAACTTGATCATAAATTTCTTCTGCAAAAGCGGATTGAGGAAGGTGATTGGGTTTCTAGGGAAATACCAGCTCCAGGCTGTTCTATAATATCATTGGACATTTGGGTGGGGTAGACTTTTTGAAAATATATGTGTAATGATATGAATGATAGAGCACAAGTATTGTAATTATTTAGATTAATTATTTAAACTTGGTTAATATAAAATTAGTTAAGGAAATGGTCTGCATTACTCCATCATCTCTATTTTAAAGTGTTTTCTTTACAGTTAATTCTAACCAAGTTTTGGAACCTTAGGCGCTTTATTTCTCTCCTACCATCACTTGTTAGAAAGTTTTAAAATCAAGCTCTTTTAACATTAAAAAGTAAAACTATGGGAAAAATTTTCAACTCAATTACACAATTATAAGTGTTATGTATGAAAATGTTTAGAATTTAAGTACTTCTCTTTACAGACAAAATCATATAGTTTTGGTTTATTATCAATTCAGTTCCTACTATGAATAAATCATTCAATTTTAAGTTACTAAAACATTTTTCTCCAAATCCTATTATTAAAATTAGTATATATAAAATATAGCTTTTGAGCAATATTTTATTTGCTATCATTAATAAGTATTTAACCACACTGTTTTAAATTAGTTATAATTAGTTAGCTAATGATGTATAAATTATTAAATCTAACTTGGAAATTTTATTTAGAAAAGTATTATATAGTTAATTGAAAATGATTAAAATAGAATTGAATTGCTATTTGTTATTTAGTATTTTATTGCCTATCAAAATAAATAATAGCCACACAAACTTATTTTCCAAAGTGTTATCAGTTTTATATTTATTATAAAGTTGGACATGTAATTATACCTAGAAAGAGACTCCTGAATATATTTCATACTTTATCTTAAATAGTAATTTTTATGATACATTTTTCACATAGGTAGAGCCTAAGTTTTATTTATATGCAGCAGGTACATAAATTGAGTTAGAGAGATGGTCTAATGAATATATAACTTGCATATTCTTATTGGAATTTGCCATATTAAAATCATTATACTTTTTTTTTGCAAATACCTTTATTCAAGGTCTGTCTTCTTACTGTCTTAATTCTAAAGTATCCCTTATCTTTTAAACAATATGTCTTGTAAAAAGATTAGTAGACAGAAATCTCATTTAAAATGAAGTAGTGACTTAAGAAGGGGAAGTTCTCCCCTGTGATAGATAGCCAAGTACAACAGAAAAACTCATTGTTTGCAATAGCTCTCCAAAATTCCTTTTGTGAAAGTTTCCTTCCCTTTGTTTTAACGGCCTTGCATTTGGCCTGCTATGGTTGTGTGGTATTGATTACAATTCTTTGTTGTTCCCAAGTAAACCCATTTTGCTGGAGAAATATCTGGCTGACATTTTGCTGATGGTCAACTATTTCATAATTTTCTCACAATTTAATGCAGAAAGTTTTATAATTTAAGATTTTTCTTGATTCTTGTTCTACTGAAAAGGAATGTGCGCTTTTGTGTTTTGATTAATATGGATAAATACATCTTCAAATTCAAGTGCTAGTGTTTTAGAAAAGTAATATTTTGTTTTTGCTCTGTTTTCTTTTAAATGTTAGTAATAAAAGAAACAATTAACCTAAATACAAAACAGCATAGTGAAGGGAAAATTTCTTCTTGAGTCCTCTGAGAAAGAGCTTTTTCGACTTTTTATGTTTCTGATTTTTACCATTGAGTATATAACTTTACAAATTTTTGCAATTCAGCTTATTTGTAATGCTAACAGGTAAAATAGGGAAAAATCATTAAGAAAAAACAATGGGAAAGAAGTAAAAAGGGAAAATTCAGTCCTAAAATAATAGCATCCATACTCAGATTATTTTCTTACAATAGTTAAAATGTTCTGTATGAAAATTTTATTTTCACAGTGCCAAATTATTCTCAAATACTAAAACTAATGCTAATCTTTCTCAGGTAATTCTACTCCTAAACTTTCATTCCTAAATGCTTGGTCAAGGTACCTTTTTTTTGTTCATACCCTGAAACTGTATACTTCTTTGTATGATTTGTTTAATTAATTAATTCAAAGAGTTAATTAAATAATTCATTAATTCCAACAATTCATTATTTTTATTTCCATGAGCCAGCACATTTTCTTTGAATGTGCATTAACCATGTGTCAATAATCTCTTCATATTTAAGCTCGGTATTAGTGTCAGTAGATTTTAGGCTTGGATTTACACATCTTAATTTTCATTGGTTTGTTTTCACTGTTTAGATCCTTCACTGTATAGGCAGAGCTTAGAGAAAGCAAACTTTCAGGCCTTTTTCACTGGAGTTTTCTCCCCATTATACCTAAATGGCCATTGTGATAGATATCTGCCTGAATGTTCATTTCCTGAAACTATGTAGAGAAGGTGTTGGAGAGTGTCTTCTACCAACATTTTCATCCTGCAATTGAACATAGCTTGTTATCAGTCAGTAAGTTTATTGTCCATCTTTCATTATTTTAAAATAATTTTTACAGAGAAATGGATTTGACAGAATGAGATCTTTTAAGTATAAATAAATCATTGTCAAATTATATCGAAACAT
The DNA here is from genome assembly GCF_014176215.1 of Rousettus aegyptiacus. Taxonomy (NCBI): domain Eukaryota; kingdom Metazoa; phylum Chordata; class Mammalia; order Chiroptera; family Pteropodidae; genus Rousettus; species Rousettus aegyptiacus. The sequence goes on from NW_023416312.1 coordinate 14,640,884, forward strand.
TTATCTTTATGATACTTTGAGCATAGTACATTAACCCATATCTAAAAGTGTTCATGAAATCTTTGTGTTAGTTTGCTTGGTTGTTGGTATGGACATTTTTCTTCCTTGGAGTTAAAAACTTATTTGGAACTGATTATTGAGCTATAGTTCATATACTATACAATTCACTCGAGCGAACAATTCAGTGATTTTTAGTATATTCACAGAGTTGTGCAACTATCACTGTAATCGATTTTATAATATTTTCATCACCACAAAAGAAACACTGTGCGCCCAACACCCCCAGCTGTAGGTACCAACCTGCTTTCTGTTTTTATATATTTGCCTCTTCTGTATATTGTCTATAAATGGTATCTTATGTGATGTCTTGTGACTGAATTCTTTCCCTCAGCACAATTTTTTTTGAACTCCATCTATGTTGAAGCATGTATTAATATTGAGTGGATATACTACATTTTATGTATCTCTTGATCTGCTGATTGTCATTTAGGTTGTTTCTACTTTCTGGCTATTATAATGCTGCTGTGAACATTTATTTACAATGTTTTGAGTGGATGTATGTTTTCATTTATCTTAAGTATGTACCTAGGAATAGAATTGCTGGGTCATACTGTAACCCTCTTTAACATTCTGAAGCACTATCAAACTTATCCAAGCATTTGTCCCATTTTACATTTCTACTATGTATGTACAAGGATTCTAATTTCACTACCTTCTTTACCAATACTTGTCGTTTTTTTAAAATTGTTATTATTATAGCCATCTAATGGATGGGAAATGGTATCTCATTGTGGTATTGCTTTAAATTTTCCAGATGACTAATGATGTTGAGCATGGTTTCATGTGTTTATCAGCCATTTCTACATTGTCTTAGGAGAAATACCTGTTCGTATGTTTCGTCCATTTTAAAATTGTGTTATTTGTCTTTATCATTAAGTAGTGTTTTTTAATGTATTCTTGGTACAAGTCCCATATATGATTTCCAACAGTTTGGTGGGTTGACTTTTCACTTTATCAATGTCCTTTAAAGCACACATGTGTTAAATTTTGATTAAGTATAATTGACTGATATTTTATTGCTTGTAATTTTGGTATAATATCTAAGAAATCATTGACTAATCCAGTCACATTTACCTCTGTATTTTTTTTAGTTTTATTATAGTTTTAGCTTTTAAATTTAGCACTTTCATTTCAATTTAAATTTTGTATATGGTAGGGGTCCATTTCATTCTTTCGCATGTGGATATATAGTTGTCCCAGCACCATCTGCTGACAAGACTTCTTTCTCCTATTGAATTGGCTTGTACTCAGGTCAAACTCAATTGAACATAAAAGTAAGAGTTTAGGATTGGGGGGGCAAAATAACATAGATGATAGAAACTTCGTTCATCCCCTCTTGCAGCTACATCAAAATGGAGATAGAAACGCGGAGCAAAGGGGAAACAGAGTTGCCTGAGTATTTAGATGAACGGAAGCCCTACAACTAGGGAGAGATATAAGAATCACCCTGCAATGGTAGAAGGTAGGAGGGGGTAAAGACATGAGGATGCTTGGTCCTGAGCATCTGAGTGAGACAGAGGCTGTGGCAGCAGCACCTGGCAGCTGCAAACACCTATTAAAGGGGCTATGATCTTGAGTGGACTTTCATGTGACAGACTTGTTTGCTCTAAGTACCTGTGCCAGGTAGGCTACACAGGGAGCACTAGGGACTTACAGGGGGACACTGAGTTGTTGGAGTAAGAGACAGAGGCAGAAATGCCGGTGGTATTCATCGTTCCTCTGTTGACCCCTCCTCGCTCCCAGTGTACAGACACAGGCACTGACATAGCTGAGACCTCATCAACTGTAATTAATTTTAATAACATATTTTATTAAAGTCAGTGTACCTAAAAATGTAGTTTATTTCCTGATTCACAATTTTAATTATTAATCTGTATGTTTGTCCTCTCATAACAGTATCACACTGTTTTTAAAACTATACCTTTAGAAATTGGAAGTGTCAGTTCTCCAAATTTCTTTTTCTTTTCCAATACTCTTTTGGCTACTCAGGGTTCCTTGCAATTCCGTATAAATGTTATGTTTCATTTTTTCCATTTCTTAAAAAAAAAGCCATTGGAATTTTGATAGAGATTACATTGAATGTGTGGATCAATTTTGGGAGTATTGTCATTTTAACAATATGAATTCTTCTGATCCATGGACATAAGATGTCTTTTCATTTATTTAGTTCTTTAATTTTTCTATAATTTTTGTAGTTTTCAGTGTGTCTTTGTTTGGTAGTTTATATCATTCTAAGAATTTTTCTATTTTCTGATTTATCTGATTTATTCACATACAGTTGTTCATAGTATTCCTTATAATCTTTTTTTATTTCTATATGTCCAGTATAAGGAGGGAAGACCCTTCTTCATTCCCAATTTTTCTGATTTGAGTTTGTTTCTTCTCAGAAGCCAAAGTAATTTCTTCCTTGCTCCCTTAATAGTTTTAATGCTAATTACACAATAAAGTTCTATATACAGGATAACTGGTAATAAAATGAAATTAAACTGCTTTTCTATATCCTCTGATAACCAGGGTATTAGGGAGAGGGATCATAGCCTATAAGAGTACATGTGTGAATAACTTAACCTGCTCATATCATCTTTTTTACTTCCTTTTCCTCATTGTAAGTACAATGTTATATATATCACTTTTTACTACCTGTATCAGTAGTTCTCTACTTGCCAACTATGCTTTTATTTCTGCGGTATTTGAGTTTTATGTCCTTAATTGAGGTTTTTTATGTTCAAAAGTAGAATTTTCCATCAAGGGATAGAAAAGAAGAAACTGTAATCAAACCATACTTTAAAATTAAGAGAACAATTTCAGGAAAATGGGTTGCCTCCTTGACCCTATTTTCCTTACTCTTTTAACCCTTTTTTTTTCCAATCACACTGGCTTGCAGTTCCTTGAATTCAAGCGCAGTCTCACTTCATGGCCTTTGTAAAACTCTTTCATCTGCCATAGGTATCCAAGTACCTTTCTTCTTCATCTATGTTAAGTCTTTGTTCAAGAGTCACAGTGAGGGCAAACCATACCACCTTATTTAAAATGGCAAGGTCTTATCATATCCCCAAGTACTTATTATGTCACATTCATAGATTAATTTTCTCCTTAGTATTTATCACCTTCTAGTATAGTATATCATTCATTCATTCATCCTTTCATTCATTAATTCATTTAGAGTATCCTTAGATTCTTTTCTAGAATATAAGCTCTCTGACACAAGAATGTTTCTTTGTTTTCTACTGCACCTAGAATAGTGCCAGATATAATTTTTAACAGATGACTAAATAAATGATCTAGGAGTTTAACCTATTCAGAAGCTAAAAAAGGATTGTTTTATTTTATTAAGATTATTTTTTATGAAAGTATAGTTGAAATACAATATTAGTTTCAGTTGTACAACATTGATTTGACATTTATATAGGTTATAAAGTGATCAGCACATTAAGTCTAGTAACCATCTGTTACCATACAAAGTTACTATGATATTATTGACTATTTTCCCTATGCTTAAACAGAACTATTTTGGAATAATATTCAGTCTTGTGCTTGAACACAGTGTCTCAAAAGGATTTTGTTTCTTTAAGGGCCATGAGACTGCATTGGTAAGTTGAAAATAAAATTTTTCTTCTCTGTGACAATTTGACCTGGAAACCTGATAAAGATAAGATACCAAGTATACTAGAAGACAACATTGATTATAGTAAAAATCATCAATGATTGGCAAATTGTATCAGGACTGAGAGAACTTTAAATAGCTTACTGAGGGGCGGCAGTGGCTTTGGGCTTCTCTGAGTGCGCTGGCTTTTAAAACTCGAAGCTCTATCATAGGGCCATTGCAGGAGATACTGGATCTTATATGGCTTGAGGCTTTTAAGCCAGGGAGACTCCTATACCTGTCCAATATGGACATTGGGTTTCATCTGGAGAGTCAAAGAATGTTATCTCATGGATGGCTATGTGGACTATCAAACAGACTCTTATTGAAGAATAATGCCTAATGCTGCCATGCCAAGCCTGCTGTGCTTCTGTCTTATCTTCTTGTGAGTGAATATGATACAAAGTATGGGTTGTGGTAGTCCTGTGTGTCTGAATATTCAGCAGAGCCTGAGATGCAGGCTGAGTTTGGTCCTAGAACCAAATTCATATAGCAGAATATGAGTTTAAGCTGCTTGGTATTTGTTTGGGAGAAAGTTCAGCTCACATATATTTGCACAGTATGTTTATAATTAGCCAAATGTAGGTCATCTTCATTGATTTACTCTGATCAAATTGAGTTACCTTGAGCAAATCCCTTACCCGTTGAGCCACAGCCTCTTCAACTATAAAACTGAGAAAATTGTAATTGATATTCTCTAAGGTGTATATCTAATTGAGCATTCAATGACTACCATAAGATTGTTCACACTGTTTGATACTTTTGTACATACCTGAAGACTTGAGGTGTTTCAGATGATTTTTCTTTGGAAAAAAATCATATAGAGAACATTCTCAGGGCTACAGACTAGATAAAAGGCTACACTTTGATCATTGTAAATGTACCAGTGAATATTGAAAATGTCTATTTTGTGTGTTCCTGAATATAATGTAATAATATAATAATTATATGTGTGTGTATATACACACACACACACACACACACATATATATCATATTATGGTAGTGCTTTGGGATGAAATGCAGAGACCTTAACTAAGAATCAGTGGTTTTAACTTTGGCTAGCTTTATGTATGAAAATGGATGATACACAACTAATTCCTTTGAATTTCATTTTCTTCCTCTTTACAATAAATATTTTGCATCACAGGAATTCAGTTTCCTTTCAGTTGTACAATCATGTGATCAATAACATTATATTCTTCAATTGATGCATTCTGCTTTGACTATTTTAGTCAAAAAAAAAAAGTAGTGACTCCAATACAAATTGGCAGAGGATTTGCCAAATTAAATTTCTGAGACATTTTTTCTCAGAAGCTCTGCCTCTGGGAAAACATTCTTTTATAGATGTTTTCCTTATTGGCTCTAACACTATTAATCTTAGCCCCATTGTCTGACCTTGTCATTTATGCTGTATCCTCTGTAAGGCTGATGAAAAATTCTGTCAATAAGAAATATATTGAGAATTTCCAGTTTGCTTTTTTATTCATTTATTACCTTGTCTTTGGAAATATATTTATGTATATATTTGCATAAGAATTTACTTTCTGAAAACAGTAAATAACATTTAGCCCCTTATGTTGCTAGTTATATTGAATAATTACTTTAAGTTTCTCTCTCATTCCAGCGAGCACAGGATCCTATGCTAATAATCCAAAATTATTATTTGTCATGATGTATGGCTATGTCATATCTAGACATAAGGTAGAATTCATTATTTTGCTTGGGTCCTTAGGCTGTGAAACTGACCACATTTTACTTTTCTGCCTTCTTGAATATCGAAACTCCCATAAGATAAAAATGAGAGGGGCTGATCTCAGAACACAGTGGGTGGTATGCAACTGCTCTTTAGGATGTTATTGGTAGTTACTCCCCCCCCAAACATTAAAACTTAGTGGCAGAAGTAGGAAGAAGAAAATATCTCTTCTGTGTCTACAGTCTTTTTCGGTGTCTACATTTCTAATTTTTAGTCTGGAATAAAACCATGATTACTACCATCACATGGGTTTCTCATGCTAAATAGGACACTCAATGTATTTCATGCATTCTAAAATGCACTTTTTCCCCTCACATTTTAACATTTCTGAAATTGGTAAATATTTTATAATAAATTAGCAATGTCTTTCTTACTTACTTGAACATAAAATAACATTGAATTTTACCATCAGGGTGTCTTGGATTCAGACAAATTCGCTATGTCCAAAGGCATAGGAAATGACAGACCTCAGATTTCATACTGTCTCGGGTTTATCAGATAACAATATGGTTCTTAAAATTGAACTGATTAATCACCCCATTATGAGGTTTTACTATACATGTATGTACATTTTTACTTTTGTCTTCCTCTTTAAAGCAGGTGTAGCTGCACAGCATGTATTTAACACACATGGTAAAAGAGTCACTTTAAAAGAGAATTTTTTTATATTTAATATGTGGATACAGAAATAACAGAAAAAGATAAATATGCTCACCAAATGCAAAGAAAATTACATTCATATAAATACCTCTTATTACCTTCTTAGCTCTGCAGAAAATATGAAACCAGTTGGAATGTTCATTTTATGTGGCTCTCAAGGTACTGTTATCATAAAGGTAAAATGAGAAACAGTAAATTATTGTGAAGCGTAGTAGTAATAAGAGCAAAGAAGGCATATATTTATGAGAATAAATATATTGAGTAGCATTTGGCCAAAGGATTGAAAAACTCATTTGAATTTATTTCTTTTAACCAGTGTAAATAAATGATTTATTGATAAAAGCTTATTTCTAAGAGTCCTCCCCCACCCCAAATTTACTGTTACCTTAAGAAGTGTTTCTTTTCTTATGAAGAGTTTGGAATATGGTCTTCTTATCACATAAAACCATTGCAATATCAGAGGTGATTTTCTTTCTAGAAGTTTTAGAAGATGTCATTATGTGTCATTCTAGACAAATAAGATGTGGTTGGCTTAAATGTTTTAGAGGTCTCTGAAGAAAGAAGTAACCTGTTGATTATATTATGCACTGCTTGGGGAAATGGAAAGTCACAGCCAGGATAATGCTGTCTCTGCCAGTTGCATTTGATTGTGTGATGTGCTTGCCTTTGGCACTCGCTCTGTCATTTGAAGGAGCAGATAAATATCAGCACTATGTCAGATAAACTTTACCCACTACTTTTTGGATATATCTATGGGTGATGAAAATTGTCGTGCCATGGTCAGTCATTATTATCCCAGAGGTTTTTGATAAATGACTTAATTCATGAATGGATAATTGATTTGAGCATGAGTGAGAACTGATTTTTTTTCCACTCTGAAAAAGATGAGCCACTATAACTTTTTCTTTTTCTTTTCTTTTTTCTTTTTGGTTCTTTTTCTTTGTATTATTATTTCAAATTTATTTATGGTGCTGACTCAAGCAAATATTTAAAGTATTAATAGTTTTAATAGATTTAAATAGAAAAAAAAATCCGGAATGCCATTCTAATGTGAAAATGTGGCTTCAGTGAATTGCATCTTCCAGTGAACTGTCTTAGATGTATGCTAGCCTTAGCAATCGAGAAAATCTTACTTCCTTTTACTCAACAAATATTCATATTTGTACAAGGTACTGTATAAAACTGGGGAAATGCTTAGCATTTTCATAGGGCAGGGGCATGTATTTTATTTGGATTTGACTTATTTTTGTTACAAACTCCCTGCAAGATGATTACTTAGATTTGGATGAAACTTGTATATTTAAAGAAATTTGTGAGGGAGGAAACAATTTGGAAGTCTCTGACATTACCTTTTGGTACTACTTTTTTTGGGACTTCCATCTAATATAGCTCCATCTCAACTGGCCTCAATTTAATTGACTGTGGAAGAGATCCATGCTCTGTACCAAGCAAACACATTTGCACCACAACATAAATACTATTAAGAAAGGGCAGATATGAAGAAAACACTTAAGGAAGATGCTTTAAAAATTTTTAAAAATTTCCTTTTAAAGATGAAAGTTATTAATTTTTTTGTGTGTGTGGAAATAACTACAATATTTAGTTTGGCTCCATTCAACCTTTCAGATATATATCACATGTTTTCCCCTAATGTTTAAGAGTATGATTATATTATTTGTATAGAAATCATATTTTTTTTCTACTAGATTATATAAAATCCTTAGGGAAATACCATGCTTTATAAAGCTTTAGTTTGTAGAGAGTAACTCCTCTATCAACTTGTATGCCATAAGTCTTTAACACATCTAATAAGAGTACTACTAACTTATGTTTCTGGCTGTTCCAAGGACTAAATACTTGTTTCTGCACAATTTGAAGGGCTATTCTATAGAAAAGGAAAAAATTGGTCTGAAAACTCAGAGTAAAATAGGAACAGATTATGGGGAAGAAGAGAAGATGACAGATGAGGATTTTTTATGCTGAGATAAAGTCTAGTATGCTAAAAGCCATAATGAATTGTCATAGGAAGTATTGGTCAGCTGTCCACTAGCACTGTTCAGTCAGCCTAGACAAGTATTTCAGAGGACTTTTCTAGAGAGAATTCAATCATCTATTTGAATTATGGTGTACTTAATGTTTGGCTATGAAGAAATGAAATGTAATAGCATATAATTTATATTATATGTATTATAAACTTTTATGCCTATATTAACATACTCTAAACATAACTGCATATATAGAAAATATATGTAACAAACAGTTTGTTTCAGGTGATTTTATTAATAACAATTTTAATACTTTTTGTACCAAGATCTTAAAAATACATAAGTAAGGTGTCACTGAAGCCAAATTTTAATTTCTCAGAAACAACTTTCAATTGTTTATTCAGTATTCTGAGTTATTTCACGTTTAATCTTGAAATGTGTGGTTATCTATTTTTCATATCTGAATAAACTAAAAACGTTGACTGTAATAAAAGATAGTGGGGACTGGGCTATATAGTAGCAATACGAGACAATTAATAGCAAAAGAAAAAAATTCATAATTAAAGAAAATCGAAAGTTTACAATGACTTGGATCCATGAGATGAGAGAGAAAACTTATTCCGTGTGAGGGAAGTATTAAGAATAATGGGGTCAAAGCTGAAAGAGGTACGGGTTTCTTTTGAATATGAGGATAACATTTTTGACATTTCTGTTTTCTGAAAATGGGTAAGTTTTGCCTCAAGTAGTTTCCTCTTATTAGATATTTTCAAGCACAAATAACAAAAACATTATAGAAAACATTGAAGAATCTGATATTAGCAAAAGTACCCTCTAAATTCCTGTGATGTTCGGTGTCATCAACTAAAAGTTAATTGAACAGTGTACACCATTTAAGAAGGCACGCATGTGAGTCGAACACATAAAGAAGCTACTTAAAAAATTTTAGTTTTCCCCTTTATATATGCAAGCTTAAAATTTACTTTTATAGATCACTCATTACATTTTGTGATGGCTTCACATGCATAAGATTTGACTGTGTATTATAGCATTGATATAAAACTTGAAAAAGGAATAATGACCTTTTCTTAGCCAATTGAATCTATTTCTCTCTGTTTTGCTCAGCTATATTGCATAATATATCATTGATGATGAAAGGATCGATAATCAGAACAGTTTTTTCTAATTTATTACAGCAAATAGAACCTGTGTTGAAGATTCAACTGATTAGAACTGAGACCTTGGGGAAATAGGGAGACAGAAATAAGATTAAGGTGAGGGTCACTTAAAGAAACAGTATGAGTGTCATTATAAAGAATTTAAATTTGGTAGTGAGTGATACCGTGAGCTATTGATCAAGCCATTAAGGTTACCAAAGTAAGAATAATCCATAAGTAATATACAGTAATCATTAAAAGGAGGGACGTAATCATAGAAGTAATTTTCAAGGCTAAGAAACCAGTGATATTGCCCCACCACTTGTAATTAGAGGCATCATGGAGGAAGAACTGGCATAATTTCATGATTTACTATACTGAGATGAGGAAGAAGGTTGCGAAGTGGGAGATGGGGGATAGTTTTTTTCTCTTATTAAGTTTTCTCCAACCTCTAAATAAGATGTCATGTTTTCTTAAAAATTCTTATTACTATATACTTGATAGTCTAGAATTGCCAAGGATATTTGTAGGCATGAAAATTATTGGTATTAAGTTCTAATGTAAAACAACAGTGAATCCACCGTGTATAATTAACGTACCAGGCTAGAAAGGACCCATTCTAAGGGCCTAGTAAAATACTTGTGGTACCTTAGTTTGAACTCCACAAACTGCTGAAGGACTGCTTCCTCTTCCCAGTTCCCTCAGTGGCCTTTACTATGATTTCCTTCACATATTTCCCGTATTTGATTCACAAAATAGATTTATTTAAAAATCAGAGCAGTTGCTTGCAAGTTCTGCAACTACTACTTTTGGGCAGGTCAGCTCGCCTCTGAACTCAAATCCTCCTTAGTTGTTGCAAAGGTAAAATTAACTTGTGTGGACATATATTATAAATATAAGTCAATTTAGTTTTTATTTTTAATTATGGCAGCAGAAGCTCAGAATTTTATCATTTTTTAATAATCATGGATAAATCAGTTGTTTTATAAGTCAAAAGATTATAATATTATTTTAAAATGATCATGGACAAGGCAAAAAAAAAACCCACAGGCTCCTCAGATAAGTTAAGATTCAGTTAAATTATTTGTAATGATTTGTGATAATGATTTTTTAAATTTATTTATTTTTTTATTGTGACATTGGTTAACAAAATCTAATAAGTTTCAGCTGTACACCATAATAGTAAGGCAAATATATATATTTATACTGTGTGTGATATTTAAACCTTGTATCTGGTGTCACAAGTAATAGGACTTTAGGATAATGATTTACAAGTTCTCTTTTGATGTGTTGTCTCTGGATCATATTTTAAAGTTTCTGAGAAAATCTCATTAAGATTGCCTTCCCACACCATTTTTATGAGTATGCCTTATGTCCACTGAGAATGCAGTTGAAGTTTAAATGACTTTACAATGTACTTTGTTTTCTAGCTGTCAGAAGTGCATTATATGTTCAGATGACAAATTGCTAGAAATCTATTTGCATGGAATTTAAAATTGTTTTTTATGATGTCAGCGATAAAGTTGAAATTTCTAGAACTTTTTGGACTTTGTTTCAATTAGTTTAAAAATGATTATTGTAACAGTAAATTTATTCAGTACAAAAAAAATGTCTACATCAAACATTTAGCATGTTTTGAATTTTATTTGAAGACTAAAGACAAAGTAAAAACAAACTTCATGGGATTTTTATTTAAAATCTTTAAATGGAAAAAATACTTTTAATGTTTGGATAGAAAGATTTATTTTTTAAGTTATGACGAGTAGACCACTTTCTGAAATCATACTGTAGATATTAATCTTGTTCAATTAATAAATGCACAGAAGATTATTTTCATTATTATTAATTATGCAACCATATTCCAAGTCTGTGATTGGCACATTAGGTCTGTACGTGACATCGATATATGTTTATGTTTATAGAGCTCTTTTGCTGATCAATGGCTTTGGACTAAACTGAGTTTAGTAGGTTGTTTATGTAGTCAGTATTCTCTCCCAAGTTCTAGGATTTTGGAAGTATTGGATTTTGGAAGTATGTATATATATATATATATATATGTATATATGTATATATATGTATATATATATTGGAACTATATATATGTATATATATATATTTCACACACAGATACTACTTTCAGGTGCATATTGGAATACAGATATATATATATATATATATATATATATATATATATATATACACACATATTATTTTCAGGTATTTCAATGAATATATTTTGTTTAGTAAGTAGAAAAAGAAATTATAATGTCTAAAATACTTTTAAATAAAGTGTCTATGAATAATTGATAGGCTTTGGAAGTGGGAAATGGTATAGAAGGACATTCTAACTGATGTAGTATGATACAAATATAGACAGCATACTGATTAAGATTTGATAAAATACGAGGTATATGGTTAAATTAATCTACAAATGGGATGCACAAGTACAAAAGATCAGGTTAAGATCAAATCATTAATTTGTATCTTTTATAAAAATATCGAGTCACACTTCTAAAGATTGATTTGATTGATGGATCTGTAACATAGTCATTTTTATGCTGTCCTTTCCCTGTATGTATAACGTTTAATCATTTATTTAATATTAAGCAAAATTACTTTTGTATGTTTAAGTTCTTAAGGGAGGGCAAGAAAGTATAGTGATTTAAAATATGGCCTCTGAAATGATGCTGCCTCATTTGCCATTCTGACTCTGCTACTTAATTAAGGTTGCGTTATAGGGAAATTACTTACCTTCTCAGTGCCTGACTTTTCTCACTCGTTATTGTGAGAATTAAAATTTCAAAAAAAAATTGTGAGATAACCTATATAAATTGCTTTGGAGAATGCCCAGTACCTTGTAAACATTTGGGTTAGCTATAATTATTAAAGAGAATAAACTTATCTGCCACAGGATGGTAATTCTGGAGCAATAGATATCTAACAGGTTTTCCCATTTTTAAACCTAACATTATTTATTGGGTCCCTGTTATGTTCAAGGTATTGTGTTAGATTAGGGACATAAAAATGAGTAAGACAGGGTTTCTACTCTCACTTTCTTACAATTTAGTATACTCTTTGAAGGCAATGTCCATATATTTTGATGATCTGCAGCATTTGATGTAGTAAAGAGTGTGGACATAACACTTAATAAAAAGCACAGTGCTATTAGCTTATATTTATCACAATGTCTTTTTTCTTTTGAAGAGTTTATTTAGTATTTATCAGTTCTATTATACTTTAAAAGATTTTCAACACTGAGGAACAGTAAGGGAAAATAATGAATGCTAATAATGACTCACAACATTTGACAAAGTTATGTCTGGAACTGCAGGCCAGGTAAGCATGAATCAGAACCAAGGTAGTCAAGTGATTCCATGTTTCTTTTTCCCATGCAATGTTTGATAGATACCCTTGCTTACATAAATTTCCTTTGTGGCCTATTTTGTATGTCTCAAATATGAAGTTTGTGTGATGAGAAGGGTCGAGTCCCATAGAAATTCTTAAAGCTGTGTGTGTGTGTGTGTGTGTGTGTGTGTGTGTGTGTATGCATGCATACACACAAGTATATGTTTGTGGAGGTCGCTGAGGATCTGGGTGTTAATTTTTGTCACTCTGAAGTTTAATTCCTTATTAGAGTCAACTTGACAACATACCAGAAGATATATATACTAGTTGATTTGCTTATTCAGAGTGTACTGTATGGCTAATATGTTAAGTGCTGTCAGAGGTACAAATGTGAGGATAACATGGTTCGCTCCCTCAGAAAGCCCTCCAAAAACTTGTTTGGGAGACATTATAAATCAGGCACACAAGTGTTTATATTTACTACTCATAAGAAAACAATGTAGAGAAATATCCTCATTAAGAATGTGGGCAAAATATGACTGTTATTAATGTTCAGAGAAAGCTTCCCGAGGAATGTAGCATTTGTAGGAATTTGAAAGATGTGAAGTAAGATTTGGAAATGAGAAATGTAGTAGAAGAACATTCTAGCAAGGGAAAATGGCCGCGACATTAAATTAGCTATGAGTATTTCTTCCACTACCACACTTTTTATGAGACCTATCAGGATTTAAATAATTAATCAGCTTGTAGTTAATTTCAAAAGACTGATCTATAGAAGGAGTATGACTTTTCACTGACTAGCAGTCTAGTACTATAGCCTATAGATAACTATAGAATTTATAATGGCTGCTTAGGATCAAGTGAGAATGAGAAATTTGTTTGCAATCCAGCATCTCATTTTTAAAGTTATTCTATAGATTTACTTTTTCCTTTTAATTTTTTTCCTAAAATTACTGAAGACCCTATTTTTGAGCACATCAGCTTCATTCTTCCTATACACCCCCTAGGTCTCAGAATGGGTGGCTTTGCTACTTTTAATTTTCTCCCTCAGATCCATTCTGCCTCCAGCCTCTGAGAAAAATGCACTGCCACTGACCTGATCTGGACACAGAGTTCCCTTTCCAATCCTTAGGAAACAGATTTGGATGCCATGCAAATAGAGGGCAGCAAAATGTGATCGAGAGGCAGATTTGAACTCCGGCACTTATTTGCTGTGTGGCATTCATCATGGCATTGAAGTTTAATTTACTCATTTGAAAAAGATAGACTAGTAATCTGTTTACTTTAGCTGCTACCAGGATTTGAGATGGTCATTGTAAAGCAGCGCTAACATTAAGTGCCCTTAACAGCACTGTGGTGAATATGCAACACATATCTAAAGGGAAGTTGATATTGTTATCAGTACTACCACTACCAATTCAGAGAAATAATTAGTCTCTAATAGGCTTTGGTAAATAGATCTTTATTGAATACCAGAGTGCTCTGGGTTAGGAATAAACACAGTTAGACACTGTGACAGATGGTCTCCAAAATAGCCATTAAAAAAAATCCACTTTATTTGGGCTATATTTTGTGACCCATCCTGCAAGAAACTTCTTCAGAGATAACTGCTGAAAAAAAATAATTGGAAAAAGTATTTTTCTTTGCTCAAAATGAATGAACCTTGAGTGTTTGCAGTTTCTATGTAAAGATATTTAGACTGTCAACAGAGTATTAGTGGACTATGCCAGTGACTGGCAAAGTAGGACCTGTAGTACAATCTGGCTTACTGCTTGTTTCTGTAAATAAAGTTTTATTGGAATACAGCCATGTTTATTGGTTAATACACTATCTTTGACTGCATTCAGGCTACAGTAGATTGACAGAGAACAAATGACCTGTGAAGCTGAAAACACTTACGCTGGCTCTTTGCAGAAAAAGTTTGTCAACTAGTAACAAACTTTTATAATTACTGTGTTATAGAAAATCAGTGTTTTAAAAGTTAGTGTCTTATAGAATATCATCATTTTATGACTACTGTTGGCAATTGTGAATATTAAATATTGTGATGTCTGAGTAAAAAATTATTTAAATTTAATGCTCTTGAATATTTCAAGGACAGAGTTGGTATCTACTTAGTCTCAGAGTGAATATCATGATAGGTTTCAGAAACTGAGATTCTACTTTTATCATTTGCCCCACTTTCTCAAGTTGTCTTACCTTACTTTCTAGGGCAATTGAAAATGTATCAAATTGCAGTTTATAAGGACAATATAGTTCATTGTCGTTGAACATCTGAGCTCTCTAGTAGGCTAGATAGTAAAAGAGGAATAAGTGAAATAGTTTTTTATCATGAGAGAATAGAAAATATACCAGTTACTACAATTAAATAAAGCTTATCCTGGTGCTTTTAATGACATTTGTTATATAAGCTGTCGGAAGGCATTTTGTGGTGTTGAGAAGGATAAAATTGGTGTCAGGGAGATTTGAGACTAGATCTCAGTTATACTACTTACATACTCTGACTGCGTGTAACTTATCTTCTGAAAATTTCAGTTATGTCTAGAATAGTTGTGAGGAAAGTATGAAAGATTGCATATAATGTCCTCACACATATAGCATCGTTATTTTTATTTTGTAGCGGCGCTTTAACTACCACTCAGAAACTTTTGAGATTTAATGCAGCCTGTAAATTTTGGCCACTATGTTTTTCAGTGCGCTTAGATATCTTTCCTGAAACCTTCCCTTACAAACAAAATTTCAAATATGTGTCTGTCTTCCTTATATTATTATTATCATCAATAACCTTATTCAAATATTACTTGCTGATCAATAAATGATATCACTGACATTTGCTCTTTCTATTTTAAACTTGAAAGATTCAGAGGAAAAAAAACAACCCAAGTATGTAAAAATATCTAATTTATGAAGCTATTAAGCATGGGCAAATAGTTAGATTTGTTACTCAAAATTAATTAATAACATTTAATGAAAGTTGTTTACTAGAAGTAATTTCCAGGTGAATATTAGGACACATTTATTTTGATTTGTACAGCAAGTAAAAAAAAGTTTTCATCCATTTTATTTACATATTAAAAATGGAAATAAATGTCATCCCTAAGTCAGTGTTTTTTATTCTGAAATATAATCTTTATTATTTGAATTTAAGTAAGTTAAATCTACATATTTTTGATGGTGTAAAACTGAAAAGGTAATGAAGATAGACTGTGTCTGAATTCAGAATGCCTAAAAATACCCTAATATCTTTTAAGGACAGAGACAAGACAGGTATAAAAGGAAATAATAATAACTAATATTTATTGTTTATTTTTTGTGCCAAGTTCTATTCTAAGCAGTTCATGCATTATCTGATCGAATCTTGAAAACACCATGAGAGTAGATACTATTATCATTTCCATTTTACAGATGAATGACCTTAGGCACAGATTAAATAACTTTCTCGATGTCACAAGGCCAGTAAGTGTTAGAGCCAGGAAGTTGACTCAGGCCAGTGAGTCCAATTCAAGAACACCTGTGCTATAAGAAATAGAACATCATAGAGAGTTCCCCTTTAGTTATATTGAGGCTTCCTATAAAAACCGAAAACAAAACAAAAACAGATTCATAGAGCATGGCATAGGGAATGAAGTTAACATTAATGTATTGGCTAGGTGGAGAGCTAGAGGAGAGAAAAAGCTATCAGGGGGATGGTTTTATAAACTATATAAATGTCTAACCAATGAACTGTATACTTGAAACTAATGACAGAATAAAATAAACCCATTAAACTTTACAGAAAAAAAAAATAGACTCATAGAACCAGAGACCAAAGGGATGGTTACTAGAAAGGAGAGGGCGGGGAGTGTATGAAAAGGGGAAGGGGAATATATAGTCAATAATATTGTGGTAAGTTTTCATAGAGACAAATCTTTACTAGAGTTAGTAAAAATGTCAAATTACTGTATTATACACCCCAAACTAATATAACCAATATAAGATTGTATACCAACTATACTTTAAAAAACGAAAACTTTCATTTAAATATTATTTAATGATTAAACTAAAAGCATATCTAAAAACTTATTTTTCATTTAAATCTAACATTTAATTAGTTGATAAATAACCTGGATTTTGTTGTCTTCCAAAGCAAAAAATCTTAAGAAAATCTGGAGTTTAGAATACTTAACAGGCAGTATCAAAGTTGAAGTTTAGATATTGTAGGGTTATATGTGTACATGAAAAGATTTTTAACATGTATAAAGACAACTTGAAATTTTATTTCTCAACCTTTCAAATCCCCTTAAAACACTGAGAAATGCCCTTTCTTTAGATACATTAAACCAACCTTCTGCCATTAACAATGAAGAAAATAATTGGAAATGTAGAATACAAATTTTCTCATCTCATTTTTTAAGAAAGTTATTATTTTTGTAAATTTTTCCAATTGGAAAAATTACAAATTGTGTAACAGGGAATACAATATGCTAATTTCACTAAAAACAAAGAAACTAATATTGACATATTTGACTTGAAGAAAACAAAACCATTTTTGACTATGACTGTCTTTGAATAAAAAAGAAAACTATTCACGGAAACGTGGAGGGATTCATGTTCTTAGGATAAAAAAAAATATTTGACATTACTTTTAAAAAAAGATAAGCAGGCAAATCTTCGATAAATTGACATCTTCATGTTACTTTTTGGCTTTTACTTGGACATCAACAGGGATATATGCATAGATGGGTTTGTAGCAGGATAAAACAAAGGTTATCATAGTAAATAGTTTTATAAAATAATGAAAGGCCAAATCTGTGGTTTAGTTTGTTGAAAACTTGGCCAATTTAATGGGTTTTTATTTTCCTTATAAAAAATTGAAGTACTGTTTTAATACTTCAAAAAAATCTATAGTGTGGGCATATTGAATTGTTTAGTAAAGCTTGTTTGTATTCAGTGTGGACTCTTGAATGTGGAATATAGCAGCCAGTTATATGAAATTGATGATGTTTACATATTATGAATAATACAAGGAAAATCCAAATCTATTCAATTAAACTTTTATGTGCAAAATTTCAGCAATATTCAAGAAAAATCTTATAATAATTTATAGTACAACTGTTTGGGCTAATCAGATACCCAATCATGTTTTAGTAAATTTCCCTGGGAGAAGAAATGGAATTTAAGCTTATTTATATTTGTGGCATGTGATTATACTAACATTGAGATGACTAAACCAATATGTTTCATTCTATTTGGAATAGAATCACTTCTTTAGAGTAGTAGATATTTCTGAACTTACAAAGACCAAAGGAAATGTGCATTCATTTATGACTTTTACTGTTTGCTTGACTTTTTTCCCTTATTCTTGAGATTATTTCAGGTTCCTTACAAAAATACACACAGTAGAAGGTAAGGATAAGTAAATGAGGGTTTGAGCATAGGTGTTGGGAAGAACAACCGATGCCAGAAGTCATGAGCTGTTTAGTACTCATTACAAAAGCATTATACTAACATGAGCCCACCTTCATGAATTAGATGTCGTTGTTGTTGTTTTACTATATACACTACTAGAACTCAAATCTTTCATTCTAGAAAAAAAAGTTTTTTTTAAAGCCAGATCATTTAAAGGCAGCACTTTCAAAGTGTATTCTCAGAAAATATATGCATTTTTAATTTATCCAAGACAACTGCCTGTCAACTGATAATTTCCACACATCTAGGGATTAAAGAAACCAATATTTCAAATAGTTGACATTATATCATCTCAATATCTGGAACTACCTCATGAATTATAAAGAAGAGATTGAGTTAAGTCAAGTTTTGTTATTACAGGGAGAGAGAGACCTGTATAATTTCTATTTTTTTTTTCTGCCTCTAAGTTTTTGTGGTACTGTGTTGACTGAACTGCTCCGACTTTTTTTCAAGTATTATGTCTTTCTTAAAAAGTAGGTCTTATAAATTATGTAACATTTTGGTGAACATATTAATAGAATTTACATGTTTACATTTTTACAGAATGCTTAAATTACAGGTTTTTACTTGCATACAATTACATTTTTATTTTCTAAAGAAAAAAGTATCCATTGCTACCTGAAATTTCAGTATCTGAGTATTAACAATAACTATCTGGAAAAATATTTACCCCAAATCTGAATCAGCAACCTGCTATATATATTCTCATCCACCTTCCAACAGGAGTATTTAAGTTGCTTACTAGTCCGGAAGAAAGAATCTACTGTGTTTGCAGTAATATCTCAGCTGTTCACCAGTAGGTTAATATGTCATGCTAATATTATTTAAACATGGACAATTTCATTGTCACCTTTCCACAATATTAAGAGAAAACATTCTTAAAATGGAAAAGATTATGAAGAAAGTAAGTGCACCTATGAAGCCTAAAAATGCCTGTGCACAACAAGTGAAGTTGAAAGTGATAAACATATTGAAAGAAATTCAATTAGGACATAAGCATGTCAACTCACATGTCCTCCTTTACCCTGTATTCAGGTACTCTCTTGATTTATTTACAGTAGAGTATATGGTCATTGCATATGGAATTGCATTGTATCATTGTATGCCACACATAAATACTAATGAATGCATTAACATTTTCAACATATTAACTTATCATTGTTAAATATAATTGATTTTTAAATATTCTATATTATGCAGAAACTTTGGTGGATTGTTATATAGGTGTTAAGAAGGGTTTTGTGATATTTTGAAAAATCTCTTGGGGCTTTTGGATGATCCGGATAGGCATTATTCTTTCATCATTTAAAATAATGAAATATAGACTACCAGTAACCAAAAAAATTCATCCAACATATGACAGATGAATTACATTGAGATATAATGAAAGTTATCTAAAATTGAAATGATCTTTTCATGGATGACTATAGAGAGATTTTAACAATCAAATCAACCCTAATTTTCACTCTGTTTTTTCCCTTGATAAATTATGTTTCTTTTCTTCTTTTGTGATAGCTTGGAGATTAGTCAACTTATTTTACATTCACTTTGGATATTTATTAAAGCACTTTGCACATCTTAGACATTTATCTAATAAGCTAGCTTTTCAAAAAATTGGATTGAATCATTTGAAATTGCTAACGTTCAATTGATTTTGGTCTATCAGAGTACAAATTTCATATATTTTAAACTGGCATTAAATTAGTTATTGGTGTTTCCCCACCAGATATTTCATTTTTAGTCTTCATTAACTATAACTTAAATTTAAATATTTTTTTATTTTAATGAATTCTTTTTTTAAGATATGTGTAACTTTTATTTATAATTTTATTATATATTTATTCTTTTTATATATAACCATTACTTGTATTTATTTTACCTATTTTACCTATATCTTTTGCTGATGCCAATATTCTTATTTCTTTTCTACAAATCATCCTTAATTCATTAAATCTTTTTTGTTAACATATCACTAAGTTTTAGTTGATCTTTGATCACTTTATAGAATGGGATTAAAAAAAATGATGTTTCACGTATACAGTACATTAGTTAGACATTTATATATTTTATGAAATGATCCCCCAGATTACTCTATCCTCCCTCTGGATCTACACCTAACCATTACTTTACTGCTGACTGCATTCCCTATGCCATGCTCCCCTTCTCCCTGACCATCTATCAACTACTAATTTGTACTTCTTTAACCCTTCACCCCATTCTCCCAGCCCCCCAACCCATTTCCCCTCTGGCTGTGGCCAGACTTTCCTCTATATTTGTGAGTCTGTTTTTGATTAGTTTGTTCTTTTTATTCCTTAGATTCCACATATAAATGAAATCATATGGTATTAATCTTTCTCTGACGTATTTCGCTGAGCATAATAAACTTTTGGTCCATCCATTACAAATGGTAGAAATTCATTTTTTATGGCTAATATTCCATTGTATATATGAACCATAACTTATATATCCAATCATCTGTTGATGGGCATTTAAGTTGTTTCCATATCTTGGCTATTGTAAATTGTGCTGCCATGAACATAGGGATGAATAGATCTTTACAAATTATTGTTTTGATTTTCTTTGGATAAATTCTCAGAAGTACAATTGCTGGGTCAAAAAGTAGATCCATTTGTAATTTTTTGAGACACTTCCAGACTGTTTTCTATAGTGGCTGTACCAATTTGCAATCCCACCAACAGTGTATGAGGGTTCCCTTTTCTTTGCATCCTCGCCAACACTTGTTCATTGATTTATTGATGATGGCCATTCTGACAGGTGTGATATGATACTTCATTGTGGTTTTAATTTGCATTTCTCTGATGATTAGTGACTCTGAGTATCTTTTCATATGTCTATTGGCCATCTGTATTTTCTCTTTGGAGAAATATCTAGGTCTTCTGCCCATTTTTAAATTGGATTGTTTGTTGTTGTTGAGTTGTATAAGTTTTTAAAATATATTTGGGTATTAACCCCTTATCAGATGTATCATAAGTGATTGTCTTCCCTATTCAGTCAGTTGTCTTTTTGTTTTGTTGATGGTTTCCTTTGCTGTGCAAAAACTTTTTAGTTTGCTGTACTCATTATTTGTTTATTTTTTACTTTTTTTTTGTTTCCCTCGCTTGGGGAGATATGTTCGAAAAGAAATTACTAGTAGCAATATCAGAGAGATTACTGCCTATGTTTTCTTCTAGAAGTTTTATGGTTTCGGGTCTCACATTTAAGTCTTTAATCCATTTCGAGGCTATTCTTGTATATGGTATAAGAACGTGGTCCAGTTTCATTTTTTTTTCATGTATCTGTCAAATATAGACTCATTCAAATATAGACAAATATAAATCATATTCATATATAGAATGTGATTTTGAATGAAAACCTTTTGAGTCTGTGCATCTCATAATATAAGTGTCTTTTCCTTTCACATGGGCGTGATTAAAAACCTGAGTGTATATACATTCTTGGGAAATAACTTTTCCTTGCAGAATTCTATGGGCCTGCTTTTAAATCCCTACTGGGAAAAGTAAGCTACATAGTGTCTGTACTTTGTGTTGTAGAAACAGAGTAGTAGGAGAGACCATCATCAGTTTCTAGGATGATGAAAGAAGATGGTAAAAGTGGTTAAGAAAAAGTCTGTCTAATAATAAGATGAGAACTAGAAAAAAATCTGAGGGTAACTGTCTTTACTTCTTATAAAATTAACCTATACTTTCTTCTTTGATGTTTATAGAGAAACATGATAACCAGCATATGTAACTATAAAGGAATGCAGCAGCATCTTTGAAACAGAAAAGTAAGGGCAAATAAAAAAACACTCATAATCTTACTATTCAGAGATTTAAAAAAATTACATTTTCTTATATATCTTTCTAAATCTTTTTTTCTACGACTGTTTCTTTTTCTCTTTTTTAAAAATAAAATTTCAGTTATTTAATGCAACCTATTCTTATCCTGCTCTTTTTTACATGTCAGTGAGCTTTCTTTAGTACTCTTAAATATTTTAGGAATCATGTTTATAATGTGCGTAATCTTTCATCTTAATAATATATTATTATTTTCTCATTATTAGTAATAGATGAATATCCTCAGATATAAATCTTTGCATGAATCCCTAATTATGAAAGGAAATTCTTTGGAATGTAGTTAAGGCCTATAATTCTTATCAAATATCTTTTCACAAAAATTGTGTACATTTATGTTTCATTCTATTATCATCAATATTATTTTATCCTTCGTCAACTCAGTAGGTGAAAATAGTATTCTGTTATAATTTCTTATCACATGATTAGTAGTTCATTTGAATTTTATCATATTTTCATGTTATTAGAAATATGTTTCTTTCATGTGGAATTCAGGTTCGTGTTTTTATGCATTTTTATTCATGTTTTCCTTATTGATTTAAAAAACTATATATTAAGACATTAATAGTTTATATTTTGTAAATATTAAGATTTTTAATCTTAAAAATATTAAAAATAGGATGTACCTTTCTGTTGATATGATCTTTTGTTTATTTGTATGCTTTACTTTGTCCGAAATACAGGGTGCCTATTCAGTTAACCAGCAAAGATGCTTTTTCTCATATTATTTATTTATGCAGTTATTTATTTGAGAATCATTTAATACTTATTTGCTGTCTGCAGAAACAATCTGTGATATATACATTGAATCATTGGAATCTATCCTTTAAATACATTTTATTTTTAATATTACTTTTTTTTGCTCTTTTCCTCAATTTCTGAATTAGTGGTTTGATTTTCTGCACTATATGGTAAATGAGGAAGAGTTCAAGTCCACTAAGAATATAAGAAAGTATTTCTTGTACATGTTCATTTGGTACTGTTGTTACTCTCTCAGGGACCACATAGCAGGGTAAATACATATCAATAGGAGTAGTTGAAAATAGATTCTAGAGATAACTGTAAATTAAATTTGGAGAGGTTTTTCTATGGCTGATTTGGTTATTAAAATGAGTTTCCATTGCTCCCTAAATTGTTTGTAATTGTTTTGGCTCAGTATTCAAATACTCTTAAGCCCAAGTCTAATCTCTATTATTATATATAACCCTTTTTTAAATTTTTGGCCTTTTGCCTCTAAAAGTGTTACCTGTTTTGGTTCCTAAACATCTGAATTATTACTGTTCCTATATTTCCAGTTTCTGCCATACTGTTTCATTGTCTCTTTGCTTTTGTTTCCAGTGCTATTTAGATATCTCAGTTCTAAATCTTACTTATGTTGTAAGGTTTTACTCAAATTATTTGTTTTGAAATAAAGGTAAAATAATTTGAGGGAGGTACATTATGAGGCCTACCTTATTTATAACTTAAATTTTGGGGGGCCATTTTATGAAACCTTTTATTACCTTAATACATATAAAAAGAGCTTAATAGAGAATGCTGATAGGGATAAAATAGCAATTCATATATATTTAATAAGTGTTGGAGTCATTTTTATTGCTGTAACTAGAACAGCAAAAAATGAATTTCCTCTTCCCACAGTATCTTACAATAATTCCTGTTTGTATGCAAGTGTACACATACACACACGTATAATAGAAATATAGAAAATACCGAAATTATATCTGTCTATCTAGATTAGGTTTATACAACCTGAGCACTACTTACATTTTAAGCCTGATCATTTTTTTGTTGTGGAGAGATGTCTTGTGTAGGATACTTATTAGTATACTTGGCATCTATACACTAAATGCCAGTAGCACCCCGCTTTTTCCACTTGTGGCAACCAAAAATGTCTTTATATATTGCCAAATGTCCCCTGGGGAGGAAAATAGCCACCCTTTGAGAATCACTGACCTACATAGCTATATTTCATGTTTTTTAGAAAAAGTTATGAACATTTCTATTCATGTAGACATTTGCATTGGCCAAAACATAAACTAGATTTTTTAATCCTGATTTCTAATATAAAGTGTTAATTTTACTTTAAGAAAGCATAAACTGTCTAAATACACATATTAACATTCTTTTAGCCCTCAAGACTTAGCCTTGAGAAAAAAAGGAAGACACCTTTGAAATGGTACAATAAGATATATATTTTCTTTTCTGAAATTTAAGAACATAAATATTTTGCTATGATGCCTATATTCTTTGGGGGGAAAAATTCAGTTTCGATGTAAGTAACCTAGTTTTTTTGGAAATCATAAGCATTGAAATGAGTGAGCCTCATATAAAGTTATCTAACAGTATTTTGATTTTTAATACACTTACATGTTAATGATGATGAAGGATTTTTTACTTTAAAACAAAAAAAATAATTTTTCTTATCTTTAGCTTTTTTTTTTTTTTCCTGGCAGTACCACCATAATTTTAGATAATTTTATTTTCTCCTCAGTTTCTCATTTCTACGTTTTAGTAAGTGGAATTTGGCATTTATGACCCAGATTCTTGTTGTTGAGACTTTTTCTTGATTTTTCTCTCCCAAAGACTACATTCGATTTTAGTTTTATACATATTGTTTTTTATGGTTTTATTAGCTGCCATTAACTTTATAACTGCCACTTTTTGATCCATAATCCTCATAACTCCCTCAGTATTTGGAGTACACTTTCAAGTATTTTGTTTAGTAAAAATACATGGATTTTTTTTCGAAGATGCTGTAAATTAGAACACATACTCTTCTTCTGTAATTTCTTGGCTGGAAATACAATGATTGAACCTCAAAAGTACTTTCTGAAAAAAAAATATGCAGGTTCTCCTTCAACTATTTCACTTCACGTTTCAGAGAAAAATGAAGACAATTTGGATTTGTATTCTTCTGCATGTAACTTGTTTTTCCTGCCTAGAAGTCTTTTTTTTTTCCTCTCTTGTTTTTGATTATCTTTGTCTTTTAAATATCTGGCCAGAATATGTCCATTTGTGGTTACCTCTCATAAATGTTGCCTATAAAAGATGATCTTCAAATATTTTGCATTATATACTCCTTCTCATCATGCCCCCAACATATGTATAATTATTTGTGATTATTTTCATGTTCTCCTCTTCTAATATCTATAAATCATATTGATATGACTTAAATTTGTATAAATAGAACTTCTAGTATATTCTTCATGTGCTGCAAGGGATCTGCAAGAATGTATTCATCACACTTTGGTGACCACTGTCCTGGATAATGGAGAAACCTTAAATACACATATTTAGATCTTTTTATTTTCCTGGAATATTTTTAGTAGTATGTTGTTGCATCATTCCAAAACCTATAATCCTTAGGTTTGTTCATTTTTCTGTATACCACTTCTATCATCTTCTATTATTTCTCCTTCCTTCCTTCCTTAATAAAGTTTCGTTGTAGAATAGACATTACATAAAAGTTATTGTCTTAAAAAAACAGAGACTCATAGACATGGACTATAGACTAGTTGTTACCAGAGGGTAGGGAGTGGGAGAGGGGGAGAGGTAGACGGGGTAAAAGGAGTCAAATATAGGGGGTTAGGGATAGGGTAAAGTGGATAAAGAGGATCAAATATATGGTAGCTGAAGGAAAGTGGACTTTGGGTAGTAAACACACAATAGAATATACAGATGTCAAATTATAATGTACACCTGAAAATTATATAATTGTATTAACCAGTGTTACCCCAATCAACTTAATTCTAAAACAAGTTACCATCTTAAACATTTTTAAGTGTACAATTCAGTAGTGTTGGGTACATTCACATTGTTGCTACTCTCTTATTTCATGATAGATTTTTTCCCTTTATGCTTTAGAAGCTAAGTCAAAGCTTTCCTACAAATCTATACTGTCTATAATTTTATTTTTCAAAATTACAGAAGCAATGTAGAAATTTATATCCTTTGTAAATAAAATTTTCAAAATAGGGAAGTATAGCAGGATAAAACACAAACCACAGCTACTTCACCTTGTCCACCCACCCTATTTCTTTCACAATTTATGACATTTTTATATGTAGATTTCTGGACAGTTTTCTCTGTATATTTGTGCATATATATGTACATACATTATTTTATATAAGTATACTCTGTATATTTTTCTGTCTTGTTTTGATCTGCTTTATCTAGGAAATCTTTTCATGATTGTATATTTAAATATAACCTCATTTAAAGAAAACTTTGACAGTATTTTTAATATTACTTTTAATTTTATAAATAAATGACAGTGGTTAAAAATTCATCAATACAGAATAGTGTAAAGTAAGAAAAGCAGTCCCAAACTTCTATCCTCATCTGCTGCCTCCTTTTTTCTGCCTAGGAATAAACAGTTAAGAATTGCCTATTCTTCCATAAATTATCTAGTGATATGCAGATGTATTCTGTTCTGCAACTTATTTCTTTTTCACATAATGTTAAAGATTTATTTCTGCACATATATATTTCTTTACCTGCTGCATAGTGATCCATTCGATGGATATATGTTTTATTTAATTAATGGCCATATTAACCATTTATTTCCTCATGAATGGTTGGTTTGTTTATAAATTTTGTTATTATGAAGCATGCTCTCATACACATATGTTTACACATATTTTTGCATATTCATGGCAATTTAACTGGGATAAATTTATAGTAGCCAACTTCTTTGGGCAAAGGATGTGTGCATTTTATGTTTCTAAATATTACTAAATTAGTTTGCTAAGAGATTATACTAATTTACATGATCCAAATTTGTTTGTTTGATCTTACAGTGTGTATTTTAATTTTTTCATTTTAACATCTCAAAGAGTTTCCCTTTTTTGAAACTTAGGTCTTCTCTTACATTCTATTAATGTTGTCAAGTAGTTTTGAAATAATTTCTGCAGTTCTGCTGTTTCTCTAAGGTTCGGAATGAGGGTTCTGTGGTTTTGCAGTAGTTTTCTTTTTTTTTTTTATTGTGTGTGTGTGTGTGTGTGTGTTTCCTTTTACTATTCCTAGAATGTGCACCTTGGCTTGGTGCTTGTCACAAAACAGCTTGTTTGTCTTGTTCTTGGCAGTGTGCACTGTCCACATGTGTAGAATTATAAGAGAATGTTAAAAAAAGGAGAGCCATTAAAAATTGGGCTCATTTTCTCACATAAACTCAGAATTCAAAATTCATGGAGAAATAGACAAAAAATAGTAAATAATTTCCTTTATATTCATATTTAGGCAATTTTAATTCCTCATAATTCAAGTCAAAAAAGAACTTCAGAATTATTTTTTTTTAAAAAAACAGGCCATTCAGTAGAATTTAACTTGACTTAGTGAGATAACTATTAATGTACATATATCAGTACATATTTTTTTCTGCCATTGGCTACCCTGAAATCCACACCTGCATTTCAAGATACAGAATTTCAGGCAGGTTCCAGTTGGATCATTTATTTAAGAATATGTTGAGCTCGTGGAAGGAAAGTGAGCTTTTTTCTCTCTTAGAAGCCAGGCAACAAATCTGAAAGTCTGACAAAAAAAAATCCTTTTGCATTATGCAATTTACTTAATTGAACAAAATTTTCCCCCACCTTGATTTCAGTTCTTCTTTCTACCTTTCAGGGAAGGTAATCCTTAGGAATTAATTTATAGTTTCTAAGGACAGCTTCAAAACTTCACAAGTCATTGACCTGGCATAACACCAGAGAGGCTTGCTCTTGATTTCATTTTAAATCCTCTAGTTCTTTGCCTTTAGGATTCACATTGATTTCAGTGTAGCTTTCATATGGGCCTAGGTAGCAATATCTGTCTATCAGGAATGCTAGTGCTAACACAATAAAAATAATAAAGCGATCTGTGTGCTCGTAGCAGTTGTGTCCTTGCGAGATTTCATTTTCTTTTATACCATGAAATTATTTAGTAAAGCCATCTATCATAAAGTGTACAGTTCAAAATACAATTTTCTCATGATGAATGATGTAAAAATAACCTTCTTTCATAACAATTCATTCACTTGATAAACATTTATTTTATGCCTTTTATTCTAGGGGCACTATGTTAGGCATGTACTAAAAAGACCTGTATAAGCTATGTAATTCTTTGGAATGGGGTAGGTGGTGGGGCCACATAATGGCACAGATGTTAAATAAATATTAAGGTAATTAAGAGGAGTTATCTTGATTTTTAAACGTATGTATACATAGGTCCCAATTTAGAGCAAACCCAGCTATTCTATAATTAGACTTCCAACGAAACTTGTAACATTCATTTTAACAAACCAAATCCATAGCATTTCAACTGCCAAATAGTTTCTCCTTTTTTTGAAGCATAAATGGATATTCTATATTTATTAGCCACTTATAAATAGAAGTTATTACTCTTGCTCATCTTATTTCTTCTTCCTCCAATTAGCTGACAGAACAAAAATTCTAAAGGAGAAATTACCTTGAGGTATTCAGATGCCATCTGCAACTGGGAAGAGGAGTGACTGAGAGGATGCTAAATTTTGGTGCTGTAGGGCAGAATATTGTTATTTTTTGAATAATTCATGTTCACTCTGATAGTCAGTACTTTGACTTCCTTATGTGGCCTTTCAAAATGGTGATCTTATACCAGTTCTTCCTTTCCCTCCTTGTAGATTTAAGTGTACTGACACAATATTATTTCAAAGTCTTTTCTAGGCAGTCTTTTGTAAAAATATTATGGTGCAGTGTATCAACTAAGCAAATCCAAGAGTTAGTTGGTATAACTGCATATGTTGAATACTAAAAGATTGTCTTATCAAGTATTTGATTCTAGCGTCATCATCAAAATTTTAAAGTGAACATCTACATAAAGCTGTAGCTTGAACAATTGTAACTGAATTGAGAGAAACGCTTTCAGTATTTTTTTCCCTGAGATTAGTAATGTTTCCTATTAACTATGTTTTCTTTTTGCTTTACCTTTAATCCTTTTAGGCATCACAACGGAAACCTTTGTAATTATAGTCTGTCTAGTGACTATAGCTTATTGGAAGTTTTCTGAGTGGTATCCACAATAGGTGGCCAACTCGATTAAGACCCATCCATTTTTTGTCAGAATTATTTTGGTTGCAAATTTCACCTTTTGGTTTGTAAATCTATTGTTGCTGTGATATAGCATGACCACCAATGGGCAAAAAACTAGGCCAAAGTAATATCTAAACAATGATCTGTTTAGGTCAGTTCCGTGAATGCTTTGATAGTATGTGATTTCTACCACTCAAAATACATGGGGATTCCCTACCAAAGATGAGGCTCCCATTACACACATCACATGGTAGATTTATTTACTGGACTTAGTTTAGTTATTATCAAGTCATATAAAACATGCTTTACGGTGTAACAGCATAAATGTCCACAATCAGTTTCAGTCTCATATTTTTCTTTCAGCCTCACAAATGTTCAATATCAAATCTGGCTTTTAGATTTATACCTGAATTCCTTTTCTTCTTACTAAGTCAAAACTCTTTAACTTACTTAATTTTCTTGGCCAGTGAGAAAACTTTCTACTTCTAATAGATACATATTTTTTATCCCTTAAATTGAAGACCTTCTCCCAGGCTTTTGTCTTCAAAATCTTGTCTTACTAGGCACACTGTTTTGGGGGATTTATCTATTTTCATAGTCTTACTATGAACAATTGATTTTCAAACATCTAGTTCAAACTATTCCTGAGTTCCACCATCCAGTTTCTAACCTTCTGATGAATATTCTCAGTTGTCTGGCTAGATATTGGCATGTATAATTGAGAGCGCTATAGGGCAGGCATACACAGCCTAAATCCAACAAGGAAGAGAGATCAATAAATCTGTTGTAGTGAAAAAAATATCATCCACTTGAAAGGTTATCTCAAATAACCCCTAAGGGGAGTAAAATCTATTTTTACTTACATCTGAATTTTTAAAGAAGAAAAATGTATTCTTGAAATAGCCAGAAATCTTGCACGGGGGAGGAGCAGTGTCAGGTACCTTTGGTCCCTGGAGTGTCTGCCCTCAGTAACTATAAGTGGATTCCCACATTCTTTTCTCAGGTTTTGCTAAGGGCAGTGGGGCCAGATGGCATGCTTTCCTGCATGTGGAGAAACAAAAGGGTGAATTTCTTCTTTGTAAGAGTTATCTAAAATGTAATTTTAAATGTCTCTTAGGCGAAGATTTTCTTTTTAAAACCTAATGTGCAATTATAAGCTATTGGCCTTTCAAAAAATCCCACAGAGGAAATCTAACTCTGGGCGGTGAACACACAATGTAGTATATATACGACTTACTGTTCAATGATACACTTGAAACTTATTGGGTTTTGTTAGTGTCACTCCAATAATTTTAATAAAGAAATAAAAAATAATAAAATTCTCATAGTTTATTTTGGAGGTACTTAGAATACTGACAGGCATTAGTCAGGAGCCATTAGTTCTGTAAGTCATTAGTTAATTAGTTCTGTATAGAAGTATTAGGTTAATGATGATTAGTTTGTTATTAATATGCGGTGTTCAAATACAAAGTGATGTCAGGTATAACAAGTTTATGGAAGTTCAGAACTGCAAATCGTGTTACTTCATATCTGTAACTCATTGTATGGAAGTTTTGATCCTGCCGTTTTCTGACTCTGTGACCTCAGGCAGGCATATATGTCCCTGAGCCTCTTTTGACCTAAGTGCAAAACAGGGATAATAAGGTCTGCTTCACAGGACTACTAGGAAGATAAAAGTAGAAAATATAATTGTAAGAAGATTTTATAATAACCCAAAGAAATGGTTATTAAATCACTATGTTTCTATAATGTAAGAGTTAAGCATTATGTAGAAGGAAAATAAAGTTCAAGTATATAGTAATTATAGAGGCAATGTTCAAAGTTCAATTTTTTGAGGAAAATGCAGGAATTAAAATTCTACAAATATTAACCAAATTCATATGTATGTGCACATATGTGCACGTGCTCACTCTCACACACACACACAAATTTGTAGAGGCAATGACAAACCTGTAACAATGGTGGACATATAGGTTTTCTTTTTTCTTCCTTGTATATCTTTAGAAGGGATTAGTTGTTAAACTGATTAGGTATTGTATGTACTTTTATTGACTAATTATTCAATAAAAAGCCATTTTTAATAATGGAAAAGTTTTTCTTTTCTTTTCTAAAAGCTGTCTCTCCATGCACCCATCCATCCATCTCACATACTTTGGCTTTTGTATCAAGGCCATCTGCTGTATGGCCAAGCCAACTAATCGAGAATATATAATTCAGTAAGGATAAAATCTAAAACATATAGTTTCCAACCTGCCTTAAACTATATCTTGCTGGGTTTGATGCTGATAAATTTTTAGATAGATTCATTCATTCATTCATTCATTCATTCATTCATCAGTTTAAAAAAAGATATCCAAGCCTGGGTTTAGCTTACTTACCAAAACCTACAGAGAAAATGTGTTTTTGAATTAATTTTGGTATTTTAGAACTTTCCCTATACCATTAAATCATGCTGTTTCTCAGCTTGGCTTCCTGAATTTTCTTCTTAAAGTCACAGGCTTTGTAGTTTCAATCACAAGAGATTTAGAGATTTAAATTGAGTTATTCAGGCACAATATTGAATTTCAAGGCATTGTTATAAGCCAGCTTGCCCTTGCGTAGTACCTCTTTTATTCAGTGTAGGCATTTTTATTTAGTTTTTAGAAGATTTAGAGCATAATAATTTAATAGCCACGTACTTATTTCTTAATCCCACCTATTCATGTACTTTAATTTCTGTGATGATGTTTTTAGGTTTGTAATCTTGGCCTTGGTAAGGCCGATGAAAAAATTTATAGCTATTAGACTGTCACAGCAGTAGCATTAGCTGTTTTTCTCACTAGCATTAGTTTCTTTATAAAATGGAAAAATTTTATTCTCAGGTATTCAGGAGTATATATTTTCTATGTAGCACTGTATATTTTGAACTTTGGATAGACAATGTTTTTGCTTATTTTATTTCCATTGATCTTAACACTGTTTTATTTCAGCTGTCAAAGAGAGAATAATCACTTTTTTAATTAATTTTATTGGGGTTACATTGGTTAATAAAATTATATAGTTTTAAAGTGTACAATTCAGTAATACATCATTTGTATACCGCACTTTGTGTTCACCATCCAAAGTCAAATCTCCTTCTATTACCATGTATCTGACCCCTTTTATACTTACCTACCTTCCCTCTCCCCCCTTTCTCTCTGGTAACCATTAAACTGTTGCCTGTGTCTATGAATTTTTATTTGTTTGCCTTGTTTGTTCGTTGCTTTCAGTTTTATGATTTCACTTATATGTGGGATATAAAACTAAAAACATTTTTTTAGAATTTTTATTAAAATATAGCTAATATATAATATTAGTTTCAGGTGTCTACCAGTTATTTAATATTTGTATACCTGAAGGAGTGATTACCATGATAAGTCTGGTAACCATCTGACACCATACAATGTTATTATAATATTATTAATTATATCTCCATGGCTTATTTATTTTGTAACTGGAAATTTGAGCCTCTTATTCCCCCTTTCCTTGCTTTCCCTTTTAAAATTTTTTTCAATTACAGTTGGCATTTAATATTTTATATTAGTTTCAGTTGTACAGCATAGTGGTTAGACATCTACATAATTTACAAAATATAAGCAAATTTCACTCCTTTATAAGAGTTTAGAAATTAACCAAATTGGTATATCAGGAACAGCTAGTTAATTCATTCAACAAATAGTGAACGTGTACTGTGTATCAGTTAGCATGCTGATTATACGAGAACATAAAAGTTCTGATTTTGTCTATTGGTATTCTAATCTATGTTTTATAAATTTGTAACTCCTTAAGCAATCTTTAAATCCAAATAAATTTGAATATCATAATTAAATACCATTTGCTTGTATAGCTTATGGATGTGAAATAAAAAGCAATAGTAGCATTGAAATTATAAGCCCTTAAGAGAATTTTCTCAAAGATTTGTCCTTAAAAGACCCTACTTATTCTGACATACTTTATCAAAACTATTTATATATACCGTTTTCATTTCTATCAGCCATCTTATTTGTTTTTCAGCCACGTAGCATCAATCTAAAAGAGTACATGTATAATATTTATATGTGGCATGCATACTCTAGTACCTTGCATATTTAGTCCCACAAAAAAATTAAAAAGGAAAGAGACGTATAGGATTTTCAATATAATTAAACCACACTGCTCTCCCTGATTTTGAAAAATCCCTTGAACTTTTAACTTGTTTAACTTGTTTTCTTGGCTGATGTGATAGATTGCCTGTTTCACAACCATCTCAGTAACTAGCAAATGCCAACTGCAGAGCTATATTGTTCTACCAAAGCAAAACCATCTTAGGGAACCAGGGTGTTATCCTCCTTCTGTATCTTCACCTCTAAGTTATTTATAAAGTTTTCATAATGTACTAAGCAATTGGAAAATTCCGAGTGATTTTTTTTTCATATTGTTAAAATACATGGACCAGAAAAAAAAAAAAGATGAGTGTTTTTGGTGTAACAAGTTCAGAATTCTCTATAAAGCAGTACGTTGTAGTCAAAGAGAATGTGCTGCCACTGCCACTCAGGTTCTCCTTTGTAATCTCTAGTAGGTAATCTATAAATCCCAAATGACCTGCAAACACAAGACAAGGAGTGCAGGTGCTCAGGCAACATGATATCATTAGCAATAATCAATGCATGGCTGTGTTTTCTCACTAATACATGGGTAGAGTACCAAATTATTGGGCAACACTAGATCTCTCTTATACAGAGCTCATTAGTCTTGGAAGAATTCATTAATCACTTAAGCTTCTAAGAAAAATGTAACCTAGGATTTGGCAGAACAATCAATGAGACACAAGTGAAATGGTGTGTGTGTGTGTGTGTGTGTGTGTGTGTGTTTGTGTTTGAAGAGGAAGGTAAGGAGAATTGCAAGTTTAGCATAGAAATTAATTGGACCTATCTCTTTTCAAGGATGTGAATTGAACCTTTTTTATTTGAGGATGGAAGGGGATGTCGAAAGGAGGTTATGCTATGGCTTCCAACATAGGCAAAGACAGAAAACAACTATTATGTTTTTATGTCTATCTTCTGTAACTTTAAAGTTTCTGTTTTTTTCCCCCCAGGAACAATAATTAGTACGATAAACTTTATAATCTCACATCTAATTGGCCACCACATCCAGTCAATTAATCCATCAAACTATAGCCTGCCTACTTTTTTCTTTTCATTTTTAATATTAGTGTCCTATTTCAAAGCCACCTGCGCTTTTGCCTGAGCTGCTGATTGGTTTCTCTGTCATTTTCCTCAGTCCATCATTCATATTGTGTCAAGGGGATCTTCCTAAAACAGTCCAGAGCTCTTTGTTGTCTACCCACTGAAATCCAAAAAATTTAGCATAGATTTAAAGAACTTAATTGTCATTGCTATTATTTATTAATAAACATATTATAAGGCACATGACAATTATCTCCAGATTCCAAACTAACCTTTGGATGTGAGGTATGCATTATCTTGTTTTGCTAAACAGGAATTTGATACACACAAAGTTTAAATATATTTCCAAGTTTAAAGAGCAGGTGTAAGGAACAGAACTAGAATTTAAACCATGTTCTATGATTGTAGAGCACAGGCATTTTTCATTACAACATAGTTCTATTTAAACTTGACCTATCCTACCTTTATAGATTCATCACCTGCCACATTTACCCCCTTGTACATCTTATCCACATCCAACCCTATTTACCATGATTTAAATCTATCAGACTTTTTTTTCAATGTTCATGCCCTTTCCTCTGTTGGTGTTCTCTTTGTAGTCATTTCTTATTTAGATAACATCTACTCATTTATCAAGGTTCTGTTTAAATGCTTCTTCCTTCCTGAAGTCTCTCTTACCCTGTTTTGTTTTTTCTTTTACAACTACAATGTTTCGGAACAAATGGTTCATACTTCTATTACTGCATCCATCTTATTTTATTATAGTCATTCATTTATGTATTCAAAAGTTACCATCTTCTTGAGGACAGAACACTTACTTTCTCTTCCATAGCACAACAACTGTTCCATTGTACCTGTTCATAAGTACTTGTTGAATGAATGGATTCTCTATCCACCTCAACTCCATGCATTTCGGCAATAGCATTAAACTATACACACCACTCTTTGTTTTTGTAAGTCACTTTAGAAAATTAAACCCAAAGTATCTTCATGTTAATCAAGAGTATAAGTTCGCATGTGTAGAATAGTTGAGAGTCTACGGCCATGCCACCCTGAACAAGCCTGATCTTGTCTGATCTTGGAAGCTAATCAGGGTCGGGCCTGGTTAGTACTTGGATGGGAGACCATCTAGAAAGACCAGGTGCTGTAGGTGTAAAAAAAAATTTAAAAAATAAGGGATCGTAAGCTGACAAGGTCCTTGCAATCTGTGAGGTCGACCAAGGGTTTCTTTGCCTAAAATAAAATAGAATAGTTAAGAACTGGTTATTCCTAAGATGTATTTCTTACACAAACATAGCAGCTCTTTATTTAAAATTTTCCACTGTAATCAGCTTTTTTTTTTTTTGCAAAGAACACCTTAATTCTAGCCCTAGATATGCTTGATTGGACCTTCTCTGACTGATTAGGTAAATAGGGCTAGGGCTAGGACCAGACTTATATTTCTTCATTAGTTTTCTTCTATTGTGTACCATTTATGCAAGTTCTGTCTTTGGCTCAAGTTTTTTTATTTTTTCTAAACAAATATCCAACTTGTAAATTGAACAACTCTAATTTTGCAGAGCCCATCAGCCTAGGTTTCTTTATACATGCCGATTATAATAATTATTACTCTTTTAAAAACTCATGTGTCTGGATTATGCATAGCTTCTCATTTATTTAATCAATAAATACCTTTTATATCTACTTTATGAAGACTGTTTGGTTAAGATGAACCAAGTACTGTCCCTGTTTTTGAGAAATTCGCAGTGTATTCTTTTTATTTATAGTCTGGCTCAGGACACAATGTTAATTTTGATAAGTTGAATGAGACTTCTCTGGAGAGAATTCATATTTGTTTTATGGTTGTGCTATAATCAGTGAGTTGAGTTGATCATATAATTCCACTTAAACATAAATTTTATGAGACCCTACTATGGACTTGGAGAAGAGGCTGTGTGCTTAGAATAAATTGGTGTAGTGGTGACAGATGCTGGCACTGTTGTAGGATTTACTGGGACTCCTAGCTTTTACATAGGTAAGCTGAGTGATGACTACAGGTTACTGAAACTATGTTTCATTTTTGACATATCTAAAATATAAATAAGAAATAGTATTTATCTCAAAGGGACTTCATGATGATTAAATCAGATAATAAATGTAAGTATAGTAAATTGTGTTTGATGAACATTAAATTTTGGCTGTTTAATTATTAAGGGTAGTCGTCAATAAGGATTTGTCAAGCTGATTATTTAACAAAAAATTAACACAGATGTTATTGTGCTGTTTTTTATGTATATCTCTTGTGTTGAATTTGTGACCCAGTTGTAAAAACTGAACTCTAGTTTCAGTTTAGCTAAAGAAAACTCCATCAAGATCTCACATATGTAAACCCTGAACTAATGTTTCCTTTAGTGCTACTATTACTACTACTATCATTTTTATAGCATTTATATTTTAATAGATTTTTTCCATTTCCTCCTTTCATCCTTAGAGCAATTCCTGTGAGGGCAGGTGTTATTTTTCTTGTTTTATAAATGAAGAGACTAATACACAGAGGGATTAAGAAACTCGATCTGTGACATTTAGCTGGTAATTGGTAGGCCTAGTCCTTACTACTATACTGTTTGCCTCTCCTCCCTGAATGTTGGTCAGTTTAAAATTGGTGAATGATCAACTCCTTTGTGTAGTATAACATGGATATAGTACGTTCATTTGGAGAGAAGTATAGGGAGAGGGAGATAGAGGCTGCAGTCCGTTTGTAGAAATACAAAGGTAGGTAAATAAACAAACATGGAATGTGCATACACATTTTAAATGCACGTGAAGTGGAACATAAAAGTTTTCTATATCTACTCCAAAAGTATGTTTATTTTAGGTATATTTAACCATAAATTTCAAGGTAATTTGCATTCAAGAGAATTATGTACCTACCCCTCAACAAGTTAAGATAAGGTCTTTTGTAATGTGGTCAGTGCTCCTCTCTTCAGTTTCATGCCCTGCCTTTTGCTCCCCTTTATAAACACACAGCATGGTTTAGTTGTATAGAAGTATTGTGGTTAATACTGCTTTCATGCCTCTACTTCTTTTCCTGTGATATTCGCTCTTGCTGCACTCTCCCTACCATTTTGTCAATCCTGGATTGCTTGGGAAATGCCAAGTGATCTTTGAAGATAGAAAATGGGTTGTCCCCTCTGCATAGCCCTTTTCGAGCTCTCTAGATTGAACACTCCCTGGACCTTGTAGTACTTTAGTTGCTCTATCACATTAAATGGCATTGACCTAAGTCATTTTTCTTTATCCTAACACAAACCTGGCACAAATGTGAGACCAGTAAATATTTTAAATGAACTCAAAAGAATTAGGATATGAGTGCTTTTTTGGAATGTATTGAATGGAAGTTGAAAGGCAAAGAAGAAATTTGAGCAACTTTACAATTGATTGTCTTCTTGCAACTCCAAATATATATTCAATCACCATATATGCATGAGAACCTCCTAAATGCCTTTTTATCATCAGGGATTCAGCAATAAACAGAATACATAGCAATCTTACCATCATGGAGACCATATTGTAATGTGAAGATATATACAACAAAGAAATATGTAAAATGTATAAGATCTTACATGGTTATAAATACATTGGTAAAAGATAAAACAGGAAGGTAAGATATGGAGTACTGGAAGGGTCCTGCAATTATAAGTAAAATGGATGTGGAAGACTTCTGTGAGTCGATGATATTTGAGAAAGGATAGGAGGAGATAAGGGATTTAAGCATGAGAAAGTCTCAGGGAAGAGCACCCCAGGCAAATATAACAGCATGCTAAGGTCTTGAGGAATGAAGATGCCTGGGAAGAGCTTGGAGATCTGGATGGCTGAGCTAAAGTAAAGGATGGAAGAGGAATAGAAGATAAGTTAAAAAAAATTGTAGGTCTTTGCAGGTTAAGAGTGTTAGTAGAGTTAAAATAGAAAGTAAATTCATGGCTTTGAAAATGGCATAAAGTCATCTGACAGGAGTTTTAAAGGACTGTCCTGGTTTCTATGAAGAAAATAATCTGGTATGTAAGGTTGAGGAGAGTGACAAGGGAAAGAAAAAGGAAACCAGTTATGAATCTATTTGATAGTTTAGGCAAGAAGTGATGATGGCTTGTTCCAGGATAGCAGCAGTGGAGGTGGTGAGAAGTGATTGAAATGTGAATATATTTTGAAGATAGGGCAGGAGAAGTTGCTGAGGAGTTTATGGATGGTGTGAAAGAAGAGAAAGTCAAGGGAGAATACAGGATTTTTGGTTTGAACATTTGGGAGTGTAGAGTTGTCATTTACTGAGATATGAAAAACTTCAGGAGGAACGGGTATGGAGGAAGGGATCGTTGGCAATGTTCTTTTGTAAAGGGCCAGACAGTAAATATTTCAGGCTTCTCCAGTCACATGGACTCTTCTACAACTACAAAACTCTTTTAGCAGAAAGCAGTCATAAGTAACAGGTAAACGAAGTGAGCCTGGTTGTGTTCCAGTAAAACTTTATTTTCAAAAAGAGGGATCAGTTTTGATTTGGTCCACAGGCTGTGGTTTGCAGATCCCTATTCAAGTAGTCAAATAAATAACTGTTTCAAGGAGGAAGGAATTCTCGTTTGTATCAAGTGCAGCTGACTTGTCAAAAGAGATGAGACCTAAGAATTGACCATTACATTTAACAACCTGGTAGCCTTTAGTGACCTTGACAAGAGCAAATTCAGGGAATGTTGGGAGAGAGAGCATAATTGAAATAAATATTTGGGTCAAGAGAGAATTAAGGAGGAGAATTTGAGGTAATAGCAACTGCTATAACAAGTCTCACTTTTAAGGGGAGCTGAGAAATGGGGCTGTAACTGTGGGTGGGAAATGGAGTCAAGAATGGGTGTTTTTAAGATGGATGGGAAAATAATAACATAACATACTCATGGTAATGCAAGAGACAGTGGGACTAATTGCCGGAACTGTGTCCCTGTGTAGGCGACAGTGGATGGAATCTGGAACACACAAGATGGGACCTGTAATAGCAACACACACTGGTGATCTGTGATGTTGGGCATCATTGCAGGCACGTGGGCAGATGTGGTGACAGCGGGCTGGGTAATAATTCTTTACTGATTGCTTCGATTTTCTCAGATAAATGGGAAATAGTGTTATCAACTGAGACTGGGAAAGGAGATCTTGGAGATTTGAAGAAGAGAATACAGCAGTCATCAGGACAGGGGCTTCTTGAATTTTGCTCACCTTAGAATTATTTGAGGGACCATTTAAAAATTCCGGCGCCTAGACTGCAGTCATGATCAATTAACTCAGAATCTTGGGGTGATGACTGACTTTAGCACTTTTTAAAAATTTCCCCAAATGCAGACAAATTTTAGAACTATTTCCCTAGAAGTATAGGAGGTGTCACCTGAGAAATATAGTAAGATTGCTGGGTCATGATAAGAGCCAACTTGAAGTTAGTGTTCATGAATTAAAGATGAGACTAGTCAGAATGATTGCATGTTTTCCTCCAGAAGATTCAGTTGGCTGTAACAGGGTTTGAGATTTATTAAATGAGGTCCATAAGTGAGAGGTGGCAAAGATATTTGAGAGTACATGGAAGAAAATAGTTATAATGAAAAATCATGGAGTTTAGGCTTCATAAGAAGAAAAGTAAGGAGGTAAAGGATGTAAAAATGGTGAAGAGTCAGTAGAATGAATTAATTGCATGACATGGTGATATCAAGGAATTGTTGGAATGGGGTACTAGATATAATTAGCTGGAAACCTATGAGGTTAGAAAGTGTGATGTGTAAAGCTGATCTTGTGACCAAATCTAGGGCATGACCATGAGACCAAGTGGCCAAGGCAGGGTAGAGGACAAGATCTCTGGAGTCAAGGAGTTCCATGAATTACTAGGCCAAAATGGTGAAATAATTATTTTCAATGGATACTTAAAGTACCATAAATTAATATGACTCATATATTGGAGAGAGTGACAGTGAGGAAGGAGAATTAAGGAATGAAGGGGCCTCATGAACTCACTTGGATAGCTCCTCATTCTCCTACTTTCAGAGACTGTTTTCTCTTTTGACATTTTTAAGAATGTAACAATGTGAATTTTCTTATACTTTATTCAAGATATTTTCATATGCAGCCAGACATTAGCAGTTTCTTTTTTGCCCTGTTTTATGCTGCCTGTTAGTAATTCACGAGTTTCTAAGGCTAATTGTGTCATCATTACTTTTTACACTTAAAGATAGAATATGCAGTCATTATTTGTGTAGAGGCAATTTTTCTTCTTGAAAGAATGTACCTCTTAGCTACAAGATTGGTCCAGCAATGGCAATAGAATTACTCTCCGTGGAGAATATATTTTGTTTCTTTTGCTCTCACTTTTAACATTAGCCTTAATCTGAAAGCAAAATCAGCAATCCTGAAGCAAAAAAGAACTAATTATATTTCTGAAAACAGAGAGCCAGAAAAATTACCAGCACACTAAATATGTATTTCTATCTCCTGGGTAACAAGTTTGTTGTGGTGGCTCTTGTTTTTGTTTTCCCCTTGGTTATGGGAACATGTTATGGGAAAAGTGCAGCATGTTGATAAAAAGCCCATTAAATATTTCAGAAGTCGAAAATACCTGAAGCCCTCAATCCACTACATCAAATAGTAAATGAGTTTCAATGATAGAGTTCTCTGTGTTCCAACTTCAGCAGTACTGACTGATGGATATTTTCAGATCATTCCTGAAATTATAGTGCATTTGAGCAATGTGAATACTTGAGGTATAGAGAACAAATGTCCTTCTTTCTGTGTCTGAGATAGCAGAGCCTTTATGTGATTTATGACCTTGCTCCATATCAATCACTAAATATGCAAATTGTCTCGACTCCCATGAGAAACATGGCTGATTCATTGAGACGGAATGGCTTTCTGTCACTTGGAGGGAGTTCTCTTTTCCTTTCTCCAATTCTTTATGAAGGAGTGAACAAACCAGTATTTCTGCCATGCCAATGTTCTCACCTCTTGAAATTGATGTATCTTCACCATTACAGATTGATCCAGATCATATTCCCACTCTACTAAATGTTACTGACCAGTCTTAGGCATTTATATGTCAAGTCAATTTTTGTTGTTGTTGTTGTTGTTGTTTTTCTGTTTTTTTAACACGTGTGATGTTTATGATGTTAATTTAGTGCTATGTCCTCTGTTTAAATTATTCTGCCTAAATTAGCAATCTCATTTCTGATATGACTCTCCCACAGAAGTGCTTTATCCAGTACATGAAACCTGGAGTTGGACTACTGTAGGTTAGATCATAAATCTCACTCTGTCTACCGTTTGCCACATTGCCCATTTATGATGATTGTAATTGGCTTGTAAATTTGACTTTTCAACTGAAATACTCTAGAGCAAGAGTTATCTGTCATGAAGGGTTTTGCAGTTGAGTTGAGGACAAGTGCATATCTGAGTCACCTAGATAGTTTATTTTCTCTTTCTTTTCTTTCCTTTTATTTTTATTTTTTTAACAACATATATGTTCCTTATTTCCAGCCTATCCCACAAGGAAAGCTGCTAAGCCCCAGGGGTAATACATCTGAAATCTGATAAATTGTGCTTAGCCCAATGTTGCGGGTAGAATAAGCAAGGCTTCTAGTAGGCTGACTTAACAAAAGGCCGGGTGTACTTTATCGCCCATCACACCATGCCCCTCAAAGGAGAACTTTTAATTAACAGTGATGCTAAATAATCTTAATCATGGATTTTTAATGAATACATCTAAAAAATCCTAAAATGATCTAACATTCTTTTTTGTTTAATTTTTACAGACAAGGAAATTGAAACAATTCTATTTGAAGACTTCTAAACCGATACCTTTTCTACTATACCATACTGCTTCTCAAATCATTATTTGCTGATTGCTAGTTATATGCAAGAAAGCATATTAAGGCATTTAAAAATGTTTAAAGATATGGTTCCTCTCTCAAGGCACTTAACATCTAGTTGGCAAGATAATGCAAACTGTTCATGCCTCTCCCACACTCTTTAGCAGGATGTCCGTATTACATGATGGTCCATATTGTGGCTTGTTCCTTTCATCCAGCTTTATTATTTTTTTTCTATTTGCCTCCTAAATGTGATGAAAATACAGATACTCCCTTTTTCCCAATGGTATGATAAGGCCTGGCCAAGAATTGGTGTTCATTGCGGTTGAGGAAGGACTAAAGGAAAGCCGGCACCTGCTTTTTGTGTGTGTGCCTGCTCCTCACTAGTCTTTCAGTAACCCAACCCAGTCCCTAACTTCCTCCAGCTCTTGAAACCCTGCTCATCATTTAAGGCCCAGCAGTGCTGCTGTCTCTTTCATGTAGCCCTCCTTACCACTTTGCCTGTCTCACTCCCCTGACTCCTCTCCATGACTGCTTTTGGGTTTCAACCTAGCTACTGTCTCTGTCCTATGCCATCTTGTCCGTGAATATGCATTAAACACTTATTGAAACCTTACAATACATCAAGATCTTTGAGAAGAACTAAGGGATAAAGCACATCCCTTGATGGCTCTTTTCTTTACTTTTTTTTTTTTTGAGAACTGATCAGTTAAAATTTGAAGGGAATATAGAGTGTCTGGTTTCTTTTTCAATTTCATTGTTCCAAATACAACAACAGGTTCAGTGTAGGTGCTGTGTATCCATTGCCTACTTAGGTTTGCAGTTATTTTCCAGTAGTGCTACCTGACTCTTTGCTGATATTCTCTGGGAATCATTTGTGAGAAAGCTCTTTTGGAACTAACACGTGAGCACTGGGTTCAAAAATTGGCTTCTGTCTTACAATTTTGTCATTTATAATATGAGGATAATTATGGTACCTACATATTTCTTATTCCTAGCTCACTTTCCAACTTGAGAAGAATTGTGAGGATTAGTGAAGTCATTACATGTAAAGTACTTAGAATACAAAAGTCACTCAGTAGATATTATTATTCATATGGTGTTCTCCAGTAATCCGAATATAACACCACACTGTTTGCATTCAATACTTTTCTTTTTATGGAAGCTCGTAATCCTAATAAGAGTATGTATTCCATTTATTTTTAACATTTTACTTTTGAGGGAGCTTGAGATAGATTTTAGTTTCCTGAAGACAAATAGAAGAATCAGTACATTAAATTATGCACCCTGGATCATGAGGTCAATACTGAAATGCAAAAATTTGACCACAGGGTCAGTGCTTCTACCATAAAGCGTCATCAACTTTCCTGGTTCTTTACTTAGTTTCTCTTGTTCAAAAGTTCTAAACATGACAACATCATTCTTAACTAGAGAACTATACATTTTAACCATAAAGAATCTTGAATTCAACTATTATTACATATAATGTAACTATGTTTTAGCCATTTTAAGTAACTTCTCCATGTATGAAATAAACATGTTTATCATTTAGTTTGCCTGGATCCTTGACTATTATTTATTTTGGTTAAACTTCCATCTTCCTGCCCACTTTAGAATTATTTCAGTTACTTGGGTGGCCAGAGTGGCTATCAGACGAAAATCTTGTTGTCTTTCCATTGGTACTTGTTCATATAGGGATTTTCTCCCTTCTGTATGTAGATGTCAGAGAAATCTACTCCAAGGAAGGCTCTGGGAGTCTCAGCCCTTACCTTTTTACAACCCTCTTGGCAACTCCCCCTCCTTTGTCTAAAACAGTATTAAATTTACTCAAATGTTTATCACTGCCTCTTTCTATTTTTGATTCTCCTCTAGTAAGAACTCTATTCTAAAGCATGTCTTCCTGGGTTCTCTTCTCTTGTGACTTATGATTTACTAAGGATTAGCATTAGCTTAGGAGCAATATATTTCTTCCTGTCCCAGTCATATTTAGAAGTTTAAAATTCACACTGATCTTGGGGTTCATCTTTTGAGGGCATTTTTGTTCACCAATTTTTTGTCTATTTTAACCAGCACTGCATTATACTTTCATATCATGTTATTCTGATGTAAACAAAAATCATGACACAAAATACAATTATTATTTTCTTGATATTTATCTGATCCACTTAGTAGCTTTGACTACGATTTTTAAAATTCTCCAAATGGTTTAATGGATTAAAAAACATAATCCTGAATAATAAAGTACCCAATTAATATAGGGAGGCAATAAGACTATATCACAAAAATCTGTGTGACAAAAGTTTCAACAACAGAAGTAGAAATTACTTGAAATCTCTGGACATTAATATACTGAAAACATAAAAATGTGTTGCTATTGTCAAGATTTTACATTTACTACTTTAAGTAGAATAAATATTGATAAAGTTTCTTCTTTATGCTATTAATAGGACTAAAACATTTTAATAGCCCGTATGAGACATAAGGCCAAAGTTCTAGAACAGTACTGTCCAATAGAATTTTCTATCATGATGGAAATTGTTTGTATCTGAGCTGTCCAGTGTGGATGTCACTAGTTACTAACCACATGTAGCTTTTGAACACTTGAAATGTGTTTAGTGCAATTGACCTGAGACTGAATTTTTAATTCTATTAAAATTTTATTAATTCAATTTTAAATAGCCACAAG
Organism: Rousettus aegyptiacus; assembly: GCF_014176215.1. NCBI lineage: Eukaryota > Metazoa > Chordata > Mammalia > Chiroptera > Pteropodidae > Rousettus > Rousettus aegyptiacus. The sequence continues at coordinate 14,685,562 of NW_023416312.1, forward strand.
TGGCTATTTATACTGGACAGAACAGTGATACTTAGAGACTTTCAAACTACTGTTAAGATGGTAACTTGCACAGGGTTAGGTCACTGTCATTCTCAGGCCAGTGGCACACTACAAAGAAACAGAAATCTTATATTTACCAATAATCAAAGAAAAAGGAAACAGCCAAGACAAATTTGATAATTACTAATTTTTTGGAACAGTGGCCAAAATATTTAGGGATCCGCTTTACTCATTTCTCTCCTCAAAGACCTCTTATCATCTTTCAGTGTTATCTTCTCCCTTCCCCTCCAGATACACCCCTCAACTGATCTTTTCATATCATGCACCTTCCCCTCTCTCACTGGCCCCCTCACCTCATTCCACCTTTGTTATAGCCTTTGAAGTTCTGCCTCTGTACCCATTGTCCCAACTTGTATATCAATAGCTCCCTGACTGAGAACACTAAACACAGACCCCTCATCTCCAGAGAGAGGATTGAGCAGGCTGTAATTGTAAGTTCAAAAATTGCTGTCTGCCATAAGAATAAATATTTGTAAGGTCCAACTTTAGGTTATATATTAGAATCGTTTATGTATGTCACCCTTTTTCTACCCTCTAGGCAAGATTATTTCTAATCTGAGTTTCATGAAGCCTCTAGAGTTTCAAGAAAAGCTAATGTTTACTGAATGCATTGAGTAGTAGCAATACCTCAAGGCAAAAATAACATCTCAAGGTCTCTTCCACCTCTTTGATCGAGTGAAAAATTGAATAATAACTATACACTAGATAGGATTCATACCAATGTGCACATTACTTTGTAAGTGAAAGTAATTAGCAGGGGAAAGACAACAAACAAACAAACAAACAAACAACAGATTTCCTCCATCTTTCCTGAATTGATAGTTTAGTTTTTAGACTTTAGGTTTTATTCATTTGAGATTCATTCAACAAATATTTGTTGAGCTTTGCCTGTTAGGCACTGTTTTAAAAACCGTTTACATGCATTGCTAATTTAAAAAGATGGTAGCCCTTGCCCATATAGAGCCCAAAAGGTATAAGAGAGGTAGAATACAAGTACCAACTGGGATCACTGTAATAGAGAAATAAATGGAGTTGAATGACAGAGTGTAGTAGAATACGGATAATATACTAATGCGTTGTCATTAGAAACTAAGTCCTGCATAAAATACAGAATAACACATATGCACAGAGATTTTCCTTAATGTTTTATATACTTGACTTCAGCATAATCTATCATCATACATAGAATATATTGCCATTCATATATGGCATTTGGTTAACCACAGTCAGACCTTTTGAATAGCAGATGTGAAATGAAGACTTAACGTTATTTCACGAAAGTGCTGAATGCCCATCAACAGTTGAGATTGAGTAGCACTTCTTTCTCTGCCTAAGGAGCACTAGTGGCGCAATTATTTGCATGTCAAAAAATTTGTCCATTTATTTTACTAAAATGAGTAGAAAAAAATGAAATGCTTATGTTGATAACATAGACACATGCAAATCATACATGTCACATTAGTCTCATGTGGGTCTTAAGCATTAAACATAAACTAGTAGATAGTGGACTCCATTGAGAAGAGAAATAACAAAATCAAATAGTATGTACAATGTGCCGATAATTCAATATCCTCAATGTTGTTATACCTAAGAGTTAAAATCTGATTGAGTGTTCTAAAAATAAATGCTAGGTCTCATGGAATGGAAACCTGCTTTTTATCATATGAATCTATTCAACTCTTACACATTAAAAACTTCATTTAAAATTCATTATGTAGAAATTAAATGAAATAATTTTTATATATTATCTTTGTTCCCAAGGTGTCATTTCTACCTGATAAAATAGAGGTTAAGTAACTTGAACTATATAATGTAGCTAGGAAATTGCAGAGATAGGATTCAAACTCAGAATAATCTGGCTTCAAAGTCCATATTTTTCCCAGTGAATGACTTATTTTTAAAAGTATATTTATCAGAGATTTTAGTTGAATTATCAAGAAACTATTTTCTCTTGTCATATAGACAGGAATAAAGAGTGAAATTGCAGCAGACAAAAAAGTAGTTGTAGTAGCTCATTTTTCTTGCCATTGTCAAGGATGACAACTTTAATTCTGTTTTCTTTTTAAAATCCCATTTGCTTTCCTGCAAAGAAAAAGAATCCACTTTATTTAGAAATTTACTGAATTCTTATTTTGCTAATCCTGGGGGAAGGATTATATTCTTAGGATTAAGTGTAGTCAATTGGTATTAGGAAGTTGGGAAGTAAAGTGCAAAATTCTATTAAAGACTTAGCAATTTTAATTTATCACAGGAAGAACCACTCTTAGCAATGTATTTGCACCTTGATTTTCTATTTCAACTTTTAGACTTTATCTTTGAATTTTCACTGATACCTTAAGAAATATTATTGTATTCATATTTTAGAATCAATTTATCCATCAACCTGGACACAGATGTATGGAAAGAGCATCTCCTTCATGCATTTAACTTTGAAATGCTTGTGATCAGTTTTCCACCTTTAGAGAAGGTGTTTTTTTTGCTAAAAATCTGAAAGTCTACACAGAAAAGTTGTTTTAAAGAATATTCCAGAGATTACTTAGTCTGATTTAGCAGGAAAGTCAATTCATACAGTAGTTTGCTTTGTACAAATAAGGCCCTATCACAGACTCAGCTCTCCATGTTTTGTGGGAAAATTACACTGGCTGATTTTAAATGTTATTGTGAGAACACATTTTGGAACACTTCTGCTGCTCAAGCCAGAAACCTAGAGGCTTTTTTCTTCCTGAGGTATCAAAAATAATAATAATAATAATGAAATTCTACCATCCCAACTGCTCCCTTATCTGGGCTAAATGCAGTGATAAATTTTTCTTCAGGTTGAAATATTTGAAAATAAAATCTGTACTCAGACACTAATGTCTTTACTTGAACAATGCTATTGAATCCTAATTACTAAACTCATTTACTGCTTCTTCCCAGGGAATATAGAATATTATTGTTATCATGATATTATGCTACATATATCCTCACTGGCTACCTTTCCTCTCATCTTTCCTTTGTGGCTTATTGGGTTAAAATAGAGGAGTCTTACGTAGAAGGAATATGTTGACAAACTGTGGTTTTTATCTTGAAAATTTTACCAAATGTATAAATTGACTCTGTCAGTTATTGGAATAAGTGTGCTGAATGCCCTCTGTGTGTGCATCAGGACAAGTGGTCTAATCAAGTTCAACTGTTCTGTGTCTATTTGGCCCGGCTTAATTAAAATTCAGCCCTGCTTTTGAGCAAGCCGCAGTGGTTTGGCAGACCTTCAAAGGGGCTATACTGCAGCAAACAATAAAAGTGATAAAGGCGTACAATAATAATCAATACAATGCAAATGCCCCTGTTACTTACAAATCACGTGAAAAGTGGTTCCTTGAAGTAACCTCATCTGCTCTTGGTGATACAATTAAAATTTTTGAAACACCTTATTTGTGAATTTACCTCTATACTCTTTGTCAATTGGCTTCTTTTTTTTTTACTACTAATGAAGGAAAAGAAGATTAAAGTAAGATAAATTAGCACAATACAAATCCTTTCTTAAATTTTTGTAATTCTGGTTTTATTTGTTGCATACATGGATGAAAAACCGTGTGAAGGATTTTTGCCTGTATGGGGAATAGAGCCCTGATTCATCTTTCGTTCATTTGTGATGGTTGAGGAGTATATTCTTGGTGATCATCCTTTTTTATTCAGTCCTTGGTCTTTGGCTGACTGCCCTGGTCGCAGATTTTCTCACAAACTGCCATCTGGCATTCTCACTGTCCCCCACATATAGCTCCTTCAGGACCTCCTGCAAACAGGCTGGAGAATTTCACAGCTTGGGGGCATGGGAGTATAAGTGAAGTTGCAGCCACTGATTCAGGGTGGCTTTCTCACCTACAGCTTACATAGGTGTCATTGCTAGATGCTTGATGGAAAGAGCAGCTAATGCACTGGGGATTTGGAGACCTAGGAGGAAGTCCCAGAACACTTGTGTTGTGGTTACCTGTATTTTTAACCTGGATCTGAAGAATGGAGACTGAAAAAGCCAGATCTCTGTATTTCACATGTTCATTCATCTTTGAGCGTTAATGTATATAAATTCATATGAAAGGCGCTTTTAAAAATTTAGAGGTGTTATTTTTACTGTTACAGTACAAGTGATTATAGTATCTCAAATTTATCAATGAGTGTTTTTGTCTGGTTGGGCTGCATGTGTAAATATCACTTCACACAGTAACTGAAATATAAAAGAAGGTTTCACAAGGCATCCAAAATAGGTACATGGGATGGCAATTGTTCAAGACACCTGGAAATGTTTTGTTATAGTTTTCACCACAGTGAAACACTATCTCTTCTGTGCATATGCTTTTGGTTTGATTTTGGCTTTTGGTTTTTATTCAGTCACTGAGATAATTTGCATAAAGACACATGCCACTTTTGTCTTAGCTTTATCACTGACTTCTATAAGTGAAAGAGAGACGTACTAGGTTAGAATCATCACAGTTGTCCACAGAATTCTGGCCAGTGGAATGGCTGGTCTCAAGGCCAAGATTTTGTGGATTGTTTCTATGGCTTCATACCAATACATCTTTTATCAGCTGTAATAGAAGCCATATACTTTTCACTCTCTTTATATTCTGTCCATTACCTACTCGTTTCTCTTAAATTTACCAAAAGCTTTCATCTTTTTGCTGTTCTGTTCAGATCACAAGTGGCAGAAAATAAATTCAAAAACATTAATTATTAATATAAGAAACAAGCTCCCTTTATACACTGAAAAAAATCATAATTTTGAGTTTAAGAATCTAGGTCAGGTATTAATTTGTGTTCAAGATGATACATTAAGATATCTTAATAGTCTTTGTAGAGGACTTTTACCTGTACTGATATAATGATACATACACAAGATTCAATAAAATTCCTCTTGTAATGTATTGGCCATGACATTTCAATTTTGTATCAAACAATTATATAGATTCTAAATGTCTATAAAGACAAAGTTGTAAACACAAGTAATATCATTTCTGTTCATAGGTAATTTAATCAGGATTTCCATGTGAACAGAAAATAAAAATAGCCAATATTTATTTCTTCTGGAAAGTTCCATCATTTCATTGTATAGTAAGTATTTTGGAAATCAAATTTATTCTTGTAAAAACTGAAATTTTCTTAAAGTGTGTCAGGAATGCATTGCTCAACTTTATTCCAATAAACTTTATGATGGAAAAATCATTCCTAGGTAGTTATGTTAAACAGTCATGACAAGAAAATAATGACTGTCAGGTAAAACAAATCAAGTCTGCAATATTTTTAAGAAACTCAGTGATTTGGTAAATTTTTGTATTTTAACAAGCAAATGTCTTTTCTGATATTGTTCTTTATGTTCTGAACTATAATGTGTTGAACCTATATGCGAGCAACCAAATAAAGGTATAAATTTCGAAGTGTCATTTCTGCAAAGTCAAACACAGGTAAAAAAAATGTATAGACCAGTAGCCACCAAGTCAGCACCCTTCCTCACTCACCAGTTAATCAATTGCTTCATTCCTAAGTGGATATAACCTTAATCCGCTTCGGGCATTACATTGAAACTTCATCAGTCTTTGTTTCAGTCTGTCTCATTTCTGAGCCAAATCCTCCAGCTTCCTTTTGAGATCATATCTAGGATAAGCTTACCTAAGTTGAATTAGATCTCAGAAGTTTCTTAAAGCTAAATCATGAATAGTATCTTTGGTAAGTAAAGTTTCATAGATCTGGGTAGATGATATCTGCATCAAATGAGAATTCATCTAAAATCCTTTGACATATAATAGTTTTCTGTTTCGGTGAAACAGGAAAGTATTCAGTTTCTTTTCAGCCTGTCATTTCAAGCTTACATTTCCCACTTATTTCCCCATTGCTCACTTTGATCCATGTGTAAGAACAAAGCTAAAATTATATATCGTGTAGTTTCTAGAGAAGAAAGAAAATAGGCAGAATCTGAGGTCAGCCACTTTTCTAGTGAACATCCATTGAGGTCTTTTTATATTCAGTGTCCACCAACTGCAAAGATGTGTGTACACACACACACACACACACACACAACACAACACATCAGGACAGACCTTTGGATATCTCCAAGTATAGAATCAAAATGCCAAATCTGAGCATTCTTGTGCAGTTCACCCAATACTGATGATGATATGTATATGTATGATAGTTTTATTTTGAACTATTTTCATATCATCTCTTTGCAGACCTTTGGATTAAAGATTTCTTTTCCTTCCACAATTTCAAACAACTGAATGCCAATGAGGTGTGAAATTCATAGCTTTAACTTCTCATACAATTTGAGACACAAATTATAATTTAGAAAAAGAGACAGCTAAACAAATGTGTGTAGACACATACACCCTAACATACAAATGCTTTGATAATGCAGGCTTACTCATAGAAATCAGAAATAGTTTACTTGCTGTTATAACGACTTACATTGGACCATGATTTTGTTCTAAATGTAACTCTTCTCTTTTTCAATTTGTCATAAGAGTCTTTTAAAGAGATAGTAACACGTGTCAAAAGAAAAACAGTCTACTATATGTGCACGTGTTTATGTATGAGATCGTGTACAAAATACTCATACATTTTAACTAGCTTCTCAGAAAATGTTAAAACTATAAACACTAAAACATGACAATCAAGACCTTCAAAAGACATTTTAAATGTGCATCAAGGAAAGAAACATAGTAAGAGGGGGTTATTGATCTTTTGACTTTATAATTTAGTAAAACTCAACCTTCGATTCCATGATGAATAAAATATAAAAATTCCATGACAAGGATTGAGATGATATTTAATTGAAGTTTTTGTTTTAAAGAGTGATGTAGAGACATAAATCTATTTGGATGGCATGGAACTTAAGAACAAAATATTGTGAATGAGAATACTGAGATATAATTTTATGTTCGATGGTAATTCCTTTTTAATAAATGAAAATGTGGACTATAAAACCTCAAATATGATATAGATTAATACAATATGACATACTAGCAGTATTTATATTTTATTTAACAAGTATTTATTGGGTGTCTCTTCTGTAGAACATATTATAGTAGGCACTAGTAATTATGTAAGTAATAAAACAGATACAGTTACTGACCTCATGTGCTTACATTTGAGTTTGGTGCTATAAAATTTGATGTTCTTTAAATGAAATATGGGTTGAATTTTGTCTTTAATGTTTACTGACTGGATGATTTTGAATTTGAATACCTTATGAAAAAACTAAGGCTTAGATAGGATTTAAAGTGATGGAGCTGGGAAATGAAATCAAGTTTCTCTGACCCTTAAATAAATACCTTTCCAATTATGTTAGATTAGATGATAAGTATATAGGAGTAAATTGTAAACTGCAAGGTAATATGGAAGTAATGGCTATATAATTGTTATTTAATTTGATTTAATATTCCTTGGTAAATTTATTTCTAGAATCAACACATATTTATATTTGGCAAACATGGTTTGAAATATGGGAGATATTGTCAGGAGCAAGAAAACATGGTCCCACTTTTTGGGGTGCTCAAATTGTAATATGTATGAAAATATACGAAAATATAAATACATAGGAAACTATCAAAAAGTGATAATCACTGTGGTGAAAATAAATCAGAGAAACTACTTTATACTAGATGGTCAGGAGGTCTTTCCTAAATGGACCTGAATGGCTAAAACAGCCAGACGTGCCCAGATGTGGAGAAAAGTTTGAGACAGAGGGAAAGACCCTGATTGTGGGATGGGCTTTGTGTGATTAGAGATCTGAGAGAAATTGAATATGACTAGAACAGTAGCTCTCCAGGTGGGATTACCAGACTAGCAGCCTCTGTGTTCAATTAGTTAATAGTATCATATTATTGTTAAAGTTCTTTGATTTGAAAATTATACTGTTGTTAAATAAGACCTTAACATTTGGGAAAAATGAGTGAAAAGTATGTATTTGTAGTTTATCTATAAGTTTGAAAATATTTGCAAATGAAAGTTTAAAATAAAAGCAACAAGCTACTATAAAAGCAAAGTGAAGAATTTTAAGCAGTGGAATCACTGGAATGCTGTGATGTAGTCTGTGTTTTAAGAAAAATATTCTTTTTCCTCCCAGCTATATGATTTATTTAACTACTTTTCTAAAAAAAAATGTTTGTTTGTTTATGTGACATTGGTTAACGAAATACAGTAAGTTTCAGGTGTACAATTTAACTAAAGGCATATATTGCATTGTGTGTTGCCCTCCTATAGTTAGATTTCTTTCTTTCACCACATATTTGATCCCTTTTACCCCATCTTTTCTTGCTATGGTGTTGAAAATGGGTTAGAAGAGACAACTAACATGTGTACAGTGACCAATGGAGGGAATATTGCCATTCTCTGGAGGAGGAATGGGTGGCTCAGACTGGCATGATAGCAGTGGCAATAAGAATTTCAGGCTGATTCATGACAGTAGACTTTTAAGTAATAATTGGCAAGACTTGCTGATGGATTGGTTTTGAGAGGGGGTGACAGAAATAGAAAATCAAAGATGACTTCAATTTCAAGACAGAGCTATTAAATTGATTTATTGAGAAGGCAAAGATTGAAGTAGGAGGTTGACAAATACTGACACTTGATTAATTTTATAAAAAATATTAAAGTAAATCTAAATAGACAGTTTGTAACATTTTTATGAGTATTCGTGATTAGTAGGTCTAGTGACAAATTTAGCTTGAATGCCATATTGACTATAAATAAATTAATTCACTTGGGTATTCTCACATTTATCCTGAGATTTTTAATCGAATGCATTTTTGCAGACATGAAATTGTGAAGTATATTAAAGAAAATAATTAATTGTATGAACAGATATTCTTAATTTGCTCTTATGAATTTTTACATCCATATGTAATTTATCATTTTATTCGACAGATATTTGTGGAGTGGCTGTTTTGTACTAGAAACTGTTCTGATCACCAGGGATATACCACTGAACAAAGAAGGCCAAAATTTATTCCCCTCTACATTCTAGTAGAGGTAAATCAGACAGTTTAAGAAGAATAAGTTAAATGAATGATATGTGGATGAAATAAACATTTTAGACAATAAGTAAAATGACTGTTAAGTCAAGTGATACTAAGTATATGAACAAAAATAAAGCAGAGAAGGAAGATTGGTAAAGTGAAGGGAGGAAGAGATTGGGATCGGGAAGGGATTTTAATTTAAAATAAGGCCCTTAGGAAAGACCTTGTAGACTAGGAGTTGAAGGAGCGAACCATGTGGATAACCATTTAAAGAGTGTTCCAGACAGAAGGAAGAGCAACTTTCCCTTAGGTGGTGATCAGGGTGAGGGATGGACAGAGCAGTAAGAGGTCAGAGATGTAGGGGAATAGGCAGATGTAGGGGACTTTGCATGCATCCCTGTGAGGACTTTGCCCTTTATTCTGAGTCAGATGAAAAATTTTGAGCAGAAGATAACACAATTTACCTGACTTAAAATGAATACTATACCAGCAGTACCCAACCTTTTTGGCGCCAGGGACCGGTGCTCCTACAAGAATCTAATGTCTCATGATCTGAGATGGAGCTGAGGCGGTGATGCTAATGCTGGGGAGCAGCTGCAAATACAGATGAAGCTTTGCTTGCTGGCCTGCCACTCACCTCCACAGTGCGGCCTGTTCCTAACAGGCCATGGACCGGTACCGGTCTGCAGCCTGGGGACTAGAGACTGCTGTTCTAGACCATAGCAGGCTATTTGGCTGAAGTGAAATGGCCCATTATTTATAAGGCTATTCTAGTAATTCACATCAGAGACAATATTATCTAAACTAAGATGGTATTAGTAGAGGGCAGTGAGAAATGGTTGGATTTTGTGTATAGTTTGAAAGTAGAGCTAGTAAGATTTGGTGATGGATTGGGCATAAGGTTTAAAAGAAAGGAAGGTGTTAAAGTTGACCTTATGATTCACCTGAATGACTGGAAGAATGGCATTGCTATTTTCAGTATGGAGAAGATGGCAGAAGGAGTTGGTCTGGATTGTGGGTGTGGTCAGGAGATCATTGTGGACCTGATAAGTTTGATATGCCCATTAGACTTCCAAGTGGAGATGCCAGTGGGCAGTTTACTGTAAGTTATCATAGACCAAGTGAGAGGACCAGATCTCTGAGTAGCAAATATTTCTGCACTGAATTGCAGTTATATTTCGAGTGGCTCTTGTTTTGTTGTTGTTGCTGAGACCGTAATGTACAAGAATAAGATGTCATTAGGTTTAAATATACTGAAGACTCATTTTCTCAATTTTTATGTGTATTTTGTTTGGAATAATTTTATTTAAATAAAAAATTGGGAAGATCAAACAGATTAACTGCATCAATATTATTAAAAGAATGGAAACTTAAGCATGTAGTAAATTTTGTAAAAATGTTGCTCTCTTATAGGAGAGTGATCATATTTGGGAGCTTTTTTCTTTCTTAAATTGCATGTTCTTTATCAGCACTTATTTTTAACAGAATGTGAGAGACTAAAACCACAATCACTTCTACTTCATTATGCAATGAAATAAGGAAATTCATGAAATGACATCATGCTAGCTTGAGTTATCTTTGAAGACTTTGATTGGAAATTTTCTACTGAACTTTGCAAATAGTATATAAGAACTGGATTCTGCATATGTGAATGCTACCTCAGATAGCCATCAACTCATTGTGTGCCCTCTGTTTTCCTATTAAATGCATGGTTGCAGTAACACCAATTATTATATATTTATGTTAATTTGAATATATTTTCAACTCTCCAATGAAAATATACTTTATAAAAACAAAGTCTGTTATTTTTATGTTCATCGAACTCTCTTTACCAAGAGAGAGTGTTATTGTTTGCAAATAAAGAAGCTTAGACATTTAAGTAAAAGTTTGAGAGAAGGACAATAATTACTGATCCTACTCTTGAACAGGAAGCATTTTGAAAAACACCTATATAATAACTTGGACGGAATAGGTAGAAGAAAAAGAGGGAATTACGATAAGTTACTTACTTATGGATTGCTTGGCATTGATCAAATGATGGAGTTTCTTATGAAGTTTTCACTTAGGATTCTTCAACTAATATTCATGCCATTGTTATCAGAGTATTGCGATTTCCCAGTCAATAATATAAGGATTTGGAAAGACAGGCAAACTCATAGATAACCTGGGCGAAGGCTCCCACCCCTTTGACAAATGGTAGATCTGAGGTTCTCCTTCTACAACATCTCCATACCAAGGCAATGATTCAACTATTATCAGCCTTCTTCATGTACCTAGCAATTTCCTGCCCTCCTACCTTGATCTTTTCTTTTCTCAGATCTACAGTAGTATGGGAAGTGTGTGGCGGAATAATGACTGACAACTAGAGGAGAAATGTAAAAAGCTAACTTTGGGAAATATCAGTATAGGAGATGCCTTTCCAAAAAGCTTCCTTTGTGTTGACACAAGCACCCAAAGAACATATATTAACTTCTACAAACCACAAAAGGCTCATTCTCTGTTGTAAATAACATTTTTATTGACATATAATTTATGTGCCATACAATTCACCCATTTACAGTATAAACTTGAATTGTTTTTATGCATTCACAAGAGTTGTGTAACTATTACCACAATAACTTTACAACATTTTCATCATCTTAAAAAGCAACTTCATAGCCATTAACATTCACTCCTCATTTCACCCAAAACAGCCCCTCTCCCTCCCTCAGCCCTAGGCAACCACTAATCTACTTTCTGGTTCTATGAATATGCCTATTCTGGACATTAGTTTAAATGGAATCATACAATGTGCCATCCTTTGTGACTGGCTTCATTCACTTCATATAATGTTTTTAAGATTCATCCACATTAAAGCGTATATCAGTACCTCACTTATTTTTACTGACAAATAATAGTCCATTCTATGGATATACCACATTTTATTTATATGTTCAGTCGATATTCATTTCAGTTGTTTCTAATTGAGGTTATTATGAATAATGCTATGGACATTTTTGGACAAGTTTTTATTTGGATGCGCGATTTTATTTCTCTGGCATATTTCTAGGAGTAGAATTTCTGGGTCTTATGAAAACTCTACGTTTAACCTTTTGAGGAACTGCCAGACTGTTTCCCAAAGTGGTTGTATCATTTTCTATTCCAAATAGCAGTGTATTATGGTTCTGAATTCTCTATATCCTCCTCAACAATTGTTATTATCTGTCTTTTGTGTGTGGCAAAATACACATAAAATTTACCATTTTAACCATTTTAAAACAGACAATTCAGTGGCATTAAGTATATTCACAGTATTGTACAAACATCACCATTATCTGGTTCCAGAACTTTTTCATGGTTTCATTACAGCTGTCATGGGGGTTTGAAGAAGTATCTCTTTGTGGTTTTGATTCTTATTTCCTTGTTCGGTAATGATTTTCAGCATCTTTTCCTGTGATTATTGGCTCTTTGTACATCTTCCTTGGAGAAATGCGTATTGGTATCTCTTGCCCATTTAAAAATTGGATTATTTGTCTTTTCATTTATTGAGTTACAATAGTGAAAGGACTCATTCATAAGATAACCATGAGTGTATTACATGAAAAACTCAACCACCCAATATTGTCAGTTTAAATGTATTTGCCAGTAATCCAGGGCTTACCCATTCTGCATACAAGATGCCTTTTTGACATCAGAACATTTAGGTTGGGTACCTATATGTTAAGGATAGTATGGAAGAATTTGTACAATAATCAAACACTTTCATACCGTGCTCTTGGAGAACTGCCATTTCTGGAAAACATACATGAGGAAATATGTTAAATGGCCGAAGCATTTGTGGTATAATATTAATTTATAAGATGTGAATTTTTTTTATGAACTACCAGAGTGCTTTGAAGAGGATCTTTCATAAATCATAACCTTGAGGAAAGTGTTAGGTAAAAAGGTATATTCTACATTTATTCACATGGATGTGCTTATTAGTAAGATGCCTAATAGTTGATTTGTTGATATTTGGTTTATAGTTTTTCAGAGCTGAATAGAACTTTCTGTTTCCATGGTTTATGTGGAAAGTGTTTCAAGATGAGACTTAGATATATGATGGAAATTTTGCCCCCAGTCAAATTTATCACTTATTTTTGTGGATTTCAAAAGGAAGAAAACATCCTATTGGCATACATTCGTACTTAATTTATGTAGCATGCTAAATAAATAATAATGAGTGTACTGAGCTAAGCAAGAGAGTGGGATAGTTAATTTTATTTGTAAAAGTGTGTGTGTGTGTGTGTGTGTGTGAGCGTGTGTGTGTATACTAGAGATATATATATATATATATATATATATATATATATATAATCATTAAGCCGGGAAGGAAGTGATGGCAAAACCAAGATCTTGATTATCCTAACAATTTGCAATTTCTCAGTCTATTTCTGAAAAAAATTGAGTCCTTTCCAGGTTTCCAAACACCCCTACCCCCACCATTTGAACCAGATTTATTCCAGGCAATAGTAAATACACCTGGTATGCAAGGGAAAATATTCACTTTTAAAGCCCGCTTTGAAGGAGTCTCCAAGACATCGAAAGGAGCCAGATGGTATGCAGACCATTCTACAAAGTTTATGATTACTTTGGCTAAAGCAACTGGTCCCTTCAGTGAAAAAGTTGTCATGGCAGGAAAATCCCCCTTTTCCTCAGTGCAGCTGGGTTTGTTCATGGAAGGCTTTTTCCCATGTGAGTGTTCTCTCTACATTGGGCGTTTTCAAGTCTGTTGTACTTAGAGAAGTTAAACCAGTTCTGTTGAACCAAGTTGACAAAAAACACAAATGAGCCAATGTTAACTTTTTTCAGCTCAGTATGGCTTAATTGCCTTTTTTTAAAAAAAGTTTTCACCTCTTAGCATATCTTTCCTGTCCAGTATCAGAAATAACAACTGAGAGTATTTGGAATGGGCAGGGAGGAGGAATGGCACTCTTCCAAGAGAAAGTGAACTTCAGCATAATTCCTGGATTCGAAAGGATTGCAAAGGGAGAATTATTTCTGCCAGCTTTAGTCATTTGACGGCAACAATTCTCCTTTTCCAGTATGTCATCTTAAATCTCCTTCAACTTGCTAATGAGAATCCTGCATTTAATTCTTTGATGTTTATGGTAAGAAAGAGAGGGAACTTTTATTCCATTTATATGATAAGTTTAAATGTAATTAACAGATGTGCTTTTGCCTTCAAGGTGTTATTTTTGCATTCACATCATATGGAATTTAAAGACACTCGGTGTTTTTGTAAGAATGATCTTGGCGGTCTAAAATAATAGGCTTTATTGTAGCTAGAAGAATATTTATCTAAACAGATACATAAGTGTTTCTGTAAAGAATGGGTCCATTTTACTTTATCAGCAGCTAAGGGAAAGGTTAATTGCTATGATATATCTTTTCTGTATTGTGTGAAACACGCAGTGTTCTACACTGTTAAGATTTCTGGCATGGAAGACAAAGCAAGTGCTTTTCCAAGCCTTCTTCCAACCACAGAGTGTAAACTCGGCCCTGAACTTATCTGTCAAAAAGATAAGTTAAAATAAAGTTAGGGAAAGCCTAGAATTTTACACTTTTCCATACCTTCCTGTTTCTAGCTCAGGAATTTAGCCAGCATGATTAATGACCACTGTTACTTGTGAGCTTTCCAAGTCCCTACAGACACAGTGAACTTGACTCTTCAGCCACGTAGAAGGAAGCAGGCTGTTAAGAGTTCCACAGCACAACATGCTCATAATTATGAGCTCTCTGTAATTGGAAAGAAGAAAAAGGAAAAATCATTTCCCTACATTACACAAACATACATTAAAACATTTAAGGTTTTAAAACCCTTTTTTTTCCTTGTTTTCTTCCCAGCTTCCTGCCCCCTACATGTGTGCGCGCGCACGCACATGCACACACACACACGCGCGCACACACACACAGCCTGTTCTCTATTTTTTGGTAATCCAGAATCAAAGCCTTACTCTACTTAATCTTACCTCATATTTTTCTTCGTATAAAGGTCAGTCAGGCCTACTGATTCCTTTGTCAAAATACATGATAGACTTTTCCTTTCCTCTGTTATATTTTCCCTGCCACATCATTTCAATCCTTGAGGCTCCAAACTCTCTTCTTATCTTAAAGGCATGCAACTTCTTTATTTCCCTATGTCCTTTCTTTTAATCTCAGTGGTTTCTTTTCTTCTATTGTCTCTATTCTGACCCCACATCCAGGCTTATACATTTTCTCTCTTTTTGTTCTCTCTAATATGGATGCCTCTTCTTTCTCAAACTCGACATTTTCCATGCAGATGTACTTTTAAAAAGATCTTCCATAATCCTACTCAGACCAGCCTCATCCAGTAGTCATACTCTTGTCTTTATGTGTGTATTCGGAGGGTCTGTTCTTCTAAAATGCTTACAAACTTTTTATTCGATAATACCAATCATATCTTAGGCTCCTTAGTTAAGTAAAATAAAACTTCTAGCTCATTTTAATTCTTTCAAGGGGTAGTTACTCTGCTGTCTACACAGTTGATATTCGATGCCTTGTCAAGTGTAATTCAAACCAGGTCAGTTTGCAACCTTGAAAAAGTGAAGAACTGCTAACTCTAAACTCAACAATTTCACAGCAGTCCCCAGGTCCTCCAGAGTAGTTGTAGAAATTATGTTCCTTTTAAGCCTTTGAAAATTTCGAGTTTGCTGCTTGCTAAAAGAATTCAGAAATTAGTCTTTTGGTTCATACTGGTGCTGAAAATCTTGAATTACCCAAAGAAAAGAACATTTCCTGAATCTCCCAATGATATGATCAAGAAGGAGTGGGGACTTAATCTCCATCCCCCAATAATATTTGTGCAGGATGCTGTTTTGCATCCTTCCTGTTATAGAGGATTCTTTCGATTTGAAAAAGGATTAGGTATCATCGTGGGAGAAAGGCAGAGTCTGGTGAAGCTAATAGGGATTTTCAGTCACATCCCATGTTTTTATCTTGCAAATTACAATTCTATCTTTTGTTACCACTCTAAAAGCTCCATAGATGCATGGTACATATACGAAGATGCTATCTTTTTTCTTCTCAGTTGCTTGCTGATTCTCTTCTAAATTCTGATCTCCTTGAACACAGATCCCATGTCATGTTTCCTTGGTTGTACCTACACTTATCTCTGTGCCTTACACACAACAGTTATTAAGTTATTTTCAAGAACTAGTCTATGTAATGGATGCTGATCATTGTTTATTGTATTCTACCAAAAGCTTTTCTACCCTAACTTTTCTTGCCAGTGTCATACCACTCATTATCCAGCATGATTTTCTCCCCGGCCAGATAATGCATATGAACACAGCTACTCTGGTATTTATCATTTCTTCTTTTGAAGTAGTCTTAAAATCATTGATTATATCTCTTTTTTGGATAGCGATTATCCCATGTTATGGTATTTCCCTTTTTATTATAAGTTGGTCTTTCTAGTGGACTATGCCCCGCCCCCCAAAAAATAAAAGGGCATTATTTTTCAGTATTTACAGAATCTAGCGTGATGTTTGATAATAAATAGTTGTTGCTCAGGTTTTTTTTTTTTTGATAGAGGTTGATCTCCACATGGTCTTTTTATGTCTTTTTCATCTTCTTTTTAGGTTGTCTTTAGCTTTTCATAGAATCTGTGTGTCACAGTGCCATTGTCTCTTAGCTTCCTGTACTCTTTTACCAACTCTGCTTTTCTTTTCACGTTTCCCAGATGACACACGCATTTATCTTTGTTTACCTTAAATGACTTTCTACTTAAGAGCAGTGTCACACACAATATAATATGCATTACATGCTCTCGAAAATAAACTATAACACATGCAGGAATAATTCTGTAAGTTTTACTGTTATCTAAAAATATTTTTTTTAAAATCCTACTTCCAGTAATGATTCTTTAGTTCTATTTGATACCTGAATGCTCTGACTTAACAAGGTAAGAAATTCAGCCTTTGAGTATAAGACCTGGAAAGAGCCTTAGGGAGACTACTTGACACATAAATAAGATGTATAGAAGGTAATTATAAGGCCACATATCGGTCATGGCCACCTATATCTTTAGTCACATCGACCTTGTCTTTAATTGTGTGCCTTGACACAGAAAAAAAATATGGTGGTCTTTGTAGAGCTTAAATGAGTGAATGCTTTCTAATGCATATGTTTATTTTCCACGTTTCAATATGATCTTACTGGACTCGAGTTTTTTTTTTTTTTAAACTGCTTAGGAACATAAGCTTAAACAAGTGCGTTTTAAAATACATTTAAAAGTTCATCCAAAAGACAGAAAATTATGTGAATTTATGGAAAATGAGTAAACTTATTAAAAGTGACATTAATTGCAATTTTTTCTGATATCATTGGATATTAAAACAATGCATTTAGCAGCATTGTTTTTCATATTACCAAAATGAAACAATGTGAATGTCCATCAACAGTAAAATGGGTAAGAAATTATTATAAATTCACACAATAGAGAACTAT
Source organism: Rousettus aegyptiacus (assembly GCF_014176215.1). NCBI lineage: Eukaryota > Metazoa > Chordata > Mammalia > Chiroptera > Pteropodidae > Rousettus > Rousettus aegyptiacus. The sequence continues at coordinate 14,703,102 of NW_023416312.1, forward strand.
TAGGAAATGAAAATAATAGAACTACAACTATGTACTATAACATGGATGAAGTTTAAAACATAATCAAAAGAACTTAAGGACTCAGAGAAGTACTTATGGTATGATTCTACTTATATAAAGTTATAAAGTTCAAATCTGTGTGGCTAGAAATCAAGATAGTAATTACTGCTGGGAACAAAGAGGGGGTAGTTATTGGGAGGGACATGATTTAATAAAGAATTTGGGCTTAATTCATTGAGACTTGGAAATTCTGAGAGAGTCAAATCAAGGGAGGAACATCAAGGTGACCAGGACCTACGAGCAGAAAGACCCTTCAAAATAACTTAAACAAGGGACTGGTTATCTGATTGTAGTGATCAGAACACATCTGAGTGACAGTTAGACAAAAGAATTGGTGGAACTTGTATTTTATAGGATGGGAATGAAGATGCGAATGAAAGGTGGTAGGGAAACCGCTGAGGTAATTCCCGAGGTTTTATTTTCAAGGACTTGGTACATGTTATGTTACAAGCATCATAGGGAAATGCCTTTAAAGGGATATTGGTTCTTCTCAAATTTTATTCAACATGTTTATATGAGGTTTAATATGAAATGATGCTCTAGCAATTTTATTCAATTCTGCAGCTTCGGTGCATGTTCTTTTGTTCAGTTAATTGAAAATGAAAATATACCTGACAGTACTCCGACTTACATATATGCTAATCTGACAGTGTTACAGATCACAGGTCTCATCATATCTATTAATTTGGGAAATGGGAAAAAACAAAACAGTGTACTCTGAAAGAGTATATAGTGTAGTTGGCTTAATAAATGTATTTGATGAATGCATATTTCCATGTTTGAAAATGAAAGTGTATATGTGTATTTTAACAGAGTTTGAAATTATAGCAGATCTTAGAAATCAAAGTTTTATAGAAAAACTGTTAGTTTCATATGTGTACTCTAATAAAGTAGAAAGAAAAAATGTATTTGGGGATATTCTGCAAATACTAAAAATTAGAGCAGGTAAAGGACTAGATATGTAAAATACTTAAAACGATTGTATCTATAAAAAAAAAAATCTAGTTTCCTTAGGCAGCAAATGCATAAAGAATGTGATCTAATTCTTACCAAAGTGAACATTAATATAAAATATTTTTGAGTATTTGGTAGAAACACTGGGAAATCTTCATAGAGGGATAAAATAATCCATGAAACAATACTAATGAATATACTTTCAATTTCAGTTAAAATTTTTGGAGGAATTCTTATAAATCTCATAAAATATATATCAAACATAAAATTCTTAGTCAATCTCTATTGTGGCTACTCCTCATGGTAGTGACAGATGTAGTCTTGATGACCTTTTGAAACATCGAAGTGAGCCAAATCATGTTGTGAATGAGTTTCATTTAACATTTTGAACTTAAGGATATAGCAAATAGTTATTAATAGTGTATTGAACTGTGAATTAATATGATCCTTCTGAAATCAATTGAGTTTTTTAACTCTTCCCATTAATATGAAGAAAACCAACTTAAAAATTATAAATAGCATGCAGTTAAAAAATTTGGTACATCAAGCTACATTAGAACTAAATCATGCAAAAATGATGCTTTATTCACATGATTTTTACATGGTATTTTAAAAACAATGTAGTAAAATTTTTCACATGTTTGTCAATGATAAGTAATGTTGTAAGACAAATATGCTGAAATGTCACCAAAGTTATAGTGTGTGATGGATATAGATACAGATATATACACGTATATATATATATATACATACATACATATATACACATATATATGTATATATATAGAGAGATGGATACATATCTATATCTATCTATCTATCTATCTATCTATCTATCTAAGCATTCCTTAAAGCAAAGCTAAATACACATATACATATATTAGTATAGAATATATGAGTTTGGAATTAGGTGTTTTATCTCCCATTTGAAATTTTAACAAACTTAATACTACCAAGGATGAGTATATTTTCCTTCAAGGCTTTATAAAATGAGCCTTTATGTCATATTTCATCAGTTATTTTAAAAAGAGTAAACTTAGCATGTTGAGAATTCCATAAAAGCAATTGCAGAAAGCAATTCTATAATGCCTGAGTTTTCATTATAGATAGAGTAGTAAAATCAACAGTCGTTCTTGTAGCAGCAAGAAAGATGTTCAAACATTATTTTAGTGGCTGCTACTTTTAAAACCAAATGCTTAAGGGGAAAAAAAGGGTCCACACTTTACTCCATTTGGATTTGTCCATGGTTGTGAATAAAGACGTATCTTAATTAAAATGTTTTAAACTCACAACTAAAATAAATATGAGAAGATCACAAAAAAGGACCAAAAACATTTTTAGTATGCTTCTTAATCATCATACTTTCCTTTCTGATTCTAAATGTATATATTCACAACAAGGTAAAAACATAAAAAAACACTCAGTCATATGTTTTGACATTAGCCTTTCAAGAAATCTAATTTACTAAAATAAAATCTGCAGTTTATGTATATGGACTACAGTTTAACAAATGAATTTGCTACAATATACTCTTAAATAAATCTTACTCATAAGCATGTATGTATAAAAAAGATATGACAGTCATGTTTCAGCTATAAACTCAAAGGCAGTATCTTGGATATCTTCAATGTGTCATCCCCTTCCCACCCCCAGGTCCATTTCCACCCTTCCCCAACATGCTGTGTGCCCCAGGAGGAGAACTGTAAGGAAGGCTTCCAGGCTTCTCTGTCTTTTGTCTTTCAGCTGGGTGTAGCCAATGAGGAACAACAGATCAGTGAGAGGGAGAAGACAATGTGGGATAATTTGTTTTTTGGCTCCCTTTCTGCCAAGTGGTCTCTGAAGTAAACTGGTGATCAGATAACAAAACAATCACAGCTCTTGTCAGAAAGCCTTCTCAACCCAGCTTGCCCTTTAGCTCTAGGTTCTGATATCTGTTACATCCCTTTGCTTTGTCTTGATGACATTTGTATATTGTTCTTTATATTAAACTCATCTTATATATCTCAGTTTAATTATGATATTTGTTTCCTAAACAGGGAAATACCTGATATCTACTTTTTCTAACTGGCTTTGAAAATCTTAAGTGACAGCTGGAAGCTCAATTTTGAATACATCAAAACTTTATATTTATATCATTTACATAATTATGAAATACTTATATTCATTTATTTTTAATCATAATAAAATGTATATCAAGTAGTTGGGGATTGGTTTTAAAAGACAATTCATTTTGCTGCTTTATAAAATGTTTTATGAGTTGTTTCAAAAATTTAGAATTGACCCCTATGTGGAAATTAATACATGTTTTACTAAAGAATTATACTCAACTAGTAAAATTTATTTTAGGTAAAGATCTGGAAATTAGATTTAACATTTGTGAACTTTACTTTCTTTAACACAATAAATATTACTGACAAGTTTTCTGAATATACATAGCTTGTAAAAGTAATGATTAAAGAAAGTAAATTTGAATTTCACTGTGACTATGGGAGAGAAGGTATTAGATGATTCCCCCCACCCCTGTTTCTAGTAATACTAAATTAGAGTTATCAGAAGTATGTTCTATTAATATGTGAAAAATTATAGAAGGACAGACTTCAGAACTGTTTACAGTTTCTAATTAGTGTAGAGTATTATGTTGCTGTTTAACATTTTTTTACATTAAAAAATCATTAAAACTAAGTTAGAAAAATAAAGTAAGTTTAAAAATAAAAAACAAATATTTTAGATAAGTATCTGTTCAAAAATACATTTTTGGAGACAAGATTTCTGTCTGTGGCAGAGTATGGAAATCAGCAAAACCTTCACCCTCCAAAAAACAATCAAGCTAGACAAATTGATGAAAAGAGTAAATTCAGTACTTTTGAAATTGACCAAAGGCATGCAGTAATATGAGGAATGGTTCATAGCTTCGTAGTATAAATTACAACTCTTCAGTAATGTGTAGATGATGGGAGGGAGTATTATATTGTGATTAAGAGCTGAAATCCTGGGTTCAGACTGCCAGGTTTGAAGCCTGGCTCTGCCACTTGGTTTTGTGACTAAGAGCAGCTCATTTATCCCTTCTGTTTCTTCATCTGTAAGACGGATTGTTGTAGGTATTTATATGATGTAATGCATATTAACCATTAAGAATAGAGGCAGGTACACTCAATAATTGTTAGTTGTTCTTATTTATGTACTTTTCTTCATCATTATCTGTTATTTGTGAGGAGGAAGGAAAAAATCCACTTTTGTAATTATTTAGAATGGTGAACCTATATTCCAGCTCCTCTCAAATGGACCTCACCATACATTGCTCAGTGAAGGGATGCTTCTGTCCCAGTAAATGTACATACGGCCCATAGCGCCAACTGCTGATGGGGATATAAAATAATACAGCCGCATTCTAAAACGGTTCCTTAAAAAGCTAAAAACTACTCCTACATATGACACAGCCATTCTACTCCTACGTGTTTACCCATGAGAAATGAAGGCATAGCTCCATGCAGAGCTGTACACTCATGAGCATAGCAGCTTTATTTGCAATAGCTAAAACTGGAAACAAGCCCAATATTTATGAACAGGTGAATTGATTTTTTTAAAATGGTGGTTTATCTATACAATGGAATACAAGTCAGTAATACAAAAGGAACGAACTATTGATATATCTAACAGCATGGGTTAATCTCCAAATGATCGTGCTGATGCTGAGGGAAAGACGCCAAACAAAAAGTATACACTGTTCTTCCATTTATATGACATTCTAGAAAATGCAAGCTAATCTAGAGTGAACACAGATCACTTACATAAAGATAGTGGAGATGGGGCAGAAAGGGAGAGATTACAGAGAGGCTCTAGAAAATTTTTTGGTCTGATGGATACATGTATTCTTTTAACTGTAGCGATGGTTTCCTGGGTGTATGTATATGCTGAAATTTATCGAATTCTACCCATTAAATATGTAAGACAATTATATTTGTGTGCCAATTATAATGCAATGAAGCTATTTTTAAAAATACATTTCTTCCACAAACTGAATTAATGTATAAATTTAATATTTTCTCAAGATGTTTTATTGCTTATTTTTAATATTAAATTCAACTGTTTTCTCACTAAAATCTAAACATCAGCTTAGGTTCACTGTCAAATGATGTCCTACAGTCTCGAAAACATTATTTACGGCCCATAATAAGTTAGAAAGTAGAGAGTGATAATTTATCTGATCATATTTCATTTTAAGGTGTTGTATATGTTATGTCCAGATTTCAGTGCCCAATGCATGGAAATATTTATCTGTGTGTGTACACCCCCACTCCCACACAGACATCTATACTGCAGTTCTTTAGAAAGGGGAGCAGTTCACGAAAACATTCTCTAAGAGTGATTGAATGATCCTTGGTATTATATATGTGATCCAATCATAAAATTTTAATTTATGCATATAATTATAGGGATACTTAATTCACTTAAAGGGAGGCACATACTCAAAGTTATTGTAAGATACCATCTTCTTATTTACTAATTTTCAGCTAAAATTGGTTTCTAATCTAAGTAACTTTGGTAGGATCTTTTAACAAAATTCTAAATATTCTATATTTTAGTCTCTCAAACATTAAGTTGTCAGGAATGTAAGGCCTTGTCATTATGCTAGGTCATCTATGTAAAATAGGCTACATTTATTCCAAAATGAAAATTACTTTGAAACTTCTAATGCTTAGATATTTAAATGTCATGATTATGCTATAATGAATATTTAAATCTTTGGAGTCAGACATAGTTGCTTCTAATGCCAATCAAATTGAGAATGACCAAAAAAAACCGTGCTTTCATGAATAAGTAATCTTTCCCCCCATGAGTTTTCTGAACAGTCTAAGAACTCATGCGGGAATAGGCAAAACACTGTTTGACTGACATTTTATCTAAAAAAAAATGGAGCAACCACAGGAGCAGATGTAGCATATTAGAGTCTGCTTGACCTGTTCACAAGGCTTTGTGAGTTTTGAACTCTAAATAAAATGCTTTGTTTGATTCTAAACTATAGCTAACAATGTCATATTGGTGTCTGAATATCTGAAGTCTTTATTATTCTCAGAAATTATGTATTGGTAATCCAATATGCATTGTAAAAGAATTTAATGGTTGCTATTATTTTAACTTTATTTGGGAATAATGTTCTTTTATAAATAATCCTAAGTTTAAAACGTTAGTATGACACTGGAGCTTTGACACTGTGAAATTTTGCTCTGATCATATTACTTCATTTTAAACCATTTTCTAAATATCACAGTGAATTGTATAAAATTATGTTTAAAAACTGAACTGTATTAAAGAAGTATTCTACTGATATTAGATGCCACAGTGGTTCAGTTGAAAGGTATATTATTAGAAGAAAATGTCTCAACAGGGTAATTAAAGGTGAAGACTAAGAAAGACCTTATATTAGACTTAAATCTCTACTGATACCAAAGGATTTATAATCTATTTGGGGAATATTCCTGAGGTTTCAAGATACAGAAGTATCCAGTATATCTGTAAGGCCTCTTAAATCCGTCCCCGAAAGAAAGGACAAGAAATATTACCTTCAGAAAGAAGCTCATCTTGGAAACTAGAGCCAAGTGTATCGAAAGCCTAATGCTTTTGGGGGGCAAAATTTCTCCAATGTAACTTAGAAGAAAATACAGACAGGTTACTGTCTAGAGAAGTCATTGAAATAACAATAGGAAATACTGTGATTTCTATTGTTACTACTCCTAAACTTTATACATTTCTAATTAAAATGTAATTTTTAGACTAGTGGTTACTAGTGGGGTGGGAGAGGCGGGGGTATGTAGATGGGGTCAAAGGGGTCAAATATAGGGTTCGGGGGAGGGTGAAGTGGGTAAAGGAAATCGAATATATGTTAGCTGAAGGAAACTGGACTTTGGATGGTAAACACGCAGTAGAATATACAGATGTCAAATGATAATGTACACCTGAAAATTATGTAATCGTATTAACCAATGTTACCCCAATAAACTTAAAAAAAAGTGAAGACAGAATATAAAAATAAATTAAGATTTACCAAACCCTTAGTTAATGTGCCAGGGGAAAAGTAGACAAATATGTTTAGACCAGTCCTGCAGTTCTCAAGCATGTTATTATTTAGTAAATAGAGAAAGTGGTCATTGAATGTGTACATAACTGATAGTAATACACAGTACATTTTGGTAAGTGCTATTCATTTGTTACCATTTATAAATTCACTAAATATTCTCAGCTGAGCTCCACTGCTGAGAAAATCAAAATGCCCAAAGTATGGTCACTACTCACAGAGCTCATAGTGTAAAGTGGGAGATAATAAACATATATAGTATACAGTAATACAGACTATACTGGAATGTTCACAGGGAGCATAGAGGCGGAGGCATCCTGTTCCTTTTATGAAGAGGTGGCAAGTTCCTGAGGAGCCTGTAGTGGCTTTGGCTATTAATAGGGTATGTTTGTAAAGGAGGAAGTGCAATAGAGGGAATGATATATTTAATATATGACACATTATGACATTATAGTTCCTCTTTCAAGGAAACATATGTAGATTTTTAGCCCAATGGAATCACGTGGGTAAAAATGCCATAAATGAATTTGATATATTTCTTCTTAAGATTTACCAACATTTGTTACTCAAATACAGCCTTTCTTGACCTTTCAAAACAATTAACAATTAGACACCTTATTGTAAATATCATTGTAAGATGTATTTCTAGGCAACGTAAGAAATTTTATATATGTATATTTACATAGAAAAAGAATACAATTTACAGTTTGGAAAACGATCTTTCAGCATGCCAATGTACCATTTGTTATGGAGGTTTTTAGATACCAAGTATTCAGAAAACATTGTGTTTTTGTGTGTGTGTTACTATAACATTACTATAGTGACTCTGTAATATATTTCTTTTTTAAGCAGGTTTTTATATAATTTATTGTGATATTTATTTTTTTTACTTTTTTATTTTTCAATTACAGTTAACATTAAAAATTGTTTTATATTAGTTTAGGGCATACAGCATAATAGTTAGGCATTTATATAATTTGCAAAGTGATCCCTCTGGTTAGTCTAGTATCCTACCTGGCACTATATACAGTTATTACACTATTGACCTTATTCCCTATGCTGTACTTTACATCCCTGTGACTATTTTGTATCTACCAATTTGTACTTCTTTATCTCTTCACCTTTTTCACCCAACCCCCCAACTCCCCTCTCATCTGGCAACCATCAGTTTGTCCTCTGTTTCTATGAGTCTGTTTCTGTTTTATTTGTTTATTTATTTTGTTATTTAGAATCCACATATAAGTGAGATCATATGGTATTTTTCTTTCTCTTTCTGACTTATTTCATTTAGCATAATACTCTCTAGGTCCATCCATGTTGTTGCAGGTAATATTTCACACCTTCTTAATCCAATCATCTCTTGATGGACACTTAGGTTACTTTTATATCGGCTATTGTAAATATGCTGCAATAAACATAGGAGTGTTTATATCTTTTTGAGTTAGTGTTTTGGATTTATTTAGATAAATACCCAGAAGTGGAATTGCTGGCTTGTAAGACAGTTCTGTTTTTAATTTTTTGTGGAACCTCCATACTGTTTTCCACAGTGGCTGCACCAATTTGCAATCCCACCAAAAGTGCACAAGGGTTCCCTTTTTTCTACATCCTCACCGAAATTTGTTGTTTTTTGACTTATCGATGATAGCCATTCTGATAGGTGATAGTTCACTGGGGTTTTAATTTGCATTTCCCTGATGATTAATGACATTTAACATCTTTATATCATGATATTTAAAAACATTTTAAACAGAATAATAACATACATGTATATGCACATACACAGATATATATGTATTTCCAGTAGGTGACTGAAAGTTATATATTTCCTTGAGTCATATGTTAATTGCACAAGAATCAATGGTTAATTAGAAACAAGCAAAAATATTACGAGTTACCTTTTTAAAAAAATGGGATTGTAAATTATATTTGATAGTAAATCAGTGCTTCACTGTTTTCGGAATGTTGTTGTTGAATGATTATGACTCCGCTATAAACTGACCAAATGTTATGATTCAGTGTGAATCTGTTAGAAGCAAATAGAATAATGAAAAAATATGTCATATTTAGTTGTACTAGGACATTTTAAGAGGAGAGAAAACATGGAAGGAGCATTCTGAATGAGTAGTGAATCATCACCACTCATTGCATATTGCCTTAGTGAATTAATTGAAAGTGGATTTGTGTGCCCACAATCTGTTTCTACAGACTAAAAATAAATGTGGAATGTTTACCTGCTTATAGCAAATGCTTATTTCTCAAAAACCTTTGATCATCTAAGTATCACCAATGCAAAAACAGGACCCAGATGAATCAGAGAAAAGAGCTCTTCCTTTGAGCCTTTAGGAACTAGACATTACCATAGCAACAAGGGACTTTCTTTTATAAGGTTTTTATACCTCTGCTTTATTTTCCATTACAGCGGAGGTTTATAAAGCCAGGCTTCAAGGCTTTGTTAGTATTTTCTGGAGTGTCAGCATAGCCATGGTGGATGTTGAAATGAAGGAACCTTTAGTCTCTGCAGGGAAAACAATAAGTATAACCAAATAACCAAACTTTAAAGAGAATCTAAATCTGTTTATTAAGGATGACTACCATTACTTGCATATAATGAACAATGTCAGATGATTGAAGAAATGTAATATTCATACATGATTTCAGTTTTCTCTGATGTATGCTGTTTGGAAGATTTATACCCACCATCACATCAACGGTGGTAGGTATATAGCTCATTTTAAAAACAGTTGGTGTGCTTTTAAAATACGTTAGACTTCCTTTTACCTAATTATGACCTTGTTGATTGTCCATTAGTAATTTGGTTTAGCATTCATTGCATTCCATTTCTTTCAGTTCAAAATTGTATCTTTGTGGACATATTGTTTATTATTCCATAATAAAATAACAGGATTCTGATTTGCATGATCATGGGAATCATTGAATCTGTCTCAATTCTCAGTATAATTTTCCCCATTCACCATCTCCAATTCATGATTATCTATCCTTACATTGAAATTTTCTGATTAAAAAAAATTCACCATTTGCTGATTCCAAAATTTTTCTTTTACTCTAGCAATTGATCTATGTCTTTCATTTTACTGCTTCATGGACCAGACCAGTTTTTTATAGTATATCCAATAATAAATTTTTGAGGTCATTTAATTAAGCATTCCTCAATGGGTTTATAATCTTAATTTATTGATGCACTCATTCATTTATGCATTTGCAAATACATTTGGAATGGCTCCCATATTCTAATAATTCTACAGAAAACTTGGGAAATAGAGATGACTACATTAGCCTTTTCATCCCAAAGATTTCACAAGTGTTGTGAAGGCAAGAGATACTTAGGCAGATAATTATCAAATAATGTGATAAATGCAGTAATGTGCATCTTTGTGAATATTTTGGAGGCACTCAGGAGGAGCATATGATCCTAGGGTATCAGGAAGAGATTCTTGAATAATCAAAGCCTGAGTCTTAAAAGACAAATGAGCATTGGCCAGGTGAGAAGAACATTCTGAAATGAAAGAGACTTGAGCAAAGACAAAGAGGGTAAGAGCAACATTATGCCTATAGGGAACTTAATAATTCAATGTTGGTAAAGCTTAAAGCATATGATGTCAAGAGGGACTCAAGAGTGTTAGACATTGACTTTTATGTCATGTTTGAAGACCTAGGATTTCATCTGTGAGTGATTGTTAACTACTTAGGAGTTGAAAGCAGGGAAATGATCTGATCAGACTTTTGCTTTAGATAAATCTATTGGCTAAGTGTTATAAGGATATGTTAAGAGATCATCAGAATAGTCCAGAAAAACAGGGATGGAGATGAAAATTTGACTCTAGAAATGATTATGTTAAAACAGGACTAAGTCATACCTGAGAGACCACTTATTTGTCCCAAATCCACAAAGACAAAGTAGATTAGTGGTTGCCAAGTGCTGGGTGGAGTAGGGGATTGCGAGTGACTGCTAATGCATGCAGAGTTTCATTTTATAGTAATGAAAATGTTCTGGAATTTGATAGTTGTGATTATTGTGCAACATTGTGAATATACTAAAAACTAATAAATTGCATACTTTAAAAGAGTGAATTTTATAGTGTTTGATTTATACCTTCAAAAAGCTCTCATTAAAAATAAACACGAAAAACAAAGTACTTAGAGTTGAATGAAAAATAGAAGGAGATAGAGATACCTGAGAAAACACCTAAGTTTCTTGATTTGGTGACTGGGTAGATGATTGTGTTACTAATATGATAGAGGACATCACAGAAGACATTGTGGGCTGGGATTCAGGGTGAAATTAGGGGTGGGTGGTGATGACTTCACTTTTGGAGAGTTAGAGGTCTGTATAATATTCACTTGTACCTGAATTGGTGGTTGTCCTACTCTATAGATGTAAATTTGGTAGAGTTTCAATGAGTCCTCAAATATTTCTGTCTCCACATTTTGTGGAAGTGCAGCAAAATCTCATTAATAGTATCCCTCTCTACATGCCAGTGACTCTCATTCCGGGAGTGGGGTATATTAGAATCTGTCACGTTGAAGATTATAATGTAAAAAGACCTGCCTACCAGAGATGCTGACACATTCCATAGATAATTCTTGTTCATACTTCTCATGTTCTTCATTGGAAATTATTGATATCAGTGACAGCTAGCATCTTCACTAGGTGTGATCACCTAGAGTTTTGTGTCAAGTATGGAGAACATTTAAGGGGTCAGAGAGGAAAGAACAATAAATAGCAAAATGCTCAATTAAAGAATGATGAACAACTGTAGGAAAGATTCTTGGCAAATCATAGTCTTAAAATCATTATTTATTGAGTGAATGAATAAATAAATGAGTGTGATTTCAAGGAAATCAGTGGAGGGATTTTAGGAAAGAATAGAATGATCGGGTATTACAAAGTCAAGAGATAAATTCAGTAAGGTAAAATCTAAAGTGTACCCATTGCATTTGGCCATTAGGAGGGCTTAGGTGCCTTTAGTAAGCTGAATTTCATGGATGACTAGTGAAATAGGAGGGGCAGGAGGAGGAAGGCAATGGCTGTTGACTACTCTCTAAAGAACTGTGGACGATAAAGGCTAGGGACTGAGAACATAGGAGGGCTTTGGAAGAGAGAAGAAAGGTTTAACACTACTTTTCCAATATCAAAACATTCTCTTAAATAAAAATTTTCATGATGTTACTCAGGAATTCTTTTTTAACCAGTTTTGAATTCTCCTATGAAACCAGAATTAAACTGCGCCCAAGTTTCTGATCAGTTTATTTTTTTCAATTATAGTTGACATAAATATTATATTAATTTCAGGTGTACAACATAATGATTAGACATTTATATAACTTGCAAAGTGACCACCCTGATAAATCCAGTACCCATCTGACACCATACATAGTTATTGTAATACTACTGATTATATGTTTGATGCTATCCTTGATCAATTCATTTAATTCGTGTATTTTAGATGTAGTTATGAAGTCATCCCTTCAAAATGCCATCCTTTTCCATATTTTATTTTACCCTATAGTTAGAGGTAAAATTCACTTGTCATTTTTTTTTCTGGTAGAATTTACTGACAGAAGCTGGGACTTCAGTGTTTCATATCTGTAAGAGACATGTCATAAGTCAATGACATTTCCATTGTTAGTAATTCTGTAGCTGTCTTATTCATCCCATTTGTTATTCTTGTTAGATCTCTGCTTTAAATCATAGAAATAAAAGTTCCACAGGTACTTTTTATAAAAGCTGTACATAGTTACATTTTAAAACATTATATTATACATTGTTTATGCACACTTATTTCTACCAGCATTTCTGTTATTCAGAGGTATCCCTTTTCACTGTCTTACTTTGTTTTCATCTCCTAGATCTTTCCTGGATCCTCCTTTTTTCTTTATCATTTAAAGATTTATAATCCATTTTACCCACTATCTTCTTCCTCTGTCACTAAAAGCAGGGGGTTGACTTTGTTTTGTGCAACTATAGCAGCAAGTTTTAATTGAACCTTTCATGTTTCCAGTTCTCTTTGCCTCCTTTCATGGTGGAGAATTCCAGAATTATGCCTACAACTGTTGTTCCCCGCCCCCAGTATATATTCATTCCTTAACTCATTGCCCACAAATGTTCATTGAACTGTGCTTTTTCAAATGCAGTGATCTCTTTATTAGCCATCTAGTGGCATTTTATAAATCTTCATTTTCCTTGAAATTCAGGCAAAAGTAGACAGTTAATCAATCAGCCCCTTCTCCACACCGTGGAGTCCTTGTTTTGGACTCTCTGAGCTGTGTGATCTCCTGATTATTTCTCTGCATTCTTCTCCTTTGGTGGTTCTCTTCATTCTTCTTCTCTTCCAAAGTCTATGAATCCAAAGCTACAACTTTTACCCTCTGCACTTTTCTACCCATTCAGCTTATCCCCCTTCTCAAGGCACTTCTCACTGTCTGTCACAAGTTTTGCAATGTATACCCCTTCCTTGTCTTTGCCTCCTTCTATACCCGATCTCCTCACTCTCTCACTTTTGCTTCAATACTTTTGCATATCATTGCTATTATAACTTTCAATTCGATATGCCTAAAGCTGTATTTGATAAAGTTCTTGTTTCAACACAAGCTATAATGTCCAGCAGAAATGTATCATTTTACATACAGGATTTAATTGATCGGGATATAAAGAAGCAGAAAAGTGAACATTGAGAAAATGAAAATTCTGAAATTCTCTTTTTCAGTTCCAAATATTGCTTCAATAGCTTTCAAATGCAGATGTGCCACAATGATATTAAAAGTTTATTATTGCTTATTTTGAGTTATCAGAGTCCTAAATACTGGATGGTTCACTTAGAAAATCCTATTTTGAAATTAAAAAACAAAAATCAAGTTTTTCTTTAAAGGGCTTAGGCTTAAATCTGCCATTATATTTTTTTCTCGGCTAACACAACTCCATTTCATTTGATTACTTGTTTCCTATTGAGCAGTAATTTAATGCAACAATCTTGCTTAAAAAAGTATTACAAGACAGACTAGATTATCTTTAACTATCACAAACCTTTAGGCTTTATAGGAATATTAAATAACTATTGATTTTAATATATAACATTGTCATCATTCTTCTGACTTAGAAACCAGATACAATCTCTAGTAAACCAGTCTGTGCAGCCCACATTTGTTAGCACAATCAATTTGTCATACTCATTTTATAAAGTTGTAAGAGAACCCCACAGAAGGGTGTTGCTAAAAATTACTGCTGATGTAAGCCTTTCATATCATGCCAAAGGAAGGGCAGTTGACACTACCAAGAAATAAACTCTACTGCAGCCTCCTTAATCATTTGTCAGTATGTATTATGTCCTTGTCAATATCAAGGGGGGGTAAACACTGTCATTAATCTGCAAGTGAGGAAATGAGTAACCACATCGATGTTCAGGTGCCTGGCTGTTAATGAAAATTCATCTTTATTGCATCTTTCTCTCTTTTCAATTTTCTCCTTTTGTTTCCTTTCTAAAAAATGTGCAGCTACATGTAATGTTTGGGAAATATATAATACTTTATTACGATGTTGGCCATTGTGAAATTTGCTGGGTGTGCTCAGCAAAACGGCACTGACAATGTAGTAGTTAAGCTGAGCCAGCATAGATTAGTCTAAATGAGAACACACCAGCTATAAATTTAACAAAGTATTCATTTTCTAAAGTGATTGCTTTATGCATCTGCAAATAGGAAATAACAGAACATCCAACTCATTTTTCTCTAGACAAATAAAAAACTTGGATCTTGAAAAGCCTTCTTTATGTACTTTTAAACAGTTATTTTAATTTTAGATGTTGTCACTGATGTGTTATGCAAAAGAGGGACATTACTGACAGTGAATGTGAACTAAAATTGCATTTATGGCCTCTGTTATTTGACTTAAATTGCCATTTATGTCTTGAAACCGCCTATGGAGAATCTATGACTTATCTATATCAATTAGGTGAACATTCATATTAAAGCTGGATATAATAGCGTTTTATGTCCATCAGATTATACTACAAAATCTGGTAGCATTATACTTCTCCTTTGTGGGTTTTTTAGCTAAAACCAACACATAAGCAATGTACCCTGTTTGTTTAGCATTTCAGTGAGAGTTACCCTCAAAGAATTAACAAATCAGAAACTTAAACATTCAAATAGTTAAACTCCAGGATATACAAAGGCTGATCAGCCAAATAATAATAAATTACTATTTATTGAGTTTATACCTGTGTCAGATACTGTATTTTTCTCATGTTATCTCTTGGAGATAGTGATATATCTATAGATAGATAGATAGATATAGATATATATAGATATAGATATATAGATATATATCATATATTACCATATATGATATATTACCATATATGATATATCTATATATCTATATCTATATATATATTACCATACAGATAAATTAAATGCCCTTCTCAAGACCACACAGCTAGTAAGTCATAGAACTTGGGTTTGAACCCAAGTGTGTCTGGCTCCGAAATCTCAGCTATTATGTAGTTGGTTGCACTGCCTCTCAGAGCATTTGCTCAAGGAAAATCTTAGATTTTACTTTGAAAGATGTCAGGTGTGTTTACCTAAGTCATTAAAGCACTTTAATTAGGGTCGAGGTATCTACTTTCATGAAATCTCAAATTTATTTTAGAGATGTGATAGGCGATTGTTTTAGCTAGAACATAATAAGTTGAATTGTATGGTGATTAATAACACAGATTCTAGACACCGACTGACCGATTTGGTTCATATTATGACTCTGTTTTAAGAAGCAATGTCTTTAGCTCATATATTTCTTTAACATAAATGGAAATAAATCTCCATTTAGCTTTATAATGTTCTTAGTATCAGTACCTACTTTCTATTCCTTGCTTATCCCTAACTTTCTGGCCTTAATTTGTTCTGTTTTGGGGGCGGGGGGCGTATGTTGACAATCAAAACAAAGACCTCTGCTTTAATGTAGGCCACATTCTAGTAGATGCATCTTTATGTTATGTATTTATTTTGCTTATATCATAGCACCACAGTGTATTACTCTTCCAATTAGGCTACAATGTAATAAATTAATAATAAAATCAAAATCAATTTTTTTAAGGTGCTTCAATAAGAAAACGTACACTTTTAGTTCAGTCTATTCTTCACTACAACATGGTGCCTAGGAATAAAGATAAACATGAAAAGATACTCAATTACCTCACTTTCCAAGTGTCCTTGTTGACAAATTATTCTAAGTCATGGAACAATAGTATTGTGCTGTGTTTGCATGTCACCTTACAGAGATGCTTGTTTTACATAAACTTTCCAACAGTCTTGTGAAAGGGGCATGGCAAATTACTCATTTCTACCTTAAATGTAGAAATATTGAGATTTAAAAGAAATCTGAAGCATAGGATTTGCTCTTTTAAATGTGATGAATGTCTGTTGAAGTTAAATCCAAATTTAATAGAAAATCACTGGAAATTTTATAAACTAATTTTTAATTTTCACCTTTTCTAAGGGAAAGAAAAGTAGGAAGTGGGTAAATGAAGATTTAGGAGGCTTCATTATCACATTGAGACCTTAGTTTCCTGATTATTGTTTTATCCTCTTTCATCTTTTTGGTTAAAACCAATGCTCTAATGTTACTGATAGCTGTAGTACTTTAAATTCAATATATTGAACCAAATGATAGGTAATGTGACATGATAAAATTTTTTTTCTGTATCAAATTCTAAAAACCATTATTCCCCAGCAAGGCTTGTTTATCAAAGCTTATCCACAACTATATTACAATTTTATTCATGTGAGTGCAATTATTATAGCTTACAAATTTCATCAAATATTTTGTATTTTTCAGAGTAATTTGATCATATATAGATGTTTGATTATATTCATGATTTATTTTTAGGTGAGATAATGGTATTATAGTTTATGGATCAAAGATGTCTATGTGGGATTTGTATTAAGTGAATGAGAGTAGAGAGGAAACAAGATTGTCTATAGGTTATTTTTCAAAGCTGTGTAATAGGTACATGGGTGTTTATTTTATTCCTTTCTTTTTGTATACATCTAACTTTTTCTGTAATAAAGCGATAAAATATTTTGTATTTTTGCTTTGCAATATTTTTTGGTAGGAACTGGGCAAAAGGTCAAATAGAACATTGATATTTTGAATTTTCAATTTCAAAGCTCATACTAGGGGGATTGAATATAAATGTTGCATGTGGTGTTTGGTGATAAAGAGCTTTGGCAAAGAGACTAGATTGAGTGTGATGATAATTCCATTGAGATCTTGAAATACCCCTATTTGAAGAGCAAAAATGTACTTACTGAGTGTTCAGAAGAAAAGCAAGGTTTGTGAGAATGCCAAAGATAAGTTGAATATTATATCAAAGTACTGATGAAATTGAAAGTGAGACTCCAGTCCTTCTGAGTGACAAGAATGTCTTAAATTTTTTCTCAATTTCACTATCATATTTTCTTCTCTTTTTATCATCTTGCATAACTTTTTTTTCCTGAGTATTAGCTTTTTAAATGATGAGTTTAAAGCTAGTAATTATTTTACTTGGTTTTGCTTGAATAATACTTTCTAATATTCTTTTTTGAGTTCATAGAATGTTTACATGTACTTTTTAATCTCCTGATTATTAATGGTTTGCTCTTAATGAAGGTAATAGCATATTCTTTATGAAAGCAGGAAGACACTATAAAGCTTATAAAGCTGAAGCAGAGATCTGCTTTCTTGTGTTTTATGACAGTGCCCTGTGGATATAAGAATTAAATTACTTATTTTCCCTTTCTAATTTTACTAACCATCTCAGAGAAGTGGTTCAGCACAATCACTGCCAATTCTACTCCAAATCAAGAAATCTTTTAAGTTCCTTAAAAGCTACCATAGTAAGCCCATGGCAATGTGTGTCTTTAGAAGATAGTTTTCTTTTTCAGGTATCATGTTTACTTAATAAGAATGAGTGGAGGAGAGGGCAAAATCTTCTCTCAGGAAGAGGAAAAGAATGGCCACTGTGGATCAGTTAGGCTGTTAGTGAAAATGAACATTTTATTGACCTTGTAATTTTTATCAAACCATTTACAAGGCTGTCCTAATTTACAAGTGAGGTCCTTTGAGGTTTCATCAAAAATACAGAGCTCTTTCTTGTTATCCTTATCAAGGGTTTGACACACAGTGTTTGCTCAGTGAAAGTTCGTGGGTTTAAAAAATTGAAATGCTATTTGATGACTATCTTGGTCATTGCAGCAAGAAGATGATATTTATGGTGAGAGCATACTGTGATATATTCATATGGATCCCTTGATGATGTCCCTGGTGCTAATATTAATATAAAGTACCACCTGATCACAGATGACTTATTCAGCCTGTATTCCATAGAGATTACTCATTGCCATATAGAACACCAGGCTGAACTCCTTCTGGTGATATTGTTTCTTTAATAAACTTTTCTTCAATTATTTGGTTTTAGTTCCCTTGGTGCCAGCTGTATAGTAGACATTAATTGCTGTTTATAAATAGAATGAATGAAAGTATTTTGGCTGTGCAATGTGGGGGATGTTTTTAAATTTCCTTGAGTGAAAGTTTCTCCATTTGTGCAACAGAGATGATAATACCTAACTTTAAATGATGTTGATAAGATGGATATGTAACTTACATAAGTTCTATCTATCTATCTATTGATCTGTCTATCATCTGTCATCTATATGCCATGCCTAGCACAGCAAATGGCAGATTGCAGGCACTGAGGAAATGTTAGTCATCCCTTCTCTCATCATACCATGTACTTTTATAGGGCCGTTGCTCATATCTGTACAGATTGTGCATTGCACAACTTCAGAGGGTAACACTCATGTAGCAAATGATACAAATGACACCACTGGGGATTTGTAGCATGTGACCTGAAAAAATGAACATAGTGGCTCCAGATTTTTAACCCTTTATGCCAGTGAGTCTCAAAATGAAAGCAATTAAACTCCTACATCAGAATTACCTAGAAGTGATTTCTTAAAATGCAGATTCCTGTGTTTCTCTCCAAATCTATTTAAGCAGAATTGGTTGAGGTAAAACATATAGATCTACATTTGAAAAAGCTCCCCAAGTGATTATTTTAATAGCTTTTATTGTGATATAATTCACATACCATATAAACCTTTGTTCTTTTAATTTCCTAGTTTAGTGCCCTGTGTCAGAAGAAAAATAAATAAAAAAAAAAAACATATCCTGACCTTTTATTTCTCTGTGACTCTGGGATTCACAGTAACAGATGCTTGTACATATTGTACTGCACATATGTTCTCTATAACTCTCATCACATTCCTTCATCCTTAGAGTTTAATATCTATCTTTTCTTCTACTAACTTGCAAGCACATATGCACGTGCACACGTGCTCACGCACACGCGCGCGCGCAGACTTAGAGTCAAATTGAATTGGGTTTGAATTGTGGGTCTGCCACTTTGGGGCAAGATACACTCTGTTGTTTAACTGAAAAATTCAGCCACGAAATACTTAGTCTATAGAGTTGTATGGAAATAAAATGGAATGAAATGTAAGGTACTTAATATAACACGTGACAGATGAGACTAGTAATACCCATTTCATCAAGCTGTGTGATAATAAAATGGAATTGCTTAGTATATGATGTGGAACATGCTGAACATATAAAAAAGATGGTTTTAATAAAATCGAGTAGAGTAATATGTACTTGTCATATTCCATAAAGTTACTAATTTTAATAAATTCATCAAACATTTATTGATTACTTTTTAAATACAAGATCGTGTGCCTGTGGTGAGGTAGGGAACATAAGTATAAATATTACATGAGCTCTGCCCCCAAGGATCTTACCATTTATACAGTACACAAATAACCACATAAATAATGGAATAATAGAATAAATACTAGTGCAGATTTGTGAATAAATTTCTATCAGAACACAGAAGAGAAAGAATTTAAATTTCTGATAGATATGGGTTCAGATTTTGACAGAGGAATTAGGTAGAATTTGGTCTGTGACTCTGGGTAAAGCATAGTTTGGCTGGGGAGTGGATGCAGGGTGCCGAATTTAGAGGGATTTACCTAACAGGGGTATTGAGTCTTGATCTTAGAGGTATCAAATGCCAAAGTCTTTGAATGACATGCTGTAGGCCATTGGGAACCATTGAAGATTTTTGAAGAAGGGAGTGATGTCAGCTGATCTATATCTTAGAAAAGTCATTTTAGTGGTATGTAGAATATATTCAAAGTGTTAAAGATAGGAACTAGAAACACCATTTATGGGGTTCTTCAAATGTTAACAAGAGCATGGACTAGAGATTAGACAAAGAATGTGCAAAACTTTCCTTCCAAACTCAGGATGTGCCAAACCACCTAATGATGAACGCTTGTGGTGCGAAACTAGGACAGTACCAGTGAAAATAGAAAGGCAAGAAAAGAAAGGAGGTCCCTCTTTCTCTCTCTCTTTCTCAATAATTGGATTAACTAATGGCTATATAACATAAAAAAATGAAAATCTTGCAAAAATAATGCAAATTTATTCCAAAAACATAAGCAAGGCTATTTCAAAATCTGCAACAATCTTTATTATTATATCCTGCAACACTTTTTGACAAAATGAAGACCCATGTCAAAATATTGACTCTTTTCACATGAAAATTTAACCCATTTTTCTATTTATTTATGCTGCATTTTGTGTCTCAAAGTATTTTATTTGTATGTAGATTTTTAAGTCTTTATGGATTTCCCTCTTTTGTTTTCTAATGCTGAGTTAAATGAAATTTATTGATTTGTTTTAATATTTTTTAAAAAAAATTGTTATCAGTTTAAAGTATTCAGTACATTGGTTTGACATTTATATAGTTTATGAAATGATCTCCCTGATGACTCTTGTAACTGAGTTCTTTAATTAGTTCTAATTGTTTTTTAGTTAATATTTATATTTTATCAAGTAAACAGTCATCTTCCCAAGATTTACATACTTCTGATTTTTATTTTGTCATATCATTAGCCAGGACTTCCAAAGCAGTGTTAAATAATACCCATAAAAGCTTGTTATTAAGTTAATCTTTTACTGTAAAGCAGGATGTTTTATTCTTGTGCTATAACTGACACATAACATTGTGTATGTTTAAGGTGTACAGCGCGTTGATTTGATATGCATATATATTGCAAAATTATTATCACCATTAGCATTAACGAACACCTCCTCCATATCATGTATTTACTGTTTCTTGTGGTGAGAAAACTTAAAATCTGGTCTCTTAGCAACTTTCAAGAACATAATACAGTATTAACTAAGTCGACATACTGTACATTAGATCCTCAGAACTTATGCATCTTGTAACTGGAAGTTTGTACTTTTTGACCAACATCTCCCCATTTCTCCTGCACACACACACCCAACCCCTGGTAAACACTATTGTACTGTCTATTTTTATGAGTTTGGCCTATTTTGATTCTACATGTGAGATCATACAGTATTTGTCTTTCTTTAAGCAGTATGTTTTAGATTATTTTTATTTGAAAAGAATGGATACCTATACTTTTAGTGTTCTTTAAACTCAGAATAGACACTGAATTTAAGTACCGTTCATACATCTTTAATATTTTTGACATGCTGAACTATTTTTAATGTCATCTTTTAATATAACATTTATACCAGTTTCACAAAATAAGTTGGAAGTTCATCTTTTATTGCTTTACAATTATTTCATTGGCTTTGGGATATTTTTTTTCCTGGAAAATTTACAAGTGTTTGCTGTTAAAATTATTGAAGCCCAAGCTTTTAGTAGAGAAACTTTTTCACCAGTGATTCCACTTCCAAAGACATAGTAAAAAAATATCCTAGAGTGGATTTTTGCAAAGTGTTAATTTTTTTAAAAAATGATAAAATGTTTAATTTTACATTTCAATATTAAAATACATATTAAAGCTCCAAGTCTTTTTAAGGTATTGTTGGAGGAATAGACAGACACATTAGATACAGCTGCCAAGCAGAATAATGAGTACACAAACTAAAAATGTTTAAATACAAGCATAGAGTTTTATTCAGATTTTATTTCAAATATTTCAAATAATGGTTTATTTTCAAATAACATATGGAGAAATACTACCATTTGGAAAGAAAAAAGTTTGATCCTCTTTATACAGCATATACCAAAGGTAACTTTAGATGGATTAAAGATGTAAATATAAAATTAAGAATACAAAAATGCTATAGAAAACTTTAGATGAAAGTTTATATAAAATGGAAATGGAAAATGCTTTTAAAAATATAACCATGAAGAAAGCTATACAGAAAAAGGCAAATGGGTTTAACTCTATGATAACCTTTAAAGATTGTTCTTAAATATTTGAACTACTAATATTAAATCCAAGATTGCCAGCAGTCCATGATGGAAATTCTAATCTTTATTGTAATATACCTGTTATATTTAAATAAGTTTTTGTTTGAACAAGTCAAAATGCAGCTTCTTTTTCTGCCTATGATTACTTTCTGTAGAAATTCCCCCACGTGCCGCATTGGTATCAACTCTCTTATTTGCTACAAGAAGACTTGAGACAGAAGCTGGCAACACTTTATCCTTGGTGTCTAAATGGTTGTGTCAAATGACATAATCTTGTCCATTTACATTTGAAGAAAATCATATTTCATTAACACAGACTGTTTTCCTCTCCTGTTTTATAGTATTCACAAACATAAGAATGATTACTAACTTTGTATAGCCTTTGTGCTTATAAATCAAAAAAGGAATCCTGCAGAAATTGAGAAAGAGGGCAAAAACACTTAATTTCTGAGATAAATTAAATCATTTAAGAATCCGAAGCCAATAACAATTTCAGTCTCAAATGAGCAATTTGAAGCCATTTCCAGCCATGAGTACACAGCAAACTCGTATAATTCTCTTTTGTTTAAAAATAAGAATTATTTGAAACAATTTGTTTTCACTTCTAGATTTTATTAAATTTCTTAATTACTGCTAGAAAGCACAATAAAATTATGAAAGTTCTTTTAAACAAAGTGCAGCATATTAAATATTCAAGTCCATATAGGTAGAAACATAGTAATCATTTACTATTTTTTTAAATCTTTGAGTAAGCATTGAGAGTTAATAATTCCCTTAGTCTTCTTACCTGAAAAAATGTGAATGTTCTTCTATTTCACCGATGTTTGTGAAAGACAAAGTCTCTATGGCAGTGGATCAAACAGAATGACAATTTTCTATTAAATATTAATAAATATTCCTTGCTACTAATATTAATAAATATTCCTTGCTAAATAGTTCTATGGCCAAGCAATTTTGCGAAAAACTGGAATCAGTACAGGTAAATTTGATAAATGCCTGCTGAACTTCTCAAAACTTTTTATTTTAGCATACATTCAGATGCCACTGAGAGATGTTCATAGCATCCAACATGTTCTATAAGCATTTGCACATATAAACTTTTTAACACTATATCTATCTATATAGTGTTAGATATAGATATCTATAGATAGATATCTATCTAGAGATATAGATAGATAGATAGATAGATAGATAGATATAGATATCTATTGAGAAACTTCTGTTATATGGAATATAATTTGGAAAATGCTACTGCAAGACCTTATAGAATATGCAGTATGAAAAAGCCATACATCGTGTGATAATAGCTGTTGCTGTTAATTCAGCTAAGTAGTATTTATTGAGACTACTCGCCTGAAAGTACCATGCTTATAGGCTCTGTAGCTAGAATTCTGTTCTACTTAAGCTTTATGCCATGGTTTACATTCAGTGCTTCATGTATGAACACAAATAAATATGAGTAGGTAAAGCAATTTCATGCCATCTAAAAGAAGGTATTTTTGTTTGATTATTTAATTAAAAAGGCATTTCATTGGTCTTACCTCCTTATTCACTATTGTATGTGATTAATAAGTAAAGTCTGAATGTATTTCAATATCTTTCATATTAATATGTTTTCATTAGTGCAGCTTTCAAAATTTGATGTGGGAAGTGTTAGTCCCTAGGCATCACTGGAGTTTTCTCCTATTGCTTAACTTGTTTCTAGTTTTGTATGAATTTCTTGTATGCAATTTTCACTGCAGTAGAAATGCTGAAATTAATACAATATTGTATGTTAACTATATTTTAATAAAACCTTTATAAAAATGCAGTCATGTAAAAGGAATTTATAAAATCTAATTTTCTTCACTATTTTGAGAATTGTTTCACCTCTGAATCAAATTGTGATTTTCGTGGTCTGCAAACTGGTTACCACGTTTAGTGAATCATATGTATTTTTTGAATTATATTTTACTTGTCTTCAAAATTAAGGATAATGTTTACATTATAAGAAATTTCATGACACACTGGCAACAAGTAAGAGGAGTGTATAAATTAAGAGGGTTTACTTTGAGAATTTGAGATATGAAGGCATAGTATTTCTAAGATAGGATTGTACATCACTTGTCAGGGAGAACTAGAAATTATAGCTCTGCCTTATTGAGACATATAATGAGTGCAAGTGCCCCCTGTTCTTATTGTTCATTTATCTCTGATACTTTTCCATTAAGAAAACATGATTAGGTCAGTTTTCTGTGATCCAATACGGAACACCTCTGATAAACATGGTTTCAAATTAAGGGATCACAGAAAGGCAATTGGCTCCCTAGTGCCCTGACATCCCTTTGGCTTGTGCACATATTCAGCCCAGGTCTAGTCAGTGGAGGGCAGCCCCTAGGATAGCGTCTCTCTTTTCATATTGAACAAGGTCCAAGCAGAGCTGCTCTATAAAATGATTTTCACATCATGGTTTTTTTTCTCAGAGGGCCAATGTTTCAGATGCTTGGAGATTTCATGGCGTGTCAAGTACACACATGTTGAAGTAATGCAGGTGAGAGATTCTTTTGACAACTTATAGACAGTAACGTTTTAATCTAGACCTCCTCTGTTTGTGGGCAGCATGAGAGACAAGTCTAGATTAAAACTTTTTTATTTTTATGTATACTCTTTGCAGGTATTTATAATTTGCTGAGTCTGTCCTCATAAATACAGATAAACATATCTAGAAAACAGATATCTAGAATATATATTATAAATAAATGATAAACTACATGTATGGCCATTTAAATTTGTTACAGATAGTAAAGAGACATTTAAAAGTGTTTTCTTATAAATGAAATAAGCATGTATTTCTTTTTAAATTTTTGGTTCTCAACGTTTTATTCTTCAACATACCATGATACCATGACCCCACACATTCCCATCAGTAATAGTCTGTCTCAACACGCTGTGGTTCTAGAATAAAGACCACTGGTGCCAGTGGGTGGGGATGGACAAAAAAGTTTGAAAATATATTGAAGTTTTTTTTAGAATGATGTTGACTTATCAAAGCTAATGACTATTAGCCTAACATAACCAAAACCAATGGCTATTAGCTAAAGCAGGCAATTATAAAAATAGATTATATACTTGAAGTAAACATTTCACTCAATAAGATATACAAGTACATTTATTAATTTTTCATATAGGCCGAGACCTTTTCCTAAAATATTTTCATATTGAGGTTCTAAGTCTTTTTTGCAAAAACTCTATTCTTAATGCATCATCTACAACTTCCAATTTCAGTTTTTTTTTAAATCCAATATAACATAATTGTGCTACTCTCTTAGCAATATGATCCAGTAGTCCCACTTCTGCATATTTATCCAAAGGAACTTAAATCAGGATCTTCAAGAGATACCTGTACTTTTATGTTCATTTTTGCATTGTTCACAATAGCCAGGACATGAAAACAACCTAAATGTCCATCAAAAGATGAATAAAGAAATTATGTTACATATATACCATGGAATATTCTTCAACCTTAAAAAATAAGGAGATCTTTCCATTTGTGACAGCATGGGTGGACCTGGATGTTATACTAAGTGAGATTAGCCAGACACAGAAAGACAAATATTGTATGATCTCACATATATGTAGTAACTCACTTTAATGCAGTCTTTTTAAAAGTTTCGACTTAGTTTTCATACGACTTTTTTCACTCATATTTTGTCCTTTCACCCAATTCATAATTGCATAAATACATTATATTGTAAACTAGCAAATATAAGTTCTGGAATAAACATAGCAGACTGTTATTGAGTAGACCACTCTCTGGTCAAGGAAGCATGCAGAGTATTGAGGGAATGGAGATGCCCTTTAATCTAGCAAGCCTATCACAAAAAAGCTCCTACTCTCAAAACCTCCTTCCAAGAGTTATGACAAGTCCTTTTAGTTTTCTAGTTGCCTGTTCTTTGCTTTCTACTCACCTACTTCCTTACAAACCAATATTTTAAATCAGTCAATATCATCTCTTGACTACTGCCATCTATTTGAATCAATTGATTTCCTTTTCCTGTAAAAATAGAATTTCTGGATATTTTTAGCCTCCTGCTGTGCCTTATTTATTAAGAAAGAGGATCACAACCTGATTACTCCGGAATTTATAAGCCTGGCATGGTCCAGGCAAGACCAAGGCAGAAACTCATTTAAGTGTTGTTTCTGTACTTTTCCCTCTTTCTCGCTTTAGTTTTAGGCATCCTCCAAAGTTCTTTGCTGTTCCCTCTACACAAAAAGTAGTGCTCTTGCTTGAACCAGTTGTTTCTCAAAACATTAATGATCAACTGGGGCGATGGGTGAGGTAGGGGAGAAGGAAGTTGCTAAATGCAGGTGCCGATTCAGTAGATCTGAGATTGGGCCTCAGATTGTGCATTTGAGCTTCCTGGTGATGCTCCTTCTGGTCCAGGGATCACACTGTGTTGCCAGGGTTTAAGCAACAGTAATCCATAAGTTTTCAACAGCTATATCTTTTTGGCATTCAAAATTTAGGGTCTGCATTCGTGATATTTGGTTTCTGTTTACAGCTGCTAAAATTTATTTGCTACCATCTAAGAATTAATTCCTGAAAAAAGAAATGACAGGAAAAAAAAATAAATGTAAACCCTTTTATTACTTTATATGAAGAGATGAAGTATGGGATATATTCACACTGGACTGTTGATGATGTCACTTCTTTGCCTGTGAACAACAGGAACAGGGTCATCTCTCTGTGATGGAGGAGATCAGATCAGCTAATCTCCAAACAGAGCTAACCACCTCCAAAAGGTTTCCTTTTCAGGGTCATATTAAATGCCAATGACTTGTTTCGGGGTTAATTGTTAGTTGTAGATATTAAAGATGGTTGGTTTGTATGAATACACAAAGATGGTGCACCTAATGGGAGTTTTTTGCCTTTCTTTCTGTTATCATCAGTGCAACATTTCTAATATGATAGGAATCGTCCTCTTTTATAATGAAGTATGAGTTTTGCACTAAATTCTAACCTAGAGTATATGAATCCTTCTTGGAGATAACTGTGTTCCTGTGTTTCCTCAAAGAGCATGAATATTTTAGTGAATGTTTTTACTGTTTTGTCTTCATGATGTCCAGTGAATATCTGCACCCTTGAGTACTGAGGAAAAACTTTCATTTTTACTTATAAAAAGGCATGAAATGCAATGAAAGTTTCAACTTTTCACAAATCCTAATCTGCTTTCCCTCAGATCCTATGAGAAATATCCACCAGGGGAATTTACTCTCTTCTTGATTGCTACTATCTGGTATTTTTCATTTTCATGTAGATACCAGACTTTCTCTATCAATATTTTCTGGGCTTCCTCATGCTAGGCAGTGTGCTGTGGCCACAGGTATAGCCTTAAAGACACAAGAAAGACGCCTTGCCCCAAGGGGCTTATATTCCAGTGTGTCTCAATTTACACAAGCAACTGAGCAGAAAATTATCAAGATAAAAGTGAAAAATATGTGTAGTTTGAAAGTACTTCCAAGATTCATTGCTACTTTTGTCTTTATTAACATTTCTGTAAAAAAAAAAAAGAAGAAGAACTAAACAGTATAGATTAGGCGATTAGCAAGAGAGAGTGTGCTGAAGGAGAAGATAAGCTATACCGGGATAGAGATGATGGGAATTCTAAGAACTCACACACTGTGTATCAGTTCTTTCTTTCTTTCACAAACATTTATTGAGCACTTACTATGTTCAGCCAAGAAGGTCACAGTTTTATGATAACAGTGTATTTCAGAAACAGTATAAAAATGTTGTCTTAATAAACAACTCACTGAAACACTAAGATTCTGTTTCCCTATTTGCAGAGTGTTTAAAAGCAACGAGCTGAAACAACTCATTTCTGCTTTTCCTTCTATGTAATGATATCTAAGAAGTGAAGAGAAAGGAAATGGAGGAAAAAAGCTATGAGCTGAAGCTTAAAATGAATTTCTGGAACAGTATCAGAAGTGGAATCCAACATGTAGTTTCTCTCATTGAATATGAGATTCATCCTCCTTCTAGAAGATACCAATTTTCATTTTGACACTTAACCAGTAAGAGCTAGGGCTTAGAACATAAAACCTACATGCCCCTTTCTTCCATAAGAAGAAAAACTATATTTTGATTTTTCAGCTTATTCTTAGTCCATTAACACTGAACAAGTTTAGAGTCTAAGGCCATAAGGAACTCAACCTACCCAGTGCCTATCAAAGATTCCTTAACTCCCATCCCCATTGGAATTTCCATTGTAAGAACAACTCTAAGGAGCATTGAGGACATTTTTCTGTTGACTCTGAAACTAAACATAAGTGTGTTCAATGACTTTTTAACTTTGGGCAAGATTCTTAAACTCTCTTTTCACAGGTTCTTATTTATAACATGGGAATAGACGCATTCCAGGATTTAATGAGCTTATGTATATAAAGTGCCAAGTAAAGTGACCAGTACATGTTTAGCCCTTATTATGTTTGTAATTATGATATTATTGGTTTTATTTATAGGAAAATTTTTGCTGAACTGGGGAACAATAGACAAGACATAAGAATCTTATCTTATTTCTTCTAGATTTGCATATATTATTGGAGACACTAAAAAAGGGTATTTCTCTGCAGATTATCTTACTGTTAGGTATAAAAAATGAGAAAATTCGTAACTACTTGAACTTTCTATGAAAACTTAGGGAAATAATATGTTTTAATTGGAGTTTTGATTTCAAGTGAAAGCAAAATAATATCCTCTTAAGAGTAATTTAATGTAAAGCTAAAGATTGCCTTAGGATACACATCCTACATGCTATAAGTAGGAAAATTGACATAAATATTCGTATGAGTGTCACGCACCTGTTCTTCTCCTTAAAGCTGTTCAGCGGAAGGCATGGCATTGAAAGGAAGCAGAGGTCGTCACCAAGTACTATTACAATCTTTGTTCTTGGGAACCAGCACTGTTGGTAACAAAATACTTAACACTTCTCTGTGACTGTCATTGCACCTTATATTGACTTTAGCTACTTTTACCCCGTCATCTCTTTTTCTATAAAATCAATTTCCTTTGCCTTCTTCTGAAAATCCATTTCCCAGATTTTATTGTCAAACTTCATCCACTCTTTTTTCTGTTCAGAGTAATCTCTCTCTCTTACCAAGGGTGTGGCCAAATATGCTCTTTCCTTTCAGGTCTTTAGACTCAGCAAATTATTTCTTAAAATGACAACACATCACATTGCTGCTTATTATCTTTCTAGTCTGCCTGTTTTCTTGGAAGTTTTCATGTTTAATAAAGAGTCTCTGTCCATCCCCAGAGGTGCCGAAGTTCTCCACTATTTTAAAAATCTTTTCCTCTACATGGCGTCTCTTCATCTAGGCATGAAACACAGAACCACCCCAAATGTTCTCCTTACCTCATGACAGCATGACTGTGCCAGAATGCCAATGGCCTTCATTAACCTGCTTAATCTGTGAATTTGAACCCTTCTGAAATTCATTAAAGAAAAAATAGTTAATTGAAAATGAATATAAAGGTAACCCAATGAAATCTTTAAAAACCTAGTCTTTCAAAGTGATGTGCTTTGGCCTTAATAAGACTTTTATTTATTTAATTTTAAGCTTCTTGGTTTTGTGACAGGGTTAGCACAGGAAACAAACCCAAATGTCTTGTAAACTGTCAAGCTGGATACTTATCTCCAGGGAGCTTGGAAGGTATCATGTTTTAAGTGTTATCTTTCTGGAGCTTGGAATGTGTCTGTTGACAGACAGCTCCCCTGGGTTGTAGCAATGCAACCATGTTAAGACAATTGGATAAACTGAATTAGACAAAGTATTTTTATTAAAATAATAACCAGATGGAACTTTGAAAGAACTTGTTTTTTTAAGAACTTAGAAGTTAAGTTTTGTTATAGAAACCATTTAAAAGATATTACTGATGATTTTTCTATTATAAGTTTAAAAACCAGAAAGATCTCATTGATCTTTTTTAACCCTCAAGATTAATATGTGGCTAATAAGAAGAGTATCTTTCAGTCAAATAATGGTATATGCAAATTAATAATGTTCTTTTGTATTTGCAGATCTTATTTCTTCAGAGTAATGGAAAATGTTGTCCAGCATTGTTTTATTAGCCTTCATAATGAATGTGAGGAAGCTAGGTAGACAGCATTTGAGATTATTCACACATAATAGATTTTTTTAAAAATGGGACAATGAACAAAAAATAAGTCTAGAAACTTATTAATACAGTGGAAGTTTAGCAGGGGAAATGAACTAATATCACCAGAAAACCTCTTAGTCTCTATTACTTTTTATAATGATTAGCTAGAACCTATATTATTTTTTTCTCAAGATTGACAATATTGCCTATACTGTATCTGACATGTGGTGGTTTTCCAGCTTGCAGCAGACTGCGTGTACAGGCAGGCGCGTGTACGTGGTAAATAAAATACTTAGATAGTTGATAGATTGGGACTATTTTGCCCTCTAGAGGCAGCTCAACAGAAGAGGCAGAAACTGTTATTCAGTGTTAAGGATCAAAAGATGGTAGATAAAACTTGGGCAGGGGAACTTGAATGGTTCAAGGCACCTTCTGGCTCCTATTCTTGCAGTAGACCACATTGCGATGGGACAGGCCAAGCAAAGCCTTTGCCATAGCCACATACAGTGGATATAGATAAATACAGGAGCTAAAGCTTTGTTTTTAACTTGTACATGTCAAACATTAGGGTCTCTGGGCCTGCCATCCAGTTCAAAGTTCACTGTACTTTTTAATTAATTGTAGGCTTTCAACATATGGTAACTATGTGGGTAAATGAAAACAGTGATGCAAACCAGTACAAGTCGTTTTGTTAGCACAATGTGTGATTATCAAGTAAAAGTATTGTTCTTTATTAATTTCCTTTTCTTTTTACATGCATATGTTCATATGAAAACATTTTTAGCCATAAGCCAGCTGAATTTCCTTTTTTTAAAGACTGTCTTTCAGCATGCTATTTATTATATACTAGTCTATCACATTCCTAAAATCCAGTTACTCCTCTCGGCTTTTTAAAAATTTATTCCCAGGTGACGTGTCATTTGATTTGCTATCTTTGAAGTAATGTATTTAGGGAACAAGGTGTAAGGGGGAGGGAAAAAATCCACTTTCGTAATTATTTAGAATAATGAACCTATGTTTCAACTCCTATAAAATGGACCTCACCATATAGTGTACATTGCTCAGTGAAGGGATGCTTCTGTCCCAGTAAATGTACATACAGCCCATAGGACTAACTGCTGATGGAGATGTAAAATGACACAGTCATATTATAACACAGTTTGTTAGTTCCTTAAAAAGCTAAAAAAATACACCTACATATGACACAGCCATTCTACTCTTACGTGTTTACCCATGAGAAATGAAGGCATAGCTCCATGTAGAGCTGTACACTCATGAGCATAGCAGCTTTATTTGCAATAGCTAAAACTGGAAACAAGTCAAATATCTATGAACAGGTGAATTTATTTTTTTTAATAGCAGTTTATCTATACGATGGAATACAAGTCAGTAATACAAAAGGAATGAACTATTGATATATCTAATAGCATAGGTGAATCTCAAAATGAGATTCACATGCTTATTAAGTGCTCATTACATGACAGACCAAGCACTTTGTCACTTAATTCTCACAACAGGAATCCAGTGAATCTTTCCATTTTATAGATGACAAAAAACAAGTCTTTAAGAAACCAAGTAACTCACCCAGAATTACAGAGCCACAGAACTGAGATTTGAATTTCTGCACTACGACGGCAGGGAGTCAAATCAGCTAGCAACCTTGTCCTTACCTCCAATTCTGTAGCTAGTTATTGGCCTCAGCCTTACTCAACCCTGTCATATATGGGAGTTGGTGTCATCAGATTCTCTATCTCACCGTGACATTCAGAGCAAGGCAATTACGACATCATTGATTTTTTCATTAAATTTATTGGGGTGACATTGGTTAATAAATTTATGTAGGTTTCAGGTACACAATTCAATAATACATCATCTGAATATTGTGTCGTGTGTTTACTACCCAAAGTTAAATATCCTTCCATCACCATATATTTGACCCGTTTTACCCTTATCTACCTCCTCCAACTCCCTTTCCGCCTGGTAACCACTAAACTGTTATCTGTGTCTATGAGTTTTTGTTTGTTTGTCTTGTTCTTGTGTTGTTTTCAGTTTTATATCCCACATATGACTGAATTCATTGATTTTGATTGTCCTAAAATGGCAGAGGGCTTGCTGGTGGCAGAGGGAAGACCCACATTCATTCATGGACTCAAGAGGCTTGAATGCATAAAGTGGTCACAGCCATTATCCTTTCTTGCTAATTGCTGACATTTAGAGATGGGAGTGGGGAGTATCTATCACTTTGCAGTTTAAAAAAAAACCCACTGAAGTTAAGAGATATCAAGGGATATATTCAAACAGATACAACTTTAGTGTGGCAAAGTCCGGAACTGAAGCCTTAGATCCTGATGGTAACTGCTGTGAAATATTCACCCTTTGAATTGGCCTGAGCCTCTTGCAGTTGTTGCTTGGCTGCTAATACCTTTGAATAGAAAATAAAAACTCTTCGTATATTTTAAAATATCTTTCATTTCAGATACATTCTTAACCCATCAAAAGGGACATTCTATGTACAAGCTTGTCTCTCTACATGATGTGTTAATGAAGAATGACAGAGGAAAATAAAACAAAACAAAAAGCTTCATCGTGAAGTTTTTTCAGGCCAATCCCTAGCTGTTTGAAGAATGACAATATGTTATCACAGAACTGCTGCTACTCCTATTTAATTGGCTTTATAGGTTTTTAGATATTCACTGGTGTGTCTAGTACTTATGACTAAAAATGCACACTAACAATCTATAACAGTGTTACAACACAGATAGCACATTGTCAAATGCTGCCACGGATGAAAACTTCTCATTTGCTCTCGATGTGTTAAGATGAAGCACTTGAGAGTTTCAGATGTGTTTATTACCAGCATTTTCTAAATGGCAGGGACAATTGTTGCTAACAGTCTCTGATGGGAAGGGGTAATTTGAAAATAAGGCTAAAGTCAGCTAACCCTTCTGAAACTAGACAGGATGCCATTGAGACTGAATAATATTTAATGAAGGTACTTTCTTTTAACCTTTTTAGTATAAATTTAACTATTTTCTTAAAGCTTCCTCCTTTTACTGAACTGGAGTTATCTTTTGTTTTTCCTCTTCTGATCTCTTACATTATATATTCTGCATCTTTTTATATATTTATCATATTCTATCTTTGTATTGGAATTATTAATGTATCAAACTTTCCCTTTTACTCCTTTGTCCCTCTAATACCCCATTTCTTAAAAAAAGTGTATTTTACATGGAGGAAGGGCTTATGCAGTGTGTGTGTGTGTGTGTGTGTGTGTGTGTGAGTGTGTGTGTGAGATATCAGTCTCTAGCACATATGACTGTCATGCACTAATGGGCCTGTCTCATAATAGAGTCTTATTATATGAAGAAATGAACTGAATGAAGCATGAATTAAATGGGTTATGTAGTTTAACTTATTACATGAAACCAAGTTAAGTAGGCCATGCAAGCTAAGTTTTACAGCTTAAATCAAAACCGCCATCCTACTAATCAATATGGATTTTTTTTTAGCGTAAAGGTGCTAGAATTCTTAGCCAAGTGTTGTGTTAGCATCTCATGCTAAAACTTCCATTCATCAATGATTTATTTCAATCATAATTATCCAAAATCTCCTAGTGTAGGTATCAGATGTTGAATATTGGTGTCCTGGAGCTTAGGGAGTCTTTCCCAGGATTTTACATATGTTTCTCAATGTGATTCCAATTTTAGCATACAAATCTTTTATTTACTATCAACCCACTTAGCCTATAGCCTATTTGTTAAGAAAATAGAGTGATTATTGTATTTCTTGAGTATTCTATGTAATATCTTACCAGTTCCAACTTTACTGCTCTATTAACATTCAGGTAGAGAGGAAAATTAGGGAAGGATGGCAATCCCCTGTGTAAGACAAAAGTGGAAGTCATTCATAAGTATAATTTGCACTAATAATTTTCTTCTGAGTGGTTCTGTATTAATGCTAAATAGAATAGTACCCGCTTAAATATGAAAAGAATAAAGAATCAGACACCATTTTTTTTTCAGGTAAAATGTCATCCATCTAAAAATTTACCACTATTTTATAAACCATGGAGGAAGGAGAAAAAAACGCTATCAAATTAAACAGTGATGTTAATTGTAAGCTAATTTTTATTTCAGAGATATTAAACTGGATTAAGGGTCTGGGTCTTAGAACAGATGAGATATGGTATTTTTTAGAAGTATCTATGTAGTATATATTTGATGCTCTATAATTTCAACATTGATGTTTTTTTTCAAAGGGTAGAGATATACAGGGTGTTCATGACACATATTATTCTAGAAATCTGTGTAACGCCTACTGTGCTTTGCAAGGCCCATCATTGCAACTCTAATTTCCGGATGTGTGAAGATCTGTTCACTGTCTCAGATTTTTACATACAAAATCAAAACAATGTGCAGCCACAGCTTTCCAGAAGGTAGTGTCTATCTTGTGAAGCTTTCAAATTAAATTTTCAGGCACTTTTCATAACATTCATTGGCCTATCCTGTGACAGGCTAACTAAAAGCAGTTTGCTCTACACAGAAAATTAAATATTCTTAAACATTAAAAACATTCATCAACATTAGTGTAATTTTCTCCCCTGTCCAGATTTTTAAAGCATTTGACTTTCAATTAACACCAAAAGTTTTTATAATTTTCCTAAATTTTAATAGTAGTCAAAATGAGTATAATTATATATCTCAGCAGATAATTAGAATAAGAAGGATGGTGAATGGCAGTATTTCATCTCTTCTTATGGCTGAGTAATATTCCATTGTATATATGTACCACATATTCTTTATCCAGTAATCTATTGTAGGACACTTCGGTTGCTTTTATGCCCTGGCCACCATAAATAATGCCATTTGCAACGACATGAATGGATCTTGAGATAATCATGCTAAGTGAAATAAGCCAGACAGAAAAAAGTGAAAACCACATGATATCACTTATATGTGGGATATAAATCTAAAAGCAACAAATAAACATGATGAACAAAATAGAGACTCATGGATATGAACAGTAGACTAGTGGCTACCCGAAGGTAGAGGAGGAAGGAGGAGGAGGGAGGTGGATGGGATAAAGGAGGTCAAATATGTGGTGACAGAAAGAAATCTAACTATGGGCGGTGAACACGCAATGACTTCCTGTTGAATTGTTCACTTGAAACATATTGGATTTTATTAATCAGTGTCACCATAATAAAAAATAAATAAAATAATGAAGGGTGGTGAGAAAGGTGTGCTGCAATAGGATGGTGAACATGGGGAGCCTGAGCCCTGCTACTTGCAGTTCTATACATACTTGACCTTGAGTTCTTCAATTGCAGGACAGCAAACTGCCCAGTCTTTGTGATCCTTTGTAATTACTTTCTTGTCTCTTTTTTCTTTTATGTTTATCCTAATTTCTCCTATGATTGCAGTGTCTAGCACATACTCCTAGGAACTACTAAGAGCTAATATTTATTTAGCATTCATTATGTGTCTAACACTATTCTGTCTCGCACAAATTAATAAATTTAAAATGCATTTATATTTTTGGATTCATTTGAGCTTTACAACAAAGTTGAAAATAGAGAGTTCTCATATGCACATCATTCAGTTTCCCCAAATGGTAGCATCTTACATAACTGTGATACATTTGTCAAAACTAAGAAGTTAACATTGGTACATTATAGTTAACTAAGCTCCAGGCTTCATTTCAATTTCAGCAGTTTATTCCTTAATTTCCCTTTTTCCGTTCCAGGATCCGATCCAGGATATCATGTAGAATTTAGTTATCATGTCTCCTTTACCTCAGTCTTTTCTTGTTTTCCGTGATTATGACACTTTTGAAGAGCACTCATTGGGTATTTTGTAGAATGTTTCTCAGTTTGTCTTAGCCTGCTGTTCTTTCCATAATTAGACTGGAATTATGAGAAACGAATTCACTTTCCTCGTCCTATAAGATGCTACTATTATGATTCTATTTTACAGATGAAGTAACTGGGGTAGAGAACAATTGAGTATTTTGAAAGCCTAGATTTGAACCCAGAAAGTCTGGTTATAAATCTTGAGCTCATAAACTCCTATATTATATTGAGTCATAATTCCCAGATTTGAATCTTGACTTAGGAGTTACCATCTTTCTAATATTTTTTAGGCTTCAGATTAGTTATCTGTGAAACAGTACTAATAATTTCACTTTCCTAATATGGCAACGTTTACCACAGTATTTGAGTATACTAAGTTTCTGGAACATGATTGTGTTAGTATTGTCATTATATGTTAGTTTTGTTAGCTGCACAGTCACAATTCTGTGAACCTGAAGAAGATACAAAAGTATAGATTTTGTTGATTCAGCCCTTTATCTCACTTATCAAAGGAGGTGCATTAGCAGCACTCTCTTTAGGTGCCTTATTTGTAGGAAGAAAGCGCTCTGTGAATTCTGTAAAGGAACCCATGTCCAGGGGAAGAAAAGATGGATACCCTAATAATCCCTTCCTTGGGATGAAAAAAGTAAAGCCTCTTTCTAAATTAACTTTTAGAATTTCTAAGAATAAACAGCTTTCAGAATTAGTCTGTAGAAATGAAAAAAAAATAACATGAAGAAAATTTCTAAAACCTTAGCTAAGCAGACTGCATCTGTACATATGCTTATACAGGTTCTTTGGAAGCTCATATACTCTGGCAGTTAGCAATATCAGAATTTCTGTGCCACAGTAATGTTAAATGGTAATTCCTCCCTTTCAAACTCAAAAATGTCTCCTAGGTTAGCATGTGCATAAAAGTGTCCATGTCCTTCCCCGAAATAAGAATTGAGGGAAAATAAACTAGTTTATGCTATGTGTTCATTTCATTTAAAAAAAAATGAGAAGTTACTCCAAAATGGTGTTAACGATTCAATGTTGGCCATTCTTGTTTCTAATCTCATATAGTTCCCACTGTGGATAAGGTACTTTTTTTGGTACTATGTCCTAGGTCATACTTTATAATAATACAGACTTTTTTTCACAAAAGATTATAATGCTTGGAAAGTATTTGTCAGATGTTAAAAAATGCAAACATTTTTTCTTATGAGACTATTGATACTCTCGAGCTAAAAAAATTGAAAATAAACCTCATAAACCATAAGAAAATATCCAAGTTGGCGACAGAAGGCAGTTTGGCCAAGGATCACCTACCAGATGTCTTTATTGGGTGAGATACTGACTTTGAGGTGCTTTTGATCCTTTCCAACTCTACAATCCTGTTTCTCTGACATTAAATTACCTAGTTATAATCAGAAAGCTCTGTCATTATTCAAAGATTTGGAAGTCAGACTTCAAGCTGTTGTTTAACACTTTGGAAAGATCAATAACTAGGCTTTATTCAGATTTTTCAAGCCATGTGTCTCTTTGCCTGTGGCCTATAATGTATGTAGTTGTGATTAACTGTCCAACGGTTCATATTTTTAGGTTTCCCTTAGTAAGTGCCAAATAGTGGGAAACATTATTTATTCACTCAGATTTCTCACTATATGTGTATGAAATAATATTAGGATGTCAGATCTATAAATAAATGAAACTCTATTGATATCTGCCCTTTGTTTCCTTCATATCATGAGGAAGGAAATGTATATCCAAGTTTAAATGGGATTCTAGTACCTTTATTAATCTTCCACATGGCTTTCATTCTGTGTCTTTGATGGATTATATCAAATTAAGCATGTTTATCTCTCTGCTCTGCAAAAATGAACTCAAACTTTTTTTATTTCATACTGCTAAACCTGCTTCTTCTACTGTCTGCTTTCAGTCAGTGAAGACTGTTCTATTCCCTCAGTTACACAGAGCAAACACCTTGGGGTTATTCTTGATTTCTCTCTTCCCCTCATACCTCACATTTAAACCATCAGCAAATCCTGTTAACATTACCTCCAAAAGATGTCTAGAATCTGATCACTTCTTTCATCTCTGCTACTAGCACTCTGGTCTCAAACCATCACCTTTTCTTTCTTGGTTTACTCTAAGAACTTTTTTCCTAGCCTACATCCAGTGTTGCCAAACTATGTTCTCTGCAATCAGCCAAGTGATTCTTTTAAAATGTAAGTCAAATCATGTTTCTCTTTATCTCACACAGATGAGATTCCAGATTCTGTGGCAAATGTAGAAAGTCTTTCTCTCTCTACCTAACAGCATCATCTCTTATCTCTCCTTTCTCCATAGCAGCCACACCACCCACTTTGCTGTGTTTGAATACACCATAAGTCTCCTGCTCAGGACTTTTGAAATTATTGTTACCCTTTTCCAAAATGCTTGTCTCCAAGATATCCATCCTCAGGATTTGCAACCTTACTTTCTTCATGGTCCTTTGTTTCTTTTATCACCTCCTCTGAGAGGCCTTTCTTGGTTACCTCAAACAAAACACCACTGCTCCCATCCCATCTCTCACTCCCTACCCTTCTTATTATACTTCATCTGCATATTACTTACCACCACCTGACATATTTATTTTATTTTCTGTCTTCCTCCATTAGAACAGAAGCTGCATGAGAGCAGGATGCATTTGTTCATTTAAATTGCCTTATCACTAAAGTATAAAATAGTACATGGAACAAAATGGATTAATACATACTTGTTGAATGGATGGATGAATGAATATTTAAAGATAGACTGTCATTAAATTGGACTAGGCTAATATATATAGAATGACCTTCGGTAGTGTATAGCATGGACTATATTTACAAATATTCAATATCTAGTCTTTGAACATATTTTCAAATTTCTTAAATGTAAATATTTAGTGCTATAGGAGGGAAGATGTCAGTTATTTTAACCCATGTGCCATTTGAGAAACTATATGGAACTTTTACTATTCCTCAGTTTTTCTAGAGTTGTAGGATCTCTTATTGAACATTCAGTGTAGTTTTAAAAATTATTTTACTATGGTTTTCATATCTTGTTTTGTTTCATTTATAAAATCAAACTGTAGTCCATATAAGGGCCTATAATACTATTCCTATAATTCAATAACTTCCAGAACATATTTTTTTTTGTCAAAGATTGGTGTAAATTTTCATGGATGCAATACAAAGCTTAGAACTGAAAATATAGCTGTGTTCCTATTACTTGCTTCAATCATCATTTTTAAGTGCACTATCAATAGAACTTGCAAAAACATTTAATGGTATTAGATTGATACTGACGTTTTTTTGCAATATAGTATTAACCGTGCTATGCTCAAAATAGTAATTTAATTCAATTGGAGAAATAAACGTGGCCTAGATAAGTGAGAAACAAAGATATGCCTTAGTGTATTATGAGCAGCAAAATACAGTTTTTATGTTTGTTTGTTTGTTTGTTTTCTTATCTCAAAGCAACTAAAATTTGCAAAAGGGTGATTTTTTAAAAAAGTTTTCTACATGATTAAAATTGGAAAAATAATAGGACTGACACAACACATACGTTAAGTTTAAAGCCACGTATTTTGCTTAGAAATATTGTGCTAATAGATTAACTTTCTAACTTACTGGAAATTGATGTTCTAATTTAGATGCATGCATATGACTCATGTCTATTTTAGGATAGATTTAATCATAAAATGATTTTACCTTGGGCAAATTAGAATAAAATCACTTGAGTAATTAATTTAGGTGTTTCAGGGAGTTAATTTAGTTCACGTAAATAAGAACTTTGTTTCAAGGAACCACTTAATGGTCTGTGTTGCCATTTGGCCTAGGTCTTTTCCTTTGTTTATCTAGAGGACAGTGTGGATTTTGTTGTTGATTGAGGTCTTTAGTATATTGATTACTGTATTAAAGTCTGTAGAAACTGATTCTTCAACATGGGCATAAGCTCATTAGAAATGAGATTTTGATCAATTTCCAATTAGACTATTGCATTTATATATTTTTTCAAACTCATAGCTGAGGACAATTAATAGTATTGAAGATTTGGGTCAATTTATAATTTATATTGAATCACAGAGTGATATAAAGGGATATACATATAGATAGATAGATAGATAGATAGATAGATATCTATATCTATCTAGATCTAGATAGATATAGATATAGATATACACAATACATACACACACAAACACATATGATATTAATAGTAGAGATTTGTGCAATGTCATGTGCATTCTTTTACAGTTTGCCATAATCAGAACACTTCACATCAATAAAATACTAGTGCTTATTTGGTTTAATTCTCTAATATAAGCATTTATTCTAAATTTCTCTGAGTAATGCTGGGCACTGGTATTAGCAGAAGAGTAATTATTTATATCACTTGTTAATAATAAATGCACATTACTTCCACTAAAGAATTTTTTTTCTCTTCATTTGTGAACCTCTTATTCATTTTCACACATGGGATGATATTACTTAGTAACCATGATAGTTTTACCATTCTGAAGCTTAAAAGAATCCGTTACTTTTTGGGCTGTGAGAATATTTCAAAATCTTACATACACGAATAGAGAGATTTTTATTTTCATTTTTGAAAGTAAATGAGATGAAATTATCATATTAACTCTTGAGCAAGTAGAATTCATTTACATAAATGACCATGTTAGTATAAGAAGTGTTACCCTACTAATCTGAAAATGTTAATTGAAGTTCTAAAAATTATACTCAAGGGGTAATTTCCATCCTGGCAGCTGTGTGTGCACATTAGGACAATTAAAGTGCCAAAAGATTCTCATTTTATTTCTTGGTTATTATGTCTAAGTAAATTGATCACACTTTATTGAGATCTGTTCAGGATCCAATGATTAAAATAAAAGTGATGATCTCATCATGGTATTCATATAGCA
This sequence comes from Rousettus aegyptiacus, assembly GCF_014176215.1. Classification (NCBI taxonomy): domain Eukaryota; kingdom Metazoa; phylum Chordata; class Mammalia; order Chiroptera; family Pteropodidae; genus Rousettus; species Rousettus aegyptiacus. The sequence continues at coordinate 14,744,454 of NW_023416312.1, forward strand.
CATTTATCCATTTCTCTTATGATTTATAGCTTCTTTTTACCTAATGTAGTTTAGTCAAGTCTCCTGGGCTTATGTATATATTTTAGTTTCTGGTAATCTATACTTATGGACGGCAAGGGTAGCAATATAATCTAACGAAGTGGCTATCCCAGAATCTTTGAAGCAGATCATATTTGTTTAGCTTAATTTTATGACTGATTCTCATTTATTAAGCAGGTCCTGGCTGAATGAATAGTTTCGGGTGACTTAGATTTGAGTAGAGAGTTGGAAAGTAATAGCAGAGCCAGCTTCTAGGAGTAGAAATAGAAGCTAAAAAATATTTGAAATAAGTACTGAGAGTTAACATTTGTTGTTAGATGATGATTCTCAAAACTCTAGTCTCTATTGAGCTTTGATACAATTACATATTAGTTAATCAGTTTCATTATATATATGACCAGGACTTATAAGTTATGCTTATTATTATTTTCCTCAATGTGGCTTTTAAGCATGTTTAGGAAAAATGACCAAAATGTTATTGTTAAAAATATGAAAGAAAAGTACACTCATGCCATTCCTAAGTAAAATGTCACATCTCTAATTGAAATGCCTATTTGGATGAAAGCATTATGAATTGTAGTTCTGTATATACATTTCTAAATATGAAAACCTTAAAAATCATGTTTTCTTTGTGTTCTATATTTATTATTAGAAAAAAAGTGATTTGTGGCTAATGTAACATTCAATTAATTTAACATTTATCCTAGGGGCATTCCAGGTACTAAAGTCCATTCCATTCAATAGAATGTTTTGTATTTATCTACAGCGTGACTCTCCTCAGAAGAGAATCTGTTGTATTTCTGCATCTTTTTCCAGCATCAATCACTTTGATTAGGGTCTCACTCCACGGACCAGGCAGCTTCTCTTCCGTAGCAACACCATATGTCTCCTACAGCTGGTTTACTTTCTATGTGGAATGTGACTCTTTTGGACTCATAGTTTGTGTCCCTGTCAAAAAGACAGTCGATATCTCCTTTATTACTTTGATTTGCCCAACTCTCTTAGGGCTAGGGATATTACTTGTAGCCAGTCCTGAATCTGGGAACCGCAGTGTATAGAAATGTGTTGATGAATTTTTTTGATAAGTGAAATATCTACATAAGTGATCATGCTAAGAGACTGTTTGAAATGTGGAAATAGGGAAGAAGCTTTGCTTGTAAAAAAAAAAAAAAAACTTCTCCAGGGAAACCTTCACTGTGCAACCTAGTGATGAAAGGCTGTTATCATTTTCTTTTATGTTAAAGGGAATAAGATTGACACTTTTTTTTGCTGTTGATTTATGGTCTACAGATTTTATGTTGGAAAATATATTTTCCTAGTGTTAATATATTTGCGTATTATACCATGGAAAGCCAGGACGACTATTATATACTGTAATTCCAGAGCCAACAGAATTTTCTGTATGTTTTAGAACCTCCTCTCAACCTCCTCAATGCTCAAAATGTTACCTACATTATATGAAAACATGTAGATTAAATAAAATGGGAGGAAAACAGTTTCAGAATAAAAGAAACTAAAATGGCAATATGATACATTCATATCTAAAAATATAGTTTTCATATAGCTTAATGTAAACAGATAAACAAAGCAAAAGGTCTTTGAGAAAATAGTAGAGTATTACCTAAAGCTTGCTGAACAAATATTTTTGGGAAAAGACAATATAGCATTTGAACTTGAACTTCTGGGATTTCAACTGAAAAATCAAGCATAAAGAAACTTGATTATCCTGTTGAAAGGATGCCCTTTGGATGTCTTTGCATAATCTCATAAGACTTTTAGTATTGAGCTTATATCTTTAATCATACTAGCTACCAAAGTCAAAATACACTAGTTATCACACCATAATCTCAGTGTACCTACTTGTAGATTTGGGAGGGTTATGTGAGCATTTATTATCACCAACAACATCCATGTTTTTTTAAAACCCAATGGGGCAAAACAAAGGAGTTTTTTGATTCCTGATTTTAGTGTAATATACCCTTGAGTTTCACATGGCTGTACTGGGGTAGCAACATTCCTTGTTCTTGGAAATCTAAATATAAATACTGTAAAACAGACACACACACACTCATTTTTATCTCAAAGGCAAAAACACTAAAATACTTCAACTTCCCATACAGAATTATCCCTTTAAACTAGTTTAACTGGAGAAAAGAAGAGACAGATGAAGAAACGTAATTATAGACTTGATAGGAGGTCGCAAATGAATAAGCAGTTGGCAATTTGAGTAGTTAAGAACAATTGCACATTTTATTATAGTTGTAAATTTTTGAGTTTATAGCTATATTCAAGTAGGAACACACACACACACACACTCAATTTTAGTAAGTATAACAATCAAAAGTAAATCAATCCGTGATTTAGAGATGATCTTTAGATTTTTAGCCCACAATTTCATGAAATAATCTAATTCCACTTACCCAGGTCACTTCTACCTACCAAAATACTCTGTGCACCAAGTTCCCTCTTCTATTTTTCTGATCAAAATCTTCATGTCCACAGTTTAGCCGATCAGTTAAGTATGGGAGGAAGATTTTGGTTTGAACTCTCAAACCAGTGGGTTAATTATTAGAATTTTTCAAAATACCTGAAAAGTTATTGGCATATTTTTAATATTTTTAAAGAGACAGGAGAATACATCACTGAGGTATCACTTAGTACTTCCAGCTAGAAGTGGGAAGGGATTATTGTGCCTGAGAAAAATGACCCTGGAGTTAGATCTTCCTGCTAACGAATCTGCCCCCTGACCTCAGTGAGATTTCTTTACTTAAGCTGGTCATGAATGACCCTGTTTCACAGATTGTTCCATCCCTATGCAACTAAATCACAAGATTATTTAAAAGCTTCACAATTATTTTTAAAATTTGTGTTTATTTGTTTGATTTCTAAACAATATATTCAGAGATTTTCAGTGACTGGTAAAGGGAAGTAAAGGTATTGGACCAGAAGTAGCCACAAACTAAGGGGAAATATGAAATAAATAAATGATCAAACATCACCTAATGCCAGCCCAGTGCACACACAGCGTGTTAAGTAAAATGCATTGATCTGTTGTTTTACAAATGGGTAATATCTCATTTGTGTAAACTGCTTACAAAAACCAATCCATAAATATGAGTACTATAAAGCAGAAGGCTTTAAAAAAATAAAGAGCATTAAGAGACAGTTCATAGGGGAAAAAAAAGAAATATGACTTAGGTAATTTTGAATGCCCAGGTAGGAAACTAAACTATTGAAAGAAAGAGAATGCTAAAACTCACTAGTTATTAAATTTATTTTACTCCATGCCACTCCAAACAAGTCCAATCCCATCTGATCTTGGAAACTAAGCAGGATTGGTCCTGATTAGTACTTGGATGGGAGACCACCTAGGAAGACCAGGTGCTGTAGGCATAAAAAAAATTAAAAAATAAGAGATTGTAAGCTGACAAGGTCCTTGCAATCTGTGAGGTCAACCAAGAGTTGCCTTGCCTAAAATTATATATATATATAATTATATATATAAATTTAATTATATATATAATTAAATTTATTTTACTCATGCTTAGCAATATTATATTTAAAAATACAGTGAAAGATTCCAAGATTATTCACACTTTCTTTTTTCAAAAGATTTATAATCTGATGTGGGTAAGGTAGAAATTTACTCATTAAATTGTTTAACAAGAGCTTCCTCAGTGTTAGAAACACATATCTAAAGATAGAAAGATATAACACATGAACCCTACACTTAAAAGTTCTCAATCTCAGTAATCCAAGGCAAATTTTAATACTTTCTGTACCTTCATTCTCTCTTGGGCACCAAATCTTATGATTCCATCTCCTAATTTGTTCGCTTAATCAATTACATTTGCTTTTTTATTCACATGTCTTTCTATTACCATGCAACTTCTTGATGACTAACTCTTCACAGTGGTGTCAGATATTAGTACTCAAATGACTCTTGAATTAATGAGCAAACAAATGCATGCAAGAATACAGAAATTAAAGATTCATGAACATGGAGTAGGAGAAGGAAATTTATAACTGGTGGTACTAGTGAAACTTTTGTGATTGATATGAGCTACATCTTAAACTCTTGAGAGCTAGGAATTTTGAACATGAAGGATTGGGACATACAGATATAGGTCATAACATAATTTACATTAATGTTATTTCTACTTTAAAAGGCTAAAATTAATATTTTGAAATATGTGTCCAGATTTAAGGCTTTAATCTATAATTTTCTTTTTCTAAACTCAAGTACTAGTATCAGTGGAAATTAAAATTTCTATTTAATATTTTCCAAAGCAAGATTCTACTTCTTTCATGTTAAGAAATGATGCAAAAAAATAAGGTGGCATTTTTGGATAGTCTTTATGATAAAAAATGAATGTGATTGAGTAAGAGCTAGTGGACAGATACTCATTTTTCAGAGTAACATTTTTACATATTTATCACTAATAACTTCCCAGCAGAATTTTGTAATTCTTGGTCATCCAGAATGAATTGAACTTAGCTGGAGAGACTGAAGTAGTCGTTTTCTATTTCCCTCTCTCCCTCATCAACTAAATTTTACCCATTGCTGTAACCAGTGGTTTATATCTCTAAAATGTATCTGGAATCTCCTTCACCTTTAATTTCTAATATTTACCTCCCTGACCTTTATTATTTTTCCTTATTTCTGTCATATCCTATATACTGCTGCTTCCTTGATTTCTTTTTAAAACACATATCTGGTCATATGATTACTGATGATTAAATGTTTTTCATGATTTCCCATTGCCTATCAAATATGAGCTTAAAATGACATTCAAAATTACACAGTCTGTCCCACTCATGTTCATCCTTTTCGCTGCCACTTCATTTTGTAGCCCCTTCAGTATCGTGTATCTCAAATTTCTAGGCTTAATGAGACCCAGTCTTCGAATGATATCAAGTTCAAGGAAGCATATCCAAAGGATAAATAAAAATATTTCAAAATTATTTAATCTAGATCACAATGAAACATCAAGGTGGAAAGGGGAAGTATTCATAGTTCATAGTTAGCATCTTAAATATTCTCCCTCACCATTAGTGTCTTCTCAGTGTTCTATATTGATTGGAAGGACAGACTCTCATTCTCTCTTCCACAAAACCCTTCCATCGCTCTGAAACTCTTTAATCATCGCTTTATTTTCTACTCTATCCCCCCTCAACATTTTAGTCGTAAGTAAATTTAGCCTGTTTGTTTTCTTTAGTATTCTTTCTGCTTCACTCATTATTCAGTTTTTTTGTTTCATTTTGGTTTTACAATAAAGGAAAGCTCAGGAGCTAACTACAAGCAAGAACTCTTTTCTGCCAAAGTCGGGGAAATGAAAGAAAGATTAAAATACTCATTTTTAAATAACTTTTGTCCTCATTACAAATCTATCCTATACCACAGTTTTTCAGCATACGCTACTGATTGAGATTCCTTCTTGCCCCTTTTTCTCTTCTCATTATTCAAAATTCAGTGCTTATTTTTTTAAGCTTAGATGCTCCAATTCCTCCAGTCGAAATCGTCTGTACCCTTCCCTTTATTTTTTCAGCTTTTGCTTATTCTTCCGGTGCGCTGTCTGCCTTGAACAATTAGATCTTGGCTGTTTCCTCTCCTAGACTGTGAAATACGTGATGACATAGACAGTGGTCTTATTCATGTTGTGTCCTCAGTGCTAAACAGTGCATTTACAAGGGGGAGACTATGTAAATGTTTTATCAAATCGATTTAAATTGAAGGACTGTATTTCAGAGGTAGGTTTAAATAAATTCCCAAACAATTACATTTTAGGCTGTCAGTAAAAGCTACCTTCTTTAGAAATCAGAAAGTGTGTGCATCGTTAATCACTAAGAACATTTATCACTTATTTCATTTTAAAATCCAATCATGGATGGTATGAGGCCTGCAAAATTATAACTAATATATTTGGACAGAACAAGTTTCTCTTCATATTTATAATTTTGTTGGAAATAGTTGGACCAATACTTAAAAACCATCTAATCTGATCAGATTACCTGGCATGTACCTTTACTTTATAAATGTGGTTATAGATCAATTGCTTACTTTTGAGTATTCATAATACATGTCTGCATGACTGACATTACATCATTCTGAAATTTTTAATATCATCTGCAATGCTGAGAAAGTCAGCACAATTTAAATTAAACATATTTAAAAATATTTAATTTGATTAAAGGCTCAAATCTAAGATTATGAAAAAAGTGTTTAAAACTTAGTTTTTCAATATAACATAGAATGTAAATGTTTGAATAAGAGTTTTCTTTAAAAGACTGTTTTTAAAATATTTTATTATTGGGAACCTAATTTAGGGATGCTAGTATCTGTATTGTTACTGTCCAATAATTAGGGAAGAAGAAAATGATATAAATGTGTTTTAAAATATCTTATTCACTATGGAAACCATCTCTTTTTTATCATGTGGAGGGAGGCATCTACCTTTTTTTAAATACCAGCTCCTAGACATAAATTTTTCAAATTTAATTTAAAGTAAACTTACAAACATATTGTATACATATGAAAATTAGTTATGGACTTTTTATAACTCAGAAATGCTAGACACTTTTAAAATTTGGAAATAAACTACAGAAACAGTTTGGATATGCTAAAATATAATTCAATGTATAATTTTATAGTAAGAAAAAATAACTTTTTTCACATCTAAATTTATGAAATTCTGTATGAGCTTTTGGTTCCTTAATATGAAATAATATTACTTTCCCAAATTTGCTAAAAGAAATAACACATGATCTATTCTTTGGACCTGCCATCATGTGTAACAAGGCAATATAAGGAAAAGTAAGTCAATTCTTTATAAATAGGGAATACTTAACTTGTGCCTATGGCCATGCTGCCCTGAACAAGCCCCATCCCATCTGATTTTGGAAGCTAAGAAGGATCAGGCCTGGTTGGTACTTGGATGGGAGACCACCTAGGAAGGCCAGGTGCTATAGGCATAAAAGAAAAATACATTCAACTTGTAAAATGGTCATAGTATATTGACTCTTTCCTTCTGAAGCTAACAATGGACACATATGTTATTCTTTCTCAACCTCAGTGGCAGAAGGAGCTGTGATTTACCCACTGCCCTTTTGGAATCTTTCCAGTATGCAGTAGCCCATCCTGCTTTGAGTGTCTTGACATCTGTCCTCTTCCTTGTGCTGTGGTATACTGACTTCCTGCTGGTATCTCTTATTAAGCAACACTTTTGACACTGACTCAAGTTCTTTCTTTTTTCAATGTTATCTTTGCATTTGGACAACAACTTCAAAAAAATTTCATAAAATGTTTCCCTCTTCCCTATCATATGAGATTGGACATATCTGCATAAACCCAAGACAAATAAATTTATCTGCTTGTCTAGACCTACACCCTGGCAGCTGGGTAATAACACAGAAAAGCACACAACCATGAACAATAATGTCCTATAAATTGTAGTCACTGCATTCATCTGTGTCCTCAGTATAATCAGTCATTGTAGGTTTCCTTGGCATTCTACTCTTAGCTCATCCTCATTGTCTATCATGGATATTTCAGTGCTCTTTATTTATCATCAAGCTTCTGATCCTGCTTCCTCATTTCACCATTAACAAACAACCTTACCTCCAATCTATCAAAGGACACAGAACCCATCAGATGGGTATTTGTTTCATTTCTTCCACACCCATTCATCCTTATCACCTTTCCTCTGATGTGCTTTCTCTAGTCTAAGCTCAGGTATTCTCTCTTTGGTCTGAAGCCCATCTCCAAATCCTCTCTTTCAACTGCCTATATTTTTTGTTAGCACCTAAATGTATGTAAATTTCCTCCATGTAGAAGAAGAAAAATAAAAATGTATTTTCTCCATTCTGACTGTGTTCTCCCAACTTCAACAGAACCTCATGCTTACATCTCTGACCTCACCTTCTAGTTTGTTTTACTGGATCTTTTTTTCTCTATCTACCCTTTAAGTACACCTTAGTTCTCTATCCTAATTCCTCTTTTCACTCTAAAAATGCAAGGTATTTACACAGTTCATGATGCATATTAATTTCTCAATATATCTATCATAGGTGATTGAATGAAAGAGTTAAAGAATGCATTTCTTTGCCCCCACAAATCCTGTTTTCATTCTCTTTTGCTCTATCTTAAGACCAAATTTGATCGTCTCATTTGAAGACTATCATCTCCCAGAACTCTTCCTCCTCAAACACCTTAATTTTTAACCCTAATCAAGTTCATGTGTACCTCCTCTATTAATTTCCTCAGATTCTTAAGATCAAATATGATACTACAAATGTTAAAATAATTTTAAATTGAATATTCTGTAGATATGTCACATAATGCTATTATCAGTATTTTTCATTAAATATATATGTGCATGTTAAATATTAAATTTAAGATGATTTCAACAGTAGTTATTTATAAACATTAAATATTTTTAGTAGACAGTTATAAGGTTACTTTCACTTAGGATGGAATGAAAAAGACTGGCTTATTTAAGAGAGTGTTCCAGATTTTTATAATGGAGTTGAATATGTATTGCATATATGAAATATTTTACTATGGCAGCACGTTTTTAATAAATATAAGTTTAATTTAGTCTCCAAAGAAAGTTAACCCCTATTTATATACATTAATATAATATATTTATACTTAAAAGCAATAGGTACCAATTGACCCATTGAACAATTCTCCGAAAGTGGTTCACAAACTGTAAAACACTATATCAAACTATAAAGTGATTTTACTAATCAATTTGGAAATCATAACACCTGGTCTGATGAGCATGCTTATCTTAAATGAAATAGATACAGAGTGTAATGATATACCACATTAAAGTTACAAGTGAATAGATTTCCTTGCAATTACAAGTCATATTGAAGATAGGTAACCTTTACATATTTCTGCCAAGGAACTGTATAATTTTATGTATTATAAATTTTATTTGTAATCTAGCCTTCAAAAAACAGATAAGGCACAGTAGTGTTTTGTTTGTTTGTTTGTTTGTTTTGATACTATTGTGTGTTGGTTCTTCTGTTGTCATTTCAAAACCAAAGCTAAATTGTATACTAAAAAAACATACGGCTAAGCACCTGAAGTACTTTTAAAAGTTATTTTTTAAAAAAAGTTTAGATATATAATAGCAGAAATTCTGAATACAAGGAATATGAGATGTAAGGAGAAAATGATTTCCATTCCATAATCTGTGGTGTATATATTTTTATATGTAATTCATATTGACTTAATATAATGTTTTCAGACAAGAGAATGGCATTTCACTACAGTTAAAGGCAATAATACAAAAGTGAATCTCAAGCACAAAAGGAAACTAACTTCAATTTATCTGATTGGTTATAGGTAATTTGGATATTTTTCACTATACCTGTAAAAGTATGAAATCAAATACCAGTATATTTTTCCAGAAAATTAAAAAAAAATCCTTGAGTGAACTTTTGACATGACATAGAGTAGCCATGCCTGCCCTCTATTTTCTTGAAAGGGCCTTGTTTTCCAGTGTCGTATAATTTTTCTCAACACTGAAGAGTGTCATAATGAAATATGAATTTAACAAAATGAATTCACTTTGGAAAAATTATGTATCCTGATAAACATAAAGCAGTTAAAGAAATACAAGAGAATGTATAATTAAGCACTAATTAAGACCAGGTAAGTGGTTGCCTTAATGATTCAGTTATGGGATGGTAAGATTCTAGTATATGAATATTGCAATGGAAATTGAAAGCAAAATATGTAGAGACAATTTCTTAAAGTAATAATTAACAGTGCTAGGAGGTGTGCTTATTGTCAAGAAATAATAAAAGAAATAAAATTTTAAACAATAAAAATTCATGTTGATTTGATTTTATGTTGTATAAAGCCTCTATATAACTCTATTGTGTATTTTATTGATCTAGTACATTTTGAACTTTTAGCACATTCATGTTTTATTTCATTAAGCTTCCCTTTTAATTTTTGCCTTCATTTTCTCCTTTTCTCTTTTTATGATTCCCCTGACCCCAGATTCTATTGTCAAGGTCGTGCATTTTAATATTTCATGGATGGCATCAGGAAGTTTTTAAAAATTTTGTATGGTTTCTGTAGAATAAATTTTAAGGACTTATTCACTTCCTAAGCTTTGAGATTACTGTATCCATATGAGTTCAGAAAACTTCTATAGGCACCTCTTGTTCTGCTCCCTGAGTCTTGAATTGAAAGAGCTGCACATAGGCCTAGTGTTTGGTAACAGTGTGAGTGACATAGTAGATAGGGTCTCTAGTCTCTTGTCTTATTAGCTTACCTCTCCCAGAATGGAACCTCTGCCCTGTGGTTAGATGGGATCAGGTGAGCAGGGAGCCCCACTTAGTTCGCTGTACCTGCCCAAGTTGGAGCTTCCATCATCATGCCAAGAGATGTGGCAGGGCAGGAGGAGGGAGGGAGCAGGTGATAATTCAAGTGCCACAGACTCTCCCTGTTCTTACTGGGATTTAGTTGTCTCTTTAATAAATATTTCTTCATTTCCTGTGTCTCCTTAGAATAATTTGCTATATGCCCTTAAGACAATTGAAACACTTGGCTTTTCGCACATGTTTTAATAATTTTTTACCAGTTATAGTTGTTTCCTGAGTACAGTTGTTTCATCAGTGGGACTACAGAGCTCCTTATACTGCCATTCTGGAGTGAGAGATCCTCCATGCTGTATTTTAAAGGCCTTCTAGAATCCTTGTTGCATCAATATAAAAACACTTATAGTGTTAAATATTTCTGTATGTTTCATGCTACTAGTAAGAAAAATAACAAGATTTTCTAAACATCTTTGACTCAGATTAAGAAATAGTTCACACTCGAAATAAAACATTAATGTCTTAGTGAAATGAGGAAAATGCTAGCTTCTCAATCACCATTGCATTCAGGCTCGGTTGTTTAAGTGAAAGAAAATATTTCCTTATTGTTAAGCTGGAATGCTTTCATTATTGAACTGTTCCACCAAACAGCTTGCTTTATACCAGTAAAGAGCCTAACTACAATTTAAGATGAATGCAAATAACATTGTTTATAACACAGATCATAGGGTGGGAGGGAGAATTGTTTATATAATTTTCTCTCCCTCATTGACTTTCACTCTTAGAGCATAGAGTAATGTTGGAATCAGATTGCTTAGACTTAAATCTGGTTTCACCACCATGTGCTGTGGACTTTGAAACAGTTACTTTAAACTTTAATTTTCTATTTAAAAAATGAAAGTAATAATAGAACATAATTTTAGGTTTTTATGAGGATTATAGGTAATTGATCATTCATATAAAGTGCTAAGCAATTCCTGATGTATAATACATATACGTGTAATAATAATCTCTGATGTATAATAATTAGTTTAACATGTAATAAAAACGAGAAATCGTAAAATTGTTATTATCCTCTTAGCAGCTTGACATAATCAATGGAAAATTGAAGACCGTAAAATTTATTGTTTAATGAAGTATAGATTTGAGTAATAGAGAAGAACTTTCTAACTGTCCTTATATTCACTAGTTTTGGTTTACTGGATTTTCTTAAATCTTTTATATTTCTAAGACTATTTCTCTACAAGAATACATAATAATTTTTTGTTAAATATTAGTCTGCATAAAAAAATTACTTTATCAATATAAACTAAGCAATGAAACTCTTGATGAAGGATGTTTTTATAAACTTCACTTCTATCAGTTGCATATTTTTTTAAGAACTGAAATTGTTTTGTGTATACCCACCATGTAGTATCTGAAATGAGATGAGTATATGAGGCTTTGTTCCTTCTGCTAGTCATTGAGTGGCTTTTGCCCAACCTCCTTCTATTGTGCCAGGCACTCCACTAGGCATTTGAAATGTAGAAATGGTTTCTTTAGCTGAAAAAGGGAGATAGTCATGAAAGCAAACCACTAGGATAAATTTGGTAAGTACTATTGGAGTGATACCTGCAAAGTATTGTAGAAACACAATAAGCAAAGACTCCTAGGAAAAGCTTTAAAGAGGACAGGAATGAGAAGATGTCTGAGTTTCTTTATCAAAACCAGTGAAGGATTTTACAGGTATGATGAGATGCATAAAGGCCATTTCTGGCATAGAGAACAGATACAAAAGCATAAAATAATTCAAGTGCTAGTTTTCAAGAGATGCTGAAAAGTTAAGGTATTTTGAAAGTGCAGTGAATGGAATGAGGAAGGATAATGGGATGAGACAGAAGGGGAAGGTCAAAGCCAAGTTGTAAAGAACTTATATGCATTTTCAAAGAGTTTGGACTGCATTCTGTAGGCAAAGGGACGCCAGAGAGGATTTTAACCAGTAAGAATGACATGATAGTAGGTCTTTAAAATAGTAACTCTGACTATATTGTGAATGATTGAAGGGCATGGTGCTTACATTTCTATTATAATGGTCTAAGTTAGGATAGATTGAAGCTGGCTAAAAATGGTTATATACAAGATAGCTTTTCTATTCCATGCAATAGTATTTCCTCCCTAATCTCCTATCTTTCCCAGCAAATACATTTAGTTTTCTTTTATAAAACTGGTAAAACTATTATGATTCAACCATCCATCTTTCTTTTGCTTAGCCAGCTAAGGTAAATTGCTTTAATGATGTCCATATTATAAGGGAAGCATATTCTCATTTAGGAAATATGTATCAGGTGCCTTTGAAATTGGATATTTCAGTACAATGAGGAAATTGAAATAAAATACAAAGTGAAGTGTTTTGAAATGTTGTTACTAATAATATTATATACTACCTACATAATGTAATGTGGATTTAGAAGAAATAAAGTTAATTTTGTGTTTATTCTGCCCTAAAAATGAGAAGTTAATCTGATGTGTAAGTTGTTTTAAAGCGAGCTCTTCCAAACAGAGAAGTTAATGAGAAAAATATGTTGATACATGCATACGATAATTACTTGATTTGGTAGTTGAGATTTATGTATGTCTTTAAAAATGATTTCCAGTGGCTTTTTCTAATCCATTCCATTGTTATTTTCAGCTACAGATTGTTGCCATTGTCACTTAATGACATACTAAACACATTCACCAAACATGCCCTTTTTTCTTCATATTTTTTCCTGCAGAACACACCTATACATAGACACACACACAGACACCCCACACCTTCTTTCCATTTTTCATTTTTCAGAGAAGATTATGATCGCTGTCATGCTATGCTATTATAACACACATTTCTTACAGCAATTAATTTTCATTTCTTACCTTTTCCTCTATGCTGGAGAGTGCTTTTAAAATTGTTCTGTTTTCCTGAACATTACTAATAACAGCCCCACTAGCCATCGCGGATGTTGCCATTAAGTTAACGCATGGGGTATGTAGATTTACAGTAAGAATGAAATTTTATTAGAGATAATAGCTTACATTGCTCAAGAACAGATCACCCCATGACCATCTGGTCCTAGATCAGTTCATTTCTCTTAGAAGTCAGGAATTAGTTAGTGGTTTTTCAAATACACCATGCCTAGAAGCTTTGTCATATGTTGGACTGTCTTGAAATTTATGAATTCTTCTATTATTATCTTTGGGGGAGATATTTTTGAATGCTTAATAGTAGAAAACACATTTCTTTATATTCTCATATTTCCTGAACACTGTTAGAATGAAAAAAAAATTATTTTTTTCATTTTGACATCTTACTTTTAATTGTCAAAAGCACTAAAATGATATAGGTTGCTTCCAGACTAAGTAGACTGCTGTCTGGCCTACACTGTGATTCTAGAGCCATAATTTTGTTTTTACTATATTACCCTTAGAGTATTTATAATTTTCTCTGAAGAAGCAAATATCAGCACCCTAATTAACACCTTCTACCATTTCTCTCCTGTACTTGAGAATTTGGCAGCACTGCAAATTGAACAGAGGCTAAGATACTAAACATGGACTTGACACAGATGGACACCAATTGTCTTGCATGACCTTGGGGTTCTTCCAGATTTATTTTGTGCAGTAATTCCCCTGGATCCTGCTTCTCATCTCCCAATGCTAAGTTCCCCCATGTTCAAGCCTGAAATATCATGTGCCAAAATTAGCAAATAGTCACATCAGTCTGGCCCTTCTGATACCTTTAATGCGGGATGAGGTTGTGATTGTTGGTATTAAAAAGTATGTGAATACTTCAGGGTTATTAATATTTTTGCTGTATACTTGATTAACTCTGGAAAATAGATATTTGATTTGTAAAATAGTGGAAACTATACTATAAATGATTTTAATATAGAAAAATGTTAAAATATTAACTTATGAAGTTAATAATAGCTTGATGTTAATCAGAGCTTTTATTTGTATCTTTATTTACATATCTAACTACATTTCACAGAAATTCAGAGCCCTACAATTTTATGGAGAATATTACCTATTACATCAGATATAGTCAGAAATCAGTATCAGTCTATAAAATATACTTTATATTTCTTAAACAAATAAAAAAAATGAAAATTATATTACCATGTATTGAACAGATTGGATGTGCATGAGGATTCAAAAAGAAATACTAAAACTTTTCAGGGCTTGAGAACTACTAGGTAATCCAGTTGAAGTCTCCATCATAAACAAGTTCTCCATTTGTGTTATTCGTGTTTATATTTGGGTTGTAAGAATGAGAATTGGCCTCTGCCTACCTTAATAAAGTAGATAATATGTAAGAAGAAGGTCTTGAGTCAGTCACAGAGTTGTTTGCTGTCTTATCACAGGTCTCAAGGATGGGCAGGAAAAGAACATTTCTAGGAAGTGCAGTAACAGAATTTGATGAACTGTGTCTCTAGAACAGTCTAATCAAGATTAACCTCTTCTAACCATTTCCCCCCAAATTCTCAGAGGAGTATCTGATTCTTATGTTGAGTTTGATTCTTATGCACATCCCTTGTCCTGGCATGGCAATGTTATGGTTGACACTACCACCAGGATCCCATTAAGTGAGAAATGCTGTTACATGTCTTTTTTTTTTTTTTGCTTCTTTGTTTCCAGCTGCTGAACTACATTCCTGCCTGTGTCTCTTCTCTTTATGTCTTTAAGTGGAGCAGGATGCAGAACTTCTTTCCTGCTGAAATGAATATGTAATTCTTTTTGATTTTTGAGAATTTATAAACTGAAACAAATAATCTTCAGAAAACAAGCAAATGATGCTAATAAGCTTCATCACCTCAGCTCTCTCTGTTTATTATCCCCACTGGAATTGCTAGTTTATGTTTTAGGAATCTACTTTTATTTAGGTAAGCTAAATCTATGTAATTTTATTGGAAGACTGTTTGGGTCGATACCAAGGTTAGAAATGAATGGATATTTTTTCTATTTCTGAATCAGATTCCTGTCTTTAAGAATTCTTTTCATGTATCACTTCCCCCCTCCCCAATTCTATTTCTGAGTCTGTGCAGTACTTCAGTAAACATTTATTTAGGCCTACTATGTGTCGGTCCAGAAATGGTGGATTTTATTTTATAACATGTGCCAACTCTGACAAATTGGTAAAGGCTTATGGGGTATGGTGCTGAGATTTGTGAGGAAATGGACAATAGAATCAATTAATAGCATCCATCATGAATGAAGAAAGGGAGTTAGTTAGGGGTACATCTCCTGCACACTGTCATTTTCTCTTCTAGACACTAAGGGGTGAGACGATAAACCCAATGTGGTCCAGCCATTGAGATTATTATAATCTACTTGGAAAGACTGGAGCTCAGTATCCTGGTTAGGAAGTCCAATGGTCTTTTAGGTGAGGGGAGATGACCTAGATAAGGCCATGATCACAGAAATGGAAAGAATACCATGGATAAGTGGATGTTTTAGTTGTTACAGCTGGAAGGGAGCTCTTGCTACCCTAGCATTATAGGCACATTCTTTGGTCACTAGAACACTGAAAAAGTGAAACTATGTCTTTTTGCCATTTTATTTGCCTAAAGTACTTTCACCAGTTTTTCTAGTTCTGTCCTTAGGGGGCATTCCCCTTGTCTTTCCATTGTCTTCAGTGTGGTCTTAAAGATACAAATGCTGGGTCTCACCAATGTGGGAGTCTGTTCATTAATAGTCTTTTCTCTGCCCTTAGCCAATTTCTATTTTAATGTATGACTCCCATCTAGTGACCTGCATCAGGATAGTTAACTAAAGTAGGTATTACAGGCAAAAAAAAATGGTAGAACTTTACCTGGCTCAAGGACTCACCTTTTCTCACTTACATGGATTCTCTGACTCCTTGTTAAGGAAAAGAAAATTGTTCTATAGACTCTTATCATCATTGGCTTATGATATAAGTAAGCCTTAACCATAAAAGGAAAACTATAGTTACAGTTTTAGAGTCTCAAATTACTGATGCTTGATTCATAAATGAGGTGAGTAATGTAGAGTTCTTTATTTTCAGAAACTTCTGATTTCCTCCTTCCACTGGGGATGAGGTAAACTAATTTTGAGCTTATCTGATCTCAACTCTAATCCTGTAATTTAATCAGTCCCTTTAGCTTTAACTCAGTCTCATTTGAAGATTGCTTTCTTTTTGAGATTCCTATACTTTTCTCTAGAATAGTATCTGAAGTATGGAGAAGTGGCTTTCATGATATTGCATCATTGAGAGGAATTGGACCACCTCACCTCATGCTGATTATTGGAGGAGTCATGGAAAAATCCATCCATAGGATGTTCTGCTTAGCATATGTTGATCAAAATTATCAGTTGGTAAAATTCAGAGTTTAGAATTTGTGAGCTCAGTGAAGGCCTTCTAAAGATCCTTGGCTTATTCAACCATTTTCTACCTAGTCCTAATAGTGTCTGCCTTGTCTTCCATCTTTCTCCAGGAAAGGCTATTTGTCTATTTGTAATGTTACCAGGCCCTCTTTATAGTGAGCCCAGTGACTGGCCTATTAAAACTAAAGAATGCCAGGGAGGGCAAACTAAGTCATCTCTGTGCCTAATCATGTCAGTCTGATTTCTAAGCTAAGTTATAAGCATTTGTGTTTCCACAGTCATTCCACACAGCAGTTTCCTCCTAGTTTCAAAATAGAGACAGAACTGTTCTTACTACTTCCTATAATTTATGAAACAGTCTTCTTCTTCACTGAAGCTTAAAAAGAGGAAATAGAGATATGCATCTCTCTCACCTATATCCATTTCTTGTTTTCTATCCACAAGCCTTCAGTAAAAAGAAAAAAAAAATTACACGTATAGTATTCAAAAGTTTTAATCTAATTACATTATCAGTAAGTAATAGAAATATAGACATTTTATAAAGTTTTTTTTTCTTTATGATATCTATCAATTTTATATCTTATTCACTCTCACTAGGCTTCGATTCGTTATGTGTAATTTATTGCAATAATTTTTAACATGTCTCTTGCCTCATTTTCTCTTCCCACTCTAGGCTATTTTGTACTCTGTTGCCAGACTGTTTTTCTGATCACTCTGTTTTGATTATAACATATTTTTTCTTTAAGACACTCTAGAATTATGTTTCATCATTTACTCAGTATTTTCTTTCAGTCTTGTGCCTGCTGAGTCTTAAAACGCTTTTCTTCTTCTTGTAATTTTTTAAAGATATACCCCGAAATTTATTCCTTTCTTGTGCCTTTGTTTAATCATATTTTCTTTTACTAATAATATATCCATCTCTATCTGTTTCTTCAGAGCTGAGCCTAAGACCCACCTGAGTGAAACTGACTCCCTTTATAATTTTACTTCCTTCTGAGGGATTATGACAAAATTTCATAAGTAAAACATATCTAGAAGTACCATCATAGGTTTTAGTATTCTCTCTTTTCTTTGCATATATCTTTCCTCCTAACTCAGTTGGAAGCATCTTAAATAATTATATTTACTGTTTTTCTCCATCTTTCACGGTGTCTAATGGGCATTATTGAGCATTAAATATTTACTTTTTTTTTAAACAAAATTGAATCGCTATATTTTTTTAAAGGTATATACAGAAAAATATGGGTTTGGGTGATAGGAATGTTGCTATCTTATGCTGTTCTTTAGATTTATTTTCTATGTTTTTATTAATAAGCACGTGCTATTCTTATAACTTAAAATTGTGTCAGTTCAACAATACTGTAATTTAATTTTACTGTGTTCCAGACTGTACAAAGTTCTATTTATGAAACACCAGAAAGTCTGCAATTAATCATAAAGCAGTATTTTTGTTTTTGTTGTTTATTTCCAAATATTTTATCTACATTAACTTATAATATTTGAAACATGCTGTTTCTCAACTGTGACCATGATTATTCACTTATATTTATATTACATCATTGAAGAGAATCTCTCAGTTTCTCATTATTCAGTTTTAAACTAAATCAACCTGACATGAATTTAATAAAATTAGAGTTACTTGGAGCAGATGGTACATCAGAAATTTGAACCCAGGCAAACAAGATCTGGTAGATTCTGTAAATCATCAAGTATTTTTATTTCAATTAATGGCCATGTTACACTTTTCTTACAAAACTTTAAGGATTTAGACATAACGCTACCCTTAGATTTTATGTATATAAAAGGAGAATATTGGTTTGAATGATATATTGTGTCTTTCTAGTTGATACATTTTGTAGTTTTATATGATCACCTGACCAGTTTGTCAGCTCTTTCTGTTTATAGTCCATTGAAATTTCTGAAATACAAAGAGATTACTCAATACTTTGATTGTCCAAGAAGCGAAGTGTTTTCCATGTCTAAATATGGCTGGATGTTATGGAGAAACATAACATTTGTGAGTCTCACTAACTTCAGTAGAGGAATTTCTCTAAAGAGCAATGTGCCAATTTGATTAAAGGGGATAAGAACTGTACTCAAAATTTACTTTGGTTGAAAAAGAGGAATGGTGCATTCCTTATGAAGGAATACTTAATTATCTTTTCTTGAAATAAGATGTTCTCTAGCTCTAAACTACACTAAAAATTCTGAAGAAAATGCTAGAAAAAAACACTAAAGTAAATGTCGAATTTATGGCATAGGTTTGCCATTTTCTCATCAAATTTAGACCAATTTGATGATAGTATAAGAATAATATGTTTTCAAGAATGAAGTGTTTTTGTTTAATTTCTACATAGTAAATGTATATACACAGGTCAACTTTGAAATGTGTTTCATTGTTGTTAAGAAGAAAAAAATAGGTGTACTTATCCTGGGCAATACCCAAGACTGATTCATAGAAGAAAAATCTGTCTGAGATAAATATATTTCAGGGCCCTTTCTCTCTAGGTATATCACTAATAAAAAGATCATGACTCCTATTATTTTGCTTTTTAAAAATTGTTTTCACCGGAGTGTAAACTGTTTGTCTCACATATTACAAGCATCTAAATATAACAAACACATCTAATTATTACAATTACTAAGCAATTTAATCCAGTGAAAAACAAGGCTACCGAAGTGCCTAATAAGAATAAAGAGATAGAATCAATTGGAAAGATTTATTAAAAATCACGTTGAAATGCTTAAAAGTGTGACTTTTTTTCTTAATTTTCTTTTATTTTTATTTAAGTATAGCTGTTATGGAATTTTATATTAGTCTCAGGTGTACAATATAGTGACTCAACATTTATATATACCTTATAATGTGATCACCTCCTTAAGCCTAGTAATCATCTATCACTATGCAAACTTATTACAATATTACTGACTACGTTCCTCTCCACCTTTTTTTATCCATCCCCCGCAACCTTCTCCTTTGGCAACCATCAGTTTCTAATTTTCAAAAGAAAATACTTCACCTTTTTCTATAGTCATTGTTTTCAACTTTCTAACTTCATTTTCGCAATCTATATTAACATTGTATATTTTGCTGATAATCTTTTTCTTAATATATCTTCTTCTGCCCTTCTGTACATAGTCTCCTTCATTAAAAATGAAGTATCTACCAAGATACCATAGGGAAAAAGGTCAGAAAGATAAGAGGGAATTTCAATGTATACCTAGCTCTAAACAATTATTACTACCATCAAGGCATGAAGCCATGTGATGCATATCACAAACTCAGTATTTCTTCTGGTGTACATTTTCCTATATTTTAATAACTTATGCCAGGCAACCTCTCTTATTTTAAATCTCTGGGTATAATTTTCAACAAGGAAAGGAACTTTTCCCTCTCATACCTTGTGAAAGCTCATCTTTATAGTTGGAGATCTAACTCTGATTATCATGTTTTTATGATGGCTTTTCACTTTATTCATGTATTTATTCATTTATTAACAAACATTATTATTCATATACCATAGGTCTAAACTTTATTAGTCATGAAACATAGAAAAATTCATAGTATTATCTTTCCTTTGAAGCATTTTTTTAATGGAAGAAAACAGAGGAATATATTTTTAAACAGCAATGTCATAAATTAGATTGTTTAAGTATGTGAAAGGAAAATGAAAATCAGAGAAGGGGAGAGACCACTTGTAGTTGTGTTATGGATTTGAAAAGATGTTATGGATGAGGTGATCCTGAAGGATTACTGAGGGTATTTCATGCAGCTAATGTTGGGACAAAGACAGGCAAAAATAGTCCAGGAAATGTGAAAAGAATTTGCAAAGAAGTAATGTGTTCTGGCTGTGAAAAGACTTTTCAGGATATCTTGACTCAGATGGAAATGTTGAGATAAGTGAATAAAATGGTAAATATGGAGATAGTAATGAATGGCCTTGAATGCCATGTTAAGGAATTTAAACTGTATCTTAACAGATTACAGAGGATTTTGAGCAACTGCACAATTAGGTTATTCTAGTGGGAGTGTGCAGAATTGGCTGGATGAAAAAGACCAGTGGAGAAAAAGGTCGGTTTGAAAACTGTTGAAACAGTCAAGTGAGAAATGATAAGAAAACCTATCAAGTGAGTGGAGATTAAAGAGTAAGAAGCAAATCAGGATATACTGAGAGGCCATGGTAGCCAATTTGATGGTTTATGGAGATACCAGAGAATATTGGAGCAATCACAAGAGAGGACAAATCTGGGGAGGAATACTGTTTAGTTAGAGACACCCTGCATTTAAAGTGCCTGAGTTAGGGAAATATTCAATATTTAGGAAGAGGGGGTGGTGTTCATAAATCTGGAAGGCACAGAGGTATAGACTAATCCATGGGAGAGTCTGAGCTGGGATTGAGAGTAGATGAATTATGTAGAGAAAGAAGAAAAGCCATCTCAGGCTAAGACCCTGCAAAGCTTCAACATAATGAACAGCATGCAAAAAAGTTAAAGCAGCTAAAGGTATGTAACTAATATTTCATCCATTTGAGAGTGGCCTTGTCTCTTCATATACTTGCAGATAAGTTTGATTAACCAGAAAAAAATAAGTCATAATATAGATTTGAAGGCCAATAAGAGTTATGTCATCAGTGTTCCACAGATGAACTGTCACCTAGTCGCAAGCACATTTTTTTTCCATGAAGATTCAAAGTGTTAACTTATTTGACTCATGATAACAATTTACTTCCTACCAAAATTCCATGGAGAGATAATAGATCATTATTTATTTTATACTGAGTATAGACCATGAAGATTAAAAATAGTTCATGAATAAAGGGAATAGAAACTCTATATGTGGGATTTTGTGTAATTATGGTAACAATTCCTTGAAGATATTGTGGTCTGTTATGTAAATATGTGTAATTATGATAATTTTAAAACCCATGTTATTTACTCAGTAGTTTAACAGCTCCTTTCACAAAACAGAACTCAGGAGGAGTATAGCAATACTTTCCAAAAAGAAAATGAGAGTGAATTTAAAATCTACTTTTATAAGAAAGTGTTCGGAATTTAAAGATATATTTACCCAAATGTTGCATTCATACCAAGAAGTTCTGCTGTGATATGGATTGTTATTACTCAAGATAAGAGATGACATATGTGAAGACCGATTATTGTTGATAAGTGGTCAGAATGAATTGATAGTATTCTCATAGTTTTTTTTCTGGACCACAGTTATTTTTTTCCTGTTGTTCAATGGCCCATACATGAATGCTATAACCAGAAATCTAAAATTTCAGAAGGGAGAAACCCATTATATACCTATTCATTCATTGAATATTTATTCAGGACCAAACACGTGCTATTCATGGGACTGAATTTGGGGACCACTAAGATATTTAAGCACATGTCCTACTATTACATGCCATCTAACAGAGAGAGACAGATAGGTAAATAACGGTGTGAAAATAAGTCATAGGGGTCACCATTCACGTTGTAAAATAGGGAAGCCCTGAGTTTTACAAGTGTTATAATTGAAATGTAAGTAGGGTGTAGAGAAGACACAATTTTATATGAGCGAGTGGGACAAAGATCACTCAGGGTGAGCCAAGTTTTAATTATGTTTATTAGGTAACCAGATTGATAGGTGAATGTGTGGGGGAGTATTTGGCATTTGTGTATGTGTATTCATGTGTGCATGTGTATATAAGTGTGCATGTACATGGAGGGTACTTATTTCTAGAATGAGGGAACAATGTAAGGAAGCCTGGGAAGTTTGAATCTACTTGGTATAAAAATAATTATTTCTGTTCAGATGGCTGCAAGGGAGAAGACCAGGGCAAAAAACAAATGCCTAATTATCAATAGCAGTATTTTTTTTGCCATTTTTTAAGATTTTGGATATGATTTTGTTAAGTACTAGAGAGCTATTGAAAATGCATGAAATAAGAAGATGACTTATTTTTTATTTGAGAAAGATTACTCCAGCACTAACGTGAAGAAAGTAACAAAATCAGTGTATTAATAATAAGTTAATAATAACTAACATTCATTGGACATGTTCTGTGTGACACACATCCTGCTAATGCTTACTTGTATTATTCCCTTTAGTGATTACAGCAACCCAGTGAAGTGGATATTATTATGTGACCTTAGATTGAAATCTAAGTATCGATTTTATCAGACATCAATAACTATAGTATCATATGATAAATACTTAAAAAGAAAAAAATGAAAGGGCCAATAGACAATCTGAGAAAAATAATACAAACTTTTCATTCCTCTCAGTTTTCATCTTTAATGTGATTATCCATCTTATATGAGAATAAGGGAAAAGGTGAAAAAAGGATGGTTCCTAGATTTTTGGTTTAGATGTATGGTGGTGTTACTCACGAGAAAGTAGAGGTGAAAGGAGTTCATTTGGAGAGAAGGTAATAAATGAAGTTTGGATCTTTGATTTTGAGCTGTCTGAGAACACTTCAGTGAAGATATTTAAGAGGAAGTTGGACACATGGATCTGAAGCTTCAAGAGCACATGTGGGTTGGGCCCATGGGTTATCTACATGCAGGCAGTAGTGAAATTATTGGTTGTCTACAGGAGATACGATTTGAGAAAAAGCCAAAGGTTAAGCAAAAACATCCATTGGCATTCATACTGATATTTAGGGGGCCGGCTGAGGGAAAAGCACACAAAAAAAAAGGAGAATGAGAAGGAATAGTGAAGGCAGAAAAACAACAAAGGAAAAACTGTTTTTCCCTAAATGTAAAGATGAGATTTGAGAAAGGCCTAGCGTTCCACAGAATTCAAGTAAGGTGAAAGTGAAAGAGTCCATTCGATCTGAAAATTAAGTTATGAATGCCTTTGCTGAGAGCTTGTTCAGTAACGATATGCAAATAAATGAAAGCTACTCTGAGAAAAAGGCAACGAAGCCAATAAAACAACTATGAACAATTCTTCCAAGAGCCCTCATATTGAAGAGAGGTGATGTTCAGAGTCTTCTTTTAGGTTTTTTATCATATGGTTTAATTTTTGTTTTCTGTGCTAAGTATTTAAGCATCTTTATATAAAATAGAGAGCAGGTTGTTTGTAACATGGTAGAAACTTCACCTGAAAAAAAATAGAGAAATCAGATTAAGAGCAAAGAAGGAGTAGATGGCTTTGATCTATAAATGAGACAAAGGTTCATCTTTATCTGAAGCAGGAAGGAGGAAGGATGGAAGGAAGGGTGGGTTCTGATATAAATGCATGCAGAAAGTTCTTAACATTATTTTCCGCTAAAATCACAGAAAAAAAATCATTTAAAACAGAACATAAAAAAGTACTTACATTGTACTCAAAGGATACTTTGCTTCCTCTCAATTTTTCTTCTTCAGAGCAAATACTTTCTGGCCTAATATCCTGCTTACTTTGTATAAAAGTTAATCTATATTATCCAAGGGACCAGCAGGCTTTTGTTCCCTAGAGAAGGACCTTAGAAGAAACACGGTAGGTTTTTCTGATCAATATAGCTCACTTTTTAGGAGGAAGTTGTTAATTTCTTTGAGTCATCGATTGTCTTTATGCTGTTTCAGAGAATGGCGCTGCAATTAGGAATGACACGCGAATTGAAAAGATTATTACTCCGGTGTTAAATTGTTTAGTTCTGATTTTAGAAGCTCCATTGGTCTCTGAAGAATTTAAAACCACCTATATTCTTTTTCTTAATGTTTATTTTTTCAGTTAGAGTTGACATTCAATATTATTTTAGATTAGTTTCAGGTGTACAGCATAATGGTTAGACATTTATATAATTTATGAAATGATCCCCTCAGTTAGTCTAGTGCCCACCTGGCACTACACACCACCATTGCAATAATACTGACTATCTTCCCTATGTTGTACTCTACATCTCCACGGCCTCATCTATATTCTTATCATTTAAGAAGTATATCTAGTATGTCATTGCCTTCTACTGTCAGTCATGTGGCTCAACTCTGGTTTGGGGAGTCCAAATAGAAGGCAGAAGATCTGTTGTGGAAATCCAGAGTATAGACTATCTACTCTTTTGTGAAATCATATCTTTATAAGAGCACTTATAAGATATTTGAAAGAAGAAGATCTGAAACAGAATTTCTGTAACAAGCTTTGCCAAACTTTCAGTTCTTGATTACCATGCTATCATCAATGTGTTCATAATGGGATGTTGCTAAACAGCCATTAACATGAGCCTCTGGAAATAAAATGTTGATTTCACAATGTCACAGTCATATATATAATTTTGAATCATAGTCCTTCTATGATCCTACCATTAGAAGTCATTTCTAAGTCCAGGTTACTTGGAAATGTGATATAATTATCAGCCTCTGACTTTTACCACAATATTTTGGCTGTGCATAATGTCCTCATGAACAAAGAGTGCCTATGCAATCATTTGTTCAGGTTTAGATATTGTGCAGAAAATCCAAAATAACATTTAAAAACTCAGAACATTTTCAATGAAGTTGTAGTAGTTTTTGCTGAGTTTAACCTAGTAAAATATATAACCAATAAATATTTACAGGATAAGGTTAAAGTATACTCTGGTAAAAAGATACTTTGGGGCATACCAGCCATATTGCAGTTATTACCTATCACTCAATTGAAACCAAAGCATTGGCTTTGGGTAACCATATACCCTAATTGAAAATTCTATAAGCCATTCAGTGGTATATTTCTGGAGGGCTATAGAGTCTGTCTAGGTGAAATCAAATACCCAAAAAACATGATATTTTGGTCAGTTGGCTTTTACCTACGCCTAAAACCCTATTCTGCCATGTATAAAAATTGTGACAGATGTCATGAGACAGTACACAGTCATCAACAAAACTGTACGATTGTCTACCTAATGTTCTCATCCTGATTTTTCTTTGCAGTTATGGGAATAAATATCTCTCTGAATTCTCAGAGCTTCAGCATAATTGATCTGGGACTAAGAGAATATAACATCTTTTTCTGTACATTGTTGATATGTAAACACAAAGATTCTTTCCACAGTTATATATTAAAGTCATCTCTATGTGCCTAACATAGTGCTAAATCTCCTATAGATATGGAAGAATGTGACTATTATATAATCACTGTTCTTGTATTTGTGAATGCTGTGTATCACTTTCTCAGGGAAGTTTCTATTTGCATTTGCTTACTAACATGGAAATCAGTTAAAAGAAACTGGCAAGTATATAGAAGGTAGCAACATTGTTTTAAGAATGATGCAAATATTATTGAAAAAACTTGCATTTATTTCTTTATGTACTACTGATACATATATTCAAATTTAACTTCATGAAAATTTCAGGGAATAACGCTCTAAATATCAGAAGAAGCACTCTTCTTAACAGATATGGCTTACATCAGCAAGCCTTGATAGTGAAAGTGCCAGCCCAGCCGATCCTGATTGACCAAATTAGAATCCCATTTAGCATGCAGTTATAATGCATAGGAGATCATGGTACTCTAATAAATTCCTAAACATATTCATGTCCTGCATCAAAATGAGGGGCTGCCCAAGTCAAATATAGAAGTATATACCTAAACAAGTGGAATGTCACTGCTTGTCATGTTTTTATTCAGCGCTCCATTTCTATACAGCAGCAGCCAGTGTGGTGTCTGCTACAAAGTTCGAGGACTTGACATGCCACCAATTAGCCAAGAGAACTTGGGAAGACCCCTTAAACTCCCTTGTTACCATAGTAATTTATGAGAAGAGAGGCTTGTACTAAATATTTTCTTATGTTCTTAACGAATAACAAGTTGGTTAGTACTAGCTAATAGTAAGGAAAATTATAACCCTGTCCTGTGATGAATATATAGGAGTATAGTGATTCAGATAAAGGTTATATACAGAAAACATCCTAAGAATTTTTTTTAGGAACAATAGACAAAAATTATATGAAAACCAAGAAAGTTAGTGGTAAAATCTTCTAAGGTAGTACTTATGTCTTCAGAGAGAAAGAGAGAGACCAGACAGACTCATCTTATTGGGAAACAGGTAGCCAAGCAACTACTTGAAAAGCCACCAAAGGGAGCCTTCTTCAAAGGGATGGGCACATCGCTGAGATAATCCCTGCTTTAGCGTTTGACAGGCTTGCATCTCAGCACTTGCTTCTGTTTGAGCTATTATGTGCTGACTTCATCATGGGAACACTGAAATTGGGGCATGGCTACACATTTCATTACCAATGCTGCTCTCCTGAGCCATGGGAAAATAATATTTTTTAAAAAAATATGTACCTGCCAATTTAATAAAAAGGGGTATGCAATAGATAATCAAGTTGTCATTAGATTATTTATAGAACAATATTACCTTTGAATGAATAGAGGTACAATTTTTATCAATGAAAGAAAACTAACTTAACTGTTAAAATAGTTTAACAACCAGTGAGAGAGCTTGTGAGGTTCAGGATAACTAAATAGTCGCATTTTATAGAAATGACTGGACCTAGGTTCTAAAATTAAGATATCTCCTTTGGAAAATATGCAATTTAACAAAAGAATTGGGCTATCTTCTTCAGTGTACGACTTTTAAATCGATAGAATGTTATTTTAGGATATTCATACATGACAATTTTTACTTTTGTATTAGTTTAACAAACACCTAGGGAGTCCCAACAGTTAAGTTTATAAAATTAAAAGAAAAACAGAGAATGATGGCTTATTTTCATATTGAGCACTTTATCTGGTGTTCTGATGAAAGCCAGTGACCATTTATTTTTTCAATGAGCATATATTGAGATTCCACTTAAATTAAAGTGATACACAGATAAATAAGGACAGTACACTTGAGAAGCCTAACATTAGTAGTGAAATAATAGAATTCTATTAGAGTATACTAATAGACTTGTAATATAATTTTAAAATGAAAATATCTATTAAATGTAACATAACTGTATAACATACCTATATGCATAATGTTGCATTCTATAGAACTTGAACATTTCAGAATTAATCTAGATAAGCTGGATGTGCTTTGCTCAGTTGTGCAAAAGGGTGAAATTACAAGTGAGCAGCTGGGAATTGTGTATATTAAAAGAATTATAGCAGTAGTAGTTAGGATGATGATGATGAAGAAGAGGAAGAATAGAAGAAGAAGAAGAAGGAGAAGGAGGAAGGAGGAAGAAGAAATAAGGAAGAGGAGGAGGAGGAGGAAGAGGAAGAAGAAGAAGAAGAAGAAGAAGAAGAAGAAGAGGAGGAGGAGGAGGAGGAGGAGGAGGAGGAGGAGAAGAAGGAGGAGGAGGAGGAAGGAAAAAACAATATTAGCTGACACTAAAATTAGCTAACACTAATGTCTGGCCTACTGCGTGTCAGACATCTCTCTAAAATTTTTTGTATGTATGAACTATTTCTCGCAAAAATGGAAATATGTACTATTATCAGTTTAGTTCTCCAGTTAGGGAAATTCAGGGCAGAACAGTTAGTCCGCCCGAGTCACACAGTCAGTAAGTGTATGGTTGTTGTTAAAATCAGGGTATATGCATGGAATTGAATGTCAGTGTTCCAGAGAAAGACTTAGAAGCATTGATGGTTTACATCACTCAAATATCTACAGTGACCAAACAGAAATATGTGTATATAGTATGGTGCATAACAAGGGAGGGTGGACGATATGGCAAACTGGAGAGGATAGATGATAAACTGGAGAACTTATAGCCCATCTACATGTGGCAAGTAAACTCCAGCTGACTGTGGCCCTCCAGCAGTGCTACCCCAATGTTATAACATCATCCAAGTTTGTAAGAATCTGAAATCTGGATTCATAGGTGAAACCTCCAGATTATTAAGTATTTGGAAATTGAAACCTCTAAATATCAAATAATTGGGAATTGATTAAATTTTTTAAAGATATAATGTTAGTCGGGCTCCAGAAAAAACATCAGTCACTGGGCCCAATGCAGCCTGGTAACCACCAGTGCACTATTCCATCATTCTACAGAGGCATTTACTGACTTTCCCAAGTTTCTCGTAGTCTGAGCACAGAACAAAATACACAATAGTTAAGAGTCACTCTTACTCTATATTAGTATTTTTAATTGCTTAGTGAGTTGATTTTCATGCTAAAATATTTAAGCACAAAGACAGGAGCGAGTAAAAATCAAAGTTCAGCAACATATTTGTAGTTTGTTCCTTGAGATTTTACGCTCTGACTTTGTGAGCATTTCTGAGTTTACTCTGATTAACTCTCCTGGACTCTGGGTGACTCAGTTCATGTCACTTACACAAGATTATGAAGGTCCTTAGAAAAAAAAGAAAAATATTATTTCCAAAGAATAAGTTATGAAGCCCTGTTAGATACACATATGACAATATTAAGTCTTTTTTATTTGGGAATCTCAAGGTAGAATTGGGTTCATATTTCTGATAAAGTCAAATGTCATGCAATGTCTCAACAAAGACTTGACACATATACCAGGTGTTTTTTCGTGTGCTGTCTTGCCCACTTTCGTCTTCCTTCCTCTTTTTCTTTCTTTCTCCCTTTTATCCTCACCCAATTTGCTCAAATTCTGTGTTTTCTGGGTTCTTAATACTGTTATTTGTGATCTCTAATCCAGTCATAACTTGATTGTTTTGATATCAGGTGCTACTTTACAAAATAAGGGACTGAAATTATAAAAACAGTTGACAAGATACAAATTACCCTGGGAAGAGTGATGGTGAAGTCTTGATATGCTACCATACCATTTGAAGAATACTTAAATAACCTAGGGAAAGAAAGAATATTTAGGGGAAATATGATGGCTGTTCTGAAATATTCAGAATGTCAGCAATGAAACAACTCTAGCGTTTAGCTTGTTTGAAAGGTAGACTTGAAAATATGAAAGCTATGGGAAGTAGATTTTAGTTTAATAAATGAAATATGTGTCCATAAAGAGTGCTACCTAAACAGTAGTGTATACCCCAGAAGTAGTGGAGAGTGGTATGAAGTTCCTGAATTGTCAGGGAAAATTGGCCTCTAAACATGTGCTCCTGCTCAAGAAAAGCTATTAATATAAAGTAATGCTATTATCAAAGATGATTTCTAGGCTATTACAGAAGAAACCATTTTATCTAAACTAACTATAAATATTAAAACAGATTACATCACAAATCAACATCATAGATACCCAGGATTTGTTGCTATATAAAAGTATGAATACTTTTGTCAGATTGAATTTGCTTTTTCAATATATTGACCAACAAATGATTGAGTAAACAAACCGATACACCAGATCAGCGTTCCCCTACCTTTTTGGCACCAGGGACTGGTGCTCCTATGAGAATCTAATGCCTGATGATCTGAGGCGGAACTAAGGCAGTGATGCTTGCACTGAGGAGAGGCTGCAAGTACAGATGAAGCTTTGCTTACTCGCCCACTGCTCACCTACTGCTGTGTGGCACAGTTCCTAACAGATCCCAGTCGGCAGCCCCGGGGGTTGGGCAACCCTGGTCTGGAGAAAAATGTAAGAAAACATAAAATATTTCTATAATGTTTCCCCTTCAGTATATATGTTTTCACATTATAAATTGGTCAGTTACATCTGATGGTTTTATTTTTAAGTTCAAAAAGTCTTCATAGCACTTTCTCCTTGCATCGATCTTCCATAAAGCTATTAAAATGAATGCACATTATGTCTGCTTTTCAACACTCTATATATAGTAATATTGTCCAAAATGTATTGGCCTCGTTATTGTAACCAATGTTATCAAAAGGCTATGGCAATTTTGTAGGAAAATCAGACAATTTAAGATAACTCAAGAAAAAAAATGTCTTTTTTAAATTTTAAATTACGTGGGGAATGTTCAATCATATATATGCTTTCACTATACAAGTCTGGCTTGGGGTATATTACAAAGTGACCAAAAAGTAAATATCAATATTTAAGTGCAGTTTTTTTACAACTTTACATTAAGAAAATACCAGGCTATTGAAGGAAATTATAATTGTCTTCAGAAGCAGAATCTAAGTAACTACCAAATAACACATATTTCTTTGCAAATGAAATAAAGATAATTCCCTAAACAATTACATTTATTGTAACAAGCAATTGTAGAATATCTTTATGAATAATACCATAGACTGCATTGTAACCTGTTTTTTTTTTTTTGTGGCCCAGAAAATTTTAGTCACTACTATTATTCTTTATAGACTTCAGCATGTCATGCTTCAGTGTTCACCAGTTGTCAGGGAAAAATATTTGTACCCTGGAGAAAATCGGATCAGTGTTACCTATAAGCAAATTGATATTGATGCCTTTTGTCCTAAAAGTGCACCTGCATTTTATTAATGTTCTTATTTGGATCATTTTGTTTTAACTGGTTATTTTTTCAGGTTATTCTGCATGGGATGGGAGCAGTAAAGAGGGAAGCAGAGGAAAGGGTAGAAAAACAGGTAGGCAGTTAGTCATAAAGTTATTATTCAAACATGTAATTTAAATTTGAAATCTTTTTTTTGTAGGTTGTTCATGGTCATCATTAGTTTTTCTACTGAAGGTAGATAAATATGAATATGTATATATACGTATGAGGGGCAGCTTCTTTCTGCTTTTCTGTATTTCCTGTTTTTCCTTAAGTCGATAGTGAACTGCTGTGCTGGAAAATGAGGAGAAACCCATATAGTTCAGTTTCGCATGTTCTAAACAAATTGTGTGGCTTTGTTTTCTGAGATTTTTTTTTTTTTTACTTATTTCATCCCAGGAGGATGGAAGCTTTTGTATTGTTTAAGTTTTGAGGCTAGGTGTCAACCAGTCACTATGAAAGTACAATTGTTATTAAGCGGCTTATATTTGATCTCGACTCTACTGCATTCTATAACATTTGAGGTACATACCTAAGGTTCCTTATTGCTTAGTTTTTTTTCCTGCATCTATTTTAGCTCTTACTGTTTAGTAAATACCTCCTACTAATTAGGCCACTAGATGGTTTGAAAGAAGATTGACTTAAAGCTGGTTTGAAAGCTTAAAAGAAATAGGTAGATTTGTTAAAAATATTTTTTTAATTCCATAAATTCTTATCATATTTTTTTTTGCTCATCCACCACTACCTTAGACTATTGGAAAACTCCACCTCCCCCCCCCCACAAAATTATACTCTTAAGAAGAAAGCAATTCAAGTAGGAGAAACCCGTAAATATTATAAAGCTTAAAACTAAGAGGAAAACTTTTCCATTTAATTAATGAGAATACAACCCTTTAAAGGTTTGATGACTTTTTAAACTTACTTATATAATCTGATTTTATATGTAAGGAGGAAAAAAAGATATTTTGTTTTTATTAAAGTAAAAATGACCAAAAATATTGACCATACATTTGCTATCAAAAATAACTACATTTAATTCAACAGAAAGGGGTTTTGAGCCTGAATGGTCTGCAGCATTATAGAATTGGCTGCCGTTCTGTCAGAAAACTGGCTGTTGAAAGCCAAAACTCTCTTGTATATCTAGTACAAAGATTGTACTTAGGGTTTAAATAAAATGAAAAGAATAAAGTAGAAAATTAGAATATGTTAAAGGTTGAAAGATTTGATCCTGTGACTTTTACATAACTCAGGAAGGAAATAACCCAGTTCCTCTCTACTTTTAGTGGAAAAGCAACTCAAATTCATAGAGACTGAGAACTTTCTCTACAAGTGATTTCAAACGATTTATAAAAAAGATGTTGGAGAAATTCGCAGAGACCTGGATAATGTTGGAAAATCTGGCATTCAAGGCAGGACAGAGCTGCCTGATGCAACAATGCCATCTATTGGCTTCTAAGGAATGGCACTGACCACAGCTTATTTAGAATGTCAGTAAAGGGGAGAGTTCAGCAGTTTGGAACAGGTAAATAGAAGCTTATTAAAGGAACAGATGCTATTTGCCACGTGCTTTACTCTTGAATGCAGACTGATACGTGATGCACATACTATACACATGTAAACATAATGCATGTAAATATGCTCATATACATCATCAACACCCTTCTACTTTGTGCTAGATGATGAGCTTTTCTTATATATTTTCACAGTAGTTGGGTTTTCTCTACCTATGGACAAATAGGTGTCATACAGGAGGGTTTGTTTTACCAGAACAGACAGCACTCTCTTTTTTTCAGTATGTTAATTATGTCTTACTTCCTCACCTCTCCTAATCCCAGTGGTTCTGTGATTGCCAGGCAGACTTAGAATAGGAAAAGCATAAAGAACAGGACTCTTCTCAGTTGAGCTGAAGCAATTCTACATCTAGATATTATAACCCATAGTGTGAAAGATTAATTTTGGCTGCTTCGAAGCAAGAATAAAACATTTGATTGTGTCTGTCTTAGTTTCTTTGTTTACTTTTAAAGAATATTAAAAGATGTGTCCTATAAAATTAGTTGCAAAAGTTTGTGATCATTTTGAAAGATAGAATAGATTATTAAATAAACACATGCCTTGTATTTATGTACGATTCAGAAAATATACAGGAAGCATGTATATTATTTTGAATAATATGAGTATTAAGGGGCTCAGAAGTGTAATAACTCAAAAACAATTAACATTTCAAATTTGTCCACCTAAAATGGAGCTAAAACCTAATGAAGTAATTAGCTTCCACTGCTTTTGTTTTTGAATATTGAGTGAGGGCAAAAGAATAAGATCTTGACATGCAGGAAATTGGTATCCATTTTTTTCCTAGATTTCCTCAAAGATTGTAAAAAAATATATACAAAGTAATTGATTCAAAGAATTCTTGTGTTACATATAATTTATGTTAATAGTTGCGCATTCGTAATACAGTTTTTGAATAGTCATTGCAGATAAAAAAATTTGTGTCAAAAAAGTAACATTTTTATTTTACTAACATCCTTCCCCTTCGCTTTTATTAATTTTATCACTTGCTTTATATCTTGAGGGTTCTAGGCGGCACTTCCAAATTACAAAGTATAATTATTTCTATGCGACATAAGTATTTATTTGAGGATAGTAAAGACCAAGTCTTCTCATCTAAAACATTTACACTAATAAGACTCTATGCAAACAAACATGCTGTTTGAATACCATGGCTCATTTGAAAGAAGAATTAAATTATAAATTAAGAACCTATTATATTGTTTTCACTTCCTGAGGAAAAATATAAGATTGTACATTGTTTTCCAAACTTACGTTTGCCCCAGCCTGTCTATATCTGGCATGTATATAAATGCTTTATATACTAAATATCTTTCTTTAAATTGACTCTCAATTTGTTTTTTAAAAACTATATTTTTAAAATATATTTTAAAAAGAAAGTTTATAATACTTTTATAAATGAAGATCTAGACTTTCCATAAATAGTAGGTTATCATTTAAATTTTTAAAAATTATAATGTTGTATTAATTAATATAATAAGTAAAGCATTATTACATCTAATTGATTTACCAAAAGTGAAATAACCTTTTCAAGAAGAAAAATCGAACTATATTTCATCAGCCAGTAATAATGGCATATCTGGTTTAATTCATGTTAAAGTAAGGTTCTTAGTCAATGGGAAGTTTCCATTTTTTAGTTCTAATGTTTAGTAATAGTGAGAATCACAACTTGAAGATGTAAGTTTTAGGAAAGGGTAACATTTAAGTAGTTTTTCTGGTAGCGTTGGGCACTAAGATTAATCCTAAACATGTCGTAAGTGACTTTCGTTCAACAAACCTTTGTGTCAAGCCTTTCTGTTAAGAAAACATTTGAAGAGCATCTGCTTTTGTGAAGAATCTAAATCATTGTTGTCATGTTGCTTACAAAATCATTTTAACAGTCATATCAAATTGTTTAACCATCTCTTCATACTGTACATAGTATCTTCAGTTCTTCAAATGATTTTATAGTCAGGTCAATTAGGTAACCTTGGTTATCAATAATAATTAGGAGACTACGGCCACGGCACCCTGAACAAGCCCGATCCCATCTGATCTCGGAAGCTAGGCAGGGTCAGGCCTGGTTAGTACTTGGATGGGAGACCACCCAGGAAGACCCCTGTGCTGTAGGCATAAAAATAAATAGATAGATAGATAGATAGATAGATAGATAAATAAATAAATAAATAAATAAATAAAGGTTTGTGAATTGACAAGATCTTTGCAATCCGCGAGGTCAACCAAGGGTTGCCTTGCCTAAAAAATAAATAATAATAATAATTGGAAGATTAAATATATAAATGTTAGAGAGATATGTTCTCAGGATGCTGGCTGGGATAATGCAGAATGATCCCCTTCTATAAAGGAACATTTATGATGTGTCAGGCACTGTCCTAAATGTGTTGTGTCAGTTATAATCTCATTCAACCCACACTATAGCCTTTCTAGGTGGGTACTACTATTCCTCCCATTTTGTAGTTAACGACCTGAGTGTCAGATAGGTGGAGTGAGTTGACTGAAGTCTCTTAGCTAAACTCCCTGTGTTGGTGAGCATTGACAAGATATTACATGCTACAGCTCTGCCTCATGTCCAAAGGCTCCAGGCTTGGCCTGTGGGTCCTCCTCAAAACCAGAATTCCAGCTAGCCCCGCCCCGAGGGATCTTTTCCAAAGTTTCCTGCCTATCCCTTCCCTGAAAACCCGGTGGCAAGGAGTCTGATCCAAGTTGTATAAGAATGATCAGGAGGAGCCAGGGAAAAAAAAGAATGGCAGTCTTTCTCTAATTCTTGATTGATTCCTATTCCACTTGGTCTAGTCTTCCACTTCAACTCACCCACAGAACCTAAGAACCTACACTTTAGTCCGGATAACTGAAAATTATTTTTGTGCCATGAGCACACATACCCGCTTCAGGGACACTGACCAGTAAAACCAGTTCCAAATTTACAAATCTACTGGGATGTGTTTGATTTCTTATAAATACAGCTATTTTATTTATGTGTGTGTGTCTATATGTCCATTTTAAAATATGATAAAAATGAGTTCTCTAGAAATCTTAAATATGTAATGCATTTCTGAAAATTGCAATGAATGTCTGTTCATTTGACATAGCATTGTGGCATTCCTGAGTGGTTTCTTAACTGTCTTAGTTCACAACTTCTTGGTTTTCTTTTATATTTTAATATATTTTTTTGTTTTACTTAATGGAAATGCCTATTTCAGAAGTTTTAGAAAATATGCCTAACATAAAATAGAAAATAAATAAAATCACTATTAATCTCACTGCTGAGAGATAATTACTTTTAAGATTTTTTTTGTGTGTGTATCTCTTTCTCCATTTACATTGATTTTTAATTTTAATTAAATAAGAACTCCATTTCTTTTTTATGGTTTTTGCTTTAAGAGAGTAATTTTCCTTACCTTAGTTGAGAATATCATATTCATTTCTCTGAAAGTTTTTATTTTTTATAGATCATGTTATTTTTAGAATAAGCGAAATAGTCTTGCTTCCCCAAGAAGTTATGGAAATCATATATTTTAACAAAATATGATGCTATTTTCCATGCGAAGAACTTAAATGTTTTATTTCTTTGTCCTTGCAGACTTGTTTATCTTTCCTCTTCTAAATTTTAGGAGGCTGCTGCTTTTTCTTTTCTTGCTAGGCTGCTCTTGTTAACAGCTAGAGTCACACTAAGAAAGGCGATTCTCACCATGTCAGTCATTTCTTCCAGAAGATAGTCTTTGCAAATGCAGAAGCCCTCTCTTAGTAATTTTGCTTTGGTGTAATTCAGTGATTTTCAATACTGGCTGAATAACTGAATCACTAGATGTTTAGCATTTTGAAGAGAACAAATGTTTAAGCTACACTTCAACCACAGTTTACAAGATAGTCTCAATGCTTCATGGTTGTGAAGCCCATGACTGAACCAGTTTCCCTAATCCACATCATTTCAAAGTATCTGGCACATGGTAGGCTCAGTAAATATGTATGTTTTAAATGAATGGAATTCTGGCAAGATTTACCAATGTAAACCATGGGTAGGAAGCAGCACATAGAGCTTTGTTATTTGGTGACCCTAATCATTTGTATAGAAAAAAATACACATATTGCTTACAATTTTCTCAAAGAATAATGGTTCCCTCCCAAAAGGATTGTTTTTATACTCTGAGCTTCTAGATGTAACTTGAATTCATGACAATACTGCACTTGCCATTTCTTTTAGTGTCTTTTGAGAAACCTGCCTGGAGGTGAGAACTTAAGTGTTATGTTCTGTATTTTTACGAGCAGTTTTTGTTTTGTTTATAATGGCAATACAACTAATATCCAAAAATCCCGGACATATCTGATGAAAATTTGGTTGTCGAGTTGACGAGTAAATGCCTCAAGCGCTTTTTTTGTACCACTTTGAAATGGAATTGATTGATTGATAAACACAAACTTTAATTATCTTACATTGAAAGTGGTATCAACACTCTTTGAATTTGTAATTCCCTTTGATCATCACCATGAACATTTTTTAGGATTCACTTGAAAAATATTTAACTCTTTGAAACTAGAATGCCAATGTCTATTAATATACTGCTCAGTGCAATACTTTACCCCAAAAAAACAAAACAGTTCTGTGGTTGTTTTATCTAATTGTGCCCTGGCAAGGTTTTTTTTAATTAAAAATTAACAGAAATTTTCATTAACAGAAAATTTAATGAAACACCTTCAAATATGGCTGTATTCTTACAATCCAACTGCTTATTTAAGTCTTCTCCCAGAAGGGGAATATTGGTGTAGCCAGGGCAGCTATAAAATTATTCTATGTATATTAATGTAAATATATATTATAGATAAGGCAACCCCAAAAGAATTTAATTTCTTTTTGTGATTTTTCCCCCAAATACTTTAAAGTTTCTGGGGGCAAATGCCTGTAATATAAGGACAATTGCCAATTATAAAAAGCATTGTTCTGATGGAAACCCAGAGAATTCAGCCACTGTGGTTTTTTCTTGTGCTTACTCGATGACATTTGAACAAAATGTTTCTTAATAATTTATTAAGATGCCAATATTCAATTCAAAATACCCCTGCTCTCAAAATATTTCCTTGAAGAAAATAAATGACTTAAAAAAATCATGTAAGCAATGTATGTAATGTGTGTATATAAATATATAGCAAGTATGTATGTAATATAGATTAATATATATGTATTATAGATTGTAATAGGTAATATATATGAAGATTTTCAAGGTGTTTGGGTAAAAGAAATGAATGAAGCACACCTTTACATGAGCTGAAGGGCTAAGATATTTCAGTCTTTACCTTCAAAAGCATTTGCTCATCTCAGATCTATTTGAGATCATTGAGAGACCATGTAGAAAAGCGTGACATGGTGACAAAGACTCAACTCTAATATTGGTTCTGCCAAAAAAAAAAAAAGAAATGATAGGGCACACCCTTTCATTCCATGATTTCTATGTCAGAAGGGATCAGTATAACATAAATATTAAACAACTCATTTAAACTATAAACTTTGTCAATAAGCTCATCTTTAAGTGTAACTTTGATATGTTAATTTATTCAATCAGAATGTCAGTAATATACTCTGTAACTTACACCTAAGACTGAGAAAGCACTGGAACACCCACACTTTGACTATTTTTTCACTTTCACTAATTATCATAGATATGCCATGGGAAGCTGCTTTGCCTGCCGAAGATTATGTTGTTGCTTTTACATCCACTTTGACTGTTCTTTCATAAGGTTATCATAAACACATAGGATCATTAGATGGACTCTGGGAACTAAAAGGAAGGTTTCTCACTCCTATACTCTAATAAATGTAAACAGATTAGAGTGCCTTAAATACATGCACAAAATAAGGTCTCTTTTCCAAAACCGCAGAAGAGGCACTGAAGCCTTCCCACTTAGGAACAAGAGGGAAAATCTGTTATTAAGGCCATTTGTTCATATTCCCAGGGAATCCAAGGAGTTGTTTAAACTTTCAGTCCCTCATGCATTTTCATCAAATATGAATATGAACTGGGCCTCCTAGTAGGTAAGACCAGTTATTCCCATATTTCTCCTCTGCTCGTCTGTACTTTATTGGGTACTCAGTTCCAGGACAGTTTCATCCACATCGAAAATCACTTGATTTGAGGTAAACATCCTATTACACAGTACTGAGAGGCTGAGTCTACAAGTTATTGTACAGCTTAACATACACACACTTTGGCTCATCTCTGTAAAGATCGAATGGCTTTTGAACTTATGACTTGCAGAAATAGTGTCAACAAAAGCACTTTCACCAAAAGACTGCACATATCACAACTGGTTTTTTTTCAGCCATTTTCATTATTTTTTTAATCTCTACTGATTATGCACCATCTCTTACACGCAGATGCCTTTGAACTGATTAGATGTGGTGAACTTTATCATGTACTTTACTCAAACCTGACCATAGACTCAGCAAACTTACTAGATACGAATGGCCTAGATTTAAATGACCTTGCTGATTGTGAGCAGAGTTGCTGTGTTCTTGCTCTGGGATATAACTATGTATGGATTTATAAAAGTTTGTCAAATGGAAGTCGAAACCTCTATATCCAATTTTCTAGAAAGGATACTAATTTTCTGGTTAATTATAGTCTGTTAAAAAGGCTTAAAAGATGTAATGAAACTTTAAAATTGTCCAACTAGTACTTAATGAGGAGCTTATCATCTCTGGGTATGAGTTAAGTGTACAGTTCCTCATTCTTTCCCTTCTTTCTGTGTCCTCTATGCTCTGTTTTCTCTTTTGCATGAACCTCTGCCTGGTTCCCTTGAATCCAGCTAGACATCCACATTCCATACCCTTACCACCTCTCTACCTTTTCTTGCTCTTCTCCTTTTTCTTCTGTATTGCATTTTCCACTTTCATCCTGTGTCCCCTACATTTTTTCTTGGTGCTATAGTTCAAACATATATTTTTAGTAGTTATCCTAGTTACCTTAGGTATGAATTCATCACTTTTAAAGTGTTATAATGTACCATCACTTAAAAAAATTTATGACTTTAGCATGATTATCTCGAGGTCCATCCATGTTGTTGCAAATGGCAACATTTCATCTCTTCTTATGACTGAGTAATATTCCACTGTATCACAATATTCCAATGTACCACAGCTTCTTTAGGAGGTAGGGGAGGAAGCAGTAGGTAGATGGTTAAGGGGGGTCAAATATAGGGGGAGGGGTGGATGAAGTGGGTAAAGGGGATCAAATATATGGTAGATGAAGGAAACTGGACTTTGGGTGGTAAACACACAATAGAATATATAGATGTCAAATTATAATGTAAATCTGAAAATTATATATTTATATTAACCAATGTTATCCCAATAAACTTAATTTAAAAAAATCATGGCCAAGTTTCATATTAAAGGCTTGTTACTCAAAAAAAAATCTCACTATATAGTTGACCTCCTTTAACCCATCTACCACCCCACTTGCTCCCCCTCCACTACCCTCTGGTAATCACTAGTCTATAGTCCATGTCCATGAGTCTCTGTTTGTTTGTCCTGTTCATTTGTTGCTTTTAGGTTTATATCCCACATATAAGTGATATCATGTGATTTTCAACTTATTTCACTTAGCATGGTTATCTCGAGGTCCATCCATGTTGTTGCAAATGGCAGTATTTCATCTCTTCTTATGGCTGAGTAATATTCCATTGTATATATGTATCATAGCTTTTTTATCCAATGTCACCAAAATTTTTTTTTAAATAAATAAATAAAGGTTTGTGGACCAGCAGCTTAGACATCACCTGGGGACTTGTTAGAAATGTACAACCTCCGACCCTTCTCCAGACCTTGAATCAGAATCTGCTATTCAACAGGATCCCCAAGTCATTGGAATGCACTTGAAATTTTGAGAAGCACTGTGGTAGAATACATTTTTCATGTACTAAAGTCGTATTAAAAAAAGATTTACAAAATAGCGTTAGTTATTTGTAATTTAAAGTGGAAAAAAGGCTAAACAAGTTTAGTTTAGTTTTTCTTTTACAACGAAAGCTTTGTAAGGACAGAGATATTCTTATATATTTAATAATGTTCTTCAAACTTTAACATATTATAGTATTAGTTGTTATTCTAGGAAGATTTTTAATCAATAAATATTTAAAACATTAAAATTTGTCATATGTATACAAACTTAGGGAACAGGTAAAAACTAAGCTTATATCTTTCAAAGTCTGCAGGCCATAAATTTGTTTATGTTTGGGTGATAAAACAGTATTTTTGACTATTAATAATTGTATTATAGGTAATGATTGTAAAAGGCTTAAAATTTGACAAGCAGCTTGAAAAACACTTTATGGAAGCTAGCTTATTTAGTACTTATGATGAAATTACTATATAGCAAAGTTCTAATTCTCATTTTCAAAAGAAGAACTTGAAGCCAATTTTATAGGTTAATCATCGGCAGAGCTCAGATATAAACCAAAGTCCATCTGATGCACCAACTTCAGATCGTCAACTTGATGTTATACTGCCTCCCTTAGTTGATAAGGCATGATTTGGTTCATCAGTTAAACTATCAAAAATAAATTATAATAGCAGCAAATTATAGACATTTGTAAAGTTTTCAGAATGAAAGGTTGGTATTCTTTCAGTAATCACAGTAGAATCTATTATCCCTCTTTCTTTTAGTCTTTTTACATTAGACAGTATCCCCCCCTAACTTCTAAAATCTTTAAAACATTTTACTCATGTGTTATTAATATATTTTATTTTAGAACTTTCTAAATATTTGTGTATTGGTTTCTCTCCTTCCTAGTCTAACATGGTAGCTAAACTCTTACTTCTGGAGTCTAACTCTCTGAATTCTCATCAGGCTGCAGGAACTACAAGAAACGTGACTTCATATATATTAGTCTTCTCTGATTCAAAGTCCTCATATTTAAAATGGGGATATAAAAGAGCATCTATCTCACAGTGTTGTTTTGAGGTTTACACTGGGTAATTTATATAAGTTGCTTACCACATCACCATACAAAAATTAAACATAATAAATAGTATATATTACTATTAGATTTTCATGTCTCGAGAGTAGAGATTTTGTCATATTCATCCTTGCATATACTACTTCTGGTATATGATGGGTAGTTCTGGGAATGTGCTTAGCTGTAAGCATCAGAAAAACCATTAGTAGCTTAAACAGATAAAGGTATATTTTTCTCATATAAAAAAAATGCAGAAGCAGGCATTTGAGCATTGCTGTGCCAGTAAGAATTCATGTTTCTTCTGTCTTTCTGTACTGTCATTTTTTAGTTTGTGGATTTTATCCTCATGCACACAGAAGTATTGCAGTGAGCCAGATATTGTGTTCACATTCCAGAACGATGGGGAAAAAGGACAAAAGAAGAAATGAAAAGGCTGGGGCTGATAGTGGGAAATGATGCTAGCTAAGTCTATCCATGTTAAAAATCGTTTTCTATCAAAAAGATTCCCACTTGCATCTTCTTGGTAAGAAATTGGATATGTAGCTACCCTTAGCTGCAAGAATGTCTAGGAAGGTAAATAGTTTAGCTTTCTAGCCTCTATATAAAGAAACACAACGTAGAAGAATGTCCTGTATGCCTTTGGGGTAACTGGTGCAAAATATCCACTGTAGTACTTATTAGTCAATCATTCAGTGAACCAAAAAAAAAGTCAGCATGAGACCCTTTAAATAGAATACATCAAGTTTTTTAATATAAAATGAAATCCATATATATTTAAATATGATGATTCCCTTTATCCAGTATTTCGCCACTAAAGTGTTTGAAGTAAGGAATGAAACTTTACACAGATAATTTATTTTGGCAGTGTTGTCATGGTGACCAGAAAAAAATTGTCCCTAGAACAGACCCTGAAAAAAACTGCTCTTAGCAAATACTCAGAGGTGTTTCTGCTGCTATAGATAATCACAAGAGTTGCCAGAAATTAAAATGTGCAAAGGATAAATAGAAATCTTTCTCCTTTGTGGTGTTGGAAAGACCTTGCTTTTTTATTAACTTCCATAGTCTTGTCATCACATTTTGTAGCTTCTCTTTGCAATGTATCTGTGACAGCTCAGTTATCACTTTTTTCATCTCAGTAGCCACTCAAACTTTTGTCAGTTGTGGATGTGTGATCTCAGGAAATTCTTACCTGGCCTCTTCGTCTCTGCCAGTCATCCTCCATATCATCCATTTATAACGCTGCTGTATGCTTCCTACCCCAGTCTTGGTTATCTTTTGTAGATTTTTTTTTAAATCTTGAAAGCCATCAACAAACTGTACCCAATACAGGTGATCTCACTGTTCTTCCCCTTTCCATGCCCTGGTAGCAGCCTCACATTTATGAAAACCCTCTCTTTTCTATCTCCCCTCCAAAGGTCTCTTTATTCTACTTTTAAAGAGATACCCTTGACCTAGAATGTGTTTCATTGATGCAAGAGGACCTGAACTAATCACACTCCATGTTAAATTTTTTTGTCCCTTCTTTCTCTTTTGTCAGTGTATCTTTATCGATTCCTTAATTCATTCACTGCTTTGCTAGCATATACTTGTTGAACATCAAGTGCATGTCAGACCTTCTGGTAAATATAGGATTTATAGAAATTTATGGAACTTAGGGTGGGTTCTCAAAGAGGTTACAGTCTATTGGGGAAGAATGATTTTACATGACTATTAAGATAGTCTTTAGTTTTTTGGAAGGCTTGAGCTGTAGTTGATCAGTGCCCTCAGTTTTCCTTCCTACCACCAGCTTCCCCTACCTCTTAGAAGTGACTGTTCCATGAAGCCAAATGCATCCTGATAGATAACATCTCTTCCCCTGCAAATATATACACACATTGATATGAAAATTTCTTAACAGCAAGGAGGATTCATTCTACTTCTGTCATTTGGTATTATATTCTTCTATCACAAGCACACAATGGGATCCTAATAAAAATTAGATTTTCTAAAATATTCTGAGAAAATAATCTGAAAAAAAATGAATTGGAGTGAGATAATAAACTATTTTCTTGACTTGTAAGAAAATAACAAAATATCATATGATGTGATTCAGTGAAGATTTATATAAATATATCTTTCTAAACTTCAGAAATTAAAAATAATAGACATAAGAATCTTTCCCTGTATATGTATGTATGTATGTAGGTAGGTAGGTAGTATGATGTTGTTAAACTACTTGGTAGCAGACTAGAAGGTTGAGCATAATCTAAGTAGAGAGAAAAGATTCTTATTTCTATTTCTGTATTTTTCCAGCATACCATAATGTTCTTCAAAATCTATCAAAAGTTATAAATAAGTATCTATTGATATTTTCTACTTATACAGAATTTTATTATTTTATATTTATTTGCTTCTTTTGCAACATCGTATCTTTGATTTTTTTTTTATTCGACACACAGAGTTGCCTATGTTTTTTCCTCACTGAAAGGTGTTAG
Organism: Rousettus aegyptiacus; assembly: GCF_014176215.1. NCBI lineage: Eukaryota > Metazoa > Chordata > Mammalia > Chiroptera > Pteropodidae > Rousettus > Rousettus aegyptiacus. The sequence goes on from NW_023416312.1 coordinate 14,788,449, forward strand.
TTTAAAAAGATAGTATTCAGTATCTTAGTTCATGGTCAAGTACACATAAAGAGTACCTCCTTTTTTCACTTTTGGGTGAAAACTGAATGTTCATGATATGTTCTTTTATGTGAATGTCTAGTTATTCAAGTCGAACTCAAAATGAATTTTTTTCATCTTATTTTAGAGTAAGTAGTTTTTTTGTTCCATAGTAAGGTAGTCTTTTTCATTGATCTGTAATATTTCCTAAGAAATTAGAACCTTTGCAAGTGTTTGAATCTGCAATTATTATTCATTCTCTGTTGGCTCAAGGATCTTACTCATTGGAATTACAAAACCCTTTCTCTTATTGCTGAAAGCATTTAATGTATGCAAACTTACCATTTGGCTTGAGAGCATTTTTTAAAAATAAACTTTTCGAGTTGGAATGTTCTTATTGAATTCAAGCTTTTATGATGCTGTTTGATTTGGCATATGTTCCTTGTGATATCTGCCTTGAAAACACTTTGCATTTGAGAGACTTTCCCTGCTTTATTGGGACATTGCAGCTCAATTTATAGTTATCAGTAGAAAAAAAAAAAGCATTTCCATCCCAAAGAGGTTTCAGTAGGATTTAGCAGTTCATACTTAAAAAAGAACAGCAGCAACCTTGAACCTTTGCCCACTTTTTTTTTAAAACAAAGAAACATTACAAGATTCTCTTTCTTTTTTAAGGACTTGCAAAAGGAGGGTTCTTCCTAGTTTATATAAGAATGTAGTGGTCTTCAAGAAACTTTTCTGTATTAGCTAATGTACTTACACTCAGAATCTGACTGAATTTATTCAGTGTTACCTTTAATGCTAAAATGTTGTCCATTGATTGCATACTTGGATCTTTCACAGAAAACATGTTATCAGGATGCATTTGGCTTCGTAGAATAGTCAGTTCTTCGAGGTTTAGACTGGGTAAATAGTAACTATAAGCATTTAGCATGTCTTTAGATAATCATAGGTAAAAGAAACCTGAAGGTAAGTATTTCCATGGTTACAGAGGTACACATAAGTGGACACAGCTCCCTGATTCTTCACAAATGGAACACACCAGAGAAAATAGCATGTAACTCAAGAAAAAAATATTACCAGGCCCCCAGAAACCCACTTTTTGCTCTGTTGTAGTCCTTACCTCCCAAAGGCAACCACTGTTCAGACTTCTGACAGCATAGGTTATTTTTCCCATTTTCGTACTTTTTATAAATGGGATCATACATAATGTAATTTTTTTGTGTCTAGCTTCTTTTGTTCAACATCATGCTTGTGAGATTTACCCAGGTTGTTGCTTGTAATTGAAGATTGTACGCATTACTGTATAATGTTAGTGTGGGAAATATGCTGTAAGTTTTACTCTACTGTTTGAGTAGTTTCCAGTTTTAGGTATTATTAATGATATTACTGCCAGCATTCACTATATGAACATTTAGTATATGTCTTTAAATAAAGATAGGTACATACTTCTATTCGATATATAAGACAGGAATTACAGTTATAAGGAATACATGTTGACTTTACATAGATTCAGCCAGTTTCCCAGAAGAAAACTTTCCCTTCCTTGTGAGGATCATATTTTGAATTTTGTAAATATATTTCTCAATCATCAGGAAAACATAATATTGTAAACTAAAATAATCCTTCAATGAATTGCATTTAAGTCAAAACGAAGATGAGAAAACTGGGAGATGGGAAGAGTATATTTATATTAGTTCATAAAAGAGCATATCCAAAAAGGAGAATATTGTACCTTGAGTGTATTAAAGAGTTAAAAATGAGAAAGCCAGGTTTTTGAAAAGTAACCTATTTTTTTTCCCCTTTTAAAGAATGTGATAGGTCATTGAGGGTAAAATAAATCCTTGTCACTTCAGAAAGTGTACCTGCTTTTTTTTTTTTTTAGAAAATAAAATCTACCTATAATACATGAAGATTGAACTTAGAGTAGACAATGGGTGATAACTCCAGCCACCCAAACACTGTTTTTTTCTAAAATAATTTTCCTAACATGAAGTTAAATCATTAACTTTAAATATTTGTGGGTATATTCAAGTTTCCTATATTTCACTTTTTAGTAATATTGAATTATTTTAGGACATCTGGTCTTGTAAGAAACATCAAAGATTTTGATATAGTTTTTCATAGATTTTGAATGAAGTAATTTCATACTGTGTGTAGAGGAACAGAGCAGCCTGTCTCTTGCATATTAACCTTTCTGGTGCTGTGGGAGGTGTTTACTTTGAGTACAAAGTGCCAATTTGTACTTACATTGATTTAGTTAATTTTTTTTTAATTTTAGTTGATATTCTTTTAGTTTCTCACTGTCAAAAAATCTCCTTCATTGTCATTTTAAGTGAGAAAATTGTATTTTGAAATGTTGGCTTAAAGAAAACCGCAGTTCAGTTTGTTTTGATGAGAATGAAAAATAATTTCTAATATTAGACTGAAAAGAGATATAACAAAGTTTTACTGGAGGATCTTTGGCTTTTTATCCTTTTAAGGTTTCATGGAACTGTTATACGACTATACCATTTTGTCTAAGATGGTCCTTTAAACAACTTTCTAAGCCTCAAGGAATGTATCTTAGGCATTGTACTCTTCAGCTGTATTCTTTTGTTTAAAAAAGCCTTCAGTAAAATTCTTTAAATTCGAATTTAGGCCTGAACAACAAGGAAAGTACTTAATGTTACTGCCTTTCTTTATGTGATGATTAACTCCTCTTATGCTCTCCTTTATATTAGTGAGCCATTTTCTTCAATTCTTTTCTAAAATGTGGTTAAAGAATAATGTGACATAAATCTTGTCTGTATGCTCTGATTTTTAAAGAGTCTTTATTTTTACTTTTGTTAGTTCAAATATAGAAACTATCTCTTCCATTCCCCTCTCCTCAATTAGCTGCCAATGGCTTGGAACTTAACGATTTTACCTCATGTGATTCTATTTGTTTGTAATCCTATATTCAACATTGTACTGAAGTCTGTTAAACATTGATAAGCCGGTTTTTATGCAGCAGGTCCTTAGAGAGCATTGCACTAAAATGCTGTAAAGACTGGATTAGGTTTAGGTATTGTAAGGTGGTTTTGAGACATTTTCCCAGTGTCTGTTCTTCCAAAGGTGCCAAATCAACTTGGCCTTGATTTAATATTGCTAAAATTCTAATGCTGAGATGACTGGAGCTTCGCATACTTCAAAACAAGTTTTTCTAGGGGGTGACTTAACAAATAGTTTCTCTCTCTCTCTCTCTCTCTCTCTCTCTCTCTGTTTAATTCTGAGGAATGCAGTGCACACATGGGACATTCTTGTGTAGTTGCTGTAAGACACAGTTCTTTGGCAAAATCTTAATTTTTTTTTTCATTGCTATTCCCATTATACTTTCTTCTGTAAATCTTGCTGGGATTCTAATGGCCTCATGTAATAATATTTTTATTTAGTTAGGTGAGTGGTACTGTGTTTATTTTCTTCTGAGTTATACAGAATTAAAATCGTTTTGCATTCCAAAGATAACCAGGATTAACGTTTGAGAATATATCTTTCCCATGCATATTTTCTATAAATAGATATATGGTTTGAATATTAAAATGATATGGTGTTTTACAGGTTCTTTTATAACTTGCATAAAATTTTTTTATTATTTAATGTTTCATATACACAAAGAATATATTCATATTTTATGTATAAAGAATAATTAAATGAATATCCCTGTAACTACCACCTGGCTTGCAGAATTGTACTAATACTTTGAAGCCCATGTGTCTCCATGAATGTTAATTCCTTCCCTCTCTTGGAAAAGTAATTTCTGTTCTCAATTTTATATCTATTGTTATATTCCTTTTAAAAATATTGTTTTAGTACGTACATATGTATTTGCAAATAGTTTATGTGTGTTTTCTATATAATTGTTATAATGCATGTACTCTTTTCTGACTCATAATTCAACATTTTCTCTTGGGTTCCTCCACACTGGCAAGTACAGCTGTGGTTATATTGTTTTTGACTGCTATTTATATTCTGTGATATAAACATGCAACACTTTTTATTTAGGCTCTTTTTGATGGGAAGTGGCTTGATTTCATGTTTTGTTCTAATAAACAATGCTTCTATGAAAATCATTGTGTATTTTTCCTGATGGACAAGAGCAAGAACTTTTTCAGAGTCAGTGACTAGGAATGAGATCGACAGGTCATCATATATGTGTAGTCAGTCAAACTTCAAGATGATGGAATATTCTTTTATAAAACGGTCCACAACTCTAAAACCATCAGTGTGTAAAAGTTGACACATTTCTACACTTCTGTCAACCCTTAGGATTGTCTAAAGCCTTAAGAAAATGCTGTCTTATTTAAGTTCCCTGATTAATAGTGATGCTGAATATCTTTTTAGGTTTATCACTCCTGCCTTCTTTTCTGTCAGGTAACTGGCTCTTCTTCATATTCTGTGTAAGAGTTTTTTGTCAACTTTGCTTTGATAAATATCTTCTCCCTGTTTGTAGGTTGTATTTTTACCTAATTCATGGTGTATTTTGAATTTAGAAACTCCTAATTCGAATGTAGTCAAATTTATTAATCTTTTCCTTATGGTTTGTACTTGAATCATGTTTAAAGAATTCTTCCCTACTATAAGATCATATAAATGTTCTCCAATATTTTTTAACAAAAGTGATTAAAAATTTTCTTTTTATTATTAAATCTATAGTCCACAAGGAGTTCAGTATTTGAATGGTGTGCGAGTGCAATTTGATTTCTTTTTTTTCCCAGTACAAATAGTCAGTTATCCTAGCACCTTATCTTGAATAGTATAGTCTTTCTTCACTGAATTACAGTAACTATACATGCCTCATATCAAATGTTTTAGAACAAAGCCAGCTGCTATAAAAAATAATCTCCCAAATTTTAATGGCCTAATAAGTACAATGTGACTATTTTGGGTCAATGCTTTACTCCACTTGATTATTCAAAGACCCAGGCTCCTTCCCTCTTACATTATAGTATCCGCTAGGGCATTATAGTTGTCTGCATCCGGCTGGCGGATGGAGGAAGAAAGAGTAGAGAAGGCATGCCAATTTCATAAATACCTTGGTCAGAAAATGATCATATCACAACTCATATTTCTTTGGCAAAAACTAGTCACTTAGTCCTATGTAGATGGAAAGTATTCTGGGAAACATTGTTCTCTGATGGACATAGCTTCCCTGAGGCATCTCTACTTTATGGAAAAGTATGAATTTTGTAATTTTCTGCTAGTTATCTCAGCTACATCAAGTCTCTTGTATGCTTTGGTCTCTTTCTGTCTGATAGGGTAAGTCTCTCCACCTTGTTGATCTTCCATTGTGTCTTAGCTATTATATTTGTCCCTTTGTCAAGTATTACAAAGAAAGTTGGCTATTTTAATTGGAAAGCATTAAATCTACAGATCAGTCTGAAAAGAATCAATATATTTACATAATGAGTCTATTTATCCATTAGCAATTTGTCTCTCTATTTACTTCCACAGGCTTTTAAATGTTTTTCAATATCCTTTATAATCTATTCAAAAAAGTTTTACATAATTTTCTTTTCTTGTCTAATTGATTAGAAGTGGTGATAGATACCCTTGATTTGCTTCCGATTTTAATCTTGTATTTTAATTTTTTAAATTTTTAATTACAGTTGACATACAATATTAGTTTCAGGTATACAACATAGTGATTAGACATTTATAAAACTTATGAAGTGATCACCTTGATAAATGTAGTACCCTTCTGACACCATACATAGTTATTACTATATTAATGACTATATTCCCTATGTTATACTTTACATCCTAATGAGTTTTTTTAACTATCGATTTATACTTCTTAATTCCTTCTCCATTCTCACCAATTCCCTCCACCCTCCTCCCATCTGGCAACCGTCAAAATGTCCTCTGTATCTGTGAGTTTCTTTCTTTCTTGTTCATTTATTTTGTTCTGTAGATTCTACATGTGAATGATACCATGTGGCATTTGTCTTTCTCTGACTTAGTCTACTCAGCACAATACCCTTTAGGTCTATCCATAGTATTGCTGATGACAAAATTCTGTTCGTTTTTATAGCTGAGTAATATTCCATTGTATATATGCACCAAGTCTTCTTTATCTGTTCATCCATTGATAGATATCCAGATTGCCTCCATATCTTGGCCATTGTAAATAATGTTGCAATGAACATAGGGACTCACATGTACCTTTAAAGTAGTTTTGGATTTCTTTGGCTATTTATTTTAGAGAGAATTATTTTGACATTTCATCATTAAATATAATGTTTGCTATAGATTGTTGTTTATAATGCATTGCACCTATTGTAATATATTTCAGGATTCTGTTTGTCTATATTTTGTTTAGAATTTTCCATCTACATTCACAAGTAAAATTGGCCCATGGTTTTTTCTTCTTATACCATCCTATTTACTTTTGGTATTAAGATTATACTGGATTCATTTTGGGGTTATTTTACCATTTTCTGTTTTCTAAAAAAGTTACTTTAAGTTTGGAATCATGTATTTTTCAAAAGTATGGTAGAATTTACCGATAAAACTATTTGAGCTGTTCTCCTGCCACAGGAGATATTTTAACTACGCATTTTGTTTCTTTAATGGTTAAGGAACTCTTCAGGTTTTTTTTTTCCTCCTCAAGTCAGTTTTTATAACTTCTTAGTTTCAAGAAATTTGTTAAATGTAGTTCAGCTTTCAAATTTATGGACACACTTTCTTAATATCTTTTAAAATCTTTTTGTGAATATATGTGTCCATCTTCCTTTTATTTGTATTTTCTATCTTTGTGTCCTGATCAATTTTCCATGTACTTTTAAAATTTGAAAGTCTTGGCTATTTTGATATTTTCAATTAATTTTTGTTTTTATTTTCACACACTTTTTCTTCTTTATTAGATTTATTTATTTTTTCTGCTTATGATGTATATTTAGGTTAGTTTTTTTTCTGTAAATATTAACAATCTAAAAGTTCTTCAAAGTACCTCAAGTACTGTGTTCATTTAAGTATATTTAAATTTGCATTGTGATTTCATCTTTTACCAATGAATTATATAGAATCGTGTTTTTAAATTTTCAAATGTTTTTTCTAGTTCTTTTTATTTCCGTCTAATTTGATTATATGACATCAAAGTTTTGAAATTTTCTGAGATTCGCTTTATTGCACAGTACATAGTAACTTTCTGCGATTATTTCATATGAGCTTAAGAAGAATGTATTGCAACACATTTGGGAATTTGGTTTTTATGTTTTCATTAAATCAGGCTTGTTCATCAGGTTGACGGGATCTTCCGTATTTGTGTGTTGAAATCTCCCACAAAGCTCATGGATTTGAACATTTGTCCTATAATTCATTCAGGCTCTTTTTTTCTTTATGTATGGAGACTGTTTTAAGAAACTAATTTGAAGTTTAGAATAGTTTAATTCAGCTGGAACATTGATCCTTTTATTATTATGTAGTGACCTTTTTACTGCTAATAATACATTTTAGTTTAAAATACCTTTTGTCTAATACATTATAAATAGTTATACATTATGTAGGTTTTTTGGTTTTGCGTTTTCTTGGCATATCTTCCTCTTTTTTTTTCTTTTTTATCTTTAAGCCTTCTGTTCCTTGTGTCTAGGTGTGTTTTTCTCTGTCTCGTTAAACAGTATATTGCTAGGTTTAAAAATATGTGTACCTAGATAGGTAGATATCCTGTTTGACCATGTTTGTCATTCAACTGGAGAGAATATTAGTTCACTCATATTCTCATATATATGTTTCATTATTACTTTTATACTTGAATTTACTTGTAGCATAATATTTTCTGTTATGGATTTCCTCTGTCTTTGTTCTCCCTCCCCCCCGCCTGCCTCCTTTTTACTGCCCTCATTTGAATTGACTTTTATATTATTATTGTAATTTTCCATCTTACATTTTGGAATTTATGTACTCTTTCTGTTATTAGTGGTTACCTTTAAAATTTTACTATGAGTTATTTCAGAAACTAAAAAAATAACCAATTGTTTAATTTTTTTCCTCCTAAATAAAGAACCTTTATGATTATTTGCCTTTTATCTTACCTGTTCTCATTATCTAGTTTTTAGTTCTATTTTATGTACATCAGTCTTCAATTTTGGATATTATAACTAAAGGTTTACATGACAAATTTAGTTCAGATTTACTCACATGTTTACCACACTCTTTGTGTACCATTTCTAGAAGGCTTAGATAAGTGTTGAGATTTTATCTAGTAGGAAGGGGGGGAGTTATGGCATGTTTGATCTGAGGAAAGACATGATCGAAATGATACTTTAGTGAGACTAATCTTGTCCAGTAAAAAAAAAGAATGGATGGAGCTGAAGTTGAAAATAGAAACACAAATTAAAGGCTATTTCTACAATCCAGCCATTTGAAAGAATGATCTCAACTAGTAGGGTGGTTAAGGAGAAAGGGAGTAATAATTAGAAATTAAAGTCACTGTGAAACAATACATAGAATTAATAACTGGTTTGATATGAAGTGTTGAAGAAAACAAAATGATGATGAGGTTTTTGAACCCAGATTATTAAAAGGTTAGCAGAAATATTAGGAAGTTGGAAAGTCAGGGAGAAGAGCTGCTTTGAGGTAAAAGAAAGCAGTGCCTGTGGCACGTATAAGTGATATATTCAGCATGGAGTTCCAAATACAACAGAGTACTTGGGAGAGAAATTAAGACTGGAGAAACAGACATTATAGAATTAAATATATACAGGTAGTAAATGTAGGAATATATGGGAGGGTGTGAATATGTCAAATGAAAGTGCTTTGTGTAAGACTGGCCACAGGTATTCCCCGAAGAAAATGTTCACATTTGGATAGCCCAAGAAGAGTCAGCACTGGATATATAGAATTTAGGTAAGGGGGAATTCATTCTTGCAAAATATCGTCTATATGTGGTACTGAGATAGGTATTTATATGTATATTATCTCAAGTAAGTACCTAATGGGGTGGTAGTATGATATCAGCAGAGGAGAATGTTACAAACTGAACAAGATGTTTGGAAGTGTCAAATGATGCAGAAACAGAAAGAACAGAATTAGAATTAAGGAAGAGAGCTTGTGTTATTAGAATGTAATTGATGACTTTTGCAGAGAATAAGTTCCAATTAAAAGAGACGGAAGCAAAACTGTAGACTTGATGTGGGAATGAATCTTGTGCAAATGAACATTGAAATGCAAACAAGATTTAATAATTCAGTGGTGAAGAATTGTAGCAAAGCTGAGAGAAGATGTTTTTGATTTAAAATGGCAAAGGAGCTATGTGATGATAATACTGTTTATATATAATAGGCATTCAACAAATATTTTTTGAATAAAAAATTAAATGTTCAGTGTTTGAAAATATCCATGGGGAAGGACAGATAAACAATTGAAAGGTACTGAATTAATAACTTCCATGATTTTAAATTTCCAACAATATCTGTAAGAAACACCACTTCGTGAAATTGCCCAGAAAAAGCATAAGCTTTGGATATTTTATGTTTTTTGTACTTGTTTTTAAATGTACAGCAAGTGCAGGAAATAAAACACACCTTGATAAAACATTACTTAAGAAATGGCAACTCGCTATCAATAACAATTGGTTTTTGCCATTTAAAAGGCCAAAGAGAGAGGAATTTTGATAAAAGATAGATTCTTACTTGAAAATGTGTATGTATGTAGAAGAGGTGTTCTAAATATAACTTTTTATAATTTATTTCAAATATTAGGAGCCTCTTTTTATCATTGGCTTTCAAAACACATCTTTCCCCAAACACATCTTCCCTATTCATAATTCTTAATACTTAGAGATCCCACATGACTTATTTTTTGTTCACTTAATCATGCCTATTTATGGTTACTTTTAAAGTACTCAGAGTAATTTTGTTCAGGTTGACTTTTCTCTGTATCTTAGCATTCCCATAGTTATGGAAAGTGATTTTACCAGCAATATAAAAATTTGTTGACACATGTAAATGGCTTACTGTAGGATGGGCTATCATGCCAAAATTTGTTCTGTTTTTCAGATTTTAATCTAAAGTTTAAAATTTGTGTGCATAAATGTTTTTTTCTTATTCAGCGTGATATATTTGCATGTATATTTATTTTCTATAGAAATACCAAATAACTGAAATGTGTTTTCTATATTCTTATATAAATATAGTAGCAGTGAGATTTAATAATAATAACAATCTAAACGTTTATTGATTGCTTACCAAGTGCCAAGCTCTGATCAAAATGCTTTATAGTTATCATTATACAAAACACTCATAACCTTATGTAGAACATATTGTTATTACAATTTTACTACAAAGAGGGAATAGAGAACAGGGAGGCACAGAAAAGTTCAAAGTGCTCATGATCACCAAGCCAGGAATTTCTGGAGCTGAAATTATAAGCCTTGCATGCTCACTCCAACATGTGCTCTCTAATCAACAGAATATATTGTGATTTTTATTTTATTTTTTTACTTATTTTTATATCATTATTTTTTATATTAGTTAAAATTCAGAAATGCAGAAGTTTTTGGAAGAGTTCCTATCTCTAACCATCTTTTTTTTTCCTGGATTTAAATCTGCAGATTTCCTTTCTTATGATTATATTATAAGAAAATAGTTATATAAGCATAGAGTATATATTCTAATATTTTGCTTGATTGTAAAAAGTTACACTTATACAGTTTTGAATAATATACGCAAGTACTAAAACTTATTATGCCTAGGTGGTAGTGGCATTTTTTGAGAGCTTATATTTTGTGTGGAATTTCCGCTTTTAAAAAAATGGATTACTTTTTAAAACTATAAAATTGTCAAGAGAGTGTTACATAAATTCTCCTAGGTTTGTAACAGATTATAATAAGTACTGTTAGCTTTGATTATGTACATATATAATAATATCACATGTATAAAGCATATTATATAATTAGTTCATAATGGATTATTTTCAAAATACATAGATCAAGAGTCTTTGAGCATTTTCTTTAGATATTAAGGGTACATGTGTTAATCCAAGCAAATAAGAAAATAATTTTTATAAGAAACAACTCAAATTTGAGTCCTTAAAACCATTTTTTTTGTTTTATATTTAATCGTAAATATAGGTAAATATATTAAGCATATCTTAACTACTGTTAATATATTTATAATAGGATGAACAAATTTATCCTTAACATATTTAATGAAAGAACTCATAGGTAGACATTATGTACATATTTATTTTATTTATATTTTACAAGTGTCCAGAGATAGAAACTGTCTTCTTATTGAGATGTTTATAGACCATAATTTCCGAAAATTAAAAGATCATTTTATAGGCACACTAATAAGATACTTAGCCAACAGTTAGATGGATTTCCAGTTTCTAGTCTGGAAAGTAAGGAGCTTACAAGTCGCCATTCAGTCCTAAGTAAAACACTATTCCAAAGTTCTATAACAATGGTTCTGCGTTAGCAGTCAGTGACTTCAATACTCCACTCACAATAATGGCTAGAACAACCAGACAGAAAATAAGTAAATAGAAGACTTAAACTACACAATAAGCCAACTTAATCTAACAGACATATACTGGACATTCTACCCAACAAAACAATACACATTCTTCTCAAGTGTATGTGGGACATTTTCCAGGATAGACTATATATTAGGCCACAAATTAAATCTGAATAGATTTTAAAATATAGATATTATACAAAGTATCTTCTTTAATCAAAATGAGATGAAGTTAGAAATAGGCAAGAAAAGGAAAACTGGAAAATTCACAAAATTGTGGAAATTAAGTAACATACTTTTAAAGAACCAGTAGATTGAAGAAATCACAGGAGACATTGGAAAATACTGAGAGACAAATGGAAATGAAAACAAAACATAAAACTTATGGGATGCAGCAAAGTGGTACTAGTGGAAATGTATAGCTATAAATAGTCACATTAAAAACAAGACATATCTCAAATCAAACAACCTAGCTTTACAATGTGAGGAACAGGAACAAGAAGAACAAACTATTGCAAGCAAGGAAATAATAAAGATTAGAGCAGAGATAAATGAGATAGAGAATATTAAAGCAGTGGAGAATATCAATGAAACCAAAGTTGATTCTTGGAAAAAAATCAGCAAAATTGACAAATCTTTACTTAGACTTGAAAAGAGAGAGAGAAAGAGGAGTCAAATTACTAAAATAAAAAATGAAAGTCATTACTACCACCTCTACAGAAATAAATATGTTTTACAGTCATACGATAATAGGGATACATTCTGGAAAATGTGTCCTTAGGCAATTTCGTCATTGCGCAAAAATGGAGTGTACTTATACAAACCTAGACAGTATAGCCTACTACATGTTTAGGCTATATGGTCTATTGCCTCTAGGGTACAAGCCTATACAGCGTGTTACTGTACAAATCCACACTAGATTAAGTCAAACATAAAAGAAAATGATGCTATCAAGAGATGCAGTAAACATGAGATGTATGAGGCTACTGCCTGTGTAACACAACATGCTGTTTTACAGTAAGCTTTTTTTTATAAGTAGAGGGAGTACATTCTAAAATAATGATAAAAACTATAGTACAGTGGATACATAAACCAGTGACATAGTCATTTATTATCAGTATTAAGCATTGGGGTCTTTTGCTTTTCCATATACATTTTAGAATAAGTTCATGGATAACCACAAAATAACTCACTGAGATTTTTATTGGAATTGCATTAAATTTATAGTTCAAGTTAGAAAGAACTGACACTTTGAAAAATTGAGTCTTCCTATTTATGAACATGGATATTTTTAGTTCTTTTTTGAAATCTTTTAACAGAGTTTTTTTTTCACATGTATCTTGTACACATTTTGTTGGGTTTACACTTTAGTATTTCATATGGAGGGTGCTAATTTAAATGGTAATGTATTTTTAATTTCAAATTCAATTTGCTAATTGCTGGTGTATAGGCAAGCGAATGGCTTTTGTACATTAGCCTTGCATCCTACAACTATTGAGAATATTGAAAGGGAAAAAGACAACTATTGAGAGTATTAAAAGGGAAAGAGAAAGAATAGACAGATTCATCAGTAGAACAGAATAGGAAGTCCAGAAATAGACTCACATAAATATAATCAACTGATATTTGACAAAGGAGCAAAATCAATACAATGGAGTAAAGATACTCTTTTCAACAAATGGTTCTGGAACAACTTAACATTCATGCACCAAAAGAAAAAAAATTATTAATCTACACGCAGACTTTATACTCTTGACAAAAATTAACTCAAAATGGATCATATACCCATGTATAACACAAAACAATAGAACTCCTAATAGATGACATAAAAGAAAACCTAGATGACTTTGGGTATGCCAGTGTCTCTTTTAAATACAACATCCAAGCAGTTACCACTAAAATGATACAAGATCTATTTGGAAGAATGGCTGATTTCAATTCTGAGACAGGGAATATTCCAGACAAACCTGGGACATCTGATCATACCAGAAAACAAGTAGTTATGAAAGACTACTGGATTTATTGCCAAAAATTAAGTAGCCAACCTGAGGAGTTCACATTAGCCAATTGCAAAAATAGTTAGGCATAAAAATAATTGATCTCAATAAAATTAAATACATAAAGTGTGTTTGATTCCATAAATTCCTAATGACACTTAAAAAACTAATTGAATGTTTCCAAAGAATGCAAAGGAACTAAATTATTATTCTTTACACAAATAAGCGAAGATAAAAATTCAAGTATTCTTACTTTCCAATTCAAATAATACCTTAGGATAACTTCATAGATTATGAGAAATAACTCTTGGCTGGTGGCCCTCTTCTCCCATCTTCAAATCTAATAAAGTCACCTCATTCTGACCCTTCTTTCTATATTCACATGCTCCTCTGACCCTAGATAGGAAAGGTTCTCCAGTTTTAAAGAGTCACATGATAATGTTGGGCCAACCCAGATAATCCAGAAGCATTTCCCCATCTCAAATTTTTAACCTTAATATACTCTGCAAAGTTTCTTTAACCAGGTGAAATTGCATATTCACACATTTCTAGGATTAGGGTGTGAACATCTTTGGAGTGGTGCTGTTCTGCCTAACACTTCCGTTGAATTACTTCCAGTCTAAAAACTGATTTATAGAGCACTTAATATTTGCCAGGCTAGGTGATATTTAATACTTTCAAATATCCTGTGAAATTAGATATACAAGCCTTTAAACCATAGAGAGGTGGGTTACCACTCATTATTTAACTGAAGTAACTTATCTCTATATTTCTATGTAATTATTCTCTATAAACTACTTATTAATAAGCAAGAAGTATTTATCCTGTATTAGGGAAATAATTTACTTTAAATTCTACTACAAATATGACTTGCTCAGAAGTGGACCATTATTTATTTAAACTTATAATTCAGAGTTAATTAACGCCTTTATATGTGCCTTTATCAGTATAATAAAATCTCCATTTCTAATTAAAAAGCAATATGTATCACTTACGATATGATCCTGTATTAATAAATTACATGAAATATTATTTTCTAGTTTTAATAGTTAATTGCCATGAATATTGCACAATAAATACTCTTAATAATTGGTTTACTTGGATTAAAATATTTTTTCCTCTAAGCTGTTTCTTGCTTGGCTATAAATTGGATACTTTTCCATACTTCATTGTGAGCTAAAGGGAAACCATTCTATAGTTCTATTATTTAAGATTCCAGAGAAAGCATTTTGTAGCAGTCATTTACCAAAATTTGGTAAGACCTATGACTCTAAAATTAGCAAAGGCAGAAAAAGTGGCAGTTAATAATAGTGAAAAGTCTAAAAGGTGTCAGGATAAAGGTGAACATGTAGTAGAATCACTGTAAGAGATAACTGGTTGCAAAGCCTTCTAGTGTTTGATATTACTCCAACTTGATTGCAAACATTTCTGAAACAAATAGATCTTATCTTTGACATTATGCTGAAGGACATGCTCAGAAAGAGCTTTCTTTTCTTACTGCTTAGATGTGCACTTGAGCTAAGCACTAGAATTTTGAAGGGGCAATGTAAAATAAAAGAGTAGGCAGTATTGGCAGTATATGCGTAGATTCACATTTTACGCTTACAAATGCAAATGTACAATGTCAATTATAGTATAGCACATTTCTAGAGTAGTTTTATGTTCAGAAAGCATAAAAAGAAAAAGAAACATCCTTGCAATGTTATCAAGTTTAGAGGGAAACTTTGTAAACAGATTTGATGATAAAATAAATATTCAGATAAAACATATGAAAATATTCAGTTGTAAAACATGTTAAGACTTCTCTCTAATAAATACACTATTACACACTCTGTGGTAAACTGTGGGCAATGTGTATGGATATGATTTTAAAATAATGGGATATCTTATTTCTATTTGCTATGTCTTCATAGCATTATTTTTACTTAAGATATGCAAATGAAGAACTGTATCAAGCAAGAAAGAGAAAATGTGCTTTTTGAAGTGATATAAGTAATCCATTTAAAATTATTTAAGGTTTATTTTGGAGCTGTGCAGTTTAATATGGTACCACTGGCCACATGTAACTATTGAACACTTGAAATGTAGCTTGTTCAAACCGAGACCTACTGTAAGTGCGAAACACAATTTCAAAGATTTAACATGAAAAAAAAAGTAGAGTATTATATTGATTACATGTTGAAGTGGTAATATTTTGTATATTGCATTAAATACATACGTTATTTAAAATCGTTTTAGGCATTTCTTGCCTCTCTTTGAATATGACTACTAGAACATTTAAAAATTACATATGTGGCTCTCATTTATGGTTTGCCTGATATTTGTGATAGAGTGTTGTTCCAGACTTTCCTAATTACTGAGATACCTCCCTCCCCCCCCCTCCGTTTTTGGAGGGATGAAATTTTAATTCATAAATTAATGATAAAACTATAAAAATAAATATACTTAAAAGATATGGTAAAATATTAAAGTGTTAAAATAAGCATTTCAAATTTTGTCATTGAATTTTATTCTTGAATCAAGATGTAGAAGAGAATTGGTCCAAAAGATATTTACAAATGTGTCCACCAATCAAAACTGAGAAAAAAGATATTATAGCTCTCTGTCCTTCAGCCTACTCAGAAAAGTCTGTGTCATTAATAAATAATGATTCTTTGATAGGTCATAAGAAATCATTTTCTATATTAAAATTCCCTATGGAAAAGTAAATTGCATAGAAAAGATTTATCAGGGAATTAACTATCAACTTTGATTTTTTTTTTAGAACATGTAAAAGCTAACTTATTCTAATCACTTTATGGCCACAAAACAGGCTCTGTTTCCAGCCCACATAATTTAAATCCAAAAAGAATACTTGCTGAAAAGGATTGGTAAAATGTCAACAGGTGCTGGGAAGAGTTTTGTAGGTTGGCCCACAAATTGGCACTTGAAATTACTTCTCTTACAAAATGAATCATTGAAATATGAATGTCAGTATAATTGGCAAACCACATGTCACCTTTTTTCCTGTGTGAAAATCAAATCATTTCCATAAAAAAGCACATAGCCTATAAAAGAATAATAAAGTAATGATAAAATAAAAGAGGATAAAATTAAATAGACAGGTATTTATGGTAATGGATTTGCTAGTGAGTGATAATTAAACATGAAGGATAAATTAATCAAAAATAGTACATTGGGACGCAGGAGTAGTGTATCTCCAGAACCTAACCCAATGCTCAGTATTCTCTGGAGGACAAAAATAAATCAGTGGCTAGTATTTATATGCAAACTAAATATCAACAGATAAGCTGCGGAATAGAGAAGACAGAGAAAGAACATAATTCTAATGCTCCTCTAAAAATGATTGAGATATATTCTTCATGCTTTTTAGTGTTTCTAAATATGAATTCCTAGAGCCTCCCCTTACTTTCTTAAAAGCAGCTCAGGCTGAGCAGCTCATTTTTATAAATGGCCCTCTGTACTATTTCTAAGAATCATAGGTCAGATTAGTCAGACTGCTGTTCTAACACTGATAATTAGATCCACCCCCTACCAAAATCTGCAGTTAATTGGTAGAATTTCTAGCTTTGTATGTTCTGTCATTAAAAGCATTGTACAGAGAAATTACAAAGACTGTCCTAAGTAAATGACTTTTAAAATTGACTATTAAAAGCCTTTTCTTTCCCCTGAAAGAGTCATGGCCAGCTTAACATACGTCTTAAAATGGATTGCTTGTTGTGTTCATCATCAATATATTACACATTCTCCTGGAAACCATAGATGATAAAGGTACTCTTCATGCTGAATACTGTGTAAGGTACACTGCATTTTGCAAGAATTTATTAAGACCTTAGGGTAGATATATATGAGAAATATATGTGAATAGATTCAGGAAATCTCTCCTTCTAGTCCCTTATTCACCATTGTGATTTGGGATTAAGCTTTGGCTTTGCAAAGCATGATCATTTTATTTTATGAATAGAACACCAGGAGTTCAGAGACTTGGGTTTTTGTTTTGACTGTCATCTTTTCCTTGTGCATCACTTGGTAAAGAATGGAAGGGGAGATAGGGATTAGATCAAGCAAAGAGGTATTCAGTAAGATATACACTTCTGAAATTTATATAGAATTCCTTTTAAATAAATTTCTGAAATATTTTTAGAAAAGGTGGGGTCAGAAATGAGTTAAATGAGAGAGGCAGAGCAAAGTGGCTAAGAATTTTGCTTTGGAGACTTACCACTTAACCTTTCATGACTCAAATATGTCATTTGTACAATGTGGATAATTCAACAATGTATTGGAAAAATTAAAGGCCATAACATAGTTAATTCACTTAACAGAATGTCTGGTATATATATTAGATGCTAATTTTTTTGTTACAAGTAGCTACTTTAGGAACAGCTAATTTCACAGTATAATAACATGGATGCAGACTGTCAAGAGCAAACAGGAGGATGTTTTCAGATTCAATTTTGTCCATACATGGGTTTGTGAGCTGAGTGCCCATTTTAGTCAAAACTATGTTTTTGCAGAGAGATAATTTTTAGAGGTGATTAAAAGTTTGATTATAACCACTCTGTGTTTCATAATTTAAAAACATTTTCACAAAGTATGTGATTAATTTTTTTCCATTTAAAAATTTTATTGTCACTAATGTGAAGCATTAAATATAATTAGAATTTCATAAGGCATCTTGGGAGATACACTTTCATATATTAAGCAATGCAGAAAAAGTTGAATTTCATAGGTGGTCAAGAACTCAAAGGAAAATAAAAGGATAAAAAGATAGTAAAACATGGTTTATGGTTCTTAAAAGACATTTTAATGTGGTTACTTATTTTCTAATGAATGCAAGTAACAAATTGATTGCCCATCTATGAGCAGAACCTAAATTAACAATTTAGAAATGAAACGGTGACATAAAATTAAATGAAACTTTTACTTTCACCACCTTTCACAGGGTCATTTATTGATTAAATTATCTCCTGTGCTTGCTGCTTGTCTTGCTGCATCAATCAGCCATGAATTTAAATTAGAGGCATTTTGAAAATATAATTAGTAAGTCATCACTTGTATTTATTGAGTAGTAAATTTATATTTTTATAGTACCTCAGCTATAGTGTGAGCCTTTGAATAATTCATTTCTCACACGAAATAGGCAAATTACAAATATCTAGCGAGTTGTAATTCTGGATAATGGTTCTTTAAGGATGAAGAACAGTAGTTAAGCTGTACCTTTGGTCACGCATGGCAATATGTAATTACCATCTGTGGTTCTCAAGATCAACTTAATCTCTAATATGTAATTCAAATACTTGTTGAGCTATACAGTATAATACATGGATAATCCAAATGACTTGTTTTATAAGTAGATGCTATTTTTTATAAACAGTGTTTTGAAAATAGCTTGGTAGTTAGGCTTATTCTGCAGTCAGTAGTAGTGTTGGTGGTGGTGTTGCTTTCCTCCTGCTTCACCTCCTTTCTTCTTCATCATCATTATCACCATCTAAACGCTTTTATACAGACTGTCCCATTTAATAGTCCTCAAACTTTAGAGGCATCAAAAGCACCTAGATAGCTTGTCAAAACACAAGAAGCTTGGCACCACCCCTGGAATTTCTGATTCAGAAGATACGAAATGGGGCCTCAGGTGAGGCCAGTGCTGCTGATCCAGAGATCATGCTTTGAGAATCACTACTCTGGTAAATGCCTGTTTTCTTATTTGTCCCCTCATCTATTTTTTTAATGCTAATATGCCCAAAGGTGCAATATTACTGCTTTTTGCCTCACTGTACACCAACCTCTGTGAACTTCCAAAACAAATCACCAGCTCTGATCTCTCTTTTGAGCTTCTGTTCTGTCACCTGTTATAGTACATCTCCACTTCAAGATCCCACAGGCTCTTCAAATTTAACATGCCCAAATTGGAACTCATAAGTCGACCCCTACAAAGATTGTGTAAATCAAGAATCATCAGATTTTCATGAGGAGCTTATTGGTATGGTGTCTTAATCAGTTCAGGTTGCTATAACAAAATACCACAAATTATGTGGCTTAATCAGTATTTACTTCTCACAGTCCTGGAAGCTACATAGTCCAAAAATCAAGGTGCCAGCAGATATGGCATCTGGTGAAAGCCCTGTTCCTGGCTGGAAGATGGCCTTCTTACTGTGTCTTCACATGATGGATGGAGAGAGAAAGAATAAGTTCTCTGGTCATTTCTTTGGCACAATTCCCATCATGAGAGTCCCACCCTCATGACCTCATCTAAATCTAATTACCTCCCAAAGACCTCACCCCCTAATGCCATCTCATTGAGGATTAGGACTTCAACATATAAATTATGCGGGATACGCTCAGTGCAAACATATGGTCTTTTTAAATTAAACTTATTGGAGTGACATTGGTTAATAGAATTATATAGGTTTCAAGTGTGCAATTCAACAATACATTCTGTGTATATTGCATTGTGTTCGCCACCCAAAGACACTTCTCCTAAAAAGCCAAACGTATAGCCTTAAACAATCTCCTCACAAATTAATTATAGTGGCAAAGGAAAAATAACTATTATAGTAAATATACATTGGAGAACTTGAACAACATCTTGAATGGCGTGATCAAAATTAAAACCACCAAGAAAGGGAAATCAACATCATATGACTATAGATGAGGTGCCCTGAGAACACATTACTTCATTGCTCTTCAAACATGGCTTAAATCATGGCCCAGCACATAGACACCTGCCTAACTGCTTGGTCTCACTTCTTCCCACTTCCCACCTCCCAGTTTGCTTTTACTACCTTATTAACTTACTTGAATAGTGAAGAAAATGCCAGATTCTCTCTTGTTTTGGATTTTCATTCCTGTTACTCCCTTTTGCCTAACTCACACTTCTTCATTCCCAAGTGCCTCTTTGCCTGGTTAAAACCAACTGGCCTTAGGACTGCAATTAACATTGTTCTTTCTGAGAAACCTTCCCTGCTGATATCCCTTTCAGAGATGGTTTAGTAGCTCTCTCCTATTTAGGGCTATCAGACCTCTTACTGCACCATGTTATAATTTCCACCTCAGTACTCCCTGGCTTGAATGTGAGTTCCTGAAGGGTGGGAACTGTCTTGTTCATCTTTGTTTCCTCAGTTCTTAGAACAGTATTAGTTAAGAAATAGCTTCTTAATGTGTATACTGAATGTATGGATGGATGGGAAAAATTTTAAATGCAGTGGTTAAATCTTTATTTTCATTTGGTGGAACACCGATTCAAGAAAACAATAATATTTAGTTTTATATTTGGCACTCAGTACTGGGGAGACAAAATTGGATCTGTTCCATGTTCTTCATCTAATTTGAGATTCAAAAACTACAACTGTGGGGACCTGTTTCTGCACTACTATTTAAGGTGGTTTACAAAATTGGGGGAAAATATAGTTTAATTTTATATATAATCTTTTTGATGAATGTTTTAGTTATGAATAATTTATTTACTAACCATTATAGGTAAATTTAAACATGCATAAATACATATAATTATTACTTTTATTTGTATATTTAGGGAAAATTAAGAGACAATGACTGAAAGGATATGTTTAATAAAAATTATTTCTAGGTCATGAAATTAATCTTTTGTATTTTCTAACTTCTCTACTATTAATGTAGATTAACATTATATGAAGAAATAATATAGAATTTTTTAATAAGCAATGTTTAGGGATAATATGGTTTTATGAGTAACCCCATGCTTTCTACTTTTTCTTGAAACGGAAAAATGTTTTCTATGATTTTTCACACTAACCATCATTACATTTTGTATGAGCATTCAACATCTCCAACTCCTGTTGTTACTTGTCCTGTTGATGATAGCCATTCTTACAGGTGTAAAGTGGTATCTCATTGTGGTTTTGATTTGCATTTTCCTAATAGCTGTTGAAGTTGAGCAACTTCTCCTATGTCTGCTGGCCATTTGTATGTCTTCTTGGGAGAAGTGTCTGTTCAGGTCTCTGCCCAATTTTTTTAATTGGATAATTTGTTCTTTTGATGTTGAGTTGTATGAATTCTTGATAAATTTTGGATATTAGCCCCTTACTGGAGGCATTGTTTGCAAATATCTTCTCCTATTCAGTTGGATACCTCTTTGTTTAATTGATGGTTTCTTTTGCTGTGCATAAGCTTTTCAGTTTAATATTGTCCCGTTCATTTATTTTTGTGTTTACTTTCTTTGCCTTTGAGGTCAAATTCACAAAATCCTCTGTAAAACCAAGGTCCATAAGTTTAGTATCTATGTTTTCTCCTATGCAGTTTATTGTTTCACATCTTATTTGTAGGTCTTTGATCTATTTTGAGTTAATTTTGGTGTATGGTAACAGATAGCAGTCTAGTATTATTCTTTTGCATGGAGCTTTCCTATTTTCCCACCACCATTTATTGAAGAGGCTTTCATTTCATCCATAGTATGTTTTTGACTCCTTTGTCAAAAATTATTTTCCATATATGTGTGGGTTTATTTCTGGGCTCTGAATTTTGTTCTATTTGTCTGTGTGTCTGTTTTTCTGCTAATACCATGCTGCTTATTATTTTCACTTTGACAAGGCACAGTATCTTTTTATGATTAAAACACTGAATAAAAAGGGTATTGATGGGAAATACCTCAACATAATAAAGGCCATATATGACAAACCCTCAGCTAATATCATACTTAACAGTGAAAAACTGAATCCTTTTCCCTAAGAACAGGAACAAAACAAGGATGCATACTCTCACCACCTTTATTCAATATAGTATTGGGAGTCATAGCTACAGCAGCCAGGCAAGAGAAAGAAATAGAAGGCATCTAAATTGGGAATGAAGAAGATAAATTGTCACTTTTTGCAAATAAAATGATTCTTTGTATAGAAAATCCTAATGATGCCACCAAAAAAACTATTATAAAGGATAAATACAGTATAGTTGCAGGTTTCAAAATCAATGTACAAAAGTTTATTTCATTTCTATATACTAACAATGAAATTTCAGAAAAAAAGGAAAAAAAAATATTTTGCAATTGCAACAAAAGGAATAAAATACCTAAGAACAAACTTAATAAAGCATGTAAAGGACCAATATACAGAAAACTATAAGACATTATTAAAAGAAATTGAAGAAAACACAAAGAAATAGAAAGACAGTCTGTGTTCATGGATTGGAAGAATCAACATACTTAAAATGGTCATATTACCCAAAACAATATATAGATCAAAACTCTGATGGTATTTTTTAAAGAAATAGAACAAAATGATTGGAGTTGTATGGAATCATAAAAGACTCCAAATAGTCAAAGCCATCCTGAGAAAAAAGAACAAGGCTGGAGGTATCACACTACCTGACTTCAAATTATACTACAAAGTAACCATCATTACATCTATAAAGTGAATGGATTCACAATTCAGACTTAGATGTAAAGTGGCTGTGAAGTGAATTGATTCACAAAATCATCAAGAAAAATTTACTAACCACTTAAAGCTCTAGTATTCTTACTAGGGGTGATATACAGAGACTGCCATTCCAATAGTCTCCTGCAGTTTGAAGCATTAAAGATAAAATAATGTGTTTAGAAATACTAATTACAGTCCAGCACTTCTTAACGATGGGCATACATTCTGACAAATGCATTGTTAGATTATTTTGTTGTGTGAACATAATAGAGTGTACTTACACAAACCTAGATGGTATAGCCTACTACACACCTAGACTATATCATATAGCCTATTGCTTCTAGGCTATAAGCCTATACAGCATGTTACTGCACAAAATAACATGAGATTAAATCAAACACAAGAGAAATCAATGCAGTTAAGAGACACTGGAAACATGAGATGTATGAGGCTGCTGCTGGAGTAACCTGGCAAACTGTTTTATGGCAAACTTTTTTTATAAGTAGAAAGAATACACTCTAAAATAATAATAGATAGTATAGTTTACTAAGTACTTAAGTCAGTAACGTAGTTGTTTATTTTTATAAGTATTGAGTACTGTACATAATTATATGTACTATTCCTTTTATATGACTGGCAGTGAGTAGAGTCTTCTTTACACTAACATCACCACTAAGACACTAAGACATGAATAATGTGTTGCATTACACTGTCACCAGGTGATAAGAATTTTTCAGTTTCATTATAATTTTATAGGACCACTGTCTTATATATATGTGGTCTGTTGTTGACCAAAATACAGGAGGAGTGTATTCCTTTAATTTTTGTACATAAATACTGATATATCATGAGGGGAAAGTGTTGACTCTTTTTTTATTGGCATTTAAAACTTTCAAGACATTTATGAATTCATTTTGAAGGTCAATCTATAGTTGGATTTTTTAAATCCGTGAACGTATTTGTCCTTTATCCACACTTATCTATGTTGATCCAGTGGCAAAGGGCTGTTAATGATTCACAGCATTGTCACTTATCAACAACTGACTAAGAAAATAGCCAAAATATTATAAATTCCTTATTTGGCTTAGCATGGAGGTCTCTTTTCATCTAGCCAAGCATTCTGCAACTTAAGAACTACAGGCTATTTTATTTTTCATATAATTGAACAGTGCCCTCCTTTTCATTTTTTATTAAAAATTATTGATGTGACATTGATTAATAAAATCAAATAAGTTTCAAGTGTACAATTCAATAGTACGTCATATATAGCATTGTGTGTTCACCCGCCAAAATTAGGTTTCCTTCCATCACCAAATATTTGACCCCTTTCACTCACTCCTCTCTACCTCCTCCCTACCCCCATTCCCTATGGTAACCACTAATGCACAGTCTGTGTCCATGAGTCTCATTTTGTTTTTTGATAGTTCCAGTGAGTGAATATTCCAAAAATTACCATTCACCCTCTTGGAGTAAAATATAGTTTCCAGTTACACTTGGTGCTTTCCATCATAAGTGGCCCAAATCAGCTGAGAGGAGTAAAAGGCCTATTACATGCATAACATCAATGAAGAGTAACTCTTCTCAGATGCTTGATGAGTGTTCATTTCCTTCCCCCTTCTTACTTTACTCCCCTTCACATTCTTTGCTTATTTAAGTGTTAAAAAAATGACTTACTTGACTACCAGTGTATTAAAATAACATTTTATTCTGAAAATGTCAAAGCATTAATAACACAGATTTTTAAAGTCAAATTTACTACATCTTGGTGGTAATTGGGGATTGTGGCTGATTAGTCTGATGTACCTTTGCATTGGAATCTGTGATAGTTAAGAGGAACATTTAACCATTTGTCATGTCAGCCACTGCTGAGAGGAAAGCAATGTTCTATATGCATATTCAGCTGCTGCATGATGTGTTGCTGCATTTCATGTTACATATAGTTTTCCAGTGCCTACTCAGAGCAATAAATCTTAGTGCTAGGTTCTTGTCATTTTTCATAATAACTGAAAAAATATACAGTTTTCCATTTTATTGAATGAATTTGAATTCATGGAGGGCATTGAATTGTGCATACTCTCTAGTTTATGTGCCTATATATGCTTGGAATATGGATAAGTTGAGCTTCCTGGGCAAACTAATCACAGGATCTTGTTTCTATTTTGAAAATGTGAATGTTTCTGTCTCTCTTTACCATAACTTAATGTAGTATGCTGATTCCCACGCCTCTGCAGTATCCAGGAGGGACATTTTTGACTTATGCTCTCATTAGTTTCTCTAATTTTAAGGAGGGAAGGCAAACCTAACTGATGGCTGTTTTAACCTCTTTGTTTAACCAGTTATTCAGAGTATTAGCACTTCAGGGACTGTTCTGGCCCAAACATCCTTGAATTTGAAGTCTCTAATAATATTTAGGTGGGATAACCCTGAGGATATGTAGTCTTTATTCCTCTAGATCAGTGGCTCTCAGATTGGTGGACACCAATCACCTGGGGGACTTGATAAAACTCAAAGGCCAGGGCTCGATCTTACTCCAGGGTGGGCAATGCTGATACACACTGAAGTTTGAACACCATTGCTCTAGATGTTCAAACAAAAAAAAAAGAGAGAGAGATATGTGATTTGATTAAGATAGAAGCTCAGAGGACATGAGTTATCCCATGAGCCTGTTATCCTTGATCCCCAGCCACTGTCATAGAACTTTACTGAACTCTCTCGGGCCTGTTGGCTTTATTAGAGGGAGACTGTATAAGAAACAGATGATTGACTAAAGAAGCAGTGGTACATATATACAATGGAATATTACACAGCAGTAAGAAGAGATGACATACTACCATTTGCAACAACAGGGATCAACCTCAAGATAATCATGCTAAGTGAAATAAGCCAGACAGAACAAGTTGAAAATCACATGATATCACTTATATGTGGGATTTAAACCTAAAAGCAAACAATGAACAGGAAAAATAGAGACTCAGGGACATGGACAGTGGACTAGTGGTTACCATAGGGGAAGGGGGAAGGAGGAGGTAGACAGGGTAAAGAGTGTCAAAGATGTGGTGACAGAAAGAAATCTAACTATGGGACGTGAACACACAGTATAAACTATATACATATATATGCCTTACTGTTAAAGTGTACAGCTGAAACTTCTTGGATTTAGTTAACCAATGTCACCATAAAAATAAATTTAAAATTTAATTAATTAATTAATTAAATTTTTGAAAATTTCCAAGGGGGAAAAAAATAAAGTAAGTTTTGAATTCATGTTGTCCTCCAGCTTTGAGTTAGATTTTTTTCTGTCACCACGTATTTGACCCCCTTTACCCTGTCTACCTCCTCCCTCCTCTCCCACCCCCTACCCTCTGGTAACCACTAGTCCATTGTCCATGTCCATGAGTCTCTCTTTGTTTGTCCTGCTCATTTGTTGCTTTTAGGTTTATATCCCACATATAAGTGATATCATGTGTTTTCAACTTTTTCAGTCTGGCTAATTTCACTTAGCATGATTATCTCAGTCCATCCAGGTTGTCGCAATTGGCAGTATTTCATCTCTTCTTATGGCTGAGGAATATTCCATTGTATGTATGTACCACAGCTTCTTCAGGCAACCATCTATCATGGGACACTTTAGTTGCTTCCATGTCCTGGCCACTGTGAATAATGCTGCTTTGAACATCAGTGTGCAAATACCTTTTTGGATATGGGTTTTCAAGTCTTTGGGGTAAATACCCAGTAGAGGGATTGCTGGATCATACGGTAGATCAATTCTTAGTTTTTTTGAGGAACCTCCACACTGTTTTCCATAGTGACTGTACCCATTTACAGTCCCACCAGCAGTATATGAGGGTTCCTTTTTCTCTGCATCTTCTCCAACACTTGTTATTACTTGTTCTGTTGATTATAGCTATTCTACCAGATGTGAGATGGTATCTCATTGTGGTTTTGATTTGCATTTCCCTAATAGCTAGTGATGTTGAGCATCTTTTCAAATATTTCTAGGCCATTTGTATGTCCTCTAGGGAGAAGTGTCTGTTTCAGGTCCTCTGCCCATTTTTTGATTGGATCATTTGTGTTTTGTTGTTGTTGTTGTTCTTATTGAGTTGTATGAGTTCTTTGGATGTTTTGGATATTAGACCCTTATCGGAGGTGATGCTTGCAAATATATTTTCCCATTTGGATGGTTGTCTCTTTACCTTGTTGACAATTTCTTCTTATAGCAAACAACTTCGATTGCATATTTCAGTAGTTACTATGTTTTCCTTTTTTTTTTAAGAGTAACAGACTTTATTTTTTTAGGCCAATTTTGGGTTTACATAAAAAACCTGGGTAGTCATTGCAGAGGATTTCTATATGCTTCTTCTCCTGACACTCCATTGTTTCCCCTGTTAACATTTGCATTAGAATAGTGTAGTTATCACAATTTTTGAACCCATATTAATGTATGATTATTAACTAAAGTTTCCATGTTGCATTAGGGTTCACTTTTTTTTATTATCCAGTTTTATGGGTTTTGAAAAATGAATAATGTCATGTATCTATCATTACAGTATCATACAGAAGAGTTTCACTGCTCTATAAATCTCCTGTGCTTCATCTGTTCATCACCTCCCACCTCGCTGCCTCAATCCCTGGCAACCGTTGAACTTTTTGCTGTCACTATAGTTTTGCCTTTTTCAGAATGCTGTATAGTTGGAATCATATAGTATATAACCTTTTCAGGCTGATTCTTTTACTTTATGCATTTAAATTTTCTCCATATCTTTTCATAGCTTGGTAGCTCATTTCTCTTTATCACTAAATAATATTTTATTATCTGTATATACCATAGTTTATTATCTATTGAAGGGCTCCTTGGTTGCTTTCAACTTTTAGCAATTATAAATAAAACTTCTATAAACATTTGTATGCAAGTTATTTTGTGGGCATAAGTTTTCTGCTCATTTGGGTGAGTACTTAAAAGCATGATTGCTAGATGGTCTGGTAAGATGATGTAAGAAACTGTTAAACTTTCTCCCAAGGTAGCTGGGCCAGTTTTGCATTCTCAATAGCAGTGAATGAGAGTTCCTGTTGCTCCGCTTCCTCAGCAACATTTGGTATTGTCAGTTGGGATTTTATTCATTCTAATAGGTGTGCCATGCTTTACTTTTAACACTTAACATATAGCAAACTTGCGTCCGCAACATTCTTCTCCTCTGATTACTGTATAGTCTTGTGGTTTTTAAAGATCATTGCCCTGCTTCTTATTTTACCTATTGTAGGCCCCTCCAAAGTTTAGTGTTCTCTCTTCCTTCAACAGGTGTGTGGATGGCTACACTTGTTTTGCCAGTTCACTGTACTCCCACATTTAATTATCATTCCATTGTTTGCCTCTCTGGTGTCTAGTGTGACCCCCAAGACAATGTGCCTTTCTCTTGGGACTCAAAAAGGACATTAAGATTTGAATGAGTCATAATATAACTTCATTTTCCTAAATGAGTCTCCTCTCTTAGGCTTCTTTTGTAATGCTTTTCTAATTTTCAGGGTCTATTACCTATTTTTTACTCTTATGGAGAATTCAAACATACAAAAATATATAGCGAATAATATAATGAACAACCATGTACCTGTCACACATTTCAATAATCACCAACCCATGGCCATCCTGCCTCAACCCCTCCCCTTTCACTTTTCCTACTATTGTATTATTTTGTAGCAAATTGCACACATCATCGTTTTATTTTACACACATATATGAACAAATATGGATTCTTCTCTTACTAACATAAATGTAAAATGATTATCACACCTAAAATAAAAACAGCAATTTTTTCTTCAAATATCTAGACAGTGTTCAAATTTAAGTTAGGTTTAATGAGGTCCATACATTATTATTAATAGATTTACATTTTAAATCTTTTAATACATAGACTTCCTCTCCATCTCTTTGCCCCCTTGTAGTTTATT
Source organism: Rousettus aegyptiacus (assembly GCF_014176215.1). Lineage (NCBI taxonomy): Eukaryota > Metazoa > Chordata > Mammalia > Chiroptera > Pteropodidae > Rousettus > Rousettus aegyptiacus. The sequence continues at coordinate 14,817,270 of NW_023416312.1, forward strand.
TATTGAACAAGTATCTTGTTCTATAAAGTTGCTCATAATCTGATTTTTACTGATTCCATCATTGAGATGTAGTTTAACATGTTTCTCTAAACTCTGTAAGTACTTTAAATAAGTAGAAACTTTATATAAGTTTGATTGCTTTTGCAACTATTATAACTTAATTTTTTTGATTTATGTTAATGCCAATTTGCCAGTTTATTGCTGGTTTTCTCCTAATCTAACCCTAGATAGCATACCAGCATATCAGTTTATGCTAATCCTGAAATCTTAATAAAGTTTTAGATAAATTATGTAAAGACTTGCACAATGTTGGACATCTAATTTATGAGATAGCTGGACTAGAACCCTGGACTCCAGACACTGAAATCATGTTCTTTTCTCTAAGCATTCAGTTAGCTTTGTAAAAGTAGCATGCCTATTTATAAGTTGTAAGTTTCTTACAACAGCAAACCAAAGAGTTCATTTGCACAACCTTCTCTTTACTGTGTAATATTCTAGTAAAACAAACCAATAAAGAACTTAATGTATATACATCTTTGAATTACCTAAGTACTGTCATTGCATACTCATAGCTTAGTCATTAAAGCCTTTGGGATCTTCATTCTGAATAGGAATCCTGATGAGAGTACTTGCTGGGTGATCTGGAACAGGTTACGGAACCTAGTTTCTTTGCCTGACAGATGGGATTTTTAATAGTAATGACCTTATGGGATTGCTCTGATTATTCAATAAAGATAATGTGTGGGAAATGATTAGTACAATGCCTGGAGCATAATAGTAACTGCTCAATAATATCAGAAACTATAGGCAAGGGAAGTATTGTTGGGAGAAAACTGAGGCAAAGATAAGGTGAGGGGATTGGCCTAATATTACATAGCTGGTATGTAATATATTTGTTTTGTTTTTTTTTACAAAAATTTTAAAGATATTTTAAAATTTTTTTAGAGTTGACATTCAGTATTATTTTATATTAGTCAGGTGTATAGCTCAGCAGTTAGACATTTATATAATTTACAAAGCGATCCCCCAATTAGTCTGGTACCCCCCTGGCAGTATACATAGTTATTATGATTTTATTGACTAATAATTTATTCTTAACATGAGAGGTTGTCTCTTATATCTGAGCTGACCTGGTAAGTCTCTAATACTGTGAAGGAAGGAATTTACTTAGGTCTAGGCTATGTGGAAAGAGCAGGCGGTTTGAGAGGAATCTCAAATTGAAGATAACACTCACTGTGTCAATTACACTCAACCTTAAAATCCTTAAACTACTTCACACTGCTTAATGCTTACTTTGGCCTGAGGTAGATTGAGATTTTTTTTCAAAAAAAATTGCACATAAGCACACACACACACACACACATACACACACAAACATACAAACATACAAACATACACATACAGGGTAGGAGTGGTCATTGCCAAATAGCAAATAAGTTTTTTTCTCTTCTCTGAACAACTCTTATAATGTCGATATGAACAGTATACTTAAAGCATAATCCTTTATGGTGAAATTTAGTAATGCAAATAACATCTACTACTATTTGGGTAAGAATTAAAAGAGCACTCCATAGAGTTTATTTTTTCCCCTTTGAAACACACTACTCAAGTGATACCATAAGTGAATTAATTTTAAGTTGTTCTAAAATTTTTTGAGATTTTTTACTTTCTTCAGTTAAGTTCTCCTGAGTAGGCAGTAGATACATGTACTTTACTCTTCCTCTACTTGATTCTTCCCTTAGTACCTCTTCTACTTTAAAGTGAGGAAATTTTAACTTTAAATGTCTATTCTATTTAATAATGTTTTCCTCTTTTTTATTAATTAATGTTTCTAAAAGTTTAAATTGTTTGAAAAAGAAATAATTTCTTTTTATATATTCTTAAATATTATATGCACAATTATCAAAAGCAACTGCTATTGGCTTGCCAAAGCTAAAAGTTAAAATGTATGATGATAATGTTGATGTAATTTGTGACCTTTTTTATAAGCTACTTTGCCCTTTGAAATTAAGTGTGCCAGAATCTACAAGCATACTGTATTGAATAGATTACCCTAATGTTTTTGTTGACTTTTAATAAGAACTCTTTAAAGCAACTGTGAAATGTTATTTTTTAGCTTTTATCTTTTTCAATAAAAATCAGTGAAGCCATTTTAATTTGTACCTTTGACTGTTCTATAAAATTTCCCTTCATATGCTTCTATATCTTACTACTTTACATTTTCAAGCACACACACACACAAAGTTGAATCCATAAACTATCAGGTTTTCCCTGTGATAACTAGAATGTATTAGCACATCCTGTCAACCATACATTATTGCTTCCAAAGCTGATTCAGCTCTTTTAAAAATAACCTTTGATTTTATATTTAAAGAACTTGTCACCCTTCAATGTATGGTGTCAGAATGACAGTAGAGATTTCACTAGAAAAATAAATGTCAGTGGTTAAATCTTGCTGGTCCACAAAAATTCCCTATTTGCTAAATTGCATTTTACCTTCACCTACAAATATTTAATAGGAGAACTGACAGTTGACAGCTAGGTAAAACTGTATCAATTTTATGCAGTAACTGGACAGATTAACATTTAAAGATGTTAAAAAGACTATGAGAGAATTAAGAAATATCAAAGTGGTACCCATTTAATATTATAACTTATTTTTGTGTTTAAATTATTAAGGCTATACTGAATAATAACAAGAGGTTTTTTTTTAGGAGATCATGTATTTGCCTTTTAAACACAATGTAAAATTGAGAGTAATTTCCCAGCCTAGCACTGATTCCAATCTTAAGAGAGTATGAAGGAACTCTGGAAAAAGTGTAAGTGTATTATGTATTTTCTAAGTGCATCTGGTTGCCCATCTCTTGCAGCCAGCTTTGGAAGGACAGGCAGCAGCAGTGGATTTCTGTGGTCACCCATTTCTCCAGAGTCCTTGAGCAGTATGAGGGAGAGGAAAGCAAAGTTGTCCAGAAAACCTGGCATCACAGGGAAAGTCCTTTTTCAAATATCTTCTTGCCCTCAGATAAAATTTTATGGAGCACGATGATAGGCAGAAGAAAAGAATGACAGGTAATAAGAGATTAAGAAGAGTCTTGAGAGTTACTAATGAGAAAAATAATAGAAAATGGTAAAAATTAGGGCAGACATGCTAAAGAGAAGAATAATATTGGAATTTTAATAAAATTCAATAATTACAACTACATACTTTTTTATCTTTATCTTATGATTTCATGTTTATTCTTTATCTTGATTTGTCTATTTTTATTCTCATGGTACTGAATATATGTTTATAAGCCATTTTTATTAGTATGTTTTTTCTTAGTTATACTATGGTAATATACAATCCCCAGATTTCAGTGCCTTTTAATGGAATTGGTTTATTTATGTCTCATGTTACATGCTAAGTGGCAGCTGTGGCTATGGTCTGTGTTCCTTCTTAATTCCTGGATCCAGCGTAAAGGAATAACCACTATCAGGGGCATGACATTTTCATAGCTTAGGGAAAAGGACAATGGTGGAAATATGAAATGAATTTCAAAATTTCTGCTTGGACATGACTTGAAAAAATAATATAATCTACTCTACCACCAAAATTCTTTCTAGAATAAGATGTAGTATAGTAACATTAACTTTAAATCAATGTGCAGAAAGTGAGTTAGGAAAACTGTAAAGCACTGAGTTCTGGAAATTTTAGGATAGTTTCTATGTGGAAAACTGTTAGAAGGTGATAGTATTAAATATAACACAGTGATAATAGATGGCCTTTATTGAGAATTCACTATATATCAAACACTTTAAATATTTTTTGGCATAGTTTCACAATAAATTTTGGACATATGTACAATTATCTTTCTCATCTTACAGATAAGAATACAAAGACAGACACATATAGGAGACTATTATTACTTATAAAGTCACTGAGTATGTATGGATGAAATGAAATACAAAAGTGAAAAGGTGTTTGTAAAACATGATTAATAATACTATTAATGTGTGTGTATATATATTTACTTATTTATAGACATGGAAAGTTCCCATCTTAATTTCTTGCAATTATGTGAATGTTTTCATGGCCTAAGCTCAAAGAAATTTTCCAACAGATGCAATCAAAGACTATTTGCAGACATATCTGCAGCATCCAGCTCAAGTGACCAGTGAAGACTGTGCCAGTGTGCCCGACAGGACACTTACATAAAGCCACTCTGCTAAGACTGAGAGACATAGCCACTCTACCCAATACACAAAAGCAGACACAGGGATGCAGCCCAAATGAGATGACAAAGAAACATCTCCCAAACGAAAGAACAGAACAAAGCTCCAGAAACAGAACTAAACATAATGGAGACAAGCAATCTACCAGATGCAGAATTCAAAACACTGGGTATAAGGATGCTCAGTAATCTCAGTGAGAGCTTGAGCAAAGAGATAGGGGAAAAAATGGGAATAGAAAATAGAACCAGTCAGAAATGAAGAATACAATAACTGAAATAAAGACTACATTAGAGGGAATTGACAGTAGATTACATGAAGTAGAGGACCGAATCAGCAATTTAAAAGATAAGGTAGCAGAAAACACCCAATCATAATAGCAAATAGAAAAAAGAATTTAAAAAAAATGAGGATAGTTTAAGAGGCCAAAATTTGCATCATAGCGATACCAGAAAGAGAAGAGGGACAGCAAAGAATTGAAAACCTATTTGAAGAAATAATGACAGAAAACTTCCCTAACCTAGTGAAGGAAATAGATATAGGCCCAGAAAGCACAGAGATTCCCAAACAAGATGAACCTGAAGAGGCCCACACCAAGACACATCATAATTAAAATGCCAAAGATTAAAGACAAAGAGAGAATTCTAAAATCAGCAAAAGAAGAGCTGTTAGTTACCTACAAGGGAGCTCCCATAAAACAGCAGATTTCTCAACAGAAACTTTGCAGGCCAGAAGGGATTGGCACTAATTATTCAAAGTGATGAAAAGCAAGGACCTACAGCCAAGATTACTCTACTTAGTAAGGCTATCATTTAGAACTGAAGGACAGGTAAGAGTTTCCCAAACAAGAAAAAGCTAAAGGAGTTCACTGACACCAAACCGGCATTACAAGAAATGATAGAGGGACTGCTTTAAGAAGAAGGAGAGGAGGAAAAAATAACAAGATGAATAATAAAATGAAAATAACTACATATCTATCAACAATTACTTTAAATGTAAATGGAGTAAATGCTTTAATCAAAAGATATAAGATGGCTAAATGGATAAGAAAATATGAGCCTTACATATGCTTCCTATAAGAGCCTCACTTCAAGTCAAAAGACACACAGACTAAAAGCAAAGGGATGGAAAAAGATATTTCATGAAAATGTAAACAAATAAACAAAAACACTGAGGTAACAATACTCGCACCAGACAAAATAGACTTTAAAGCAAAGGCTATAACAAGAGACAATGCAGGACCCAGTAATTTTATTTCTGGTTGGTTATTTAAAGAAATTCAAGACACTACTTTGAAGGGACAGGTGCATCCATATTTTTGTTGCAATATTATTTACCATAGCCAAGATATGGAGGCAACCTAGGTGTCCATCAATGGATGAATTGATAAAGAAGAGGTGGTATGTATATATAATGGAATATTTCTCAGCCATAAAAAATAATGAAATCTTTCCATCTACAACAATATGGATGGGCCTAGAGGGTATTATGCCAAGTGAAATAAGTCAGACAAAGGCAAATGTCATATGATTTCACTTATATGTGGAATCTAAAGAACAAAGTAAATTAATGAATGGAACAGAAACAAACTCCTGGATACAAAGAATATTCTTATGGTTGCCAGATGGGAGCAGAGTTGGGGAGATGGGTGAAAAAGGGGAAGGGATGAAGAAGTACAAATGGTAGTTACAAAATAGTCATGGTGATGTAAAGTATAGCATAAGAAATATAGTCAATAATATTGTAATAACTATGGTGTCAAATAGGTACTAGATTTGTTGGGGTGATCACTGCATAAGTTATATAAATGTCTGATCACTAATGGTGTACACCTGAAACTAGTATGTCAACTGTAATTAAAAAATAAAAAAGATATTTAAAAATATTTAAAATATGTAACTGCCAAATCAGTAGCTAGTAAAGAGTAAGGATAAAAACTTTGATTACTCTTGTACCCAACCCCCCCCCCAAAAAAAAAGTAAGAAAGAGAAAATAAAATTGAAAAACAGTTTAAATTGAATAATAGGAAAGTACCTCAAAAGAGACTATTTGCAAAGTAATTTCAATAAAACTTACAAACATGACTCCTAAGGGTATAATCAATTGATAAAATGCTGTATTTCTTTATAAGAAATATTAAAGAAAATAAAGCAGTATGACTGTTGATGGTGTTTTAATATTTTGACAAAGTGATAATTTTATTCTTACCATTAAAGTAGAACTCTGTCAGTATATCTTGTTGAATGCACCTCCATTCTTTGCCTATATCCTGTATGTGAGGAGCAGAATTTTCAAGGGAAAAGGTGTAAGGAGGCAAAGATTTCTATAAACAGGTTTATTAATGAGCAAATTCTGGGTATTGTATCCTCTATGTGAAAAACATAATATTCAGTGAAAAAAAACTGCTGTAATTAATCATTGTTCATTTATATATTTGTTACCCTAGAGATCTTTTGTAAATTTTCCATCGTTCTAAAGCAGTAAACTCTTCTCTATTTTGTAAATGTTATACCTGTATTGCTTAAAAAGGACCGATTTTTTTTTTTTTGGAACATAGTGTCAATATCCAGAATGCATGATAAAAGACAACAGAGGATATTTAATAAATTAACAAAGTTATTGGGAAATATGCTAGTATTTCACAAACTAAAACTATATAGTGAAAGGATATTAGCCTATAGCCATGCCACCCTAAACAAGCCCAATCCCATCTGATCTCGGAAGCTAAGCAAGGTCAGGCCTGGTTAGTACTTGGATGGGAGACCACCTAGGAAGACCAGGGATCGTAAGCTGACAAGGTCCTTGCAATCTGTGTTGGAAAAGGTTGCCTCTCCTAAAAAAAATAAAAAAAGATATTAGATTATTTTTTGTAGTTTTTACAGACTTTTTATTTTTTTTTGTTAAAAAATACCAATTTTAATAGTTTTTTAAAAGCTTTGTATAACATCTATTCAGTTGGAACAGGAAACCTTAAAATAAGTGAGGTTTTGATTTATATGTTTATTTCATTTACTTCTGACAGAGAATGGTATTTAAGTTGCCAATTTTGATGTGTTTGTCTAAAATATTTAAATTATTTAGGATAATGTATCTAGTAATCTTGCCCAATCTTATTTTTAAAAGTAACTTTTATTAAGATAAAAAGTAACAGAAAAATAGATTGGGTTCTCTCATATGAAACACTTGGAAAGACACATCGTTTCTGATATACTCTCTCCCCAATGTATAACTTTAACCTAGTTATGAGAATACATTAGACAAATACAAATTGAGGTATATGCTACAGAATAACTGTAGCATATACCTCAGTAGGATATGCTACAGTTTTGACCAGGACTTTTTACGTTTCACGGTCAGGAAAGACAAAGAAAGACTGTGGAACTGTCACCCATTGGAGGAGAGACTAAGATATCCAACTAATGCAATGTGGGATCAGTTGGATCCTGGATCAGAAAAGAACCTTAGTGGAAAATAGGGTGCATTTTCAATAAGATGTGTAAATCATTTCATCATATTGTATCAAATGTAATTTTCTAGCTTTAATCATTATTTTATGGCTATGTAAAACTATAATATTAGGGGGAAAAAAACTAAAGAAATATATTTAACTTGGGGAACAAACATGAAACTACAACCTCTGGAATCAGAAAAAATGAAACTTTGTTTTTATTTGAAGATTTCTATACCTTCCATGGAACTGATTAATGTCCACAAACTGAGTGTCTACTATGCAAGTCATTCTACAAGGTGCTGTATGAGACAGAGAATATGGTATTGGAAGGAAATTTAACTTTGGACAGTGAACACACAATGCACTATACATATAACATATTATTGAACTGTACGCTTGAAACCTATATAATTTTATTTACTAATGTCACCCCAATAAGTTTAATAAAAAAAGAGCTTGGATTTCAATATATGAGGATGAAGTTGAGATACCAATTGAGAGACCAGCGGGCCATTGGGCATATGAGTCTGGTGCTTCTGAATTACTGCCATTGTTTCTTCTCTAGTCTCCTATCTACCGATCTTGCCTCACTACAAGTTTCACTTCATACTGCCATTAACTTTGTGAGGCACAAAACTGATCATGGGGCTCCTTTGCTGAAAATCATTTGATCAGTTAAGACTGACTATACAATCAAGGCTAAATGCCTTAACATAGCAATAAAAATGGGCCACAATTGGATTAATTCGAGTCTTATTTTTCATTAGTCTCCATAATCATATGAATGTACCATTGTTCCCCGCAAAACCACAAGATAACATTTAATTCTCCTCAACATTTTGTTTGTACTAACCTTCTAAATTCTGCAACCATGTGTCCCAGATTCAAATACTTTCTTTAATCTTCATATCAGATAGAGTGATTTTTCATGTCTTTCAATGTTTGTATTTAGATATTACATTATTTTAGAGTTTAACATATGTCATCACTGGTACTCACCAAAATATCTGCATTAAAGATATCTACTCCCCGCTTCCCTGTTTTCCCTTGGTAACCACTAAATTGTTGTTTGTGTCCATGAGTCTCTGTTCATTTGTTTTGTTTGTTTGTTGCTTTTAGTTTTATATCCCACAGAGGAGCGAAATCATATGGTTCTCAACTTTTTCTGTCCAACTTATCTCACTTAGTATGATAATCACAAAATCCATCCATATAGTCACAAATGGCAATAGTTCATCTTTTCTTGTGGCTAACATTCCATTTTATATATGTACCACATATTTATCCAGTCATCTATCAAAATACACTTTTATTGTTTCCATGTCTTGGCCACCATGAATACTGCTTCAATGAACATCAGGGTACATATATCTTCACAGATAAATGTTTTTAAATTTTCGAGGTAGCCGGAAGAGTGATTGCCGGATCATATGGTAATTCTATTCTTAATTTTTTGAGGAAACTCTATACTGTTTTTTTTTTTTTGAAATCCAAGCTCTTTGATCATCCCCCAGAACCACTTATCACATCATTCCTTTAACATCGCATTTAATTGAACCATCATTTTTCTAGTTATTCAGGTTGAAAACTTTAAAATAATTTTTGATGCCTTTCTCCCTCTCTCACACCCACCATTTCATCTAAAGAAAATCCTATTGTCTCTTGTAAAAACATATCCAAAATGTAACCACTTCTCATCAGTTGCATCATATTTCACCTGGGTGAATGCAAGAGCCCTCACTTAAGTGACTCCCAACTTCTGCTTTGCTCCCCATCTATTCATTCTCAACTCAGCTGCTGAAGTGATTTTGCTAAAACAGAGATCTCTGTGTGTCATTTCCTTCCTCAAAACCCTCCATAGTCCTGTAATCGTACTATGAGAAAAAGCCAAAATACAAACTACAAGGGTTGGTCAGGCCCTAAAGTCTTGACCTGGCCTGATTTTACCTACTCCCATTCTCCCTCTTGCTTGCTCTCTTTCAGCAACACTGGCCTTTTGGATTTTCCACAAGCACTTCAAGAACGTTCCTGCCTCTGGGACTTGGCACTTGCTATTTTCTGTGGCTGAACTCTTCTTCAAAATATATTTATGTTTCACTCCTTCATCTCCTTCAACTCTTGAGTCAGGTCACCCTGTAGTTAAGACATTTCCAGGCTACTCTATCTAAAATCTGAAGCCCACTTCCAGTCTCTATGCTCCTGTGATTTTCTTTTTAGCAGTTATCACCATCATAATACAGTTTTTGCTCATGTGTTTTGTTTTTTGTCTCTCACACACTCATCCAATTAGAATACAAACCCCATTAAGGCAACAGTTTTTGTTTCTAATATCTCTATAGTAAATGCCATGTTATAAATCAATATTTGTTAGATGAATTTAATAAGAAATAATAACTAGAATCAGCCCTGTTTTTCTCACTAATGCCCTAATTGAACATATTTTTTAGCACTTTTTATGTGCTAGGACTTGAACCTAAGTATACAGTGCATTTTAGGATCTCTTAGGTTCTTGTGGAACAGGCATGAAAAAAAGATATAGTTCTATGTTATAAGAGGAAGGGAAAATCTGGATTTATACTCTCTAGTTTCAGCAGGAAAATATCTCACAGCCTTTAATCTTAATTTTGTTCTTCTAGCACTATGTTATAAAAGCAGTAGAGCAAACGACCAACTGGAAGAAGTTGTTTAGCTTGTTTTACAGAAGTGACCCAACTAAGAAGGAAAAAAAACATCAAGGCTATAATCTTTAGTTCTGTTTGAGATCTTAGTTATAAAATATACTCATCTTTCCATCCAATTCAGATGTTTTTTTATAAGGCAGGTCTCAATCCCTGACAAGTAGACATTCTGAGGAATTTTGGCACAGTTCTGAATTATGTATCTTCAGACTTAAAGTTCTGGCAATTCCTTTACATAAGCGGACTCTGAGAGTGTGGGAGATACAGAATGAGAATATGTTGGAAGCAATTTTTCTGTCTCTTTCATTTTCTTCTGAATCTGTCCACAGCCCAAGGATTCTGAGAAGTAACAAAATTGGCTGTTATGGGTTATGCTCACTTTCCCATTTCAACACCAGCAGTTTAAATCTCTTGAGCATGTTAAGATTTTTATTTGAGCTCAGGAATATTTTGATTCAAATATCTGTAGATATAAAAGAGACAAAAAATGCTCAGTTAAAAGGTATGACTGTATAAAGAAATCTTGGATTTGGGATTCTTAGTTACTGTTTTCTAGAGGTCTGTGGTTGGAATTTGTGGGTATATGTATATTTTGTTGCCAAGATTGGGATGATATGACCACAGTAACCAAAACTATGATGAAATTTCCATTTATGTGAGTAATGGTTGTACCCTGTCTAGCAGAAAAGGAAAAAATGCCTCAACAAATTCATCATTGTTATACTTTCTTGCCATAGTTTATTCTCTTCTACATTTCGCGGAAGTTCTTTAGGTCTTGTGGCTTCATCAATCATAAACTGCTTATTATTTCAGAATCATAAGAATATTTTTTAAAAAGGCCAATTAGTGCTTTTATTAATCTTACCAACAAAGGAAAACGGATATGAAATATTACTGATATGTACTGCAGCCATGACAGAAATCTCTCAAAGTATGTGATCATTGCCAGTGGAGCAGAACTTTTTAGGGGTAATGCAGTGCTATTTTTATATTTAATGAAGATAAGTCCGACAACAAATGTAAGGTACCTTTTTGTCAATTAAAGTAGTCCACCTGGGACATGAATCATCCCTTTGTCCATCATCTCCATGTCGTATACTCTCCCCTCCTGTCAGCCATTTAGCAGCCATCTTGCTTATCAGATGGCTATTGCGGTATCGCAGAGCTTGTGTTCAAATAACTTATTTTGTTTAATGATGCCACATTCATCTATTTTTGTTATAGTATATTGTTATAATTGTTCAATTTTGTATTAGTTATTGTTATTAATCTCTTACTGTACCTAATTAATAAATTAAGCTTTATTATAGTTATGTGTACAGAGAAAAAACCCCAGTATATATAGAGTTTGGTACTATCTGTAGTTTCAGGCATCTGCTGGGGGGTCTTGGAATGTATCTCTCACAGATAAGGAGGAACTGCTATACTATATGGTAGAATTTTGTAAGACTTTTTTATAGTGCTGTTCAGTTATTCAGTTACTCTCCCATTTGACAGTTTGTCTCAGAGAGAGTATATGCATACATACACATATATATGTAAACATGTACATACATTTACATTCATGTATGTATATTCGTATTTATGATAGATACAGACATTAAATTTTTATAAAGTATATACATAAACATAATGTCAACATATACATATATAACATATATACACATACATATACTATATATAATATTTTTATATTATATATAATCTCTGGACTATATGAAAATTCTCCAGATTTTCAAATTATTTTGTTTGGTGACTGTTTAGGTTTATTGGTAGAAGGATTATAAGTTAATGAATCATTGAGCATTCCTCTATTCTCATGAGAATATGATATTTTAATGCTATATAGTCACCAAAGCATGGTATATCCTCAAATGAGTTCACTGTTGCTACCTCTGTTACTGAGGTAAAAACACACTCTCCTAGGCAGAGACACAATAAATCAAGTCACTTATTTGGAGTTAAAGCAAACATCAGTCTTTAAACAGAGATGTTTTACTCAATATATAAATTGTTTAAAAATTGAAGTTTTCATGTAACTGCCCATTTAAGGACTCTAAGATGGTCCTTTGTTTTTGAAAAAAAAATTTATAAAGTATTAAACCCCTTTTACTCTCTTAGCAGGATACCTTTTCTCCGCTTAACAACAACAACAACAAACACATTTAAAACAATTGTATTTCCATTTGTCAGTCTGAGTCAGCTGAAATCTTTGGAGTTATCAACCTCTTTCAATAACCTGAGATAGCAGTTGCATAGTAGATAACTGGAAAGTAGTTTATTCTAACCTAATGACTCTCTGAAGCCTTTGGGATGGTTATATTTATTCTGATAGGTATAGACCTAACATACTCATGAAAAGAACAGGCTGTAATTCCAGGTAACTGGATAATTCCATATTCTTCTTGGTATAATTTGTAAATTTTAGATGCTATAGCTGTCTCCTTCCAATCAAAACCAGCACTCTAAAATCTTGCATTGCTCGACAATCATTTTTCTCTATAATTTCTTTATCACTGATATTTACTTAGGAACAGAAAAAATAATTTATTTAGACCAGAAAATATCAAACAACTATGATGGCTGTTTTATATGATCAAAATATTTTGTACACTCCCCACAAGATATTTATGATACTTTCAGTAGCCATTGGGTAACAAATGCATAATGACAAAAATCTATTATGCTTTAATAGTACATCATCTACATATGTTTAAAAATACATCTACATGCTTTTTATCTAGTCTGTTTGGGGTTCCAGAACCCTTTCAATAATTAGGATGCCTTTTCTTAGGTCTCTATGTTGAAGCATGAGAACCAGTGATTTAGAATGATTGATATCAGATGGGTGACATTTAGGTGTCCCAGGACCCAACTTACTTGATATTTGATCTATTTTCCAAAGAAATGTGATAGAGTGTGAAAATAAGAAAGACCTTCTCTGTCACCAATTGGTACATCATCTAATTGTTTTGTGGACTCATTTTCGACCAGAGACCTTTTGAAATAGGGAAATAGATGTGACTGATAGAGATAAAATAAGAAAATGTCAGATTCGAAGGGGATCTAAACAATCATGTAGCCCAATCTCCCTTTTTTAAAACTAATAATCCAAAGAGGTTAAGTATCTTTTTAAGGTCACACAAGTTGTTGATGGCAAAACCAGGCCTAAAATTGGATTATACAAAATATGAAAGCATCTTGAAATACAGCAAGTACTATATTAGTATCAGGTAATTCAGTTGCAGAATTATCCAGGAGATGGAGATGTGGAGACTAAAATTATCACACATCTTGCAGAATCATTGATTATAATGTAGTTTATGCACTTTTATGAGTACAACCATGTAACTTGGCATCGGAAGTGGAAAGGAAAGTAGATTGTGGTTGAATGAATGTTGAATTTGGGGTCAGAATTGCTCTAAGTCTCAGTGCTACCACCAACTGCATAGGTGACCTATGGCAAATCCCTTAAATATTCCTGACCCTCAATTTTTTTTTCTATAACAATAGGAATAATAATACATTCTCTGACTACCATTTAGGAAGGTTTGAGAGAGTCAAATTGATATTCGAAAACACTTTGTTAATCTGTATGCAATGTGAAGTAAAGACGTACAGGAGTCCCCTCTTATGTGTGGGGTAAATGTTCCAAGACACTTTAGTGGATGCCTGAAACCACAGATAGTACCAAACCCTATATACCCTATATATTTTATACATATATAATATATATATGTTTATATATATTTATATATGAATACATGTTTTTCTCTATACATATATACCTGTGATAAATTTTAACTTATAAATTAGGCACAGTAAGAGATTACCAACAATAAGCAATAATAAACAGTTATAACAATGTACTGTAATAAAAGCTATGTGAATCTGATCTCTCTCGATCTCTCTCATGACCAATCTGATAATTAAGACAACTACTAAGTGACTAACAGGAGGGGAACATCTTCAGTGCAGAGATACTGGATAAAGGGATGATTCATGTCCCAGGTGGGATAGAGCAGGAGAGATTTCAGTATGGTGTACAATTTAAAACTTATGAATTGTTTATTTCTGGAATTTTCCATTTAATATTTAGGACTGCCATTGACCATGGGTAACTGAAACCATGGAAAGCAGAACCATTTCTGTGCCATGCATTGTGCACCATCCTGAGAATACTGTACTGAACAAAATAGACAATGTCATACTTTAAGGATTTTTCATTCTGGTAAAATGACTACTTAGGCGTGGAATTATTTAACTTACCAGGAACATTCTTATTTATTGTCCTGCTTGAGCTTAACAATAACACTAGGCAGAAAGGATAGATCAAGTAATGGTAACAAGCAAACGACAGCTAACATTCCTAGTCCTTGAGTGTAAAAGAAGAATTTTAGGTTGTCAAAGTACAGCTATGTGGTGGTATAGAAAGACGGCCAAGATGGGGATGATGGGACCCATAACACTAAAAGCAAATGAAGCAGCTAGACATTCCTTTCTATGTGGCAAAAAGCATCTTAGAGTCATGTGATCATACTGAGCTCCTTTCAGTAGACACAAGATAGGTGGTTTTATCCTGATATTATAAATTGAGAAACAAAACCTTAAAATCACCATGTGACCTGCCCTCAGTGGCACTCCCAATGAGTAAAGAAGCAATGATTTGATTCCAGGACTCCCTGGCTCCAAAGCCTAGGTTATCTTCTTTGTACCAGGCTCCTCCCACCACACCAAGATACTGGCCACATCCAGGACGTGAAGCAGTGGCTTCAAGACTAAAAACAAAAAACTAAACTATTTCATTCAACAGCATTTCACCAACTCCTCTTTTTTTCTGATTCTACTATATCAATGAATGGTTTCTAAATTTTACCTAGCTCACCAGGCTTAAAATAAAAATAGATAAGGGTCAGGGGGGGCAAATATATGGTGACGGTAGGAGATCTGATTTTGGGTGGTGAACACACAGTGCCATTTACAGATAATGGATTATTGAATTGTACACTTGAAACCTATATAATTTTATTCATCAATGTCACCTCGATAAATTTACTTTAAAAAATCAAATTTGAATCATCCTTATTTGTCAGCCTATGTGAAATTAGTTGTCAGTTTCTGTCTGTTTCCCTTTCACAATGCTTTTTATTCTTGCTGCTTTTGCATGGTTTTAACCTGGCAAATTCTTCTAGTAATTGTTGCCAAAGCTCCAAACTAACAGTCCTGGCTTGGATCCCTCACCTGCCTGATTCATCTGTCTTAGTTTGTAACTCCACAGTAGCAGACCATGAGACAAGGCTTCAAGTGCTGGTAGTTTACTTGAAACATGATGCCCAGACACACCTGTCAGGAGAAGTGAGGCAGTAAAAGGAAGTCAGCCAAGAAACAATGTGTTATCAGGAAAGTGACTACTGTGGATAGCTTGAGTTCCTATGGGGGACCTAGGAACCAGTGCAGAACATTCACCTCAGAGTCATTCTGTCTGAGGGTCACAGGAGCTTCATTCATTCAGCTCCCATCCATCATTGGTTCAGGGCTACTTCCCAAGGCCTTTAAGTGTTAAGCTCTTTTTGTTTGTAGCGCAAGTGGAGAGAGCCAATCAGGCAGCCAGGGAAAGCCCTCAGACTAAAGAACCCAGGTCTGAAAATTAGAAATCAAGCCAGAGTGCATAGAAAAGTTACCAGCCAGGAGAATGTGTCTGGGACACTGACCACATATGTTCTCCCAGCCTTGTTTACAAAATAATTTTAGTGTGTCTGTGCTGGAGGAAGCTTCATTAGACTATTCATAGTAGGCCTTGTGACTTTCAATCTTCATGCCTTTTCTCATACTTTTCTTGAGTGTTATTTTCACCGATTTTCCCAAATCTACATAGTGAAAGGTTACCCCCTTTCTTCACGAAACATGTTACAGGCATTTGTGATTATACCCTATCTTACTTTCTATCATAGCTTGATATCTTTCACTGGCACAGGGTCCTGTGTATAACAGACTTAATAAATGCTTGTGTACTCATTGCCTGAATATATACCAACTGGTGAACTTTTCATTGCTCAAAGAAAACAGAAATTCTAAATATGTAACTTTTTGAAATTACTGCAAACAATTTGTTTCTAGCAATTAATCTGTAGTATCCAGTGAATAATAGCAATCAATTTGGTCAATTTAATATTTAGACTTCCAAGTAGCTTTCCATTATGAAGATTTGACAACTGAAACTTTTTAGAGTACAATAATTTTTAGTCTGCGTATGTTTTCTGTTGCTGCTGTATCAAATTACCACAAACTTAGTGGCTTAAACAATGCAAATTTATTATAGTTCTGGAAATCAGCTGTTCAAAATGGATCATACTGGGCTGAAATAAAAATGTCAGCATTTCTTTCTGGCGGTTCTAGGGGAAAATCTGCTTTTCTGCCTTTTCCAAATTCTAGAGGCTGCCTATCTATATTCCTTGGCTCTTGGTACCCTTCCAGCTTTAAAGCCAGCAATGACCTAGTTAAGTCTTTCTCACATTGCATCTCTCTGACACTGACTCTTCTGCCTCCCTCTTCCACATTTAAGCTCATTGTCATTACTTTGGGCCCACTTGGATAATCTAGGCTTATCTCCACATGCTAAAGTCAGTTTATTAGCCACCCTAATTCTGTCTGCTATCTTAATTCCCTTTGCCAGGTAAAGTAACATATTCACAGGTTCAGGAGGTGAGGATGTGGACCTCTTTGGGAAGACATTATTCTGCTTACCACATTGGGGATGTCACAGTTTTTTTCCCCTAACTCAATAAAATAATCCTATTTGTTTGAATTTGTTTGGTAAAACATTTTAGATGTAATCTGAAAGACTTTGATGCTAGAGATCGAGTTTTGGTTTCAACAAATGAAGTCTCATGTATCATAAAACGATATGGATATTTCATTTTGAAAGTTAAAAGTTAATTTAGAAAATTAGAACTTCTGTGTGTATGCAAAATAATTTCGCTACTTAAGGTTCAAGTATTGGCCTACTTTCAGCATTTCCAAAATAAACTTGTCATTTGTGTCATTGTCATGGCAGATTATAAAGTAAATTACTTATACTGACTACATAGAGAAAATTAAGCAGTTTCACTTATGGAAATCTGTCACAGAGTGTGGGTATTACATTTGTACTTGATTCCAGGAGTGGTTAAAAGACATTAGAAGGATATACTGTTTATCATTCGACTAGTACCTTACACAGTAGTCCAGAAATTGAATCATAATACAAACATGTAAACTGAACACAAGAAGGAAACGTACACTATAGAACAATTAGGAAACTTGAAAACCATCTCCCATGAGCTCTTTGCTTTACTTGGGAAGTAGTTGCCGTTAACAGAAACAGCACTTGTTAGGCCTTGCATGCTCATAATCCACATCTTTTAGAGATTTATTTTCTGGGATCTCTTTTTGTACTCCCTTTTCCAAGGCCTTACACATATGCATTTCCTGTGGTACCCAATTGGGTCTTCATCTCCCAGTTGTTTATGATTTGGACATTCCTAGATATCTCAAGAATGGCTAGTTGGTGACTTCTTACCCCAGTTGCTTTTTTTTCTCATTTCTTGGAATCAAAAATGTCATCAGTTAATCTGAAAAATATTCCATGGAAAGAGTGCTTACTACTACTTGCCTTTCAGAGAAGTATAGTTGTAAAATGATTAAGCTTAGATTTAAGCCAAAAAGATTGAAACTTAAAGAGTAATATTAGTGTGTTTTTGTCTTCAATGTAGCCATTTTGAGAAGACAAATACTTATCCCAGTGATCCTAACCTTAATGTAATATCTTTAACCAAATCTACCTGTTGCTCACCTACTTAATGCCAAAAATTTTTGCCCATTTTATAAATTCTGTCAATATTTATAGCAATCTTAAATGCTTTCTGAGATGAGCTATGCTGTAAAAACACATATATGTAAGATAAAATCCACTTTTAGTTGACAAAGACCTCAAAAATTTTGTTCAGTTGAAGTTAACTGAATAAGGCATCTTTGTACTTATACATCTCTATGCCTTGGACCCTTTATAGTGAAAGTACAATTGTTGTGTTAAATCCATTCTTCCAAGACTGGCTAAAAGCCCAATTTAACAGAAGCCCTCAGGTGCATAAATTGTTCATTAACTGCCTTTGTTAGAAACACCATTCATACAACAACATGTCCACCCAAAATACCCAGAAGCGGAAGGCTTTACTGATGCTGATTTTCGAGTTTTAAAAAATTGTGGAGATTTCTTACTAGAATTTGGAATAGCAATCTACCTCATGAGTCTTTTATTTAAATATGAGTCTTTTTCAAATACAAATACACCTTGAATATAGTAATTTTCAAATATATATATATATATACTTTCAGGTAGATTTAAGGTTTTTGCAAGCAAGAATGTTGTTACATTCTACCCTCACTCTAACATGAAATTAGTAGTTAGTAGGTCAAAGCACATATTGTATTTCTAGCCTCTTTATAAGTAATTTTATTTTTTTTCTTTTCCTAATATTTATTAGCATTATAATATGATTAGCAAGTTATTAATTTAATTATATATCAATAACCCCTGGTCTGTCTGACTACAAAGACGGATATAAATTTTTTGTGTGCACTGCACTGCTTGTAATTTTCCATAAGCCTTGCACAGTATACTCTGTTGAGTTGAAGCATGTTTAGAGTGGAGATATGACAGTAAATGAGATAGGAATGAGGAAATGGTTATTACGACCCATATTGAGGTATCTTCTTAGAACCAAAGACAGACTCAGAAGGCTATCAGAGGCCACAGTTAATATTATATTCACTTAGAAGGATGTAAAACAGGAACTAACATCAAGTGCCATTCTCCCTTGAGAGTTTGTCCTAACAGCAGTCTATGTAGCAGCCATCATGGCCATCTGAGATGGTTGTTTTAACCAGCCCTTCCCTTCACTTTGTATATCATGGAAGAAGAATTGGGCACATATGGGAATTATCCAGGCTAAAAGTCTCATTCTGCTTAGCCAATATCCATTGTATCAAATTTTTAGTCAGCCTCTGGGAACAGGCCAGGTTACAAGTCATCGCACACAGGGAAATACAAAGATATGATGTTCAGATCAGGAATTTATAGTTCATTTATAGTTTCTTCTAGTCAAGGAGATTTACCAGTGAGGATTTGTTTTTTAACCATAATTATGTGGCATTATAACATATTTGATATACCACCTTTATCTGTTTCCAGAGAATCAGAGCTGGAAATTTAGCCAAATGTCAAATTTTAATGCAGAAGGTCAAAAGGTTTTGGTAACCCTTGACCCAAAATAATTAAAGAATGGGGTTCTTGAAAAGGAGATTTTGGGATTAGTTCTATCATTAGGAATGACAAGATTTTGATTCAACCTCAAAACTTGATGGCCGAGATGGTGTGGAGGGTCAAGATCTTTTGTGTTGAAGAGATAAAAGAACGGAGAGGCTAGGGTGTGAGATAGTACCTTTGTGTATGTTGAAATAACTGAAATATGGATGGATGAATGGGACAGTGACTCAAGCTCTAGAACTCCTACTAAAGGGGAAGGAGATCTGCAGATGACTATAACTTTGAGGAATGGTGGGTGATGGGATCCAATGGCATGAGCTCCAAATGAGCTGAGTTTTTTGGAGGAAGAAGACAATTCAGTTGGAAGAAGAAATTGGAAGCAAGGAAAACACCTACTCTCTTTTCAGTTTTTAATCTTTATTCTTATAATTTGCTTAAGTGTTCTGAAATATTCAAATAAATCTATTTAATATTAAGAAAAAACACAATTTACGAATGGATTTTTAATTGTTGCCATGTTTGTGTGTGTGTGCCCAATACCAATTCTGCAGATCTGTTGTGAGTGTAACTAGGATTTGTAATAAATGAAAACAAGAACAAGCATACTGCTTGTGTTAATATAGAATAATATGTTAGTATAGGGAATGTTAATAAATGTTAATATAGGGATTAACATGGTACAGCTTTGTCAGCGGATTATTATTTGGGGGGATGTTTTTGATAACATAGCAGATATGGATCTGAATTCTAATCTTCCATTAATTATCTGTATGATCTTGAGCAAATTAGTTTCCTTCACTACACCTTAGATTTATTTCCTAAGAAATTAGTACACCAGCGTTACCTACTCATAGATTTGTAGTCAGGGTTAAAGATATAGTCCACATGAAGAGTTTACCACAGTGCCTGGTATAGTAAATGCTTACAAGGGTTAGCTCTCATTGTTATTATTGTAATTATGTTAGATTGCATTTTTAAAGAAAAATATAATTCCCTTAGTAGGTTACTGTGAAGAGATAAAATAATGTCAAGAAGGTTATGTGTTCAGTGATTTTCTGAAATGAAAGATATATAATAATGGCCAGAGTTTCTTGTGGTAAAAGAAAGAAAAAATGATTAAAAGCAGAAAATTTCTGCCCTTGACTTTAATTTCTTACTTTGACCCTGATTTTTTTGGTTCTTTAGCATGACCCTAAGAGATTCTTTCCTTATTTCATTAACAATGCTACACTTTTAAACACATTTCTGCCTCCCTCCCTTTCTTAACTCCCACTCTAAAGAACTCTAGGGTATATTTCTTGCAAACACTTACACTTTGTCTTATTATAGGAAAACACAGGAAAGGACAGCTTGTGTCCCAAACTCAATTCTGAGTCACCGCAAAATGATTCTGATTGCTGAGTACATTAGGATTTACCTCATCTATCAGTTAGCCAGCATTGATCTTTGTTTAGAAAATACGCACTTTTAATTTGGTAGTGATATTTAGCAACATTGCAATCTGTAGTGCCAATGTTTATGGGGAAAAAAAATCCTCCAAATGGTGCTTAAAGGAGCCTCATCACACTTGGCATACATCTTTTAGAAATCTGT
This sequence comes from Rousettus aegyptiacus, assembly GCF_014176215.1. Classification (NCBI taxonomy): domain Eukaryota; kingdom Metazoa; phylum Chordata; class Mammalia; order Chiroptera; family Pteropodidae; genus Rousettus; species Rousettus aegyptiacus. The sequence goes on from NW_023416312.1 coordinate 14,838,505, forward strand.
TTTTCTATTGCTCTTTCATTTCAAAAATGCCTATATCAGAGAATGAGCACCATCTTCTACTATCTTGGCATCTCAGATAAGTCACTTAATCTCTCAGTTCATTTTTTCATCTGTAACAAGAGAATAAAAGTCTCTGCTTCACAGAATTATGCTCAGGATTTTAACTAATAATACATTGTGAAATGCTTCTAATTTAGTCCCTCCCAAAAGTTTATCTGTTTTAGTTACTTAACCACTAAAATTAAAGTTGGAATTGGTAAAATCAATGAAGTGAACATTACTAGTTTTCACTGGATAAGTTCACATGTGGCATGTCTACATTCTATAATTCAATTTACATGAAAATCATTTTTAACTCTCCTCTACTAGTATTCACTAGTATTTGTGGCACAGTGCACATAATTTTTATCAGACATGGCTAAGTGCATTATATAAAAGATGCATTATTTACCAGACCAAAGGTCAATGTGTTCATAATTTAATATGCCAAGGGTCAGACAGTCTAGAAATGTCTGCGAATTTCTGACGTGACGTATATTTCTGAAATAAAACTGCCGTTATATAATTGATAGCGCATCAACTGGGCAGCCAAGCATACTTATAAGATTTACATGGCATAGCTCATCAGTGAGGCTCTCCATAAATCTACTCTAGGACAAATTTCCAAATTCCATTTTTAAGTACATCAGCATTCTTTTCCAAGTCTTTTCATAAGTCTTTCTCAAAGAAATTATCACAGTATTGCTCTTGGGACCAAATGTCCTTATGTGGTAGAATATTACATTTTCCAAAAGATTGCTTATTAATTTGGTCAGTAGGAACTGTGTGAAATATATTTTTTATTTGGTCTTTGCATGGAATCATTTTTCTATTTTAGCTTTCTTTGATATGTTCATAACAAAACTACTGTCATCTTTATAGTGAGGTAGAGGTGAAAGTAACTCTACTGTGATATGAATACTGCATCTTATTATTTTAATGAATAATATAAAATTTGTTCATTAGCTATGTCACTTCTATTCTGATTTAACGATAGATGATTTTTATGTTTTTTAAATTATAATTTTATGTTCTGTTAAAGTATCTTTAGGCATTATGAATAGGTTTCTTAATTTTACTAAACTGATAGTAGTAATATATTTATGATAATACTCATAATAATAGCTATCAATTTCTTAATGGTACTATTTCTAAGCACTAAGCTAGAACTATGATTTATATACATGATTTCATATAATCATCAAATAATTCTACAAAGTCAATATTATCTCATTTTATAAAAAACAAATCCTAAGGCTAAGCTAGGAGACCAAATTTTCACTATAAATCTTGTAATGAGTGTATTCATTGTTTTATTTATCTGTTCGATAAATGTTTATGGAGTGTCTACTACGTACCATCAGCTATGCTGTGAATAGAGCATTTAATGAGATAGACACTGCCCCTGCTTTTGGAGAGCATTTAGTCCATGAGAAAATTTAAAAGTTAGCCAAGACATTACAAAGACATGTGATGAGTGAATTGATAAGGGAAGTGAAAGTTACAATGTGAGTATACAGCAGGGAGACCTAGACTGGGAGGAGAGAAGGCAGGGACAGCCTTTTCAGGAAAGACTTAATCATATCAATGAAGGTACTTAAGTGTAGCTATGGAGTTATACGATTAGCTAGTCATGATGCAGGAGAGAAAATCCTATACAGAGAACTCTAAGTCTTAGGAATTTTTAACCTATATTCCAAGAGCATATTGAATTATAGAAAGGCTTTGTTCAAGATAGGAATCATAATCTGGGAAACAGTCTTAAATTGTAGCATTCCCACTACCTGATGTTAATTGAGGCTAATATATTTTGAATAAATATTTCCCATTTCTGGCTTAAAACGACTTACCCAGTTGATTTCACAAACATCTCTAGGCTTACCTTTTATTTAATGAGCAAATAAAAATGCTAATGTTTTCCTAAATGCTTTGGAGTAGGTTTCTCCTAAACTTGGAAACTTTTATCTGATAAAGAAATCAAGAAGCCTTCCCTGCATCAAATAGTCTTATTCATGCTGTAATGAAGTCGGTTGTAAAATTTCAGTGTAGTTCACGAATATCTGTTTAATTCTGCAGAAGACCATGTGCTTGGTGTATCATGTAGTGTTCTCCAAACATTTTTGATCATGCAATCATGTAAGTCAAAATATTTTTGAACAAACATCCCAATAGATATATATTTGTCTATTAACAAGGAATTTGTATATATTATTATTACATAACACACATTAAATATCTAAGTAACAATGGGCTAAAAATAAATAGGAAGAAAAGTTGTATATTTTCTTCTCATGGCCCAAATGACCAAGTCTTGGATATCACTGGGGAATGGGCACTTGTTTTGCATGCCATCACATTGGGAGAGACCAAGATGAATGATCTGTTCATGTCTACCTTCAAGGAGGTAACAAGACGCTGTGGTATATATATACGATAAAATATTATTCAACCATAAGAAAAGATGAAATACTGCCATTCATGACAGTGTGGATGGATCTTGAGATTATCATGCTAAGCAAAATAAGTCAGGCAGAAAAGACTGAGAACTGTATGATTTCACTTATATGTGGGATATAAAACTGAAAGTAACAAACGAACATGACAAAAGAACAAAAACTCAGACACAGACAACAGTTTAGTGGTTACCAGAGAGAAAGGAGAGTAGGAGGGAGGTAGATGTTGATAAAGGGAGTCCAATATAAGGTGAGAGATGGAAATTTAACTTTGAGTTGTGAATACAAAATGCAGTAAACATATGATGTATTATTGAATCGTACATTTGAAATCTATACAATTTTATTGAGCAATGTCACCCTAATAAATTTAATTAATTTTTTTAAAATAAGGATGGTAAAATGACAAGTTCACCAAAGCAGAATGCTATGCTCTGTGATATTTAAAGTCAGACTGGTGTGGTTCAAAGTGAGAAAGGTGTTTTCAGAACTAATTTAGTTGTATATTGAGGCCAAAGAAAGGTGGGTAATGGGCAATAAAGACTGAAAGGCAGTGTGGCAATGCTTTAGAGTAGCACTTCTCAAAATTCAATGTGTTTGCAAGACCATTAGAGACATGGGCTGGGACCTGGAGTCTGTATTTCTAACATGCTCCAGGTGATGCTGGTATTGTTGGCAGGCAGACCACACTTTGAGTATCAAGGCTTTAGAATTTCATGTCTAAAGTAAGGCATTCCATACTTAATTTGATAGGTAGTAGGCTGCTTCTAAAAGTGTTCCAACCAGAGGTAACGTGATCAAGTTGCACTCTAGGCAAATTTGTTTACCAAGAATTCATAGATTGGAAAGGAGCAGTCTGAGATGAGGGAAAGAGATAATGCTGGAGGCAATTACAATGGTTTAAGTAAGAGGTAATTAATAACTCTTCTGAACTAGGACACTGGTAATGGAGACAGGAAGGAGAAGATAGAATTGAAGGACATGGCAGAGATAGAATCAATCAGAGAGATAACATACTAACATAGGTATAATATGTAAAACGAATTAAATTGAGGGCTAGAGAAACTAATGAAAATCTGACCTTTCTGTTCATCTAGTAATTTGGAAATTTAAATTTTCATAAATTTGAATACATATGCATAAATCATGTGTTCAGCTAATCATGGGGAAAATTTCTGGTAGAAAAGATCACAAATAAAATAAAAATGCTGAAAATGGACAACTGATTTTCAATGTGTTTATCTTCTTCTCTAATATTTATTTCCAGAAAGGATCACATGTTCTGGCAGTATATGTCCAAACAGATTCCAATAAATATCAATGATTGTAAATAATGCTTTACCTATATCGAGCAAACATTTTCTGTTCATCCGCTTCCAGGTTATAAACAACACCAACAACATTAATGTCTACATAAAAAGTTCTGAAATTTTTGAAGCATAAAGAAGGTGGAGGTGACAGGAAATAATGGATTTTCATTATAGGCTCTTAATTTCCATGGCTCTTTGGCCACTTCTTCCTTTGTGACCTGACTTTATGCTGCACACACTATCAATCAGAGACCATCACATTCATTTTACTTGTGTGTGTCTATGTCTGCTAATTTCCTCGTGAGCCAAGACTGTCTTACTCATTTTGTATCCCTAGATCCCTGCACAGATGATGAATAAACTGATTTTCGCTGATGAGTGAATTATTCCAGAACCTAACAGATTCCCTTAGAAATGAATGAATGAATGAATGAACAAATGAGTGAAAGAACGAATGTTGACATAGCACTCAGAATGGCCATTTCCAGATTCTGTTTTCTTGATTGCTAAATAAGTACCAATCTTGTTCAACCCAAAGTATACAATCAATAGTTTACTCATTCATGTCCACGTGTTAGAAGTGGCTTTCATATTATATAGTGACTTTGAAATCAGAAGGCGAAATCTAAATTTTATTTATTATAGGTCAATGATTAATGTGCTTTGCATCATAGTCTAGTTTAAATATGTTACATTTCTTAACACATTAAATTAATTTACCGTGTTTTCACTCAGACTTTTCATCATCCCTTTAAGCTTACCTTTCAAAAAATAGTTTAATTATACTCCATTATTGTTGTGCATGTGTGTTAGTAAAAACATTAACCTTTTTGGTGGGTATTTTGTTACTATCTTCACTAGTACAATGTGGGAATCTTTCAAAGTGAGTATAAACATAGTTGGACAAAGGACTGTAGCCATCAGTTCTTTTTGCATTGTGCATGCACATCCTCTGACTTGTGATTGTAACTGTGGATCACCAGAAAATACAATTTTAAACTAGCAACTGACCTATAGTTTTTGCTGAAAAGTGCCTTACCTTCAGATTGGTTTCTGTATCATGTTAGTTACTCAGGCTGCTATAGTGCTTCCAGATTTTTGAGAATTCTAGTACATCGTTTTAAGTTAATTTTCACTATTTAAAAAAAGTTTATATTTTCAAGAACATAGATATGGGCAGAATCTTGGAGACCATCTAGTTCAGCAGTCCCCAACCTTTTTGGCACCAGGGACCGGTGCGCCTATGAGAATCTAATGCCTGATGATCTGAGGTGGAGCTGAGTCGGTGATGCTAGCGCTGGGGAACGGCTGCAAATACTCCTGATCTAGTTTAATTCTTTTGTGGTAAGGAGTATAAAATCAAAACTTATATTGGTTAAGTCACTTTGTAAAGGATACGTAGCTGGCCATTGACAAAAAACAAGTAAAAATGGACCCCCCCTCCCCAAATTTCTAGCACAAGGATTTTCTCTTCTGCTGTACTATATCAATAAATAATTTTATTATTTCCCTGTGACCAGCAGAGAAGCTATGGTTAATGTTCAAGGCTAATTCATAGTTAATATTCATTGGATCTATTGGAAACCTAGATGTGATCAAAGCAAAAGCTATTTCAAAAAAGTACTTCCTATATGACACCATATGTCTTAAATTTGTACTGGAATCTTTTCCAGTTTACTGGTGTTCTAAAAGACTTACCAAATTTCTAGATTCATTTTCTAAGCTTTGTCAATAAGGGCAATGTTTAGTCATGTGATACTTTAGTTCAAAATTTTATCACCACACATTGTTTATATATGAAAATAACTTTGAATCTACATAGGGATTTTACTGTTCAGTTCACCATGAGTGTTTATTGATCTACACATTCTAAAAATTGGTTTATTATCTGTACTGTAATGTGTTTTTATGCTAAAGAGCAGTCATTGGTGTGTAGAGTATAATTTCTGTTAACACTCATAGTGTATGGCATTTCACAGGGTAATGGTAGTTAATGTAAGGCCAGTGTATTTGGGTTTTTAATATCTTCATTCTTGGCAGTAATACATTGAATGATGCAACCTTTTGCACAATTTATTTTATTCCATTTCCAAAGAAGGTTATCATGCAATATGTCATTGACTTTATTAATTCTACCTACTTACTGTAATAAACTTAGTGACTTGAGGAACCCAGAATCTCTTAAGTCTGTTTTGAATCTCTACTCTCCATTTCCACTGCCAACAACCTACCTCAAACCACCATCACCTGAACAATTGTAACTGCATCCACTCTTACCCTTTGGAGTCCATTTGGTACTCAGAGTTCAAGCCTGTGCTGTCAAAATACAAATCTGCTCCAGTAGCTCTATGGCCTAAAATCATTCAGTAACTTCCCATTGCTTCAAAATCCTTACTATGTCCAGGGGATCCCTGGCTTTTTGTTCTTCTTCTCCCATGTTCATCCCATCCATTTCTCTGCTTACTTTCTCAACTTGTACCCTCCATGAAAGCACATGCCTTGGCTTTGTCATCTCAGTGCCCTTACTGAACATGCTCTTTACTCTATCTACAAAATATTTGTGGAAAATTTAGTGGCATTGCTTCAGGCAGTTATCCCCTTTTTATGTATGAATTCTAAGATTTAGTGTCACTTTCTTAGAAAAGCCTTTTCTCACTTGAAAAAGTAGGTTAGAACTTTCTGTCACATACCTACTCACACTGTGCAGCTCTGCATTGTAGCAGCAGTCATAATTAATTAATAATTAATTAATTGTGTAATTGTGATTTTATTTAATTTATATATTTATTTTATGCTAAATAAGGTCACATGACCTTTGTTCACCATTGTATTATGAGAACCTGCCATTGGATTCTCAATAACATTTGTTCCGCCAGTGTTTATTAAAGCTCAATTTCCTATTAGACTTGATAAACTTGAGATTTATAAATACATTATAGGAGAGTGATCTTCAAAGTGGTATTTTGAATTTCAAGGGACCCCCAAAAATAACTTATTTAAAAAAATATTGGAATACCTCTTTATTTTATCATTAAAAAATGATGATGCCTATTTTATACTTTACAGATATATTGACAGAGCATTTTAGGTTTATAATTTACAGAAAGAAATGGAGAGAGTGAATAGGTACTCTCTGTTTTCTTTCTCTTTCTTTCCTTTCTCCATCTTTTCTTCCTTTCTTTTTATTTTTTTCTTTTTTTAACCTAAAAAAATAGCCAAAAAGTCTGTACAGTACTGATAAAGAAGAGCTTGATTTGTTTTTTGCTTAATAACATTCACCCTTTATTGAATAAAAATAGATGGGCATGGCTTTTAAATTACATTTTCTGGCCTAAATTTCTACCCCATAATTTAAAAAAATGATGTGTTATAATTAATTAGAAAAAACATTTATTTTGCCTCCCAAATAAAGGGTAGTGGACAAAACCATAACAGTCTTATAATAAAGACAATAAAGTTGATAGTGTTGTGAAATTGTGTTATTCTTATTTTTGCTTTGGTGTCTTTCCTAATCAATGCTTTTTAAGCCAGCTGCTACAAATATTTAATATACGGTGAATAGAAGATCTTTTACATGAAACGTCAACCTTCGCACCTTGGCTACATTATCAAGTAGAGTAAAATGAAATAGACCAAGAAATTAATGGCAAATATCCAAATGGATTATTAGATGTAATGGCACAAATTTATTGAAATATCACATGTGCCTCCAATCTTTTAATCAAAGTATTTAGCAGAGATTGGTTTTGGCTGCTTTTCTACTCCTGTGATTTTTTTTTCTTTTTAATTTTTAATGGATTCTTTAGGCATTGTCTTAATCTGTAGTCATTTCCTCACTATAGAAGTTGTTTTACTCTCACTTTCTTGTGTCACTGTGTTTTAAACAAGAGAAAGCCATCTGTAAAGATAATAAAATTATATTTGCCCGACATTTGTAAATTAGAGTTTGAGGACTTTCTTAAATACAATTAAAGCCAAAAGTTCAAGTGAAAAGAAAAAAGAAAAATTATCAGAAAAAAATAATAAATCTTGAATGACTCTATATTGAAAGAATTGGTGATCATTTCATTAAAAAATCAATTTTAATCTCCCCGGCAGGACCTAATTTAATTTCTTACCATAGTTTCTAAAAGGATATTCATTGTTGCCTCCCTTAATTTTAATGAAAACAATTATCAAATCTCTCTATTATGTGGAAACTGAGTAAATAAACTGGATCATACCTCGAAAACATTATCAGGGGTCCCAAAGTTTCACTAGTAGAATTTTACATATTTAAATGAAGCAATAAAGAGGAAGAAAATATGTAACAATATAATTATATTTAATATCTATGTGTGGTTCATAAAAAATCCAATGTCACTGTCACCCCTATAATAATATTTGTTAAACTATAAAAGAAACAATATAAATTAGTCTTAGGGAGTTCTTCTTATATAACACAGGTTGCAGTTCAAACCATCTTTTCCATACAACAGGAAGCAACTATCTTACTAGAAAATGGAAATTCATAAGGAATATGCTAAATTTATACCCTAATATTAGTAATAGAACAAAATTCTGTACAGATTACATATAATTTAACAATTTATTGGACAATGCTAACTCTTAGATGAAAATACAATATTTTACATTATGGATATTTATTGCTTTTTTATTTTATCAACAATGATCTTTTCTTCGTTGCTGTCAACTTATTGCAAAATTCTTCTTTCCAAAATATTTCTGAAGTTCAATTCATGTAGAAATTATTTCTCCTAGGAATACATGCCTCCACGAAAATAGCCAATGTTTCTTGGAGTTTTCCCATCCAGTATCCCACAGTACCTTCCTTATCTCACAAGAAAAATACTAGACATCATTTGTGCATCTTCTTATTCATCAGAAAGACAGGGAATAGATATGTTTTCTAGGATTGCTGTGGGAATTTGACAAAGACTAGATATGAAATTGAAAGTTGGTGTTCAAGCTGACTTGGAACAGTGTTTTCTCTTTTTCAGTTTAGAAGTTTAATATAACTATATGAATTTGGATTATAGAAACCTTCCCAGTGTTGCTTGATGAATAGGTTAGAAGCACCCTTTACTAGAGAAATGGAAAATATAATTAGTGAATATGTAACATATATGCAGAAGTGATTGGTATACAATGTATATAGCAATTTAAGATATTAAATCAAAAAGTCACTATAAATTATGAAGAAGAAATGCATAACATTTCAACCTCTTGATAAAATTTCTTTGAAGTCAGTATGACCATATAATTACTTTTGGAATTAGAGATATACATTTTATTTTTATTTGAACTCAGACAATTTCAGGGAAATGCCGTTATTAAAAAAGTGGCTTATGTCTCTAGCCATTGTACTAGATGCTTTCAGAACACAGAAATGTAGGTGCTTATTAAGTCAATCATGAGAAACTACATTTAATGAAGTATCACCATGACGTGAATTTTGTTGGTTTAATTCCTGTTACTAAATGTTTCATCTATTATATTGAAGTCATAGGGTAAAATTGAAAGAAGATGAATCCTGGAATTAAAAATGCAATTTTGTGTGAATGACCTGAATTACCCTGGGATTAATTTTTTTACATGTAAATTGGGTGTTAGACTTTCTAATTTCCCAGAAAGGGATAGGAATGGTCTTATGATTATTTCATAAAGTCAAAAAATAGAAATCATCATGAACCACAATATCTAGATAATTCAAAATTCTAATATAAAATCAGTTCAGTTGCTTTTATGTGAGTATGAACAAAAGAACAAAAAAGCATTTTTTAAGGCAAATGAAATTTCTGAAAACTGTGAAGATAAAGCCTATAACTACAAGTGAGCACTATCAAAAATTATGCAATGCATAAATAGAAGTAAAGTTAGTTAAAATTTGGGAAATACAGTGTCCAATCAGAAATTTATTAAGCATGCAAAATTAAGAGTGTAGACATAGAAAAATAACTGTCTAAGGGCAAACTAAATATCATGTCTGTTTCTAAATGTCAGTTCAAATGCAAAATAGAAGGAGAGAAGAAAAGAACATTTATTTTGCTTTCAGTGTAACACCACATGCTTTGGAATATTCATTGTGGATAAAATTGGTACTTCCTAACTGAGAGAAGGTGAATTTTTGTCAAATAGTGCTTTTCAGGTTGTTTTAAGTTTCCTACAAAATTGAAAATAATGATTTATTTTGCCAATAATAACCTCAATATATGCTTAATAAGGTTTTTTGAATTATTTAACTGGTTTGACTAAATTCAGATTAATAGCATACATGTAGTTCCTTTCTGCATCAGGAAAATTACTACATTCTCTTTTCCAAAGTTTAAGTTAGCTGTATGACTGAAGTTTTTCAAATTTAAAGTTTCTTTACTGATAGTTTCCTTCACTGTGCAGAAGCTTTTTAGTTTGATGTAGCCCCATTTATTTATTTTTGCATTTGTTGTCCTTGCCTTTAGAGTCAGAATCAAGAAATCATCCCCAAAATGTATGTGAAGGAGTTTACTTCCTACATTTTCTCCAGGAATTGTATGATTTCGGGTCTTATATTCAAGTCTTTAATTTATTTTAAGTTATTTTTTGTGTGTGGTGTGAGATAGTGGTCCAGTTTCATTCTTCTCCACGTGAGTTTTGTTTTCTCACCACCATTATTGAAGAGACTGTCATTTTCTATTGTATGTTCTTGTCTCCTTTGTCATAAATTAATTGGCCATATATACATAGGTTTATTCCCGGGCTTTTTCTATTCTGTTTCATTGATCTATGTGTGTGTTTTCATGCCAATACCATACTGTTTTGATTACTTGGAGTGGGCAAAATGTGTGAAGAGGATCAATTATATGGAGCTGAGTGGTACCTAGACTTAATGTGGTGATCACTTTGCAGTATATACAAATATCAAATTATTAAGTTGTACACTTGAAACTAATTTAGTGCTTTATGCCAATAGAGAAAAGTTTCTTTAATACTATATAGATATAGCTAAAGCCTAGTTACAGAATTTGTTTGTAAAGGGAATTTTGTGATCCCAGACTATATCCATGGTTTTCAGGTCATTGCTTTAAGCATTTATTCTCAAAATATGGTTCCAGTACCAGCAGCAATAGAATCACCTGGAACTTGTTAGTGATGCAAATTCTTATTTTCCTTTAGGTGGTTCTAATGCGTACAAAAAATATATCCAGTTCATATCTGGCACTTTAATGCCGTACAATAGTACTGACAGCAATAAAACAAAACTTGTGAGGTGAGACCCGTTATCAGAGAAGAGTAATGAGTCTTGTGTGACAAACAGCGAATAAGGCAAGAGTTAAGGAATCATGTTAAGAATCCTTGGCATCATTGGAAGATTACTAGATAATTTTTTTTTTCAGGAACTCATTAAACAATGGATAATCAGGACCAAGTGTGGAGACATTGAAAGAAGAACTGGTGGATTTAACATGGCAACGTGTATTTGACTACAAGCTGAGGAGGGAAATTGTGGTTTTCCCATCAATTTCATATTCCTTGCAGAGCAATGAGGTCTTGGGCTTGCTGGTAAACCCAACAAAAGCTTGAGATTACTTTTATCCAAATAGAGTGATGCTCTCAAATTCCAGGGTACTTAGTTATTCCCTGAGTAATTATTTCAAACGGATATTCCTGAACCATTTCCTCATAGATTGTGATTTAAGAAGTCTAAGGATCATACTTACAAAAAACCGTGCTAAAGTATCATAGCTAGGCAGAAGTTTTACTCAGTTGCCCTGTTCAAATCAGGATTATTGGTTGTGTTAGAAGACATCGAATTACAAAATAAATGAGAAATATAAGTATTCAAATAAAATACTCTTGAGAAAGCTCTTTGTTTTGGGAATCCACATATATGGTGAATTCTTTTTGTCAATTTCTAGTATCACCCACTTAATGAACTAAACAGAAGATGTACCTAAGGACTTTCTGTATTGTTAATAATGAATGAATTGCTGGCCCCCATGCTTTTCTAGTGTTCTGTTTTATGAAGAGAACAAAATACTCATACATTTATGGTCTAGTAGCTACCTTAAGTGAAGTCTTTTCTCGATTAATCTGTTTTATTTTTGATTGATCTAATTGCATTCTTCTTATCTTTGCTAATGGTGATTATAATACCACTCTATTGTAAACTTGCTCAAGCGGCCCAGAAGCTGAGGCTGCTTCAGTTATCATTTTCAAGCTATGAGAATAAACTGGTGGTGGAGAGATATACTGCAAGTTTGGAACTCTAATGACATATACTATGTTTACTAAATGGTTTTGGCATGGCCGACAGTAACCATTAACTTGTGATGTGACTCGGAGCCAATGGGGAAAATATACCAAAAAGAAAAATTGAAATATATTACAGTTTTATTTTTAAATGCATGTGATTTTTAGATTTAATCGCCTTGTTTATGAAGACATTGCTAATTTATAGAACATACCAAATGAAAGCTTCTGAGTTATAATAAAACATAATAACCATGTTTACATGGGGAGGTGACAGTTGATGGTTTTATTTAATATTTTACTATCATTCAAAATTAAATTTTGTAGATAAAATTCTATACTAAGTGTAAGGAGGCAAAAAAAAAAAAGGAATCCAGGAATCTCAGCTTATATACTAAGTAAAGACTTCATGTATTAATATAGGTTATCATATTGTACTTAAAAATGTTCTAGGATAATTAATTTAAAAATGATGGCGATATTTTTGTCAGCATGACATACCACTACTTATTTATGTTTTGAATTAAGGTTTGCTTTTTGCACTGCCTTATTGAAAAACACAGTATATCATATAAAATATATGTCCAAGATCTCTGGAAAGCCGGCCCAATGAGTTATGAGTGGGATGAGCTTAATCCGTTTATTATTTCTTGAGCTTAGTAGCTACAACTGAAAGCAAAACTCAATTCGATAATTGAAAATGCTACATATCGCCCCCTCCCCATAGTTTCTCATGCAGAGGGAGAAATAGATAAATGATAGTTTCTAGAATTTGGAAACTACATGTTAGCAGCTTTGTACAGTAAGATTTCAGTATACATTCCATGTAGAAATGGGAACATTTCAATTTTTTTTCCTGAAATTGTATCTCACCACACATATAATGCTTTTCTTTACTTGAGCTTAGTAGTTCTAAAACTGTACCTTGCATCGGAATTACCTGAAGGGCTAGGTATGCACAACTTGCTGGGCCTCAGGCCTGGGGTTTCTGATTCAGTAGGTCTGGGGGTAGAGTCTGGTAATTTGCTTTTCTAACTTCTTCCTAGGTGATGCTGATGCTGCTGGTCCAGGGACTACACTATAGGAACTGCTATCTTAGTCTATCATAGACAAAATTGAATCTAAAAAATAAACAGTTTCCAAGAGAGTCCTCAATTGTTAGAAATGCATGTATTATGAATTCTTACCTTTCGTTTTTTTCAACAAAAAATCTTGAGGTGTTATGGGAATCACTGAAAGAGGAACTTTGGGTTCATTTGACATTTTTTCTTCTCTATCAGTTTAACTAGGTAAAGGATCCTGCTAAAACTGATGATCATATCTGGGCTTGCAGACAAAGACACTAAAGTGAATAGTCTTTCTATGTGATAGATGGGTGTTTGAAAACGTGCAGACTTTCTGCTGTATTGTGTTCTTTCTCTCTCTATCAAAGTCATCAGTGCTTTTGGCCAATGTATGCCTTCAGATTTCTGTCACTGGCAAACAGGAGACTGGACAGCGATTTAAATGATGTTGATGAAAATCAGAAAGCATTCCATTTCAGGACTCCAAAATGACTCGACATTTTATTCTTGGGGTTTGGATATAATGGTCTTGATGGTTTCTGACACATCAGTCTTTTTAGCATCTTTATTCTCCTTACAATTAAATTGAAGGCAGGAACTGGAGGAACTGGGCCTCTGTTGAGTAGTATGCATCTCCCCTCTCCTGAAAAGAGATGACTGTATAGTCAGCTGAGCTGAATTCTACTTCAAAGGAGAAAAAAAAGAGGATCAGTGGTTCTGCTGATTGGAGAACATTCCATGATGTGTGGTACATTGCTGACTATGGGGCTAGGGGTGCCTTTCTCTTTCTTTCAGGAAAAAAAGTGTTTTTGCTGTGAATCACTTGTTTACTGACTCATTTTGAAGATTTATTGAATTATGTGATCATTTTGTTTCAGTTCATTAAGAATTACAATAAATACTCATAAACTATCTTTCCTTACTACAGTTACTCTTCTCCCAAACACTGTAGTGCCCTTTCCAGTTGAATAGATCTATTTTATTTACCACAAAGTTTTCACAAAATGCTTCTGTTCTTCTCCAGAGCAGAAGTGGTTAACTTCATTTGAATTTTATTTGCTTTTCTTATATAGTACTCACTGTTTACACATATAAACACATTTGTACAAAGTGTGACATTTAAAATAAAAGTACCGCATAGTTTAACTAAATTTATATTGTTAAAAAACACTTTCTCCATAACCAGTTTACATTTTATATCTTGTATGTTCTAGGGTAGTCAGTCCGGTAGTCACAATAGTGACCCCTCAGAGATGTCCAATTCCGCAGAATCTAAACTGAGTGACCTTACATGGCCTAAGGGAATTTGCAGAAGTGATTACAGTAAGGATTCGAGATGGAAAGATTGTTCTGGATTATCAAGGAGGGCCTTATATAATCACAAGGGTACTACTTATAAGGGGGAGGCAGGAGAGTCTGAGACAGAGAGAAGGAACTTTGTCTAAGTGAAGCCTTGGTAATCAAAATTATTATTGAATGCATGCTTAATTGAATAGGATCTGTTATGATTTTTCCTGCCCTTTTTAAAAACCTCAAAACACGAATGCAATTCTCTTATTATCTTACAGTAGGGTCCTGATTAGACCATGTAAAGAAGAATGATGTTTTACCTCATTGCTGACTAGAAGAATAGTTTTTCACTTTTAGCTTGCACCAGAAGCAACTGTAGAGCTTGATAAAACAAAAGAATTACTGATTCAGAAGGTTGGGGTGAGGGTCCAGAAATTTGCATGTCCTACAGGTCCCCAGGTGAGACTGCCACTACTGATCTGGGGACTAAAGTTTGAGAAACAGTAGACTCTGTAGTTCATTCATGAACACTAGCAATCCAGAACAGGGTTTCATCTTTGAAGGTAATGGAAAAAAAATCTCTTTTAGGCTTTTTGACAAGGTTACCAACGACAAAAACAACCAAAACAATTCTCTTTTCTCTCTCTTTCGCCCTCTCTTTCTCTCCCTTTCCCTCTCTTTCAAAATTTTACTAATTTTAGCATTTGAAGCCCTTCATTAAAAGTCTCATTTAATAACCCATGTTACAATGGGGAACGTCAGCTATAATGATGGTAGTCAGGCAATAAGAACTACTGTTTTTAAAAGAGGAAATAAACTGAGCAACAAAGAGTAATGTTTTATATGAAGCACCTCTGGAAATCTGCAGATATATTTAAGGTTCATTTTTAAATGTTTTGAATCCTCTTGCATCCCCTTGAGATAGGTAAGATTTAAGTATTATTTATTCCTCTTTTTCAAGAAGAGATTAACTTTCTTTTAAGTGAGCAGTGATACCTCAATTAGTGATACCTCCTTTTTCCCAAATCTTGTGCTCTATCAGTTGATCCATATCACCCAATACATATGTATTTCCTTTTTTTTTGTATTTTGTTATATTGCTTAGAATTTAAATGTTACAATGGAGTCTTAGATTCCTGTATCTTTGTATGTGTGTATATGTGTAGGTTCATGGGCACAGACATACTCAGGTCTATCTGTATATACAGGCAGACCTCAGAGATATTGTGCATGCATTTCCAGACCACCGCGATACAGTGAGTGTAGCAATAACGTGAGTCCTAATCTTTTTGCTGTCGGAGGTTCTTGCCTTTGATTTGTAAAAAAATGCAACATCTGTGAAATGTATTAAAGCGAAGTATGATAAAATGAGGTATGCCTATATGTCACATTGTTTCTATGAACTCATGGAAAATGCATCCGTGTTTTCATTGTTTTTCCTTCTTTGGATGTATATTATTGCTTTAAAAAACCTTTGTGAAAAAAAAACCCTTCGTATTATACTTCCAATGTGTTAACTATTTAAAATTCCATAGGAAGAGTTACATAGTGATTAAAAACATAGAATCTGGAGACAGTCACTTGCACATTCAAATGATGTCTTTGTCACTTGCTAACATGTAAACTCAAGAAGGTTAATTAACATCTTCTAGTCTGAATTTCCTCATCTGTAATGAAGACAGTAATAGTTCCCATCCTAGGGTTCTAATGAGGATTAAATAATATAACATGTGTAAGGCTCTTAACACATTGTGTGTTTATAACGGTTAGTCAGTACTATCTCAGCAATTTAATACTGTGTTCTCACTACTTATATTTGTACAATAGAACTGTTGTGTCTCCATAGGGCTCCAGATGAATCATTTGACTATAAGAATGTAGTCAGAATTTTAACCTCTTACTGTTTGTATGTTAATGGTCTAGGTATTACTGTTACTTTTAAAAATAGATATAGATGTTAAATTCCTGACTCTTCATTTTGAAAACTGCTTCCTCTACTTGTACTTTTAACACCTTGGTTATTTCAGCCAAAAATCACTGATGGGACAGTGATGGTAGAAGTATTTATTGCCTCATTCAACCAAAGAACAATTATAAAATACCTACTATGTACCATACACTCATTTGGGGGAGTTCAACAGAGAAGCAAACATTAAAAAATATTCCTCCCCATTAACATATATACTGTACTGAATCGATTGATTTCAAAGGTCCATAAAACATGGCAACTATATTGATGTAACCAATAAGTCCACTTTATCCGTCTTTCATATTTTGAAAAATTGCTCCTTTTAAAATTCGCATAATGTAAAGCAGGTGCAACTGAAAACAATGCGCATTAATTTTTACAGTTTATCTAAGCTTTTTACCATTATTAATAAGTTAGCTATGTAATTTTTGAAATCTAAAATTTGAAACACATTAAATGGCAAATTTTGAGTTTTTAACTGCTCTAATAGATAGACATCAGCCATTATTGAGCCAGCATTCATTACCCTCCTGTAACAGTACCCATATTTTCTTTCTGGAATCCATCTGGGCCCCCATTTCTGATTTATTTCTATCAGGTGTGGCTAGATCCCAAGATTGGGTATGGACCACCGATTTTGGCACAAACTACTCAATACAGTCATTCCCCAAGCCTCACTGATGAGTTTGGAGATGAATATGTGCCATAAACCAACCAATGAGGATCTGTGAAATTTACCTTTCTGCTTGTGTTTGAGTGATAGGAAATCCAGCTGGATTTGAAACTGAGGAACCATAAGGCTGGAGCTGCCACTGTTTGTATAATATGAGAATGAAGTCACTCACGAAGAAGAGCAGAGCTCAGTAAAGCCCAGAAACAGAAAAACTGAATCTAGCGCCCAGCTTTATGCGTTTTATTTAAGCCAGACCCAACTCTGGGCTTTTTCGTTATGTAATATTAAAAACAGAAAGTTTTGTGTTGTTGGTTGTTTTTCGGCCAAGTGTGTAGCACTGGTGACTCCAATCCCAAAGTGGCAGAGCCAAGGTGATGTGATTTTCTAAAATGTTTTTTAAAAGCCTCTGTAAATCTTCAAAGAAAACAAAGCTCAATCTTCCTTCGGATTGGACATAGTTGAATTACAAGAAAAATCAATATGTATTAAACTTTGCAAAATATGTGCATGTTCCTATTAAATGGAGTTAAGTTCTGATTCATGTAATTATAAACAATTTTTCACCTTTGTAAATGTCGGGAAAAGCACCCAAATTCATTATGCAAGTTGTGGGATAAGGCTTTGGTATTTGGAAATGACCTATATATAACAAAACTTTGACCTATGCGTCCGATGCTAGGCACAATAATGGTCCCTTAAAGATGTTCACATCCTGATTTCAGGAACCTGTGAATACATTATGATATAAGGCAAAGAAGACTTTACAGATATTATTAAATTAAGGATCTTGCGTTGTGGAAATTATCCTGGATTATCAGAGTGGAGCTACTGTAAGCATAAGAGTCCTTACAAGAGGGAGGCTGGAGGGCTGGTATTAGAAAAGATGTGATGGAAGGAGAGATTGGAATGAGGCAAGGCCATGCGGTAGGGAATGTGGTCAGCCTCTAGAAGGTGAGAAAAGCAAAGAAATGGATTCTCCCCTAGAGCCTCCAGAAGGAAATGCAGCCCTACCTACCTGTTTAAGACTTCTGATCTCCCGAACTGTGAAATAATAAACTTGTGCTGTTTTAAGCCACTAAGTTTATGATTCTTCATTACAGCAGCAATTGAATATTAATACAAGTTCCACCCATTAAACATCCATATTGCCTCCAATGGATATGACAACAAAAAGAAATAAGATATCTAAAATGCTCATGGTGGAGATATACTGCTTTTCCTCTCTTTTAAATTTCTACTTCTGCTGCCTCAGTTCATTCTTCTGGACCAATATAAACTTCTAGTATTTCCCCACTCTTCATATTTTTATACCTCCAATCCAGCCTCCCCACTCTGGATTACCAGAATATTTCCTCTCAAATCTAAATCTAATTCTCTTACTCCTTTGCCTAAGCATCCTCTTGGCCTCCAAAATTTCTATGGAATAAAGTGCAAGCATCATAATTTAGCTGGTAAAGCCCTCAATGATCTAGTTCATGATTATATTTCTAGCTATCTTCCCTGTCACACTTTTATCCCTTCCCATACCCTATAGTCTAATCTGTCATCCCCAGAATATACCAGACTGTTTTCTTGCCTTTGTTTCTTTGCTTATGCTTTTACAACATCCAAGATATCCTCCTTCTTTCTCATCACCATTCCCTTTAAAAATCATTTTTTCCTGTTTTGAAGATAGATCGTTTTCAAGACTGTAGCTCAGTGAAACTTTATTGCTCTAGTTATAACTGGGCATATCCTTTAGGTACTAGATTAAGCTCGTATATACTTCTATTATAAAATATATGCCATCATCCCGTCTTATTTGCACCTGTAGTTCCCATTTCTAGACCACAAGTGCCTAAGCAGCAAGAATGGTGTTTTTCTAGTCTTTGTGTTCTGAGAAACTAATACATTATCTCAGAGATTAGCAAGTATCTATTTGATGAATGAATTAAATTAACCAGTGCTCATCTGAACCCATATGATGACATTTGATGAATATCATGCCTTAAATTAAGCTGTACAAAATGATCTTTAAAGTATTGTTAGGCCAAGGTTTGTTTTCTGCAAGGGACCACTTTCACATACCGCTGTAGAATGAGATTGCGCCATTTAAGTTATTTTCTCTTTATAGGAACTGTAATCCTATTCCTTCTGTTTCGAGTTTTTTGACGAGCACTTGGTAATAACAAAAATAAAGTCATGTTCTCATGTCCGAATGTATTTACATAGATCGCTTCCTATTACTACTCTGGACTTGTCATAGAAGAAAATTTTGTTAGTCTATATAAGATGTATTATGTTCTTCCTAAAGCCATGATGGTTTTAATTCTTTCCATAAATGTCTAATAAAGTGTTGTTGGGGTTAACTGTACATCATTAAAAGCCTTCCATCTTTACCACTTTTAAATGTACTTTTTAAATGATCACGGGTAATTTGTGATTTTAAAAATTAAATTTTTACTTGTCAGTACACTAACAAAAGCTTTTTGCCAAGCGACTAACTAAGTAAAAGTTGACATTTATCATTCATACAATTACAGACTATTTAATGGACTGGAAACATTGTTTAAAGCTTTCTTCTTAAGTAAGCATGGTGATAAATTTCTAATTATGTCTGTATTTTTATATTTTGGTTTCTCATAGAGGAACTTAATGGTGCGGGCTCTTCACCTGACTTTATCCCTAACTTGCTGTGTGACCTTGGGGAAAATTATTTACCTATGCTAAGCCTCCCTTTCTTCAACTATAAAATGGGAATAATAATGGTAATCTCAGAGGATTATTGTGACTATCAAATGAAAATGCAAGTAAAGCACTTAGCACAATGTCTGGCTGAAAGTAAAATCTCAATAAAGATTAGTTGTAAGCATCAGTATTAGTTCTGAATCCCTATTGCTTTATTGTTTATAATATAATATTTTTTACTTAGGAAATGTTCTATGAATACTGCTAATGACTTGCTACTTTAAGTCATAAAACATAATTAAACTACAAACCTTGATCTCAAGGTGATTTACAATGTAATGGAGGGAGATATAGCAAATCTACAACTAATTATGAGGAAGAGTATGATTAATTGCCTAAGAAGGTAAAATGTGTGACAAGTGCATGGATAAAAGAGAAATGACATTCACTGGTTGCCTCAGATATCAAGGTGAAAGGAGCATGAAAAGACTCCATTTAAGTATTTGAGAATGGGTCTAATTTTAACAAAGGCAGTAAAGAAGCATTCCAGGCAAGGAGCAGAAAATGACTAAGAGGGAGAATGGGAATACTTAAATAAAATACATAGTTTTAGTTTTAGTCCAAATGATCACCCTACTGTTAGTTTTAGAGTTTTTGCCACCCACATTTTTTTTTAAATTCATGTTTAATAGAGTTTTTTCATAACAGTCTATAATAAACTTTTAGAGTTTATTTTCAAGTTGACAGGTGGAAATTCTTGTTTTATTCACAAAAATTTATGGCACATAAAAATGTAATGATGCAATAAAAATGAATTTTTATCATATTTATTGTTTAAATAGTTAGGTACATACAGCAGAATTAAAAACATAAAAATATCAGATTAAAAAATGATATAATTGGTCTCATAGGCTTTTTGGGGATCAACTTGGACAGAATGGCTGGCCAGTATGATTTGTTTTGCAGAAAAACAGTTTAATGCCATGAGTACAATGCTTTAGTCTGTGACAAAGGCTAAAAACTCTAGAGTAGTAAAAATATTAAGGAGTCATCTTAGGTTGGAAAATCCTGGTTAAAAACAAAACAAAACAAAACACCTATTTGCAGAAGCAGCCTAACAAAAAGGAAAGAGAGAATGCAGATTTCCTCCACTATCCAAAAGTAGAGCATTTCTATGAAACCTTTCATAAGCTGAAATGGTGTAAAGCAAAGGAGCCATTTCCATTAATTTATCTGAAGAAACTTTTAAGCATTCCCAGACTCAAAAAATAACCTACCAAATTATACCAAATATGTTTAATTATGTCTAGTTTTATGCTAAGCATAAAATCCTTATGAGCTCTTAGGATTTTCTGATACCCTAGGACTCATCTTGCTAATGGATGCACAAAATAAATCGAGATAAAGCACAGATGCTCATGGACACAGTTCAAAGCTATGGCAGCTTGATGCTGAGATACTGACTATAGTTCCCAGGGAAGCACCTTGGCAGGGGTACACTTGCTGCTCAGGGTGTGTGCGCTGCCTCAGTAACAGCTCACTGCAAAACAAACACTAAATGTTATTTTTGCTTTTCTCTTTTTTCCATAAAAGCAAAAATCCTCTTCATATTTCATTTGGTAAGCAAAATAAGTAGTAATGTAGGTCTTCTGTAAAAGCAAAGTGGTGTAATGCAGACTTTCCAAAAGTGGGGGATACCTGTGTAAGAAAAAAAAGGAGGAAAGGCAATTATGCTTGTAATCCAGTTTCCATAGTTATGGTATTATGTTCCCATGGTTGCCTGAAAATGAGAATTCTTCTCCAAACTGATGTATACTAATAATATTTAATATAATATCTTTAATATATATTAATATATATTCCTTTTACTACTATTAATTATAATGATAATAGTAATTTATTGATTGATGAGTCTATGACAGATACTGCATTAGATATTTGTATAAATGATCTACATTGCTAGGTAATTTTTTTTAAATATTCATTTTATCAGTAAGGAAGTTGGGATAACACGTAAATGATAGATTTAGAATTTGAAGCTTGTTCTGTATGGCAACAAAATATTTAGCCGTTCTACTAATCTAGACTGCAGAGTCTAACATGGTTCTTGGCTTATAAATCGAGGAGTGAATATTCTTTGAAAACATTTACTGATCTTCACAACCTTCTCCTAATAATTGTGATAAACTGTAACATGGCTGAGACTTGACTTTATTTTCAAACTAGTAAGATTGCTTACCACAGGTTTATAATTACTGGCGGAAGGTTCAACCTCCGTGGTCAGAGACTTAACTATTCATGGCAGTAGCTGTTCTCCAATTCCCATTTCCCTCAGTGTGACATGAAGAAGACTGGATGATAAATATTTGCACAGTGAGTTGCATTACAGGAGAGGAACCCTGTGTTAAGGGAAAACAAATTTTTTTATATAGGACAGTAAGCATGTCTGCCCATTGTACTGGAGGGAGATACTATCTTTATCTCCCAAGGTTGTTTGCTGTACAGATTTCAAAAAGCTAGTCTGAGACAAAGCACCTCTCCTTGCAATATTTACAGAAATGTGAGAGACCCCCAGAGAATGGTCTTCCAACACCTTTCATTTGCATAAACGCATTCTTAGGAACATAGTTCCAACCGATTCCATCTTCACTCCTAATTTTTCTATCCTCATACTTTTTCGCTTAGATGCCAGATTGGTTCCTTACAGAAACTCTAACTGCAGTTCAGGCATACTGACACTTACCACTCTGAAATTGGAAAGAAAACATATATGTACTGGACACAAGGGAACATGGCTGTTCCTGAAAACTTGGTCTATACTGCCTTAGAGATCTGCTCCGAGGTGCAGTGCCTACAGGAAACAATTAAATGCAGTTCTCATACATATTCCTCTCTGTAAATACAAAGTAAGCACTAAATAAGGAGCGGGTCATTCATCTTCTGTTGAAACTAAAGCTGCTTTTCCGGGAGCCTGCGATACTTAAAGCCTCAGCGCCTGTGTTTGGAATCTACTTCCATAGAATTTCCTCTGTGTCTGTACAGTAAACTTCCTTGTCTTTAAGCAATCTCTGCGTGTCTTTTCCTCTGTGACTCTGAGGAATTTGACTGGCAGGATAGCAATATATTTATCTTCCTAATTTTAAAAGCATTTAATTACCAATGATTACTGCCAATGTGGTTTTTCCCTAGTGCACATTGAAAACTTCGAATCCCATTTTCTGTAATAATTTAAGTCAATCTGGAGGGACAGAGAGTAATTAATTATCTATAATTTCTCAAACTAGAAATGCTGAAATTATTGAGGTGAAAAAGAAATCTAGGAGAAAACAAGGTTGAAATATATAGGATTATGTGAGAAAGGGGTACAGCAAAATTAAAATTTTCTTAGAAATTAGAAGAGCTTGTTAGTCATATAAGTGGGTTAAAACATGTATTATTTGTTTAAATATTTCAGGTCATGGTTCCTAAAGCATATTTTCCCCCTGAAACTTTAAGAGCCTTTATTGTTTATAAGCTGTTATATCTGTAATGAGTATAACATACAAGTATTAGCCACAAGAAGGGAACAAATGAGAAATTTGGGGATTTACATTCCACTTTAATCATAAGTCAACCTTACCTCCGACTTTCATTTTAAGATTATGGGGCTCTTGTTCCTCATGTGTCTAATGACATTTAGTGCCCATCCCATGACCCTTTAGATCATATTCAGAAGCTAAAAGGTCCTCCTCTTAGTAATTATATCTAGTAATAATCAAAACTCTAAATTTATTTTAAAGTAGTGGCTTCCTTATCCATCTCTTCCCCACTCTCCAGTGTGACCCAGTGGCAAGCAGGAAGATGCGATTTGGTTTCTTCCTTCTTTCTCTGCCATGCACTTTATACATTTTTCTGTATCTTGATCATTGAGTTTTGGATTCCTCATGGCTAGAGTTCAGGGAGGGAAAAGAGGTAAGGGGACTAGTACAGTGGTTACTAACAGGAATTGTAGTGATTGATAGTCCTCAGGGTCCTTCAGTGATAGCACCTACTTGTCCCAAAACTTTCACTTGGACTTTCCTTCACTGGGCAAAGGAATTCCATTTTAGCTTACTATGGTCTCCTCCCTGAGCCTCCAGGAAGTCAGCAAAGTTTTCTCAAGTCTTTCTTCTCAGGTCTCTGGCCTTCCTAGAAGCTCCTGTTGGGTCAGGACCTACGAAGAACCTCTACTAGCTCTTTATCACACATGGCCCACCTCTGTCCCACTCACTTCGGAATAAAATTTGAGAATGATGCAGGACAATAGTAAACTCTCTTTTGCTTGGCTCTGTAACTCCCCAGCCAGCCAGTCTACACAGCTATAAACACCAAAGAGTAGTATATTCTCTTTTTTTCTCCACAAACTGAAGGATGAAAATTTTCTCTTGATTCCTGGTGAAGAAAAAAGCATTTCTCACCCTTCCAAAGGGTACATGGCTCCAAGGCATAGGGACACTCAATTCCAAAAGCTCTTTCTTCAGCTCTTTATCCTTTCACACCTTTATTTATGTTAGTGGTTAGAGACATGGCAGATAGGATGTGTATTGTTCTTCAACTGAAACTTAAATTTTAAATCTCATTATATATTTTTTTAGTATTTCTATATTATCTCTTAAAAAGAACATATGCTGATTGAAACTTGGCCTCTGGCTTCCCTAGCATGTATTTTGGTAGGCCAAAAATTTCTTTCCAGTGAACTCATTTACTAGATGAAGTGATTTTCCAATGGATAATCATTTATTTAAACTCCGAATTCTTTATTATAACTAACTAGTTATTGTCATTTTTTGGTAATGTACTAAAAAGGACTATAAGTAGAAAATAAAATAAAATTACTTAATCTATGTTAATGGAGAAATGATATATTCTAAACATTAAATATCATAATATTACTATTTTGGCTTGAAATAAAAACTAAATACAGTAAAATAAATAAAACTATTTTCCTATGCTTGTTTTGATGATATATTTCAAATAAAATGTGACTCTACTAAAAATATTGATGATATTTACTATAAATCCATTATGTTAAGACACAGAAGAGCAAAAAATGTATGTAGCAATCTATTTTCCTTAATAAAACCATTGAGTGTATGACATGTATGTATGAGTGTGTTATGGTTAGATTCAAAATTTATTATCTATATATATTTTTCTCATAAGAGTATTTATACTAGAAGTTAGCTAATTTTTATATGATAAATGCTTATGATATTAACAACAGTAGCTACTTAAGTATAAAATGTGTGACTTCAAAGAGTCTACATGCCAGCTAAATAATAATATTATTATTTTTGGTTGACTGTTCTACATTCATATGACAGAATTTGTATCACGTAACATGCTATGAACATTGACTGTATATAATATAGCTAAAAGAAAAGTTGAATGACTGAAGATAACTTTTTATTGTTTGCTTAAAACTCACTTTGATTTAATAATCCTTGCTGTTTGAATGTCATTGATAATCAGATATTCTGTTCTTTAATTTATAGTCATACTCCTCAATATAAAGTGTGATAAAAAATAGAGCTTATGATAACTCGTTTAAGATTTTGGCAGAAAATAAGATATATGGCCTTTTAAGAAAAATAGCCCCTTTTTACCTATACGTGTGTCATGAATCTAGGAAAAATCCTTCTTTTATGGAAACACCAGCCAATTAAATTATAGACAGACTTCTTTAATAAATATAGTGTATAAAAGGTAAGGACAGACTGGAGATTGGTGCAACTATATAGGTGTAAGATGAGGGAGTTTCTTTGTGATAATGGAATAAAATAGCCTGTATCTTGATCATGGTAGTGGTAAACTCAAAACTATATGAGTAAGGTCTATAGATTATAACAATGTCAGTTTCTTAGTTTTGATATTATACTGGAATTATATTAGATGTTACCATTAGAGGAAACTAAGTAAAATGTATAAGAGATCTCTATTATTTTTGCAAGTCCTCATAAATCTAAAATTACTTTAAAATAAAAAAATTAAAAAGTATAATCTCTTGAATGTTTTAGAGTTTCTTTTAAGCAATATGACTATTTTGTACAATAAGATTGCTTAAAATTAAATAATGACCTGAGATATTAGGTACAAAATTAGTGTCAAATATACTAAAATAGATTGAAGGAAAATTTTTTAAAAGATCACTCAACTGAATGTTATGAATGAAATTATGAAAAAGAAATATTACTATATACAAATTAGAAAAAGTTCACTATAATTATTTAAAATAAAATAAATTCGGCCACATAACTGCTTCGTTTCATGAACTACATCATTTGTATTCATGTCACTGTTGGGAAAGGTCGGTGTCTCTGTTCTTCCAGACTTCAGGTTTTGATCAATAACACATGAGAATTTCTACAATTGCTTAAAAACTCAATTCTATATTTAAGGATTATCTAAAGCAAATAGGACCTTGAGATCAAAATTCATTCATTCATTTATACATATCTAACAAGTATTGACTGGGTGTCAGGCACTCTTATATGCTTATAGCAGGGAAAACACATGTTCTTAAAGAGTTTGTTTTCTATGTGGGAGAGGTAGAAGAACAAATACATATCTTTTAAGTAAAAATATCTGAAGTAAGGATATTTAATCTATAAAAATTTACTTAAAAGGAATGATTACTTAGATATAAAATTATAGTTATCATATTTAATACTGGAGCCTTGAAATGTAGTATTAGCATTGTATTTAGCATGTAGAGGATTTCAAGGGTCAAGTCTGTATTTTTTCCTAAATTCCTCACACTTCCTTACCATAGGTAATTTTCCCTATATATCATTTGAATGCATTATCATTGACTTTTTTAGTCATTGCTCCTATAGAAATGGGCCCACTAGCATTGGAAATCAAGTCACACAGTCACCTCAGTTTATAAGCAAGAAAGCTGATTTGTAGTTAATTTGCTGTGACCTATGTAATCCACAGGTAGCAAAGATGAATCTCAGTTCTGGTCCTTTGATTCCAAATCGAGAGAACCTTCATGCTGGTAGCAATTATCTGTATATCTTTTTAAATATTTCCAGTACAGCACTCTCAAAATCATTCTATCAGAGTTCAGTTTATATATGATTTCCAGAAATATTTATTGAGTACCCTCTACACACAAGACGTGATTTCTAGGTGCCGGGGGTGAGGACAGATACATAGTGAAGATTCAGACCTGGGTTCTGATCTGAACACTAGATTGTTGACATAGAGATGATGCATGCACACAAATAATTATAGTAGAAGATAGGAAATGGCCAGTGCCATTGGGTAGGCACAGATGAAGTGCTATGGAAGACCAACCATGGAAGGAAAGATCTATGACATCCATTTCCAGAGACCCAGGAAGGTTTCCAAAAGAAAGTGGCTTTTGGCATTGAGTTTTGTTTTAGGCATTGAGTTTGGAAGATTGTGGTAGTGGAACCAAAACTGAATTTAGGCTAAATACTTTTATGTTTATAATATAGTAAATACATGAATACTGTCAAGTAGTTTAGTTTGCCCATTAAACTAATTTCTAAACTTGAATTTTTGAACCTTCATGTTCCTCTATAAATTTACACTTTGAAATAGTTCAAAAGTTATTAATTATTCTACATAGAAATAGAGCTAACCGAGTTCTCTTTAGTAAAATGTGTCAGTGCTACACCATCACCAAAATAATGTGAAGCTGCCAGAATGTCCAGATTTTTCCCATGCTATCACCATGATCATCTCAAGAAATTTTAGCTCAGTAGATATTATTTTCAAAAGTACTTAAATTCCCATCCTATAAAACTTTTTATTTATAAATTATAGGCCATAGACTTATTTTTCACTTTGAAGGTTACTAAGGGACAAGTAAGGTGGAAGAATTAATAACTAGTGTGCTTGCTCATTTTGAGTGAGCTACTTGGAGGTTTTTCCTTAGCAATAAAGAGCAGTCTAGGACTAATTGGTGCTAGCTCAATAATACAATAATATTATCGTATGTCCTTTGGAGAACTAACTTACATATAAGTTCAGATAAGTTAAACTGTAAAGTGATAACATTTTTCTGTGTGGTTTTCCTACTTAAAGCTGCATTGGATGATGGAGAATGCATGCAAGTAGCATCTAGACTCACGAAAAAGAAATTCCTAAATTATATTTGGTCTTATTTATTTGGATACTAGTGGCTTATGGGCCTGACAGTTGGGGAGTTGGAGGATGGGATAATCACTTGTCAGTTGCTAGATGAAATCTTTTCATTAACCCATCATGATTGTTTTATCCTTATGACCCGGCGTCAGACTAATACTTCTCATTAGCAGTGCAGTCTTCCTTCATCACCCCTTCTCCCATTTTAACTAGAACTCTGTGGGGAATTCCACAGTTACTTGGCCAAGCCATGACTCATCTTAGGTCAGGCCAGTTTCTTCTCCTGAGGGCTTTGAGTTCATATACCTTAAAACACCAATGCATGTTTTATGGAAAAGGTACTGCTTCAAAAAGGAGCAATTGTACTGTATCCTGCCTGATTTTCTATCTTATGTATGTTTTCCTAATTATGGAACAAGCTCTTGGATAATAATGCCAATCTTGCTCAAGCCCAACTTCCTCTTTCTTCTTTACAGATGATTTTAAGATTCTCAGAAGTTAGAGCCATATCAGTTCCCTCAGTGTGTGTCCCTTCAGTTTTGTTAGCCC
The DNA here is from genome assembly GCF_014176215.1 of Rousettus aegyptiacus. Lineage (NCBI taxonomy): Eukaryota > Metazoa > Chordata > Mammalia > Chiroptera > Pteropodidae > Rousettus > Rousettus aegyptiacus. Next base: position 14,866,884 of record NW_023416312.1, read on the forward strand.
TTTAGATTACAGTCTGTAAACAGCAAGACTAAATCTATCCTTTTGGGAAGCTGTGGTTCTTACAAGTGAGTTTTGTTGTTTAAACTGAGTTATTTAATTTACTCTTATTTAGTTAAATAAAGTTAAACCCATGTCAGGTCAAGTCTGAAGGTTTCCTAGAAGTTAACAATATGACATTCTCTCTAGAAATTTAGAAATTATTTCTGAAGAAGCAAATGTATTATTACAACCTGGCTTGATTTAGAAAAAAAATGGCCTAGAATTTTTTATCGTTATAGTTTTTCCATGTCTGATTGTGTTTAGGGATTTATCTCTGGCTTTCTGGGGGAAAAAGTGGATTAGTATGTGTGACTTCATGCTGCCCAGCTCCAAACCACACTGTCAGCCCACGCTGTCTGTATTTAAAATCAAGCCTGATTTTGTTGAGTCCATCACTACCCAGTAGTACAAATGGCATACCTAAATTGCTACACTCTCCATCTATGTATGTCTAGGCTTTCTCCATCCACAGCAGCTTTTCTTAGAAAGACTGCTGATCTTTGAAGTGTTGCCTGTATCACTTGGCACGTGAGTGACGTTCTTACTTTTTAAATTGGGGAATTTGGACCATCAATAAATTATGTTTACTTAGTATCAACATTGTATTTTCATAGTCTTTTTTTTTTATTACTTTCAAGTATATAATACATTAGTTAGACATTTATATAATTTCCAAAATGGCCCCCCTCATTTCATAGCCTTTTTAGAAAGGTTATTTCAGTGGAAATTTTTATAGAAGAAAAGATGTTTGTTTGTTTTTTGACCTACCTGCCTATACTCATTTTTTATTTCACTGTTACTGGGAGTTTTGCAGATTAGGGATTGGTTGTCAAACGGTGTTGTTGAGGACAAATTGAACCCAGAAGCAAGTTCTTAAGAAACCAAGAGCTTCAGACCAGAAACAATGAGAATATCTCATGAGATGCCAGTATTGGTAGACAATTTTCTTAATAACTAAATAAGCTCTGTTCTATCTGACACCACTTAAATCTCTTGGAATTTAAATGCAAGCCTGGGGTAGGTGAGATAGTGTCTCAAACTTAGGAGCCCATCGCATATTGATTTAGTTATAGAAAAAATAAAAGGAAAGTTGTGACTTTTGAAAACTTGATTTTGTACCTACTGTAATTATTCTGAAAATGGCATGAAGGAAGACTAGGGAGAAGGTGAAATTAGAGAGACTGATAAAGAAATTCTTAAATATTTTGCAATTCAAAAATAGAAAAGATGAGGCAAACTGAACAGAGAAGTTGGAGGCAGATTCAATATCTTCAGTGACTGGTTGGATGTAAGTAACGTGAGAGAAAGAGGAAGTTACAATAGCTGGAGGTTAGAATAACTAGAATGGTTTACTGGTTGGATTCTGATGTCATCAACCAATGGAAGTAAGAGAACAGGATAAGAATGCAGGATAAAAAGAGAAGGAACAAGGAGCATATTCACTTTGGGACATACTGAGCTTAAGGTGCCTAAAATACATTCAGGTCGAAAATCCAGTAGGAAATTGAATATAAGGATTTGGAGTTTAGGAGTTTAATCTCAGTTGTACTTATCGATTTGGGAATAAGCAATGTGTAGTCATTGGTTGAAACTGTGAGTACAGAAAATATGCAATATCAAAAAAAGGACTGAGGACAGAATGTTAGAGTCAGTAAATTTTAGGGTCTGTAAAATACAAGGAAGTTCCAAGTAAGAGATGGAATAGAAATAGGAGTAGGAATAAGAGTAGGAGTAGGAGTAATAATAACAAATAAATAGGATTGAAGCAAGAAAAAAAATGCCGTGATGAAATCCATGGGAAGAGTTTCAGAACATACTGAATGCTGAATGGTCAATGTGGGAAGATGATCTGATAGCCCTTGAGGTTCTATTGTTTTTTTCCCATGAAATATTAATAATGTAAGTCCATTGAAATATAAGGTCAATCTAACAGAGTTGGATATTTTATGCATTTCTTCTGTTTAAAGCAGATTAAATTAGTGAAATTTATAATCAAGTGATATGAGTATTAATATTTTATTTTTTAATGGTAAAGAGTTTAAGGATTTTAGAATTGAGAAATCACAGAAATGCATTTGTTTGGTTTATTGTGTCAGAAGGTATAAAGCAGACATCTTTAAAGTTAAAATACGGATTTTTAAAATACGTGTATTTAATAGAGGTCAAAGTATTGTAATATGGCAAAAAAGATATTTTGCTATGTGCATTAAACCTAAATTCATTACAGGAATACTGCTTTTATTTTAGTCTTTCTAGAAGTAAATAATGATGTCCAACACATAGTGGTATATATTTCTGAGATAAAAAATAGTATAGATAGAATGATAGCATTTGTAAAACATAATCATGATCATGTTTCCATCCTTTTCTTTTGGCTCTTGTGGTGTAATGTTTTGAGTTGGATAAAGATAGAAGACAAGGTTTATCAAATTTATGGATTACACAAAGTAAAGTAACAGAATGGAGAGTTAGAAAATATCCTCAGACTAGAAGATTTTAGATCTTTTATGTACCAGCAAGCTCAGTGTAACTGTCAGTTTGATGTGTCTGTTAAAAGGCAATCTCAATCTTTGGCCACTATAATGTAAATATATTCCCTGGGTCAGTATTTTTAAAGTGTGGCCTATGGCATCAAGATCACCTGGAAGTTTTTTAAAATATACATTCCAGACCAAGCAAATTATTTACTGAAATAGAATCTCTAAGCCTAGGGCCCAGAAATCTGCATTTAAAAGACTCCCTAGGCAATTCTTATGCAAATTAACTTTAATAACCATTGAAATAGACTCTGGGCAATTATCATACTACTTTGTTTTATACTATTTTATCACTCCAGGATAATTATGTTCTATTCTTGTGATTATGCTTTAAGAGAGATACAAAATGTAGGCTGTATTCAGGAAAAGAGGAACTATTAGAAAAATGGGAAACTAAATCATGTCCATGAAGAATATATGGGGGGAGTGGAACATGTTTGCTTAGGCAAGAGAAGGATTAGAGGAGCCTTCTTGGATTTGTTATATAATCAAAAAATTAAGTAAATTAATTATTCATTTGGCTGGTATTCATGAATTTCCAATAAATATCCACAACAGTTAACAGAGATCGTCGTGAAGATATGGTAATAGAAAGTTTAAGGTATAAAATTACACAAATACTTTGTCTAAAGCTAAGATGTACATTGAAAAACAGCCCAAGAAAAACACCAAAGAAATGAGTGGTTTTGTTTGGATAATGTTATAACAATCACTTTTTAAAAAAAATATATTCTCTATGAATGTTTTTATATAGTTTAATTAATTATTTTTCAACATTAATAAAAATAGGGAATTACCGATTACCTCAAAAAATAAAGTATACTCCAGATGACAAGCAATTTTGTGATCTTTTTTAAATATAGGCAAATACAAGGAATGATGATATAAAAGGAACTGGAAGTAAATTCAGACTGGATTTAGGGAAAATTATTTCTGGATCTCAACAGACTGTCATAAAATTCAATTATTAAATCATATGTTCCAAGTTTTACTTTTAAAAATTAGTTGAAGCAAATGCAGTTTATACTTGTTCACTCCATATTCATTAAACACCTACTGTTTGCTCAAGATATTCATATAGCTTTTTGCTGCATTAATGTAAGTTTGTAAGTCTATGCATTAAACAATGTTCTGAGTTTAAAGTTGTGCATTTAGAATATAGGACTGAGAGCAAAATGTCTGTTTTGAAAAGAGTCTAACAGTTGAAGAAGCAAAACTCTATATTGTAATAAAGATGTTCTCAAAAAATCGTCCCGCTTTGCATCATTGCCATTGTGTTCCCAGGCAGAAGAAGAGCCATTTCAGAGGCTCTGCGTAGCTAAAACTGTCAACTTGAGTGGGGTGCTTCTCTGACTCTGGCAGGGCCCCCACTTGATTGCATTTAGTATCTCTCCTTCCAAGAACTGGTGGCTGAGCAGTTTCCACTCAGAAAAAAATGATGCAGCAATAAATTTTGAAAGTATGGAATGATCACTCTTCCTAATAGTACATATGTGGCATCTTTGAATATATGACTATTGCAAATGGTTCATCTGAAATTTTAACAGGTTATTTTTCTCAATTCAAAATCTCATTGAAAAGTAGAGAGAAAACTGCTACAGTTGAATGTATGCAGGTACTGAGGCGAAGCATCATTTTTTCCCAATGAAATAATGTTTTATCATAAATTCAGTGTGTGTTGAGTGACATTTTTATAGTGTATCTGGGCAGGATATATCTACACCAGTAATAATAGCTTTCTCTATTATAAAGGCTATTAAATGTGTATTAATACTTAACACATTTATGCTATTAAGCTCATATTAATATTACTATACAATATGATAGTTATACTGGTTGTATATTGTACTACATGGGATTTTTTATTTATTCTTTTACCCAGTTTATTATGTGTGCTATTTGATTAGGAGCAAGAATAAACAAGGAAAAATTAAAGATAATAACTCTTTTCATATTATAGTTTGAAATTTCTAGAGTCTATAATTGTATCTGGAACCCTACTTCATATCACAATATAGAATATTATGTTATTTACAAATTTAATATCTTATTAACTACTTTACAAATATAATTAACTATACCTTTGACTTAGTGATTTTTTTTCATAAATGTTGGTGTTTTTGTTTTATATTTTCCATTTGCCTATTTTAGCATTCAAAGTTATTTTTTAAATTTCTAAAATAAAATTTGTCTTCATTACTCTAATTTTCAGTACAGTCAATTCTGTGCATTTTAGATAATTTTGGAAATTTTTATAGTCATCGTAACACTTATTTTTGTAAAAATATGGCTTTTCTGTATCTTAAGACAATTTATATTATCTATTTATAAGGTTTTTCTATTATTTAAAAGTTATAATATAAAAAATCCTTTACAGAGAATATAAACAATCCCATCACAGTAACATACTCAAGAAAAAAAAATCATGCAAACCATATGGAATATGGTCAAGAGAACCCTTAATCTTCTTTCTTTGTTGAGCATATTTATAGGCAGTCCAGTTTGCATTAAAATATTTTGACTTGAGGCATTATTGATTTCTTTTTTGTTAAGTTTCTAGGATCAAATGTGATTGTTTAAATTCCTCTATTCCTGTAAAAGAAAGATTTTGCACTGGACCTTTGTTAAATGGCAAGAAAGATTTTGTTCATAATACCTCAGTAGGAGAGAGAGATCAGTGTAGAATGGAGTTCCACTCCACTGAAACAGATGGGAGGGTTTTTAAATGCTGAGGAGTACGAAAGAAAAAATACTGAAGGACTTTGGAGAGGGAAATTTAGTCAATGCGATTAGGCTACCCGTTTTTGCTAATTGTCCCTTATCAAAGTTAAGCTCCCATTTCCCCACGGAGACTGGAGAAAAAGGCCCTATCTTTCTTGATGATTACATTTCAAAGAGATGTCTCATAAATCTTCAAGAAAGACTTTCTTGAGTTGTAGAAGATACATCTCAAAGAGACAGAGAAAAAAATTACAATTACAAGTTTTCTAAAGTAAATGCTTTAAGACAGTGGTCCCCAACCTTTTTGGCACCAGAGACTGGTGCTCCTATAATAATCTAATGCCTGACGATCTGAGGTGGAGCTTAGGTGGTGATATCAGTGCTGGGGAGTGGCTGCAAGTACAGATGAAGCTTTGCTCACTCATCCACCGCTCACCTACTGCTGTGTGGCCCAGTTCCTAACGGGCCACAGTACTGTCCGTGTTCTCAGGGTTGGGGATCCCTGCTCTAAGAAAAGGAAGTTCAGGCACCCATAGTAAGGTATGAGTTGGGACAAAAAGTAACTTCTTTTGACATTGCTGAGCTTTTTCAGCTGGTAGCTTAAGAGGATAGTGTTATTCAAAGTATGGGGCCTTGAGGTTTTATAAACTATACTAATGCTTGTTTGTGCCTTTTAGTTTTGGGTGGGGGTGACGAAATCATTTGTGCTGAAAGTTGCACTTCTTATAGGCTAAAGTTGAGGCCTAGTTGAGAAGATTGCTCATGGGAGCCTGATTAAAATTTGGTCAAGTAGAGCATCTTTGTCACTGCTTCTCAGATCATGGGAAAATTGTCACAACTAATAATTACCTTTTATTTGTGAATATAAATTTTGTAAAAGTTTTCCTTTTCCAAATTTACAGTTGTAAGTCAAACATTCAAATTAAAGAAATAAGACATGTATTTAGACAGAAATATTTGCATTTATTAATTCTGTGAGATTCTCTCAAAATGTATGCGATTACAGAGCAAGTCTGGCCATCTCTATTGATGTTACAGGATTGTCAACTTCATTTTGCATGATAGATGTAGTGGATTCTAGATTCAGACTACATGATCTCAAAAACTGACTTCTTAGCTATATGATTTGTCAATTGAGCAACTGTTTAAACTTCAATTTTCTCATCTGTAATAAGGGTATTACAATAAATAATAGCTATAAAGTTGCTGTGAAGATTAAATGATATAAGTGCTTGGCGCAATACCTGGCAAGGAGTAAGGACTTAATAAATGTTAGCTTCTATACATTTTATTAGATATTACAATTATCAAATAAGTACAAGTGGAGATAGAAGTTACCTCATCCATATCATGAACTTATTTGAAAACTGGTAATAATAAAAGATTTCAATTTTTTGTTTTCATTTTCCTCTGTATCTTTTCTGTTCTTAACCCATTTTCCTTTTTAAAAAAATTCCTCTATGTGAAGGATAATTGTTTGAAAATGTATCATATTCAAAAACCAAACATTCAATTAAACGTGAATTTGTTGTTTTCAAGAATGGGTGAAAATCTCCTTCCTTCTGATTTCTAGTATGAGCAGTTTGAAAAATCATATGTTTGGGGCATTTATTGTGATTGATAATTCTACCTAATTCCTCCCAAGAACTGTATCAACTTACATTTATTTTTAGCTAGCAAGAATAGTGCTGAGAAATATGATTAAGTTCACCTGTAGACCTTTGAGAATATATAATCTATATATGGACTGATGTGTATTTTAAATTATGATTGAACAGAGTTTAATAAGACAAATAACTTTTGACAGTGTTAATCTTCGGCCCAGAACAGCTTGATTGCACACAATTCCAAACTCTTTGTCAAGTGTTGTTAGATTTGCATGAAATACCCAACTATAATGATTTTATTTCCTTTCTGGAGAAATAATAGTGGCAGTAATTATAATAATCCCTTTGAGTAAAATATAATTACAGATCTTTACAAGGATTATCTCCTTGTATTGCTACGAAAATCTTACAAATAGAATGTATTTTCTTTTTGAAGAAAACGGAAATATGTCCATATGTATGTATGTATGTATGCATGTATGTATGTATGTATATGTGTGTGTATTTGTACCCAGTTTTATTAGCAAAGAAATGGATTTATTTCTTCAAAGATTTTTTAAATAGATGCAAAAATGGAAAGAAATAACAGCTAGAAAAATAAGGTAAAGGTAGTGGTGAGTTAATACACAAACTATAAGCCATAATGTCCTGTAAACTTCATTATAATTTGCCAATATATATTTAACTTAATAGACATATAAATGTTAGTAACAGATCAGTGACTATCATATCTAATACATTTTCCAAAAATTCTGATATTATCTAAACTGAGAAAATTCCCCGTATCCCCCGCCCCTTACCCCATGGGCCAGAAATGTGTCTTGATGGAGTTTTGCTCATTTTTAGTTTTGAAAGATGGAATGGTACTATATGGCTAAATTTTAAATTTTTGTTCTGAAAGTAGAAGTTTCGATGTTGTTTGCATTTTCTAAAATCCAAGAAACAAGAGATGGTATAAAATCATTTCTTGGAATAAATTAAAAATTGCAACGATTGTTTTTATGTCACCAAAAATAAAATTAGATAAAAATGAGGTTGTGTTAAACACACGCACACACACACACACACACACACACACACACACACACACAAACTTGCTTTTCTTTTTGCTATATCCTGGATCATGATGTTTTAAAACTCTGATATTAGTAAAAAATCTGAATTTTGACCATGTTTATCTGCTTTCTAACTCAAAGTAGAAAGAGCAGTGACCACTTTTCTGTTCTTTCACTAGGCAGTGTTTCATTATGCTTGGCTAATGCTGTGTTGAGAAATCCCTCTGAACTATATAATACCTTACTTTCTTATGATTTCTAGTCTGATTTCTCAAGAGAACCATTCTACCTATATGAGCTAGCATGGAATATCCTGGAAGAATATATTTATCTAAGAAAGTGTACTTTAATTGTGTTTGTCTTTATTTCATCACTTTGGCGTCTATATAGTTACCTCACATAAAATGAAAACTCATGGGCCTATGAAGGCAACAACTCATACCGAAAAAATAAATAAATAACGAACTACTAACATATCATGTTACAGATGAGTGGAGATGTTAATATTAACGCAAAACTTCCTGTCAACACATGAGTAATGTAGTTTTAAAAAACAGTTGAAACAATTTAAGAATGCAAAACTTGGGTGTTATAAATTCATACATATTTATAAATATTGATATAGTCAGCTATATTTAACTGATTTAAAATCACATTTGTTTCCTTTGGAAATGTATTTGCCTGTCTTTCAGTGGACTGTTGAGCTTTATATTGGTTTACATGTGATACAAAATAAATATATATCAAACATATAAGCAATATAGATATATTTTGCAAGATTAGAGAGGATATGAGCAGAATCATGAAAATAAGATTTGTATTGGAAATCTCATGCTCGATTCTGCTTTGTCAGTGGTATAAAGCAGGGTAAACAGGTAATGGATAAGTTTTCCCAAATCTCTGATGAAATAACATCCCTCTGAACCAGCGATAAGACTTCCAACAGAGTCAGTCAATACAAAATCCTTAATCTGAAAACCCAAAATGATTTGGCAACAAGGAACAGAGCCTTAGGAAACAGTACTGAGCATAAAGTGCAGGAACCCATTGACTTAGAATCATTTTCTACTAGTTAGAGATTTAAAGGTGTTGACTAATCTGTCTTCATTAGTACTGCCCAGAATATAAGAATATATTAAAATCTCCAAGCAAGGGGTAGGGGAGTCTAAGAGATAGAATTAATTCGTTTCAGTAGTCATCTTCCAATAGACATCCAAATATTTTCTGATAGGTTTAGTCTAAGGTGCAGTGCATCAAGGTAACAATACTGGCTATGACATCTAATCTGTGTTAGCCTCTTTAATGCCTCTATGTATGACCGCACATATACATTCCCTTTAACTCCATGCCAACATTCAATTTTCCCACTTCTACCCAGTATAATCATTATGTTTAAGGTATATCTTTTTATTTGAATGGTGTCCTTTCAAAATTTGAATTGTTTTCTACTTGTGAATTGCCACTTCTGTAAAATACATGCTGGTAATATTTCATTTTTATTCCTTTCTCGCTAAGCACTATTATTTGTAAGAATCTCTCCATATTGCTAGTTGTACATTTACCCTAGAACTTCTAACTTTATGGTGTGTACATACTGAACCTTTGTGAGAATTAGGAAAATCTATTTTCCCAGTTATGCATTTCCTTGCCAGGCAACCCCCTGGCTAGGTGCTCTTGCACAGGCACAAGTTACACATCTGTACACATCTTCAGTGAGAGCTGTGATTGTGTATTCAGGCCATTTTACCTGTCTGTTACTCATTGATGGATATCGTGGTTACTTTGAACTTCTACCATTACAAGTAACATTGTAATGAATATGGTGTGTATATCTTATGGGCCTGTGTGAAAATTTCCTTGGGTTTAATGCCAGTTGTAGAATTGCTATGTCAAAGGATATGTATATACTTAATTTGACTAAATTGTAGCAGATGGCTAGGCAGATTGCTGCCTCTGTCTATACTATCTCCAGCAGAGCACCAAGGCTCTTATGTCACCATATTCATGTGGTTCTTTTTATATGTCATGTATTCTTGGCCTTGTCTCCCCAGCAATACTGAAGGAAGGGACACTCTTTTATACCTTTAAAATGGCCCTGACTTGAAATCCTAGGAATTGTTAAACTAGCAGTGATTATATTTTAATCCTGGCCAATGGAAATCAACCAACATTTGAAAGTTTTAGTTAATCTGATGTCTTGTTAGGTACCACTGGTGTTTAATTAATGTTTTTAGGGTTAAGCAGTGATCTCCATCAAACTCAAATAAGGCTCTTTTTACTTTGATTTGATGTTATCTCCAGTTTGTTTCCTTAATTCCATCCATTATTTGCTCTTATAATTAAGACAGAATTAAAATGGTGAAAATAAATATTATACATCTAAATCTGTCTAGTATGAATGTCATGGATCATGAGGATTTACTGTTGCAGTTTGGGAGGATAGTATAATACAAATGGTAATATTCTTATAGTATTTGCTGTCACTGTGAGTTCAGGCATCTGACTTATGTTAAGAGATCTTCCCATTGATCTGATGTTTTAGATGTTTCTTGAGGAAGTGATAGTCTAAAAATGTGTTTTTAGATATTTTGATCTGTTTATTTAATTTACTCTTTATCATTTGCCTTCCTAATAAAGAAGTGACAATGAGCTGACTCCAGACAGTTACAGAAAAGCATGTATTTAGTCATTTTACCACGAAAAGTACAGTGTTCAGGAGTGACAATGACTGGTCCACTCACTCTCCAAGGCAGATGATAAAGTCTCATTCCAGGTGTGCTTTAGAGCTGTGTTTCCTTTGTTCTTTAAAATAATTCCAGGTAAATAGCAGGAACTTGGTAAATATCAACTGACTAATTTTTTAAAAAGCACGATTTTTTGACTCTAATAGAAACTTTTTTTCTTCAGCCCTTTATGGAAACCAAATATTCAGTGAATGCTTTGACACATCTCAGCCTTGCACTTATATGTGCATACACTACTTTTATGCCATCTGTTGTCTTATTTTCCTTGTTCAGCTGTTTATATTGGTGAAGAATATAAACTAAGAGCAATAGATTAGTTGTATTCCATCTTGTAACAGTTTCTCTGTCTTTGTTGCTTTGCCAAACACACATGCACACACACACAGATACACATAGACACACATATCCTTAATGAAATAATCTATCATATTCTTCTCTTTTAAATATTTGTAACTAATGTTAGTAGCTGTTTTTGGATGGAGATCAGGGCAGGACTGAGGTAAAGACAAAAACAGCAAAAGAGCAATAAATTGCTTATAATAAGTATCTCTTCCCAAATTATTTGTTCAATGCTATTAATGTAAACCTTCCTGTGTTCTAAAGAATTGATGGCATACTGTTTGCTATGCTGTTGTTTACACTTGGCCATGAGTGTCCTTAAAGAGATGGCCATAAAACGTATGATGCATTCCAGTGCCTTTGTTTATTCTATTAATAATTTTGTCAACAACAAGAGTAAAGCAAGACATATGCTGACCTTGTCCTCAGGATACATAAAGAAGAGTAGCTTTTAAATTTTCTACCACCATGCTGGCTTTAAGGATTAGAAAGCATCTATGTTTGATGTAGAAACATTGGTTAATCTCTGAAAAGTGGCCAAGGTGGTGAGAAAAATTGTGTAATCAGAAGGATTAAAGCCTATATGATGCTGAACTGAGAAGGAAGATGATGGTTCAAAGGCAGAGAGAGTGAGAAGTAGAGATGGAACTCCTGGTCCATCTGTGACTTGTTCTTAACAAGCAAAAACTAAGAATTTTAATATGAAGTTTTAGATAAATCATTACCATAGTGATGGGAATTGTTATTACCTTTCTGGTTTTCCTGATGTTTACATATTGGCATGCCACAGGCTTAGTTCTTCATGCCTTGGGTCTCTCTGCTTTTCTCTACCCTGACACTCCTGTATTCTCAGAAAATTCTCATGACCTTAAATAAAACATTTATATGTTGATGACTGCCAAGCCGACATCTGTAACCCAAACCCTTCTACTCAATTTCAGACTTGGATATCCAACTTCTTACTCTATGTCTCTAATGGAAATCAGTGGACAACCCCACAAGTCCAAGCCTGAATGCCTGCTCTCTTCCAGCCCCTAACCTGCAGGAGATGACTAATTCTTAATGGATAACAGCTTCTTTCTGTGCTTGCTCAGGCCAAATGCTTCTTTGTTATTTGTATTTCTCTTTTTATACTCCACCTCTAATCAGTCAGCACTAACATTAAAATATATCCAGAATTAGACCACTTTTATGTCCATTACTAATCTTCATTACTTTTGTTATTATCACCATTATCTCTTGTCTGAAAGAATGTAGTGGCCTCCTAATTTGTCTGAAAACCAATTCCCTATTGATGTGTCTATTTGTTTACTCTCCATATAGTAGCCAGGATCCCTCTTAAAGCAAAGACTGTAATGTGTTGTTGTTCTGCACCCAATCTCGAAATGGCTACTATTTCACTCAGAGGAAAAGTTAGAGTCGTTACCTCATCCATTTTTTTTCATCTGCATTCAATCCATTTGAGCCAGAAATGCTTCCCACAGGTGTGTATGTGCGTGCATTGGGGCATTGACACTGCTTGTTCTCTGTCCTCTGGAAGCTCTCCTCTCAGATATCCCAAAGTTAACTCCTTCACCTTATTAAGTCTTTGCTTGAATGTTTCCTTCCAAATGAAGCCAGTGTAAAATTCAAGCAGCCCTCCTCCACACCGCCACCATAGCGCTTATGCAGCCACACCATAATTGTCTTTGGTCCATATCATTTACCATCCAAATATACTCTGGACTCGATTTTTGTTAGTGTTTATTTTACATTCCTCCCATCAGGAGTAGAGCTCCATAAGGGCAGAATCTTTGTCATTTTTGCTTATAGATAATTTCCAAGTATATAGAATGGTATTTACTAGATGCTGAATAAATATTTGCAGAATAAAATGAAAAGCCCAGTGACATCAAGTAAATAAATTACTTTCTCTCCATTTCAAGTTGCACAAACTGAAAGGATTAAATACAGTGGTCTATACATGTCAACCAAATGCAAATGTGGGTATCTTGTGTGGATTGAGATTCAGAAATCAAAATGTAAGAAAAAAATTGAGACATAGGATATATTTGATCATTGCTTGATGTTTCATTGTTTGTAAAAATTGTTAATATTGATATGTGTAATAATTATATTTTGGTAAATTTTTAAGAGCTTATTTGTTTGAGACACAAAATGAACGATTTAGAAATAAACTAATGTGAGATATGGGGTTTTCTTTAAAATACTCTAAAACAAAATAAGTGAGAGGAATAAATAAAACAAAATTGGCGAAATATTGACAATTATTGATTTGGAGTGATAAGCACATTTGATTTATTATACAATTCTAATTTTGTGTATATATTCAAATTTTGCAGTAAAAATTTAAAGATAGATAGTATTTCTATTCAAAATGCTTTTTATTGAAGTCAGAATTTTATAAATAGATCATTTGTATCACAGATATTAGGAGTCTCATTGGTGTCCTCAAAACAAAACAAAAAAAAATGTTATTCCACAGTAACACAAAAATTGTAACAGATGACATAAAGAAAAAATCTAATTTAATCTCATTTATAAATAAAACTTAACTTACAACTGTAGAAAATACTAGTTCTAAACTGTGATTCTATCTAAAAATTTTAACCAAATTTGTGTTCATTGTGAATAATTAATGCAAATAACTGAGTAAATTATGTCTGTACAGTTAATCATTGTACAAATAGATACCCTGTAATTTCATTTGAAGAATGAAGCATACATTTTCCCCTAAAGGAATCTTAACAAAATATATTCAAATAGGATTAACTATGCAATTTGAGCAATAAACTAAATTTTAAACTACATATTGCTATATGTATTATTAAAAATATAAATACTGAAGACCATCAACATTTTCAAAAATAAGGATTCTTATTTATTATCTTCTGCATGTATATATAGATAGATAGGTATAGATATAAATTATGTACATAGAAATATATATAGGTATTGATATAAATTATGTAATAAATAACATATAGATATATAATTGTGTAATGAAGCAATAAAACACCATTAAATGAATAAGTTTTGAATCATGAGTCATTTTGATGTTAAAATATAGAGGAGAGAGAGATGAGATCATGGATATAACTTTTTTGAAAATGGTCTCATCCCATAAAATACAGAGAAGCAGAGCATCATAAATAGGAAAGTTAGGTGAAGGAAAAAATATTTGGGATTTGGCCAAGGGAAGAATAGTCTTATTAATCTTTGAAAATCTAGGGACATATTCAAGAAAAAATCCAATTAATTGAATAGTTTAATCATGGTTTAATGAGGCTACTTTCTCTTGATATTAGAAAACATCTTTATATGGAGGAGCAAATTAGATCACAAAAGTCATAGAGACAGTGAGCAACTTTTTGTATTTTTTTTTATATTTTCATATTTGTTTCCTTGTCTCAAGATTTGTTGTTGTTGCTATTTTGTTTTTCACTTATGTTTTGTAAACTTTTTTCCCCATATAATCTTCTGAAAGTTTTTGGAGCTTGACTTTGTCCATTTCCCACCTAGATCACACTAAATGCTATCTCCTGGCCCCTCCTTCTATCCTTAAAGTTGGATTAAGTCCCACTTTCTCATTGAAAATAGCCATTCTTACAGGTGTGAGATGGTGTCTCATTGTAGTTTTGATTTGCATTTCCCTACTAGCTAATGAAGTTGAGCATCTTTTTATATGTCTGTTGGCCATTTATATGTCTTCTTGGGAGAAGTGTCTGTTCAGGTCCTCTGACCATTTTTTAATTGGATTGTTTGTTTTTTGTTGTTGTTGTTGTATGAGTTCTTCATATAGCTAGCATATTAAGCCCTTATTGGAAGCATTTCTTGCAAATATCTTCTCTCATTCAGATGGTCGCCTCTTTGTTTTGCTGATAGTTTCTTTTGCTGTTCAGAAGCTTTTTAGTTTGATGTAGTCCCATTCATTTATTTTTGCATTTACTTCCCTTGCCTTTGAGGTCAAAGTCATAAAATATGTAAAACCAAGTTCCATGAGTTTAGTAACTATGTTTTCATCCATGTAGTTTATTGTTTTGGATCTTACATTTTCGGTCTTTGATCCATTTTGAGTTAATTTCAGTGAATGGCAACAGTCTAGTTTCATTCCTTTGCATGTGGCTTTCCAATTTTCCCAGCACCATTTATTGAAGAGGCTTCCTTTTCTCCATTGTATATTTTTGACTCCTTTGTTGAAAATTATTTGTCCATATATATGTGGGTTAATTTTCAGCTCTCAATTCTGTTCCATTGGTCTGTGTATTTTTTTTTCTGCCAATACCATGCAAGTAACAATATTGGTGAGGTTGTGGAGAGAAAGGAACTCTCGTATACTGCTGGTGGGAATGTATATTGGTACAGGCATTATGGAAAACAGTATGGAGGCTCCTCAAAATTTAAGAGTAGAATTACCATATGATCCCTCTTCTAGATATATACCCCCAAAATTAAAAATATTTATCTGTAAAGATATATGCACCCCAATATTTCTTACAGCCTTATTCACAGTGACTAAGACATCGAAACAACCAAAATGTCCTTTGAAAGGTGATTGGATAAAGAAGCTGTGGTACATATATACAATGCAATACTACTCAGTCATAGGAAAAGATGAAATACTGCCATTTGCGACAACATGGATAGACCTCAAGATAATCATCCTAAGCAAAATAAGCCAGACAGAAAAAGTGGAGAACCATATGATTTCACTCATATGTGGGATATAAAACTGAAAGCAACAAACGAACAAGATAAACAAATAAAAACTCACAGTCACAAACAGCAGTTTAGTGGTTACCAGGAGGAAAGGGAGAAGAAGGAGATAGATAAGGAATAACGGAGGTTAAATATATGGTAATAAAAGGAGATTTGACTTGAAGTGGTGAACACATGATACAATATACAGATGATATATTATTGAATTGTACACTTGAAACCCATATAATTTTATTAACCAATGTCACCCAAATAAATTTAATAAAATGCACATTCTCACCTAAGCTCAACTAGAAATGATCTCTTCCTCCTTAAACATTCTCTCAATCAATACTTTCTGCTTTTCTTTGTATTTTATAAAGCAATGTTTTTCAAACTTTTTTGGGTACATTGACACATACACCACACCACATGGCTACATACGTAAGTGGGTGTCCCCTGTAGCTGTGCAGTGCTTAGCCTGCACATCCTTACACAATACCTGCCGTTCAAACACATTTTCCCTGAGCCAAAACTTATTTTTACTACCTTCTCAGGGAATAACCCCAACCTCATAGAGGATGGAAAGGAATAATGAGACTCTAAATGAGATTACTAAGCAAGCATGAGGTTTGCTTGTCATTCCTCAGGTGCTGAAAGTGGACAATGGGATTCAATATGGTAGAGCACGACTATTTAATACTTAACAGTACAGCAAATAGGAGCATCAGTAAGATAGTGCCAGTTTCTCTTCCCTGAGTACCAAAATGTGACACAGTAGGCCAAGGTTATGACTATTCACATAGTGGAATACACCACAACTGAGAAAACCTGAGCCAGTGTCTCAGCACTGTTATAGCAAACAGCAAGACTGTCCCCTCACCTGAAAAGCAATCAGTCACATGGTAGTCCTGTTTTGATCACTTTCAACTAATTAATTGTCTACATAGGGGATGATTATGCATGGAAATTTGACACAGTCATTAAGGATGTGCATTGATGGGCGTTGCCCACAACAATCTATGCTTCCCAGCAAATCTGTAACGAAGTATAGTATTGTTTAATTTATTCCATTTTGATGAAATGCTGGTCAAGACCAAATCCATTGATTTCATGACCCACCAATAGATACAATTTACGATTGAAAATCACTGCCTAGTACTTGCCTTGAATATTCTGATTAAACATTCTCATTATTAAATACAAAATATTTGCCACATAATGTGTTCAGTGCTCAATAGGCAACATGTTATAGTAGAAGGATCATGGGCTTTATATTAACAGTAATTTAAGTCCCCATTTTGCTATATGTTTATTCATTGTTTAGTAGTTTGTTTTATACAACCTCATTTTATTCTCATGAAGCTAAAACAATACTCTAGGTAAGGCACCTTGTAAAATGCTTGGTAGGTGGCAGGCATTAGTCTTAAATTATCTGATCTCTATGGAGTTTTTTGTTTTTTTTTGCAGTGAAAAATTATACCTAAGTTAAAGAAGGGAATATTGAAGAGCTACTCTAAGAAGCTGCATGAAAATTGAAATTATTGACTGAACTCTTGAACTTAGAAAACACGAATCATATATTTCCAGAATTTACTCATTTCTCTCTCTCTCTCTCTCTCTCTCTCTCTCTCTCTCTCTCTCTCTCTCTCTCTCTCTCTCACACACACACACACACACACACACACACACACACACATACACACACAGACACATGTACTGTGCACTAGCCAGTTTATGGAATATAAAATAGATGTGAAGCCCAGTGAAATGAAAACCAAAGGAAACCAAATGAACAAAATCCCTCTGAGATTGTTAAAATTAAATTTATGTTGCCTTATATAATATATTCAACTTTTAAAATTTGAGCGATTAGTATTACTTTTCCCTAATTTTTACTAATTAAAATCTATTAAGTCAGTGTCAATCAAAATATTATATTTGCTTTTCTTTGTACAGAAATGAATCTCATTTGTCTTCACTACTGATTGAGCACCATGACAATGTCCAATATACAATCTATAGTGCAGGATTGTGCTAGAATGTACATGAAGCTATTGCCCAATGAAAATGCTTTGGTGACAGATTTTAATATGAATATCAACCTGTAATTTTTATTTTGTAATGTTCATATTAACTAGCGCATTGTCTTTGTTATCATTTATAAATGATTATGCTAGCTTATTTCTGTAGTCTTTGAAAAAACATGGAAGACTAAAATATTTTTAAAAATAGGTATTTTCTCATATCTTCCAGGTAAGGCATATCCAAAGCGTGATGAAATAAATGCCCTTTTTATAGTAAATCTTGTTGAGCAATACTTAAAGCATCCTATAATTACACTATTTGGAGGTCACTGTACAACTCAAGTCAAACAGTGAAGTCCCAGTGTGTCTGTGATCGAATCATCAAAAACCCAGAAATGTAAACCTAAAATGTTGACGGCAACCTAAAGTGAAGATCATTATGAAAATAGTACAGACAAAAAACATTTTATCAAAAGAAAACAGTAATGGACAACTATGTATTCACTTTTAAAACTTGGTTAATTCATCTTTATTCAAGAAGCAGTGTTGATATCAAACAAGGCAAAGAACACCGAAGAATAGTAAGGAAAAATGCAATTTAGCATTAATACTCATGTTAATGATATCAAACTATAAAACTTTAATATTCGGTATTTTGAGTCACTTAAATCATTTAATGACAAAAGTACATATTTTAGCAATCTGGGATTTCATATGAAAGTAATATTGATTTGACACTCCATCTGTATGTCATCTCATATACTTCTAATATATCTGAGTAGA
Organism: Rousettus aegyptiacus; assembly: GCF_014176215.1. NCBI lineage: Eukaryota > Metazoa > Chordata > Mammalia > Chiroptera > Pteropodidae > Rousettus > Rousettus aegyptiacus. Next base: position 14,885,434 of record NW_023416312.1, read on the forward strand.
CATGAAATCATTTTGAACCTATTAAAATGGACACGGGTGACAAACAGTTGATTATATAAAATGCAGTCTTTGAGTCAACCTTTGACAATTTATAATTGCCTGTTACATGATACGTGTTCAATGAAAATTAAGTCCTATAGCATATTAGAGTAAGAATATATATTAAAAATAGCTTAGTTCATAATACCTTGATAAGAAAACTGGGAAATAAGTAAAATGACTAGAATTTTCAACTAGCTATTGAGAGAGACAGGCCTTAAATTTAGCTAAGGCATTTATTTCACTTTATAAATAAACATAATTTAGGTCATTATATTATTCATCTGAATATTCTACAAATATTTTCAAACACCTACAGTGTGCTAGGCAATGAGGATAAAAATAGAAAAGATAAGGATCTGCCACCTAGAGAGACTGTGCCTTCAGTAAGGAAAAGAGCTAAAAATAAGAAGAAGAAAAAGACATTATTAGGGTAGTGTGTGGTAACAGTTGTGCTAAAGGTCATCACAGGGTCCTAGGTTTTACCCAGTACCTTTGACTGGTGGATAAGGTAGAGGTCTCACTGGAGTTGCATCCTGTCTTAACGGAATTGTTGCTTCTTTAAGTGATCTTCCCACTTGTAGTTTGATTTTCCTCCAGATCTGTCCATATTGCTGCCTTGGTAGTCTTTCGAAAATGTGAAATCCGATCAGAGCCCTCATCTGCATAAGACCCTTCAGTAGCTCTCTATTTCTTCAAAATGAAGTTCAAATTCATTATCCTAGCATGAGAACTTTTACGATTTGGATTCAGTGGATCACTCCAGATTTATATCCTGCTGATCTTCCAGAAACATCCTTTGGTTCCTCAACATAGACCTACTTACCTATAGGCATGGGTGGACAAAATTGGGAGCATTCTAGCCTAAAGGTTGTCATTAACTCAGTGAAGTTGGAAACAAATTAAACTCTAGAAAAGAAGGAAAGTAGCAGTGTAGGAGGCCTGTGGGAAAAGTGAAAGTTGACAATAGTGACAGATGATAAAGAGGAGGGATGTTCTAGACTGTTAGTAGTAAGGTACAGGCTAGGGTCAAAAGTTCTTTCATTTCTCCATTCCTTTATGGTGCAACCTTGTTTTAGCTTGAAAGCTTGAAATGGAGGGCTTTAAAATTTATATGTGTGTGTGTGTATATATATATATATATACACACACATACACATATATATGTATGTATATATATACACACATACACATACATACATACATACATACATACACACACACACACACACACTTATTTTCTGCTATCTGTCACTAGGGTTCTAGAGAGAAAATTATTAAATTGGGTGTACAAAAGGGCCCTTCATTTGTTTAAAAACTCATTTTTTTTCCAGTTCATCATTAACAGCATATCTAAGGAGAACTGAGGTAGTATGATGGAAAATTAAAAAGAAAGGACTTTTGATTCTAGGTAGTTTCTTTTTCTGCTTTAATTATCTGTGAAGGAAATTTAAAGCAACATAGTTTTAAAAGGAAATTTAAACCAACATGATTTGATGATGGCTTTAATCTTGTGTTAAGTGACAACTAAGTTAATTGAAAAAAATATATTTGAAACTTGTCTTACTAACTGCCCACATTGTTGAAACTTAAAAATCATTGGATATTAGAGATGGTTATTTTATTTTTTTCATTTGTTATATTTTGCTTTGATATTATGCCATTGGAATTTGACATAATCATTCTCTACAACTAAAAACCTGCTGAAGCGAAAGATACTTACATGTCCAATATATCTAAATAGCTTTTAAAATTGCTTAAAATATTAGTAAAGTTTTAGAAACTTATCTTCATCTTCTAAAGATAATAGGTTCTACAGGAGAGAAATAGAATAATCAGATTATAATTTTAAACAATGCTGAAGCCTTGCTGACAATAGAGCCTTTGAAACATGACTTTATTACGGTAATGAGAGTGCTACTCTTGGTTGCAATAGGAAGTCTGGGAACTGATTGTGGCTCTGTGAAAATTGTAAATGTCAGATCTCAGTTTAATTGTGATGCAAATATGTGGTAGCTCATTCTGAGTATTAAACAGCTGTGCAAATAGTGGTAGACCAGAAAATCTAACAAAATATTACAAGTACTTAGATATTCTGAGGTTCATGTTTCAAAAAAAAAAACAAAAACAAAAAGCAAAAAACAAAAAACAAAACATGAATTAAAATTTTATGTAGGAAAAATAAAGGTCAAGAAATCAGGGTTTTTCAACCCCAGCTGCACATTAGAATCACTTAGGGACTTCTAAAATAAACCTACATTGGGCCCCACTGCCAGGTATTCTGCATCAATTTGTCTGAGGTAATGCCTAGGTTTTAGTATCGCTTTTTAAATAAGGTTCTTGTCTAATTCTGCTTTGCAAATCTGTTTGAGAATCACTGATTGACATAGATGAACATAAAGTTCATATATTTCAACTAAAAGAATAAGGTGTTAGATTTATCCGATCTTAGAAATTTTTCTTGCACAACTATCATGCAGTGATGTAGTTAAGAAAAATTAAGTCGGTTACCTGCAGTTTTATGATTAAACTGGCCAAACAAATCTTTCAAAGATAAATGAAATGTAGGCAAAACCAAATAGAAGAATATTTCACTCTGTCTTTTGTGATTTCACATCTACTTGACTAGGACTACTAATGCTCAGCAGAACGAATCATTCTGACAGTGCATTTATATATACCTAGTGAAGGTCTCATAAATAAGACATGGCTGAAATCACATGGGAAGAACATTTATCTTGAAAATTCAAAATCCCTAAAGCAAGGGTTATATATTACATATGTTATACCCATTATGCCAAAAGAATAATAATATACACACATATACATATATACCATATAAGATATGGTATACCATTTATACCATACTTTTCAGCCAGCCGAACTATAAAAATGCATTATAAAAGGTGCACACGTATGTATGTGTTTTTTCACCAAGTAAATATAAGTTCAAGCACAAGCAAAGCAATACTGGGTTCTTAAATATTCCCTCACTGTTTTAGTGTAGCTGTGTTATCTACTGTTCTCACCTGGTACAAGGAGACTAGACCTATTTCCAAGGGAGAATTCACCTGCAAGGGTTCAGTTTTGCCACCGTTAAGGATATATGAAAGAATGTGCCACCCAAACACACACACACACACACACACACACACACACACACACACACACACTAGCACTCATTTTGAGGCCATAAGCCTTAGTTCAAGTTGAATATTTGCCTAAATTCTGTGAACCTTAATAATCTAATTATAAAATTTTGATACTGTTATCTGCCTCAGTGGTTTCTTTTGAGATATAAAGACTGTTAGAATAATGAAGGCAGAATGTTTTTATTTTATTTATTTTATTTTTTAAATGTTATTTTATTAAATTTATTGGGGTGACGTTGGTTAATAAAATTATATAGGTTTCAAGTGTGCAATTCTAATATCCATCATATGTATATTGCATTGTGTATTCACTACCTAAAGTTAAATTTCTTTCCATCACCATATATTTGACCCACTTATCCCTTATCTACCTTCTGCCCTCTGGTAACTGCTAATCTGTTGTGTGTAACCATGAGTTTCTGTTTGTCTTATTCATTTCTTGCTTTCACTTTTATATCCTATATATGAGTGAAATCATATGGTTCTCAAATGTTTCTGTCTGACTTACTTCACTTAGCATGATATTCTCAAGATCTATCCATGTTGTCTCAAATGGCAGTATTTCATCTTTTCTTAATGCAGAACATTAATGATTGTTTTGATATAGTGCTTGGTACCTAACAGGCACTTACTTGGTCAATGTTTGTTCAATGAATAAAGGAAACACTAATATATTCAATTGACTGCCTAGCACCTAGGAGATATAGAGTTATGTAGGTGTTGTATACCCTTAGTGTTGTCTTCTTCTTTAATGATGTGATGGATTGTTTCATACATGTCTTCTTTAAAGAATTTACTTATTTTTTTTAATTGGAAACAATAGAAAACAAAAATATGTTGCCAATTATTTCAGTATATACTCAAAAAGAACACTCAGTTAAAGACAGAACAAAATAATCAGGTATTGAAATAGAAGTGATTTTTACTCTAATGTTAAACTGGTGGTGTTTATCTAACATTTTAATATTGGTTTTATTTGTACCTGTGCCCCATTAATTCCTACCAAGACTTGATCAATTTTAAGGTTCAGAGTAATGCTTCTCAGCTATTCTTGGGCACTGGAAATACCAGAGGATCTTGTTGAAGTGCAGACTCCTATGGGGGACAGTACCGAGAATCTTGTACAAGAAAAATATACCAGACCAGTTAAACAGTCAAGGAAGTCTTTATTCAAGAATATTGCAATAGGAAAGAAAGGTGGAACTCAACTTCGCTTAAAAAAAAAAGGAGGGGGCTGTTGAGAGGATTTTTAAATACCGAGTAAGTTAACAGATAAATATTGTAGGATATTATGTGAGGGAGGCTAGTTATTATGATTAGTCCATCTGTCCCTTATTAAAGTTAGGTTCCTACCCTCCTACAGAGACTGAGAGAGGGGCCCTATCTTTTTGATGATTATAGTTCCAAAGGGCTCCCAGGTGCTTGAGAAAGACAGTCCTGTGTTGTAGAAGATTTACACCTCAAAGCGGTAGACAAGGAATTTACAATTGCAAGTTTTGCAAAAGCAAATGCCCTAAGATAAGGAAGGTCAGGAGCCTGTCATCAGGAAGAAGACTGTCTAAAGTTTAGTCAAGTCAAGAGGAACATTAAATCCCTTTTGGGCAGGCTGCAGTAAGCTCCCAGGTGGTGTCAATGCTGCTGATCTGCAAACTACACTGAGTAGCACAGATATGCACTATTGCATTGATACATAGGAAATATTTAATACTGATGAGTTATGTTAACTTAGTTTTTTTTAGCTTCTATAGTATGTATGGAAGTGTGAATTTAAAATAGTCAATGTCATTATCTGTGTAGTAACCTACTAAAAATGCGTGAGTCTCTCCCCATGAGATGAAATCTAGAATAAGAAAGGTTTCCAGGTCTAGGACACGTGACATTTACCTCACTTCACTTTGAGTAAATGAATGGTATAATGAAGTTCTAGTATTATATTTTGTTTTAATTATTTTTTCTAAGCCCCTTTGAAATAGGTCATATCATCTACTTTTAACACATAATATATATATATATATATACATGTATATATACATGTATATATATATATATAGTTTAGTTTTGTGGTCAATGACACTGTAAAAGGCATGATTCAGTTCTACAAATAGTTACTGTCTGATAAAGTCAAGTTCTTAAATAATCAGCTAAACTAGAGTAGATATTTCCAAAACTGTAGAAAACTGTTAAAGATGGAGTAATAAAATAGTATGTGGACTTTTTAAAAAATTAATTCTCTAAAGGACATTGTTACAAACTAATTTTTCTAATTACATATGAGTGGAGGACTTTTTTTAAAAATATGAATCAAAGAACTTCCAAGACATTTATATCACCTGTGTGAACACTGGCTTCTATTAAATTTAATGTGGTAATTTAAAGTTACAATAATTAGAATAATAAACATTCTAAAACACAATTCATTATTGTATTTTATATAGAAAATTGTGAGGTCTGGAATGCACTCAAAAAAAACACAAGCTTTAAATTGGTAAAACTAAAAATATATAATGATAACCTAATCCAAAGGTAAAAAAAAAACACAATTAATTAAAACTAAAGGAAGTAAATCAGTGAATTAATAGGATTAAGAAAGCTTTGCCTTCTTTTCATAAATGTGATTATTTTTAAAGACTAGCTTTACATGAATGGAGTTTTTAATCCATTCAAAGCCTGATTTAAGTTTAAGGATTCAAACAAAAACTCCATAACATTTTAATTTGCACTTATACGAGATTCAATCAGATTAAGAGGTTTAATTTCTCAGCCCCCTTTTTAACAGGTAGAGCTACCTCTTTAATTTTCCTTGGTTAATAAAATGGATGAGTTCCAGTGGAATATTACTCAGCTATAAAAAAAGATGAAACGCTGGCATTTGTGACAGGATAGATGGATCTTGATCTTATCATGCTAAGAGAAATAAGTCAGACAGAAAAAGTTGAGAGCCATATGATTTAATTCATATGTGGGATGTAAAATTGAAAGCAACAGGTGAACAAGACAAATAAACAGAGACACATGGACACAGACAACAGTTTAGTGGTTACCAGAGGGAAAGGGGGAGGGGGAAGGTAGATAAGGGATAGGGGGTTAGATCTGGTGACAGAAAAAAATTTAACATTGGGTGGTAAACACACAATGCACTATACAGATGACATATTATAGAATTGCACTGTTGAATCCTATATAATTTTATTAACCAATATCACCCTAATAAATTTAATAAAAAAGAGTTCTAACGATTTTGGATGCAAAGTGATAATCAGGTAAATTCCATTTTTTTATTGATTTTCATTGTAGATTTCATTGTAGATTTTCTTTTCCATACATTGAACAACATACTCTAGAATAAATAATTTCAGATGAAAATTGAATAAGAGAGGAAAGATGATGCAGAACATCACTAAAACCTTTGTGAATTTGCAGCAGTTGGTATCACTTTCTCCTAATCTTACTTTGCTACCTCTGCTTGCTTCCTGAACAGAACCATTTTCTATAATAATAGCTAACACTCATAAAGTAGTATTTTCTGTCTACCACTCAGTGTTTCAGAACCTTTCATCTATTCATCTTCATGGTTACTCTGTTAAATAGGTACAATTGGAATCATCAACATTTGCACATTATGACTGAAGCCAAATCATGGCCTTGGCCATATAAGTAGTAAATGACAGAGTTTGGGCTTTAAATGAGGTAGACTGACTTCAGAGCTTTCATTTTTAAAAATGTTACTAATTTTATTTTAATAGGTAACACAAATACAATATTTTTAAAATAAATTTACAGCTAATGAACACTCATTCTTTTTTAAGGTAAATATTCTTCTTACTATCCCATTTTAGGAGCTAGAACCTTGCTAGCCACACCAGAAACCTTCCATTTGTCTCTTCCTATCCGCCCCCACAACACACAATAGTGACTTTTCTAGAATTGTATCCTTACTTTTCTTCATAGTTTTATCACCTGAATATGCATCCCTAAACAGTATTGTTTAGTATTGTCTAATATTTTTAAAATTGTAAGTCTCTTTTAATCTATAGGTTTTCCCCTGTATTAGAGTTCTTCAAAGACACAGAACTAAAAATATATGTGTGTGTATGTATATGTATATATAAGAGAATATTTATTATACGAATTGGCTCATGTGGTTATGGAGGCTGAGAAGTTTCACAATCTGCTGTCTGCAATCTGGAGACCCAGGAAAGCCAGTCTGAGTCTAAAAGTCTGAAAACCAGAGAGCCGCTGGTGTATGTTCCAGACTCTGGAGACCCAAGAACCAGGAGCTCCAATGTCTGAGGGCAGGAAAAGATGGGTCTTTTGGTTCAAGAAGAGACAGGGAATTTGCTTTTCCATTGCCTTTTTGTCCTATTCTACCCTCAGTGGATTGGATGATGCCCACCCACATTGGGGGGTGGTAGTGGGGGTCTTCTTTACTCAGTCTACTGATTCATGTGCTAATTTCTTCTACAGACACCTTCATAGATGCACCTAGAAATAACATTTTACCAGCTAGCTGGGCATTTCTTAACCTAGTCAAGTTGACACATAAAATTAACCATCACACCCCTCTATTATTGTTGAAGCAATATATTTGTCGAAGAAGCTGGTTTGATTGTTCTGTAGAGTTTTCTGTGGTTTGACTTTTTCTGCTGGTGTTTTTGTGATGTAGTTTAATTTGTTCCACTCTTCTTTGTATTTCTTGTTTACTCTCTCACTTAGCTTGAAGATTACTCAACTTCAAGCTCTTTTCTTTTGGGTTCCTGTGACACTCTGGTCCACTCTGGATGTGAGTGCTGGCTAACGGAGCTGAACTGCAATCACTTGCTTCTCCAGGAGGAGCTATGAACTACATGTATTTGACTCTGAACACTGGTTTCTAAATGTCCATCCAAGGTCAAGTTCCAAGGATGATAGAGTATTCATGGGTTAAAGGCAAAATGTGAAAAAGAAAGATTTTTTTCATAGTTATTAAATTTATTTTTAAAGGAGTATTTATTATTGTGAAATTTTAGTTGTCATACTTTTTTTACTGTCATTATTTTCCTTTCGTTGTTACTTCGTATTTTTGTTTTGATGAAATAAAAAGTTATTATACTGATTTACAAAATTTAAAAGTTTAGAAACACTACTTTAGCCTTACAGCCCTGCATAAAATTACAGTTTTAATTTTCATAAAAGAAAGTATTGCTTTTAGTCAGTTTCATTTGATAATGTAAAAAAAAAAAACTAAATTCTACCTTAAGGAATGGTACCTGGGAATTCTTTAACCTTCTAAGTAAAACTCATTCTCTCTCAAATGTATTTCTCCACTAAAACTGTTATACCACTTTCTGGAAAGGAGAAAAGCAGCTTTTTTAAATACAGGAAATGTAAAAGGTCATGTTATGGAAGGTATGGAGAGAAAGGTAGCTAAGTAATTCTCCTATGGACATTTCTGGATGCGTTCCTAATCGGATTGCTTCCATTCACACTGCCTGCTGTCTTGAAGTCCAGGCCTTGCCAGCAGTGTCATCATAAATTCTTAGCACAGGAATGGCTTTACTTATTGAGGAAGAAATTCTGAAATATAGAAATTATTTTAAAAAATTAGCCACTTCTGCCTATGTTCTTCAGCATGTATATTAGAGTGATCTGATGTATTTTTTATTAATGTAAGAGAGGCAATCCAAACCCCTTTCCTTTTCTGACTTAGCTCATTACATCTTCAGTACTCGCAAGCTGTGTGGTACAGGATCAGTCACAGCCTCCTGCTATTTATTGAGCATCCATGGCCACTGGCTGACATGGCATTGAATATAGTGTTGTATTGTTGCTCCAAGCCATTTTGCCTTCGTGCTAAATGATTCAACCCATCATAAAAAATTTATTATAGATATATAACTCACCTATTTAGTCCTCATGAGATTGATTTGTTATGAAGGTACTGGCCATAATGTCTTTGCGAGAGTAGACCTTCATTTCAAATAAAGACAGCCTCATCTGTTGATTTCAAAGCATGTCTATATAATACAGTAAGTCTGTGTTGAGGAAATGGGATGAAACCAACTGTTAAAAATGAGAAAATATGTGTTAAAGGGTTTAGAACTAACTGACTGTGTTATATACAGGTTTTCAATTAGAAGCTTCAGATCATATATGTTCATATTACTTGAAAGTTTATTTTGAATCCTATAGACAAATTAGTATCCTTTATTAGATAATGTGACGTTAGCATCCCCAAGCCATCTGCTTCTCACAATATCAAAACCTTCTTTCAAACCCACTTGCTTTATGTGTCCTCTCTAGGTTCTCTATCGTGTTCCTTAAAAAATATATATATGTTGTTGTCTCTTACACAACCAGGGTTTTTTTTGTCAACCTCCTGCATTTCCACACCTTCCTATAATCCTTTACACCATTTTTAACTTGACTACTTCCCACTCTGTTCTGGACCTCCAGGCCTGCCAAGTTTGTTTCTAAGTCTATCAAACGACCACAAGCTAATATGATGAATTAATTCATACTGAAATTGTTAACGAGAAGTGACTGACCATTAGGCAAGGCCATTCTTCATCCGCTCAGGTTTTAATTGTAATTTAGCACTAATGCTCCACTGGCAATACTGGTGACTGAAGTTTGAAGTTGGAATTTTCTGGGATGACAGCCCAATGGCAAATGGGGCCTGATCAGCCTGATGACTGATACATGAGACCTTTGGTAACAGGGAATCTGAAAACCTCTAACTCATGGCATTCTGAAATAGACATAAGCAAAGCCTTATAAAGTCCCAGTGACATTTTTAAGAGATTTATTGTGAATAATCTAGTATTACCAGTTTAGTCTATCATGTAGTTATCAGAAAAAATAGAATCCTCTGCTGTAAGATATTAGAAGTACTGGTGTCTTAAGCAAAAGACTTGAATTTTATTGCTTTGCTTCTTACCTTTGGCTTCTGCTTTGCAGATGGAATGGTTAAGAAGGAGGATGGAACAGTTAAGGGTGTAGCTGCTCTGTGCAGTCATTTTGTTTTATTTTCTTACTGACCTGGCACAATGTAGGCAGAGACGATGCATGTTTTCTGCTATCGGGCCAGTGATGGATGGCCAGGCCTTCAAAATGAGGAACTTCTCTGTGGGTGAGAGTACAGCCGTGCAAATGCTCTTATCCCATATTGCTCCACAGTTTGCAACCAGTTCCAAAAAAAAAAAATACCAACCCTGCTGAGGTTGCTGAAGCTTGTATATTGTTTTTAGTTAAACATTTTGATGAATTAAGGGCTGATTGAAACCATAAAATTGATTTTATTTACAGCAGAGCTTTATGGTGTCTGTCAGTTGTTCTCATATCTCTTTCTTTCAGTCTTTGAAGTTGTTTCTGTAAGTGGTTTATCTAACTTTGTAATGAATTTGCATCTGTTTCAGTTAAAGGATAATCCTTCCCCTGGGTGTCCACTTAATTGCTATTGGGCATGGTCTGCCTTCTTTTTAGTCTTTCTTTCATGTAGGCTCAGTGGACGCCCCTCTTCCATCTTTCCATTCAGTATCAGGAGTCACTGACAATTGCTTTGTGGTGAACAGGTTACATGTTTGTTATCTGCTCTGACCTCTTAAGGCTTTAGTTTAAATTTCCTCCCAAACATTGCAAAGAAAGGATGACATAGCAACGTTTTTATTTTTTTAATAGTGTGATATCTGATACATGCAATATCTTTGAAAATATATTCAAATTCATTTTCTTTCTGGAAGTGATATTATCATACTTTGTAGCACCTTTTAGGGGACACAGAAGATTTTACCTATTTCTGAATAAATGGGAATCGTGTGAAGATGAATGGCCTGCAAGTCAGAGGACCTAACTTTGCCTACTAACTCCTAACTTTACCAACAACTTGCACATTTTATGGCAAGATGCTGAACTAATTTGTGACCACAGTTCTTTATATATAAAATGAGGAGCTTTTTCTGAATCGGTAGATCTCAACCCTGGTGGCACATTAAAATCACTGGGGAAGCTTTTTGAAATACACCAATAACCAGTTCTCATCCCAGACTAATTAAAAAAAGAACCTCTAGAGAGGATACCAGGGTATTGGCCGATTTTAAAAGCTCTCTAGGTTTTTCTAATATGCAGCCACGGTTAAGAACCAATGGATTCGGTGATTTCTAAAGTCCTCTCTACCTTCAAGACTGTATGACTTGAACCCCTTAGCAAATCTTTGGGTTGTCGTTTCTTCTATCTTTGGAGTTAACTGTATTAATTGAGTTAGATAAGTATCTTAAATCAGCACATGCAGTCTGCACAGGAACAATCAAAACCAAATGTGTTTCATAAAGTATATTTTTTACACTGTCATTCTTGAACTTTGTGCATAAAGTTATTAACAATACAGAGTAATGATTCTCCCTCACTCTAGGTGATTCTGATCCAGTAGAGATGACACAGACACGTAAACTCCACATTTTTAATAAACACTTGACTCTCTCCCCCATTTGGATCTACTGAGTTCATGTTTAGTAATACTGTCCTGTGCCCTGTTGTCATTTTCTAACTCTTTGCTAAGTAATAAAGATGTGCAAAACATGTCTCTTCTTGTTTACCATTAGATGGTTTGAGTTTTTCTCTATTCGGTTCAATGGTGCTGCTACGGATGGCATTAGAAGCACATGTTAAGATTGGGGATAATATATTTTGAGTGAATTTTGAGTTTTCCTTAGAACCACAAGATTACAAGTTAGAATTGTAAGGGAGCCATCTAGTGGATAAGCATATAGACCTGTTGCATCTTGTCCTAAGGTCTTAGCCTTATGGGTTTAATCAGCATATAGATTTAAATATATATCTAATTAAGTATAAACTTATACATTAAATATGCATGTTTATGAATTTGATTTTATATTTATGTTAAATGTATATTAAATTTTAATGGACTTTTAAGTTTTGTTTTTGCATTTTGTTTCAGAAAATAATTTCTCCTCATTTTATAAGTCTATATTTTATGTAGTTCTAATTCTTTTATGAAACATGAATACAGAAATTAATAAGGCATGGTTTTTTCCATGAAAGAAAATGCATTCTATTCATAAGAACATAAAAATATGCAAGTAGCTAAAACATGTTTTTAAAATTTCTACTAAACGTTCCTTGGATTCGAATGTAGGAGGAATTTTAGGGCTTAAAAATAGCATATGCAGTTAGAGGATGCAGACAGTGTGTGATGGACTCACAGTTTGAGACTTCACCATTTTTATGTATTCTGAAGTTTTTAAGTTTGTACAAATGCATTAGGCTGATTAGGGCACTCCCCAAAATATACATTATGCTACTTACTAAATCACTTACAACCATGGGATATTCATCACTCAAATAAACATTTACTTTTATAATGCAGTAAAGACAAGTTAGACATTTGAGTGACAGTGTTTATCTTTTACACAGGGAGAGAAAAACAAGTTTATAGGAGAGCAAGATGCCCAAGACATTTATTATTCCAAGCCCACATTTTAATTTAAGTATATTTTCACAAGAAGCATTTTAAAAGTTTAACATTTTTAATTAAATTGAAACTGATCACCACTTATATTGTATCAAGTTCTTCTACTAGGTAATTTCTTCTTCCCCTGCAGTCATACTTCTGGGATCTCATCCATTTGTGGATGACTTCTAGATTTTCTCCCTGAGTGCTACTTCTTTGGTCTCTCCCCTCCAGGATCTAAGCTTCCAAATACCTGCTGGACATCACTTCCTCATATTCTTCCACCTCGACACACCCCACATCAAATTAGTTATCTTTGCACTTCTGCTATTTTAATTCTGTATTTCAATGAAAGATTTTTACAGTCCTCAGAAGAAAGGATTCTAGTCCTCTTTAATCTTTCTTCTTTCTAATTCTCCTCCCCTGTTTTCCCTGTTCTACCTCTAAAATCTTCTGGCATCACTCATTTGGGCTACTCTGCAAAAGTGGGCTTACATCAGATCCTTTGGAAGGCAGGCAGCCTCTAAGAGAACCCCCAAGTTTTCTGCCCTCCTGGTATACATGTCTGTATACTCCCCTAAATTGAGTGTGGGAGACACCTCAAATATTATGTCACTCCTCTGACTCAGTTGCATCATATGGGAAAAAGTGAAAAGGATTTTGCCTATATAGCTAAGATCCCAAGCCAGTTAATTCTGAGCTACTCAAAATGGAGAATTTCCCGGGTGAGTCTGACTTAATCAGGAGATCACCCTAAAATAGGGACTGGACCTTTCCTCGGGAAAGGAGAGAGATTCCTCTGCTGAAAACCAAGTACTCCTTGATGGAGTCAGCATCCATGCTCTGAGAGGGCCTGTGAGAGGGACATGTGGAAACCAAGAGCTTCAAGTGGCCTCTAGGAGCTTAGAGTGCTCTCGGGTTGATAGCCAGCAAAAAAAACAGAGACCTACAATCAGAGGAACTGAGTACTGCCAACAACCACGTGAGCTTAGAAGACCACCCACACTCCATTAAAGACTGTAGCCCAGCCAACGCCTTGATGTGGCCTTGTAAGACCCAGAACAGGGGACCCAGTTAAACCATACGTGGATTCCTGACCTACAGATAACAAATTGCGTGTTGTTTTAAGCCATGAGATATTTGATTATCTGATATGCAGCAATAGATACAAGTCCTCATTATCTTTTGTTTTGGATCAGTGCAATAACCTTCAAACTGAGCTCTCTTATCTCATCCAATTCCATGAAATACTACATACTGCAGCCTGAGTCATCTTCCTTAAAAGCGGAGAGAGTGGATTTGTCTTCTTCAAAGCTGTACCTTTAGAAGAATAACATATTGTATGTATCTTAGAAGAATGCTTTGTCTTAGAAGAATGCTAGCCTATTGTATGTAGGTTACAGATATTGACTGAGGGACTGAATGAGTGAATACCATCTACCTACCTTTACACACACTAAAATCTTTGCTGGTCTCACATTACGTACAGAGACATCTTTCTCATTTAAGAATGCTGTATAATAAAGTGCTTAAGTAATATGGATTCCACAGCTAAAGAACTTGGGTTCAAATTCCAGCTCTATCTCTTGGAAGTTGCATCACCTCACTAAAGCTTAGATTTCTCATTCATAAAACATGATAAATAATAATTATTACCTCTTCAGACAATTTTGAATATTAAATAGGACAGTGAATTTAATATTTTTACAGTGCCTGGCCTATGCAATAGATCAATAAATGTTGAATCTGGTTATAAAATTTGAGGCCCTCTACTATATATTTTCCTCCTGTCCTTCAGCTATCTGAAGCAAGTACCCCTGTGGTTCTTGCATTTGCAACATGATGTAGAGTAAAATGCATGCATGCTGGGTCAGTTTCAGGCTCTGAATTGGCTATATGACCTTGATAATATAGCCTTGACCTTGTTTCTTCACAGCCTAATTTGGTTACCTGTGGAATGGGGACAATTGTGATACAGAGCTCGAAAATTTGTCTTGACTCTATCCCTCCACAAATCAGTTACAACAGCTAAAAATTGGTCAGTGAGATCATTCACCATAAGGTTTATATGATGGATGTTTTTCCTAACATTCTGAATATCCACAGAAAACTTTTTCTCATTTTATTAGAAATAGTTGTGTTGTTCTTGAATAATCCATGTGTTGTTGTTATGTTTATCTGACCAGGCTTTACAATTAGCTGCTAACTGAAAAATAATCTATATTTGATATAGTCGCAAACTTTCTCTTTATCTGTATCCTTGTATTTCTCCCCCCCCCCCCTTACCCATTTCCAATTTATGTTTTCCTGCTATACTTAGTTAAGTTACCTTTAAGCTCATTCTTGGAAAAAAAGAGTAGAAGTAAATATATAGATATCTTCCAGGGTTGTCACATATAAAGCAAACACTATTCAAGTACCATTTTTATTAGTGTATGTGTGTTTCAGTGATGAGAATGAACAAATCATTTCAGAAAAAACTGATATAGGAAAACCAGTAAGAAAGCAACTTATGAAATCCTGTCGAATGAGTCCCATTTCTTGCCATTGAATAGATCATAGATGCAATTCGTTAAAAGGCAAATGTAGTGATTCTTACATCACTTATTTAGTTAAAATATCCTGAATGTTGTAGCATAAGGAAGCACATGTGCTAGGCAGCCTATGATTTAATAAACTGGTGTTGATATTGAAACTGGTACTTTCTTCCCTCCTGGAGGTATGGATGGATGAATTTATGCTTTAGCCAGCTGTGTTTCCACCAGATTCTATTTGAAAGTCAATTGGTGAATCATCCCCAATTCCTCATTGAACATAATGTTGAGCAGCAAGACCGCTGTGTTCTATTGATGTGTTTAAGAAGTACCAAACAACCAGACACATGAATGGAAATATCAGTCAGATCATTTATCTCCCATTCTGTAGCAAAAACAGTTGACTGAGGACTTCCTAAGTTTCCAACCCTTTGGGTAGCTATTTTCTAATAAACATGCTTCTATATGGAGATATGCTAACATGTTATCATGAAAATATAATTGGAAGGTTTGACTGAAATAAAACTACATTTGTGGATGTACTCTGTCTTTCAGGATATTTAAATGCTACTTCAATTTTCAAATTTGAAAGTAAATAACTTTTCTGTGGCTTTATTGAGCAAGGATACGGTAAATAATACCAAAGTCACACTGTATGTTGGATTGGGGGAATTGACCATTTTGTGAGATCTTAAACAAGATGATTGAGCTCTAGTCTGTTTAGCTTAGAATGGCTGTATTTTGTGTTCGCCATCACTGACTTGTACCACAAAGATAAACTGTAGGAGTAAACAGCCAATATCAAACTCTCTTAGGGTGTTTATCCTTCCATTCATTAATTTTTTTCCGTCTATTTCAGGGTCACAACTGCAGTACCTTATATATCCAACATTAGAAATAAGGACGTCTATAATTCATTGATATTGTTAAATTGGCATTCAGTAAAATAAAACCATCCCTTGCAGTAATGGGTGAAAACTTGCCTTTCACCTAGAGCCAAGTTCATTAGAAATTCATGCTCACAGCCCAGAGAAAAACAGAGTTTTTATGAGGTTTCAACAAGTAATATATCTGCATGATGGGTTGTTCCAAGAAACTGAGCAAATGGAAATGTCAGTTTGCAGAAACTGTCAAAACCAACATAACCTAATTTAGAATTGCTGCTTATTTAATAATCCACCAGTAGCCCTACCAGATAGAGTTCTGTCAGTCTTGCAGAAAAAAATACTTACTCCTCCTGCACTTAAGTTAGGTTTATTGACACCCTAGGCTCTACTCATGGGAAAAGAGCATTAATTAGATACAACACCCAATCGTTAAACAGCAGCAAGCCTAGTAAGTGTTTTTAGCTATGAAATGTCCAATGCCTTGATCAGAGTATACTTTAATATGTCAAAGTGGGACCCCAGTTTGTGTGCAGTTATAAAACAGCATGCCTCACTCTGTGTCTTGCACAGGGCACACTCTCAAAAATACAAATTGACAAGTAATTTTAATAATGTTTATTATGTGAGTTTGAGTTGCAAATATTTTTAACATAGAACTCCTGGAAGCAGTGATAGGTACTTATTCAGGGCCCTTAGTGTTTGCATACTAAAGGCCTTGAGTATTACTATTTTGCATAATCACGTGTCTTTACTAACATCGGCTTTGATTTCATGATTTGTGGTTATTAGCTATTGTGAAACAAATGTGTTAGACTGGCAATGCGTGATGCCGCTTCAATAAAGTATACACGTAAAGTGGATTATACTCTAAACCAACAGTAGAGAAACTCTGAGAGGGGTGGAGCAGATGACCAGAGTGTAGAGATGAGAGGGGTATATAGAGAGGTATTACTAAAGAGGAATATATTCATGCATTTTTAATTGCATAGGATAATTTGATTGCAAGTTTCAAAGACAGACTGAAAAAGAATGTAATCAATTCTCTGCGTGTTGGCACAATAGAAATTTACAGGGAGACTGTGGAGGAAATGATATGAGAACAGCTGAATGAACTCAATAGCTATAATGTGGAGTCTTCCTTATTGTTGAGAATGGAAAAGAGTGTGAAAACACAGTACACCAGATTTGGCAGCAAGCTGTGTTTTCTCAGTACAGTAGATCCCTATTGCTCATGAGTATTACAGAAAGACCTACACACCTGCTTCTGTTATTCTCAAGCTGAATGATGATTACAGAGTGTATAAATGGCCTAAATGTTTCCTCATATGTGGGAGAATGTAGATTATCTGGCTATCTAAATATCACCTGGCATTTTTATACCATGCAGCAGGTGTTCAATAAATGAAAATGGATGATTTTGGTTGACAGTTTTAGATAATACAGTGTTTTCAATATCTTTAGTTCTATTCTTCAGTTTCTATTTGTTCTTCCCTCACCTCCTATTGATATTTATCACTGTGGCTCCATAGGCCCATTACCTAGAGTCATATGTACACATTTTTGTCGTTATTTGTCCTTGCTTTCCCGCAAACTCACAATTGTGTAATTTCTTTCTATATGTCATTTCTTGAGCCCAGCCCTGCTTTACTATTTACTTAATCACATGTGAATCTAGGTGTCACCCTCTAGTTCTACATGACAACAGCCTCTCATATGGTTTATTTGCTGCTAACTTGTCTCGATTTACTTCTAGCCATTAATGATCACTAAGACCCAGTTTCATCATCTGTTGTGTTTGGGAGGGTAGAAACATCATTTTATTGGTATCTTCAATGACTCACAATTGTTAATCATGAACTTACAGTCACCTGTAGTAATCAAGAGACTACAGATGTTGGCAGGTTAGGCATCAGCTATAGAGGATGAATGTGGACATATGTAGTCTGTAGAACAAATAGTGAAGTGAAGTCAGAGGCAGATATGGCTCTCTTGAGTAGTAGAGTCTTATTAGAACATGGCCTAGAACTTCATTTTCAAAAGAAGAAGAATGCATAATCCTTTCTTTTCCTTATCAATGACTTCTTAGTATCTACTGAATTAGTACTGCAGATTAAGATTTAAAAAGGGGTTTAAGAAATCTGAATTTAAACTATCATTTTTATACTCTTTTATATTTTACAAAGCTTTCATTCAAAAAGATCACAGTTTTTAAAAACAGTTATATACTATTTGTGCCCTTTACTTTAGGAAAAATGGAATTATTAATAACAAAAAATTTTTCTTCATGGTCTGTGTTAAAATTGTGTAGTCTTATTCATAGTAATCTATTTAGAATTTATCTTGTATAGTCTAATCTCTGTTGCAGAAGGTAGAATAGTTATTTTTTCTTTGTCATTAGTCCTGATTACTTATGCAATAGAAAATTGTTTAAATTATAGTACTTTAAAAAATATAATCAATTTTTACACAAAGACCTTGAATGTCATATTAAATTTCCAATTTTCAATGGTAATTTTTTTAAAAATGTGCAATGTGTCTTAGGTTTTTGTTTTGTTTTATTTTGTTTCTGCTGCTGAAAGAAATTATCAAAAACTTAGTGGCTTAATGATAAGGAGAAAGGGAATTAAATATATGGTGACAGAAGGAGTTTTGACTTCGGGTGGTGAACACGCAATGCAATATGCATATGACTTATTGTTGAATTGTGCATTTGAAACCTATATAATTTTATTAACCAATGTCACCCTAATAAATTTAATTTAAAAATAACTTAGGGGCTTAAAGTAACACAATTTTACTATCTTACACTTCTGGGGTTAGAAATCTGACACAGTTCTTACTGATCAGGTATTGGTAGAACTGCATTTTTCTCTGGAGGCTCTAGGGAAGAATACATTTCCTTGTCTTTTTTAACTTCTTAGAGGCTTCTCACTTTACATGGCTTATGCTCCTCATTCATGATCTTCAAACAAAACAATGTTTGATCTTTCTGACCATTCAGCAGTAGGCATGTCCTTCTCTGACTGTTCTCTTGCCTCTCTCTTTTACTTTTAAAGGCCCCTTATGATTACACTGGATCCACCTGGATAATCCATGTAATCTTCCTATTTGAAGGTCATCCAATTAGCAACATTACTTTCACCTACAACCTTAATTCACCATTGCCATGTAACCTAACATATTTACAAGTTCTGGGGATTAGGATGTGACCCATTTGAGGGGTGTGGTATTATTTTGTCTATCACATCGTGGTGTATAGGTATGTAAATATATATAAATTTACCAAAGTCTTCCCATGAAAACAAACATCGGTAGAATAGATTAAATATTTTCCTGTTTTTCTACTTTGGCACTAGATTTTTACCTGTAGAATGAAAGGAAATTAACCCAATGATACAGTGTGTACTTTGAATCAATTCAAGGACTAGCAATTGTTTATAAAAATAAATACATATATGACTTATGGAATTTAAGTACAAGATAATGAAATTTTTATCAACAGAAAGTAATGCTCTGTGACACTAATACATCAAGAAAATTCCAGAATATTGCAGATTCTAAGACTGAAGTCAGAAAATTGCTAACATTTTCAAACTTTTTTCTATGAACCACTAACCATTGGTTATGAGCCAATAATGGTATAATGTTTTTGTAAAACTATGTTCCAGAAATGAAAACATTTATTATTATTTTTTCTGTCAAGCAGTACCATCTTTCAAGCCAATTCTAATTTTTATATTGAGGGATTAGGAGCAAGCTCTCGATCACTCATTCAGGATTTATCTGGCATTGTTCCATAGACTGAGTGTTCATGACACTTTGTAAGCAGTTGAAGTGTAGAAATATTTTGCATTTGGGGGGTAGGAGTTGACATAATTTGGATGATTCCTATGGAAATAGAAACTACTAGTCATAAGATACAGGGACATATTTTTTTAAGGCAAACATACTGTGTAATGACATCAAATGAGGTAAGAAACTGATTTAGGGAACTCCCTTTTGGGCTGAACTAAGCAGCTCTTTACACAAAGACATCATGATACAATATTTAAAATGGTACATTAAGATATAAGAGGCTTAGTTTCTGGTCCTGGCCCTATACATAATTATCTGCATCTTTTTGAACAAGTTAAAGGACATCTTTTTGCCTCATTTCCTTCAGTGTAAAAATGAGTTGAGGTGGAATTAAAGCTACTATAATGTTGTGTTATATAATTCTAGTTTTAAATGGCAATTTCACATTACATACTTCATTTGTGGTGGCTTGTGGAAGAAAGGGGATTGGGCTCAAAAAAGGAAATACAGTAGGTAGATGTGATATGACAAAGATCTTGCAACTATAAGTGTTCGAGACAGCTCACTGATATGCTGAGATCTAAAAAGGGCTCTTTCATACATTTCCTTGCTACTTTATAGTTTTCTGAGTTCAGTTCCAATGGCAATGGTAAATGTGAAGGGGGTCTTAAAAAGAAATAGCATCAGGATGTTTTACTGTAGTTTTGCCTTATTGTGTATGGACTAGACTTAATACTAGAAAGTTGATAGCAAAGTGAATTTCTTTGTATAAGATCTTTTTTCAGCTGACTTTTTTATAGAACTGAAGCTGCACTCCAAGGTGGAAGATAAATGGTCTTATGCAGTAAAAATCAGAGAATGTTATCATAGTAGAGATAGGATGGATCACCAACAAAATCTAACCCATACCCATATTTAACTGATGAAAACATGCAAGAGGTTTCATAATTCACTCAGGGGGATGAAGCCAGTTAATTACAGATCCAAGATGGAGACTAGATCTGGTCTTTCACACATTCAGCTATGTTCAGTCTTTGATACTTGAATTACATATGATCACATCATGATACTGGGAATTTTGGGTTAAATATTGATAGCATTTAACATTAGTCACTAATTGTAGTAAGAGTTGATAGTTCAGTGGTGCCTCATAAGTGCCACACACTATTCTAGATGCTTTACTCCTATATTTTTATTACTTCACTTACTCATCCTAACAATCCTATAAAATCATTTATGTTGCTACTCCTATATTACAGAAGGAGGAACTATATTCCAGTTCATACTTTTAATAAATGGCAAAGATGGGATTTCAACACAGTTTTGCTCCAAACCCTGTGTTCTCAATTATGCTATAATGGCTCTGAACTTGAATGCTATAAGAAAAATTAAACTACCATATTGGACCTGGATTCTTTCATGATCACAATCATATGAGGTGAACCACTTTAGTACATGGCCCTTTAAATTATGTATATGACTTTCCTTTGTAACTGAGGCTCATTCATTCACATGTAGTGATTGAGCATTTATCATATGTCCAGGATGTTACCAAGTATTTTAGGGGCTACAAAGGATAATATAATTCAAAATGATAGAATGCATGATAAAATAGTATAATTCAAAGTATAATAAATAGCATTAATTACATCAGTGCCTAGATATTACATATCCATATTTAATATGGGTCAGGCTTTGTGCTAGATATTTTGCATATGTCATGTCATGTAATTTTCACAGCCCTTTAAGGCAAATTACATTTCTCAGTTTTACTGATGGTAAAACTGAGGCTTGAATGAGTAGGCAACTTATCTGTGATCACAAAGGACTTGGCAGAGTTGGAATTCAAATCTAGATCTGTGCGAGTGAAAATCTCATTTTATTTCTACTACTCTCCTTGGAATTTAATAACCCAATCCTAAGGAAAGAGCATTGAGTGCTCTCACACACACGCGCATGAATATTACATCTGAATGCTCAGCCAGAATCCTTTGTGGCCTCTCTTTGCCCAGATCTTACAGGTTCCTGGGGGTTTTAATCATCTCTCCATACATGGTAGTGAGGAGAAATCCTAGAGTTAACCTCTAGCCTTTCTATTCGGGCTCTGCCCACTAATTAAGTTTAAGAGCACAGTTTTGCAAGGTATTTCAGGAGTGTGAGTGATGGAATGAATGGAAATAGAGATGTGCAACTAACTTTCTAAATATATGATTTTAACTTAAAAAGTAATGATCACTTTTTTTTTCCTTTCCTGCAGCTCTTCTACTTTATTTCCCATTATTCCAACATCATTTCTCTTATCTCCCTGAAGATCTACTCCCCCTAAGACCTGGAGCCTCCTCTAATTCAGTCACTCATTTCATTTAGGAACTGGACTGAGTCTCTCTCCTTTCACCAAATAATGGGTGGTTTCAGCTTTTTATACCTATTGAGTGACATTCTTGGAAAGGGAAGGATTGCTTCTCTACATTTTAGAGCATCTTGAACTATGAAACGCTTTTCACTTCTCTCCTCTCTCTTTCTCAAACAGGCACATCAACGTTGTATAATTCTGTGTGTATCCCTGTTATCTATTTGTTTCTGGTATTATGGGAACTTACAGCTTGGGGGTGTAACTGTATATGTATTATATTCAGATGGAGACTTGTCAAGACAAATAGAGTCTCCCTGACACTGATGCTTACAGTCAACACTGGGATAGAAAGTTGATAGCTGCATTCAAATTTTGCAGTCGGCTGCCATAGAAACCAATGCAAGACTTGGCACTGAAATATTACATCTCAGGGATATGTCTGGTGAAACTTTGACGAGGAAAGCAAAATCAATTAGAAAGCAATTTTATAGAGACCCTTTTAGATCCTCAAAACCTTGAGTCTCAAAGCACCTGAACCAAGTTTAATTATTTAGAAAAAAACATTGGGTCTTGACTTTCTTAAATTCATTGAAAAGACTTTCTTTAGATGTTAATAACATTTGATAGGAGAATTACTCTGTCTAGAACATTCAGCTCGCCTCAGAAATGATTTAAAGATTATATTTTATGCTTTTAAAAGTTAAGCTTCTTGTCTTTCATCCCTAAATCAAAACTAGCATAAAATTTCAGAAGTCAAGCTTTAGCAGTCAGCAAATAAACATTTGCAAAACTGTTAAATGATTATTTTTATATTGTGAATGCCATTGCATTCATATTGCATATATTGAGGAAGATGTATTTCCATTCACTACATATAATGCAAGCAATAAAATTTCACTGTCCAGATTCTATGGTGAATAAGTTTCTTGAGTTTTCCAATTATCAAGGTCTCTAACCACTGCACTTTCCACCTTTAACAGATGAATCAAACTTGGCAGTCCTCAGATACTATAACAAGAACACCTTCATATACATTTTAGCTCCCATAGAATTCTTCAGGGATGTACTTCACGTCTTAACATATAGAATATCTCAAATATAAACTTACTTTTCTCTCTTGGTGATTCTTTAAAATATTTTTGCATGTTAGTTATTGTGATCTCCTGGTGCTTCAATGTAGGTAAAAGCATAGAATCAGAATTGTTAACATCTCTTCCCTTTTTTAGGAAAGTGACCTTGTGCAAGATGCTTTAGCAACCAATGTCTCAAGGACAGCTGAGCCAAATGCAAGTGGTTAATTAGCCCTCTCATCAGCACCCACACTTAGCTATACCCAAATTTTATTCCCATATACAGTAGAAATGTCTTATGCCTTCAGGAACCACAATGATGAGGTACAGGTGACTGTTTTCTCACCCTGCCTCTGATAGTTGACCTACCTCTCATCACCACCATGCTGCCTGGGCAGCTGACAAGCGGATTCTGATAACAGTAAGTGTGGCAGCTTTGAATGATTGCCATGGAATTTTTTTTTCTTCCCTCAGTTTTCCTTTTTTTCCTTTCTTCTTCCTCCTGTTGCTATTCCAAATTTTCTGTAAAAAGCTAGTTTAAGTATAGATTACCAACCCATCAGAGAATACACTTCCTTTCAAGTGGGAAATCAAATAATCACAGCATGGTGGGTACCATTTTTATGCTTCTTCTTTCTATGTTGTTGGTTTATTGCTTGGATCTACAGGGAAGGATTCATTCTGCATGAGGAAAGGTTTTCAGCCCCTCCTTTTCTAACCACAATTGTTTTGAAGTCTACAGCTATTCTCAAAGTTAGAGAGATCTGAAAGTTTGGCCTAAGGCAAGGAAGAGAGTAGTGTGTATGCATACGTGTGTACATATATATGTATTATCTTGCTCAGTAGTAGGCATATGTTAAATTAATTTGACAAGCTGTTTATTTTTAACATAAGTTAAAACACAGAAATGAACTTCTATTTCAAAGATGTGAAAAGAATTATTATTTTTTTAATCAAATGAGCAAGAGCA
Source organism: Rousettus aegyptiacus (assembly GCF_014176215.1). Lineage (NCBI taxonomy): Eukaryota > Metazoa > Chordata > Mammalia > Chiroptera > Pteropodidae > Rousettus > Rousettus aegyptiacus. Next base: position 14,909,679 of record NW_023416312.1, read on the forward strand.
AATCAACTGATGATACAATCATATTTCATTTGGGTGCATATATGCTATTTTACATGAACACAAATTCGTTTTGCAAGTTTTTCAGCTATGCATAGATATTTACTATAACACAGTGGCTCCCCAACCTTTTTGGCACCAGGACCGAGGCTCATATGAGAATCTACTGCCTGATGATCTGAGGTGGAGCTGAGGCAGTGATGCAAGCGCTGGGGAACAGCTGAAAATGCATATGAGGCTTTGCTTGTTCCCCTGCCACTAACCTCTAGCTATGTGACCCAGTTTCTAACAGACTGCAGGACTGTCCGTGGCCCAGGGGGTTTGGGGACCCCTGCTATAACATATAATTTTTAAAAAATTATACATGCCTAATTTAAATTCATCTAAATTTTATACCAAAAATGTATTAGATATTGGTTATATAAGTGAAATAAGTCAGACAGAAATGTTGAGAACTATACAATGTCACTCATATGTGGAATATAAAACTGAAAGCAACAAACAAACATGACAAACGAATGGAGACTCATGGGCATGAACGACAGTTTAGTGCTTTCCAAAGGGAAGTGGGGAGGAGGAAGGTAGAGAAGGGAAAAGGGGGTCACAAAAGTGGTGACGGAAGGAGATTTGACTTTGGGTGGTGAACACATAATGCAATATAGATATGACGTCTTATTGAATTATACACTTGAAGCCTATATAGTTTTATTAACCAGTGTTACCCCGATAGATTTAATAAAAAATAAGAACAAAAGACATATGGTTCCTTAAAAAAACAGGTATATTTATTAATTTACTTATTTCAGTGTGATTGGATAGATGGCGAAAAAGCAAAAAAAAAATAAAAAATCAGTAGGGTTCCATTATTTCAAGGACTATTACAAAAATGATACTGCACTCACCTGGCCCTAGGTATGTGTCACAAGGACATTAAGATTACTACAGTACAAAATTCTAATAACAAGAGGAGAGGGGAGAGCTAAGAGAAATACAAAACAGGGTTAATTGTGGTGAAAGATAAGCACATTAAAAACCTGAAGATTTGGGAAAACAGAAAAGAAATGTTTTTTGTATAATAAAGAAGTGTGATTTAGAATGTTCGATTTGGGGTCTAATTTAGACATTATGGAAAGAAAAATTATTTGGTGGCAGTAATGACATGAAGAGATTAAAAAACAGGACACATAAGACCATGTGTGTTTTATGGTGGTGTTTTGAACAGTTAGCAGTTAACATTTAGGGTTATTGACACTTTCTAACTTGGGAAAAGTGATTTTATGTCATAGATAACTTTGTGGAGAGGTAGAATAACAAGGGTGGTGTCTGAAGAGGTGACAGACATAGTTCTGGATGCTTCAGATTTTCTGTAAATTAACAAAAGAAAAAGGCAAACAAATAGAAAATTTAATGCAACTTTTATCACAGACAATATATGAATCAAAATGAAAAGACCAACAAATCAATACAAAAATGGACATATTAGATGAATAAATAGTTCATAAGAAAGTCAGTAGGCTTTGAAAAATATTCATAATTAAATTTTTAATTATGAGGGCATAATTAAAAAAGCAAAAATTTTACCATCAATTTAACAACATTAAAACATGGCAAGTGTGTAGAAAATAAGGTGTTTATGCATTGCTAATAGTTTAATTGATAGAACCTATGTGCAGAATAATTTAGCATTATCTGTCAAGACCAAAATGTCACATGCTTTTTGACTCAGCAATTCTCAGATTTATCTTTCAGATACAGTCATCCATATTATACATCATGTGTGCATTTGTGTGTATACATTTATTGTTTTTTGAATTGCATATGCTTGGCAATTACTTAAATATGCAACAATAGAAGATAGTCGAGAAAATTATAGTTTATATATACAATGGATGCCATTCAGCTATGATGAAGAGACAATTCTATATGTACTAGTATGGACAGATCTTGAAAATATATTGTTAAATGGAAGAACTACAGAGTGCAAAAAGTAGATATAGTATGCTACTGCTTGGAAGAAAGAATATTCTCATGCAAACACACAAAGACATACACACACATACATACTTGGATGATCTTAAAATACCTGTAGCCTGTTTATACTTGAAATTGGTTTAGGAGGTTGCCTCTAGGGGCACTGGTGGGCTGGTGAGATTGGAGTGCAAAGATACTTTTCAAGTTAGACATTTTCACACCTTTTACATTTTACTTCTTATTGTATGGCCTACTCACAAAAAAAATAATTTAAAACTAAAGATATTAGAGGAAATTATGGATTCTAAGACTATATTCTTTCTGGGGATAAAAGTGTGCATTTAGCTAGAATTACTTTTGCTTTATTAGGAATCTGATAGTAGTGAACATAAAACAGGAGAAAAACACTGCAGATATTCAGATATTTTGACACCATACTGAGATCATTTGAATTTTTTTGCCTTATTAATATTCTTAAATAATTATGGAGACGATGCTGTGACCCAGAAGTGCAATAATCCATTAAAGCATTTCGTTTACATCCCATTAACAATGACAGCATTCTGTTACCCTTTAAATTTTTTTACATCACAATCTTGGTTATTTAACCATTTTCCAATTATTAAGTAGTATATGAAACAGACTCACATTTTATATTCAGAACAATACAGATCATAATATCTATATCTTATAGCAATTATAGATTACAACAGTGAAAATTGAGTTTCAGAGTATGAAAAGATTATAGAACAAGTCAAAATCTTATATGAATATGAGAGAATATTCTAGTTATAATTAGAAGGCACCAATGGCCTAACTGTCATTAATACTGAGGGATAGTTTTGACAAGTATTTATAACTTAACGTACCAAATGCCAAAACAGTGAAATAAAGAAGAGGCATAGAAAATAAAGATAAAGGAATTGCCATGTATTACCCAATTTATATCTAATGTTTTTTTAATCAGTAGCATAAAATATGAATGAAATTTTACACATCATTATATGTGGCATTTCTTTACTTGTGGTGTTAAGGTAATTATTTTCATACAATAATTTAGAAAATCACACACAAGTGATATAACTTAGGTGTGTAGCCTTTAGTTGTACATAAGAACTTTGATTCAATTTTCTGCTCAATGTACTCAACCTTTAACTTATTAATGAGAAAATCACATTTTTTTCTTTTTCATTGAACTTTATTTCATTACCACACTAGCCACTTTCATTCACCATGTCACTTAAGGAAAAAGAAGTCCTAAAGAGGATAATGAAGAAAACTACAATTAAGAAATAGGAACAACAACAATAATTTTGCTAAATAATTAACGTTTTGTTTATTGTTTCTAGTAATTTTTTAGTAGAGTCTGTAGGATTTTCTGCATAAAGAATCATGTCATCTGCAAAAAGTGACAGTTTGCCTTCTTCACTACATATTTGGATGTCTTTTATTTCAATATTGGATGACTATCCTGGTGACACCAAAGTTAATGAACTTGTATGAGACTATGATGAGCATGAATATGTGCTCACCCTTTGGAAAAACAAATAAACTATTAAACCATGGCTTATAGATAAAATTTCAGAGGGCCAGCTGAAAATCTTGTGGTCTTGAGGATTCTCATTCCCTTTTAGCATTTGGAACTTAAAGTGTAGAATAATTTCTCCTTAAATAACATGAGGCATTTCATCTTCACTTCAGTTCTATAAAAGGTATTGTCCTCTCATTCAGTTTGCTGCATGATATCTAAAATATTAAGACTCATTTCCCTTCAATGTACCATTACAAATAAGCTCTCACAAGGAAAAAGAAAGGTGTTTAGAAAAGGCCAGGGGCTTTCTTTGATACTTTCAAGTAAACGCATGTTTGTGTAGGCAATGGTACCTCGGCTATTGTCCAGCGGTTTAATTGGCTCTCATTTCCCTAATCTCCTATAACAGATAATGTTATTACAGAATCTCAGGACTGGAAAATCCCCCATCAGACAAAACAAGCCTTTTAATGAGAATCTTTTTGTTTTACGTGGCATTTGGCTTGGTTTGAGCCACTTTGATCCATATTACTTGTTGGAAATGCAGTATTTTTTTTCTAAAAACTAAGCTCATTCTAAACCAGGAAACATTTATTTTGGATCATTTCTTTTCTGGAATGATTCAAAGTTCAAGAAAGTAAAATTGGGGAGGAATTTAAATTAAGCTGAAGAAGCAAGGAGACAAAATTAAATTGGATTTTATAACCTCCGTTTTGCAACTAGGATGATAATTTTATCTAGAAAGACAAAATGCTGGAGCATTTGCTATTTTTGAAATTACATTGTTTTATTCTATAATAATAAATCAATGTGTATAAATCATGTTTCCAGATTCTGTATTTTATTTATCCATTTAGTTATTTTTAAATTCAATAAATATTGAGTGTCTTCTGTGTTCAAGGCACTGCTAATAGAGTAGAGCAAAGAAACCGACAAACAAAAGAAAGTCCTGACTCTAATAGAGCTTGTAGTTTTGATAGTGATAATTATATGGGGGAAAATGTATAGAAGAGAAGAATACAGTGTATATATGGAGGTGAGGCAGATATGTTATCTTATATATAATTTATCTGTATTCATATCTATCTACAAGACATAGAGTACATGTTTTATTAAAGGATGTCAAAGATAGCCTCTCTGATAAGTTGACTTTTGAGAAAATTGAAAGGAAGTGAGGGGGAAAGTCAGTAGCTATGGAGAAAAGAGACTCACTGGCAGGGCACAGCAAATGCAAAGGCCTAAGATGAAGCATGTTTCGTGTTTAAGGAACAATGAAGTGACATCGGTTGGGGGGAAATGATATGAGATGAGATGAGAGAGACAGGGTGGGAGTGGAACAGGTCCGCTAGGTCTTTGGTGACGCTGGAATGATTTGGGAATAGATTCTTTTGGACCACGTGTATAGAATATGGTGGTTAAAATAGAAAATCAGGGCCATGGAGAAAATATAGAAGCAAAAATAGTGTATAAGAACACTAATATGATTTATATAGTTGAGGCCCAGATTTTTCTCTGAGTTTCCTAGTAACCAGAGCATAAAGGGAAATGAAAATTTCATAGGTCTGTTTGAATAAATAAATGAAAAATCAAGCATACCAATTATTTATGAAAATCGAAACAATATTATAAAGTATTGCTCTTGCTTGTCTACTTTGTCTGCCAAGCACGCCTTTTTACTCTTGATTTTTTATTGTTTTGATTCTTCAGTTATTGAATAAGTTTTCATATATGAGATACTGTAATTCCATCTAATTTCAAACAAGCCTGTAGGTTATAAAATCTTATGTCATTTTTAAAGTATCTGCTAACATACTGAAATTTTCATGACTTGCCTTATATAGATGGATATATATTTATGTCAATCCCATGATTCAAGTGGACAGATTCAGTCTTTATTTTAAGTAGAAAGCACACATTAAATTCTTCATGTACCAAGAGGAAACTCACTTCAGTTAATATATTTATTTTCTCTTTATATTGACTGCCTCTTTTAAATTTCAAACTCTTACATTGAGATTAATGCAATTTCTTATTGATCTGGTAAATACTTTATTAGGTACTGCAACATTTCAAGTTAAAATACACTGAGATAACCAGAAATAAGCCATTCTCTCATTTAAAATAATAATTTGAATAACTAAAAAAAGACCATTGCCCAAGAGAATTTGCCTCTCTGGGAAACAACAAAAAAGTAAACATGACTAAGGTAGTCATGACCTAATGTTTATAAAAGTTGCTAAACCGAATTAGAAATATAGAAAAGTGTGAATAGTATGAAAAGATATATAAGAGGAATATATTGCCCTTATGAAATAAACCATTCCTGTTAAGTAGTAAGATTTCAAAACTTTCTAGGTATTATATTCTAAAATGGATAGTGATTTAAGCAAGTAAATTGAAAATAGTCAAAAGTATGCAATAGTGAGAGAAACATACTAAGTAGAAGGTTAAGATTTGGATAACAAAAATCAGAAGATAAAGCAAAAGAATGTAAAAGCATGTTAATGGAAGATATGCAGTCTATGGAAACTTGTTAGGAAGCCTAAAGTAATTAAAAAAGATAATCTCTCTTTCTCTCTGTCTCTGTCTCTCTCTCTCACTCTATACACACACACACACACACACACACACACACACAATCTTACAGTGGGGCAAGAACCAATATAAACATTTTACACAAAATTCTTCATTTAATTGGTACCACTAACCCCATGAGATTGGTATATCTTTTTTTTTCTGTTCCAAGGGTTGAAAAACTATTGGTCTAAGGGTATAGAATACGATGTATTTTGATAGAGTTGAATATTTATCATGTTATTTTAATTTGTAGAGTTTGAATTTTTAAAGATGTTATGATAAATATCACACTTGCTTCAAACACCAAAAATAGGTATAATAAACAATTTTGAGAGGACCTATTGACTTCAAGACACTTCAGGTAAATATAATGAGGTTTCCTCCAGATGCTAAATATACTTTTTAAAGTGTCATTATATGTGTTCGAGTGGCACTGGTTAATGAAATTATATAGGTTTCAAGTGTACAGTTTTGTAATACATCATATGTTTATTGCACAGTGTGTTCACCACCCGAAGTTGAATCTCCTTCTGTCACCATATATTCAAACTCCTTTACCCTTTTCTACCTTGTTCCATCCCCCTTTTATCTCTGGTGAAAACCAAACTGTTGTCAGTGTCTATGTGTTTTTCTTTGTCTTGTTCTTTTGCTGCTTTCAGTTTAATATCCCACATGTGAGTAAATCTAATGGTTCTCGACTTTTTCTGTCTGACTTATTTCACTTATTCACTTAGCATGATAATCTCAAGATTCATCCATGTTGTTGCAAATGGCAATAGTTCACCTTTTCTTATGAATGAGTAATATTCCATCATGTATATGTACCACATCTTCTTTATCCAGTCATCTATCAAAAGACACTTCAGTTGTTTCTATGTCTTGGCCACCATAAATAATGTTGCAATGAACAAAGTAGTACATATATCTTTATGAATAAATGTTTTCAAAATTTTGGGGGTAGATACCCAGAAGAGGGATTGCTGAGACTTATGGTAATTCTATTCTTAACTTTTTGAGGATCCTGCATACTGTTTTCCATAGTGGCTGTACCAATCTGCAGTCCCAACAGCAATGTATGAGAGTTCCTTTTTCTCCACATTCTCTCCAACATTTGTTATTACTTGTCCTGTTAATGATAGCCATTCTAACAGGTATGAAGTGGTGTCTCATTGTTTTTTTTTTTTTGTCTTGTTTTGTTTTTTTGGCAAGGCAACCCTTAGTTGACCTCACAGATTGTAAGGACCTTGTCAGTTTACAATCCCTTATTATTATTTTTTTATGCCTACAGCATCTGATCTTTCTACATGGTCTCCCATCTAAGTACTAACCAGGCCTGACCCTACTTAGCTTCCAAGATCAGATGGGATTAGGCTTGTTCAGAGTGGCATGGCTGTAGACTTCATTGTGGTTTTGATTTGCATTTCCCTAATAACTAGTGAAGCTGAGCATCTTTTCGTATGTCTGTTGACCATTTGTATGCCTTCTAGGGAGAAGTGTCTATTCAGGTCCTCTATTTATTTTTTAATTGAATTGTTTGGGCATTTTGTTGTTGTTGTTGTTGAGTTTTATGAGTTCTTTATATATTTTAGATGTTAGACCCTTTTTGGAGGCATTGTTTGCAAATATCTTCTCCCATTCAGTTGCTTGCCTCTTTATTTTGTTGATGATTTTCATTGCCGTGCAGATGCTTTTTAGTTTGATATAGCCCCATTCATTTATTTTTGCTTTTCCTTACCTTGCTTTTGAGGTCAAATTCATGAAATCCTCGATAAGACCAAGGTCCATACATTTAGTACCTATGTTTTCTTCGATATATTTTGTTGTTTCAGGTCTTATATTTAAGTCTTTGATTTATTTTGAGTTAATTTTGGTGTATAGTGACAAATAACAGTCTAGTTTCTTTCTTATGCATGTGGCTTTCCAATTTTCCCAGCACCATTTATTGAAGAGGTTTTCTTTTCTCAGATGCTAAATATTCTTTACTTGCTCTGACGCATCGTATGTCTTAAAGGCTATATACACAACTTGTTTTCTTATACCAGCTATCATTATTATTTCCATTTTACACATGAGGAAACAAAGAGCAGTCAGATGATTGACCAGATTCTAATACTCAAAGGCATTTAAACTTAAGGTGTTATTGATTAAAATGGTTTAAAAAATTGGAGATTTAAGGTATATCATTTCATATCATTTATATTAGGTGGATGCAGTCAGGAGACCAGGAAAGGGTGATTAGAAAATCCAAATGAGAGCAACCAGGATCTTTATCAGAGACTAAAAATGAAATTAGGGATTTGGGGAGAGGGGAGGTGAGTGCTTTAGAAGACATGAAAAACGACAAGCAATTAGGTGAAAAGTAAATGGTTATGATGAACCTATTGAATGTATGCTATCAGTGAAAATCATATTTGGAATTGTTATATATAAAGCAATTGAGCGTGTTTTAGTGGGTGATTCAGAAGGTAGGTTGATAAAAAATTTCATCTACAAAGGGAAAATATAATTGAGCTTAGGCTGGATATGAAAGGGCAGAAGTGAAGAGATAGATCCATGTGTATTTATTTAGAGTTTAACATGAGCACAGAGACACTATAGGAAAAGAAATTCAACTAAAGAACCAAAAATATAAATGAATCTCAACAAAGAATAGCTTCTAATGTTGTATATATTTCCTGGGAAAAGATACAGGATCCTCTCTTAGTAAGCAAAGAGTAAATAAAACAAAATAAAACAAATGCCACCATTTTTAAAAATTTAAAAATTTTAAGCTACAATTTATGTTTCTGATTTACATTTATGGATATGATAGTCTATTAATAAATATCTTTTATGAAACAATTATATACATAGTAAAGGGAAATCTATATGTACACATGTTTCTGAGTGTGTGTGTGTGTGTGTGTGTGTGTGTGTGTGTGTAGAGAGAGAGAGAGACAGACAGAAAGAGAGAGAAATCTAGGATCATAAGATTATATTGGTGAAAAAGAAATGTTCCAGTTCAAGGCGTATACATTTATACAGTGGACTAGTAGTGGGATGAGATTGGGGAACAAGTCAAAACACTTGAATGGAGGCAGAATAATCATATATAAGACAGATGAAATATTCCAAAGTCACCTTGAAATAAATATAAAATCTATGTTAGCAGCTTGACAGTGACAAGAGTCAAGATATTATGCTGCTGTGAAACCACAAAAGATGCAATTGATATTTTAATCTAAAGTATCAAGTCTGAGGGAAAAGCCTGAAAATAGAAATTATTCTTAAAAATAAAAGTGTATCTGTTGATATATGTCTGACTTGACTGCTTTCATTTTTTTAATCCTCATGTGAAGAATAATAAAAGTAGAATTTCCCAGTTCATCTTATCTTTAATTTGCAAAAATGAATCTCAGTTTTTTACAGACAAGAACCTAATGCCCTCTGAGATTGTCATTAGATTAAAAAATATATCGGAGATGTTTTTATTGTTAGAACATTGCTTTTCTTAAGAAATGAAGTTAACCTTTTGAGTTTTCAAAAACTAAGATACTGATGTGTTTGTGTGTGTGCATGTGTGTGCATGTGTGTTAAAGAACACTAATATTGGCTCTTCTAAAATGATTTAGTTGTAGTTTTCCTAGTTAGAGCAGAATTCTATATTCCCCTTGTTACTTAAGAGGGGAAATAAAATTTTTTGAATATTTTCTTCTCCCTTTACTTCCTGACCCATTTAATCGTCTAACCAAATCATCCCTCCTTCTCCTTCTTTGTTACAAAATTTTTGTTAAGCTCCTACAATGTTCCAAAAACTGATTCATCATCATTGAGGGGTCACATGATTCCCAGTCTATCTACTCTCACATCAACCCAATAAAATTCTCAACTAATATTTTAATTATTTTCTAATCTCTTCTCTGAAAGCTTTCTACATTTTACTTTATAGGTCAGCATAATTTTCATTTAAAAATATATTGTTCAATTAACTCATGAATTAATTTTTTGTTTTCACAAATTATATCTAGTTGCTTACATTAAAATTGTATATGATTAAATAGTAAACAGCAATAGTATCAAAGACAAAAATGATGGAGATAAATCAACTAAAAGGGACAACAGTTTTGTTGTGATTGCTTTTCTAAATATTATTCTTAACTTCCAAATAGTGAATATAAAGAGCAAGACATAGCCTCCTATATAGGACTCAGCATCGGAGAGGAAAGTACATCAATTGCTGATTTTACTAAATTCCACCTAATCCTTTTATTATAAAGTCTTAGTTTTTCCATCTGTTCAATGAAGATAATGCCAGCCTTGTAGCACTATGATATAGTCTGATAGCTTTGTCACAAATACTTCAACATGCTGAACAGTGGGCCATCTATCCAGGAGTAACATCTCTTGCGTCAAGCTTAGTTCCACAAGGCTTTGTTTGTATAGATGACGATGGTGATCATGATTTGATGATGCTGCTGCTGCTGTTGCTGATGATGGTGGCGGTGATGGTGACGTGCTGATGGTGATGATAGTTAACACTTATTGGCAACTTATAATATGCTTGATATGCTAAGCCTTTGCCTGGCTTATCTCATTTAATCCCCAAAACAACCCTGTGAGATTGGTACATTTTAAATTCCCTTTTGACATTAAGGAGACCTTAGAGAGGTTGAGTGAGTTCATGTCCATACATGTAATATGAAACTTCTATATGTTTATCTGTGGTGTATGTTGGCCCCATAATGATAAATATGGGAGAATTGCCCTGTTTCCTTACCTTTTCTCACTAGTATAAATTATTAATTGAATGAAACATGAGGATAATAAATTCAGAAGAGACAGAGAGTTACATTTTTGCAACATGTAAAGTAAAATCTGGACAGTTTACAGAAATACTTTGAAAATACAGAGAGCAAAACACATTTATTTGCTTTTTATTTTCTCTCCTTTTAGAAGAGCAAGCATAGCATGTTTCTGAAAGTTTTTTGCAATTTATCTAGTTATATTGTTAGCACCAATGTATTTGGAAGTAAATGTTTTTTTGGCAAATTCTGTCCCAATGCACTACATCATTTGAGTTCATGGAAAGATATTAGCCCTGATAAGAAATATTAGTAAAACTGATTTCACTTCAACAGTCTGTATGTTGAGGTTGCTGTGGTTATCTATTTACATCTCTCTGTTCTACACAAAAACAGCATTTTTAAACGATGCAGATAAATAATAGTGACATTTCATCTCCCTTTCTAAAGTTGAATTCCAGAAGGTGGAAAGATCCTTTCATGCTTACATTACCATGACAAACTGAAAGAGATAAATCCCAAACGATGGGATGAGATGTGGGAGTTAGGGGATTAATGCTTAGATGCTTCTTCCAATTTATTTCTCCTATTATATGTGTTAAAAATATATACCATATGTCATGCAGCATGTTTTAATCCCATCAAAATTTCTCACAATTCCTCAGGGGATATGTTTTTGCTGCCAAGTTTTCACTGCTATGGTGCTGACTTACTATTCCTTTGCAGAGAGCTTCATGGTTTATTTTATGATAACATGTTGTTATTACTTCTCTGGCTGTAATTTTTATAAGGAAAATTAGTCCCAGGGGAATTTATTTTGAAAGCAGCATGCTTAATGGTTACGGAGAAGGATAGAAATATTTCCAGAAAGCAATGTATCCTTCAGTTGTTTTAATAGAACAGAAATTCCTTTGACAGCACTTGTGAAAGCCTTTATTATACTCAGCATTTAAATTCAGCCCTTGAACTGGGGTTTTCCCAGATCATTTAAGGGTCAATTTTGGAATGGTTCTTATGTTCTATGTCACTTTTCAATGATTGCACTTTACCCAGAAGAACATATATAGGGGAAACAATTCTCCTTTAATAACATTAAGTACTTACAGCAAGTGACAGAAAACCTGCATGTAATACCTTAAGAGGAATTGTTTTGCGTCATGTTTTTGTTTTGAAAAATTAGTGAATAACAACGAATGCTGTTAGGTTAAAAAAGATAGATTGAACTCATTTTCAGTTCAAAAAGAAAAGAAGGTTAAAACTTTACCCCAAGAATTAAGATCTAATTACCTTCATGTTCCTCTGTGTGGTGCTTTAGTTTTAAATCCCATGATATTTTTGAAATTTTAACTCAGTTTACACAACATTGTTCACCTAACTCACATAGACTAGGGTCCACTTGGCCCCCTGATAATTGATTTTTACAAATCTGGTATCGCTGCAAGCTTTATTTGACTTAAGGAACCTAGTATAACAAAGCCGAAGTTACTTCTTTTTAGAAATTAAGTTGCTCCTAAATCTACGTGCCTTGCTTCCAATCAAGTGCTCTAATTATAATAATATTCCCCCACAGAGAAGCTATTAGCATTTATTGGCTACATCAAAAAGAAATAATAAACATATGTGGGCACAATTCCAGAGATTTTGTGTTTCCTTTGGGTTTCCCTTCCTATTATAAGATACCACAGAAGTAGATGTCACGTTTGCAAATGGCATATTTTTATTAAAATAAGTCTGCTGGTCATGGTGCAAATACCATCTTTTAAGTTCTCCTGTATGACTTAATAAATGCAGGCATGCAAACTAAGGAGTTACTTGATTTCATTACACCATTGGCAATATAATGATGGCAAATATCAAATAATTTGCTTCTCCCCTTCCCCACCATCCATCCTATAAAGTTTACCTATATTAGACTTCAGCTTCTCTTTGTCAGACTCAAATTGGATTTCCTTTGCTATGAGCTCTAGTCTCAGACTTTTATGACCCTAATTTAGTAGCTTTTCAAGGGGTTTATGGTGTCAGCTTTTCTATTTCTAACAAAAAGTACAGTGCAAATCCACCTTAGTATAGTGAATTTTGTGTGAAGTTTTGTTTTACAAAAAATACCATACCTTCTGAGTTCATTTTTAAAAATTAGAGTAATCAGTACATTTTAATTTAAAGTGAAAGTAAATTGGTTTTAAAAAAGTATACGTTATGATTTTCTATAACCTGACTTCATAGTCAAATTTAGGGCAGAAACTCTATAAAATATTTTCTATACTATAAAATATATGTTATATTTCTTTTAGCTACTGTTATTTATAGCTTGAGTGTTAAATCTTCATTTAGGTATTTAGTTTATATTCATGTTGGCACAGATTTTAACAGAGAATTGGAATTTTTTAAATGTTCTCTTTAGCTAAGTTAAATCTATATCAGAAATTAAAAAAATAATATAATATTAATCATGATTTTAAATGTAATTGATTCTAGGTAAACTTATAATTAGAAAATCAAATTTTAAAATTGTATTACTACTGGAAATTCTCATATGATCTGTTTGTCAAAATATAGTTCACTGCTTAAGATTGGTTGTATCACTATGGGAAATAAACAATAAATTCAGGTAATGGCTTCTCATGAAATATAACTTACACATAGTATCATGGGTCCTTTTGCATGTTGCATTTCTCATTAGAGGAATTCAAGTGAGTGTAGCCAGTAAAATATTAATAAATGCTGAGGTAAAATGTACATTTTTGAGGAAGCTGTAATTAAAATCAAATGCCACTACATTGCCAAGAAAACTTAAGTTAACTTTTGTCCTGCTGTTTTTGGGATATTCCATTTGGAGAATTTGTGGTTTTTTTATTTGATTCATGTAAATAGCAACAATGATAGCAAAAATAAAAATGGAGATGTTAAGTTATGAGGATATCATCATCTTTCACATTATGCAAAAACTGAAATAAAGAAGATATTCTGTAATGATCTGTTTTCTATAAGAGTTACATTTGCATTAAAAATAAAAGTTACAGGCTGGGAGTTAAGAGTATGCATTTTTTATTGAAGTATAGTTGACATACAATATTATATTAGTTTCAGGTGTATAACATAGTGATTTGACGCTTATGAAATGATAGTCACATTAAGTCTAGTCACTGTACAAAGTTATTGCAATATTATTAACTTTATTTCCTGTGCTATACATCAGTGGTCCCCAAACTATTTGGCACCAGGGACCGTTGCTCCTGTGAGAATCTAGCACCTGATGATCTGAGGTGGAGTTGAGGCAGTGATGCTAGCACTGAGGAGTGGCTGCAAATACAGATGAAGCTTCGCTAGCTTGCCTGCCACTCACCTCCTGCTGTGTGGCCCTGTTCCTAACAGGTCAGGGACCTGTACCAGTCCACAACCCAGGGGTTGGGGAGCCCTGCTATGCATTACATCCTCGTGACTTATTTGTGTTATAACTGGAAGTTCATATCTCTTAATTCCCTTTACCTATTTCACTTGTAGGATTCAGCAGTTCCACTTCTGGGTATTTATCTGAAGAAATCAAAACACTAATTCAAAAAGATATTTGCACCCCTCTGTTTGTTGCAGCATTATTTACAATAGCTAAGATATGGAAGCAACCTAAATGTCCATCAATAGATGAATAAAGAGGACTGTGCATTTTGAGTCAGGCAGATCAGAATTTATCTTTCTGGTGCTCTACTTTTTTGTACTGAGACACTTGAAACTCTGGTTTTTTCATCTGGAAAATGGAAAGTATAGAGTTACCTTTCCATTTCAGTGATTGTATTGGTCATTAAATGAAATGATGATTAAATGAATGAATTATTTGTATAGTATCTCACACATGGTAAACAACCCAGAAATATAAGCTGATAGTTGGGCTCTTAATACCACTGGGGCAAAAGAACCCCTGTAGAAATTAATATGGTGATTCCCAAATACTCTGCAGCTTTGTAACTGCCATTGGCTCTTGATAGAGAGAAATTTATATTTTTAAACTGATTCTTGGAACTAGAAGAACAAGAAGGATAATAGTGATTTTTTAAGCATAAAGCTACATTCAAAGGCTTGTGGTTTTATTTTGATATTGTTTTACATTCACTTTTGCTACCGACATGTTAGTTAGTTAATTTGATAATGGCAGTAAATGGAAGTTGTATTTTTGCTTCATTTTGTTTCACTTACAAACACTGTCTAGGCCATATAAAGGTGGCAAGCTTAAGTTGGCCCCCCATTCCATTATTTTATATTTTATGACTATCAGAACTCCAGAAGTCTGGGTAGCTCTAATCTTCTAACCATGAGTTAGTTATTCATTGAGCCTTGTTTGAAAATGTGTTCAAGTATCTATGTATTTTAGTTTATTCTATTTTATTTTTAATTAAATTTATTGGGTGACATTGGTTAATAAAATTATATAGATTTCAAGTGAACAATTCAATAAGTCATATATCTATATGTATGTATATATATACATACATATATATACATACATACATATATATATGTGTGTGTATATATATATATATATATATATATATATATATATGTATTGCACTGTGTGTTCACCCAAAGTCAAGTCTCCTTCTATCACCATATATTTGACTCCTTTTCCCTTCTCTACTTCCCTGCTTCCCCACTTCCCTCTGGTAACCACTAATTCACAGTCCGAGTCCACGAGTCTCGGTTTGTCTTGTTTATTTGTTGCTTTCAGTTTTATATCCCACATATGAGTGAAGTCATTCTCAAATTTTTCTATCTGACTTATTTCACTTAGTATTATAATCTCAAGGTCCATCATGTTGCCACAAATGGCAGTATTTCATTTTTTTCTTATGGCTGAGTAAAATTCCATTGTGTATACATTTTCTTTATCCAATCCTCTATTGAAGGACACTTTTTCTATTTCCATGTTTTGGCCACCGTAAATAATGCTGCAGTGGACATAGGGGTTACATACATCTTTATGAATAAGTGTTTTCAGATTTTTTGGGTAGATACCCAGAAGAGGGATTGCTGGGACATATGGTAATTCTATTCTTATTTTCTTGAGGACCCTGCATACTGTTTTCCATAGTGGCTGTACTAGTTTCCATCCCACTAGCAGTGTCTGAGGGTTTCTTTTCCCCCACAACCTCTCCAACTCTTGTTATTACTTGTCCTGTTGATGATAGTCATTCTAACAGGTGTGACATGGTATCTCATTATGGCTTTGATTTGCATTTCCCTAATAGCTAGTGAAATTGGAGCATCTTTTTCTATGTCCGCTGGCCATTCATATATCTTCTTGGGAGAAGTGTCTGTTCAAGTCCTCTGTCCATTTTTTAATTCTATTTATTGTTTTTTTTTATTGTTGAGTCGCACGAGTTCTTTGTTTATTTTGGATATTAGCTTCTTATCGAAAACATTGTTCGCAAATATCTTCTCTCATTCGGCATATTGCCACTTTGTCTTATTGATGGTTTCTTTTGCTGTGCAGAAACTTTTAGTTTGATGTAGTCCTGTCCATTTATTTTTGCACTTGCTTCTCCTGCCTTTGGGGTAAAATTCTTAAGATCCTCTCTAAATCCAAGGTCCATGGATTTGGTACCTATGTTTTCGTCCATGCAGTTTATCGTTTCAGATCTTATATTTAGGTCTTTGATTCATTTTGAGTTAATATTGATGAATGGTGACAGATAGTCTAGTTTTATTCTTTTGCATTTGGCTTTCTAATTTTTCCAGCACTATTTATTGAAGAAGCTTTCTTTTATTTATTATAGGTTTTTGACTCCTTTGTCAAAAATAGCTGTATAGAGCATAACTCTAGAGACATAGAATCTATTACTTTGGTAGGCAGTTGTAATTATTACAGTGACTTTCCTTGTTTTTTACTTCTTTTTCCCAATCCCTGCTAATTAGGATTTAAATTATGTGGGTAATTTCTTTTACCACCTGATACAAGAAACAGAGAAATGAAGATCAAATGGTTAAATCTGACAAAATTGGACAGGCTTTTGTGACATAGGTAATGGTGAGTGAACAAGTCCTAACCTAATTTACTAGAATATAGGGAAGAAAACCGAGTGGGAGGGAACAAGCTTTCTATTCCATTGTACAATATTTAGTCCTTTATCCTTTTGCTACATTCCAGGACATAGACATTAAATTAAAAATTAAAACTCCTTGGTTTTTCAACCTGTCTTCAGGTTGAAAGTACAGTTACCCTTTTGACTTAACATGAATGCCAGTAGAAGATTATAGTCTGGAGAAAGAACAAAATATGTACCAAAATGGATAGTGTTCATTCAAAATTGAATGTCGTAAAAGAGGATATATGTGTGTACATGTGTATGTGTGAGCGTGTGTGTGTGTGTGTGTGTGTGTACAGAAACATAAACACAGTCACAGGATTAAAGAATGTTAATAAAAATGAAAAATATTGCACATAATATCCTTCTATTTTAGATTACTATTTACTTTTTATAACTATTGTTCTTTCTTTATGTATACAGCTAATCTTTGTATATGGAGTAAAAAATGTAGTTAAAATATATGATAAATAAGTATGCTATAATAAATAAATAAATCTTAATTTTATTCAGGTACCCTGAGTTTTTATTCAACTTGAAATTGGCCTTCCTAAGTATGGTTCGAATGGCTATAAATTCATGTTTTTTCATGATTCTCTAATGTTTCAGATATCTTTGATATTTTAACTATAACTATCTATGGGCAGGTAGCATCATCAGTGTTTGAATTATTTATTGAAGATACATTATAAGCTAAAAGATGACCCTTCAGCCTCTTTACAAATGTGTCTTTCCAACTTTTCAAAAGAGTTGCATGCCATTCCATGTCTTAGGCTAAATTCTTGACCTTCTTTGGAGACATGTTCTTCCATCAAAAGAATGTCCTCGACTCAGCAAATGGTACCATTATTGACCCTGCTGCTCAGTTCAAAAATCTAACTTGCAACTTTCTCCCTCTTCCACACCCCTGCTTTCTACTCTTCTAATTCATCATTGAGTTTTATCTCTTCCATTTCACTGAAGTGACTTCCACTGCACTTAGAATAAAATCCATCTTTTTTAATATGATCTTTATACTGCCTTCCTCTCTAACTGGGTCTCTCTAACTCCCAGCCCTACAGAGTACGTAAACTCTCATACACATGCTGTTTCATCTGTTTGGAATGCTCTTCTTCCTGCACTTTCCATGTCTGGGCTCTTCTTATCCTTCAGGGATCAATTTTAATGTTAAGAGAGGCCTTCCTCAATTCCCTAATCTAAGGTAACTATTCTTCCCTCACATAGTACTGTTGCTTTTTTTGGTGCCCTTTTGGAAATGTGTAATATTATACATTTGTTGGTTTATCTGATACATATCTCTCTTCACAACTAGATTTAACAGCATGTAGGTCACTATCATGTCAGTTTTGTTCACCATTGTATGTGCCATTCTAAACATGTTTGCCTGGCACATTGTTGTATTTCACACTGTTTGAGTTTGTGTCCTGGCTCTGACATGTATTCACTGCTGTCCTTGGAAACAAATATAAAATGGACATAATAATAATAATGCCTAATATATAAAATTTTCTAAAGGTTAAATGAAATTCTTTTTATATATTTATTCGCAGCGTGCTTGGCACAGTATAAAGTCTCAGTACATATTAGTTACTGTTATTGTTCTAATGGGCATTCATTAAATATTAGTTGAGTAAGTGAAGATATAAATAAATAACTAAATAATTACTTTATGATATAAATAACTAAATAATTACTTCCACAGTGTATGAATGTGCCATTTTCACCACAATCTCTATTGCATTGACTGTGATTCTTTTTAAAGGTATTAATAGGAAAAAATAATGATCTTCATGGTTTTAGCTTTCTTATTATTTGTTATTAGAGGTAGAACCTTTTCCCGTCTACGTGGATTTCTGAAAACAAATCCATGTTTCTTTTCTTTTCATTAATATTTTAATTGTGGTGATATTTGTTTCAAGATCTGTTCAATGCAGTGTTCCACGGGCTCGCTGGTTAGAGCAGTCAGAAATATAACCCAATTTAACATTCTTTTTCACAAAATAACTATCACATAGAGTTTAATTTTTATATAAAAGTGAATTAAATGACAGTTATCAAAAAATTGAATGGCTATGAATATACTCCTTCACTGATGATTGCCAGAGGGGAAGAGGTTTGGAGGGCTGGGTAAAAAAGGTGAAGGGATGAAGAAATACAAATTAGTAGTTACAAAACAGTCAGGGGGGTTCAGAGTATAGCATAGGGTATAGAGTTAATATTATTGTAATGGTGCATGTAGTGCCAAATGGATGCTAGAGTAATTGGAGGGATCACTTCATAAATTATATAAATATATAACTGAAACTAATATAAAATAATTTAAAAATAAAAAAATTAATCCTTCACTGATAAGTAATTTGGCATCAATTTAGAGATTTTATTTTCTCTACTAGATGCTCCAGGAACATATGGTATCGTTGGTCCCAAAATATTCTGTTCATATCATATCACCATTAGTAACAGATCATATTGTATTACAATTATTTTATGTGTTTATATTTTCCATTAAATAGTGAGCTTATTGAAGGCAGAATAATATTTTATTTTTTATGCATCTGGAAGCAAGGAAATAAAGAATGAAGGAAGGATTGAATATTGTACATTTGTTACTAATGAGATTATCTTAGTTATTTTCCCCCAAATAAGATGTCATTTTGGTCAATATAAACTGAGAAAATAGCAGTGGCAAACTGATTAATACTTAGTTACCGTGAAGAGGATAAAGCAGAAATATTTGTGTCTCAGTTGTCTTTGACATAAGTCTCAATGAGGATACTGAAATTCTTCATGATAATGAGGGAAGAATTCAGATCACAGAGCTTGATTATTCCTTAAATATTTAGGTGCTTTGACTCTGACCTTCAGTATATCCAGGCATGCTGTGCAAAATATGGAATTTAAATAAAATAATCCCTAGTTAAATCACAGGCTTAGGTTACAGGAATAAGTCAAGTTGGTGGTTTCACCAGAAGTAAGAAGGCATTAAGTCTCCTTATCACATCTAATGATCAATTTTGGGCTAGGGATAGGAGAGACACTGGAGGAGGGGAAATACGCCATAACCCAGGGAGTAAGTACTTGGATCTTTATTAAAACAACCCTAGAATTTGTTCACCAGTATTAATTTCTTTGCATTTATAATCTTATTCATTATTTTCTCTCCCTCTCTTTTGCTCACTTGCTCTCTCGCATGCACTCTCTCTCTCCCTCTCCAAGGTTAAAATAGACAATGCACTCCTTTTTTAAAGTTAAAGCTCTTCAAATGAAAAGTGTTCTTTATAATCTTGCCTCCTAATCAGAGAGCAGTAGGAAATATGCTGTTCACGTTTTCTAAAATCTTCTAAATTAATTAATTACATATGGGTTAAGTTTACTTTAGACACGTGTATACACATTCTATATATGCTCTTTATCATTCATGAAAATTATTTTAAAAATTTTCTTTTTATCCTTTGATCATGGTTTTATTTTATTGCTTATAGTATATTATTCAATTTTATGTTGAGACTGTCAGCACAAATTGGCCTCAGAATGTACTATATCCCCAAAAATGTGCTATTCGCCTTTTTTCCCCTAAGCTTACTATGATTTTTACAGAAGCAGAAATCAGAATTTTTTCTTTTAAGGATTTTGCTGAAGCATATTCTCCCCACAGTCTCTGGAATATGTGTAAGCATTTTTGTGTACCTGAATTTTTTGTAAGTAATGCATCTCTTCAGTAATGAAGGATTAGGAGACTCAAGTACTGGGAGAAGTTAGATGAAGCTGTTCTTCCATTCTCATGGAAGACCTCTCATTCGGAAGCCATCTGTGGTTGCAGACTGAAATTGGTTACAGTTCAGCCTCTAAGTGAGCATTCTCAGAAGTAAAAAGGGGGAAAAGACAAGGCAAGATTTAGGGTGTCTTGTTTTGTTTTGTTTTGGTTCCAGTAGGCACTGTGTATTAGACCCCTAAATAGACCCCTGATATAATATAAAACAATATAAAATGTAATAAATATAATATCTTATATAAATATATAAATTTATCATTTTACATATACATGTATTTATATATTATAACATTGAACTAAGTGTTGAAAAAATATACTGTTCTCAGGAACTAGATTCTCAATTATACTGTAGGTATGCTTATTTATGATATACAAACCAGTCTAGATAATTATTACACTGCAGTTTTTATCATATGTTTCTTGGTTAGCCTTGCTAGAGCATTATCGATTTTATTGATCTTTTCAAAGAACCAGCTTTTTGTTTCATTGATTTTTTTCTACTGTCAAACTCTGTTTCTACCCTTGTTTAAAATGTATTTAATGGAGTCTAAGCTGCATAGTTTTCAATTATCCAGAGAAGTTTAAGTAATCACAAATTAATATGTCTCTAAATCAAAGCTCTTCAATTACAAATAAACTACAATGCAGTAGTTTCTCATAAATGTGACATATCCATTAATGCTAAATATGCAAAGAATATAGTTGGTTGGAGTGACCCTAAATGTTGTTTTAATTTTGGGTTGTTGATGCTTTTTTAAAATTTTCTATTACTTAACTTGACACTTGTTTCTTTACATTTTATAATAGTCAACTAGCAAAGTAGAACCCTGAAAGAAGAATACAACCGTATTAAGCATTTTCTACAATATAGAAGTGGAATAGAGTATACAGTTATATATCAGAGAAAATAAATTGTGTATACATCATAATAATATCAAATATTAAAAAGAATATTATAGAATCATAGAAGTTTTGAATGTATATATTTTATCTCCTTTTAGAGAATTTACAAGCAAGTTTTCATGGAGATAAAATTGATATTATTGCTACTAGGTATCTTTTTTACTTCAAAAATTATTTCAATTTTTAAAATGTTATTAAATTTATTGGGGTGGCATTGATTAATAAAATTATATACATTTCAAGTGTACAATTCAGTAGTACATCATCTATATATTGCATTGTGTGTTCACCACCCAAAGCTAAGACTCCTCCTGTCACCATATATTTGACTCTCTTTACCCTTATCTACCTCACCTCCTCCCCCTTTCCCTCTGGTAACCACCATACTGTTATCTGTGTCTGTGAGTTTTTGTTTGCCTTGTTAATTTACTGCTTTCAGTTTTATATACCACGTGTGAGTGAAATCCTGTGGTTCTCGACATTTTCTGTCTGACTTATTTTGCTTAGCGTGATCATCTCAAGACCCGTCCATGTCTCAAATGGCAGCATTTCATCTTTTCTTATGGCTAAGTAATACCCCATTGTATGTATGTACCACATCTTCTTTATCCAGTCATCTATCAAAAGACACTTCAGTTATTTTTGTGTCTTTGCCACTATGAATAATGCTGTTATGAACAAAAGAGTACATGTATCTTTATGAATAAATGTTTTAAATTTTGGGGGGTAGATACTCAGAAGAGTGATTGCTGAGACATATGGTAACTCTATTCAAAATTTTTCGAGGAACCTGTATACTGTTTTCCATGAAAAGATGCTCAACTTTACTAGTTATTAGTGAAATACAAATGAAAACAACAATGAGATACCATCTCACACCTGTTAGAATCACTATTATCAACAAGGGAAGTAATAAATATTGGAGAGGTTGTAGAGGAAAAGGAACCTTCATACACTGCTGATGGGAATGTAAATGGTATAGCGCTGTGAAAAACAGTAGTTGTCTTTTAAAATACTATTTATTTCCATTTTTTGCTTGTTTAAAATATACTTTAATAAGAGAGACAATTCAGAACTACCACAGAATGTATATATGTGTTTAAATGAATGTGAAATTAATATAAACAATTAATATTTGTGACTATTTGGATTAAAGATATTGGTTAATGTCTTTAGGACTAAACTGTACATTAAAGAATTATTTTCTTGTTTACCTTTCCCATAACTGTCAGTTTATTTAAAAAGTTTTGCCTTAATTAGAGGCCATTAGTAGACATGAATTATCAAAACTATTTAAAGTTCTGAAGTCATGAACTTTTCGTGAGGGAGCCAAGGGTTTGCCGTCCTTGTTTATGGTACACTCTTAGGCTGGCCCCAACTGGACCCGCTGATCCCAGACTTACTGAACTTGTCAATGCTGATATCCTTACACTGTGTGCTACTAGTCAGAATAAGTGTGCAGAGGACCAAGGGAGCTGGGAATAGACCCCAGAGATGGCTCTAGGAAATTACTGCTTTCTTCCTTTCAGGAAAATCAGAGCCTATTTGAATATACCAAGAACTTGAATCCCTGGCACACAAACAGGGCCTGTCATTCATCTTTCTGAATTGCCCTCAATTAAAAAGGAATAGAACTAGATGGAGTGTAAAAGTCCTCAAGCTAATCCTAAGGAAAAAGTAGGAATGAGGCACTGCTGAACCTGGCACAAAGCAGATTTCAACCTTAGGGTTTTGAAGTTGGAAGAGATACCTAATGCATAGATTTACTCATTTGTCTTTTTTTTTTTTCACTGTACATGTCTGGATCATCTAAGGCTAGAAGCAATGAGGAAGAAATCAAATAGCAAATATGTTCTGCATGGTTTTGCAACACGATTCTATTCTCAAGGTTAATTGTTTAAGTAAAGCCATTGTATTTCATATGGAGTATAACAATCCCTCTCTCTCATATCAAATATATATATTTGATATATAATACATAATATATATAATAATACATATAAATGATATTTTATAGTGAAATTCAAAATAACAAGGGATGTAATTTTGCATTGGCAAGTATACATGGATTTCACAATTTAAGATGCTTATCTTTAACATATTAATTCATCAATACTTTGCCATTATTGTAGGGTGATAACTTTATTTTAACTCACCTTTTTTGAAATAGAATTGATTTTTTAATTAAATGTATTAAGTTGACATTGGTTAATAAAATTTTATAGCTTTTAAGTCTACAGTTCATTAATGTGTCATATGAATATTGCATTGTGTGTTCACCACCCAAAGTTAAGTTTTCTCCCATGATTTATTTTAACATTTGACTTTTGGTTAGATTTCAGATTTATCTGTTATATGAAAATGCTCAGGAAAAGAGAAAATGTAGAATCTTGTTCTTTTTTTACTCTTGAGTGAATGTGTGAGTTTAGCAATTTAAAATTGTTTCTCAGTGCATACTAATGAAATATGGTAGCTATCAAAATGTTTTCATTAACAATAAAGGTTAATTATATTAGAAGAGATCCCCAATTATGACATGGCATGTTGAGGTAAGAAACACAAAGACAGTACATGATTAAGCAAGCCCTGCTCCTATAAGCCATCACCATTAATAAGAAATTACTGCATTTAAGAATTACCAAGATTAAAAAATAGATTGCCAGTTTGAAAATTACTAAAGAAGATCACAGATAACTATGTAGATTCAGAGTCATCACTGTATACTTGGAAATTTAAGGAAAAGTGTACAAAAATACATACACTAGAGAAAATCTCATCAGAATCACCATTGTTTGTGGATTTATAAGTAAGAATGGAAAGAGTAGAATGAGCACTTAATGAAGAAGAATGCAATGGTGTAGAAATATATTTCATGTATCTAGGGTGATGTGAAATGGATAATTTCATGTACTATATACAGAAATATAAATTGTCGCAAACTCTTTGAAATCACCTGGACAAAACATGTAATACCCTTTGACCCAGTAATGCTTCTTTAGATATTCAAGCTAAAGGAAGAATTAGAAATTCAAAGAAAATGTATGTAAAATGACTTGATCACAGTACTATATATTAAAATAAAAGTTAAAACCAATTAAATGTTTATAATATTATGATACCTTTATAGAGTGAATATACATACAGTCACTAACAATAACCTTTACATATAATATTTAAAAAGCAATGCATATTATGTAATATTAATGGATAATATAAAAAATGAAATCCTACTTCTTGTGGTAGAATCTAAATTATGAAAATATTTAATAAGACATTTTTAGGTGCAAAGTTCAGAACCCATTCATTTTACTTTAAAAAGTGATTTATTATAAGGATGCCTAGAATTTGGGTGTGAAACTAAAAAGTCAAATTAAGTTCTAGAGACTTTCTTTGGTCTCTGGTTCCTTCCTTAATGGGTCTCTTGATTTCTCTACTTTTTCTAGGCTTCTTTTTGTGCATCATCTCTACTCTTTTCTCTTCAGGACCAGCTTTTTCTATGTATTCACAGTTGCTTTTCCATTATAACTTTGGATTGCACATGCTCATCACGGGTTCTCTGACCTAAATATACCTCAAGCCCCTTGTTTCTACTCAGAGAGGAGTAATCCGATTGGATCAGCTCATCTTTTCTCATGAAACCAAGACATGGGTTATTTGCCTGCCTCAGAATTGATTGCTCTTGGTCTGAGGGCCATATTCACACCAATAGGTTGTGGATGGTCTGGGGATGAGGACACATAAATCAACAAGTGGTCCTCCCTCTCCAACCACTTCATCTATCACTGCTTATCCTGGGACCACAGACTCTATACTCTATCCAAACCAAACTTATTTTCTAAACATACCCAGTCATTTCACCACACGCGTTGTTAGCCTGCTTTTTCTTTTTAGAATTGACACCACCAAATTTATGATCAGCCTTTCTCTTGCACACCCCCATGTGAAGGCTTTTTTGATTCCTCTAAAACAAGATAATATTTTCACAGTACCCCATTCATGATTGTGGTAAAGCACTTGTGGCACTGCAGTTTTATTATGAGAGTGAACTATTGACTATAAAGAGCATGCTTTGACACCATTCTTTTGTGCAGTTTAAGAAAACTATGAGATGGTACGTGTATTAACATAACCATGAACTTGGGGCAAAAACAATACACATACATACAAACCAAAAAATTACACAAACATACAGCTCAACCAAACTCAATGTTCTAATAGCCTCACACACATGAAAACTATCAAAGTATTATTTCTTAGCTGTGTCATTTTTCTCCTACATGAGTCCTCATCCTAACTGTAGAAGAAGTTTTTAAAGCAAATATCATCTTTAGCCACTGGAGGAAAAACGTTTTCATTTTCTGCATGACTCAAATTTTTCAG
Organism: Rousettus aegyptiacus; assembly: GCF_014176215.1. Classification (NCBI taxonomy): domain Eukaryota; kingdom Metazoa; phylum Chordata; class Mammalia; order Chiroptera; family Pteropodidae; genus Rousettus; species Rousettus aegyptiacus. The sequence goes on from NW_023416312.1 coordinate 14,935,665, forward strand.
TGAATATTTCAAGCAATTGAACAAGCACCCAATTTTGTTTCAGTGTTTTCCTTGGGCAGACTGGTTTCAATGAATGGCATATGTAAATTGGTCAGATAGAACAAGAATTTAGATTTTCACAATCTTATAGGCAACTTTGAAAGTTCTATTATCTCACAGGACCCAGAAATTGAATTGAGGCTTTGTTACTTATGCAGGTTGTAGAAACGGACTCAGGAGTAAGTAGCTCAATTTTCTACTTCTCTATATCAAATTTTTTCTTGAAAATGATGCATACAATATTAAAGAATGACAGGGAGGAGCCTCTGTGAAGTGTTAAATATTTGGTTCACTGGGTCCTATCAGCAGGTAAGGCCTGCGGGGAGCTTGTTTATCCAGCAGAACGATCTCATTATGAGGACAGTGATGTAGTATAGTTTACTTCATACCCCGAAGCCATTCAAGGAAACAACTGAGCGAGTGATATTCATCCTGGGCCCTGTATTATGCTATTATGACTTGCAATAACTGGCAGCATATTAAAATAGAGATCAGGGACTAGAGCTACTCCACTGAATGAAGTCCTGAAATTTCAAAGCTGTTGAATTATTCAGTATTTTCCAATTTATAGACTATAAGAATATATGATTGAATATTTCACTTTACGATAATAGAAATAAAGATAATGCACAGGCTTTATACATTTCACAGTAAGTATTTATTTCTCATAATCACATGGTACCCAAGTGGGTGTCTGTGTAGGCCAGTGTGGCCCTTGCTGTCAAATGCAAAGACAAGAACTTGCAATTTGAGAACTAGGAAATAATAAAAGAAAAAAATTAAAAATGCACCTCAATCATGACCACTAAAAGGAACCCACAACACTGCCTTGTTTAGCTTTGAAAAAATGTATATGAATACCAGATTGAAAAAATAAAGGCAGGTTTGAGACAAATGTCTCATCTTGCCTATGACAATACATTAGGAACAGGGTATGCTGTAAGTTTAAAATAAGTGAAGGTAACCCTGCTTAATGTGATACACAATAATTTTATCAAATGCTTTATCCTAGCCCCAGTAGTGCCTAGGGTACAGCAGGTATCCCATAAACATTTGTTGAAGTAAAGAATAAATCAACGAATGCTTCCCTCCAGATGTGGCTGAGACTAAAATACTCTAAAGTCATTCTTTCCCTTGAAAATTCAAATATTTGCTGTTTGGAAGATATAAAGGAAGGGGTCATGATATAACTACTAAGAGTCTAGGGTCTTGACCTTTGAGGAGTTTATAAAGGAACCTAGGTACAGCTTTTTGGTACAGCAGCCAAAGAAAGGATAAATATAGAGCTGGATGAACCATGAAAAGTTGTATGATTCTCTTTAAGGGTATTTACTAGTTAGCCATATAAAAAGCAAACTAAAGTTCACTGAGAATGTAGTTTTATGTAAATAACAATAACTAAGCAATAAATGTTATCATGCGGTAGCGTCTGATAGGCCAGAAGATTCTTCCAGTTTTGAGTTTAATCAGTATTAATAAACAAGCTATAAAGATAATCTCACTTTAACCAGCATTTGAGGATCTTTTAATTGCTAAGTAATACTGAAGCAACTTAAATTTGCTTTGAAATTAGTAGATATCCATATTGACAAATGTTCAATACAATTTGTCATTCTAGTGCATCCTCTCAAATATATCAGCCCTCAAAAAATGTATACAATTTTGCCCCACACCCAGAGGCTGTGCTCTCAAAGACAGGGAGAAACAAAACAATAAAGTCTGAATCTATTTAATTTTCTACTGTCTAAACCTAGATTTCTACTTGCCATGATTATTTAAAGAATACCTGAAAGTATGTCAACAGAACCTCTGGGAAGTAGAATTTAAGTTTCAAGGAAACTGATACTTGATTTTGTTCTGTTCTTGGCTCCTCAAACATGAAAAGACACACAAAAAAATCCCCATTTTTTTTCTGAATTACCACTTATTTTTCTTGCTGAAGTCTGAGTGTTTATGAAAATTCTCTGTAAATGAAGTTCTAAACAAATGAACTGTTATTTTTATACCGATGACAAAAATGAGAAACCATAATAGATATATGATTACACATTTAATACAGATAAATGCCCAAAGAGGTATGTGTAAAGCTAATATGTGTACAGCATATTACATATTTTCTTGTGACATCTTCAATAGTGATAAAAATAGACTTGACATCACTACAAAAATGGCTCTAACCTTTTTTTAAATTCTCACTTAGAAATTCACTTGAAGGAGCAATACACAAACTGTGTGTGTTTAATTTCCACCCACAATCTCTGCAAGAAGTTAATCAAATAGACAATTAATCTGTGTGATATTATTCTTATGAAAGCAAATGCATATTAAAATATACGACAGACTTTATTTTTATTTCCCTTGAACTTTTCTCTAATTCTAGGGTACTCAAATGCCCAATGGAGATCATAATATGAAAAAGATACACAGACGTGCCTTTCTTGCATAGACCAGACTACATAAGAAATAATGTTCTGTATAAATACCTGTAATCCAGTCAGAAAAGGTAGTGTAAGATGACAAAGGAGTCTTCTGCCGCAACCACACTTTCCATCTCCCACCTTGAACCTGCTTCTGCTCCTCGTTTCCATGAATGATGTCACAATCATCTTGGGAATCGATTTGAAACCTCGGTCATCCTTGACTTATTTTCCTTCATCTCTCCCATCTGATCAATTTCTCCATCCTGTTATTTCTACCTATACAATTTCTCTTTATTTCCTTTTCATATTCTTCACCACTTTTTTCTTTACCTCTACTATTTTAAGAACTTTATAAATAGTCTCCCTGCTCCCAGCTGTCTCCTTCCAATTCATTCTTGATATTGCCACTAGAGTGCTCTTCCTAAAATATAGATCAGATAATACAACTTCCTTCACAGCCATTTCCCACTGTCTACCTTGATGAGAGCAATGCTTCTTAAAAGTGTCAATCCAGAGCCATCACCTGGGAAATATTTAGAAATGTAGATTCTTAGGTCCCAATCAACAATCTCTGAATCTGAAATTCTGATGGTAGAGCCAAACCATCTGTCTTTTAACAATTACTCCGGGTAATTCTGTTTCATGCTAAATTTTCGAAACTGCTGGGCTACAGGATTAAGTTCAAGTTTCTTTGCTTGGTGTTTAGCAAACTCAACTTTCTGATCTTATTTTCACCTGGCCACACTCTTCTCCTCCTACCCCATTCCACCATTTCAGAATCTTACCCTTTACTGTTCTATCTAACTATAATACCTTACTGACTTGGAATTTTTTCTAATTATCAAGTTATAAATTTAAGCACAATTCAAATTCCATCTCTTCATTAAATTATTTTTGCTCTTCCCAGTCATACTTCTTCTCCATTATTTTATTTGAAAAATAGAAAACAGTTCTGGGTTGAAATAAAACAAAGCTCCTGCCCTGTGTTTCCTCAGCAATGATGTCTTTACTCAGAATTTCTCCATTCTTCCTTGTGTAGTTGTTGACATGACCTTCCCTATTAAAAGATCATTTCTTCAAGGTCAACATTAGTCTCAGTAATCTTTGTTGTAGAACAGTGAGTTGCATAGAGTAGATGGTCAGTGATATATGTGTAATTACACTGAAACAGGATTTGAATTCTAACACATTATTTCATTTGTTCTTTGCTGCAAACAGTTGCCCAATGGAATTGTTCTAAAATTAAAAAAATCTTTTATAACTTGAAGCATTTTAAAATGGAATTCTGTTCTTCTGTATGATCTAACACAAAATGAAAGTAAATATGTACAATAAACCCTGTTATTCTCTCTTTAAAAGATCAGTTTGCAGGGGTAGTGTCCTGCCATCCAACACGCCTTTCTCTGTGAAGTGCCTCTAAATTGGGAAAGAGATTAAATTTGATCACTATTTGCTTGGTTTGTTGCTCATCATGTTGATATTTAATCCAGTGTCTAACAAGTGCCCCAAAGGTATAAAATGCCCGAAGCTGGCAATATTTTTGACCTATCTGTATGTGCATTCCCTTATTCATTTTGTGGTTCAAACAGAGGGTTTTTGTGGAGATACACATGAATTAAGTTAATAGCATACTAGTATGCCCAATGAATGTAAAATAGAGTGCATTTTGTTTAATAAATCAATAAAAATTTACTGAATTTTGAACTATGTTCAATTCTGTGGAATAAAATTTTTCTGAGTCGAAAATTGAATTACTTTGAAATATTATAAAGAAAGGAAAACTTCACAGTTCATTTTTCTCAAAATTAGTGAGCTTAAAAATACCTAAAAATGATAGTTTTGAGTGATTGTGCTGATACCCAAGATGCTCATTTTCAGTACCAATTTAAATGAACACCAATTCAGTCAATCACAGTGGTAAAGCAAATAGATACGGATTTGGAAATAACTGTAAGTATACAATTAGAGATGGATTAGATATAGATAGATGAATGATGATAGGTAGGTACGTAGTAGGTAGGTAGATAGATGCTAGATAGATAGATAGATAGATTGATAGATTGATAGTAAATTCTCAGTGCTCAAAGTCCCTACAGTACAGTGATGAATGAAATATATATGTAAGCAAATATTAATGCAATACGATTAATGCTAATAAAGATGTATATTAAATAGGGAACACAAAAAATAATCAAAAGAATGAAAAATCTCTTTATAGTAAATTGAAATTGCTCTACTCTGTAAAGGGTGGATTATATGCATCAAGGTATTATATATCTATATCGATTCCTTATGCCGAGAATAATAACAAACACGCACACACACACACACACACACACACACACAAAATCCAGATTTTCTTATAATGCCACAATATAAGAGACTGCTTGTGTTGACCAAAAAATTGAAGCTTTTCCTGCTTCCATTCAGTATGAGAATGGAAAAGAGAATATCCACTATATACCAGGTACTGTGTTAGGCGCTTTCTCATATCACTTTGAAACATTAAGAAATGAAAAATAAAGATTCAAAGACAATATGAGTCTCATGAAGAATATTCTGCCAGGCAAGGCAGGGATAGCATGATCCAGAGAGAGATGGGGCTTTCAGATTAACTGTCAAAGAATGACACAGAGAAAATTACCTTTAAGTATTGAGAATTTGCTCAAATATCTGTATGCAAGGAAGGACACCCTTTATGAAGATTATATCCCAGGCTAAAACAAGTGTGAGCCTTTAAAAAGCAAAGCCAGAAGATTTCATAAGGAAAAGTGATCAATGAGTTTGAACAAGCATTGGGGGTCAGTTCAGGATTGATTGATATCACGGAGCTTGGCTTGGGGTAGTTGTAGAACACGTACTCCACTTGTTTACCCAGATAGTGCAGTTGAATCAGAGACTACAAACAGTTCAAGTTTACTATCAAGCTTGTTTTCTGACCGATTATGTCAGAAGTGGTTGTTCTGGTTCTTTCTTCTGGGGCCCTGACTGCTCACTATCTTCCATCCCTCACTCCTTCCAGAGCATGCAGCAAGCACAAGAACAGGCTCAAAACACAGGGAAATTTCCTTTACTGAAACCAGAACAAGCCCAGGAGACAGATTTTTCAACATATAGATGAAGGCCCCGAGAGCTTAAATGACTTACTTGACCTGGGATTTGAACTTGGGTCTGGTTTGTCCAGAGGTCATATATTACCCTACTGTACTATTATATACATTTCCTAATTCTATTTTCATTAACAAGCACGTCCACAGAGAATGAAAAATAATATTTTGTGGATTTTTTTTTTGTGCTGAATGTGTCACACATAGATCTCAGAGCCCCTTCTGGGTAAATTATGTTCAGAAAATTTCATTAATTGTTTTTTTCCATATCTTTATAAGGAGTGCATGCCATTCTTCTTTTTACCAGCCAATTTTATTATCCAGAAAAGCCCATCCATTAATCAATCCAGACTAGAATTTGTACTGGGTCCCCCCAAAATCCATGCCCTTCCTGGGGTCTCAGAATGCAACCTTATTTGGAAATAGGGTTTTCACAGATGAAATTATTTAAGCTGAGGTCATATGGGAGTAAGATGACCCCTAAATCCAGTATTACTAGTGTCTTTAAAAGAAGAGAAGAGACATAGCCATGGAGACACATGGGAGCACATCATGTGAGGATAAAGGCAGAATTTGGAGTGATGTGTCCACAAGCCAAGGAATGCCAAGGATTGCCCACTGTCACCAGAAGCTAGGAGAAGAACAGGGAGCATATTCTCCTTCAGAGTGCCCAGAAGGAACCAACCTTGCTGACATCTTGATTCTGGACTTCTAGCCTCTAGAGCTATGAAAGTATAAATTTCTGTTGCTTAAGTCTCTCAGTTTGTGGTACTTTTTCACTGCAGTAATAGGAAACGATACTAGTTTATGGTACATGGAGACTAAGACTTAAGCTAGACTTAAGTGTGGCATGTGAATGTTTGGGATACTAGCCACTTAAGAGCGACACTGCCAGGAAGAGACAAGGTACACAAAGGTGATCCTCCAACAACAGCAAGGGATGCTCCATATTGAGTGTCTCTCTTCCTAGTTTTTACCTCAGCTCTGAGAAATAATGGTTAGTTCCCACCTCTAACAGATAAGGAAAGGCCCTCGAGGAGCTGGCCACTCTTTCTCCCATTCATTTCCCCCAACTACCCAGCCTTCTTAAACATTTCCAGTGCATTCCCATCTCAGAAACTTTGTTTTGAATCCAGCTGTCTCACATATTTGCCCAGTTTACTCTCTACTCAAATGTTTGCGCCTCTGAGAACCCTTCTCTGGCCACTGTATTGAGAGCACCTCAGGCACTCTAGTCTCTTAACATGCTTTGTTTTTTGTTTCCCAGTGCATTATATTACTGTGGGTTTGTCTGTCTTCTCTGTGAAAGCTGGAAATCTTGTTTTGGGCATGACTCTACCCCCAGCACTTAGAATATTCCCTGTCCTACAGTGGGTCCTGAATAAATGAATGAATGGTGTAACCTGAAGCAAAAAGAAGTTAACTGTCAATTTCCAAAGGCCTACTGAGCTCTGTTTGACACTCCAGACTGATTTCTTTCTGACTCTATGGATGCAATAGCTCAGAAGTATGCCCAAAAGTTTGGAAGTACCACATGACATCATAATGTAAAAGTAGAACTGAGCTATGGAAGAAATGGATCTGGAGGGGAGGAGGTAGATAAAAGCCAATGAGGTCAAATATAAGGTGACATAAGGAGATTTAACTGGATAGTGAATACACAAAACAATATACATGTGATGTGTCATTGAACTGTACACTTGAAACATAATTTCATTAACTAATGTCACCCCAGCAAATTAGATTTAAAAAGATTTTTAAAAATGGAAAAATAAAAGCACTGCATTTACATATGTATTTGTTTGTACTTCCTTTGGGGTACATGGCTAGTTAGGAAAGGCTAGGATTTTAGTACAAGAGGTATTCAGGGGACATTCTGTGTCCCCATTGATCATAAAGTCAACTTATGATTGAAGGCATGCAATAGATATTTACCTCGAATTCTCAGGAGTCCCCTGTAGTCAGGAACACAGCACTCCTCAAACCTATAAAAAATGCAAGGAGAGGGAACTAAGAGTCGTGTCACAACTTTCTGGTAGAACCCAAGTGCCTATTTCTCCTCCTTTTTCTTTCTGAAAATATAAATACTCACCTGGACTTTTTTTTGTCTTGGACAACAGGTTTATTTTATTCAGCTAGGAAAGGTATACAGATATATTAGGTTTTGAGAGAGAGATTTATGAGCAGCAAAGACCAAGGCTAGACTCTACTCCTATCCAATTATGTACTATTAGGACTTGGCTTGAATGTTCCTCTCCAGGAAAGATAAATATCATATACTTAGTTGCTGTGGATTCTAGAGTCCTGGGAACACTGTAGCATTTTTGGTGACTCCTCAGCAAATGGGCTGTGGACATTGAAAACCGATTTTAAACATCATTTACAGATATTCTATGTTGTTAATAAAGATGTTTTCTCTTTTATTAATGGATAATATGGGCAAATACTGGGTCCATGTCATTATTTACTTTCTGTTGGGTCACAGGCTATAACTCTAGATGGCATTTCAAAGAGGAAGGACCATTCCAACATGATCCAGTAAAGGAAAGATAACAGCATTGGGAAAGGGATAAATGCAAAACACTGATGTGGTTTGTAATGGGCCAGGAGACATTGCTAGCTAGAGGAGAGGTACTAGGAATTTGAGGGATGACCATTGCTGAGCAAAAGAGGGGCTTTGTGTTGGGTAGCAGATCTCTTTACTGCTCCTCGGGGAGCTTCACCACCTTATTTTGTCTTTATGGCAGGTACAAAAACAGCTGGTTTCCTTAACTTTGAGAGGCTTCCCTGGAAAGTTGGGGCCAAAGAAATTATAAAAGCTGTATTAACACAACTTGTCATTGAAAAGAGAATACAGACATGAATGGGTAGAATTGTAATGTTGAGTACAAATAGTTTGAAATAGAGCAAAATATGCATGATGATGAATTCTATCAGAGACTTGGAGCTGATAAATGGTGGCTATGGCAGTTTGGCCATTTACTTATTAGATGAGTAATATTTATGGTGATGCTATATTTTTGTAATTTGAGACAAAAGTATACAAACTACACTTGATGTTCAGTTAAAAAAGCAATGCATAAGAGTAAATAAAATCTTAGCATATGTAGTAAAGAAGGCGCTTGCATAGATGGCTATTGTGAAAAGAAGCTATGAGATAGTTTTAGAAAATCTACTTAAAAATTAGGATCAAACCTATTGTTTGATCCAATGATTACAATTCTGGGATTTGGTCCTGAGGGAATAACACTCATTTTGGAGAGGAGCATTGTGGAGCATTGCATAAAACATTGTTTTATCAAAGAATTACTTAGAATAGTCAAGCCTAGGGGGAAAACTTAGAGTCAACTAATAGCAGAAGAGTTAAGTAAATTATAATGTAGCACTATTATGGAATACTATGCAATTATTATAAAATATTCAGTACAAAAGTCATGATGCAAAATTCAGCTGAGAAAAGCAGAATAAACAAAAGAATAGATTATGAATGAATTTTATTCTCTTTTGGACTCTCCTATGGTTTCCCTTTTTTTCTTTTTATCATTAGAGAAAAATACTTTGAAAAATAAATTCTCACCAAGTGCATGCTATCCAGTGCACAGATTTTTATGGCTTCATACCAGGAACACCTGCTAGAATTTGGAAATTTAGATATGATTGAGGGTTAACTCTACTACCATCCTCTTTGCCTTGGCACCTACTATCTCCTGATAAAGAGGGAACTGTAACTCAGAAGAAATTTGATAATAGCTCACCAAGGCCTGCACCCATCTGGAGATGATCTACATTGAGAGGATGATAGATAATAACTTCCAGGCATTTTCAGACATAGAGTGTTCTATAAATGGGGTTTCCAAACATCAGCAGTCTCTTGGGTAATATCATCTTTTACTACACACATATCTCTCCAAAATATTTGAAAGAGCTTTTCTGAAAGTGTTTCACTATATATATTTTTAAAGGCAAGAATTTGGAAATATTCTACCTCAGATCAACATAATCCAGAAAGTAGAGGTGAGGATAAAGTGTCGTATGAACTAATGCACAGTAGAAAGGTTAACTTGTGTCATATTTTGCTGCTATCATAGCTGCTGATAATTTGTCAGTTTTCATTTATGAGGTTCATATTTGGAAAAACTATCAGCCAGTGCAGATAAAATACAGAATTTATTCAATTAGAATCTAGCCTCACTCAGCCTTTTTGTTCAGTATCTATGATAGCTTACGTGCATGGCCTACGCTCCATTCGTGCCCCAGGTTTGGCTTCTCTCAGCACACTAGGGATCAAAAACAATGATGCCAATATACCAGGTGTTTATTTTTTATCACAAATGATATATATATATATATGTGTGTGTGTGTGTGTGTGTGTGTGTATCTATGTATGTACATACACACATATACCTATATATGCATTTGACTTGCTAAAAATTTTAAATGAAGATATTGTAAAAATGTCAAATCACTATATTGTACACTTGAATTTATATAGCCAATATGATCGTATACCAACTATATTTAAATAAAAAAGAAATTACAAAAACATTTTATAATTATATAATTGTATTGACCAATGTTACCCCAGTAAACTTAATTTAAAAAAAAACATTTTAACATTTTAACATTTTAAAGACATGATATTTAAGGTGACTAAAGAGAGTTCAGTTATAACAAAATATATGAGTCACAGAGTAAATTTGCTTTATTTCTCTTCCTCATTGTTTGTTTTCAATCACTTAACTTCTGCCAATTTGACCTCCTAAATCTTTGTCAATCCACACTATTTCTCCTTCTCTACTACCACTTCCAGACTTCAGACCTAAGTGGGAGGAAGACAGGAAGCAGAGCAGGAAAGGGGATAGAGCAGAGGGAGGAAGTCACAGTAAACTGTGGGCTAGATCAGGTCCACTGGCAGAGTAGCAATGGAACATGAACTGTGCTATAGAATTGTCCCTCTTGAGGCAAAGAAGCAAGGCCTTTTCTATACTCAACATTAGTCAGCTATTGGCAGTGGCTACAATCACAGGGGTGTAAATGTCCCAGCAGGGTGGCTCCTGTCAATCAAGGGTAATTTTCAAAAGAAGGAGACAAGTGTGAGCTGTCAGCATACAATCCTGAAGGTAGCTGGAGAATTGATATATATATGAGTTTAGTAGAGGGAATTAGAGTGGGACATCGTTATGCTATCATTTGTATCTTATTTTATCTTTATTTCAATGTATGTAACAAAGTAGATACTTTAAGAATAATTTAATTTTCCCTTTTATAAGTGAAGTCTTACATTTTCATATTAAGATGCAATGAGTATCAGCTCAATGATTAGACTTTTTAAAGAAATAATGCAACCTTCAAGCCTGCTACCATGGAAATATTTAGAGTTCACATATATAGTAATAGTGACTTAATTAAAAATACTTTCCCTAACCCCATTTGAATATGTGTAGCCTTTTTTAATGAAATTGTACATCAGTATGAACTCCTTGTAAAGGAATTAGTTCTCAATCTAATTTATCACTGTTTTCATATAAGCTCCCAGAACATTATGGTTGGTAACAAAAATGAATGAGTATGATGCTTCCTACTTCCACGCCACAATACAATTTTATGGCTTCATAAACTCCCATTGACTTTGAAGGAATTTGTATTGCAGCGGAGTCATTGAACTAGAGTACTTCCATGGTGTCCTCCCATCAAGGAAGGAGAATACCAATAGTGGACTACCAGACAGAGGCTTATAGAAAGGTATTTTATACAGAAAGACCGAAAAGCAGATTAAATACTACTGGCTTATATAATTACCTAATGGTAATTTAAAAAATAATAATAATAAAGGTTACCTAGTAACTTACATAATGGAATTAACAATGTCTAGAAATATGTTTTTGGAATGAAGGTTTCCAAGCCAACAGAGCTGGTATGCTGAAGTAAGGAAGAAGTGAACATATTGGTACCAATTCTGGTCATTAGGAGTTAGATTTTAGGTTATCACATTTTCTTTTAAGATGCGAGATCTTCAAGATCTGTGCCACTGTCTTAAGATCTTTTCTTAAGATCTGTCCTTCTATATAAGATTTAAAAAAATATTTTGTGACTACATAAGAAAAATGTCTTTATTCACAAGAAGATGCTTACTAAAGTATTTAGGAATAGAGTGTCATTACATCTCTACTTATTTTCAAGTAGTTTAGGGAAAGAATGTGATACACAGAGTGAGAGAGTGGGTATGCAAATGAGGCAAAATGTTAACAAAGGAAAAAATATCACTCATCACTTATTGCATTTAATTAAATGTTTTAATTTAATTATTGAGAAAAGTCATAAGCCCATCAGTTATTTAAATGTTTGTCTAAATAACTTGAAAATATCTTGAATTGTTCTTTATATTAGTTGCCATCTTTCCCAGACATATGTTAAAACATGTTAATAATTTTATCACTTATTTTTGAACATCATACAGTTAGTTTACTGGTATTAAAACTTCTTAATCCATAGATCCTACATGTATTTCCATATTAAGTGAACATAAACTGTCTTTGATATCCAAGGTGCTGTTATTTCTTCCTTTTACTTCCATCTTTTCCTTGGCATGTGACTGTGAGATGTTTGAAACTTTTTTCCTAGTTGATAGTTAAAGACTGAATAACTAATTTTCAGTAATATTTATAGTTTGCTTTCAAGGTTTTTCTCAGTAAGCATATTCTGAAAGTATGTATTAATATTTCTATCCCGAACACAACTCTCCCTCTGTTCTCTTGATCCCACTTGTTACTAACTTTTTAGAACTTTTTAAACTATTTTTGTTTTAGCTTCAAGCATTTTGCTTTATCTTACAAATCTTCTGAGAGTTTGAATAATTTTATCTCACTTTTACTACTGCTACCTTGAAGGTGTTTCTGCCTTTTTCACTGACAGCGATATCCTCTGTGACAGATGGCCTCAGTTACTTGAGTCTGGAATTGCATTTTAATTCATGTAGTGGTAAAAAAAGATAATTTCATGTTTATCACCAGAATTATAACTCTTTAAAATAAAATCCCACCAAGGATTAATTTTATACAGTAGGCCAAATGTATAAAATTGTGTTAATAAATATCACAGGTGATTATATAACTTTGACATCTGTTTGTGTATATTTCTGACATCCTGTTTAATGTGGTGTGCCAGCTCTGCAACAGTCATTGACAGGAACAATGGCAATGACTTGGACATTGAAGATGTCCACCAAGCTTCCAGCACATTTACTCTAGACAGTATCTAACTACAGCTCTTTAAAAGGGCTCTTAAACCAAAAATTAGTAGTTGAAATTAACTAAATTAACAAATGTTGTGAAGTTGGAAATACCTTTATTAGGAAATAATACTTGGTAGGGAGAAGGAATTCTAAGGCCAGACATAGCTGGGTGAGAATTCCAAGACTTCCACTCATTAACTGGTGTTGAGTTTCTTCAATTGTAAAACTTAGTTGTTAATTTATTTACTCATTATTCATTCAGTTAGTAAACGTATGTTGAGCTGGTTAGCAGTCACAGTTCTAAGAACTGAAGCAAGTAAGAAAGACAAAGTCCTTGACATCAAGGGGCTTACCTTCTATTGAGGAGACAGAAAGCCAACAAAAAGTGGGTACATGATGTAACATCAGATGGCAATAAGTTCTCTGAGAAAACATTAAAGCAGAATCTGAATCAAGTGACAAGAATATGAAGCATGCGTTTCAGACAGAGAAGTTAGAAAAGGCTTCTTTGAGGAGGTGACATTTGGAGGAAGGGAAGGGGAAAGGCATGCAGTTAGTTGGTGAGAAATGTTTCACATAGAGGGAACAATGACTTCAAATGCTTTAATGGATGGTTTTGTGAAGGGTAAATGAAAATTTATAAACTCAGCCATAGTTAAGTGCTCATTAGATGTTAGATATAATTTTAAAATAAGAAATGGAGATAATTCCATAGATTATATGTCTTCTGTGCTCTAATGTACAACTTCCTTTTCCTCTTGATAATTTTTTTTTCAGATTCTATGTTATTTATCCTGTTCTCAGATCCTTTAGGCTGCCCTCTTTTTCTAATCTTTAGTGAGTTAAACCCTGCTGGCAATACTCAGATGCTACTGCTGTTAGAAGTCTTCTTTTCTTAGTTTTTGCCCTTGGCTCAGTATTTGTATACTGTAAAATATGTCACATTGATTATCTTGCTAAGTATTTGGCAACTGCCCTCTCTAAAGAGGAAATTTAGTTTCTCTGAGGTGATAATAATGGTAATGTATCTGACCTGCAGGGATCTGTTTTGTGTGTGTGTGTGTGTGTGTGTGTGTGTGTGTGCGCGCGCGCGCGCACGCACATGCGCGTTTTGATAAAAATGGTGTCAAGATGCTATCTGGAAGATAGTGCTTCTAGGTAACTCAGAAAACCCAACTGATTCCAATCCCTAACATCCCCATATCCCTTCCAGAAATCAGAACAACGTGACCATCTTCCTCTGTCTCTGGTTGTAAAACCACTAACCAGAGATTGACTCACTTTTGTTTTGGCCTTCTTTTACTATAAAACATTTTCCCTGATTTTATCAATATGGAACCAATCAGAGAGGAAGACCACATACTAATTTGAATAAGGAAACATTTTTATAAAGAATTATTAAATGTAACAAGGTATTGGAATAATAAAAGGTTAGCTAGTAAGAAAGAAAGATCTATTAGTTTGGTCCAAAATACTGTAGACTGGGTAGCTTACACAACAGAAATTTATTTCTCACAGCTCTGGAGCCTGGGAAGTCTAAGATCAGGATGCTGGCTGATTCAATTTCTGGTGAGGGCCCTCCTTCTGGTTTAAAGATGGCTACCTTCTCACTGTGTACTCACATAGCCTCTCCTCTATGAGCAGGTGAAGAGAAGGAGGGAGAGAAGAGTGGAAAGGAAGCTCTAATCTCTCTTCCTATAAGAGCACTAATTCCTTCATGAGGGTTCTGCCCTCATAACTTTATCTATCTATACCTACTTATCTCCCAAAGACCCCCTCCTCCAAATACCATCACATTCAGGGTTAGCGCTTCCACATATAAATTTTAAGAAGACATAGACATTCAGTCCATAGCAAAGGAGAACTCTAAAGAGTGCAGGAATGGCTGCTGTTCCTCCTATGGCTGAGATACTGCACCTAGGAAAAGCTGCTGTCTCCCCCCCACCTCCCCACCCCCCACCCCCACCCCTGCCCCACCCCGCCAAAGTGAGAGCCAAATCTTATCAGGAAAGTCAGTGGTTTACTGAATGGCTGAAATCACAGAAGTGCCACCCTAGCAGAACTGGTTAGAAATCTGCCCTCTGGAATTTTATAGAGACTCACCTACTATAGTACCTGGTATAGTTGTTCATGGGAAAATGTCTTACCCATGAGGTAAGTGAGGTGCTGCCAAAAAATCACCATGCTGCTGGCTGCCACTCACTGCAGGAGCTGGGTACTGGAGAAGCCTTGCACTCTGCAATAGCCCTTCCAGAGAGCATGCTGGAACCAGAGATCAAAATCCTTTTCTCCTGCAATGTCTCTCCAGCACCCTCTACCAGCAGAGCTTCAGTGCCAGTTAGCAAAGGAAAACTATTTCAAAGGTCTGGATCCATTTCCAAAGAACAGGTAAAAGGTAGATTTAGAGTGGAAAGGCAATAAACCAATAACAATTACATTGATATAAACTAAGAATAAATACAAGCAAAAGCAAACTAAGTGAAAAATATGCTGTCGGCTAGCAATGTAAATTATTTTTCAGTGCCATTCTGAGTTTAATCCATTGTTGCATGCTCTGTCCCTAGAATGGAATCTGGTTCAATATAGATGCTCAGTGTATGTTTGTTAACTGAATGAATGAATGAATGAATGAATCGCTTAAATTTTTCTGTTTTCTCTTTCTCTCTTTTTTTTCCCCCGTTAGCTGATGGATGCACTGATTGGTCTGTTGATATCAAGAAATATCAAGTTTTGGTGGGAGAGCCTGTTCGAATCAAATGCGCACTCTTTTATGGTTATATCAGAGCAAATTACTCCCTAGCCCAAAGTGCCGGACTCAGTCTGATGTGGTACAAAAGTTCTGGTCCTGGAGACTTTGAAGAGCCAATAGCCTTTGATGGAAGCAGAATGAGCAAGGAAGAAGATTCCATTTGGTTCCGGCCAACGTTACTACAGGACAGTGGTCTTTACGCCTGTGTCATCAGGTACCCTTTTAATTCAATTACTGCTGACTCAGTCAAATCCTTCGCTGCTTTCTTATACTTAAATCTTGCTGCCATCCCTTTCACCTAAACTTGTCTCAATATTTGTGTGTGTGTTGCTGCCTTCTAAAATTTAGAATCCAAATCATAAAAAGATGGGATTGGAATTTATATTGAGACATTATTTCTGGCTTATGGAGAAAAGAGATACCATCTGGGTATCTATTTATATTGCCAGAAATTACTAAAGACTATGAAATAAAATTTATAGAGGTGAAATGTTGCAAATCAAATGTAAGCAAAGACTTAAAGAAAGGATGCATGGTTTATTGCTAAATGGGTTGTAACATTTTGTTATTGCCCTTCACAGACAGATAGAGCGCAGATAGCTCTGGTTCACACACATCTGCAAAGATTATTTAGGTAATGTGTGTATTTGCACAGCAATAGGAGGGCAACGCTGTCATGTTAGGGAATAAGAAGACTGTGTTCCAGATCGTTTTGTTAAATAAAGTACTGGATCAATACATTAATTGTCCTTGGTCCCTCAGGGATGATACAGAGGTTAATAATAAAATCTGTGCTCTCATTCACCCCAAAATTCATCATATATTCACACATCTCTGTCTGCTTGTAGAGGAGACATATGTAGTTTGCTTAATAATAATACATTGAAACCATATCCATGTAACACATTAGCAGTTAAAAATCCCAGTTTAAACAGGTAGCCCTTCATGGGTTGTGAATCACACCGGGCATGAATGACTGGATGTCCTTAACTCTGAGAACATTGGCAAAGCAGGGTATAGGCATACAGAGGGTATGTTTAAATCTATTTCTTTGTCTTTCTGTGTTTCGGCTTATTAAGGGAAATAAAGCCAAATCGAACTCGGCTGATTCCCAATTTGGAGAAATTCTCAGAATCACCTAGTGTCTTTTTCAAATCAAAATTCAACGTTTACTTCTGAAATTCTGATCAGCAGCTATTACTCCTCTTTCGTAAGGGTTGTGCCTTCCCCTTGTCATTCACTGTAAGAATTATCTTTATACTGAGTGTGTTACGGTGTGTTAGGATATTAAAACAGGTCAAAGCCACATTTTAAAAAGTCAGAAGGAAATTTATCTTTTTAACACTGGTGATGTATATTTAGAGTTAATTTTAGAAAATATAAATGAATGCAAGTAAATTTGTGCTTGGGAGAAAATGTGGACTGGACTGTGAAAGAACATACATACGATTTCTTTGGCAACTCTTTTTTTTCCTTTAGGGGTTACCAATCCTTATATGTTCAAACTTAACTCTTAATAGATGTTAGAGGTTTTGTAGGGGTATTGATAAATAATCGCCATGCTACTACAGTCAAAGAGTACTGTATGAACTGACTGTTCTCGCTTAACTAATAGTAACTTGATTTAAATTCATGTCTGCTTTGTTTCTTTAAAAAAATTCTGATTGTTCATGCATGTGTAGAGTTGATTCTTCAAAAGAGGCAAATGTGTGTCTTCATTTATCTGAGATTAGAAGTGAGCTGAGTGTCCAGAGTCTAACATTTTAATTTCATTATGTATTGTTGATGAGAAAATGATGATGCGCACACATTAGTAATTTGAATTTCTAAAGCACTAATGTTGCTTTAGAAATGATTCTGCAATTCAATGCTCTGAGAAATTGCATTAAAATGTCCCTCAATTTATAGTTGGAATAAGGAATGAAAGGTCAAAAAGTTTCAAAATCCATGACATTTGTCAGATTTTCATGTCTACATTTTTTACAACTTTAGTAAGTTGTTTTCTTTTTCTATTAAATTTATTGGAGTGATATTGGTTAATAAAATTATATGTTACAAGTGTATAATTCTATAATATGTTATATGTATATTACATTGTGTTTTCACCACCTAAATTTCCTTTCCTCACCATATATTTGACCTCCTTTACCCTTCTCTACCTCCGCCTCTACTCCCTCTTCCTTCTGGTGACCACTAAACTGTTGTCTGTGTCCATGAGTCTCTGTTCCTTTGTCTTGTTCATTTGTTGCTTTAAATTTTGTATCCATATGACTTATTTTACTTTATTTTACTTAGTGTGATAATCACAAGATCCATCTATGTCGTTGCAAATGGCAGTATTTCATCTTTTCTTATGGCTGGGTAATATTCTATGGTATATATGTCTACATTTTAATGGGTTCAAACTAAAACACAAACACCTTAAAGCTTTATATCTGCCAAGTGGAATTCTAGAGTAAGTGATAAAATCAGAAAAAGATACTTTTATCACTGAAATTCAAATTTTAATTGCTTTGAAGCTAGTGCCGATGTGACGCCCTTTTCTAGTTTGGAAAGTGGTACTCAAAATCATAACCAGAAGTTTAAATAGCATGGCTTAGTATTGATGCGCAGGTAGCCCAGAGCTGTTAGTTGATTCACCGACATGTTGGCACATTGTTAGCTACCAGGCCGCAAAACCATCACCATTAGTTTTTAGTAATCCACATGCAAAGAACTTTATATGTTTAAAAATGTTAGCTTCTACTCAAAGGTTCTAGTCTTTCTGATAAATGTTCTGGGTATTAAACTTATCAATGAAAAGGTTTAATAAGCCTTTTCATGTATAGTTAATTTGCATTTATACCTAAATATTTACAATTAAGTCTTGTAAATAATGGACATGTTTAAGATTACTCTCAATATAATGAATAAGAGCTTTTTTACTTCCTTCTCTTATTTTTAACAGAATAATACCACATAATTCTTTGCTCCATAGTACCTGGCTTTTTATTCGATTTTCTCCTTCTTAAATTTTTAATTATTTTTACATGAAAAAGTGAATGAAGGAGAGCTACATAACCACTTATTTTCTTTTCCATTATTGCCATTTAAAAAAAGTTTACTTTCTGAAAAATATAATTGTCCTGTACTCTTGACTTCCAGTGTTTTAATCCCCCTCTTCAGAGTTATGCCCTTTTAGCAGTTTCATATGCAGAGCTAACCAGTGCACATGTAAGCATTTTAATACCCCCCAAATGGTAGCATGCCAAATTAGTACCCTATTTTTTCACTGAAATTTTTATTTTTGAAGTAATTGTAGATTCATATTCAGTTGCAAGAAATAATATAGAGAGATCCCACGAATCCTTTACCTGGTTTCTCTCAGTGGTAACATTTTACAAAACTACAATATTATAATCAGGACATTGACACTCACTGATACAGTCAAGATACAGAATAGTGCTGTCATCTCAAGGACCTCTCCTGTTGATCACATCCACCTGTCTCCCACCAATCCCAAAGCCCTAGGGACCACTAATCTGTTCTTCATATCTAATTTTTTCAATATAAAAATGCTTCATCAGTGAACTCATACAGCATATCACTGCTTTGGAATTGTGTGTTTCACTCAACATAGTTCCTTTGAAATGCATCTAAATTATTGCATGTATTCTGTAGCTTGTTCCCATTTGTTGCTGAATAGTATTCCATAGTATGGACATTACCACAGTATTCTTTCATTGAAGGACATCTGAGCTGTTTCCAGTTTTTGGCTGTTGAAAATAAAGTTTCTGTTGTAAAAATGTACCATATCTCTTTACTCAATCACGTATTGAAGAACACTTTAGTTGTTTCCAGGTCATGGTCACTGTGAATAAGGCTGCAGTGAACATTGGGGTGCAAATATCTTTATGGATAAATGTTTTCAAATTTGAAGGGTAGATACCCAGAGAGGGATTTCTGGATCATATGATAATTCTATTCTTAGTTTTTTAAGGAACCTCCATACTGTTTTTCATAGTGTCTGTACCAGTTTACATTCCCACCAGCAGTGTCTGAGGGTTCCTTTTTCCCCACAACCTCTCCAACACTTATTATTATTCGTCCCGTTAATGATAGTTATTCTAACAGGTGTGAGGTGGCATCTGATTTATTTTGAGTTAATATTTATATAACATGCAAGGTTTATTTAGGTCAAGGTATAGCTTTTTAGATTTCCAGTTGCTCCAGCACCATTTGTTGGAAAAGCTGTTTCCTCAATGGAATTGCTTTTACACAGTTATTCAAAATCAGTTGGGCATGTTTGTGTGGGTCTATTTCTGGATTCTCTATTCTATATATTTGGTCTACATTTCATTTCTGTCAATACCACTCTGTCTTGGTTAATGCAGGTATACAGTGGAACTAAATATCAAGTAGAGTGAGTCTTCTCACTTTATCCTATTTTTAAAGATTGTTTTAGTTATTATTGGCCCTTTCCCTTTCCATATAAATTTTATCATAAACTTGTCTGTATCTACAAAAATCTTTACTAGAATATTGGTAGGAATTGCATTAGAACTTTTCCTTGTGTGTTTGTCAGTCATACTGTCTTTTAAATTTCATTTTCAACCATATACATTAGTAGTACTATTAGAAATGTGGTTGAATTTTATGTATTAAGTTCTCTCTAAAACTATTTTTTTCAAATGACATGTAATGTGTTCTTTGTAATATCTAGTTCCTTTGTCCAAGTCTTGATTTTCTCTTTAGGGACTAAATAATGCTTCTTTTCATTGAAAGCACATATTAAGCATCTATTCAGAGATACTTAGTAAAATACATTTATTCAGTCATCCATTTTTAACAAACATCTACTGATCACTAAGTAATATACTAATGATAGGATTGCAAATTTTTTTAAACCAGTTTTTACCTTCGAGTATTTTACATGAGAGAAAATAAGTGTGCAATAAATTATTATAAATACTGTGACTATAGTTTAAAATACGGTGGGGTTCCGCCAAGATGGAGTAACCCCATTTCTCCAAGTCCTCCCCCTTATAACTAAAAATGCTGGATATAACACAGCTGACAAGTGTTGTAAGTCTGTAAAAGGTAGGAGCAAGGATTGTCTAGGGCAGGAGTCCCCAACTCTCAGGCCGCAGATGGGTACCAGTCAGTGGCCTGTTAGGAATGGGCTGCACAGCAGGAGATGAGTGAAGGGTGAGCCAGTGACGCTTCATCTGTATTTGCAGCCGCTCCCCAGCACTAGCATCACCGCCTCAGCTCCACCTCAGATCATCAGGCATTAGATTCTCATAGGAGCAGCAGTCCCTTATGCCAAAAAGGTTGGGGACTGATGCTCTAGGGACCTCAGGACTTGAGGAATGACATGACCATGGTGTTCCAATTTCCCCACCAAATGATATAAGCAAGGCCAATCTTCCATCCCCCTGCCTGTTAGAAGCCGGCAGCAGAAATAAAATGCCCCTGCTGTTGAATGTGGAAGGGTCAGCATCCCTGAGTGGAGTGGCTGATCTTCCGTTCTCTTCCCAGTGAAGAACTAGGCAGGAATTATATTCCTTTGCAAGAGTTGTGTCAGTGAGGTCCAGTGGCAGCCTGAGCCTCTACTCCCACCTGGTAGCAGTGAGAATCTCTGAGGCATTGCGAGGCAGGATTAGTCTCTGCTAGGCATCACTGCTCTTCCTTGGTATTGAGGGGCTCAGTAGGGACAAAGTTTCCACCCTCAACAAAGGAGAATGTAGTAATGGGAGGTAGGACTAGTTGGTATCCAGTTTCTCACCTTCTCTTCCTGGATCAGTGTGGCCCAGCAGGGAGTGAACTAACTCTTCCACTGGAGGTAGTAAGGCAATGTGGGTCAATACCACACTTTCACCAGGAAAGTATGAGCAGGTTTGAGGAGGAAGCAGTACATACTTAGCCACTCAGCCCTCATGTTACATTTCACCTGGAGGAGTGTTTGCTTAAAAAGAAAAAAAAAGATTATATTGGATTCAAATTCCCATAATATTTAAAATATGCAGAATCGAATAAAACACTCACTGGTCATACAATGAGTCAGGAAAATCACAACATGAATGAGGAAAGAATTGACAGATACCAACACTGAGATAAATCAGATGTCGGAATTATCTAACGAGAATTTTAAAGCAACCATCATAAAAATACTTCAGCAAGTAATTACAAAATCTCTTGAGGCAGATGGAAAAAATGGAAACTCGTTAAAGAAATATAAGTTATAAAAGAGAAACAAATAGAAATTATGGAACTGAAAAATACAATACCCAAAATAAAACCCATTGGGAAAGTATGATAGAGCAGAGATGATGAAAGATGGTTTATCTTCTTTGCTACTATATTAAAAATTTTACTTGCAAGGACCAAAGAACTTCAAAATGTCAGATCCTCTGAGTTTCACTTGCTTTTCTCAACACTGATTTTTACACCTTCTACTCTTAGCTCTCTGATAGATAGCTCAGTAAATTCCTCAGAGTTTTCTTTCTTTGAATTTTTCTTTTTTTCCCCCTGGCTTTATTGAAATATAGACAATTAGTTGTTTGTATTTACATTGTACAATTCGATGAGTTTTTTCAGTTATATTTGGCATATAATAGTATATTAGTTTAATTTGTACAGCATAGTGATTACAGACCTATATAACTCACAAAGCGATCACCCCACTAAATTTAGTTAGTACCCTTCTTCCTCCTTATATATTTATTACAACATTGTTAACT
Source organism: Rousettus aegyptiacus (assembly GCF_014176215.1). Lineage (NCBI taxonomy): Eukaryota > Metazoa > Chordata > Mammalia > Chiroptera > Pteropodidae > Rousettus > Rousettus aegyptiacus. Next base: position 14,957,933 of record NW_023416312.1, read on the forward strand.
ATTTTGCTTATTCTACACTTTATATCTCCATGTATATTTTGTAACTGTCCATTTGTACTTCTTATTCCCTCTGCCCTTTTTCACCGTCCCCCATCCCCCTCTCATCTAGTATTTCTCATTATTATCTATGAGTTTATTTCCGTTATTTTCATTGTTGTTTATTTTGTTCTTTAGATTCCACATCTACATGAAATCATGTGTTATTTGTCTTTCTCTATATGACTTATTTCATTCAGCACAATACCCTCTAGGTCCATCAAGGCAATATCTTTTTTTCCGTACCCTTCCTTTTAGTCTGTGTGTGTCTTTTAATTTGAAGAGAGTTTCTTATAGGCAGTATAAGTGGAGATCTTGTGTTCTTACCCATTTAGCCACTCTATCTTTTGGTTGGAACACTTATTTCAATTATGTTTGAGGTATTTGTTCATAGGAACGTAGTTGTTACCATTCTTTATTCCTGTTTTTGATACATGTTTTTTTTCTTCTTAAAGAAGTCCCTCCAACATTTTCTGTAATACTCCCTTGATGTTGATTATTCCTTTAGCTTATTTTTGTCTGGGAAGGTCTTTATATGTCCTTCAACTCAAAACGATAGCTTTGCTGGATAAAGTATTCTTGGTTGTAGATCCAGGGTTTTCATCACGTCGAATATTTTTTGCCAAGCCCTTCTGCCCGGCATGTTTTCTTTTCAGAAATCAGCTGTCAGTCTTATGGGTGCTCCCTTGTAGGTAACTAACTGCTTTTATCTTGCTGCTTTTAATATTCTTTCTTTGTATGTAACTTTTGGCATTTTAATTATGATGTGTCTTGGTGTGGGCCTCTTTGGTTCCTCTTTCCTGGGACTCTCTGAGATTCCTGGGGTGGTATGTCTGTTTCCTTCACAAGGTGAGGGGAGTTTTCTATCATTTTTTTTTCAAATAGCTTTTCAATGTCTTGTTTTTCTTCAAGTACCCCTATGACATGGACACTATTACATTTAATAGTGTCCCATAGGCTCCTTAACTTATTATAGTCTTGGCTTCTTTTTTCATGCTGTTCTGATTGAGTGCCCTTGGCTTTCCCATCTTCTGTATAGGTCATTTGATCTTCTATATTCACTTTGCTTTTTTCCATTTAATATACTTCTCATCTCAGATAATGTGTTCTTCATTTTTGATTGGTTCTCTTTTATAATTTCCATTTCCATTTTTATGTTTTTTATCTCTTTTTTAAAGTTCTCACTGAATTCATTTACACTTCCCCTAAGTTTTTTGAGCATCTTTATAACCAGTGTTTTGAACTTTGCATGTTAGATTGCTTGACTCCATTATTCCTGGATCTATGTTCTGTTCTCTCATATGGTTTCTGCTTTGTCTTCCCATTTTGGCTGCCTTCCTGTGTTTGTGTCTATGTACTAAGCAAAGTTCCTAAGTCTCCCAGTCTTATTAGTGTTGCTTTGTGTGGTAGGTGTCCTGAGGCACAGTCCTGAGAGGGGTTCAGCTGCAGGCCAAGTTTAGCCCCAGCCTGTGCCCCTCCAGGGCCACCTGTTAAAATTCAGCAAGCAATCCACAGATGCTGAGCTTATAGTTGCCTCAAGAGGCCACGCCAGAAACTGAAGCCAGCTGCCACCAGTATGAGTGTAGGCACTCCTAAGCCAAGAGCACTTAACACCTGGATGTGGCTTGGGTGGGGCCCAGGTTGGGGGAGGCAGGGTTTCAGGGAATCCTTTGGGCAAGTGACCTCTGTTATCCAGTTTGATGATGTCTGAGTTATGGAAGCGCTGAGTCTGCCCATTGGGAGTTGGGAGGGCTCAACAGGGGAACAATGGATACTGCCAGCAGTTCTGTCTGGAAGAGATCCTTGCAGCCGGCCCTCACTCCACCAACTCAGTGTCCTTCTGTAAGTCCCTGGTGTCTCCTGCCGACTCGGTGATGGTGCTCAGTGTGAGCAGTCTGTCACCACGAAAGTCCGCTCATGGACATGGCCCCTTTAAGAGGTGTCTGCAGCTGCTGCAGCCTCTGCCCCACTGAGCGACTGAGGACCCAGCAGCCTCGCATCCTCACCCCATCCTACTTTCTATCATTACAGGGTGATTTCTTATTTCTCTCCCTAGTTGTAAGGCTTCTGTTAGTCTATATCCCAGATGACTTTGCTTGCGGTTTGCTCCATGTTTCCATCCCACCTTTGATGTGGTTGCAAGAGGGATGAGCAAAGACTCTGTCATCTATGCCATTTTTTTTCCTGACACCCTCTCTTTGAATTTTTCTTAAATGCTAGTGTTCACCAGAATTTTATTTTCACCTATCTACTTTTAGCCTTCTACATTAGTTGTTCTCAACTTTGGCTGCATTTGGAACTGACTAGGGAGCTTTTAAAATGATTGATATCTGCATAACACTGCACAGGGTTAAACGCAGATATCAGAAGATTCCATTGTGCAGCCAATTTGAGAATCACTGCTCCATAGTTCTTATTTATTCTAATAGCTTCACTTACAAATATTTATAGAAGACTCCAAAAAATTCCAAAATTTTTCACAAGCTTAATAGTGATTGCTGAAACAAGCTTAATTTTCCTAACAGCCCTCTCTTCCTGTTTGTTCAAAAGACACATTGAGTTCAAGAGTACCAAAATCTATTTCAATACCTATTTCAACAAACCTATTTTCTCCTCAGGTACTTTTTTTTGTCTTAATAAATAACATTAGCAGCATTCCAGTCATCCCAGCTAGAAAATTGTTACTTACCCTTGTTTCCTTCACCTTTCTTGCCTTGCCTTAATTGGTTACCAAGACCTGTCCAATTCACCTTAGAAGTGGCTTTTGAGTTGATTCTTACTTGTTCATATCAATTTCCACTGTCCAGGCAATGTGCTCTTAAGTGGTTTCCCTGCCTCTAGGTTTTTTTTCTATTTTAGTTACTGTTTCACACTACTGCAGAATTATATGTTTATGACAGAGATTATTTAATTAATTTACTTAAAAGTCTTTGAAGGGCCTTTTTTTACTAAGTGAAATGACTTCATTTGGCATATATAGCCCTTTATAACCCAGCTCCAAACTTTTATTTCAGACTTATCTTGAGTGTTTATCTCTGTAGGCACCTTGTGATATGTTCTCAACATCCTTTCTGCTGTTTACAGGTGAAGATCTGAATTTTACTTAACTCTTTTACTCTTTGTTCCTTCATCTGAAATTCTAGTTTTTCATTTCCTCTTTGAATAATAGTCATTTCTTGGAAAAGATCCAGTATATGTTCACCGTCTTTTTCCTTTTCCCAAATTAATCCAAAGACAGTTGTTTCAGCAATCTATTGTGGGGGGAAATACTCCAAAACTAAGTTGCTTAAAATAGCAACCATATTATTTACACCTGATTCTGCAGTGTGGGCTTTACTCAGCTAGGTAATTCTTCTGCTGATTTTGCCCATTCTCTTGAGGCTGGAATCCACTAGGGCTCAGGGTTAGCTAAGTCTCTTTCTCTCTCCACGAATTCTCAGGGCCCCCCTTCTCCATGTCATCTTTTTAGCTCTCTCCCTAGTGGATAGACAGAATTTTTACATGGTGACTTAATTTATAACTACTTATTGATCATTTGCTTGCATCATGCCTATGAATATCTCATTCGTCAAGTCTAGAGGAGACTTTACAAGTACTTAAATACCATGAGGTGTTCATTGGTAAGACTACCAAAATAATAGTCCAACAAAGTCTGCCCTTTGGCCTCTAATCATTTATGCCCTTACATATATAAAGTATCCTCACCCCATTCCAATCACCCCAAAGTCTTATGATGACATCAGAGTCAGGCTAAAAATCCAGGATCTCATTTTCTAAATAAGTTCTGGTTGTGAAAGATTCTTCATGTTTCCTTTCCTGAGTGCAGCTTCTCAGGAGTGTCCCCTCTTGATCCAAAGCTTTGTGAGCAAAAAGATATGTTATCTCACCCTCACACACCCAACATACAATGGTCAGACAGGGAAAAGGTAATTAAATAGTCCCATTTGAAATGGGGTGGAGTGGGTATGGGAGATAAAGAGCAGTCACTGGCTCATAGATTTTTTTTTAAATTAAATGTATTGGGGTGACATAGGTTAATAAAATTATATAGGTTTAAGTGTACAATTCAGTAATATGTCATTTGTATATTGCATCGTGTGTTCACCACTCAAAGTTAAACCTCCTTTCATCGCCATATATTTGGTCCCCTTTACCCTTATCTACCTCCCTTACCCCTCTTTCCCTCTGCTAACCACTAAACTGTTGTCTGTGTCCATGAGTCTCTGTTTGTTTTGTTCATTTGTTACTTTCAGTTTTATATTCCACATATCAGTGAAATCATATGGTTCTCAACTTTTTCTGTCTGACTTATTTCACTTAGCATGATAATTGATTAGGCCCACTTCCACTCATTGGGAGTGGTTTCCCGTGGCTCTTCGGTCCATTTTCTTTTCCACAGATAGTTAAGGTCCTAGAGGTCTCTGTTTAATGTGAACATTATCTGTCTCTTTTAGTAGAAGCTAGTCTGATTACATAAACTACTGTTAGCCTTTTGTGTATTAAATTGTAATCCACCCCATTTAGCTGAAGCCATACCAACAAATATCTTTATGCAGATGTCTCTCTACTTTGGTGTTCAAAAAACTGTGCTGGAAGACAGTCCACCAAAGATTCTTAGACACTCCTTTGCCTACCTAGTCTTAGAGTTTGCCTCATAAATTCTTCTAGCTAAGAGTCTTAGGGATTGCCTCATAGATTTTCCTAGCTACCTTCCGTGGATGGTAGAGTATGCATTGCATTATAGACTTACTATCACTGATATGCTTTTCCTTCAGAATCAATGTGGGATAGTGTTTGTTGCAGAGGAGGACCCATCCCCCCCCAAAAAAAATAGTTATTTGAATGAAATAATTAATGATTTGGGTTAGTGTTCTTAGACTACCTTGTGAAAGACAATGCTTATAGCTGAAATCGTACCATTTTCTGATCCTCATAGTTTTTCACGAGAAAATAAAATAATTTTACTTCTCATGACAGCTCTTGTCTGAAACTGACACAAATTATGAACTGCTTATCTTACATCATGATATTTGTTATTCTAAAGGACAGTTTTTTTATTCTTTCCTTGTAATATACTTTCCCCATCACCAGGTGGAAGTGGAAAGCAATACTATTTTAGTCATAAAGACTGAAAGACTCACAACAAGTAACTGCTGTAACTAAAGTATAAATAATTTAAGTCATTAATTTTAATCTGTATGATAGAATATAATTTTAATGTCATTGTTTTATGTGATTATTGTTTAAAAATCAAGTCATTCTTGTGTCAAAGGATAAATAATGTCATCATCCTTTTAGAAAGTCTTAAAGATTTACACCCTGAGGAGTCTTCATAATTTGTTCAGGGCAATCAAAGTTAGTATAAATGTTTTATATCCTACCCAGAAATTTTAATGATCATACACATATGTGCTCCAAGGATCTAAAGTAGTTCCACAAGCTTGATTTCCTAATTGTTAAACTACCTCTCTTAATTGTAACCAGAGTACACCCTTGAAAATATAAGCTATAATTTATAGGTTATAAGAAATCTAATTAAACCTACATAACCTAAACCTTTAAAACAGCAGTCCCCAACCATTTAGGCACCAGGGACTGGTGCTCCTATGAGAATCTAATGCCTGATGATCTGAGGTGGTACTAAGGCGGTGATTCTAGAGTTGGGGAGCGACTGCAAGTACAGATGAAGCTTCACTTTCTCACCTGCTGTTCACCTCCCGCTGTGCAGCTGGGTTCCTAATAAGCCACGGATATATACTGGCCTACAGCCCAGGGGTTGGAGACCCTTGCTTTAAAAAACCCATATGTAATCAAAAGTCTTTAAAATAAAGTTTCAGGTCTGCATGCAGATTCGCTTATGGATTGTAAGTTGAAATTGGAGAACTGTACATCAGGCATTCTGTATACTCTTTTGGTGGGAACATATGTTTCGTGCCATAATTTGCTTTAAAGAGATTTTCCAGTTGCATAATTTTGATAATGCTTAGAGATCATGCTGAAGTGGTAGATCAACCTAAAACAGATACTAAGTTTAGCCTTTCCATGTATGAGACATGAAAGAGTTTTCTAAAAGATCAAACTATTTTTGAACAGGGTAATAATTAGCCAGATTGCTATCTTTTGAATGCTTTCCTTTTAAGAAACAACAAACTCAGTTGTTAGAGGTAAAACCTAAGAGCTGTGTGAATTACCTATTCAATTTACTGATTTTTAACTAGGAGAATGAAAGAAATTCTGTTGGTGCGATGATGGAGTAGTTTCTTAGGTCACTAGGTTACGAAAAGCTTTGTTTTATCTGTCTAAGTCCCATAACAGAGAAAGCTTTGAGAACTCTTTGAAATCAATGGTGTCATGTTCAGGGAAGACAGAGACATAAATTTTCTCCCCAAAAATATCAAATTAATATGGAATAGAGAGTCTACTGAGAAAGAGATATTTGTAAAATAATTATGTATATAAAGTTTAATGTTGAGCTCTCATGTATTTTTCTATTTTTTCCATTTTAGGTATTGAATTACTAGGAGCCCCTTTTCAGTCATGGCTATTTCACAGCTGTGCTGTATCATAATTGATAATTATCATGAGGAAATAGTTAAATTGCAAACAACATATGCTAGTATGCAGGTCACTGACAATTCAGCAAAACTTTATTGATGGTTATACTTTTGTACTGTGATTATTAATTTTTCTTTATTTGTAAAAAAATAAAATATTCTCCAAAGAAAAAGTAACTGCTAATGTTGGTATAGTGAGCAAAGATAAAGTGAATAGGCCTAAGAAAGTAATAACAGCTGATCAAAAAAGTGTAGTAGAAGTGAAAAAGTTGAATATGAAACTGAGATTATCCAAGACTCTTTTTAAGTCTAATTTTGCATGTGGTTCTCAAGTAAAAAATATGAACAATCATCTCAGTGAATGTAGACAATAAAGGAACTGATTGTTTTTAAAAGAGCTTATGGAGGGCCCATGATTTTAGCAATACTTTGAAAAATAAACGTATGTCTAGGGGAAGTGTAATGGTGACAGGTATCTCTTTCAGAAAGGTCTCATAATGACTAGTATGAGAAAATTTAAATTATGATCTAGAAGAGGGGTTGGCAAACTTTCTTTGTAAAGGGCCAGATGGTAAAAATGTGGGGCTTTGCAGACAAGTCTCTATCACAACTACTCTGTTTTTGTTAGCAGGGAAGAGCCATAGACAAACATAAAACAATGGATGTGGCTGTATTCTAATAAAGCATTATTTGCAAAAACTGGTGGTGAGATGGATTTGGCCTGTGGGCTGTAGTTTGCGGACCTCTGATCTAGAAAATGCCTTGCAGACTGCAAATAGTTAAGTCAACAGTAGACACTGCTGTTGTGAATAAGAAAAAGCTACAATCTATTCCTAATAAAGTGAGTAGATTGTTTTCGTTGGAAAATGGGATTTTGTAGATGGTTAAGAAGGATGGCTGTAAAGAATGGTAAAACAGACTAAGACTTAAGAGGAAAGCAAGTGTCAAACTGGGAATGGGAAGCTAAAAACAATTGTTTTCTAGAATTATCTTCGAGCATGGAAAACAGGCAATAACTTTTTACAATAATTAAGGTGTGAGGCAATAGGGACTATGGTTAAAGTATTAATGGTAGGAATAGCAAGGAAAAAATTACTCAAGATCACTTGTGAAAGTAAAAATACATCAGAGATGATGCCTGATTGGAAATTTTGAGCCCGATTCAATGTTGCTATGAGAAGCAAATAAAATGAAAAAAGATAGCAAGAGGCCCATCTTAAAGCTTTTCCTGTTCAAACCTAAATTTTTTTACCCCACATTCTCAGGGTCTTGAGAAATCAAATTGCCTTGACTTTAAGCCATTACACTAAAACCCTTAAATAGAATTAGCCCATAATCGCTTCCCCCAGAACATTTAAATAAATAAAGGAAGAGATCTGGGGTCCTTTCTATGTTCTATGTTAATCTACTTGTTAGTCTTTTGTTTTAAATTAACCGAAGTCCATACTTTATTCAGATTTCTTTTTTCTTAGACCTTTAGTTTCTTAAAGGCAGACATTTAACATCTTGTTCATCTTTGCATCTCTGATTATGCATATATGACCAACGATTTCTGAGCAAAGAAAACTCTTTTGATCAGTTGTCACCATTTAGAGACAGACTGTTTTATATAAGAAGAATCTTAAGCAAGTCATGTTTTTCACTCTAAGAAAAGCCTAGATATAGGCAGTTTGCAGTTTATAAGGTGTCTGCCCAATTGTCTATGCCTCAGGTTTCTTCTGTATCTCCACCCTGTTCTCCCTAGGGTGTGGCCTTCATCCTTATTTTCCAAGATGAAGCTCTATCCATCATATCCATGGTGTTATGAGCAGCAAAATGTAATGAAAGGAACAAAGAATATGGTGCTTCCCATCTTTAAGAATAAATCTCAGAGGTCACTTACATCACTTCTACTTACATCTCATAGGCCAGAACTTGTTCACATAATTACAACAAACTACAGTGGTGGCTGGGGTACAAAGTCTCTATTAGTAGTACATATGTGCCTGACAATAATAGAAAAGGTCTATACTGCAGATATTAAATTCATTTCCCTACAAGAAAAGCCCAAAACATGGATTCTTTTGCAAGTGATCTGTTGAGGGATTGCTGTCAGGAGTAAACCTACAGGGAGAAAGTCAGGCAAAGGTGTGTTTTCAAAAGTCTAGCATTAGCCTGATCCCACAGAGAGTTATAGAATATAAATTGCACTACAGAATTTATCCTGTCTTGAAGCCAGCTGCCAGGGTCTGGACTTCTCAGTCATCTCTATCCATGGGGCTCTTGTCATGCTCAGGCAATTTTCCAAAAAAGGATACAGGTGTGAGGCTTGACCAGTCAACACCCACAGCAGCTAGGAAATGAGTACAACAGCTGGTGAAATTCTGAGTGGGATACCAAAAGCATCTGCTACATTGAGGAAGAAGGGAAGACGGACATTGAGGGAATATTAATAGCCATTTTTGGCACAGCCAAGAAGCCTCTCTCCATATATATTGAAAAAACTCAGTATTCTATTTTTTGTTTTGTACACAATAACCACTTTTAGGATTTGTTGAATGAATAGTGCATATTCTTTAATAACCTATTTTAAAAAAATTCATAGCCTGTTTTCTTTAAAATTATTGAAAAGATTAAGAAATATCAATATTCTCAATGCCACCATACCTACCCCTAATACAGACATATGCATCCTTAATAGCTACTCATTCTGCTTAGATTCTAAGCCACACTCAGCACCAAGTATAGAAGTACCTCATCAACATTCCTAAAAAAAGGACTGGCTGGCAAAATCTCTGCTTTTTCAAATATTTTTCATCCTGGTTCCCAGAAAATTTCTTATTGCTCGGGAAATAAATAGCCAGTTTACTATGATTAGAATACATACAAATCTTTCCAAAATCTTAAGTGAACAATCAGTATGGCTTTTCTCATCAGATTGCTGTGACCTAGATTTATGCAGGTTTTAGTAGCATGTCAGGTTTTCAGGCAACTCTTCATATAGTAACTTTATAATATAAAATCTGAAGTTATCAAACAAAAACTTAAAAAGAGATAATTGAATAAGCATTTAACTGATTTTATTATATCTCACAATTATAGATCTGAAACTATTATCCATTTTCTTTCACAAAGATCATAAAAGCTAATCCTATAAAAGACTCAAGGTTATGGAATGAATGACCTACATTTGAGGTATGGTCCAGTGGTTTCAGGAAAATATCTTGTATTGTCTTAAAGCCAAAGAAAAAGGAAAAGAAAACATAATTTCAAAGCAATATCACATTAGTTACACTTCGTATAATAGAAAAGTGGCTTAAGGAAGATAGTTAATGTTCTCATGCAAAATGGAGGTGTTCCAGAATTTGTATGACAGTTTCAAGGTTTGACAATGCCCACGGCTGCAATGTTTTATACTCTGCCATTCTTAGCATGTAGCTTCCATTCACGAGGTTACTCAATGGTCCTAATGCAACTGAAGAACTAAATTTTTAATGTTATTTAATTTTAAATAACACGTGTGAATCTCAGGCTTTGTTTTGAACTGGTAATATCAAGCCATTCTTGGCTATTTCTTAGAATACAAACTATTTTATTTAGCCTAGAATCATGTGATATAGATATAGGAACGCTATTAGACCACAAAACTAATATTTTGAAATACTGAAAATCAACCTGGATCCTCTGATTTTATAATCACCGACATTTATAAAAAGTAATTTTGTTAAAACATTTTATAATTAAGTGATGGATGTGTTAATTATCTTGATGTCGGTAATCATTACACAAGGTATATATATATGTCAAATCATCACATTATACACTTTAAATGTATACAATTATATTTGTCAATTACTTCTCAATAAATTTTTTAAATCATTTTATAACTATTTTTTTTGATATTTTGAGCAGAACTTCCTCTATTTTTTTTTTTCAAATTAGTCAAGTTTTCACACCCTTATCATTTCAATTTACTTTTAATGGCTATTGTATTTGAAGAATGATTATAATAATCTGACAACAAATTTTCACCCCATCTGTCTTAAATATTGAGGCTTAGGCTGTCTTTCTGTTCTTGACCCTGTAAACCAATCCACAAATGTAAACTAGTCGTTGATTTGAATGTAAACCAGAATATTATTTCTGTTACTAAAGAAGTTTTAGAATTGCTTGCATCTTAGTTGATGTGATTGAATTGGCTAAGAATCTTTGATACTGTATTCATTCTGAATTGAATGTGTTTTCCAGTTATAGGGCTAGACATTGGGAGCACAGCAGTGAATTAAGGCTGATTAGGCTCCTCCTGTAGCTGGAAGTCTGTTCTGGAAAAAAGCTTTTGATGCAGTAATTACTTGTGCCCTGGCTTTTAAGAAGGAAAAGAACAGGGTTCCTTAAGATCAACTAACAGCCCCTCAGGGCTGTACTTTTCAAACTGAAATCCAAGTATTCTGGGGATTACACAAAGAATTTTCAGGAGGTGTGCTGCAAAAGTTGTTTGAAGGTAATCCATCTCCAGAATGTCAATTTTTATATGTACTCTTGTCTAAAACTGCTTGATAAGTCAAAATAGCACTTCTTTCACTTTACTAAAGAAAGGCACACCTCTTTCCCTTCCCAAATTGCACTATGCTGTATTGCTCCAGGACACAAAAAGAACTTAAGTTACAAACAAAGGGAGGGTCTGAAGTATTAGTTTTAAGAATCAGGGCAATTAGGGGATCCTTTTATAAACTATATAAGTGTCTAACCAATGTACTATATACACGAAACTAATAATAAAATAAAATTAAAAAAAAAAGGAATCAGGGCCATTTAAACTCAGAGATCTTCTTCTCCTGCCTGTCTTACAGTATTTCTGATGAGTCTGAAGCTTAATCCAATTTAGAATAGTCTTAATTCAGAATAGCTAAAGCAATATAGAGTTGTGAAACTGAATTACATGTTTTTGGAATGTTTTATTGAACTATTATATTTCAAGATGCATTTGATAAAACCCAGGAATAAACTGATTTTTTTTTCATACGTGATATGCATTACCTGCCTCAAAAAACAAACAAACAAACAAAAAAGTTAAAGCCAATTTCATCAAATGACACCACGAAGTATATTTATTGCCATTATCTTATTTCATTTTATAATATTTAACATTTTCATTCTCCTTTTAGTAAATAAATATACTTCTTTAAACTTACCAAAAAAGATGTCAACTTAAAACACTTAAAAAGTTTTTATAAGGTATTTTAAGAGAAAAGTAACACCCCTTCCCCTGCAAAAATACTAACCAACTAACAAATAAAAAACCTTGAAAACCTCTGCTCAATTTTTCTCAAATTATGGTCTGATGTGTAATTAGATTAAAAATCACCTGAGGTACTAGTTTTAAAAAATCCTGGATCCTACCATATACCTATTAAATTAGAAGTTCTGGGAGAACAAGGACCAGAAATCTGACAGTTCAGCATGCATCTGGGTTTTTAATACTCACATTAAGTTTGAAAATTTATGTTCAGGTGATAGTGATCCTTTCAAGAGAATTATATCCCATACAAATTCATGGATAAAAAGGTGCTTTGTAAAATCATAAATATATAAAAACTCTCTTGATGGAGGACACTCAGCACCTGACATACTTCCCAGCATATAGAAGGAGTGAATACAAAGTATATATACCTTCTTCTAAAATATTAGACAATTTGATGTAAAGGATGCATCTTGCTTCTAAAATGTTGAAGATGTGCTCCGTAGTTAATGTTTTTATGGAGACTGTTTACCTCTTCATCTAAATTTAATTTACAATGGAATCATAGGTAGTAAAGACATAGCAGGATACCTTCCAGATTCCACTGCCATGATCTTCAAATGAATGAGCACTACAGATTGCTCAACCTACAGAAAAGTTCTTAATTAAGGAAACCAGTAGTGTACGGAGTAATAGTCTCTGTGTTAACCTTGTTGACATGGTGTAGAAATCCCATGTAGATATCTTGTATAAAACAATGAAAATGTTCTAGTTCTTAAATTGGAATTTCTAAGTAATTGTACTCTACTGAAAATTGCTGCTATCGATGTTTGTTCAAAGGCTTTGGTTTACAAAGGAAAGATTTGAAAATATCAAACTTTCTTCATCTCTGAAAGTTATTTCCATTAATTAGATGAATATGACAGCTCTCTCTTTACCCTAATAGCCCCCCTGGAGGAAAAATCATTTTTGTTTGTCTAAATAGTACTTAATGACTCTTCTAAAATTAGAGTTTAAGACCTTTAACTCTAGAGTGCAAAGCTCTATGTCCTTGACTGTAATGTTTATCATGAATATTAATTTCTGATCCTAAAGTCAAGCCATGAAATTTTTATATATTGTCATACCTTTCCCTTGACAATTTTAGTAATTGCCATAATTTCCTCATCAGCAAGGGTTGTTTATGGCTTTTCTGGTTTAATGAGGCCATAAAATTTGTAGCTCTGAATTCTCTCTTTTGTGTCAATTTGAGGCCTGTAGATTTGTTTGCTCTGAGTAGTAACTAGGCCTCTGATATTGAAATAAGTATAGTTTTTATTAGTGCCCTTATATGATAAAGTACATAATGTATTTTTGTCATTACAAGTTCTAATCATTACCTTTGGTATTACTTTCTAATTAAGTAAGATCTATGTCTACTGCTCCAGTCACATTCTCTGTTGCTCTTATAAAAATATTATTTTCTACAAGATAGCTAACACTTTCTTTAAAGTTGATTCATTACTGGTATCTGATCATCAAATACCAGGCTATATATGTTCAGGTGGTTTATCAGTATCAAACATTAAAATTATTTAGAAAGTATACACACAGACATGCATCTATACATAAATACACACATATGTATATACATTTTTAATATATGCAATTCAACTGGAATATTGTTCTTTTCTGTTTATTTTTACTTTCATCAAAGATTTAGTGAATGCCTAATTATTAAAGATTTAAAATAATAAGCATCCAATCTGTATTTCCATTTAAGCATAGAAAGAAAAATGGATAAAACATGAATTGGCCTGAAGACACCACAGTCAACCAGAGAAGACAGACTCTTAAAGAATTATCTGTATCACTGTTTGTCAAATGCTATTAGAGATCTGGTAACAAAGTGCTATTGCAACCAGGAAGATTCAGGGGTGGATACACAGAACAGGGTGCATTGACACTGGGTAAGAGATAGATATTTTTTGATAGAGAAATGGAAAATTCTATTTTACACAGTGGAAATAGCACAACGCCAGCCATGGTGATTTAGGGAAATGTGGTGTGAGAGGGAAGAGCAACACACGTATGTGGCAACAGTGAAGAGTGCAAAATGGTGCATGGAAAGATAGAGAAGATGCTAGAAAGGAAACTTTTGGATAGATTTGAGAAGCATATGCGGATAGAATCTTAGGCTTAGGAGTTTTATTTATTTATTTTTTCTTAGGAGATGGAGACAGTGATGCAGGATGGCCTAAATGCCATAGAGAAAATTATTCTGGATAGTTAGTCATGTAGATAATTATTTAATGAATTCTCTTTTGAGAGCTCTTCTAAGCCAGGGAATGGCTAAGAATCAAAGCCAGTCTCCATTCTTAAGGCTCTTATATTTTTTTGCAGGAGAAAAATTAAGAATAATTAAGCCAACAATTAATGTCTGATATGACAAAGGTTATGAGAAAGGAAAGAACAAAGTGTAATAGGCATATCCATGAGGCAGATTATTCAGAATAAAAATTAGGAAAGGCTTCTTGAAGATATGTGTTGAGTTCTGATACAAGAGCAGAATTTAGATGAAAAAGGGGGTTTTGGAGGAGATCCTATGTGGGAAAATAGTATAGGTTGTAATCATTACACACACCTTCCAACTTTATATTAAAAGGTACTGTGAGCCAACGAAGGACTTTTAAGTGTGTGGATGACAAAATCAGATTTGAGTTTTAGGGAGCTCATTTGGAAGCAGTGTGTGAAGAAGCTGACTGCGGGGTTTGAAGCAACTACAGGATTTTCTGAGATAGGGCTCCCCAAGAAGCAGACTCCATGGAAGCATCACTACAGAAAAGAGGAAGTAATATGAGGAAGAGAAGGAAGCCAATCAAATGTGTATTATAAAGCCAGTTAATCTTGCAGGCAACCAGAAATTAGGTTTGCTGGAGAATGCTGGGAGAAAATGTAGAGATGCCCTCAGTATTATCACACCCACAAGGAGAGGAAGCTGGGTTATTTATCCACCAGTTCTCCATCTGTCCCTTATTGAAGGCTTCTTCTAGAAGCATTAGCTCTCTAGCATTTCTGGTTTGCCAGCCATGCCAAAGATTGGTCCCTAGGCCATTTGAGTGGGGTACTAGCATCATTGGCTAAAGGGGTTACCAGATGGGAAGTGTAGAGAATCCAGACTTGGCCATGATAGAGTTCAGAGAAGGGCAGGTGAACTACCAGGCCATCACATTCATAGAATTTGGCTATGAATTCAGTATTAGGGATGAATCATCAAGGTTGACTTCCCAGAAAGTAGATAGATATTGAATATGTTGTAAGATGTGATTTTTCACAACAAAAAGGTTTTAGTATATGTGTGAAACCAATATTAAAGCACCATTATTATTATATCTACTTTAAAGAAATATCATGTTACATAACATTATAAACAGTGGCTAGGAACCAAAATTCATAGAGTAGTTCTTCGATCTTCAAAGTTCTAACTGTGAAGCTTTAATGACGCTCTTAATATCTTAGAGTCTTTTAAGGAAAAAAAATAGAGGAAAACATCAAAGCATCTTTGTATAGATTACATGACGTGAAGTATAAGCAAGCCTTGTACAAAACTGTCACTTTTTTAAAAAAATGTAATTAAGTTTATTGGGGCAACATTGGTTAATACAATTATATAATTTTCAGGTGTACATTATCATTTGATATCTATATATTCTCTTGTGTGTTTACCACCCAAAGTCAAGTTCCCTTCAGCTACCACATATTTGCTCCCCTTTACCCACTCCACCCTCCTCCTAAACCCTATATTTGACACCCCTTACCCTGTCTACCTCTTTCCTCCTCCCCCACCCCACTAGCAACCACTAGTCTATAGTCCATGTCCATGAGTCTCTGTTTGTTTGTCCTGTTCATTTGTTGCTTTTTAGGTTTATATTCCACATATAAGTGATATCATGTGATTTTCAAGTTTGTCTGTGTGGCTTATTTCACTTAGCATGATTATCTTGAGGTCCATCCATGTTGTTGCAAATGGCAGTATTTCATCTTTTCTTATGGCTGAGTAATATTTCATTGTATATATGTACCACAACTTCTTTAGCCAATTCTCTACCATAGGACACTTCAGTTGCTTCCATGTCCTGGCCACTGTGGATAATGCTGTTATGAACATCAGTGTGCAAATATCTTTCTGGATATGGGTTATCAAGTCTTTGGGGTAAATACCCAGTAGAGGGATTGCTGGATCATATGGTAGATCAATTCTTAGTTTTTTGAAGAAACTCCATACTGTTTTCCATAGTGGCTGTACCAATTTGCAGTCCCACCAGCAGTGTATGAGGGTTCCTTTTTTTCCACATTCTATCCAACATTTGTTATTACTTGTTCTATTGATTATAGTTATTCTAACATGTGTGAGATGGTATCTCATTGTGGTTTTGATTTGCATTTCCCTAATAGCTAGCAATGTTAAACATTTTTTTCATATATTTGTTGGCCATTTGTATGTCCTCTGGGGAGAAGTGTCTGTTCAGGTGCTCTGCCCATTTTTTGATCGAATCATTTTTGTTGTTGTTGTTGTTATTGAGTTGTATGAGTTCTTTGTATATTTTGGATATTAGGACCTTATCGGAGGTGTTGCTTGCAAGTATCTGTATCATTTGGATGGTTCTCTCTTTACCTTGTTGATGATTCCTTTTGCTGAGTAGAAGCTTTTTAGTTTGATGTAGTCCCATTCATTATTTTAGCTTTTATTTCCTTTGCTTTTAGGGTCAAATTCATAAAATCCTCTTTAAGTTCAAGGTCCTTCAGTTTAGTTCTCATGTTTTCTTCTATGCATTTTATTGTTTCAGGTCTTATATTTAGGTCCTTAATCCATTTTGAGTTAATTTTGGCATGTGGTGATAGACAACAGTCTAGTTTCATTCTTTTGTAGGTGGCTTTCCAATTTTCCCAGCAGCATTTATTGAAAAGGCTTTCCTTTCTCCACTGTATGTTTTTGGCTTCTTTGTCAAAAATTATTTGCCCATATAAATATGGGTTTACTTCTGGATTCTCAATCCCATTCCACTGGTTCATGTGTCTGTCTTGCTGCCAATACCATGCCATTTTTATTACTGTCGCTTTGTAGTATAATTTGAAGTTGGGTAGAGTGATGCCTCCAGCCTTGTTCTTTTTTCTCAGGATGGCTTTGGCAACTTGGGGTCTTTTGTGCTTCCGTACAAATGATATTTTTTGTTCTATTTCTTTTTTAAAAAATGCTGATAAGATTTTGATGGGGATCGCATTACATCTGTATAATGCTTTAGGTAATACGATCATTTTAACTGTTGATTCTTCCAATCTGAGAACATGGAATATCTTTCCATTTCTTTGTATCTTCTCCAATTTCTTTTAATAATGTCATAGTTTTCATTATATAGGTCCTTCACTTGTCTCATTAAATTTATTCCTAGGTATTTTATTCTTTTTTTTTTTTTTGCAATTGCAAAAGGAATTATTTTTTCCACTTCTTTTTCTGATGTTTCATTATTAGAGTAAAAGAACGCTATGGATTTCTGAACATTTATTTTGTATCCAGAGACTTTACTGTATTTGCTTATTGTTTCTAGTAATGTTCTTGTTGAGTCTTTATGGTTTTCTATATAGAGAATCATGTCATCTGCAAATAGAAATTGCCACTTTAAAATAGAAATCACATCAATTATTTTGGCCCTAGGGTCTATCAAGTTGTTTATTTATTTTTATTTTTTCCCTTTTTCCCAGTTTCATTGAGTTTTAATTGATATATACATTGTATTAGTTTAAGGTGTACCACATAACGATTTGATATGTGTGCATTTTGATAAATGATTACCACAATAAGTTTAGTTAACATTCATTACCTCACAGTTACAAGTTTTTATTATGGTGAGAACTTTTAAGATTTACCCTCTTAGCAACTTTCAAATATATAATACAGTATTGTTAACTATAGTCTCCATGCTGTACATTATATCCCATGACTATTTATCTTATAATTGGAAGTTTGTAGCTTTCAAGCTTATTAATGAGTGAGTAAATCTGGTTGAAGACCTTTCATTTCTCCTATACCTATTTTTTGATAACTGCCACTAAATGATAGTGGTTTGTTGGTACATACTTTATATACGATTTCTTTCTCTACCAAAAAAAAAGTGTCATTGTTAAAATATTTTATTCAACACAATCACTTAAGTACTACTCTATATGCATGTTTTTGGAAAAATGTATACTTTGAAGAATTAAAGGCATAATTTTATTTCTGCCTCAGTAAACCTCTTTCTCTCTGCTAATAATAAATTACCTTCTCCTTCATAGGTAACACTTATGTGGCATTTGATTTTTAAAAAATCCTCAGGTCATTGGAATTCTGTATTGAGCTATGTCCCTACCCCCTCCAATATGCATGTTATTTTATGAGAGATAACCTTTATTCTTGATTTTTTTTTTATCAGGGAAGTCTTGAGTCTCATCTAGGAGCCAAATTAGCATTAGATCTTTTTTTCCGTTTCTATGCTTAAGTGGGGACTTTTTTTCCTGATTCTAAAGAAAGAGATTGTGATTTCTACAAGCACATACACAGGGCCAACACTGCCCCTTTTTCAGTTAGAAAGCGATTTCTTTTCCTGTTTTCTCTTTCCTTTCTGGATTTTGAAGTACAAGCTTACATAAAAGGTAATTTAAATAGATTTGTTTGAGAATATATTTTAATCACTTTAGCAAGCTTCTATCATTGGGTCACTTTCAAAGAGTTCTAGTTGTCTTTTATAAAATATGTACTTAATATTACATTGAAAAAGATAACTGATATCAGGACTTTCCTTCAAAAGAATCTAGGTGGTGGTTAGGGCAATGGGTAGAGATGTAGATAAAATTAAATCAGCAATATGTTGATAAGTATTGAAACTGGATGGTGATACATGGAAATTTTGTAGTATTTTCTACTTTTAATCCAATAAATATTTATTGCATATCTATTATGTAACTGGCCCTGATCTAATCATTGAAAAATCTAACACTAGCAAAAAAGACATAGCCTGTTCCCTCTCCCTTCCCCCTTCCCTCTGGTAACCACTAAACTTCTGTCTGTGTCTATGAGTTTTTGTTTGTCTTGTTCATGTGTCGCTTTCAGTTTTATATCTCATATATGAGTGAAATCATATGGCTCTTCACTTTTTCTGACTTATTTCACTTAGCATGATAATCTCAAGATCCATTCATGCTGTCACAAATACCGGTATTTCACTTTTTCTTTGGCTGAGTAATATTCTATTATATATGTGTACCACATCTTTATCCAATCATCTATCAAAGAGAATTTCGGTTGTCTCTGTATCTTGGCCAACATGAATAGGGGGTTTGGTAGATAAGGACAAAGGGGGGCAAATAGAAGGTGATGGAAGGAAATTTAATTTTGGATGGTGAACACACAATGTAGTATACGTATGATATATTACTTAATTGTACACTTGAAACCTATATAACTTTATTAACCAATGTCACCTCAGTAAATTTAATGAAAAAGAAACACAATCAGAAATCATACAGAACAAATGTAAAATTGCAATTATAACAGCTATTATAGAGGAAAGATACATGATGTTATGTGATATTATAATTAGGTCTCGGTTTGGGAAGATTTAACTGATCAAACATGGGTCTGGAGTAAGGAGACATATCTTAACCCTCAACCAACCCATGGCAGACATGTGGCTTAAGTAAGAAATAATCCTTTGTAATTAAAAACTACTCAGACTTGAGGGTCATTTATAATCTAGCGTATCCTGATGAATGTACATGGTTTTATGATAGGTCATCCTCATATATCTTAAAGACACCAAGATTGACAGCAGAGCTTAGTGTGAGGAAGAAATTTTTATACCAGGTGCCAAAGCCTTTCTTGACTGAGGCTGGAAAATGCGGGTAGAGAGGGCAAAAGATTCTAGAACCAACTGGCATACATTTCAAAAGAGCAGGATTTAGGGGAAGAGAGTAGATGAGTCGTTATTTAGGAGCCATGATAGGAAGCAGGAACACCATTGTCAGCTTCATGTCTTAAGTACAGACTGTGAGGGAATAAAGAGGTACCACTTGAGACGGCTACAGGGGATATGATACAGAGGAGAAGTTAATGCCAGGAAGAGAAGGGGATGCTGAGGATTTAGGGCAGTTATGTGATTGTGGAACTATTACATCATAGGGTACAGTGAAAGAGTTTGAGACATGGGGTATGTGTGAGTACTGGATATGAATGAGTGAATGAATGAGTCACAAAGTATTATGGAGATGCTGGTGAAGTAAAGATGTATGGGGGAAGGGATGGTCACAATTTTGGCATCAATTCATGAAATTAGGGAAGACAGACATGATGAATTCAGTCTCACTGTCCTTTCGAGGAGGATGACTCACTTAGTTGAGGTGATGGCAGACTGAGAGGCATTAGGATCTATATGCTTTTCATACCAGGTTGATGGTGAACCCAAACTTCAGGTCTTAGTGTCTATAACTACTGAACCTAATCTCTCATTGGTTCCCACATGTTTAATTGCTTCCAGTCCAGCTCTTAGACATTTTTATTTCCCAGTGCTTATAAAAGTGGTATTTATAAAATATAAATCTGAACTTGTTACTACCTGTTTAAAAATTTTTCAGTGACTCCTCAACTTTTCAGGGTAAAACATATACTCTGTTAAAGTACAAAGGTTAATTTTCCCTCCTGTAGCTTCTATTCCAGAATCCGCTCAAAGCCACTTTCCCCTGCTCATCTTTTACATCAGCCACTCAGAATCACTTCAAGTTTTGCAAAGCTTCCTGGTTTTATGCTGTTGGTATCTGTACTGTTCAAACTGTCTGTAATCTCTATGCTACTCTCTTTATTCTGTTAATTCTTCTCCTGACTATAGTCTGGCAAAATGACCCTTTGCATGATCTTTTCTAATGTTCTTTTGAAGTAACTCAATTAACTATCTGAAAGCTTCAGAGACATCTCATCAAATGCTGGTCAAGCAGCTTATTTCAAATTTTTTCTTTTTTTTTTTTTTTTTTTTGGAAATTTGAGAATGCACGATTTAATTTCCTTTGGAAGTTTTCAGTATTTTATTTATGACCACTACTAAAATTATCATGATATACACAAACGGCTTAATTAATTTAAATACATTTTGATGAAATAATTTTCTTGATGAAGGAAACAAAATAGGAAATTCAAAAAGCCATAGCAGCGGAGAAAAAATACAGAAAACTATCAGAAGTGTTAGAACTAAGCTAACTATATCCATAGTATAAAAGGGAAATGTAAGAGCGTAAAATTTGAGTCATCATATGAACTTGAAGTAACTTGACACATGATTGTAGAAGTTTATTTTGATAAGTGGAAAGCTTTGTCATCATTTGTGCATTTTTCCCTTGATAGCAACCTTTATAAATTCTCTGCAGGCACTTATCTCATTTCACTGAATGTAAGATGCCAAATATTGTAAGAGACACAATCGATATTTGTACCAATAAGTTATGACACAGTGCTTTCTTATCATAGCAATTGTAAAAGACATTCCAGTTTCAAGCATGATAAAATGTGAGCAAAATGTACATCTTAAAATTGATGAAATCTAGAAATCAATAAAAACAAGAGACTGCATGATTAAATACATGATATTAGAAGACTTCTAGAGAAAATAAAGCAATAGCCTTCCAAACTTTAGAAAAAAAATAAATTTAAAAAATAAAATTCACCAAAACATCCTGACCACTATTTGACAGGATGTTTCTGAAACCTTAAGAGTGTTAATTAAGTTATTTCAAAACGCATGATGAGGGTTATTTTCTCAGACTGTTAAGTGAGATGTTAACTTGCACCAAACTGATTAGTTGCAAATTATTTTTGTCTGAGAGGGATGCAAATTATCTTCAGGAGAAAGAAAACCTAAATATTTGGTGACGGAAGGAAATTTACCTTTGGGTGGTGAACACACAATTCAATATACATATGATGTATTTTTAAATTGTACATTTGAAACATTTATTTGATTAGCCAATGTCACCCCAATAATTTTAATAAAAAATAATCAGGAAATGTGGAATAAAAAAGAGAATTCCAAAGGTTGCTGTTTGTTGCCCTATAGGACATTAGCCAGTTTTGTCTCAAACTTTGTAGTCTTATTCCAGCAGTTGTTCTTTTGTCAAAGAGATTTTGCACTGGACACTTGGTAAAAAGAGCAAGAAGACTTCATTCTACTAATGCCATAGGGGCGGAGAGATTGAATTCAACCCAGTTGAAACAAAAGGCAGAGGAGTTTTTAAGCTTTGGAGTGAACTATTGGATCAGTGAACTAGTAGATGTCAGGAGGAATGTTGGTAAATAGGTTAGTTCCTCTGTGTTTGCAAAATGGTGTTTATGGAGGAAGTTAGACTCCTACCCTGCCACTGAGACTGGGAGACGGGTTCATCAATGTCCTTGATGATCACATTTCAAAGGGGTGGCTTCCAGGTGCTTCAGAAAGACATTCCTGGGTTGTAGAATATTTACATCTCAAAGAAACTGAGCAAGAATTTATAACTGCAAGTTTTCTAAAGTAAGTGCTCTGAGGAAGCTTGGAGGAAAAGGAAGGGAGGGATGGGAGGTTATAATCAGGAAGAAACCTGTCTAAATTGAGTCAAGCTAAGGAGAATGTTAAGGCTGTCTTGATCAATACACTGATTATATATACCACCCTCTGATGTTCTTTTGGAACTAACTTTGTCATCCTTCTGGTTCTCTCTAAACCTTTCACATGTGTTCACAGCACACATTTATGAGATTAATGTTTTTTAAATTTTTGGAATTTATATTGTGACTTTTTTTTCTCCTATAACACTTGATAGAACAAGAAGAAATCAAAGACACTGAAACTGGGGGGGGGAAGCAAAATAGTAACAAAAAGACACATTAAAACACAGATTTAGAAAGGGCAAAATAATCATTTCTGGAATCTGACTAATGAAACAGCCTGAGGAAGGCTAATGGAGTAAGGAGAGAAATAAATGGAAATAATTGTCTTTGGAATGTGAACATTAACATAATGGAGAGCAATGAATAAGAAGCATGACAGTGTTAAGTATTTTATGTCATTGTCCCAAGAGGCGCTCAGTTGAGAAATCACACCACAAAATAAAAAATCATTTCAAATTGTAAAAAATGTATGTGATAACAAAATTTGAGAGTTCAGAAAAATCATAGAATAAACAATTTATTGCCACCTTGGAAGTGGCTTCTAATCCTATTCCTAAATTTTGTTTATCAATTGAAAAGTTAACTTGAATTCTGACTCAGACATAAATGAAGCTTACAGCCTTTCGTATTACCAGGAGAAATATTTATTTTTCTCTATTTAAATTCGGCCAGGGATTTCTATTTATTTAAATGTATAAAAGTTTTTTTTCTTTGATGCTACTCTAAATTTATTTTTTTAATTGTCTGAGAAAAGCGAACTGAAAAATCTAATTTCCATTTTCTAAATTACTGTCTTTCCTCATGAACTTTTTAAGACTTTCCAAGTGATTGCAATAAAATATAGTATGGCAAATTGCTTTGTTAGAGGGACTCTTCACAATTAGAAATTGCCAAAAGTAGAGATCAAAGCAGTATATGATGGTTTTAAAATGGACTCATGGATGTTGTTGCATATTTTCGCTTTGACTACTTTTATCTCATAATTATTTTTACCAAGTCCCAACTACAAAAGATATTTTGTGTATAATAGGCACTCAATAAATAAAGATTAAATTCTGAAAGCAACCACCTGCTTTATTTCTCGTCTAAATGTGATCAATATGAATCAAGCAGTAAAGAATATCACAGAGTTCCATTACAGTTTGTAGTCTTAAAATTCCCATAATAGAGACATCTCAGGGACAGGGCTTTGCATAGATTGTTTTCAGGAATAATGGCATTAATAAAAAGTGGGGTTCCTCTCTCAGCACATTGTCTGGGCTCTTGATTTCTCGAACAAAGAATTGAGCAAGACACAGAAAAACAGCAGAAAAGAATAGCTTAATTAGAAGGGGAAGTAAAGCAACAGTACTCTTCCGGACCTGGAAGTGGGCCAGAGCAAGAGAAGAGAGGCTCAAAGAATCAGGGGTTCAAGGACACAGTAACAAAGCCTTTGGGGGTTTTATCAGTATTTGCTGTGGGTGGTTACTTAGAGGAGTGGGCTTTCTTGATTGACAACTAAGATTGACAGGACTCAGTAACTCATCATTTGCCTTCTGCTCATGTTCTTTCCCAGAATTCAGTCAGTTATAATGATATTAATGAACTTCCAGACATATGTGTTATATTATAATGATAGTATAATGAGGCTCAGGTAAATTGAAGGTCGTTGGGCCTTCATTGCTCAAGTGCAAGTGACTGGCTGAAACTAGTACCCAATTATCTGCTTACTTGTTTCCTTATATGAGTTACTCTTAGCCCAAAATGCCTTCTGGCTTGTTTAATTGAGGGCAGATTAGGGTGGACCCCTTCTAGGATAGGATGACCTCAGCATCTTTGCAGGCGGATCCAAAACCCCCTAAACTATTTCTCCTGCCTAACCCTTTTCTAAGAGCCATGAACCCCCTTATTATTAATAAGGATATTGAGAGACAGGAGTCTCTTCTTCTACATGTGCTTCCTGCTAAGGAAGGTCGTTATCCTTGCCTACTGGGGTTTCATGGAGCTCTTTCCCTCTCTGCCTTACTCAGGATGGGATTGGGTATCCCACTGAAATGCTACCTCTGTCCCTGGATAAGGAAAAAGATACAAACTTGTTATTTGAATCCTGTATCTAGTTATGTTTCTATTATTGATTTACCTATCAAGCGGGTAAAGGAAAACAGGCTTGGTTAATATATTTCATAAAAGAATGGAAAAAACTTGGGTTAAAGGTCTCCTTCCCTCTCAGATTCTAAGGGCCCTGTTCTGGCCCTTTCCTGTCTTATAATGTGCCAAGGAGAATGCTGAGTTTCAATGATCCTTATCAATAGCCAGAAGACCTGAGTCACCAGTTTCGAGTTAATTATCTAAGTCTGAGGGAAAGGATGCTTCTCCAAAGAAAGCAGAAAGAAAGTATTTAACTGGGTTTACTAAAAAGATTACGGATTTTGCAAATGATGGCCAGTATCAATAGTATTTCTGGGTCAACACAATTAGCACTATTTAATAGAACTGTGCGTAAGGAAGGAATATTCTGTATCTGTGCCTTCCAATGATGTAGCAAATAGCCACATGTAGCTATTAAACAGTTGAGATGTGGCTAGTAAAACTGAATAACTGAATTTTTATTTCATTTCATATAAATTAAATAGCCACATGTTACTAGCGGCTACCATGCTGAACAACACAATCTTCTTTGATGTGTTTTTCAAGTGCAAGGAAACTGATATATTTTTTTAAAGCTTTGCTTAACCTAGTAGTTCCCAAATTTAGTCAAGCAAGGAATTCCCCTTTTACTTCTGAGTAAAACATCAAGGCACGCTTCTTTTTAAATCAACAATAAAAGGTAATAGGTGTTTAGAGCCATTTACACATTATTTCCTATTTTATTTGTTTGCTTGTTTGTATATTTATTCAACTCACATCTATTGAGCTATGTACTGGGCACTGTTGGGATACAGTCTCATTTATTCATTAAGCTCTTTTTAATGGGAGAAGCAGATTAGTAAGGAATTAACTACATGTAGTCTGATAAGTTCCAAGAACAGAAGACTATGGGAACACAGAGGTGGGCACATAGTCAAGATTTATCATGGAGAAACTTTCCAGAGAGAGACTGAAGGAAAAGTAGGGCATCATCTGGTGAAAAAGAGAGCCCTTTGAAATTTTTATTTCTCTCGCTTTCTTTCATGGGGTTTGCCATTAACCTGTCTTGTTTAAGCTAACATCTTGCATCACAATCTATGGTGAGATCCTTGTGGGCTGTTTCCTTATGCGTGAAAGTCAAAGGGATTAATCCAGTTTTTACAAGTTGGTTTGAGAATAAAATGTATTAAACATTTTCTACTTTCTTTCTGCCACTCCTGACCACTCTCCCTGTTTAAACTCCTTCACACCCCAACACACACCAAAGAAACAGGGTCGTTCTTGATTTAAAAGTCCTACTTCTAATCACATTCAGGAAATTAAAAGCCATGCTAAAAATGTTAGCTACAGAGAGTTTTAACTTTTTCAATATAATCTACAATGTTCTCAAAATAACCCTAAAATTTTTAACCCGAAAGTAGGTACAGCTTTTCGTCTTTTAGTTTAAAATATTCTATCCTGGGAAAAAAAGAGTAAAGTCATGTTGTAGCCGCCAGCCCGCGAAAGACACACGGACCACCGGAACTCAGTGAGTTATAGGAAACACTTCTTATTCAGCCAGCTGGGTCTGCCAGGGGTACGCAGACCCAAAATTAAGCAGCCCCGAAATGTAGAGGTACAGGGTTTTTAAGCCCCAAATCCCATTCTTCATTCTGTCTAAACACAAAGGGCTATCTTTCTTCTATTCACTACCTGTCAACTCACAAGTCAGGTGCATAAGCGGGGTTACAGAATCAGAAAGCTTGTTTAGAATGTCATGTCCCTATGGGTGACAGCCTATGTTCCCATGGACATAGCCATGTTCTCATGGACACAGCCAAGCAGTAATTTTCTTGCAAGTAATAAATTTCTAGCAGTCATTTTTCAGCCATTACAGTCATACTGATGTAGGGATCTTGAAAATTAAATTATGTGGGTAACAATTTCTTTGAGTTTCCTCAGTTGTAAAAGGGCGATATCCGTGTTACCTTTTTCTTTCGATTGTTTGAAAACCCAGTTAAATAATATGTATAAAGTCCTTAGTAGGATGTCTGTCATTTAGTAAAAGTATAAGGATTATAAAATATCTTCTTTCTTAAATCAACTATTCCTAATGTAACCATTTATTTGTCAAGTACTCATTCTAAAACATCCACCTAAATATTATATGATATATGCCTTGCTGTGCATTAGTGACATAGAGATGAAAGGGCCATGCACTGAGATAACTTGTACTCTAATAGACGTGTTACCCTGTGACACAGAGAGTGCTCTTGGAAAAATAGGAATGACATGCCAAGGGAGCCCAGGAGATTTAGAAAAGTGTGAAAAATCTGTCCTAGTGAAATTGGTGTTTTACCCAGGCTTTGAAGGATAAACAATAATCCATGAGACAGCCAAGGGTCAGGAGATCATTCTAGGCTAAGGATAAAACATTTACAAAGGCTAGAAGCTGTTAATTTCCATGCTGGGTTCCAGACATGAGGGAAAAAAGTGATTCCAGGTAAAGGTCCTGATGGAGCAGCAGGAGTTGAGTCTGAATAAGAATAGAACAGTATAATAAATGATAATAGAACTCAGTAAATCACTACAATAATCTGGTTTTCAGTAAACATAATTCGATTCTGACCAGAAAGTCAAGCAAGGTTTTTGTTTTTGTTTTTGTTTTTATGTTCAGACAAAAAATTGGGCTTCTATCTTACATGGTCTGGTGGTTAACCAATATTCTGTACAGTAGAGTCTCATGGAAAGTCTTTTATAATTGTCCAGGTCCTCCTTAAGCCTCTGAGATATTCTGGTTTCATCAATCTGGGTAGAGCCTGGGAATCTGTATTTTTAAATTTTTTGTGTGTTTTGCTTTTTTTTTTTTGTTAGGCTCCCCTCGTGATTCTATTTTATAGGCAGGACAGAAAGCTATCTGTAGTAACAAATAACAATCCAAAATCAGTAGTCAGAAGCCCAATATTCAGGGCATTAAAGCTATATCCTTGAGGTCCACATGCATCATTTTGGAAACAAGGAGTTAGGGGAGGTTTGCTCGTGGAGCCATCCCATGATAACTCATTTTAGGAGGTAAATCTAGCTAGCATCTGTGAGAGGATGAGTTGGGACAGAGTAAGTTTTCAGTCCTGCTTATCTGGAGCTTTATTTCAAAGAAGAAAAAAAAAGAGGCTCTTTAGATCTCCCCAGAGTCATAAGTTAACGCTGAGATTATTTAGATGACCTCAAGGTCAGCAAAACATCCCTCCTGCCCCATTGACAGGAAATGAGGTGGACTCCAAATAAAGAAGTAAATGTTGTGATAAACCAAGGTGTTGGAATAAAGAAGAGAGAGCAAGACCTCAAAGGAAAATCCAAGGGTTGTAGTGGAAGGGGCAGGAGTAGCAGGTATAGGGATGGAGGTAAAGATAACAAATTTGAAAAGGTTGAGTGTAAGGGGCTTCCAAATAAATTGCGACTACTTTTTCAGGTATTACTTTGCTCCTGCCCCAGGCACAATTATGTAATCCCTCACTTCTCTCTGAAAACCTTTAATAGCCTGATTTCTCTACTCTTTTGTGGAGAACTCCAGTGCCCTCCAGCCATTCTCGGTCTTCTCAGTTCCAAAATATGTCCTCTACTCTTCTAAGTGTTTTTTTTTTACTAGAGTAGTTATTTTTTTTTTGAATTGAGAAAGGTGCTGTAATAAACATTCAAGAGCTACAGCAATGATAATATTCATGAACTATCTCTGTGAACATGCAAAAAGTCAATTGTGGTCAATTTCCAAGATGACTTCAAGTTCAGCAAAACTTTCCTGCCCCAATGCCAAAGTGTCTGAGGCACGTTATTGTAAGGTAAACGTGTGAAACACCGAGAGAAGTTTTAAAAGCAAGCCTTTATTGGGAGAGCACTCCCAAATGAGGTTCTCTGGTCCAGAGAGGAGAGGGGCCAGAGAAGTCGTGCCCTGGCACAGGAGGGCGTAGTTTTTATAGGGTTATGTGGGGGTAGGGTATAGAATGGGAAATGTTGGTTGAGCATCTGGATTAGGGTGGTGGAGGATTAGGGCAGTGGCACCAGGGCTTTAGGATGGGCCCTTGTCCAGATTCCAAGGTCAAGCTGGGAAGCTTCCAGGCAAGCCCCCACTGACCCAACAATTATGAAAAATAAAAATTAAAGGCAGAAAGACATATCTATTTAAATTAGTGATATTTAATTATAAAGTTAGAATAATAACTATGCAAGATCAATGGCCGTGTTTTCTATGGGACTAAATCATACTTCCAGGAGAAGTCTTGCAGTCTTCCCCAAATGTTTTGGGATCTTGTGTCACAATTGCTGAAACTCTGACTCTAAGTATAGCAGAAGGATAACATGGCTGTAGCTTTTTACTGGTGTCAAGAAACATGCAACAAAATATGCAAGATGACTGTCAAAGGCAGTAGTGCTAACATGACAATGAAAGCAAATTTGTAAATTTTTACCCCTCCAAAGTCAGGGCACTGATGTATTCTAGTAATTCATCTAGAAAATTAACCACCTTTGGCTTTTAAAATACTCATCAGAGGTACTTAGTTCATGAATGCTGTCATTTTCTTATTATTTTATTTTATTTTGAAGAATATTGTTCATAGATAATTATTTATTGGAAAATATTTCTATACATAATGGCCTGTTCAGGATACCATCTACTGATGCATCACAGAAGGATAAAAATTGTTGTAGCTTTGACAGCAATTTCAACCAGAAAGAAAAACCTAAGGAGCTTCATAAAATTTGTCAAAATTTATGCTTCTGATTTCGTGCTGTATATTTGTTGATTTGTTTCATTCCCGGAGAGATCCATAGTGAATATTTAAGTAAAAGAGGACATGATTACACATTAAATATAATATGTCCTCTGGGAAAATAGAGAAATCTTTCAACTTTAGCAGCATTCACATTTGTGTGCCTGTGTGTGTGCATGTGTGAATTTATTCAATAATAAAGATACCATTTTTCATTTGCATGGTATTTTAAAGAATTTTTTAATGTAGCTCTCATATATTCTCTTTTTACTCCCCCAATAATCCTGTGAGGTAACAGTAATATATGTAATACTCTTAATGAAACCCTTTGAGATGCATCTTATTTGAGACAACAAGCTCAGAAAGTAAGCAAAATTAATAGTATCTCCATTTAAATAATGAGAAAATGAGGCTCAATCAGAATAAGTGACCCAGCAACTAGCAACCAGCTATTTTAGATAGAACTGATATTCAAACTAAGTCTTATTAACTTAACACTGTGCTGAATTCATAGAAAGTGTTCAATAACCATCTGAATTTTAATTCATTATTTATATAGAAAGCATATAACAACTACAAGGAATTTTGGCTTTCTTTTGAAAACGCAGACTATTATAATCCAAGAGAGGTTTTCTTTAATAGCTGAATATTATCAGGAAGGAGATTACTTAACTAAGTTGAACCATATAGACATCTCGCTGATATGGGAAAGCACACCATAGTATAAAATTACAGAGCCAAATGTCCCGCATGTTGTGCATTATTTGGAAAGAGCCAAAAATTTAAATACAAAACTATTTCATATGAATTCGATAGGGTATTTTCCCTTTGTTTCTATTAGTATAAATCTGCCTTCCTCTGATAATTATTGGTGAGCATAAAATGAATAGGGGATTATTGCAAAATAACAACAATGATCTAAGCATTCATAGAGTTCAGTGTTTGTTTTATTTCACAGAAAGATGCCTATGAAACTTGCATAACCAATTGGCAAGCTAAAAGAATAACCTTATGTAAATGCAGAATGTAATTACCATTTTCACAAATTTGGTACATGTTGGAAATGTCATTTCAATCAGGGCTAATCATAATATGACAGGAATAACTGTGATACCATAAGTGATAATGTTATGCTGCTCACTTTTCTAAATTTGGTGACAAAATATGCAAAGATAAAAACTTTCAAAGAGACAGTAAAACACGATCAAGATTTTTCCCACTGTTAAAAATATTTTCAGGGAAATATTCATCAGTATACAGCAACACTTATTTTGATAGCTGAATTGTTTTTAAATTAACCCCTTAGAAATTTTGACACCTTTAAAGGCAAATGAAAAAGAACAAATATCAACTTTTATGTGATGATAGAACATTTTGCTGCATTTTTCCATATATATAAATCTAAATACTAGTCTTGTAGATGTTGCCTCTTTCATTTTTTTCAGCAAGTGTGTTTTTTTTTATTGATAATGAATAAAGTACTAAAAACAGCAAAGTAAGGACTTTAGCATGAAGCTCAATGGGTGTTCCCATTCATTATATTATGAAATTGGTATGAATGTCATTTTGATGCTATCTCATTTTCTGGCTCCTGATGAGGAAACAGGTGAATGGAAACATTCTTGATTTCATTACTGATTTTAATGGCTCTCACAAAGTTCATGACATTTTATATTTTAATCAATTTAATCCTAATTTTTGAAAGCATTCGTCTAGTTATTATTCAACAAATGGTTTCTTAAAAGTACCCCTCCACTTGGAAGTTTCAATGAAGAACACTGTCATGTTGACACAAAATATATATACATTTATTCAGAATAACTTAAATCTGGGGATCTTAAGCTGTGTTGAGGTTAAGAAACTTTCCTGTGTTTAAGGAACCCAGGAATTTGAAGATATTCTCTCTGGTTCCTTTGAATCCTTTCCAAGGATTCTGTCACTTTTTTCCAAAGAGAAAGTTTCTTGTTGAGTTTGAACT
The DNA here is from genome assembly GCF_014176215.1 of Rousettus aegyptiacus. NCBI lineage: Eukaryota > Metazoa > Chordata > Mammalia > Chiroptera > Pteropodidae > Rousettus > Rousettus aegyptiacus. The sequence goes on from NW_023416312.1 coordinate 14,989,272, forward strand.
TAACATCAAATAGAGTCAAAGTACTTAGCAGCCTCCTTACTTTTAGTGCAGAAAATTATACAATGTATCATGTACATCCGTGCATGTTTCTACTTACATCTATGTTTACTTTGTAAATGTACTTTTAATAATACTCTAAAACAGGGGTCCCCAGCCCTTGAGCCATGGACCAAAACCGATCTGTGGCCTGTTAGAAACTGAGCTGCACAGCAGGAGGTGAGCCGGTGAGGGGTGGATGAGAGTGAGGCTTCATTTGTATTTGCAGCTGATCCCTAGCTAGCACTGGCATCAGCGCCTCAGCTCCACGTCAGATCATCAGGCATTAGATTCTCATAGGAGCGCAGGTCCCTAGTGCCAAAAAGGTTGGGGACTACTGCAAAAGATTAGTAATATTGAGACTGCATTGTTCTAAAGGGTTCATTCCATGAACAGCCTAAGAAGAGATAATTATTTAATCTATGTTTTAACTGTCTACACTGACTTATGACTTGGTAGTAGTAACATTACCAACAGTTTTTTCTTATTCTCACAGTGACCCTGCAAATAAGTAGACTATCATTCCCATTGTCTAGTTGAAAATTCAAGGTTCATAGAATTTATGTGACTTCCCATTGTCATATTGGGGCTGGAATCTGTACCACCTTCAGAGGACTTGAGAATTGATGCTCTTTCCTATATAGCAGTGTTTCCCATATTTTCTGCTTCTATAATTTTACAAGGGCAATACCCTCCCATTACTTTACACAATATTTCCCCAGAGAAAGAGGAAGATAACATATATTATCTAAACATGCTGTCTTTCACACTTCCTTCCCTAACCCATTGTTTCAGTAGCCATAATCCTCGTGAGAATTACTACCCTATATAGCAGTGGTGGAATGCTGGCTCCAAATTAGAACCTCTGATACCTAGATTTAATTATTTCAGATACTAAGATGTTGATATTTTTCATGCTCCTTTGGCGGTTTTAATATGTAGTCAGAGTTGAGAATGACTGTTACTCGCCATTGTCTCAAGGTTTCTCTTTCATTGTATTCTATGGAGTGAAAAGGTAAATAAAATCGAAAGTTGAATTATATTGATTATTGTCAATGACAGATATCAAATCACAGCCCTATTCTTCAATTAATATCATTATTACACTGCCATTTATATATCCTTAATATATCCTTTAACGTCCTAGTTTTTTTCCCCCTAATTCTTTATACCTAGTTTAGTTTATTAACTCTTTGACCTTGGGCAGTTTTCTCTTATAAGGCTATCTTTTTCTTATTTCTAATTTATAAAGTAAATTATTTTTAGCCAGGTAATACTATTTGCTTTTTTGAATAAATGACTCTTTACTAAAATGTAGGGAGAGGGATAAGCGATCACCTGCTAATGGGTATGGGGTTTCTTTTAGGAGAACATAATGTTTTAAAATTTACTTTGTAGTGATGTTCACACAACTCTATGAATAGACAAAAAACATTGAATTGTATGCTTGAAATTAATAAATATGTTATATGAATTATATCTTAATGATGCCATTTTAAAAAATGTACATGTGGTGATACTGAGCATATTTTCATGTACCTGTTGACTATATGTATATCTTCTTTGGAAAAAAATGTCTATTCAAGTCCTCTGCCCATCTTTAATTGGATTATTTGGGGTTTTTTAAATATTAAGTTCTTTAAGTTCTACATATATTTTGAATATTAACCTCTTATCTGATATATGATTTGCAAATATATTCTCCCATTTAGTAGGTTGTCTTTTCATTTTGTTGATGGTTTCCTTTGCTGTGAAAAAGGTTTTTAGTTTGATGTTATAGCATTTGTTTATTTTTGCTTTTATTACCCTTACCTGAGGAGACTGGCAAAATATTGCTAAGAACTATGTCAGAGAGCTTACTGCCTGTGTTTCTTCTAGGAATTTTATGGTTTTAGGTCTTACATTCAAGTGTTTCATTCATTTTGAATTTATTTTTGTACATGGAGGAAGATAGAGGTCCAATTTCATTCTTTGGCACACCAACATCAATGATCATTAGGGAAATGAAAATTAAAACCACAATGAGATATCCCCTCACATCTGTCAGAATGTTTGTTATCAAAAGGACAAAAAATAACAAGTATTGGTGAGAATGTAGAGAAAAGAGAACCCTCGTACACTGTTACTGGGAATGTAAAATGGTGCAGCTATTATGGAAAATACTTCTGGATATTTAAATGACAAAAAGGAAAACACTAATTTGAAGAGATATATGCACTGCTATGTTCATTGCTGCATTATTTACAATAGCCAAGATGTGCGAGTGACCTAAGTGTTTATCAATAGATGAATTGATAAAGAGGATGGTGTGTGTGTGTGTGTGTGTGTACGTGTGCACGTGAAAATGCATGTAATAGAATATTATTCAGCCATGAAAAAAATGGAAATCCTACCATTTGCAACAACAGGATCTAGAGGGTATTATGCTAAGTGAAATAAGTCAGACATAGAAAGGAAAATGCCATGTGAGTTCACTTAGATGTGGAATCTAAAAAAACAAAACATACACAACAGATACTTGTAGATACAGGAAACAAACTAGTGCTTACCACAAAGGGGAAGGCAAAATACTTGACTGGGATTAAGAGGTATAACTTCCAGTTATAAAATAAATAAGTCATAGGTATACAATTTATAGCATAGGCAGTAGAGTCAATAATACTGTATTAACTTTATACGGTGACAGTAGGTGGACTTATCATGGAGAACATTATATATATATATATATATATATATATATATATATATATATATATAAATATAAATATTGAATCACCATGGTGTATACCTGAAACTAATAGGATATTGTTTGTCAATTATATATCAATAAAAATAAAATCAGTAAGAACCCTTTAAATGTATATGTAATTAAGATTTTGAACAAGTACCATTTGGGACATACTCAAATGTCATTTTTAAAGGTTTACTTAGTTTGTGGGTGATCTCTTCTCTGCTCACATCTAATTAATAGAGACCCCTATGGCCTTAAAAGTATTAATTCAGCAATTAGAACTTATAGTCCAAGATAGCATTCAAGACACTGAACATGATTTAGATTTAAATTGTGTCCTTTCCCCCAGCTTAGGCCTGTTCCAGACAGGAAGATTACAAAAAAAAAATTACAGGTATGACAGAATGATGGCTTCTCTTCCTTGGCCTTCTCTTCTCATGTTTACAGCTTTCCAGCCCATTCTGATTGTCCCAGGGTCAGAGCAGAGAGGGGAAGAAAAAGGCATTATAAACGGCTTTCTTAGCCTAATGGCTGTTTAAACTTATGTTTCCCTGATGTCTCTCCTCTTTCTTTCTTTCGCTCTCTCTCCCCCTCCTTCTCATTCCTGCAGTTTCTTTGAGCCAGGTAGCTCCATCTCTATTCTGTGTGAAGAAGACTGGTGACTCTATCCTCTCCTAAAAATCTAGCTAGGCTTCACCTTCAGGTTCTTGCTGCCGAGGTTCCCCTAATATTATAGACAGCCATTGGACAGAGCCCAAGTCAATCTTATGTTAGCTCTATTTTCTGTGTTTCTACATTAGGATGACCATATAATTTCTCATCTAAATTGAGACACTTTTATGAGTGAAAGGAAACATTTATAGTTACAATGGAACAACAAACATAAAATGATACTCATAGACACCTAATGCACAGAAAAATGCACATCCTTTGCCCCCAACGTTTGGAACTGTCTCATCTGTCCTGCAGTAACGGCTGCTTTGCCTCTGTCAGGTGTGAGGTGAACTTCATTCCTTCATGCCTCCTAACTGCAAAGAACACATTCCATAGATTTTTAGGGGTCCCATGGAAGATACCTTCACTTAGCTGGAGATGATGAGTGATAATCCCCAGTTCTTTCCCAAGGAACGACAACAGATCTTTCTAAAAAAATCATCTGTGCAGAATCTTACCTGTTTGCTTGTGTAAACCATTTATAATCTGAAAGTCAGCAAAGAGTTCAAGAGCAAGGAACAGATGCTTACCCATTTCTCTTAAAGCCTCTAGTGATTTGTAACTCATGCTAGGATTTCACATTTATTATAACTTGGTGCCTAGTTCCAACTTCAATTTTAAAATCTTATTTCATATATATTCTTTTTTTTTGTTCACAGAAATGTGAGAGTTATTTTTGAAATGTAATATCAAAAGAGGTTATTTGTCTTAGTGGTTAAGTGTGGCACAAACTTTGAAATCAGAAAACCAAGGTTATTAGATTTATAACTTTAGGGAACTGACTTAGCTTCTTTATCCCCAGTAAAATGAGAATAATAGTGGTACCTACCTTACCTATAGGTTATGACAATAACCATAAGGGATCACATAAGTGGTAAATAAATTAATACAATACTTGACTTGTAGTTTGGTGTGCAATAAGTTAACTATTATTATTACTATGATTGTTTTTTATTAAGATCTATATTAAACCATTAGTAGAACAACAACAACAGAAAAATGAACCAAACAGTGTGGAATGTTTCAAGTTATTTGTTCAGAATACCATTCTAAGGTCTTTAGAAGTAGGTAACGTAATTGAGAATTCCTCAGAGCACAAAATCATAAAACTATCCACATAGATTAAAGGATAAACCTCACTTATAAAGGGGCTCAATTAATACTGAATGAAAGAAATTATGTAACTCTTTGCTTTAGCTATTAGGTAAATTCACAAAGTATACCAAATCATAACATTACCTTATTAGTTTCCTGAGACTGCTCTAACAAATTACCAAAAACTTGGTGGCTTAACACACAAATTTATTCAATCATAGATCTGGAGCTTCTGAGTGTGAAATCAGGCAGGGCTGCAGCCGATCAGAGGAAATCAGCCAAAGAGAATGCTTGACTTTATGTATTATTCTAAACCAATAGACTTGGCTTAAAAATCTGGTTGGTTTCTTTCTCCTTTTAAAGAACAAAGGACAAGGTGTTTGTGACAGCTGTTTTTCTCTTATTTTTTTCCCTATATTTTAAAGTATATTTATATTATAGATGTTGAGTTTGTTTGAAAAGTGTCAGTGGTGATTTAAGTTTTGAAAAACTGCCAGTTAATGAAGAGGATATGTAATTTTGAAAGTACCCTTGATTCTGTTGTATTTAAAGATATGTACATGTATATAAATAGTTCCAAAAGTATATGATAGCTACAGTATTTTTGCCTGTTTATGAAAATATATCTGAATTATATGTTATTCTTCTAAACAAAATAAACCTAACCTCAAAGCCAATTGCCTGTATTAAAAATATGTATGCCTATGTTATTATGCTTTCTGGATTTATCTCTGCATAATTTTGTCTGTTTTGAAAGATATGCACAAGAATATAAATGGTTCAAAATGCAAAATGCTATCTATAAGCATACATTTTTATTGTAAAATGACTTTGGAAATTTCACTGTATTATATTACAAACTGACAAAATTTGCCTAGGTTAAAAAAATATGTGTGTAAATAATCATATGTATTTTTTATGTTTCTGGCAAAATATAGACTAATATAGTTTTTGAAGTTTAAAATTCAGTTGAACCTTGTCAGTCTTAAATCTTAAACTGACTATGGATTATTTTATCCTAAAGCATTGTCAGAGAAAAAAGAGCATATATTTATAAAATGACTTTCTTTATTGAACTAGGAAAAAGATTAGTATTCTAAACTTTAAATTAAAATCAACAGCAATAAGGGAATGTAGTACTGGCTAAAAGAGATGCCTTAAAGTTCATGACCTTCTAATTCATGCTCATTACATGTGTGACCTTGAGAAAGTACCTTAAACTCGATTAACTTCAATATCCTTGTCTTAAAAAGACAGGATTTGTAATAATAACATATGTAATATATGATTTTTTAGGATTAAATAAGGTACTACACACAATGAACTTAAAACAGTACCTGACAAAGAGAAAATATTTAACAGATATTATTATATATTATATTAAAATTAGTTTTTAAAAAAATGTTTTGATATACTACTTTCTCTACATCGAGCTTCTTAAAGACAAAGAGACCACACCTTAAAAATTTTATTTTGGCTTTAAGAATTATCAGGATCTCTATCCTTGAAGGCTGGAATAAATGACTTATTGAGTGGGTGAATAAATTGTTGGCCGAGTTAACCATTATAAAGTTTATGAGAGGCATATGAATTTAACTTCTTTAGGAGATATTTACTTTTAGTATTATGTGGGAAATAGTGTATATATATATATATATATATATATATATATATATATATAAAAATAATTTTATTCCCTGGGGTTTTCGAACACAGAATACTATATTTGTAATGAGTCAGAAAAGTGTTAAATTATGAGTTTTGATTCTTTACATTTCCAGGAAGGTTCTGTAGATATTATTAAAAGCTTGTTTAGCTAAGTTGTTAAATATTTACTTTTAATTTTAGACAACAATTGGCTTAAAAGAAAAGCTTGTATTATTATCAAAAATATTACTTTTTACACAGTTCCTGTATTATAGCTCTCTGAGGGGCTAGTGACAGAAATAGGACTCAAAATAGTTTAAAAGGAATGTACTGACTCAGTAACTTAACATTCAGGTAGTAAGACTGTCACTCTTATAACTACCAATATAGCTGAATCTAATACTTGGTCTTGCTTCCTCCTCCTCCTCTTCTTGCTTCTTTTCCTCCTTTCCCAGTTCCTATCCCTGTCTCTGTTTCTTCGTTTCTTAACTGTTTGTTCTCTGGTGTCCCTTATTGGCTTCATTCTCAGTTAGGCTCTATCCTTCTGGTGACTAAAATGGCCCCTGATAGCCTAGGCACATTTGATCACCGGTGCCCTCCCCTCTACTTCAGAAAGGTCTAGGTTTTTGTTGGTCAGATTTCGATTGCATACTTTGATCATATGCCCATGCCTGAATCAATAGAGGCCAAGGAGATATAGGACTCTGATTGGCCAGTCTTGAGTCATATGTATACCTCCAAGGCCAGGGATAGGATCTGCCCACCTAAGACACATGGACTAAGAACTGTGATATGTTCTTTAAAGCATATACTGAGCAAATGCAAACATAGACTGTCTATCTCTTGATAGATAGATAGATGATAGACAGAGATATAGAGATACTCTGTATCTCAAGTACTGCATCTTACTATGGTAATAACCTTCTGAGAAAAATTGGGCCAGTCTTTTATAAGAGAGGCAGATTGATTCCATTGCATTTTGGCTATGTGCTCTCGAACAAATTACATAACGTCCTGAGTTTTCATTTCTGCACTGTTAACTGGAGATAATATACAATATTATGATGAAGACTAAATGATATGTTACCAAGAAGAATATAATCTAGCACTTAGCACATAGTAGACAGTATGTATTTGATGTATCATTGTAATGTACCTTTTAACAAAACTGCTTTAGAATTCTGAAAAGGGAATTCATGAGTGGGGAAGAGAAAAATACCATCTATACCCTTTATTTTATTTTTATTTTCTACTTTTTAAATTTTAATTAGTTTAAATTATACAGTACATTGGTTAGATATCTATATAGTTAGTAAAATGATCCCCCCATTTTCTCCCTCCCTCCCCTGACCCTCCACCTAGCCAATGTATTAATGGTAATTGTATTCCCTATGCCATGCTCCCCATCCCTGTGACCATCCATCAGCTACTAATTTGCACTTCTTTAACCCTTCACCCCATTCTCCCAGGCCCCAAATCCCCCCTCTTCTGTTCTTTACCAAATTGTCCACTATATTTGTGAGCCTGTTTTTGATTAGTTTGTTCTTTTTATTCCTTAAATTTTGCATTTAAGTGAAATCATATAGTGTTTATCTTTCTCTATCTGATTTAAATACCTTCTAGGTTCGTCAAAGCAATATTTTTCTCCATCCCCTTCCTTTTCATATGCAGAGGTCTTGTTTTCTTATCCTTTCAGCCACTCTATCTTTTGGTTGGAGCACTTAATTCTTTTCCATTTAAGGTACTTATTGATAGGAATGTAGTTGTTGCCATTCTCTATTCCTGTTTTTGATACGTTTATTTTTCTTCTTAAAGAAGTCCCTCCAACATTTCCTGTAACACTGGCTTGGTGGTGATAAATTCCTTTAGCTTATTTTTGTTTGGGAAGCTCTTTATCTGTCCTTCAACTCTAAATGATAGCTTTGCTGGATAAAGTATTCTTGGTTGTAGATGCTGGGTCTTCATCCTGTCAAACATTTTTCGCCAGGCCCTTCTGTCCTGCATAGTTTCTTTTGAGAAATCAGCTGCCAGTCTTATGGGTTGTCCCTTATAAGTAATTATTTTTTTCTCTTGCTGCTTTTAATATTCTTTCTTTGTATTTAACCTTTGGCATTTTAATGATTACATGTCTTGGTGTGGGCCTCTTTGGATCCCTGATTTTTGAAATTTTCTGAGCTTCCTGGGGTTTTGTGTCTATTTCCTTCACCAAGTTAGGGAAATTTTCCTTCATTATTTCTTCAAACAGCTGATCAACACCTTGATTTTCTCCTGTTACGTCGATCTGATGAATATTTGGAGCCTTAATAGTGTCCCAGATCCTCCTTAAATTATTTTTATAGTCTTGGAATCTTTTTTTTTTTTTTTTGCCATTCTGATTGAGTGTCCTGATTGGCTTTCCTGTCCTCTAGATAGGGAATTTGATCCTTTTCTTTATTCACTTTGTTTATTCCTTTATTTATTCCATTTAATATACTTCCCATCTCAGATAATATGTCGTCCATTTCAGACTGGTTCCTCTTTATAATTTCCATTTCCATTTTTATCTCTTTGTTGGAGTTCTCTACACTTCCTGGAAGTTTACTGAGCATCTTTATAACTAGTGTTTTGAACTCTACATCTGTTAGATTACTTGTTTCCATTATATCTACATCTCTGTTCTGTTCTGTTCTGTCATATGATTTATGCTTCTTTGTCTCTTCTTTGTCTTCCCATTTTGGCTGTCTTTCTGTGTCTGTTTCTATGTACTAAGCAAAGCTCCTAAGTCTCCTGGTCTTATTAGTGTGGCATTGAGTAGTAGGTGTCCAGTGGCACAGTCCTGAGAGGGGTTCAGCTGCAGGCCAAATTTAGCCCAAGCCTCTACCCCTTCAGGGCCACCTGTTAAGATTCAGCCAGCAATCCACAGATGCTGTGCTTATAATTGCCTCAAAAAGCCACACCAGAAACCGAGGCCAGCTGCCTCCACCAGTGTGAGTCTCAGCAAGGAACACCTGACTCAGTGAGGATACACCTGGATGTGGCTTGGGTGGGGCAGTGATTTGGGGTAGGCGGGGTTTCAGGGAAATCTGCTGGGTGTAGCAACCTCTGTTGTCTTGTTTGATGAAGTCATAGCTATGGTGGCGCTGTGTCTAGGGCACTGAGAGGGGAAGGGCTCAACAGGGAACAATGGATACTGCCAGCACTTCTGTGCTGAGCTGTACTGAGCGAGTCTCACCTCAGCCCTCACTCTGATAATGTCTTCTTGTAAGTCCCCGTTGCCCACTGCACACAGCTGAACAGGCACTGGTGCTCAGAGCTAGCACGTCCGTCACTGCAAAAATCTGCTCGCTGGCATGAGCCCTTTAAGAGGCATCTGCCGCCACCATAGCCTCTGTCTTACTCAGCCGCTTGGGTCCAGGCAGCCCCGCGTCCTCGCGCCGTCCTAACTTCTGTTCTTGTGGGGTGCTTTTTTGGATTTCTCCCTAGTTGTATGGCTTGTACTTCCCAGGCAATTTTTCCTTGCTGCTGCTCCTTGTTCCCATTAAAACTTTGATTTGGTCGCCAGATGGAAGAACAGAGCCTCTATCATCTATACCATTTTCTTCTCCCATCTATGCCCTTTTTATGAAAATAAAATTCTGCATTTCGCTAACCAATGTCACCATAATAAAAGTAAAATAATAAAATAAAATAATTATTTTATAACTGTTTTAGATATGCAGAATTATTACAAAGTTAGTTCAGAGAGTTCTTGTGTACCCCACATCTAGTTTCTCCTATTATTAACTATTTATATCGTGGTATATTTGTCACAATAAGCCAATACCAATATATTATTATTTACCGAAGTCAATACTTCATTCAGATGTCCTAAATTTTCTCTTAATGTCCTTTTCCTCTTCCAAGATTCCATTCAGGACACTATATTACATTTAATTATCATATCTCAGGCTCTTCTTGGTTGTGACAGTTTATCAGCTTTTTCTTGTTTTTGAGGACCTTGACAGTTTTGAAGACTTTCTACTGATCAGATAATTTGTAGGATGTCTTCAACTGGGATTTGATAATGTTTTTCTCATCACATATTTATGAACCCCCTATAAGGCCAGGAACTTGTCAATCACTTTCAGTACTGTAGCTTTATCTGCTATCCATCACATAGTAGGTGCTAAATAAATAATTGCCAAACAAAAATAGATGTAATAGCAGAATCTATTGGTTGCCCATATAATATTCTTTGTTACCTTCTTCCTTACCAATGACAACCTACTTTAAAAAAAATTATAGAGGTGAAATTCATATAACATAAAATTAACCATTTTAAAATGAACAATTCAGCGTCATTTAGCGCTCTAGCTAGTGCCAAGCCATTTCAAACATTTCCAAAAGGAAGCCTCGGACATACCTGTTAAGCTGTTGATCCCTATTTACCCTCTCCCCAGCTCCTGCCAACTACTAATCTGATTTCTGTCTCTATAGATTTACCATTTCTTGATATTTAATATAAATGGATTCATACAATGTGTGACATTTTGTGTGTCTTCTTTCACTTAGCACGATGTTTTCGAGGTTCATTCACACTTTAGCATTTATCAGTACTTCATTTCTTTTTATGTCATAAACCTCATTTTAGTTGGGATAGCAGTGTGCCCAGCTTAAATGAAAACTACATTCCTTTCCCTTCTCTCCTTCCTGGTTTCACCAGTGAATTCTTGGATGGGATTTTCAGACAATTTCCTAAAAGGAACTGGTTCAGGGGGAAAGCACCCTTTTGGCTCTTGGCCTTTTCCCATCTTTCTTCCTGAAACAGTTACTATGGTAACTGTCTAAGGAACAGTCTAAGGAACATTACACAAGGATAATAAAATAGAAAGCTGGAAGGAGCTGGCGTCTCTGAGGATACCATGCAGCTGACATACCATATCTGTAATCTGGACTTCTTTCATGTGAAAGGGAAATGAGCAACTAATATACTTAAAAATATCAATATAACAATACAGGGGTGGTTCTGAGAAGCAAAGTTTATTTGGAGTGATGGGGGAAAATGTTATTTTGGTAGGAAGAAAATTTTTAATTATGTGAATAAGATAAATTAATGAAGTGAGGGGCCAATGAGGAGACTGGAACATGGCATTTTCAAATGAAAACAGTGAATGCATTGAGAAAAATTTTAAGAGTGAAAAGAAGCTCAAAAATCTTTTAAAAGGAAATGGAAATATATGTACTGTTGCACCTGATTGCTGTGATTGTTTTTATAGTGGCTTCAGGTTAAACTTTCTAATACAGGAAAGTGACAGAAGCTTAAACCTGAGGACCAGAATAAGTCATTCATTTAAACACATTTTTTTGAGAACCTGCTGTTTCTGGACTTAACTAGACATCATAGATTAAATAGTGAACTTTAAAAATATGGCTTTTGCCCTCATTAATCGTAGGTTCCAGTGGGGAAAACAAGTAAATAATAAACAAGTATATCTCTAAACAGAAAGTAATAGTGTCACATTTTTTCAAGGTCCAAGAACCCCAGTGGATGCCTGAAACTGCGGGTAGTGTTGAACCCTATATACTTTTTTTTCTCTATACATATATAAACTTTATGGATTCTCTTTGGTGTATTTGAATTGCCAGCATCACTACTCTTGCACTTTGGAGCCATTATTAAATAAAATAAGGGTTACCTGAACACAAGCACTGAGATACTGAACAGTTAATCTGATAACCGAGACAGTTACTAAATGACTAACAGGTGAGTAGTGTTTACAGCACAGATACACTGCACAGAGAGATGGTTCACATTTTGGGTAGGATAGAGATGGACAGTATGATAAATCATCACACTACTCAGAATGGCATAAAATTTAAAACTGATGAATTGTTTATTTCTGGAATTTTCCATTTAATATTTTCAGATCATAATTGACCATGGGTAACTGAAACTATGGAAAGCGAGAACACAGAATAAAATGGAGATGTCGAGAACAGAACATTTTTTGAGGATAAATCACTCAAGTACATTTGCATCTGGCCATTAGTAATGCAATTGGGCAGCTTTGCCTTCGCCTTCCTTGGGCACAACAAAGGATGGACATTAGCAGAGAAAGATGTGGAAAAAGGCAGACACACATCAAGGCTAATTTGGTCGTATTTTCTAATTATATGTCAGTTTTTAAATTGTAAACATGAGTTAGAATGTAGGCTAGTATCACCTGAATTGTCTAATTATGCTAACATTCAGCTTAAAATAATGATGGTAATAATACATTTCTCTTTAAGTTCAAGTAAACATCATTAAAAGAAGCACAAAGCAAGTGGACTGACTGTATAATGTCAAAGAAACAGGATAATAAGGTACCATAGCTGGGTCACAGGTCTCAAAATTAACACAGAATGAAGTCCTTTTTTTTCTGCAATAGAATTTCAAACAGATTAATACTGAAAAAGCTCCCTTAGACAGCTTGGCGTCATTACTTTAGGAAGTCTCTCTCATCAGTGCCTGCTGGAGATGACAATGCATAAACTGTCTGCCAACAAGTATTAATTAATTGAGTAATCAAAATAATATACTTGTTGATTTTCCTCTTATATTTATCATTAAAATAAAAACAGCTTTAACTTTTTTTCTTTGTTAAAAGAAAGTATAAGCTTATTGGAAAAATACAGAAAATAAATAGCCAAATTATTCATAATGGTCTTCTCCCATGGTGGTATTTTATGTAATTTTTGCTTTCTTCTATTTAATTTCTATATTTTTTTTCTGGTGAGCCTATGAGTAAATGGGATAGGGACAGATAAGTGGTACGAGTCAACTGGTTCCCTCTTTTTTGTTCTATCCCAAGCATCCTCCTTTTATTGAGACTAAGGTAAATATTTTCACTTGCTTCCAAAGAATCCATCGAAAACTGAGGCTACATTCTATACTTGTGCTTACTATTATGCCATAGAACTAAGCACATAGTAGAAACTCAAGAAATAAAATACCTAATTAATTTTATTAAATGCCGAATTTCCTGAAAGTTTGAAATATCATTTTCAGAAAGAGGTATGGTGAAAAATATTCCACAATGAATTTCAGGAGGAAATTTTCACAATTACTTTATGAGGAAAAATTGATTTGCATTGTTTTACATCAGAAACCCATATATGTATATGTGTCTGTGTGTATAATATACATTGAATTAAGCACTAAACTTTCCCAGCAAACATCAGTGAGAAACTCTTTTTTAATTAAGCTTTCATTTTTGCCCCACATCAGTCACACACACACACACACACACACACACACACACACACACACACGTGTAGGTAGGAGAACAAGGGAGAAAATTCTGCATTAGGGACACTTCAAAAATAGGTTAATGCAAATGAACAGGATGCCGAGTACAGTATAACATTTCACATTTATTAGCACACTTTGCATGAAGGTATTTTGAAAGCTTTGCTATGGATATGAAAATGTTCTATTTTTATGCCCCTATTTTCATTATTTAGTAACCTGCATTACTTTCTGTTGTTCCAAATGCAAGTTGTAAATCTGCTCAAAAAGTTTCACTGATTTGGGATTTCACTTAGTCTTTTGTGGTTGACCTGGTCATGTAATTTCAACTAGAAATGTAATTTAATGGAAATTATTAAGAATAAATAGAAAGAGAAGATTATATAACTTTGAAATTTAAAACAATAAAATTAATTATTCATTTTAAGTGGCTTTTTTTGCCACACTGAAGTCCATATTTGCATCTGCATAATCAAGTTTTATCATCATAATCATGAAATATTTTATGTTCACAGGAAATGGAAATTTTATTTTTATTTTTTTATTTTATTTGAATTCTTTTAGTCAAGGCAACCTTTGGTTGACCTCACAGATTGTCAGCTTACAGCCCCTTATTTTTTTATTATTTATGCCTACAGCACCTGGTCTTCCTAGATGATCTCCCATCCAAGTACTAACCAGACTGAACCTGCTTAGCTTCCAAGATCAGACTGGATCGGGCTTGTTCAGGGTGACATGGCCATAGACAGGAAAGAAAAATTTTAAAAGCTCCATTTATCTGTTTATTCATCTAGCTATGCATTGTACATAGACTTTTGCCTTTATTCATTTTCCTTTCTTAAAATAGTATTTTTAATATTTATGAGTTTTTAATTAGACAAGTAAAACACACAAATTCATTCCTATTAAAAATAATAAAAAATAAAATATACACAGAACTTCTTAGTTTTCCTTAGCCACTACTCTGCTCTTTAACTTCTGCAGCGGTAACTATGTTTTAAGACTAGAGTACAAGCAATCACATAAATTTTTACTGAAACGTAAATTACTTTGCAGATCATTTTTATATATCTTGAAGGTTTCCCTATGTCAACACTTATAGACTTAACTCATTCTTTTTAACTGATGAAGAATAAGCCATAGTTAGACTATACAAAAATGTTATTAAACCATTTCCTATTGGTAGATATTTAGGCTGGTTCAAATGTTACACCATTACAAACAAAACGTCAGTTATAATCCATGATTATGCCTCATTGTACACATAAACAAGTATTTGTCTGAGATAGGTAGTAAGAAGTGGAACTGATAGTCATAGGGTGCAGCCATCGTTAATTTTAACAGATACCACGAAATTGCCCTCCAAATGTTGGTAGCAATTTATTTTCCTACCAGCAGAATATGAGTTCATAAGGACTCCTATCTTTTAGAAGCACTGAAAAGAGAAAATGCTATCGATGTGTTATTTTAATATGCATTTCTCAGATTTCTAGCGAGTTCAGGTTTTCATACACTTACTGGCTATTTTATCTTTCTCCTCTTTGAAATGTCTCTCCATAGCCTTTGACCGTTTTGTACTGATTTATTTTATTTTCTCATTAATTCATAAATACTTTGTAAGTTGTTTTTTTAATCCTTCGTAGATTTTATACATTGAAGATATTTGAGTGTGTTACCTTTTTTAACTTAGATTATTTTTTTAATTTTACAAGATATATATATATATATATATATATATATCTCCTTTTTCATTTTCCCCCATGCTATGTGTTATTTTAGAAATTCCTCTAGCCTTCCTTATCTCGGATCAGAATCTAAACTCTGGTACATTTCTAGATTTTTTAAAAATGCATTTTGATGTATAATCTACCTAGGATTTATTTTGTGAATGAATATGGTAGAATTTAATGTATATATGAATATATGTGTATGCATATATATGACAGTTTTTTAAAATTATTAAATCATGTTAAAAATCAAACAATTATGAAATGTTATTAACTCAATTACTTGGGAAATTAGCAAGAGTTTTCTATTTCTTTTCTCTGCACTCTTTAATATTACCTCTAAAATAAAAAGTTACTTTCTGGCTATTTAGATTATCATGAAAATATATTCCTTCATGTTTATTATGGCCAGTTCTTTGATTTAAATCTCAAAAGGTCTCCAAATAAGAACAGAACCATTTCTTCTCTCTTTTGTACTGGTGTCAAGACCCTTACCCAGGTGTAGTCAGTATTAAAGTATCACCTACCTCTTTCCCTTATAAGGACACTTGTGATTAGATTGGGCCCACCTGTATAATCCTGGCTAGTCTTGCCTTCTCATGATCTTTAATGTAATCACATCAACAATGTCCCTTTTGCCACATAAGGTAATATCTTCACAGATTCTGGCGATTAGGATGCGGAAATCTTTGAGGAACTATTGTTCTGCCCTCTACAGTGCTTACCACTGTTCCAATTCACTTGTCCTCATTGTAGGGAGGTGTGTGTATGCGCGCGTGTGTGTGTGTGCGTGTGTGTTGGGGGTGGGAGGGAGTAGAGGGGTAGGAATTGGGAGGATGCTTGGTTGTCTTTAGCTGAGCTTGAGTCTGTGCTCTCGATGGGAAATGTCACTTAAAATGGTATGTAGTTAAGCAGGCATCATAAAAGATATGTTTAGCAGCATCCCTGAATTGAACCTTACATATCAAACTGCATGATAAAATTAAGTGAGTTTTATAAGTTAGAACAATGCCTGAGTTCAGTGAGTATATATATTTGTTAAATAAAGCCCCCCCCAAAAAGATGTTCACAAGGAAGGGAGTTTTAAGCAGACAATTGATTTTCAAATGTGATAAATTCGTTTGGCCCAGAGTCCTGATGGATTTTGGGAATTACTTTCTTTGGGGTATATTATACCCTCACTGTTTATTTCCAGGAGGAAATAACACCTTGACAGGTTTATCCAGTGGCAGTGATGATTGTATATGGATCATATACTTACTTGTCAGATTTTTATGAGATGCCAACTTAAAATCAAGAGGGAAATATGTGTGTGTATGTGTGTATTGAAAATGGCAGTATTAATGGTTCTATCATAATTACTTACTGAACACTTAACACTGTGCCAGATGCTACAGAGCATCAATGATGAATAACAGTCCTTTTGCTGAAGGCTTTTGAAGTGCAATGGAGTGAATTCTTCTGAGTATGCTAGTACTTATAATGTAAAGTAGATTAAATTGTGGCCTAAAGAAAACATAAACAAAGGGCTATAAAAGATTATAAATGAGAGTAATTATACATGTAAAGATGTCTTAGAGTAGGTAATGTTTGAAATTAGTTTTGACTACAAAGGTGAAAATTAGGGGCACTCCAGGCAAAGGATTAATGTTACATAAGATCAAGAGATAGAAAAATTCAAGCATGTCAAATCAAAAGCTTAAGCAGAAATAGAGGGCCTTGCACCTATGATCACAGTGAGAGAGAAAATGGAAAAGTTCAATGTAGCTTTTAGATTGTATCCCATTGTGAGTGGGTTGTACTTAATTCTGTAGGAGGTAATGAATTTTGAAGAGGGAGATGTGTCATCCAGCCTACTTTTGAGAAAAAAATTGATTTGGCTGTCATATATTAGATAAATAGAACAGAGGTGAGATCAGAGGGAGGGATAATAGTTAACAGCTCATTACCAAATGGCCTAAGTGAGAAATAGTGAAGGCTTTGACTAGGATTGTGGGAAAAAACTGGAAAGGAGGGGGTGGGTGTGAGAGACATTGTGTAAAGCAGAATCCACATGATATAGCAACTGATTGAGGAGGAAAGGGAGGGGCCCATAATGATTGGTTTCCTGCTTGGATGACTAGGATAATGTGGTATCAGAATAGAAACAGGAAATTTGGGCAGATGATATATTCTTGTCTTTAACTGAATGGATTTAAGACACTAGAAGAAATTTGAGGATGACTGTTTCAAACAAGTATATGAAAATGAGGGTGCAAGTTCTGCAGAGAGTAAAGAGAAAAAGATTTGGGATTTGGGGGAGAGAGACTTTAGTCCTAGGACTCGTTTAGTCCTACGAACTCATCTTAACGTGCCTTTTCCCCGTAGCTGCCAAATGATTGTCAATCTTATGTTTGAACTTTGAGTCCTGCCATGAAGCAGGCATTTTTGTTTGCACCATTCAGTTAGAAATATCTTTATTCTGAGCTCTCCAAAGTTCCTTTCTTTTGATCCAAGATCTATATCTTGGAACCCTACCCTAGAACAATTGCAGTTCTTACAAAAGCTCTTCTGATATTTTAAGAAAGCTATAATGTC
Organism: Rousettus aegyptiacus; assembly: GCF_014176215.1. Taxonomy (NCBI): domain Eukaryota; kingdom Metazoa; phylum Chordata; class Mammalia; order Chiroptera; family Pteropodidae; genus Rousettus; species Rousettus aegyptiacus. Next base: position 15,007,048 of record NW_023416312.1, read on the forward strand.
TCTGGTTAGCCAACTCTTCCAGTAATTGCAGGGAGTATAAATGGTGCTCAGAGACAGTATAATATCTTTATGCTTTCTCTGGCTGTGATCCTTGCTAGAGTTTTCTGAGATATAAATAAACTCATAGAAAATACAGACTAAAACTTGAGTGGGTTCTAAGCTCAATAAATCTAACATGCAAAATTGAATTTAAGAATCCCTGACAGGAATCATTAGAGTCTCCCTATGGACAGATGCCTGGGACCATGTTTAGCTCTGTCACCTCTCCCTCTTGTTATTTTCCTGTATTCTTTTATTAGCTAAACATCTCTAGTTCTTACAGTGGTTCATATGACATCATTTCCAGTTAACATCACCATCTTTGTATCTAACTAGCATGGAAAAGAACAAGCTTAGCCCCTTCCTTGGTCTAAATATTCTTACTTAAAATTTTAGCTAAAATCAGTTTGTATACATCCCCCAGCTGGCTCATGGTCAGCATTCTGCCACTGATGTCTGTTAATGTGTAACTGGCCGCGTAAACATGTGGAGGCTCTTTCCTTTGCTGATGTTAGTTTGCTTTGTTATATAGTTGACCAATACACCAACCTGCATCATTTTTTAGATCCTAATTGAACAAATTTATCAGCTTGCCTTCTATATACCCATTTAAGACATTGTTCACAATGTAGAATGGTAAACAACTTTGTAGGTCCCAGGCCTGGCTGGGCCCAGGTCTGGCTGTGATCCAGGCTCACAGCCGGGAATAGGACCCCGGATTTAGAAAGTTACATGAGTGTACTAGGGCACCTGCACCTACAATATGTAAACATTATTTAGCTTATTATATTATGCATGTGTGGCTGAATGCCGCTGTCGTACTCTGATATGTATGGAGCACATGCAGTCCCCTGGGGAGCAGAAGAGCAAAAACAGAAGAATGTTCCCCACAATAGAAGCACACTCCCCACAATAAAGATGGCGCCTGCTCTTTTATTCTCATGTCAACCCCTCGTGCATTCTTCCAACTAGGCATCTCACCACTGAAGCCTTCCCTTTTTTGATCAGCTTGGCGCTGACAAACTTATATTTCCGATAGAGTACTTTACCCTAGCAGTGTTCTTCCAGTTTGAGAATAAATTGCCAAAGGTCTGGGAAGGAATTTGAGGGGCATTTCATTGAAGTACTATAGATATAAAAAGTGTTTTTTAAAATTAGATGACACTGCTGTTTTAACCCGAATTTATTTATATAAAATCACACTATGTTTGGTGTTCAGCGCTTGGGCTCAGCAGACCTGAGTTCAAATCCTGTTATATTATTTACAATTTATTTCTCCTCTCTTTATCTCTTTAAGTGTCCAAGAGAATGTTAATGAGTTTTTTTAGGATATTGCTAAGGGTTGAGAAGATTTATGTAAAACACTCAGTACCTCGTTTGGTGCATAATTAGTGCTTGGTTGTTATTTTTCTCTGAAAGTCTAGTTGCAATACAAAAATATCATTTTTTTTGCTTTTTGTATTAAATTTCATATTGAAAAATTGTATAATTGAATTCTTGAGAAGAAACCTCTAACATATATGGTGAGCATTCTGTTTTTATTCTAAAAGTGTGTTTTCACTTGCTCTACCTTCTTCCTCTCCATCATATAGGCAGCAAAACATTCATTTTAAGATAATCAAGGCCAGTAATGCAATCTAGAGATATGTGGCCGTGGTGTCATTAGATTTGTGCTCTTACCAAAGCTAACTTACTATTATCTGTAACTCTCAAAATCCATTCCTTTTTATAAAGAATATTCCCATTGTCATGGCTTACCCTGAGAAAAGAAGGGTTTAGGCACTCCCCTCTTTCATTGACTACCCCCTTCTGCATGACTGTATGCTTTATTTCTGTGCTCTCATCAGCTATATTTAATGAGATATTAAACCTGTTCCTCGTGTTTTTAATTTTATTATATATATATATATATATATTTCTCCCCTTTAAAAATATTTATATGCTTTATACCTGTCTTTTATTTCTTTGTTTTAAAGTTGCTGATCGATAAAGCTAATTTCTATAATTTCACTACAGAGAGTAGAGAGAGAGCTGTTCTCTGTTCTTTCTCTTGATTCTTGCTCAAGGCACCTTATCCTTTTGTGATTTGTTTTTGGTTTTTTGGTTTTTTGGTTTTTTTGTTTGTTTGTTTTTAACCTGATCATTTTGCTTGAAATATTATTTTGGGAAATTCTTTGAGCCCTAGGGTGAAGAGGAGATCTAGAAAGGATTTCCATTTGTCTTGGCATGTACCTAAGGTATGATCACTCTGGGATCACTGTCAATTCAATGAAATTCATAGCTTGAGGTTTTTTGGGACTTTCTAAGTTGTGCTGTAAATCTGCCTTAAGGACGTGTAAGGGTTAGGGAGGGACAAGTCTAGCTATGTTTCATCCTTTTCTTGTGTATATAACCCTTAGATTTACTGGATCTATGCCTCCATTAAACCTAGGCTATGACAACTGGGATTATTAGATCCAGTAAATACTCTTGGGAAACTGTCTTCAGTGGGCTGCTTTACTCTTTGAATCTGGTTTTACTTAGATTTTGGCCTGGGAATCTTGTGAACTATTTGATTTTGGAGAAAGAAAATCAAGTCATTTTACTTATTTTTATTGGGAGGCTTGGTCCAAATAAGTTATCTTGCGATATTACTAGAATTCCAACTTCCTCACTGTTTCTTATATAAGAATTTTCTCAACCACATTTTCTGTTTAACATTTCAGATTTCTTGGACATAATTCTCATTCTCTGACCTTACTTTCTTGCTACTGGCAGCTTTACTTCTAATCTCCATTTCAACTTAATTTTTTTTTCCTTCAGACAATTTATATCAACCTCAAACACCTTGAAATAGTTGTTTTCATTAATGTAATAGGGATTTTACAGAAAATAATCTTTAAGAAAAGCTCTGGGTAATTTGACTGTGTGATTTAAGAATGGATGCATGACTTTGGAGAAAAAGTGAAGACTTGGCAGATTGGATGAAATAGAAAGATGTAGTGAGAAACTCATGGCTATAAAGAGAACATTATTGAAATGATTGACCAAAGCAGGAAGAGGTTATGAGATATAAGCTCATTAGAGGTAAGACAGGAAGCAATGATGGAGAACTAGAGGCACAGGAACCTGTGTTAATCTTGGGGAATTCTATCCTGTATTCAAATTTTTTTAAGTCAATAAATGAACGTTTGACTATGGACTACATAAATCAAGGCTGGTTCTTAATCTTCTCTTGGAACTAATGGTCAGATATGAACTGTAACAAAGGATCTTTTGACCTCAAAAGGGTGTTCTTGGCATATTTACTTATAATATCAATACTAAGAAACAATAGAGGTGTGGAAAGATAATAATAAGACATCTGATACTTTATTATTATTTTTTATCTGAAGATAATAGGGAGAATCAGAGAAAGCATGAATCTTACCCTGTTATTTTCACATTAGATTTTTTGCCCTGCTTTTCTTTCTCACTTGGAACAGTTTAATGTACCAGAAATGAAAGAGAGTATACAATTTGATTATATTATGGATTATAATATGAGAAAAAAATGTATATATAATGTATATAAATATTTTTTTCTAAATTTCTAAGTTGTTTTAAATGTTCAAAATTGCTCAGATCAATCATTTATTGAGCTACTCCTCTGTCTCTGGCATTATAGCATTTTGCATATATTTTCTCTTTGAATCCTCAGAAAATCCTATGAGGTAGAAATTATTGCTATTTTACAGGTGAAATTGAGACTCATAGAATATTAGTAACATAACTTTTTGTTTTTGAAGATCTTAAACATTTATTTACTTTCATGTGCATTTTAGCTGTAATCCTCATACTAAACCAGTAAGTTAGGTCATATAGTGTTGCTTACTTTTTATGTACAAGGACAAAGAGGCTCTGGAGTGCAAAGACTTGCCAAAGCAGCCAGTATACTGATACAGATGATGCTCAACCTCAGTGCTTCTAAATCATAATCTGTTAATTTTTCTACAGTGCCATACTTTTTTTTTCAAGAAAATAAAATTAATGTTTTATTATAAGTTTTAGAAATAAAGAGAGGATGGAACTTCCCGATTCATTTTATTAGGTTAGTATAAATTTAAGACAGATTAAGACTAGTGCCACACTTCTTTGAAAGATAAGTGATAATGATGATAACTTTATTGACTGTGCAGAGCTTGGGATTTATTAAATCAATCATAATTATATTTAATTATATACATATAATTATATACATTATATACTTATAATTAAAACAATTATATATAATTATATATATGTAATATATATAATATATTACATATATATATCTTCTACCTGAGGACATGAGAAGAACCCAGGGGGTGGGAACAGCATGTAAAGAGTTCTAGAAAGAATGTAACAAGTAGACTATATAATTCTAAATAGTAATCTGTATCCTAAGAATTTACTTAGCCTTGTCAGCTATACTTTTTTAAAGGTGCTTTTCTTTTTGATGTGCTCCATTGATTACAGGCAGGAAATATTTGTGGCATAAAGCTATAACCCCCAAATAATAATTATTTCTTTCTTTTTGGGTGTTAAAACAATCTAATTTGCAAATTCAGGTGTAATGTTCAAAATAAAAAGGAGTGTGTGAGGTAAACCGTTATGCTAATTGGCTGAAATTCTTTTGGACTTTTTGCATTTTAGGTAAGAAAGTATGGTAGGGAGCCACAGAATAAGAGGAAAAAAACATATCTGTGAGCTATTGATAATTCCAATAATAAAAAACCATATGCAGTGTAATACAACTCTGGAATTGTGTGTGTGTGTGTGTGTGTGTGTGTGTGTGTGTGTACACACACATATAGTAATAAGTTAAAGAATTTAAATAGCTGACCTAGGTCAGGCAACTAGTAAATGGTGAAGCGTGGATTTGTACCCGTCTACTTCACCTTTCTTATACTTTAAATCCCTAAACATTCCCAACAGGAGATAGGAGTTTCCACAATTCAGGGTTTTGTAAAACAGCCAATTGTGTGTCTTGGGATCATTCTAAAACTGCAAGTTTTTAGATTCACTTAAATGGTTTTTCGCCATATAACCCTTGGGCCACAGATAGAGGAGATTAGTCAGGAAATAATTATAGGAGTCAAAATTTAAATAAAATTAAATCCAGATTAATTCTAGCTCACAGATTTCACTCTTTTATATTTCTGGGGTTTTTTTTTTTTGGTACATGAACAAAAATTTAATATTTTTTAACTTACATCTGACAAAACACATTTTGTAATGCTAAATTTTATATCATTGTGTTTATAGTATTTTGTCAAATTAAGGATTTTTTTTGTTTGAATTTACCAAGTAAAACACTTAAATAAAGGTTCAAAAGCTTATCTGTTTTATGTTCTAGAACTTTGGACAATGACTAGCACACAGTAGTTCCTCAATAAATATTTATTGAGTGAATGTGTGGGATTAATATGCATTTTTATTAATATCAATTTGCCCGTCAAATGGTTCTTTAACTACCAGACCAAAGCTTTTAATTGAGAATTATTTTCTTTCTGAAGAAATGCTCAAATTCTGATACATCTTTCTCCTTAATAGAGTATCTTTCTAAAACCTCTGATTGTTTAAGGATGTTATTGAATATATGTCTATAATGGTTAGTGGAAAATCTATTAAATCTTAAGACAGTGATATATACCATCCTATACAATGTGTTTTTCCCAACTGATTAGATTAAAAAATAACTCAGAGATGAAAAATTGTACTGTCTCCTAAACCTAGCAACTACAACTGACCTCCTCTCTAGAAGTCAACTACTTGTTGACTGATTTAGGAGAGCCTCAGATGAGATAACTGGGGTGTGGAGACTAGAATCTAGCTCTTTGAGACTTTCATCCTCCAGAGGCTAGTTCAGGCATGTTCTCATGTCAATGGCAGTAGAACAACAAAAGAGAAAGAAATGTGTAAGTATTGATTTAGCCCCTGTTTTATGACTTCTAGCATCCCATTGGCCAAAGCAAGTCAAATTCAGAGAGGGGATTACACATCAAAGGGTATGGATACGGGCAGAACTGAAGAACTGGGACCATTTAAAACTAACCTACCATACGAGCTTAACTAATTATTTGATTCTATTCTCATAAAGTATATCTGACATTTCCACTATAATATTCTGATTTCCTACTTAGAACTAAATCCTAAAACACAGATTATCTTACACACGCACACGCACACGCACATGCACACTCACACACACATTTTGATTATTTTCTGTTTATTTTGTACTTTTTGCCAATATGTTATTAACTAAAATATTTTTGTTGAGACTGAACAAAGGAATAGTAGGCTTTTAAATAGGACTATCACATGGTATTGACTTTGAATTCAGTATATAAGACAAATATATATGTGACATTTATCAAATAAAATTTGTGTGCATGGAGATTTTATAAGCATATGTTGCAACGAAAGCACATAATTTAAAAATAAAAATGAACTGATCATTTTACAAACATTCTAGTTGCCTATTATAATGAAATTGTGTGTTAAGTGTTACTCTTAAAGCAATGGAAATTGCATTTGCATATCAATTTAATTGTTTTGGATTAAACATTGAAAGATGAGAGCCAAGAGAGCTTATTAAGCTGAAATGAGGGCAAGTGATAAAAAAGTGATATTATGTCAACACTACATCTGGAGGTCTGTTGCTATTTTCATTTTAAATCCTAAATTGCAGTGTTTCTTAAAATTATCATTGAATGCCATAGCCTTGAAATATACAAAATAAAAAGGTTAAGGCATGAATTGTGCTGGATAAATATAATTTGATTTGAAAGTCAAGCTAGAGTTTTCTCTACTTTGTTAATATTTATTTGTTCTTAATGTACTAGACTGTAAGCTTTTAAAAATATTATGTCTCATTTACTGCTTTGTCTTTAGGGCTTTGATATATTCTGTCCTGTAATAGGTGCTCGATAAATATTTGTGAATGAATGAATGAATGCAAGGTATGGTATTCCCTTTTTAGTTGCTGTTAAACATTTTAGGTGAATGGTTGAGGACTGATGGTTTTGACTGGTGCCTGCAACTGTATCCACAGGCTCTCTTCAACCCTGAAACACTGTGCTGGCTCATTGGTCTTTTTCCTCTGCCAGGGAGAATCATCGTGTCATTAAATACATAAACTCCAACAGCCACCTACACTGAAGTGAGCTATGTGGAGTGAGTCATGTGAGGCAATTTAATTTGCAATTCAAGGGGTGTCATGTTGGGATGTTGGGGATGGGGTTTATATTAGAAAGTACCATTTGTTTGCTGTGTCCAAAACCTCAGAAAACCAATGCCTCATCATTAAAAATAAAATCATTGCTAATGCATTGCATTGGAGAATTACCACCACTTCCAGGTGGTCCCTGTTGCTCACCAGAGTGATATTATGTTTGCAGATCTAGTGTTAGATTATCTAAAACATATGCTTTAAATTCGGTGAGAATAGCCCCTCTGTTTCAGTTATTCTGGAGAATTTATTTTATGTAATGTTTAAACAGCTTACAAATATTATCTTCTTTAATCCTTGTAACAACTATGTGAAAAGTCTTATTAAATATATCCATTCTGCAGATGAAAACATTGAGACACAGAGAAGTTAAGTGACTTACTCATAGTCCCACTACTAGTAAGTGGCAGAGCCAGGTTTGGAAATTAGAGTCTGGCTTCAGAGGGTTGGGCTCCGAATCGCTGTGCAATGAGCACATAAGTGGCTAAGGTTCCCCTAAGGCCCCCTGAAAATGAAGTGTTTTATACGCCACATCTGTTTTATTGTTGTTGCTTTAATTTTTTAGCTGTGGCAAAAAAAAAAAAAAACACTAACATAAAATTTTTACCACCTTATTTTTAACTGTATAGTTCAGTAACGTTAGGTATGTTAACATCATTGTGTAACAAATCACTAGAATTTTTTCATCTTGATAATTGAAACTCTGCTCATAGAATAACTCACCATTTCCCCACCACAAGTTTTTAAGTCTTGTCATCCCAAACATAGCACCCCAATCTAATAAGACCCTATCAAGCTATTATCACATGATGCAATAACAGGCAAACAGAGATAGGAGAACATAGTTTTATTTGCACGAATTAAGTATATGCCAAGAATTCAAAACTTTTAAGAAACATAAATGTACTAGAAATTGAGTAACTCGAAATAAAAAAGAGTATCCTGTTCTTCAGTTTCACCTTGGAATTTCACGGGAGAATACTTTTCTGTTAACAGCTCGTCAGGATGACCTATACCTGCATCATAACTTCAGGAATATTTTCTTGGTCCAAAGCCAAGACGACAAAAAAGCTGCATTTAAATTTCTTGTTTCTTAAATACAAGTATTATTTTAATTATTATTTATTTAAACTAGAATAACTTAAAATAAAATAATTTGTTTCTCTGCCTAAAAGGAAATTATATTCAAATACTGATAAAAGTACAATTATTTTATATATCCTATTTTTACAATAATAATTCTCATTAATGCTCTTTTGATGTTTTTAAAAGACAATTGTGATATTCAACACAAAAACTCAGAGAACACAAAATCTACATTACATGTATTTATAATTTATATATGTAAATATAATTACATGTATAAAATAAAATTTTAATCATTCCAATAAAAGTACTAATATCCTATAAATGCATGCAATGTTATAGTCTATGTTTGAAAAAATAAACAAAAACTGAAAAATGTACTTATACTGATGTACATTTTCAACTGTTGTTTTTCTTTATATTTGCTATCATATTTGATCTGCAAATAACCCTGTGAAATAGTTTGAAATGTATTGTAATAGAGGATAATATGGAAAGAGACTCAAACTCCAGAGGGATGGGGCTTAGGCTGAGTAATAACTGATGAGCAGAGAATAGAAAGGAGTTCCTGGTTGAGGGTCTCCACCAACACTTGGAAGTGAGGAAGAACATGGCACACAAGAGGCATCAATAGTTAAGTACTGACAGAGCCTAGATGTGAATGGGGAAGTGCTAGGAGATGGGAAGGAGTGACAGGCCAAATCCAGGTGAAAAAAGGTCTTCTTGCCAAACTAAATAGTTTTAACTTAATTCCACAGAGTATGCAGATGCAGGGGAGGATATAAGACAAAGTAGTGTGACATGGTTAGAAATGTCACAGATGGGAATACTGTATCATAAACCCATTTGCTAGAGTCAGGACTCATCCTACCTCCAACTTTTGTATACTATTACCTTAAATTGGATGGTGGTCCTACTGTTACAAAAACAAACGAACGAATAAAACAGAAGCAGACTCATACAGAGAACAAATGGATGGCTGCCACAGGGGAGAGGGGCGCGGGAAAATAGGTGAAAAGGGTTAAAGGGAATAAGAGGCACAAACTTCCAGGTATAAAAAAAATGTCACAGGGATGTGATGTACAGCATAGGGAAAAGAGTCAATATTATCAGTAACTTTGTATGGTGACAGATGGTTACTGGACTTCTTGTGGTGATCACATTATAAGGGATATAAATGTTGAATCACTATGCTGTACACCCGAAACTAACAGAATATTGTATTATCTTTTAACTATACATTAATAAAAAAGAATGAAGAGATGCTTATAAAATAGGGAAAAACTGAAACTTTAAAATGAGTGATTGGCATGCCTTTGTATTATTTCAGCCTGTTTTGTGTGCTCAATAGGAATACTGAAGGAATTATGAGTACTGTAGGTATGGGGGAAGTAGTACTGTGGAATTTGAATTTTTGATACAAGATAATTCACCAAGGTAGAATTTTATTTCACTTTGCTTTCTGACTCTAAATGGGAATGGGACAGGCAATTAAGAATAAAATATCTAATCAGTCAAAGAAAGGAATTCTGATAATTTCTCTGAGAACTCCTCGAAGTCCACAAGTGGAAGTAGAAGTAGTTAGGGATGATAAGGGTGTACAGAGATTTTCTGTTTTTTAAATTATTTTAAATTACTTGGTAATTAATCCAATTACTTTGTGAATTATTCTAATACCAAACACTATAGGTTCTGATAGCCTTGGGAAAACAATGAATGTCATGCTATTTTAGACATATTAAGTGAAAGGTGTTTACTAGTCATTCCAGAGGATGTCTCAAATAGCAAATATCATTACAATGAAATAAAGTCAACAAAAATAAATATTTAACAAAACTATTTTTCAGATATTTTCAATAGCTCATTCTTTTCAAGCAATATTCAATTCTAGAAAATCAGGAAGTTGACATTTTTGAGTGATATAAATCTTTACATATAAAATATTTTAAAAGTATTAACCACATGTTTGAATTTACTCAAGTTTTTTGGGGCAGAAGGTTTGATCTAGTCAATATAGTCCTAAGCTATATTGTTTAGAAGCTGCAGAAATCATTTTTAATTAGCAGCTATATTTAAAGATATTTCCATATATCATTTATTCTTTTTCCTGTAATTCCTTGTTGTAATTTGTTTCATCAACTCATCTAAACTTATCATTTTTCATGCACTTGTCCATTATAAGTCAAGAGACTTGTCCCTTTTCTCTCTTGTGATTATTATCCTGTCTGATGGAGACAAAATAATTGAGACAGAATAGAAGGGCAAGATGAACGGCAGACAGCAGGTGCATTTGTATATTATGAAGTGTTTGCAAAATAATAAGCACCACATGAATAATGTATTTGAAGAATATTGTCTGGCAAATGATATTGAGTCATATATCCAAATCATCTCTCAATTACTGAAGAATGAATTACCAGTGCCTAATGCATCCAGTTTTATCAGACAGAATTCACCATGCAGAGCATCTAGATAGAGTAAAAGGGCTACTGTTTATTAATAGAGGATTAAAATCTATATATCTTTATCTATCTAAATCTAAATCTAAATGTGTATTTATATCTATATCTATATCATCTATATCTATATCTATCTGTATCTATGTATCTATCTATCTATATCATCTATATCTATCTGTATATCTATACCTAAATAATCTCCTTACTTATTTTAAAAGACTAGTGTATTTTTTAAAGAATTAAATTTCCTTGTTCAAATAAATAAATAACAGTATATTACTACAAAAAAATAAATTTCCATGGCATATTTGCCTTTGATTCTAAAGTTGACTTTTATGTAATGTAACTATTATTTGTACTAAGATTATTACTATAGCTTATTTTCAGCTTAAATATATTTATTTTTCAAATATTTAATATTTTAGTAATTAAAAATTAATTTAAATGTATTTTAAATTCTAGTATTTAATATATCTTATTTACATTAACCTTGATAATAAACTTAATAAATACATATTACTATTTTGCAGACAAGGAAATCTAGATTCACTGAAGTTAGGAAATAAGCTTACGTTTAGTAAATTGCAAAGCTGGGATTTTGACCTCATAGTGGCTATAATCATAGTCCATTCACTTTTTCCCATTAAATTATTTCCTTGTTTTTATTTAACAAGCATAGGGCTGTGCTTCTGTATAGTTTGTATACCTAGCAATATAAAATACTGACACATTAAAGACAAAAATGAAGTGAAAACTAAGAAACCCTTTGACTCAATGCTCTTTTTTTGCTTTTTAAGGAGAAAAAAGTAATGCAAGACTCAAGATTTGGGAATGGTGGGTGGGCCTCTATTTATTTTACCCTTTGGTTTGCTTGCTGTCTGCTGGCCTCTCTGCTGCTGCTGCTGCTGCTGCTGCTGTAGCTGAGTTGTTTGGGCTGCTACTGTTGCCACAGCCATTGGTTGCTGCAAGATTCTCCACTGTATCTGCTGGGGCTGAGGCTGGGGCTGCTGCTGCTGCTGGAAGACAGGAGAAAGCAGGATGCCCTGCTGGGGAAGGCTTTGCACAGGTCTTATCTGGGCAGAGCCCAGCTGAGACAACACAGTTGCCTGGGGCTGCAGAAAATTTCCTACTCCATTGACATTAATTAAAACAGGTTGCTGAGCAGGTAAGACCATTGTTTGACTGGTCATAACTTGTGCATTTAAAACCTGTGACACTGGCTGTTGAAGGTGAAAAGTTGTAGGTTGTTGAAATTGTTGTTGTGGGATTAGCTGATAGAGCCATTGCTGCTGCTGTGGCTGAGGCTGTGGCTGTGGCTGAGGCTGTGGCTGAGGCTGAGGCTGTGGCTGAGGCTGAGCCTGTGGCTGAGGCTGAGGCTGAGGCTGAGGCTGTGGCTGAGGCTGAGCCTGTGGCTGAGGCTGTGGCTGAGGCTGAGGCTGAGCCTGTGGCTGAGGTTGAGGCTGAGGCTGAGGCTGAGGCTGAGGCTGAGGCTGAGGCTGAGGCTGTGACTGAGGCAGTGGCTGCGGTTGAGGCAGCAGCTGCGGTTGAGGCAGCAACTGCGGCTTAGACAATGGCTGCAATTGAGGCAGTGGCTGCTGCTGGGTGTTCAAAATGAGCGAACCTGGTGGAAGCTGGACTAGAGTTAAAGGCATGAGATTTGCAGCAGGTTTTAAAACCAACTGAACACCCGCTTGAGAAGAAGCCTGCGGCGCAACAGGCTGTGCATTTGGTGGCTGGCCTCTTGAGGGCAAGCTGCTGTGCGTGACTCCCACAGGAGCCGAGGCCCTAGCTATACTGGGGTTGGAACCTCTCGCCACAGTCTTGGCTACACCAACAGGGCCCACCACTTTGATGACACTAAGGCCAGTAGGGCTGGACCTGACCGGGGTGGCCGGGGTTCTCAGCGATGAGCTGGCAGAGGACGGGGTGGCTGCACGAAGTGTGCTAACTTGGTTCACTTCCATGGAGGATTTCTGGGAGAGACTTGGTGGCTTAGAAGCAAGAGCAGGAAATGGAGATCGACGAAAGCTGCTTGCCTGCTGTGGTGGGAGACTGTTGCCCAAGCGACTCTTTCTTAAGATTAAGGGCAGTTTGATGGCTGCAGGTGTGTGCTGGACTCCCTGCCCCAGTGCTGAGGGCTGGCCTGACACGGCCTGAGGCTGTTCCGTGTCCTCCCCTGGAGGTCGGCTCAGACTGGCTGAGGCGCTGGGCCTGGGGCTTGTCTTGACCGGACATTTGGTGGTGTTCTTCTGGGCCACATCCTCGGACCAACTGACAACCCTCCCAGTATCAGTCTTTAACCAAGGCAGGAAACTCCTCAAATGGTCATCTGTGGAGGAGTGGTGGGGAGTCATATGTCTCAGGCATCTGGATGTTTTACATGACTTTTTCCCAGAGATAAATGGATCATTAAGTGACTGCAGGAAGATCTGCTTTGTTACCTTGGACTGACTGCCAGCTTCATATCCATACACAGAATCATCTCTTAGCTCGAGGTCTGGCCACACTGTTGGTTGTGAGTCATCACATTTGACAGACCTCTTCCCTTTAGCGTATTTCTCCACATCCACTTCAGAAGGGACCGCCAAGTCACAAGGTCGCTGTTTCCACATATCTACACAACTTGCTTTGGTAATTTTGAGGTCATACTGCTGACTTGCTTGACTTTCTCTGATTCTTTTGCAAGAAGACCATACTCTTAGCTCAGGAGAGAGTGAACGATGATGAGGCAGCTCCTGCTCCTGATTCAGGGAGGCTGTAGAATACCGCTTGAAGTTCCTTCTCATCGGGTGAGTGTTCATCTTTTGCCTGTTAAAGAGCAGCCTGTTTTCAGTGCAAGCTACTGATACAGAGGGGTCAAGACACAGTGGTTCAGCTGTAGCCAAGATCAGTTGGCTCTCGAGCAAAAGTTTGTCATCCTGAGTCCATGTCTGGTTATCGCTGGTTATGGACTGTACATCATAGGCTAACGTCTGCATCGTCGGACGTAAGAGAATATGCCTGCTCTGGTAACGGGGGCCTTCCGTGTTACTGCACTGCCTATAGTCCCGTATTTCTGCTATGACACACCCACAGTGAAAAAGGTTAACTGGAGCGCTTTCCAGGATATCCACCAAAATAGGAGGTAATTCTTCTGCGTCCAAGTATTCAAGTAATTCTCCTTCTTCATAAGACAACTGAATGGTCTCCAAATAACCATTTTTTCCCTTGAGCATCAGCGAATAGCCCTCCCTTCCTGGGTACAGGTTGACCACTAAACACGGCAACGACTCTCTCTTAACGAGCTTCTCTAACAAGTTCACATTGCTCGTTAGTGCCTCCGTAACCTCGGGCTCTTTCCCACATTCTTCAACATATATGTCGTACAGTTTTTCATAGAGAGTTTTTCTCCCACTAGATGAGTATTTCCTTTTCGGGGGTCTCTGTAGGGCGCTTTCAATGACATAGTCCGCACGATCCAAAGCTTGCTCTAAAGCTCGCTGCATCGTGGGAGAAAACAGGGGCCCTGAAAGAAGAGAAAATGGAAGCGCGTTGATGCACGGGGTGGCCACCCTGTCTCTGACAGCGAGGCGCAGTGACGTACAACGTCCCGAGTCCACACTGGGGGGGCCAGCCCTACTTCGAAATGGACACGACGCCAGGAAACCCACCCCCAAGGAAGTACTACACAAAATTATTGTGACTTTCAGAAAATACCTGTATCTATACAACGGTCTCTGGTCTCTGGTCTCTGGTCTCTGTGCTGGGCCTCGCCTTGCGTCGTTGCCCGTAGCTAGGCCGGAAGTCGACGTAGAGGGCTAAGGTCACGCAGCGTTCTCTGCGCCTGCGTGGTGCTTTCGGGCTGTACCGTCCATTCTCTCTGCGATGTCCAGTGGTCGGCACTTCTGTTCTGGGCCTGCTTTTCAAACTGGCGGTTTGGGCCCAGCGTCCATGTACGATCCATACGGTTTTACAAGATAACGCCAAAAACTGTTTCAACGAACTGATGCAGTATCATCCCCCCTCCCACACTTTTGTAAAACAAAGAACAAAGAATAGAAAAGTACAAATATAAATGTCCGACGTGCTCTTCTTCATATAAAAATGTATGCATGTTCAACAAACAGCTACTTTTGAGAACGAATTATGATGGAGATAATATGATAAGATTGAGACAGTAAGACCAGTGACAAGTGACTTGCCATGGAGGAGTTTACAGTTTCCCTGGAGAGGCAAATAAGTAATCAGAGAATCAAATCTATAGATTTTTGGACAAAGTGATAAAAGAGAGGAAGTGCTAAACAAGGGAAAGTGAGAAAAACTATTCCCAAAGGAGGTGATAGTTGAGTTTCCTTAAAAGATGACTAGAAATGGAGATTATTGATAACCTTAGTAACATTTTCTGAGAAATATTGGTGAGGAAACTTAGACCATATTTGAGAAAGGGATGAGCCTGTGTTGAGAAGGTGAGAACAGTAATTTACACTATCACTTGAAAGATTTTTATTAGTGAAGGTAAGTTACAGATAGACATACAGGACATGCATATGCACACAAAAACTACTTCTGTTTAAACTCTCAATAATTCACTAACACCTGCTAAATATAATGTGTAATGATATCAATAATGTTATTTTGGAATTTTAGGATGAAAGCTTTCATATCATGTAGACTTTTATTTGACAAATGAGAAACTAACATACTCAAAGCCACAGTTCAAACTGTTATGTGCTTTATGCATTATAGACATAATAAATGGTAAATGATGACATCAGTAACTACAAAGTCAAATTATGCATCAAGACTTTGTATAATTTGGATTCCAAGTAAATCCATATTAGTAAAAGAAAACCAGAAGCCAGAAGCAATGTAATAGGCTTTTGCAAGTTAGCCACCAAGGTAGTCAATTAGAATTGTATTTTCTAAACTAGTGAACAGAAGAATTTTGAGGGTGGGAATGATTATAATGCCGCTGCATAAATTATAACTTTAAGAAAGCAGTCAATGAAAAGATGTCCAGTTAATCTTTATGATATTCTTTATGTGTATGAATTCAGGAAAATCCTGCATGCTAAGACTGAATATAATGGAGTTAAACTCCTCCATTCCATAAGAGTTCTCTCCTTTTTTTCATGCTATTATCATAATGGACTCTTAAGGAAAAAGCAGATCGTGTAACTGGGAATCGTGTATACAATAAAGTTATTTTCAATTCTTTGTAACAGTTGTTTCACATGAGAACATGAGAAATAATCTTATAGTACTGACAGGAAAGTAACTTTGACATCTGACTGTTACAATGTCTCCTCTGTGATTATTCCACCTCCCCTCTGCCTAGGGGTAAGTGTTGTTCATATAGCCTGCACTTCTGAAACTACTGAATTTCAAAATATCTGTTCTATGTACATACCTGTGGACATCCTCAAACACATAACTATCCAGTTCTAGAATCCCCTTGGTGATTCACCCATCCAAAACTAAGAAAAGAGAGCATAGTTAATAAAAGACAAGCCCTCATTCATGGTGTTTTTTTTTCTCCCCACTGTTACAGCTAGGGATGCCTTCCACTTTATGCCTCACAGCAACTGCAGCTCTTTCTGGCAATAATATAAGACAAGTTTAACTGAATTACACATATGTGGGACTTTGCTTCCAGAAAGGGTGTTCTATTCATATTAAACCTTTCTATAAAAATGAAAAGTTGGATCTGCAGAACAGAAATGGAAGAGGGCTGTATTCACAGGATAAGGAGATTAAATATAAAGAGCTGTGTGATTTATCTCTTTTATGAGGTGCTGCTGGAAAAGAGATTAAGCTTTTAAAAAGTGGTGACCTTGATATAAATTCCATATTTAGCCAGTGGTGAAATATTATGAATAACGAAGAGTATATAAAACAGGCATAAGTGAGAAGATTCAAGAGATGTAGTTAGTACGTTTGACAATCTAAGGGGTTAAACCATTACCATAGTAACAGCAATAAAACATTATGTAACAGATTGTCCATTACAAAATATGTTTCCATCAGGATGTGGCTTGCTTCTCACAACTCTACGAGGTTAAATATCTTTATAATTTTGTAATCAGATAACTGAAGTTCAGGGAAGAGGAGTTACTTGTCTATGATTACACAGTTTACTAGTAGATTCCGCTGCCCATAAAAACCTCCTCTTGTATTCTTTATCAAATTTGGTTAAAAATTAAACCCACTTGGGTTTTGTTTTTAACACTTTTAATCATATCTCTAATATTATTCTATGGTGTTATATTCTGCTAATCTAAGTATAAAGTGTTTTACTCCTAAATTTTGTGGTTGACAAGAATTCTTAATACAATTGTCACATTCTAAGCATGTTTATATTTATATAAAAACAAATCATTAGACCATTTTCAGAATGGCCTATTTTACTAAGTAAAGTTATTAGATTGTTGTTATTTAAAGCATATGTTCCTTTAGTGAATTGTAGGTTATTCAGATAAATGGTTCTTCTTTCTAGTTTGAAAAATCTATAAAAATTACTATTGGCTGGAATTGATAATAAAATTGCATAAAAAGTGTTGAAAAGAAACCAACTGTGAAATATGCATAAATCATGTACAATAGAAAAGTCACTTCTCTAAAATGTCTAATTCTGCCATTAAATCAAATCAACTCACAGTTTAATTCTGCTCTTTTATTCTTTTCCTTTTCTCTATGATATGTAAATGAAAGGCTTTTATCATAGATAGGAAAATGCAAAAGTATCAATTTATTAAATGTGGCATTTTAAAACAGTTATTTGTAATATTTGCAAATATATAACTATATTACTTGTTTATCACTTTTTTTTACCTCATAGAAGACTTTTAAGAATTTATGTATAACATAGATTAAATGCTTAGATATTTATTTCCTAAACTATTTTTTAAACATCTTTTTATCTGGCTTTATTAAAATATAATACACAATTAATCACTCATATTTACATTATATAATTCAATGAGTTCTTTTTTGAAAAATTATAGTTGACATGCAATATCAATTTCAGTTGTACAACATAGTGATCAGAGATCCACATTACTCACAAAATGATCACCTCATTAACTCTAGTACTCCCTTATCCCTTACATATTTATTTCATTAGTATCCATCTTTCTCATGCTACACTATTCTGCAACTCTCCATTTGTACCTCTTAATCCCTTTGTCTTTTTTTGCTATCCCTTCCAACCCCCTCTCATCTAGTACCCCTCAAAATATTCTCTGTATCTATAAGTTTATTTCCACTTTTGTTGTTGTTGTTGATTTGTTCTCTAGACTCCACATGTATGTGAAATCATGCGATATTTGTCTTTCTCTATTCTATCAATTTCATTCAGTGCAATACCCTCTAAATTCATCAAGGCAATATCTTTTTCCATCCCCTTCCTTTTAGTCTGTGTGTGTCTTTTAATCAGAACTGAGTCTTTTATAGGTAACATATGTAGGGGGTTTGCTTTTTACCCGTTCAGCTACTCTGTCTTTGGTTGGAGCACTTAATTCTTTTCCATTTGAGGTACTTGGTGACAGGAATGTAGTTATTACGATTCTTTATTCCTGTTTTTGATCTATGTTTTTTTTTTCTTCTTAAGGAAGTCCCTCCAACATTTCCTGTAATACTGGCTTCGTGTTGATAAATCCCTTTAGTTTATCCTTGTCTAGGAAGCTCTTTATCTCTCCTTCAATTCTAAATGATAGCTTTTCTTGATAAAGTATTCTTGGTTGTAGCTCCTAGGTTTTAATCATGTCAAGTATTTTGTGCTAAGCCCTTCTGCCCTACATGGTTTCTTTTCAGAAATCAGCTGTCAGTCTTATGGGTGCTCCGTTGTAGGTAACTAACTGCTTTTCTCTTGCTGCTTTTAAGATTCTTTCTTTGTATTTAACCTTTGGCATTTTAAATATGATGAGTTTTGATGTGAGTCTCTTTGGCTTTATCTTTTTTGGGACTTTCTGAGCTTCCTGGGATTGTATGTCTATTTTCTTCAGCAGGTGAAGGAAGTTTTCTGTCATTATTTCTTCAAATATCTCATCAACTTCTTGTTTTCCTTTAGGTACCCCTATGACATGAATATTTTTACATTTAATAGTACCCCATAGGGTCCTTAAATTATTATTGTAGCTGGCTTCTTTTTTCTTTCCATTCTGATTGGGTGTCCTTGGCTTCTCCATCCTCAATATCAGTGGTTTGATCCTCTTTATTCACTCTGTTGATTCCCTCTAATATTCTCTTCATCTCAGATAATGTGTTCTTAATTTCTGACTAGTTCCCTTTTATAATTTCCATTTCCATTTTTATGTTTTCTATCTTTTTGTTAAAGTTCTCACTGAATTAATCTATACTTCCCCTAAGTTCATTGAGCATCTTTATAACCAGTGTTTTGAAGTCTGTATCTATTACATTGCTTGACTCTATTATTCCTGAATCTCTGTTCTGTTCTCTCATATGGTTTCTGCTTTGTCTTCCCATTTTGGCTGCCTTCCTGTGTTTGTGTCTATGTACTAAGCAAAGTTCTTAAGTCTCCTGGTCTTATTAGTGTGGCTTTGTGTGGTAGGTGTTCAGTGACACAGTCCTGAGAGGGGTTCAGCTGCAGGCCAAGTTTATCCACAGCCTGTGCTCTTCCAGGGTCACTTGTTAAGATTCAGTCAGCAATCCAGAGATGCTATGCTTATAGTTGCCTCAAGAAACCACACCAGAAACTGAGGCTAGCTGCCACCAACTGTGAGTCTTGGCGCTGCTCAGCAAGGATCACCTGTTCCATTGAGGACACACCTGGATGTGGCTTGGGTGGGTCCACAAGTTGTGGGAGGTGGAGTTTTCGGGAATCCTCTGGGTAGAGCGACCTCTGTTACCCAGTTTGATGACGTCTCAATTATGGTGGCGCTGTGTCCACACAGTGGTAGGAGGAAAATACTCACCAGGGGAACAATAGATGCCGCTTATACTTCTGCCCAAGAGAGAGCCTCGCTTCTGGCCCTCAGTACAACAACTCAGTGTCCCCCTGTAAGTCTCTGGTTCCCCCTGTGAAGCTGACCTGATGCTAATGCCTAGAGCAAGCAGGTTTGCCACTGCCAAAGTCTGCTCATGAATGCGGCCTTTTTAAGAGGCATCTGTAGCTGCCCGCCACCCTACCACTGCCACAGCCTCTGTCCCACTCAGCAGCTGGAGACAGGACTGCCTTGTGTCTTTGTCCCCTCCTACCTTCTACCATTGTGGGGTGATTTCTTATTTCTCTCCCTAGTTGTAGGATTTCTGTTCATCTAGATCCCAGGCAACTTTTCTTGCTATTTGCTCCATGTTTCTGTCACAACTTTGATAAGAAGAGAGATGAACAAAGCCTCTGTCATCTACACCATTTTTTTCCTCCCTGTTTCCTAGACTATTGTATTGGCCAGGATCTAGTCAGTTAAAGCAAGTTCATTCTAAGAGTTTAATATGGGAGATGGGTTATAAATATTTTTTAAGAGCTTAAATGGCAGCATATGAGTCGATCTAGGATTAGTAGAAGCAAGCCACTACCTCCTAATGTCTAGAGGGAAAAAGAGAGGAAGGAAGTAGTGTTAGACCCAGGAGCTGAAATGATAGGTCTTCTCTTGGAAAAATCCAACTTCATAGTCAATTGGCAGGAAAACCCAGGAAGTGGAAGGCATCTTCATAGGATAAAGTGGTGAACAAGGTAGGTAAGACTCCCTCTCTCCTGGTACTTACACTTTATGCAAGAGAAAAGATACACCAATATAAAGAAATAAAATCAAGAAAATATCAAGCAGTGATAATGATAGGATAAATACAGAACAGAGTGGTATGCTAAAAAACTTTTATAAGCCTTTGTTGTTCTCATCTATCTTTCATATTAATTCGATTTTAAAATATTGCATTGAAATATTATTTAACTTAATTATTGAGTTTTAGTACCCCCTCACTCACCTCATGCCTATTCCATTGGAGTAAGACTATAATATCTCAAAGAACCCTAGCCAGTTTGCTTGAGCAACAAAGTGAAGTGTGTGGCTATCAGTGAGATAGGGGAGACTAGGGTAAGAGTAGATTTGATGGTAAAACTAAAGGTTTATTTCTGGAGCATGTTAGGTCTGAAGTATTTTTTTAGATTTTATATGAGTTTGACAAATAGGTAACAGGATACATAAATTTGGAGTTCAGAGAGTTTTTTTAGAGCTGGAGATAAAAATACAGGAAATAAAACATAGAGATGGTATTTAAAGTAGGGAAAGGGTTAAATGAGATTACATAGAGGGAGATTAAATGAAATAATGCATATAATCTCTTTTAAAATAACTTTCTTGAGGTATAATTCACATGCCATAAATTCACTCATATGAAGTTTACAATTTAATGTTTTTTAATCATGGTAAAATTTACGTAACATAAAATTTACTATTTTAAGCATTTTTAATTGTACAATATAGTGGCATTAAGTACATTCACAGTGTTGTGCTACCAATTACCACTAATTGTTTCCAGAAATTTGTTGTCATAGCAAACAGAAACCCTGTGCCCATTAAACAATAGTCCTTCCCCTTTCCCAGCTTTGGGTAACTTCTGTTCTACTTTCATTTATATGAATTTGCCTGTTGGAGGTATATTATATAAGTGGAATCATGCAATATTTGGCCTTTTAGTTCTGACATATTTCACTTAATGCATTGTTTTGAAGCTTCGTCAGTTTTATAGCATGTAGAATAATGTAGCATCGGAATTTAATTTTTTAAAGATCAAATAATATTATATACACATACTACATTTTGCTTCTCCATTCATCTCTTGATGGACATTTGAGTAATGTTTGTACCTTTTGGCTGTTGTGAGTAATGCTGCTATGAACATTGGTGACAGTATCTGTTTAAGATCTGCTTTCTATTCTTTTAGGTATAGAATTACTGAATTATATGGTAATTCTCTGTTTAACTTTTTGAGAGACTGTCAAACTGGTTTTCCACAGCAGCTGGCTGTAGCATCTTACACGCCCACCAGCAATGTACAAGGTTTCCATTTTCTGCAAGTCCTCACCAAAACTTGTTGTTTTCCATTTTTTTTTTATTTTTAGTGATCCAAAGGGGTGTGAAGTGCTATTGTATAAAACTTCATGCACAATGTTCTTCCCTCCACCATTTCGTCATACTAGAATATAATCTCTATAAAAGTAAATACTTTGCCCATTCACTACCTTATCCCCAACTGGACCAGGCACATAGTCTTTGCTCAATAAATATGTATTGACTGAATGAATGAATTTCAAATGCTCAATAAGTGATAGTTAACTCACTCCATTAATAAATAATAGTTATATATTCATTCCTATATTATTTCGAGTGTCCCTTGCTGGGCTTAATGTTTTTGTTTTGTTTTTATGAAATGGTATGCCTTTACCCAGAGAAATTTAAGAAGCAATATGCTGAATTTACATAGAATGAAACTATCTCATACCATAGTAGGAGAAAAGGAGGTGAAAGAGTTAAAATATGAAATTAGAAAGTGGTGGCAAAAGCAAGCAAGGTCTCAGATGTTACCTTCAAATTAAAACACCAAGCTGTTGCTATGAAGATGTAAGTTGAGGGAGGTGACTGTAATCTCTTCATAAAGTATTTCTGGCTTCCTTTTTCATTTTCCCCAAACCTTTGTTAGGTGAGGAATAGCTTTCCTGGAAACAGACACACTGTTCTATTTTCTTTATGTTTGCAGAGTTTGGGCCACTTTCTAACAACGCTGTGTTCAAAGATGTCACTCTTTATATGTAACTCTGATAGTGAATTTTGGTTAACGTTGTGTATTATAACTACATCAGTTTCCAGAGTCTGACAATATGCACCTCTTTCAATTTTATGCAATAGGTTCAGTTTTTATCTTATACATGTAATTAAGAATATGGTATAAATGCCCTTTTTTAAATAAATGCTCTTTATAATTAAGATTACTTACCATCTTCACAGTTATTTTTATTATATTTTTTTCTTTCAAAATTGAGTAAAACAAAGCTTTTATCAGGAAATACTGACCTGCAAAATAAAACTGAATAAAGCATATGTTATTATGACATTTAAAAAATATTTAGAAAACTATTAATAGGAAAAAAATCACTGATTATGTGGGTTGTTTCCTGACATTGTCCAGATTTGGTTTGCTTGCAGTACAGAACAAAGCATTTTTTTTAATTTCAGAAAATTACTCTGACTCTAAAAAATTGAGTAAAACTTCAATAAACTCTGGTACATCTCTGTCTTTTTTAAAGATCAATATACTTTTTGTTTTACTCCGTAGGAAGTTTCCCTGGAATTTTCATTGTAAAATTAGAGGGTAGGGTGTAGAATTAGTTGAGCATCTGGATCCTAGATCACTTCTCTACATCAGTCCAAGCAAGATTTAACAGTACCAGCACTATGATGATCACTTTAGAAAAAGCTGCAATGCTTGGGGAGAAAAAAGTGGTTTGTAACTGACCTAGATGTGGCTCTCTCATTTATCCTTCTTTCCTTTATCTTTCAAATCAAGGTCAGCTACCATTAGAATAAGGTCTGTTGTAAGCTGAGTGAGAGGAGATAATCAGATGATTGCAGGTAGCTGTTCTGGGCCAGGAAATCTTTATAGCTGTGTTAAATTTTTTTTGACTGGCCTAGAAGATACATTCGCTGGCAGGAACTGTGTGTTGTGTCAAAGAAGCGTACAATGGCAGGGTAAAAAAAAAGTATGGTGAGTGTAGGGGAGAGTTTTTTAAGGGATTAGCAAAAGAGAAATGTAATCAGAACTATGTAGCCATTAACTAATAATTAATACATTCATTTAACAAATATTTATTCAGAGTGCCTCGGTAGGCCATCATAGTGAACAGATTCCTGTAATGGATTATTCTCCATGTGCCAGCAGAAACTGGACTGTTCAGAAGGGGACAAATTGTTTAAGAGATTTTTTTTAAAAGTACCTGATTCAAGAAAAAGTTAAATATAGAATAACCATATAACCCAACATTTTCATTCCTAGGTTTATACCAAAAGTATTGAAAAAAGGGACTCAAACAAATACTAGTACATGAATGTTCATAGCAGCATT
Source organism: Rousettus aegyptiacus (assembly GCF_014176215.1). Lineage (NCBI taxonomy): Eukaryota > Metazoa > Chordata > Mammalia > Chiroptera > Pteropodidae > Rousettus > Rousettus aegyptiacus. The sequence continues at coordinate 15,030,919 of NW_023416312.1, forward strand.
ACTCTCAATAGCCAAACAAACCCAGATGTCCATCAGTTTATATAGAAATAAAATAAATATGGTACAGTGGGCTAATTTCAGCCAAGAAAAGGAATGAAGTACAGATGCATATTACAACATAGACAGACCTTGAACAGATGATGCTAAGTGAAAGAAGCCAGATACAAAAGTCCACATGTTATATGACTCCCTTTTATATTAAATATTCCAAATAAGCAAATCCATGCAGAAAGAAGCAGATTGGTGGTTGTCAGGGGCTGTGGAGCTGGGGAAATGGGGAGTGGTTACTAATGGGTATGGGTTTCCTTTTGGAATGATGCACATGTCTTAGAAATAAATAGAGGTCTCTATTACTCTCATCTGTCTTCCCCCTCCCCCCTTTCCCCCTGGTAACCACTCAACTATTTCTGTATTTATGAGTTTTCGTTTGTTTTGTTCGTTTATTGTTTTAAGTTTTATATCCCACATTCGAGTGAAATCATATGGTTCTCAACTTTCTCTGCCAGTCTTATTTCACTTAGCATAAGCTCAAGATCCATCCATGTTGTCACAAATGGCAGTATTTCATCTCTTCCTATGGCTGAGTCATATTCCATTGTATGTATGTGGCACATCTTCTTTATCCAATCACCTATTGAAGGACATTTTGGTTGTTACCATGTTTTGGCCACCATGAAAAATGCTGCCGTGAACATCGAGGTGAACATTGACAGAAAGACATTTGATTTTGGGTGATGAAGACACAATATAATATACATATGATGTATTATTGAATTGTACACTTGAAACCCATATATTTTATTAACCAATATCACTCTAATAAATATAATAAAAAGATAAAAATTAAATGAATAAAATAGAGGCGATGGTTGCACAGTATTAAGAATGTACTAAATGACAATGGTATGCTTTCAAATGGTTAATGGTTAATTTCATGTGTGAATTTTACCTCAGTTTTAAAAAATATGCCTCTCAGAATTTAAACAGCATGTAGCCAATTTCCTTATTGTACATATTATAAGAAGAATATATATTAGCAGAGGAGGCAGCAAAATAAGTGGAAGTAAGTAACTACAAATTGTGATTGTTACGTAGAAAATAAACAAAGGAATAAGATGGCTAAAGTTGGAGGACGTCAACCGTCAACCATAGGCTTTCCTGAAGAAATTATTTGTAATTTGTGTGGCCTTGAGTTCATGTTTTGGGCCTGTATTTCCTTCAGTGATGTTTTTTTCTCTCTCAGTCTTTTCTTCTCCCTTAAGAAAAAGTCTGGAAAGAGACCTTGGGGTCTACAGTAATAAAGTTTGAAAGTGCTCATCCCCAAGAATAACTCAGACAGAGAAATAAATACTGGACTAGAATTTCATACACCGAAGCCTCCTCAATATCATTTCTCCTCAATATTCCAGGAATATTGGCTAGAAAAATAAAAATGGTAAAATTACATTAATCACTTGCCACCAAAACAGAGAGAGAGAATTATTTTGAATATATAGTTAGAAGAAGACCATAGATGAAGTTGGATTTACCAGTTAAATTAAAAAAAAAAAAGAATTTCAAATGAGAAGGCAAGAAACTGGCATTTTTAGATCTTATCATCTGCTCAATGGTCTCACTCTGATCTTTTCACCGGTTGATTTCAACCACAGTTAAATCACTAGGTGCTCCAGAGCTCTTCTGAAAAGAAAATCTAATCCAAACAAATTTCACATTTAGTGCCAGTAACTATATTACAGTGCATGTAAGGATAGTATATAACAGAGGGACCACATGCATAGCTTCGGGCATCACCATAAAACTAATAGAAAATATTTCAAAATATAGAAAACATTAGAAGGCTTTAAGTTTTGAAATAAAGTTACAAACTGGAAGATATTCCTTCCACAATCTAACTCTGACATTTTTGATTCCCAGCACTTTGTTTTCACAACTAATAACTAAATACTGTGGTCAAATTTATGGTTAAGAAACTGCCTTCCAGACCAGTTCAGTTCTACTCATGTCTGTAGTAAATGAACTTTCAGATCTGCTATTCCTCTGTGCTGCTTTTCAGTGCCCAGACATTTGTGACCCTTTAAAAATATTCAGTGCCTTTACTTTTACAAAAAAAATGTACAAAAGACTATGACTTAAAAATGACCAATTGTTAAAGTAAACCATGTAAAATGTAGAAACATAGAATAACTTCATCTTTTAAAATCATCGACTCCCTGTCTTTCTGAGCATTTCATAAAGTGGGAAAAGATTTTTAAACATTATGGAAATGTTATTATTTCCCTTAGGGACCTGAGAATTAACATAATATACAGGTCAACTATTTAGTCACACTGTTAGAGGACATATTTAACAATCGTATTACTAATAACTCTGTCAGAGTAAGAGATACACTGAACATTATGCATTATCATGCATAGCAGGTATGATTACAAAATAATTGAAGCTTTGCTTAGGTATGTTGTAACATGGTTTTTATTATACTATATTAGCTAATAGGTAATATACAAAATTTCTCTTCCCACACATATTTTCATTTTTTACCTTTTGCCTGCATTACCCAAATTTCCATACCTCAATCTGTAGTTGCATGACATTGTCATCCATCCTTTAAAAGACATATTTTTTAAAAATCTTCATAATATTTATTGCCGTTGTTTTAATTTCACGAAATCTTTTTATGAAATTACATCTCTTTTATTAAATTATTGGGGATAACATTGGCTAGTAAAATTATATAGGTTTCAAGTGTACAATTCAATAATACATCATCTGTATACTGCATTGTGTATTCACCACCCAAAGTCAGTTCTCCTTCTGTCACCATATATTTGGTCCCTTTCACCCTTATCTACCTCCCCTGTCCCCACTTTCCCTCCGGTAACCACTAAACTGTCATCTGTATATATGAATTTTTATTTGTTTGTCTTGTTCGTTTGTTGCTTTCAGTTTTATATCTCACATATGAGTGAAATCATATGGTTCTCAACTTTTTCTGTCTAACTTATTTCACTTAGCATGATAACCTCAAGATAAGAGGTAAATTTTAAAGTCTCTGGTAGCTTCCATGCATGCCAATTCAGAGTCTTTCACTGTTTCAAAGAAGCACACTGCTAAGAAACCTGTGGACAACTTCAGTGCACTGTACTGACTTCCAGAGAGTGTACTCACAGGACTGATTTTAATTTTATTTTTCTCATATATTTGCTCCTCGATTATGTCCAGTAATATTTGTTAGTTCCCAATATTTGCACTAGATTTAAGGTTAGAGTTTTTCTCCCTAATAATACAGGACCCCAAGCCAGTCCTTTCAGATGCCAATCCTTTTACAATACCTATATAAATGTAGAAATTATGTAGTTGAAAGAACTGTAGAAATCATGAAATTTCTTTAAGATGTGCTGCTCATTCCCTTTTAGTTCTTATTTGATTTGGGGGTGTTTAGGGCCTAAATTTTCAAAGAAATCTAAGTTAGAGTGTATTTTGCCTTTCTCCAGAAGATATCTATTTTGGAATGTAAAATAATGCAAAATAATTATTTTGTTTCAAGCAATACTAAATGTGTGTATGTGTATGTGTGTATGTGTGTGTATTCACATGTGCTAATCCAGCACTAGTTATCTCCAGTAGCTTAAAAAGACCAATGAATTAGAAGTTAGAAGATGTGAGTTCTAATCCCATTTTTGCCACTAATTAGACAGAACTTGGACAAATCATAGACTTCTTTAGGCTTTGGATCACTTTGCTATAACCTCAAGAGGTTGAAAGAAGTAACTCTGCCTCATTTTTACAGTACATCGTGTGTCCTGGAGAGTCACCGTTGCCAGAGAAAACTAGTTCTTTTTAAAATTCTCGTTAATATTATTTCTTCACTGGAATAGATAATGGAGTGTTGACTCTCAATTATGAAAAACTGTTTTTTCCATATACATGTATAACTGATGTCTGTAGCCATTTTATAAACATTGAAACCAGCAGTCGTAATTTAACTTTGCCTTGATTACAGCTCATCTCTTCCACACAATAGAAGCTGAGTAAATATTTGCCAGATGATTTTTACCAAAAATCCTTTAGGAACATTCTCTGTACCCCACTTACCCTATTCCACACTATTTCCCTGACTGCAGAAAGCCATAGCACCATTGCAGTCATGCAGCAAATTTAATGATGGTGGATGGTACTCTTTACTTTGAGAGTGTGTAATTCCTCTCAGGGGGGATCATATGTTTATTAATGTGTCACAAGTTGCTTACTTCCTCTTAGCTCTATTCAGTAAGTAGGACTATAGTGTTCATTGGCTGCTGCTTTATTTTTAGCTTTTAAAATCACCTCTTGATGAAAAGAAACAGCAAACAAGTATTAAGACATCGTAAGTAATTTGAAAAGAGTGCTATTCTTGGGAGTCTGGAATCCCAGACATTACCAGACAGTTGTAAATGAGTAGTCACCTCACAGAGCTGGGGAATCAGAGTCAGGAAAGTAAGAATACTTAAATGTGCTCATCTCAGGTCAGTTATGTTTATAGGAAAGCAGGACAGGATAGCTGGAGTGAGGAGTCCATAGTTTTCATTAACTTCACTCATTTGTGTCCTACCAATCAGATATCCCTGTGAAAAATAAGGACATATCTTGATCCTTCTCCTTCACATTAATTAAACACCAAAGAACTGAAGGCATCACCATGGTGATACTGTATATCTAACCTACCTTCTCAACAAACACTGTATGTTCTTACTGCAAAATGGAAATATAAAAGAGGTAGGGAAAAGGAATGCAATACTAATTAATAAGCTCTAAGTAACACCTACCACATGCTCACTGGAAGACTATCGGTGTTTGGACTCTTGTGTTCTAACACATTTGATTCCCACAACCACCTATGAAGTCTTTAGTTTTATTTTCTCTGTGTACAAATGAGGAAATGGAAGCCTAAGGAGCCAAGTAACTTGCCTTAATTTTATCAGGAATGAGTGATTGAGCTGGAATCTCAACCTCTGCAGTTGGACTTGGATAATCTTGCTTTTAACTCTGTGTGTGTGTGTGTGTGTGTGTGTGTGTGTGTGTGTGGTATTGGAGATAAGGAGGTGTGGTAAAACCCACAATCTTAATCAGTAGTGTGAGTCAAAAGCAAATCTAAGCCTTATAAATTTAAAATATTAATGTAGAAGTTTCAAAATTAAAATTCACTGATTTATTTCTTAGAAAAGTCTGTTCTTTAAGAATTCAAATGTGTTGTACAGATATCAATATTATTCCAAAACCTGAATATTTTCTTAAGATACATTTGGAGTGTGTCCTAAAAAATACCTTATTTAGATAATTATTTTTCTTCTGAAAAACATTATCTTAAAATGAGCTTGAGAAGCACATGCTCTGGTCTCTACTGGAGTAAAACTAATAAATAATGCATGAGCAATATTGCTGGCAAACCAAAAGAGGATCTTTTTCTACTTGGGCGTGAAGCTCAAGCTAAAATTGAATGCAATTTCTTTTCTCTCAACGTGGTTTCTTTTTCAGCATTTTCCATGCTGAAAGATTGATTTTACCTTTCATATATTCATCTTAGAAAAATTCTTCTCATTATTTTATATGCCTTTCTCTTTCCTTTGCTCCTTCACTCATATTGATTCTATATCTTAAATATATCTTGAACATGATCCCTCCTTTCTATCTCAATGGCTTTACCTTTGTTGAAGCTACCATTTTTCCCCCAAATGAATGCAGTTGCTTCCTAATTTGTCTCACTACACTTAGTCCTCCTTCCAATCCAATCCATTTTTCTCACTACAATCAGAAAAATCTTTTCAAACTCCAATTTTCATCATTTTCCAACAGAAAGTCCAAACTCTTCATACTGGCTTAACTGACTTCCACCCTGGCTGTTACACACCTCCTCAGTCTCAGTTCTGGCTGTTCCTTTATACTCCAACCACGCCAAATTCCTCAAACATGCCAAGTTGTTTTATGCCTACAAGCCTCTGTGCATTCTAGACTCTGGAATAACCTTTCTGAAAATTGCCAAATTATTAACCAGGTATCACAATCTATGAAGTCTTTTTTTTCCTTTCTTTGGCACTACTGTGGTAGTACATAGCTCATTGTAAGATTTATCACATTGAATTTTAGTTATTTGCTTGTATATCGCTTCTCCTCGATGATGCAGGGCTGAGGGCAGTGAGGAAGGAATAGCCATGATTACAGGTGCCGTTCTGCAGGGCTTGATCACACAGAGCAGGATTTGCTTTATTGTTGGATCCTTGTAGGGATATGTCTTATCATTCTAGCAAATTCCCTGAATATATTCTCTCAGGACTTTTTTCAAGCTACTAATTGATTTTGTTTAATGGTTAATGGTTTCACCTATTAAATATTTTAGATATACTTGTAGACTCCATATTATACAAAGCTAGAAACATCTACATTCAGTTATTATAAATTCTAATTTTGTGAAAATTTTCTTTGTTACCCAATATAAAGGTGAATAATTGACTGTAAAGGAAAACTCTGTTTTTCTCTACTCTCAATACTTCTCATACCAAATGTGTGGAATTTTTCCCACACCATGCAATTCTGCAACACCAGTGGATGTCTCACAATTCAGTTTAGTTCTGATACCATATACCTAGAGTTAACATCGGATCCCACAGGTAAAGGGCTCAGTTGCACACGACTGCGATAATAAGGCAATGAAACTCAAAGGCAGGACTTTGATGGCCAAGTACACAAATAAGCCATTGGTTGTTTACCAAATGAGAAATTCTCTATAAAATCTTAAATCTGATGTTTTATTTTTCTCTCTATTCTCACTACCTGGCACTGTGCCTGACATATTATTAGTGTTCATTGAATGTCCAGAGATATAAATAGCAAATGGAAATGGTGCAATTTATTAGAAAACTTCCTTTGGTCCTAATACTTTCAAGAGATCTCTGAACATAATTTTTATTCTTGTGTATTCCAAGTTATAAACCTGATTTAGGAACCAGCAAGAAGTAAAATGAGACACTATTTAATGAAATGATTCTGTAAAGTCTGCCAGGATGGGCTTGCCCTTACATAATACATTAGAATGTTTCTCCTGTCTAACTACCTGTACTTCAGGTTCCAACCCAAATGGATGTGGGTCTGTAAAGATAGTGACTCTGCAGTGGTTTTATCCAAGACTGTTTTCTGCCCAGGCTCATTGATAACCTTTCTGCTTATCAAGACAACCAGTGCTATAAGAATTGAGCAGCCTTAATCTGGTCCTTCCGTAATGTTTAATAGGTCACTTATATTTTTCTACTTCTCTGTTGAGTTTGCCAATTTTAGCATAAACCCAGGCTTCACATTTTTCATGACCTAAATTTTCCTTTATTCCTTTTATTTTTCTAGATACAAAAATCTCTGTTGAACATCTTTTCAAACTAAACCTGTATATAATACAAAAAAAAATCTTTTCCCAGCAAATGAAAAATATATAAATGAGTTTACAGAACCAAGCATTGTTTAGCTGGGTCACAAGAGAGAGCCCTGTGGAATAAGCCATGATGCCATAACATCAGTTAATCAATGGAGTTTTTGCTAGCTTGCTCTCTATCTCCCCCTCCCTGCCCCTCCCTTCTCTCCCTCACCTCTCCCCATTTCCTTCCCCTCCTCCCCACTTTTCCACCCCCCTCACCTCTCCTCTTCTCTCCTCTCTCATAAAGTAAACACACTGCTGCCTTGCTTTGTGCTCATACTAGGCTACCATATTTATTCTGCTTCTTTTCAGAAACTCCACTTACTGTATGAAAGTATCTATCTCACTGACTGTTGGTGAAAATGACACTGGACTCTGCTACAATTCCAAGATGAAGTACTTTGATAAAGCTGAACTTAGCAAAAGCAAGGAAATTTCCTGCCGTGACATAGAAGATTTTTTATTACCAACCAGAGAACCTGAAATCCTATGGTATAAGGTATGGACTGTGAATGATTTTATTGCATATACATGGATTAATGTGTATCTTATTCTTGGACAAGTTGGATAAAAAAATTTAAGGAGTGCGATACAGTTCTGCTCTGCCTTCCTAAAATACTACAGCAGGTTGTGCTGGTTATTTTGTTTTCAAACCGGTGGCATTGACAAATGTTAATATTTGTATTGTGTTTATATTTACATCTAGTTTATACCTCAAATGCCTTTGAGTTGGTTATAATCTGCAAGGATAATTTAGGAATTAAAACTAAAATTAATTTCAGAGCTCTTTAAGTAAGCAGTTCAATATGTCCCTAAACAAGGAAGGGATTTATTTGTTTATGTGATAAAATGTTACATTAGTTTTATTTAAATGTTCTGTTTAATGGAAGTATCTTTGTGCATATTCTAATTCTTTCCATGTAAAAGCATACATGTTTAAAAAAATAACATCAGATAAAAATTTATAACATTATAAAAATAGCATTAGGTTAACTTCAAAAAGAAACTTTAAACTTAAGCAGAAAATCTAATATGCTCTTTCTATCATGTCATTAACTTTCACTGATTTTCAAGATTTGAACATACTCTTCAGCTTATTTATATCATAAAAGATATTTTCATTACTGAGCATACTCAAGAAAATACAATATATATGCTATAAACATTTGGAATATTTTATCTTTGACTTAAAGATTTCTAGTGTAAAATTTGCTTTGTCCAGTTTACTGGAAGTAGGAATTTAGGAAGCCGAACCTCTTAATTTCTAGATTCACTGTCAGTATACAAACTGTGAGTCCTTGTGATTGATTGCTTATGAATTCAAAACTTGTTAGAAATGAAATGAGAAACAAATCTTGAACAATTTTTGAAAATGTTTTTTTTTTAATTTTTAAATTGCAGTTGGCATATAATAATAGTTTCGGATGTACAACATAGTGATTCGATATTTATATAATTTATGAAGTAATCACCCCAATAAATCTAGTACCCATCTGACACCATATATAGTTATTACAATATTATTGAATATATTCCTTATGCTGTACTTTACATCCCCATGACTATTTTGCAACTACCAGTTTGTACTTCTTAATCCCTTCCTCTTTTATACCCCTTCAGCCCCATCTGGCAACCATCAAAATGTTCTCTGTATCTATGAGTTTGCTTCTGTTTTATTTGTTTATTTTCTTCTTTAGATTCCACATGTAAGTGAAATTATGTGGCATTTTCTTTCTCTCTCTGACTTACTCTACTCAGCACAATACCCTCTAGGTCCATCTGTGTTGTTACAGGTGGCAAGATTTCATCCTTTTTTCTGGCTCAGTAATATTCCATAAATCTTGAACAATTTTTTAAGGATTTTGCCAAAATTAACAATGCCCTTCTCTGAGTAAGACTTAATTTTGATTTTTGATAATAAGCATGGAGGATTCAGAACAGTAGGGGAACTGTTGAAATATTTTCTACTTTTCCTTTAAATTTTTCTTAGAAAATGTTAAACAACCCTCAAATATTAGTCCCACCAATTTCTGTTCTAGGGCAGATAGTTTTATTTTTTTCTCTTTTTAAGTTGTGTATTTCTCATTCAGATTCTGTGTGGTTTGCCTGCTTTCCACACACAGATTCTGAACAAGTCCTGATGATTGCTTCAAAGAGGAGAGGTATTTATGAAGTTTGACCCAAGTTTTCCATAAACATTTTTCTAGTACTCATATGAGTCCATTCAGCTTCCAGATATGTGACTTCTTTGTTGTTTGCTAATAAGTTGATCTTAAGTATCATGGACCTTTTCTTTTTGCAAACAGTATCTCAGAATTTGCTGAAACATTAGAAACTATACATGTGCATGCACACACACAAACACACACACATACATACTCTCACTCAATTTTTTAAATGGCTGGCCTCACATTGGTCCTTTGGTCATGTTTCCAACATCACCCCAATCACTGTATCCTTAAGCTATAAAGACAATAACTTGTGGAGTGATGGGTGGAGATGCAGTATATGTAGAATTTAAATGTCTTGTAACAATTCAGATTATTTTTCCATTGTCAAGGAAATATATATATTCCATACATTCATTGTGCAATTTATGTGATTATCACAGTTCATGCAACTAATAATGAAAATGTAAAACATATATATATATATATGTGTGTGTGTGTGTATATATATATATATATATATATATATATATATATTTTTTGGTTTGAAATAATTGAATAATTGTCCCTCAATTATACAAAAACTTTGAACCACACAACCAAAATAATGGCCTGTAAAAATTTGATTTGGCAATTACACTTTTTTTTAGAATATTACCTCTGAATAGTGTCAAAGGGTTTATAGCTATTTTTTCCTCATTCCATTGAATTAAACTCTGGCTATTATTTGTTTTTGAGGAACCTCCATACAGAGGGAAAGGAAGAATGAGAGAGGTAGATGAGGGTAAAGGGGGTCAATTATATGGTGACAGAAGGAGATTTGACTTTAGGTGGTGAATACACAATGTGATATACAGATGACATATTATTGAATTGTGCACTTGAAACCTATATAATTTTATTGATTAATGTCACCCCAATAGATTTAATAAAATAAAAAAGAAGTAAAATCAAATAAAAAAGAAGCCCAGGAAGTTTCAAGAATATAGGAGTGATAAACAGACTGAAAAATTAAAACAAAGTCAAAGTGAATAAGAATTTAGAAAAGACCACTGGAATTTGTTAACAAAGAGATCACTATCAGTGATCTTAGAGAGAGGAATTTCAATAGGTTAAAGAGATGATTTATGCTGTATTTCATTATACTTACCACTATCTTCTCTGTAATAATGCTAGTTGAACATGAAAAAAAATCTGGCTAGAAGAAATAGACTTCTGTTTGGGCAAAAACAGAAATCTCCTGTGTGAATGTCATTATAATCCAAAGCTTAATTCAGAGATCATAATTTGGTATACTCACCCACAATGAAAATATATATTTATGGAATGATAGAATCTTTCATGTACATATTGGCTATTTCTTTTATGGATTATAGAATGTACTTGCTATAAAGAGATTGAACTATTTTTAAAGGAAACATTAAAATATTTAAAATATTAAAATATAAGCATTGTCCTCTGTAGAATTATCTTTTCTGCCTCCTCTGTATTCATTTAGTTTTTTATGTTCTAGTATCAAGATGTTTCATTTCATAATCATCAAATGTGGAGTATTTGCTTCTAAAAACTGATGCTAAAAATAATCTTAACAAATATCCCTTTTCTTATATCTAATAAATTAGTACATATCTGATTTAGAGACAGTAATCTGAGAAGTTAAAGTAATTTTTGCTTAAAATACTCTTTAAATAGAAGTACCCAATTTTCCAGAGATGCGAAAAAAGCATGAAAGTCTTTAGCACTAATTCCAAACTATTTAGACCTTCAAAATATAACTTAAGAAGCTTTTAGTTTCGTTATTTTGAATAGAGAGAGGAATTTCGATAGGTTAAAGAGATGTTCTATATAAATACTGTATTTTCCAGTTCTATATAAGTACTATAATACTATAAATAATATAATACTATGTATATAAATACATAAATACTATATACACTACAAAAGTTTTATATTCTTCATGTAGGAATGTAGGACAAAAACATGGAGGCCAAGTATTGTATTCAAAAGAGATACCCTGCTTATAAGAGAAGTCAGAGAAGATGACATTGGAAATTACACATGTGAATTAAAATATGGAGGCTTTGTTGTGAGAAGAACCACTGAATTAACTGTTACGGGTAAGCACAGTCTTCAATATTTCATTTGCAAGTAATGAAACTACCATTTTAAGTTAAATTTTTGTACCACATGTTGATTTTTTCAAATCTATGCAATGAAAGACATACTTAAAAAAATGCTAAGTGGATTCCTATAGGTGAAATGTATTCCTCCTTGCTTTTAAATAATCTTATGCTTGCATGCATTTGCAAGGTTAAAGAAAATATGCTTAGGGAATTATAGAAATGTTAACTTTTAAAAGTATTCAAAATAATGAGTTTACAATTTTAGAAAATTATGCCTTTATTTTTACTGGTATTTTCAGAAAACTTTTCTAGAGGGTTAAAATGGAATATATTATCTCTGTCTTCCTGTCTTGCTCCAAATTAGAAAAATTACTTTTTTATTCATTTATCATTCTATAAATCTGACATATGTGTTCTCATGAACTTGAAAATAAGATAATTTCAGGTTCAATAATTGAATAATTATGTGAGGTGCAATTCATAGAGCCTTTCCCATATGTGGTTGCTAAGGTAGACAGGCATGAGAACAAGGTTCATAATACTGTGTATAATCAATGAATCTGCAACTTACTAGTCACGTGACATTGTTTGGATCACCATAACCTTCAGAATATCAGTTTCTTCATATCAAATGATGATGACAATATTTGCCTTGCATACTTCATAGGGTTTTTGCAAGGATCGAATGAGGTAAGGTAATAGGTATGAAATGATTTTGCAAAATACAGAATTACATCCAAATGTACATCATTTTTTGTTATTTTTATGTCATGTGAAATATTGTGCTCAATCATACCCTTTTTTAATTTATAGTGTACTTCTCTAAAAGTGCTTCCAAGGAAATAAGGCGGTGGGGGGTGGGGAACAAGAGCAGTATTAGGAAGTTAAAAATATTGCTTGCCTTGAGAGAGATTCTTCTTCGTGACATTTTTGTACAATCATATTTATGAAATATATATTAAAAAGCATAAGAAGGGTATCAAATACTTTAAACAGATTTTTACTTGTTCATTGATTCATATAAGATAGCTTTCCTGTGTATAAAAAGTGTGTTGCTGTTGTGATAGTCACCTTCATCTTACAATAATCATCTTTTCTTTTAAATCTTGATTATGCTGTATTTTGACTTAAAAACTAAATCTGATTTCATGAAATTTATCTGGTAAATAGTAATTATTCTGATCAAAAGAAATTTTCATTAAATAAATAAGGTATTCTTCAGTAATGTCTTCAATAAATATTAGACCCACTAAATACCTGATACTTGAGTATATAACACACTTGAATAGGAAACAGACATTCAGTCTTCTATTATGTACCTATGGTATGCATGTGTACAATTTACCCTAGTTTGGTTTTCACTTTTGCTGTGTGTAATAGGTCTCTGTATAGAAAATTAAAATGAACACTTCATCACTTTACCTCTCTATCTGTTTAACGGAACAGTGAAAAATATAACTGCCCATACATGGGTTTTCTTTACAATAAGTATTGGCTTTATTATTATTTTTTTCTCAATCTATACTGAAGTAGTTTTTCCAAGAAGCAGATATTGAGACAATAAATTTTTAAAAAATATAAAGAAAGAAAACACCTATTCTGAAAAGAAAATAGAATGTACTTTAAGTCTTTATTCTCTAGAGTATAGAACTAATCCTTGGTAAGCACATCTTTCCCCTTTCTAGAAATCCTAGAATACTAAACTACTATTGAGTAAGGAGATTGTGAAACAATCTCGTGGAGACTGGAGACTGGGTACCAAATGGTAAAAGAACTTAAATGAGGCTACTTTGTATAACCAGTCACAGAATTGTTTTCTCCTAAATGCTACTCAGGGCTACTATATTTTTCTAACATAATTTCTCCAAAAATACCTTTTTTTTCTCATGTGAAAAGGAGGAATAATTTTTTCTTGACACCCAATAGGAAGTTAGTAAAAATTTTCACTCAAGTGATTATTGTGAATGCCTCTAACTTAAATAGCCTTACCTGTGTCACTGATTTGGGCAAAAAAGTAACAAACCAAAGTTTGACCATATATGAAATTTTGGGTGAGTGGGAGAGCTGCATGCTCTAGAATCAAAAATGGTATGTATTAAAATGCATCTTAGATATTAAGTCAATTGACAAGATATGTTTGTGTGTAACATTGCTTTAAATGGTGTGACGCTATAGCACATTTACTTTGTGGCCAAATTAAAGAATAATTCTCAGAACCCAAGTTATAACCCTCGGTAAAGCAACAAAGTTTGGCAGTTCTCTGGATGATAATTAATCATTGTTTTGTGTCTTGGTTTTCTGCACATCATTATCATACTGTATTTAATGTAAATATTATGCAAAGCACGATATCATTTCATTTTAATGGTTCTGCTGTAGCTGATAATAAATAAATATTTTGAAATGTGTTAAAATGTTTCTTTAAAATAAACAAGAAAGAACCCTATATGTAAAGAGAAAAGGGCATTTCTGGATAAAGTAGCTAAATGTGCAGGCAATAGTGTGAGCTTTTATGGGGGAGCCTTCGCTTATGTAAAGTATACATGGGTGGTGAACACATAATCCAATATATATGACATACTGTTAAATCATACACTTGAAATTTATTGGATTTTGTTGATCAATGTCACCCCAATAATTCTTAATAATAATAACAGTAAATAAATAAATAAATAGGAAAAAAGGGAATGTATCTACTTAGGTGAAGTGGTGGTTCAGGAAAACAGATCACAGTGAAAGAAATAATAAACTTTCTCAGCACTTTTGGTATACTTTCAATATTTTTTTAAATGTAAACATTTGAGATTGTTTAGCATCATCTCCAGCTTCTGCATTCTTCTCTAAGCCTCAGCCACACCGAAGTTTGTACTGTTCTCCAAATATTCTCCTGCTGAAGCCTTACTACTCATGGTATGTTCCCTCTGGGATGCTTCTTCTTCCACATTGTCACAGGGCTGATTCTTACTCTTTCTTTAAGGTATAGCTCTGTTTTGTTCCTTTTTCATTCCAGGATCATGTCTCCTTAGTCTCCTTTTGGCCGTGACTATTTCTTTTTCCTTGTTTTCGATGCTTTTGACAGTTGACGAGTACTGGCTATGTAGTTTGTAGATTATTCTACAGTTGTATTTGTTTGATGTTTTTCTCATGGTTAGAGTTGAGTCATATATTCTTAGAAGACCACCTAGGTAAAATTACAATATATTACTCTCAACATGACATATCACTGTTGATGTTGACCTTCATTACCTGAGGTAGTGTTTCTCAGATTTGACACTGTAAAATGACTGTTTTTTCACCACTTTCCATACTGCGCTCTTTGGAAGGAATTAATTATCTGCAATCCACACTTAAGGAGTGCGGAGTTATATCCTCACCTCTTTGAAAGGCAGAGTATCTACATAAATTATTTTGTAATTTTTCTACATGGGTCGTATATTTATTTTTCCATCTTTATCTAATTATTTATCTATGTCAGTATGGACTGAGATATTTATTTTATATTTTAGTGTATAATCCAATATTACTTTATTTATTTTGTTGCTCAACTTGTTTTAGTTTTGGCCCTTAGGAGATCTTTTAGTTGACTCCTTTGTCCCTTTGACATACCCTCATCATTGTGTGTGTGTGTGCACGTGCACACACACACACACACACATGTGCATGTACACTCACATCCCAATTTCTGGTTCATACAATATGCTCCAGGATCATCTTTTTGTGTATTACCTGTGTCTGTCCTAGAATCAGCTATTTCTTCCAAGGAGCCCTCAGTTTTTTAAATTGGAGACTGGTACTAGAAACTAAGATCTTGGCATGGGGAGTATTCATTGACCTCTCAGTTGACAGAGCAAGGAAATATGTGTATACTAACCCAAGCATATACATATATCTATAAATACTTATATTTGTAACCATCTGTATCTGTATTAAACTAAACATAAATTCATACTGATGTCTTCAACTCTAATCTATTAACATAGGGATCATTCTAGCCTCTTTCCCTTGTTTATCTATAACTTCCTGTCCAAACAGGTGAGAAACCTATTCCCACCATCTGCCAATCATTTATTTAATTGTTCATTTTCTATATATATATATTGAGGTCAGAATTGTTAATCAGTACTTCTGTGAGAAACACTTTATCAAAATATAGTGTTTTTATAGTGTTTCTTTTGCCTTTTGTCTCACACACTCCACTCATTTCCAAAGTTCCTTAGGTTAGCACCTTTTCCCCAACACTCCCTTCAGTGAGGTAGGCTCACACATTTGTAATATAGTCAGGTTGTTCTGTCACATTCTGCATTCCACCCAAGGTCTTCCATCCTCTTAAATGATGTCTTTAAAATTTGTATACATTAAGGTTTATAGGGGAGGAAAAATAATTTTTTTAACCTTCTGAGTTCTTGACTGAGACCCCCTGTAATTAAAAAACCAAATATTAACAAGAAAAAAACAAACAAGTTTATTGACATGTGTACCTCACATATACATGGAAGAGACCCAGTAAAACTGAGTACCTCTTTGGGATGGCCCATGCCACCACCTTAAATACCATCTTCCACTAAAGACAAAAGACAGATTGGGGGTGGAAAGAGGCTAAATATAGGAGGTTACCAGAAAAGTCTAAGTGATTTCCTTCTCCACCGATAAGAGTTTCTGGAGATTTAGAGTCATTCTTCTCTTCCTGGTACAGAGAAGGAGACACCTTTACAAATAGAATTATTTTATAAATGTAAATTTCCCTTAGGTAACTCTTTGTTTTCAGAGCTTCTCCTGTAGCTGCAGTTTCTCAAAATAATCAACTCAGGATAATCTTTATACCAAAAAGGGGTATTTTGGGGTGGCATATTCTGCTACCCTTTATTCCCACCTTCGAAATTTCCCCAAGAGTTTTACAGTTAAGAAGCTGAGTTGGTTGATTGCTACATCTCTCAATGAAGCAGTCTTAGTCTGAGAAAGTTTAGTTCAGTTTTAAAGAGTTGTGTTTCATTTCTGGAGGCAGTGTTACAAGTGAGCTCCCAAAGTTAGGCTTATATGTTGCAAGCAATCAGGTATTAATGAGAGATATTTCTATAGAAATACATACCAAAAAAAAAAAAAAAGGTTAGTGATTAGAGTGGACTATAAACCCAGTTTCTGAGCCCTGAGGGCAGCCATTTGGGCAGATTTCTAGATTTGGGGCTCAAACAATCTTTTCTGTTTTTGTGGTAAAAGAATAGCAAATAAAATTTACCATTTAACCATTTTAGGTGCACACATCAGTGGTATTAAGTACGTTTACATTTTTGACATCTCTAGAGCTTTTAGATCTTTCCAAACTGAAACTTTGTACCCATTAAACAGTAACTTTTCATTCCCTCCTCCCACCAACCTTGGAAACAACCACTCTATTTTCTGTTAACTATGAATTTGACCATTCTAGATACCTCAGATAAGTGGAATCATACAATATTTTTCCTTTTGTGTCTGACTTAGTTCATTTAGCATGATGTCTTCAAGGTTCATCTATGACAGTTTATTTCTTTGTACCACTGAATAATATTTAACTGTTTGGCTGTACCATAGTTTGTCTAATAATCTATTGAATGGTACATCTTGGGTGCATCCAGTTTTGGAAGATTATGAAGCTAGTATATATATTCTCATGTGGGTTTTTGTATGTGCATAAGTTTTCAAATCAGTTGAGTAAAAACATAGGAATGTAATTTCTTGAGTGTATGATAAGATTATATTTAGCTTTGTGAGAAGCTGCCAAAGTGTTCTTTAAAGTAGCTATACCACTTTCCACTAGCAGGGAATGAAGAATTCCAGCTGTTCTGCATGCTTTCACCAATCTGAACTCTGTTACTTAGATTTTACCATTCCAGTGGGTCTGTAGTAGTATTTCATTGTCATTTTAATTGCCAATTCCCTAATGATAAATTATTTTGAAAATATTTTATATGCTTATTTACCTTATGAATATCTTCTTTCATCTAGTACCCGTTCAGTTATTTTACCTACTTTTTAATTTGGATGTTTGTTTTTTATTGTTCAGTTTTAAGAATTTTTTGTACAGTTGATACAATTTGTTTTTCAGATATATGTTTTTCAAGTATTTTGTCCAAGTTTGTAGCTTGTCTTTTGGTTTTCTTAACAGTGACTTTCACAGAGCAGAAGTTTAGGTTTGCATTTTTTAGTTTTCTTTTTTCTAATATATACACTTAATTCTATAAATGTCTTCTAAACACTGCTTTTGCTTCATTCCACAAATTTTGAATAAGTTGCATTTTCATTTAGTTCAAAGTATTTTTTTTTATTTCTCTTGAGGAATCTTTTTTTTCACCCATGTATTACTTAGAGATGTGTTAATTTCTAAACATTTGTTGGTTTTCCAGCTATTTTTTTCTATCATTGATTTCTAGTTTATCCATATTGTGATCTGAACACATACTGTGTATAATTTATGTTTTAAAATTTGTTAAAGTGTACTTTATGACCTAGAACATGATCTTTCTTGGTGAATGCCCCATGAGAGCTTGAGAAGAGTGTATACTTTGCTGTTGTTCGCTAGAGTACTCTATAAATGTCAGTTAAATCAAGTTTACTTATAGTGTTGTTCAGGTCAACTATATCCTTACTGATTTTCTGCTTGCTTGATCTTTCAGTTACTGAGAGTGTTGAAACCTCCAACTATAGCCGTGAATTTGTCTATTTATCCTTTTAGTTGCGTAAGTTTATGCCTCACAGTTTTGATGCTCTGTTGTTAAGTCCATATGTGTATAGGGTCAGTATGTCTCCTTGGAGAATTGATCTCTTTGTCATTATGTAATGTACTTTTTTATCCATGATTATTTTCCCTGTCTGAAGTCAGCTTTGTCTGAGATTAGTATACCTAGGTTATTTTGATTAGTGTTAGCATGCATATCTTTCTTTTAACCATTTGCTTTTAGCTTACCTGGTTCTTTATATTTAAAGTAGGTTTCTTATAAACAACATATAGTTGGACCTTGATTTTTTATCTACTCTGACTGATATTCTTTGTATTTTAACTGGTATATTTAGACCATTTACATTTAAAGTGGTTATTAAAATTGTTGGATTAATTTATACCATGTTTGCCAGTGTTTCAATTCATTGAACTTATTCTTTCTTTCTTTCCCCCTCTCATTTCTGTTTTCTCTGCTTTTAATTGAACATTTTATATGGTTCCATTTTATCTCTCCTTTCTTATTATCAATTTTACTTCTTTCAAAAAATTGTAGTGAGTGTGCTGGATATTTCAATATATATTTTTAACTAATCTCAGACCATCTTCAAAAAACACTATACCATTTTGTGTACAGTACACGTGCATTATTACCAAGTATTTCCAGTTTCTTCTTCTCATCTCTTATGACATTGCTGCCATTCATTTCACTCATCCATATGTTATAATCATCCAATAAATTATTATTAAACAACTAGTTATCATTTTGATCAATTTATAATAAGATAAAGATTTTATTGTATGCCTCATTTACTCCTTTTCTGACACTCTTATTTTCTTAATGTAGATCCAAATTTCTGACCTATACATTTTCCTTTGGCCTAAATAACTCATTTTAACATTTCTTTCAATGAAGGTCTGGTGGTGATAAATTCCTTTGGATTTTGTTTGTCATAGAATGCCTTTGCTTCTCTTTCCCTTTTAAAAGATAATTTTGCTAAATATAGAATTCTAGGTTGTTCTTTCTCCACTACTTTATGCCATTCCATTCTCTTCTTACTTGTATATATTTTTGACAAGTTCACTCTAATTCTGTTTTGATATTCTTAATTCTGTATTCTACAATATTAGCTTCTCATTCTGGACAAAAGTCAATAGGTTTTCATTGGAAAAAAATATGTTTTGGTTGAAATCATTATTTAAAGTGTTTTATATGTAAAAGGTTCTATGTAAATCTGTGTAACATTCCATTACATACTTCTTTCTATTTTGTTTTCTAGAAATGTATCAGTCACTTCTCTTTGGGTACAGCTTTATTATCCTTCTAAGAAATCTAGAATTCAGTCTTTTTTTTCAATTTGTTTCTTTTCATTTAATAGTGAAATACAACAAAGTACATAAAGTTAATATGTAGCTACTTCACATGTTATCAAATTAACCCACTTAGGTGAAGAAATAGCATTACAGGCACCACGAGACATGCATATGCCCTTCTAAATACAAACTCCTTCTTCCCTGCTATTGATTATGTTACCGCCATTGCAACTTTTTTGGTATCTGTTTTCTTGTCTTTTTTTTAAAGTTATATTAGTAATAGGGGATTAAAAATGGCCTAGAAGGTAGAAGCTGTGCACGCCTCCTCTAGTGAGTACACCAAAATTATAACAAAACTACAGAGCAACCAGTATGCAGAGTCACCAGAGGACTGGCTGAACAGAAGTCCTACAACTAGGTCACCTCAAATAACAGGTCACCTCAAAACGATCTGGTCCTACAACTGCATGTGTCAGTCGAGAATCAGGAGGGTAATCAGGTGAAGTCCCAGATGCACACTGGGTCCAGGGTTCCAGGGCTGAGAAGTCCCCATAACCTCTGGCTGTAATAACCAGCATAGGCTGCAGCTGAGTGAGATGGAGGGCTAAGGAAGAGGAGACCTTCCTCTTAAAGGACCCACGCCTGGACTTATTCACTGATGGACTCACTTGCTCTGAGATCCAGCACTGGGGCAGCTGCTCAAGAGGCACCAGGGACACACAGGGAGGCGCTGAGCTGTTGGGCTTCAGGGTGAGGGCGGGAGGGGCGGCTTGCTTCCAGACAAATGTGCAGACAAAAGCGATTGTTCCTTTGTTGAGTCCTCCCCACTCCCAGCCTGCAGACTCAGGTGCCATCAACCTGGATAATACAGGTCACTCAGCCCAGGTGATCCCTGAGACTCTGCCTCCCCAACTTGTGGGCCCACCCAAGCCACTTCTAGTCATTTAGTCCATGCAAATGGCCTGTCTTGGCTCCTGCCATGAATTTTCATAGAATCTCTCAAAGGGTCACAAAATCCAAAGAAGCAGCTTCTGGCCTCAGTATGCTCAATACTTCTTGCTGAGCAGCACCAAGCCCTGCACCAGTGGTAGCCAGCCTTAGTTTCTGACTTGGCCCCTCAAGGCACCTCTAAGCCCAGCATGGGTGGCAGCCATCTGTGGTTTGCTTAACTTTTACCAGGTGGCTCCAGAGGTGCACATGCTGTGGCTGAACTTGGTCTGCAGCTGGACCCCTCTCAGGTCTGTGCCAAGGGGCCCCATAGGACACCTACTACATAAAGCTACTCTTCTAAGACCAAGAGATTTAGGGGTCCTACTTAATACACAGAAACAGACACAAGGTGGCTGCCAAAATGGGAAGACAACAAAGTATGTCTCACTTGAAAAAAAAACAGAACAAAGCTCCAGAAAGAAAATTTACCAAAATGGGGGCAAGCAATCTACCAGATATGGAGTTTAAAACACTGGTTATAAGAATGTTCAGGAACTTAGGGGAAGAGTAAATGAACTCAGTGAGAACGCTAACAAAGGAATAGAAAACATAATGAACCAGTCAGAAATGAAGAGTACAATGTCTGAGATGAAGAGCACATTAGAAGGAATCAACAGAGTGAATGAAACAAAGAATCAAATCAGCAACATAGAGGATGCAGTAGCAGAGGACACCCAATCAGAACTGCAACAAGAAAAAAGAATCCCCCCCAAAATGAAGATAGTTTAAGGAGCCTCTGGGATTATGTCAAATCTAACAACATTCATATCATAGGGGTACCAGAAGGAGACAAGAGAGAGCAAGGAATTGAAAACCTATTTGAAGAAATAATGACAGAAAATTTCCCTAACCTGGCAAAGGAAAGAGACATACAAGTCCAGGAAGCACAGAGTCCCAAGCAAAAGGAACCCAAATAGATCCACACCAAGACACATCATAAAATATCATTAAAGTGCCAAAGGTTAAAGACACGGAGAGAATCTTAAAAGCAGCAGTTAGTTACATACAAAAGAGCACCCATAATATCATTAACTGATTTCTCAAAAGAAACTTTATGGGTCAGAAGGGATTGGCACAAAATATTCAAAGTGATGAAAACCCGGGACCTATAACCCAGATTATTTTACCCAGCAGTTATCATTTAGAACCGAAGAACAGATAAAGAGGTTCCCAGACAAGAAAAAATGAAAGGATTTCATCACCACCAAGCCATTATTATAGGAAATGTTGGAGGGACTTAAGAAGAAGAAAAATATATGTATCAAAGTCTAAAGAATGGCAATAACTACTTATTTATCGACAAGTATTTCAAATGAAAAATAATTAAATGCTTCAATCAAATGATAGGGTGGATAAATAAAAAAAATAGGACCCTCACTTATGCTGCCTACAGGAGACTAACTTCAGATTAAAAGACACATACAGACTACAAGTAATGGTATGGAAAAAGATAAATCATGATAAACCTATAAGGTATTGTTCTGAGTGGAGTAAATCAGATAGAGGAAAACAAATACCATATGATTGCACATATATGTGGAACCTAAAGAATGAAATAAACAAACAAGAAACAGAAACAAACTCATAGATACAGAGAACATTTTGAGGGGTACCAGATGAGAGGGGTGTTGGGTAGTCAGTGTAAAGAGAGAGAAGATTAAGAAGTACAAAGTGGTAGTTACAAAGTAGTCATGGAGATACAAAGTATAGCAAAGGAATATAGCCAATAATATTGTAATAATTATATATGGTGTTAGAGGAGCACTAGATTTATTGGGGTGATCACTTTGTGCATTAAATAGATATCTAATTACTATGCTCTACACCTGACACTAATGTAGTATTGAAGTCAAATATAACCGAAAACCAAAAAAAATCATATTAATTTTTTAAAAGTTATATTAGCTAATGATGCATACTTAAGCAATGTAGCTAAAATGTTGCCGCTTGCTGAAACGTAAATTTAGACCCACCCTTTGCATATTCTGTTGTCTGACTTTTTAAACTCTATTTTTTGTTTTCAAAATTTAGCCATATTATTTCATTTGTCTGCAGTTTATTTATTACTTTTATGCTATACTACTCTATTATGTGAATATATCACAGTTTGTTTATACACAATTAGGATTGTTCTGATTTTTTGCTAACATAAGTAATATGGCCATTAACATTCTTATAAGTGTTCACACACACACACACACACACACACACACATTTTTCTTTGTACAGATAAGTGGGTATTTATGGAGGATTTTTACCTAAGAGTGGGTTATCTCATTCAGGGTATATACATATTTTCAAATTTACTAGATATTGTTTAGGCTGCTTTGGGTTATTGGCCTATTTCAACCAAATGGAATCAGAGTAGAAGGGGTGTTATACTCCTAAGGAAATTTGAGGTGACAAAAGAACATAAAAGATATTCTAGGGAATATAAATGGCAGACACCCACTACTTTTAAACATAATGATTTCTTAGTGTTTATAAAATGTGGTTTGATATTCAAAAAGTTCTTTTGTGGGTAATGTAACAATTTTCTGTACTTCGATAATACTAAAAAATGTGAAACTGTTCAAATTTATGTTGATATAAATTGCCATATCCTAGGATTCTTATATTAAAGTCTAACTCACACCCTGACTATAGTTTTAACCCTAAACACCTGCCAAGTTATTTCTGGGAATGTAGTTATAGGGAAAACATCATGTCCAGCATGGCTCTTCTTATAAAATAAACTATTTAGATGAAAAATACAAACATTAGTCATGGTACATATATTTGGATTTATTAGGTATAAGGAAAATAATACACACTGTATAGATTTTTTCCAGAAGTATTAAATGATATGATACTCACTTTTATCTGTTTAATGTTTACTTTTACTTCTAGCCAAAACATGTAAAACATAATTTTGAAAAGAAGGATTCAAAACAAAATGGCAGCCATATTTTCATCATAAATATTTGAAACGAGTCAGACCACTTGAAAAGCCATTTAATTTCTAGGACTAGATCATAGAGTGAAGTAATCATAAGAAAATGGATAGTGAAAATGTTATATCAGGAAAAAATTACCAATAAAATGTAAAAGTCAGCAAGAACAGTGAGGAAAGGAATACTGACATGAAAACTGCAAAAAAGAATGAGGTGATTCCTACAAAGATGTTGTAGTAGCATTTTTATATTTAGGTTAACATTTTTAACAAGAGTTAATGTCACAATATATTTAAAATACTTTCCAATCAACTATAGGCAGAATTTATGCTCTCAAAAGGTGCATCTTCCTTCTCTTTTTATGGATGAGGAAGCTGAGACAAAGAAAGGTTAAGTGGATTTTTCAATGTCACAAAGCATCATGGTGACAAATTTAAGAATAAAATTTAATTTCCTGAATTTCAGTTTATGATTTATTCCACTGGATAATTAATAGCAAGGCATTGTGCCTTTTGCATTAGCTCAGCTGATCACTATGAAAGATTTATTTTTTAAGTTCAACTGAAACACATTTTACTATGAGACCTTTAATTCTTTGTCACCGATGTAATTAAATGGTATACTTGTGGCCTAGCCTGGGGGTGGAATGATTACTTTTATTATTTACTCTATTTCTTTGAAAAACGGGACCTTTTATCTCCTCCTTTTAAAACCTATTTTTGTTAACTTATTTCAAGCAGTGAAGTGTGCTTGACTGACTGTAACTTAACAAGAATTGATGAAAGTGATAATAGGTGCTTGTCTTTCCCGACTTTACTGTATTTAGTAATATGCTAGAATTAATGCACACGACAGCCCTCACATATATTGTTCTTTTATAAAATGGAGCATATTGCAATCTTAGCTGTATTTATAACTAAATATCTGTCATATTTTGCAACTCGAAGATCATTTAGATTAAAATTTTGAATTAAAAGGGATTAAATATCGTCAGATTGATCAATACTGAAACCTCAGTGTAGCCATCTAATCTTGATTTGGAGTTCAATCCCTAGAGCAAAAGACCTCTCTTAGGATTAATGTCTAATGATAACTCTCCTGGCACTAAGTATCTTAATGTATTGTTTAATCTCTCAATATATTGAATGAGTTGTCCAAGTGTATTAATCAAGCAAACATTTAATGTCAAGGTGCGACAACTTTGAATAAAAAACATGATGCTTTTACACTTAAGCAGAAAATGTATACATTTAAGAATATGTCAATAGCAAGGTTGATATGTATTATTTCTGGCCATGGGGAAAATAGGCATTATTCATTTAGATGATTTCCATCAATATAGGTAATGAGAAGTATTAGTAATTAGCATAGTTAATATTTACTATTTACCGTGTACTAAGATCTGTTCTAAATTCTTATTTATAAAAACTCGTCTATTCCACATAACCTCAATTTACTCAGCCTTTAAAACTTCTCAGGTACCTGCTAAGTACCTGATATTCTATATTTTATAAATTGCACATGAAAATAATCCATTTTTTTCAGTTGCCCACTTTTATATGAGCCTTTGAATTTAAAAAAACAATGGGGATCCATTTCTGAAAATGTGATTGATTAGATATCCCATTTCCCCACTTTAAACACCTAGAAATGCTAGATAAAATAGAATAGGATGGGCCTTTCAAAAGATTAGCTGATCTTTTAAGAAAGTTTAAAAAAATCTCAGGGGCCAAATGGAAATAAGGAACTAAAAACTAGAGCAGTTAACCTGACTCTGAGGCTACCATAGTGGTGCATATGGGAGTGACACAGAGTGTTAGGATTTCATTATCAGCAACCAAGGGCTTGGGTTTTATTTGTTATAGGGGGAGATGAGACTATGACTTGGACCCTCAAAGAGTGGGGAATTGGCAATAAAGTTCTCATATAAACCTAGTTAGTATTCTAAAAGGGCTGCCATGAAAGTGAAAAAGAAAAAAAAATATGACCATTGGCACAGGAAGAAGACAAACTAGTTTATCCGCCCTGATACCAGCTCTGCATTTATTTAAAACAAACAAAAAAGGATCCTATTAATCCATAGCCTTGTGGGTTTGGATGTTAGAATTTACACCACCTGTGTAGCCTGAAAGCCCTTAAGTCAAAAAATTAACATACAAATGTTTCAAAGTGTATATTTTCCAGGAGCAGGATGAAGCAAAACTTCTAAAGAGACTTAACTTCAACACAAGATTCCCATAGATGAAACCCTACTGAAGATCACAAACAAAAAAGGACATGATTTGCCACACACATGCGCGCGCGCGCGCGCGCGCACGCGCGCACACACACACACACACACACACACACACACACAAAGTATCTTAGGACAAAATACAAAGTAGACTAGGATTCCTGTTTTATAAGATTTAAAGATTCTTTCAATGGCAGGATACAACACATTGACCCTGAGATAGATGAAAGGCAGAATTCTCTATCACTTACAGATCCAACCGAGACAAGGCTACCAGGCAGAGACACACAGGGAACTACATCCAGGGACAGGGTAACCGCCCACTGGAGCCTTAGGGAACAGCTCATGTATGGCGAGTGCAAGGGCTTAGCTAGATTTTGATGGCTCCCTATTGATTGGATAAATTTGAATAATTTCACAGACTCAAGGGCATAAGGGCTGTTCTTAGTGCCTGGTGCCTGTTTTTTTGGGCAATCAGGGCTGGTGCATAGTGAACCCTGAGTGTGAGAGTCCTAAAAGGGAATCGATTGGAGTGCATTAATCAGCTACTCAACAAGGGGAACTTACTGGCCTCCAGCAAGGGCCTCAAATAGATTTGGGTCAAGACAGCATTAAAATAATTAACCCTATATTATACCCCTAAGAATGTTAGCTACTGGAATTCATAGATACAGCCTATAAATTATCTGTGCTTAAAATGATTAGCGATATTTTAAAAAATCTAAAAGAACGTTGCTATTTTTGGTGTTCAATGACAGCATGTGTATTAAGAGTACTTGGTCAGCAGTACTCCCTACCCCAGACTATGCCTTTTGATTTGGTTGAATTTTCTAGCTTTCTTTTTGGCATTACATTGTTTTGCTTTCAATTTACTGGGGTGACATCGAGTTAATAAAATTAAATAGGTTTCAAGTGTACAATTCGATAATATATAATCTGTATACTGCATTGTGTGTTCATCACCCAATGTCAAATCACTTTCTGTTCCCATATATTTGGCCCCCCTTCACCCTAATTTACCTTCCCCTCCCCCCTTTCTCTCTGGCAACAACCATACTGTTGTCTGTGTCTATGAGGTTTTGTTTGTTTGCCTTGTTTGTGGCTTTCAGTTATATATCCACATATGAGTGAAATCATATGGTCCTCAAATTTTTCTGTCTGACTTGTTTCACTTAGCATGATAATTTCAAGATCTGTTCATGTTGTTGCAAATAGCGCTATTTCGTCTTTTCTTATGGTTGGGTAGTATGCCATCATCAGGTGTTAGATTCTTGTAGGAGCACCAGTCCCTGGTACCAAAAAGGTTGGGGACCACTGCTGTACTCTACTTCCCTGTAACTGTTTTGTGACTACTCATATCATTGAAAGTGGTAAGATTTCATTTTTTATGTCTGAGTAATAGTCCATTGTATATATGTACCATAACTTCTTTATCCAATCATCTGTTGATGGGCATTTAGATTACTTCTATATCTTGGCTATTGTGAATAGTGCTGCAGTGAAAATAAGGGTGCAAAGATCTTTATGAACTAGTGTTTTGGTTTTCTTTGGATAAATACCCAGAAGTGCAATTACTGGGTCTAAAAGTAGTTCTACTTTTAATTTTTTGAGGAACCTCCGAACTGTTTTCCATAGTGGCTATACTAATTTGTAATCCCACCAACATTGTATGAGGGTTCCCTTTTCTCCACATTCTGACCAACACTTGTTGTTTTTTTAATTTATTGATGATAGCCATTCTGACTGGTGTGAGGTGATATCTCATTGTAGTTTTAATTTGTATTTCTCTGATGTTTAGTGACCTTGAGCATTTTTTGAAGTGTCTATTGGCCATCTGTATTTCCTCTTTGGAGAAATACCTATTCAGGTCTTCTGCCCATCAAGTCTTCTTTTTCTAATTGGATTGTTTGTGTTTTTTTGTTGTTGAATTGTATAAATTCTTTATAAATTTTGGATATTAACCCCTTGTCAGATGCATCATAGGCAAATATCTTCTCCCAATCAGTTGGTTGTCTTTTCATTTTGTTGATGGCGTCCTTTGCTGTGCAAAAACTTTTTAGTTTGTTGTAGTCCCATTTGTTTATTTTTTCCTTAGTTTCCCTTGTCCAATGAGATATATCGGGGAAAAAAATTGCTGTTAGCAATATCAGAGAGTTTACTACTATGTTTTCTTCTTGAAGTTTGATGGTTTCAGGTCTTACATTTAAGTCTTTAATTCATTTTTAGTTTATTCTTGTATATGTTATAAGAAGGTGGCCTAGTTTTATTTTTTTTTTTGCATGCGCCTGTCCAGTTTTCCCACCATTTGTTGAAGAGACTGTCTTTACTCCATTGCATATTCTTGCCTCCTTTATAATGGATTAAATGACCATATAGGTGTGGATTTATTTCTGGCCTCTCAATTCTGTTCCATTGATACCTGTGTCTGTTTCTATGCAAATACCATGCTGTTTTGATTACCATAACCTTGCAGTATAGTTTGAAATCAGGTAGTATGATACATCCTAGTTTGTTTTTCTTTCTCAAGATTGCTGTGGCTATTAGAAATCTTTTATGGTTCCATATAAATTTTTAGATTATTTGTTCTAGTTCTGTGAAAAAAAGTCATTGGTATTTTGAAAGGGATTGCATTAAATCTATTGATTGCTTCGCATAGTATGGCCATTTTAACAATATTGATTCTTCCTACCATTGAGCACAGTATGTGCTTTCATTTATTCGTTTCTTCTTCAATTTCTATTTTCAATGACTAAAAATTTTGGATAACAGGTATTTTACCTCCTTGGTTAATTTAATTCCTAGGTATTTTTGATGTAATTATAAATGGGATTGTTTTCTTAATTGCTCTTTCTGATAGTTCATCACTGGTATATAAAAATGCAGTGGACTTCTGAATATAAATTTTGTATCCTGCTATTTTACTGAATTTATTTATCAGTTCTAACAGCTTTTTGGTGGAATCTTTAAGGTTCTCTGAATATAGTATCATATCTGCAAATAATGACAGTTTTACATCTTCCTCTCCAATTTGGACACCTTTTATTTTTCTTTCTTGTCTGATTGCTGTAGCCAAGACCTCCAATACTCTGTTGAATAAAAGTGGTTAAACTGGGCATCCTTGTCTTGTTCCTGATTTTAAGGAAAACGCTTTTAGCCTTTACCCATTGATTATGATGTTAGCTGTAGGTTTGTCATATATGGTATTTATTATGGTGAGGTATGTTACCTCTTTTCCCATTTTGCTGAGAGTTTTTATCATAAATGGATGCTGGATTTGGTCAAATACTTTTTCTGCATCTACTCATATGATCATATGATTTTTATTTTTCAATTTGTTAATGTAGAGTATCACATTAATTGTTTGCAGATATTAAACCAAAGTTTCATCCCAGGAATAAATCCAACCTGATCATGGTGTATGATATTTTCAATGAATGCTGAGTTCTGTTTTCTAACTTTTTGTTGAGGAGTTTTGTATCAATGTTCATCAGGGATATTGGCCTATAGTCTTCTTTTTTTTGTACTGTCTTTGTTTTTGGAATCAGAGTAATGGTAGCCTCATAAAAAGAGTTAGGGAACCTCCCTACTCTTGAATTTTTTGGAATAGCTTAAGAACATTCTTCTCAGAATGTTTGGTAAAATTTACCTATGAAACTATCCAGGCCAGGACTTTTGTTTTTTGGAAGTTTTTTGATTACGTATTCAATATTGTTACTGGTAATATCAGTTCAGATTTTCTGTCTTGGTAGATTGTATATTTTTAGGAATATAACCATTTCTTCCAGATTGTCCAATTTGTTTGCATATAATTGCTTATAGGGTTTTCTTATGATCATTTGTATTTCTGTGGGGTCTGTAGTTACTTCTTCTCTTTCATTCCTGATTTTATTTATTATGGTCATCTCTCTTTTTCTCTTGATAAGTCTAAAGGTCTATCTATTTTGTGTATCCTTTCAAAGAACAAGGTCTTGCTTTCCTTGATCTTTTGTATTGTTTTTCCAGACTGTATTTTGTTTATTTCTGCTCTGATCTTTATTATTTACTTCCTTCTAATCACTTTGGGTTTTGATCACTGTTCTTTTTCTAGTTCTTTTAAGTGTAAGGTTAGATTGTTTATTTGAGAGTTTTCTTGTTTCTTGAGGTAGGCCCGTATTGTTATGTATTTCCCTCTTAGAACCACTTTATCTGTGTCTCATAGATTTTGAGTCATTGTGTTTTCATTTTGATTTGTGTCTAGGTATCTTTTAATTTTTTCTTTAATCTCATTGTTAATCTATTTACTGTTTAGTAGCATGTTTTTTAGCCTCCATGTGTTTGTATATTTTCCACTTTCTCTTGTAGTTGATTTTTAGTTTCATACCATTGTGTTTGGAGAAGACATTTGATATGATTTCTATCTTCTTAAATTTATTGAGACTTGTTTTTTTGTCCTAACATATGGTCTGTCCTGGAAAATGTTCCATATGTACTTGAGAAGAATGTATATTCCCCTGCTTTGGAGTGAAACACTCTGAAAATATCAATCAAATCCATTTGGTCTAATATGTCATTTAAGACTGTTGTTTCCTTGTTGATTTTGTAACTGAAAGATTTGACCATTGGTGTCAATGAGGTGTTAAAGTCTCCTACTATAAGTATATTACTATCAATCTCTTCCTTTATGTCAGAAAATAATTGCTATACATATGAAGGTGCTCCTATGTTGGGTGCATATGTTTACTAGGGTTATGTCCTTTTGTTGTATTGATCCCTTAATCATTATGTAAAGCCCTTCTTTGTCTCTTATTATACCCTTTGTTTTAAAATCTACTTTGTCTGATGTAAGTATTGCTACCCCAGCTTTTTTTTCATTTCCATTTGCATGAAACATCTTTTTCTATCCTTTTACCTCAGTCCATGTGTGTCTTTCAATCTGAAGTGAGTATCTTGTAGATAACATATATATATATAGGTCTTATTTGTTTTCCCATTCGGCTACCCTATGTCTTTTAATTGGAACATTTAATCTATTTATATTTAAAGTGATTATTGATAGGTTATAGTTATTGCCATTTTATTATATATATACATATATATGTATATATATATATAATTTAATTTTTTCTTACCTTTCTTAAAAAAGATTCTTTCATATTTCTTGTAATACTGGCTTGGCGGTGGTTAATTTCTTTATCTTTTTCCTGTCCAGGTAGCTCTTTATCTCACCTTCAATTTTAATTGATAGCCTTGCTGGGTAGAGTAATCTTGATTGTAGGTCCTTCTTGTTCATCACTTTGGATATTTTGTGTCATTCCCTTCTGGACTGTGAAGATTCTTTTGAGAAATCAGCTGACAGTCTTATGGGAGTGCCCTTGTACATTACTAGTTGCCTTTCTCTTGCTGCTTTTAGGATTCTCTCTTTGTTTTTAGCCTTTGTCATTTTAATTACGACGTGTCTTGTTGTGGGCCTCTTTGGGTTCATCTTGTATGGGACTCTGCGCTTCCTGGACTTCTATATCTATTTCTTTGCCTGGTTAGGAAAGTTTTCTGTCATTATTTCTTCAAACAGGTTCTCAATCACTTGCTCTCTTAAACTTTCCTCATTTTTGTATTCTTTTTTTTTTCTTATTGACACTCCAATTGGGTGTTTTCTGCTACTTTGCCATCCAACTCACTGATTCGGTCTTTTGCTTCATCTAATCTACTATTGATTCCTTCTGGTGTATTCTTCATTTCAGTTATTGTTTTCATCATTTATGACTATTCTTTTATGGTTTCTGTGTCCTTTTTTATGATTACTATATATTGAAGTACTCATTTAGATCATCTGTTTTCCCCCTAAGTTCATTGAGCATCCTATAACCAATGTTTTGAACTCTATCTCTGGTAGATTGATTGCCTCCATTTCATTTAGTTTTTTTTCCCCTAGGATTTTCTTCTGTTTAATTTTCAGCATATTTCTTTGTTTTCTCAGTTTAGTTGCCCCTCTGTATTTATTTCTATGTATTAGGAAGATTAGTTACATCTCCCAGCCTTGGCCAGGTGGCCTTATATAATAGGTGTCCTGTGTGTCTCAATGGTGCAGTCTCCCTGATCACCTGAGCTGTGGATTCAGGACCTGTTCTTTGTATAGGTTGTGCATGTTTTTCTGTTATAGCTAAGCTTTGCTTGCTGTTAGCATATCAGTGGATGGGACTGACTCTTGGGCCGAGTGGCTGTGGGGATTGGCCATGCCCACAGGGTATGAGCTTCTGTGTGAGGGCTGACCCCATCAAGTGGGATTTGTACCTATTGAGACCACTCTTTGAGTGTGCCACTAATAAAGCTAGTCAGATGGTACTCTGTGGCTGATACCATCCTCCAGGTGTGTTGGTTCTGGGGTCACTTGGGAAAGGTTCCCTTATAGGTCAAGGTCAGCCACTGCCTTTGATTGCTTGGGACCACCTGGTAGGTGTTACAAAGCAATCCGCAAATGGTTGCTGCCTGTACTGGATCTGAAGGCAAATGGGGGATACCATGCTGCAACTCGAGGTTGGTTTCCCCCAGTACTGGCCCTGGGGTGGCTCAGCAAAAAGACCATTGCACCCTAAGGCCTGAGGCTGTATTATAGTTGCCTGTTAGTCTCTGCAGCTGTAAGAGTATTTAGTTGTTACGGGAGATGGGTGGGGAAGGGATCCAGGGAGTCACCGATGTAAAGCGTGCAGATTTCACATGGCTAGTGCAGTGGGGCAAGCCAGTTCCACCATGCCAATATAGGCCGCTGCCAGTGCTGAGCTGCAGTCTCCTCCAAAAGTCACAGATCATAGTGAGGCCAGCCGCCATCTGCTTCGGGTCCATATAACACAGTAATCTGCCCAAAAGACACTGCAGTTCAGGCTGGCACCAGTGGCTCACCACCAAAAGTCTCCCTTGTAATGTGCTGGCCGTGTGTGGGCAGTGTGAGCAGGGGGCTGCTTCCTGCCCATGAATGCACAACCCAGGGAAGGTGAAGGGCAGGGCTGGCTGCTTAACAACAGGTCCACCACAGGCAGTTTGTGGGATGGGTGGGGCAGGGCCTCAGAGAGACAAGGGGTAGAACAGGCTGATCTCACTTGGCCAGTGCAGCTTTAGACTTGACCATGTAGAGGGAGGGGTCAGCAGAGGCAAGGTGACACCCATCTGCAGATTGCCCTGGAAGGGGGCCTGACAAACAATGGCAACTGTCCCTCCAGCCCTCACTCTGGCACCACATGACTCAGTCCCTCCCTGTATGTCTCTTACACCTCTAGAGCTGCTTACCCTTCTTCCAAGTCCATGATGAGTGTCTGTGAGTGTGCAAGTCTGTGCGTGCGCCCTTTATGGGGGATGTCTGGGTTTTCAGGTTCTTTCCTTTCATCCAGATGTCCAGAATCCCCACTGATTTTTATATTCAGATTTTGTGGGAATTCTTCTTCCTGGGATTGGAACCCTGGGCTGGGGAACCCCTGTGTAGGCTAGGGCCCCTTGTTCTTTCAGCTGGCCTCTGCAGCCACACTCTCCCTCCACACATGGGTACGGGACCAGCCTGCCCTGTGTCTCTGTCCCTCTCTGTACCAATTTCCATGTGGCTTTTTCTTTATATCCTCAGACGTATATGTTATGATCAGCTAGTCTTCAGGTGTTTTACCAAGTTCTTTATTTTATAATTTGGTTATAATTTTAACGTGGTCATGGAAGGAGGCAAACCCTGCTTTTACCTAACCCACCATCTTGACCCTCTATGAAAACTTTAAATTTTATATGTGATTTGCCATATATTTCTTGTTTCAATGTTTATTTTTAATTAGTAACTCTAATATAAATGTAATTATTTTTTTCAATTATGGTTGACATTGAATATTCTACATTAATTTCAGGTGTACAGCATAGTAGTTAGACATTTATAATATAATTTACGAAGTGATGCCCCTGATAAGTCTAGTACCCACACATCACCATATATAGTTATTACAATATTATTGAATCTATTTCCTATGATACCATGTATTTCTATTGAACACTGCTGCTCTTAAAAATGTATGGGGTCTCAGTAACAAAATGTGTAGGGAAATGAAAGGCACAGGACCTAGAGCCTTGGGTGTAGTTCAGTTCGTGTGTTTACCATGCTTGGGCTAAGGACCTTGTCCAAATCACCTGACTTCATTAAGTGTTATCTTAATGTTGGGACTGTGAATATCCACTCCCAGTGGTACAGTGAGGAGTAAATTAGCTCAAGAATGTGAAAGGAGGCTATAAAGAAATATTCAAATGGAGGTGCCCACTGGCATGATTTGGTCAGATTTTTGAATCTTTACTTTGGTTTGTTTTAATTAATGGAATGTTAAAATTTATAATTTTAACCAGTCTTTCAGATGACACTAATTATCATCAATACAAATCACTGATTTATCCTCATTGATCACTAAGTAATGGTTTATATGTATGGAGAAAGCTCATAAAATCTTATTCCTATGCAGTCTATTAGCTGCTGAAGTCCAGTGTCTCTACGTGGTGTAAATCATGAAGACATGCATTTCTTGCATTTCCGCTTTTGGTTTGATTGTGTGTGTGAGTGTGTGCACGCATGTATGTGTAAAACTTATTAACATCTCTTTTGCAAACTTGACTCTTTGTTTGTGGGTCACATTTTAAAAACGTATTTGAGTATGGTTGTATAAGGTATTTGAGTATGATGGTATAAGGTAAGTATAGTAAACAAATTCATAGAGACAGAAAGTAGAATTGAGGTTACAGGAGCTGGGGAGGGAGAATGGGGAGTTATTGTTTAATGGGAATAGAGTTTCAGCTTGAGGATGATTTAAAAATTATGAAAATGGATAGTAGTTATGGTTGCATCACATTGCGAATGTACTAAATGCCACCAAATTATACACTTAAAAATAGTTAAAATAGTAAATTTTATGTCACGTATAGTTTATTACATAACGAAGTCTATTTAAAAGTAAATGGTCATTCTTAACAGTTTAGAGTACATTTTTAAAAATTACTATATCAAAGATTTTTTAAAGCATCATTTTCCCACTTCATTTTGACTTTTCACTTTGACAGGCATTGAATTTTTTCCATGAAATTTATGAAACTCAAGCCATTATTCTGGCACTTTATATTAACTGCTTTTAATGTTGACATCAGCAAAATTGACTGAGAACTCAACATTGCACCTATTTTACTACAGAAGCTCTGGTGTGGAAGGTTTAGTAGGACAAGTACAAGAAAGCTCTATTGCCCAACATTCTTCATCCTGTCAGTCTCATCAAATCAAAGATTAAAAATGAACTCTAAAATAATGCATTGCTGGTGAGAATAGATGACTACATATCTAAAGTAAAACTTTTAAGCATTACATATAACATAATAGAACCTAGAATCTTGAAGAAAGATTCCAACTTATTTTATGGCGATTAAATCTCTGAACACCATGAATAAATATGACTGTAACCTCAATGCAAAATTGCACAGTACCTCACTCCATGCAAATACTTCAAAATATGAAGACTAAACTTAGTATATAATGTCAACACTAAAACCTGTTATAACTTATGTGATATTTGGGTGAAATAAATTTCTAGATGGTTCTGTATGTTAGATTTTTCCGTGCGATACCTGAATCTTCATACACACACATGTGTATAATATATCTATACACGCATATATAGTTTTTGCTTTAATTAGAGAATTATCAAACCTATTTTATATACAGTTCATGTATTCCTAATTTTATTGTTGCTACTTAGGAAATTCATTACTTGGTATAAATAAAATCAATTTGATTTGTTTAAGTGATATGTTCTTACTGGACTTAATGATATAATATCATCCCAATATTAGTTTGAATAAATTCCTATTATCTTATTTTTCAAAATGAAAAATAATACATATAATCTACAACTGAATCATTGTGAAAGTAGTATGATCATGCTGCTACTTCACTATGAGGGGATTTTGTTAATAAACTAAACTGTCAGGACTAAGGAAAAAATTAAAACCAGAAGCCAATTTCCTTTCTTACTTACTTTGTATATTATTCTTAATGGAGTCCCATGTTTATATTTCTTCTTTGCTAGACACCACATTAAGAAGGACAGTAAGAACTTGTGGAGAACTATTGAAAAAGCACAGTAATGACTAGAGATAGAGGAAATACAAAAGGTTTAAGGGACAAAGAATATTATTGCTTTTGAGTTTAAAAAAATGATAATGTGATATAGTAAGACTTAAGAATTGGGAGAATTCAGAATAATGGAAGAACAAGTATCAGTTACTTTATTAAAAATATAAGAAGTAATAGGTTTCATCATTATTATTTTTTAAAATTGTCTCATGTGTACATGGCAATATGTTTACTTTCTCTAGATCACATCTTTTTTCCTGGTCAAGTGAGGAGATTAAATTTATAGCTTTGTGAATTTAGCATTTGACAGTGGTTCCTAAAAAATTCATTGTTTAATACTGGAAGAGATTTCTAGTGCTGTCTTCTTTGAAGATTTTAAAAATATGATGGCGTCCCATCTAAGTTAAGTTTAGGCATAGATAAGCTAGAGGAAGGTCACTGAGACTCTTGAAATTTTTCATTATGTTAATTTTTATTGCTCATATATTTCAAAGATATTTTATAGTTTAAAAAACAGGAAGCAATAAAAATCAAAACATTAGTTTCTTATATGACCATTTAATAATTGTATACAATAATTGTGTAATGAGATTTTAAATAATGAATGTAATTTTCAAAAGGTTTTAACTATTCGAAAGAGCTTTTATTATTTTACACTATGAAACGGTCCACTAAGTATATTCCAGGCTTTTCACTCATCTTTCCCACAATATTTCTTGATGTTAAATCAAGGAGTGACTCTTAATTTTCAATGGAAGTGAATATTGCATAATATATATTTAGAAGGATTTTTAAAACTACCTTTGAGAAAACTGCATGGAGATAGAATTGGTATTACTCATGTCAAGATATAAGGCTTTTGCATCATAAAAGGATTTAATGTTTTCATTTCTTAAAATGCTTGACCAAAGCTTGTAGCCATTATGTTAGCTTCTGTTGTTCCATCTGGAGGACCTAAAAAATCCAATGAATTGTAAATGGACAGTTCACTATGAATATGCAAATTAAAGATATTTTATGAATCTATGTAAGATGTAAAGAAGTAGCTTACTCTATGACAACTAAAAGATCTTACTACATATTTCTTAATCATCTGTTGGGTTTTGCATTGGGTTCCACTCCAACATATCAACTAAGACCTCCTGAAATATAAACAACATCAAAGATTTGTTACAACTGTCACAGCTTTTGTCTCAAACGATACAGTCCAATGTGTTTAGCATGGAAATAAAATATACAAATTAACATTTAAGAGATATTATTTTAAATATAGAAGTACTGTCTATAATCACTGCTGTGTTCTTGTGTTGACAAAAGAAATTTTGGAACTTTTAATAAGCACTTATTGTTAATGTCCCATTAGATAATTGTGCTTTTTCCATGCTGCCATTTTTTGAAGAACACATTTGCTTTACTCACTAAAACCTCGACAGATACTCTAAACATGAATATAAATGCTGCCATTTCTGTCTTCTGCCTTCTAAGTGTTATAATTTCTAATACTCATTTTAAATTTTTGTTTTTCAATACATAAGTTATGATCATAAAACATTTGCTGAGCTTTTTTTAAAAATTGAGGTTCACTCTGTCAGATTAAGAATGAAAGAAAAATACTGAAATGTATGTCCTTTTTTTAAAAAAAAGTAAAAGTACATTTTAAACTTTTTAAAAAGGAAATTATGGCTTTTAAATGTCATGAACATGTCATATTTCTACTTTGCATTAACTTTCATGAGTCCCCAATAAAAAATATAACTTGAAAACAGAATAATTCTAACTAGATATTATTGCTTTGGTACTGTTGAGCTAGTTAATGATATAATGAAGGTAGCAATTGTCACCATGAAACATGAAGGAAGGGAGTGAAGTAGCAGAAATCTGAAAAATACCCATTAATATTAAAATGATATGTTAACAGGGACAGCAAAAAGATAGTAAGCTATTTACTATTCACTGGTTGGTTATGTCATTGGTGAAATTAAATTACAGCAAGATAGCTGAGTGCACATATAATAAAATAGTTTCCATTTGGGGTATATAATCAGATCATTTTATGTTAATCTGATTTCTCTTTGAGGTAAATAAACTCAATAGTGTTGACCTGCCTTTTCATATTGTTTTATAATCCTACAAATTCATTTGATAAACATTTTGTAAGAAATAGAATCATATTCAGAACAACAATTGTATACTTATAGGATCTGTATTGTTTAAGACAGAGCTAAGAAGTTATAGGTACTTTCTGCTTTGGATATATTCAAATAACATAGTAAAGTAGTTCCTTACCTCAAATATTTAGAGAAGCACTGTTCTTGATGGCAGACAACAAGGGGCTGAAACAAAGGTACAAGTGAGTTAGAAGAAGAGGTAACAGATTTGAGATATATGTAGGAAGTAGAAGTAAGACAAAAGAATTAGATGACTAATTACATATGAAGGCTGAGTTTTTGTTTGGAAAGTTTGAACTTTGAAGGATTTCAAGATGAACCTGTTTGAAGAAAAGTGTATTAGTTAAGTTTTTTTTAAATTTATTTTTGTCTTTTTTTTAACTGCAAGTAACTAATGATTTAAATAACAAAGACATATATTACGTTTTCTAACCAGAATTCCAAATGTAGGACAGGACCAAGGTTGGTAATTCAATAGCTAATATAACATTACCAAAAACACTTTTTTCCTGTGTCTTTCCGCTTTGCTATTCTCAGCAAGTGACTTGACCTCTTAGGCAGGCTTCCTAAGATGACATCATTGACACCAGTGTCTACACACAGAAAAAATACTGTCCCAAATTGTATTCCCTAGGTAAGAGCAAGGACAGCTTTCTCTGAAGCTCCCAGGGCAGACCTTGACTCATTGTCCCATTATTCAAAATTGTCCATAAATAAACCAATCACTAGAAAGAGGACAACTGCCAGTATGACTGGCTTAGACCATTGAATATTCAACCCTCAGACTTAGAGAGGTCACAGCCCCTACCCCTAGTTCCACCTATGAAGCACATGAAAACCTGGAGTAGAATGAACAATATAAGGACAGCAAGGATAGCAAGGAAGCAGGAGTAGGGGAATGGATTTTGGATAGGCAGCTAGATTCTTGGCCCAAAAATTGACAGTTAATATTTGGTAACATTAGGGGTTTAGGATGTCTATGGACTATCTGTTGGAAAGTTCCAGGAGGCAATTAGAAATATGGGCCTGGAAGATGTTAAGAATCTGAGATTAATCTGTACATAGATGCTACCTAAACTTATAATAATGATTGAGATTGTCCAGGGACAGCATATTGAGTAGACTCTGAAGTGTACAAAAGATAAAACGCTGTAAGGATAACAAAGATGTTAAGAACAGGTTATTTTCTAGAGAGAATAAGAACCTGAGAGACCTTTGTTGAGTATGAAATACAATTAAAACACAAAATGTAATTGTCCTACATCAGAGAAGATGTTAACCCTACATTTCTAATTGATAGGAATCCTTTTAACATTTACAAGTTTTTTTTTGTTTGTTTCTTTAATTTAAAAACATCTGTAATGCTAATTTTTTCATCATTCAAATAATTTCTGGCCATTAATTCTAATCAAAATTCCTCAGAGAAATTGTTTTCGATTTGAGCTTTTTTTCTGGTTATACCATTCAGAGTCCTAGAGCCTAAAGATAGAGTATTTATTTCATTAGTGCCCCTCTAGTAGTGGTTAAGCTATTAGAGTCACTGCTGCTCACTCAGTCACTTCATTGCCATTAGAGTCATAGTTATCAATACAGGCAAAGCTCTGCAATGTGAACATACCAAGTGTAGCCTCAGTTGGAGTTTACAATATGTTTTTGTTATGTATTCCTATACTTTGTCAACTAGTCCTTAGTGAGTGCGTGTGGCAGAGCAAACTCCTCTTTCCATGGTATAGAGCTGAGAAGGAGGTGCTTAGCCAGGAATCCTATTTCCCAGGCTCTCTTACTTCTAGGTAAAGCCATGTGAATAGTTCTCACCAATGAATGCAAGGGAAAGGAGGAGGGGTCACTTCTGAGCCAATGTAGTGAAGAAAACTATATTCTTTCTCCTTGTCTTTCTTCCCTTATCAGTTGCTGGATGCAGAGAATGCTGAGGCCTCAGCAAAGAGAAGGAGCTCAGGTCTCTAAATTGCATCATGGGGGAAAGCTGATCATTGACCAGAAAGACTCTTATTTCATGCTTTTTTGAGTGAGAAATGAGCATCAGTTAAGTTAAACCACTGAGATCATAGGGGGTTACTTGTATGGCAGCTAGCCTTCCATTAAGTAACACAGTTGGACAAATTTTGCTAATGCAAAGTCATCTGAAAAACAGAGATGTTCACAAAAGGCCCCAGACAAACTGCTAAGCTATACACCTCCCATTTTCCTGTCCCTCCAAATGCCCCTCTTTACACTG
Organism: Rousettus aegyptiacus; assembly: GCF_014176215.1. Classification (NCBI taxonomy): domain Eukaryota; kingdom Metazoa; phylum Chordata; class Mammalia; order Chiroptera; family Pteropodidae; genus Rousettus; species Rousettus aegyptiacus. The sequence continues at coordinate 15,071,315 of NW_023416312.1, forward strand.
TTTCTCCATCTTCTTTGCACACCCATGAGATATCCTCATGTTCAAAGTCTACCTGTCTTTCAAGGGCCAGCTAAAAAACTTACCTCCTCCACTCAGCCTTCAGTACTTTTCTCCCAGATCAGGACAGTCTCTTCTTCCATAGAGGTCACATTGCTTCTTGATGCTTTGTTTCCCACGTGGTTATTTGGCTGTTTGGATATATTGCCACCCTTTCACAATGGCCTCTGAATTACTTGAGGTAAGACTGTGTCTTGTTTATTTTGGTTTTATCAGTAATTCTGCATTATTTAGCACATAGTAGAAGATAATTAATAAGCACATTTTGAAGTGTCGAATAAACAAAAGCTGAATTTGCTATGTATTTTAGAAATGTATCCTATTGCAAATAACTCGGCTAAATGTTCTTTTAGTCTCAGTCATAAACCTCTTTTATAAGTAATGATGTCAGGGCCTTCATCTATTCATAAAATAATTTTAAAATGTAACTATTTTGTTTGAAAGTCTGTATATTTATTATTCTTGAGTTAATATGTAATAATTCTAATGAACTATAACAGCTGTTATTTTTTCACAATAATCCTAATAATATGATTTATTTTAAGTCAGCATGAAATATTTTCATTTTATAGGGTCAACTGGAGTATTTTTAAAAGCTTGCATAGTTCTCACAATTCATTCATAAAACACATAGCAAAATATTTTAAAGTTGGATGCTTTAAAAAGTACTACAATGTGAAAAAAATAAGATACTGAGACTAATGCTAACAGAAGACATGCACAGGAAAAATAAGAGACCTGCAGAAAGAATAAACAAACAAACAAACAAACAAACAAACAAATGTGGGAAAGGAGGCAGAAGGTGAAGAGACAGAGTAAAAAGGAAGAAAGAAAATGCCTGATCTTTTTGAAGAGGAAATGTTTTCCAGGAATTAATTCGGGAGAGAAAAACTATTATCATTGTGCTTTCCCTTTGCGGTATTATCTGTAACAGGACACTAGTAGAAACAAATGTCTGAAAAATAATAAAGAAAGCCGTTTGTAAATTATGTGAGTCAGAGTCTGGATCAGAGTGAGGTGACTTCATTTATGGTCCTTTGTCAACCAGGTTTAGTCAATTGTTATAACCCTTACTTATCACACTCAGCTACATGGTTCCTTCTGGAACTAAAACTTTCTAATGCAGTAAATTGTTTAAAGTTCATACTGTTCTGATTTTAGCAAGTTTTCTGAATGGCTTATCTCTTCATAGTGTAGGAGAGGGCAGCAAGCTATTCTTAAGAGGGAAAAATCTCCAAAGGCCAATAAACCATCATTCATTCTTTCAAGAAATGCTTATTAAATGCCTGGGTTCTGATCTAAACCAGGATATTTTTTTTCCCCCTAAAATGATTCATTGGCAAGTTAACTTTTAAGAGTTAATTTCTTTGGTCTACATAAAATTGTGATGAAAGAAATTATATTTAGGCACTGTGCTAAGTATTAGGCACAATATTTAGCAAGTAATAGACTGAGTTAAAGCTTGTTTCTTCTCTCTTGTGTATAAAACAACAAATGAAAAATTGAAAGCAAAACTAGGTTAGCTATACATCTAGTCTGGTGTCAATGGATTATTTGACACCAGAATTTGCCACAGTCATTATTGTGATACAAACAATGGTAAAATTAAAACAATTAAAAAATTATATGAGAGAAAAAAATCAATAAATAGTCCCTGATTAATTTTAGTCATGATTATGTGAGTTAGGTGCTTTTCTTTAAGTGGTCATCTCTTTAATGCAAAGAGAAGAGGATTCTGTTGATGATGATGATAATGATGATGATAATGATGATAACTAGGATTTATTGAATGTCTACTATATACGCCATTCTAAGCGGTTTATATACTTTATCTAACTTAAACTGGATTATAGATAGCATAATATCTTAAAGTATCTTATTTAATGACTACATTTTACTGTCTACTGACAGTTGATAGACTGTAGATATATTAAGTCCATTCTTCTTTATTCACCTTACAAAAACTGACTAAGTTCTTATTTATGTGCTATGCCAGGTACTGTGAGAAATCAAAGAATGAATTAGGCAGAGATCTTCTGGGGCTATTACTGTCCAGCAGAATAGATAATTTATGCACGCAATAGGATGCAAAATGAGAAGTAGTATAAGAGAGATGGTCATAAAAAGTGGTGGGAATTCTAGAATGGGCATGGAAAGATTCCTGAACCTGGAATCTAAAGTCTTCCTTCAAGGATAGTAAAGATTTGACCATGGGGTGTCACAAATTTAAAAATTTGAACTTGATAAGGACTTTACCAAATGAATTATTGCAAAGAAGGGGACTTTTGCATTCGTGGTATGGGTGAAGGGGCTGTCGCCATAAGGATATCACTCTGACCCTAAGATCTGCAAGCCTCTCAAGGGTTCAGCAAAAGAGTTTTTCTTTTATAGAGAGGAGAAAAGAAGGCTAGAAAGAATTGGGTGTGGGGATGTGGGATGAGCAAGAGTGGTATGATGGGAAAGTAGATCAGAGAATGTTTTATTTTGTGGCCAGCCTAGTCTATGGAAGAACTGTTCAGGAAGGGCTGCATGCTGGCTCAGGCTGAGGGTAGGTTAAAGTGTAAGGACCTGGGAAAGGAGAGATTCATAACCAAAGTATAGTTAACAAGCATTTTGTTCTGATTGATCAGTGGGGATAACAGTTCGGCTAATCATTTGTGAGGTAGAGAATGGAAATTTTGAGGATCTGCGATAGGCTTTGTCATAGGTAAACAAGGGAGCATACATGAGTCTTATCTGAGTCATATGGAAAAGGGTGACTCTTTGGCAGTAAGCTATTTTCTTGAACACAAAAAGATGGAGACTGCTTAACCTTTGCCCTTTCCCAGGATCATAGGGCTTGGGTAAAGTTCAACATTGTCAGGGATGTGGGAAGAAAAAAATCAGCAAGAACATCCTAATGAATTAGATGCGCATGGAATGGGTTTCATTTATCTGGGACATGAAAATTTGTGATAGCTTTTCTAGTACCAGGCATTGTTCTAGGCACCTTATATCTATCAACTCATTTAATCCTCACAACTATCCAATGATGCAGCTACAATTATTCTCCCATTTTATGGATAAGGAATTTAAATCTTTTAGGGGTGAAGTAACCTGGTTACACTGCTGGTTATAATGCTAGTAAAATGTATAACTCAGGAAACCCGTGTATCCCAACAATTAATCCTACCTCTTTGCATTACTTCAAACTATTCTTTTAACCCAAAGAGAGATAGGATAAAACTGCTTAAATAAAAGAAAAGGGATGTGCATCAATTTTTCACCTTCCAAAAAAAAGGGGGGGGCGACTCAAACAAATACATATGAGAGAAGTTATGGGACATAGAAAAAAGAAGAACTTATAAAACAAAAATTCCAAGTTTGGAAGTAGTGCGCTGGTAAGAACAGCAGCCAATGAAACTTGTCAAAAGACAATGACAGTTAACGGGTTTAACAGGAAAGGTTTTGGATGCTAGGAATTTAAAAAATTGAGTCAGAATAGAAGGTCCAATTGCTTTGTTTGTTTTCTGTTTGTGTGAGAAAGGAGAAAGGGGCAGATGTCAAAGTCAGCCTTAACACTATCATCTTTGCAGGCTCAGGTTTCTGGGTTTCATTTGACTGTGAATGAGATTATGGCAGGCCTTGAGGTATGAGAGGTAGGTGGAAAATGCCTGCCATTTCAGTCCACCAGGCATTCACTATTCCTTCCCTTTACTAGCTACACTTGAATTTTCTTTTACTTTTCACAACTACCATTGTTTTTCATGATTATCTAGTGGTTCAGTATACTCAGTCTAATCAGCCGGGGAGTGCATAGTATGTGATTGAAATTTTATTGAAAATACTAACTATTTGGCATGTAAAAAATGAACTAAGTTCATCTATAAAGCATAGTTTATATAGAAATGATGATTGCTCCAACCAACAGAGATTTTATTAAAAATACAATGTAATAACAAAAGTAACTAACCAACGATAGGTACTTTCACATCCTTGCATCTTTTCATCTTCCCAGGAACCTATTAGTAAGGGATACAGTTTCTACTTCATGGATGAAAAAATTTAAAGTTAACACAATTTCATCACTTTTCCCAAGAAAATGTACTTTAATCCTTAGAGCCAGGTTTTGAACCCAGACTTCCCTGAATTTAAAAGTCTTCTAAACCACTTTGCTCTGAATTAATTACATTTTCAAGGCTAATCAATAATAGTTCCACTACCTAATAACCCTGTAACCTTGGGGAAATTATTTAACTGTTCTTTGACTTAGTTTCATCATCTGAAAAGTGAGGGCAATCATATCTTCATCATAGGATAATTGTGAGAATTAAATAGATTGATATGTATAAGGTATTTAACAGGCATACATAGCTGCCATTTTTATGTGTTAACTATGATGATTGATGATGATGATTGAGATGACAATGAAACTGTGCTCCCTCTTTCTTAAAAACTCAAAATGAATAGCCACATTTAGTATCTCTGTATGACTTTGTAGGCTCCAGAAACAGGATTGATTATATTTGTGGATATATACTCTACCTATACTCTTTTAGCAGTTTAATTAAAATTACAGAGAATTAAGAGCATTCACTTACTCTTAATTGAATTCACATGTAATTTTTTTAAATATAAACTTGGAATCTCTTTCAACTTTCCTCAGTTCCTAAAATAAAATATTATCTATGAGGATTGGGTGGCAACTTTGACAACTGGGTTGTGGAAAACAAAAAAAGATAAAACAGGTTTTGAATAGCCAACATAATATTGAAGGAGAAGAACAAAGTTGGAGGGCTGACACTACAAAACTTTAATACTTACTATAAAACTAGAGTAATCCATACAGAGTATTGGTGAAAGAATGGGAAAATAGACCAAAAGAACATAATAGAGAGTCCAGATATAGACCCACATAAACACAGTCAACTGATCTTTTGCAAAGGAGCAATGGCAATGCAATGGGGAGATAGTCTTTTCAACAAATGGTGCTGGAACCACTGGACATTCACATGCAAAAAAATGAATCTAAACATAGCCCTTACACCCTTCATAAAAATTAACTCAAAATCTATCACAAACATAAATGTAAACTGAAGAATTCTAAAACTCCTAGATTATGTAATAATTAAATCTACATGAGACAATAAAAAGATAATAACTAAATTTAATTCCATACATACATATGGGAACCCCACATACATGAGAGGCTCAGGGACAGAAAGTTAAAAAGAGGCACATATGGCATTCCGAGCTCAGGACGAGGTAAGGTATCTTGGGGCTTCAAAGGGTCATTGCAGGATGATAAGAAGAGCAGGTATTCAGTAATTAGTAGTTTGCCCTGTCCTATAGATAGGTCAAAAGGTTATCTCTGATAATCTTTTATTAAGTGCAAGGCTCCTAATTCAAATTCTTCTAGGTAGTTAAAAGGTGGAGGTAAAAAGTTTCTCTTGGCCTACAGGGTCTTCACTGCCTTTAACTCAAAATAATCTGCATAGCACAGAGGCACATCTTGGGATGATTCATTCTGAACCTCTACAATAACATAGGAGAAAATCTAGATGCCTTTGGATTCAGTGATGGCTGTTATATATAACACCAAAGGCATGATCCCTGAAAGAAAGAATTGATAAGCTGAACTTCATTAAAATTAAAATATATATCCTCTAAGGAAGACAATGTCAAGAGAATATAAAGACAAGTCACAAAGTGGGAGAAAATACTTGCAAAAGACATATCTGATAAAGGAATGTTATTTAAAATATACAAAGAACTCTTAAAACTCAAAAATAAGAAAACAAACAACCTGATTTAAAAATCTGGACAAAGGCCTTAAAAGATACCTCACCAGAGAAGATAAACAAATGGCAAATTAGCATATAAAAAGAAGGTCCTTATCATATGTCATCAGGGAAATGAAATGCAAATTAAAAACCACAGTAAGATTCAACTACAAACATCAGAATGACCATAAAAAGAAAAAAATGGAGGAAACTTAAACATATATTACTAAGTGAAAGAAGCCAGTCTACATACTATGATTCCAACTCTATGGAATTCTGGGGGGACAGTAAAAAGATCAGTGGTTGCCAGAATTTGCGGTTGTAGGGGGAGAAATGAATAGAACATAAAATTTTTAGGGCAGTGAATATACTCTGTATGGTCCTTTATTATCTATTTGTCCAAACCCAGAGAATGTGCAACAAGAGTGAACCCTAATATAAACAATGAACTTTGCCCAATTATGATATGTCAATGTAGGTTTATCCATTGTAGTGAATGTACCACTCTGGTGAGGGATCTTAATAATGGGAGAGGCTGTACATGTGTGGGGGCAGAGGGTATGTGGGAACTCTCTGTACCTTCCCTTGAATTTTACTGTGAACCTTAAAACTTCTCTTAAAAAGTAAAGCCTTTAATAAAAAAAAAATAATAATAATAAGGAATTTGCATATCATTGCCCTGGTATGAAGTCTCAGGATCACTAAAATGTTAAGAAACATTTAGTCATATTTCCCATTTGTATGGAACATGGAAATGTTAACATTGTCTTGACTTACTTGCTCCTTATGATGGTTGGGCTCCATGGAGACTGAGTTTTCCTGTCTGAAATATATATGTGTTGATGTGAACTGTGATCAGAGGTCAAAATGGTCAACAAAGAAGTAACAGGAAAGACTAAGTTATAAAAATAAGCTTCTTTCCATCACTATTAAGCATGGAGGGCCAAGAGGCAAGGGTTGAGGGCAGAAGCAACCAGCCAGGAATTCCAGTCTAGGTTGAAGTCAAAGTTATTTTAAAGCCTGCAAGGTTCGGGTATGTCTGGTTGTTGGCAATCGTGCTCATTTGCCTCAGCAAGGGCATTAAACAGCCCTGGGAGTTTGTGAGGACTTTATGCCATTTAACTGTGATTCGCAGATAAATCAGGTTGAGTTTAAAGGTTTACAGCATGGATTGCATAGGATATTGTGAAAATTGTATTAAGCTGGTTTTAAATATTTTAAATATAAAAGATTAAAGTAATTTCATCTAGAAGTTCCACTATATGTTTTGTGTGTGTGTGTGTGTGTATCTGTGACTTTTGTGTATCACAGCCTTGAAGGTGAAGAGTGCCAGTAATGGCCTATCTCTATCCACTCTATAGTGACTAGAAAAATGATCACACAAATGACTACTGATATTTGTTTTGCTGAAAAAAAATCTTTCCATTTTAGAACACAAAATGAGTAAAAATCTAAAACAGTGTAAAGATTATACTAATTTTGTCTGTGCCTTTGAAACAAAGAAAGATTTAAAATACAATTTCTACAACCCCAGGCCTGAAGAAATTGGGTTTTGTATGCTAAGATTAAGACACCTTTCTGCTGCCACCTTCTCTGCCTCAAAACCATTCTCCATGTTGGAAAAACCAAATGCTTAAAAACCATCAATGATCCAGTCCACACTACCCAAAGGATAAAGTCTCAAATCTTTAGTTAGTTTATCAAACCATCAATCATTAGTTTCCATTCACACCCCCTATTGTCATCCATCTTCTGCCTTATTACATTTTAACTTACAGCCAAACTGAACTTTTGAGTGTGTACCGAGGAGTATTCCTTCTGTCTAGATCATTACCCAATCTTACCATATATATTCACTTGATGTACTCCAGTGCATCTTTTAGGTTGGTTTTATAAATCTAAGGTGAAGTCTTTCCTTAGCCCTCAAATTAAGTGGCTCCCTCTTTGTGCTCTTATAGTGTCAAAGCACATCTGTTTTGAACACTTTTATGGTCGTATACTTAAAGTTCCTCAAACTTAAATGTGCTTAGGAATTACATGGAAATCGTGTTATAATGCAGATTCTGATTCAGGGAGATGCCAGTGCTGCAGTTTTCACAGCACACACTTGAATAGCAAAGATTTATTTAGTCTGTCTGCTTCCTGAGGCCTGAAGACAGGATCTTCAGAGCTTGACACACAGTAGGCCCTGAATTAACAGCTACTGAATTAATTTAAAAAGCAATAGAACCTTCGCAATACAACAATTTCATTTTAAAATACAAGCAGTGCTGGTAAATAACTATTTGAGAAGAACCTTGTTAACTTCCTTCCCTCCTTCGGTAACTTTGTATTCCCATCTGTTCTTTGTCTCTTTGCTTCAAAGTTCACTGGCATCTGGAACTTCTCCCACAATACTCGACTTAATCTTCTATTCTTTTTACACCCTGGAGTCAACACTGGAGGCATTTTCAATGATAGCACTTCTGAAAATGAAAAGCAGAGGAAGCCAGGGTGGAGAAAAATGAACCCCTGTGCTCTTCTTCAGACATCAGTTGAGTTACTTTCTTCCTTCTCCAAATCTGACTTCCTTAGAGCCCATAGACTATCAAAGAATCCCCAACATATCCCTGGACTCCACTTTAGTGTTGTCATGCTCAGAAAGCTATTGTCTGGATGTTCTCAGAAACGAAAATTAACCATATGTAATTCATTTGTTCACACTGAGACTTATCTTTTAACATCTAAATAGACACTTAATCTTGTTTTAAGTCTATAACTATATCTTAAAAAATGCATACACCTTAGGGCTTGCAGGGAGAGAAGACATGTAGCTGTTTTGATCTAAATGTTTCTAGTTGCATGGATTGTGAATATGGAAAAGTGCATATAACACAAACTCCCTGTGATCCTCTGACCACCAGCACCCTCAGCCCTTGTCTCAAATACTATAAATAAACAGAACCTTTGAGAGCAAGTGCTGTGGAGCAGTCACTACATTCAAGGTGGAAATTGGTAAAAAACACTTCATCAAATAATAATTTCCTACTCAGTGGACAGGTCTTTTAGGAGTATAGGCACTGCTCTTCTCCATTAGGGTTAAATGTGTTTCTGAGCAGACAAAATCATCAAGTAGAACATTGTTTCTGGGCGAAAATGTATCCTCAGAAACTTCAGATACCTGTGGTTTTAGGAAACCACAGGGTGAGTTTTGTATTAGCACATACAAATGTTTGTTACGTTTCAAGTTTATTTATTGTCCAAAGGCACAATGTGAGGAAGAGCCTTAATTAGTCTGAATTTCTATGTAAAATATATGGTATGATTTAGAGTTCTTTATCTATATTCACAATGTATATTTTTCATACATATGTATGTATTTTATGTAATACACATATGTGTATAATCTCTTTTCATTTCTTGACAGCTAAGGTGTGAAAGAGATCAGAAGAGAAATTCTTGACAAATGTGTAGATTTGTCTATTAACAAGATGTTAGATATACTTAAATTTCATACTAAAAATACCATTCTTCAAACACAAAGAGAATAGAACAATCACCCTAGGGTGTGAATTCTAGCAAATTAAAAGAAATATCTGCAAGATCCATGTTTTTAATTATCTGACAGAGTGCTGTTAATAACTTTTCTGGAAGCCACAAACACAGCAGTAACACTTAATTATGATGCAGTCTTACAATATAACGCAATGCAGTGTTTTTACTATCTTCAAGATCACATTGGCAGCAGCGCCTACTATAATGAACTGTCCTGAAGCCTCAAAATGCTATTGTCAGCAGTTTCACATTGGAGCATTCAGATTTTACAGTGTGTGAAGTCTGATTTGAATCTGCTTTACCACAGTAATTCTTACTTCAAAATATTCACATTTTCCTTTTCTCAGTTGAAGACCATGTTAATAAAAAAGCATACAGAATATTGAAAATAAATAGCCATACTGAGCTAAGAACTGGATAGAACCCAATTCTCTTCAAGGTATGCTGACGAATATTGTTACTGAACTCAAGGGGTTAATTTTGCCTACACACGTCAAAGCCAAAGGAGACAGGGACAAGACTGTGCAGCAAAGAAAGTAAAGGTTTATTTAAGGGAATGGCACCAAGCCTGGAGACACAGGTGAGCTTCTGCTCCCAAAAACTAGACTCGCCAATGTCCTGTAGGTTACAGATTATGTAGGGAAAAATCACACAACACCATGGGTTAGGAGTTTGGGGTTGTGTTGGGTTAGAGGTGACATAAGGTTAATGGATAATTTCCTCAGCTCTTGAGAATAGTTCTGAGGTATTTTCTGGAGTCCGTTTGTCCAGTCTCATAGGATAGTAACCAGCGGGTTGTTCCACCTTTGGTCTCAAGAGCTGAAACATAACTTTGTTCAAGATGTTATCTTTAGCCTGCTGGAGGTCCCCACCATATGATCAGTTGGTCAGGTCCCAACTACTATCTCTTGCTGCCTCAGGGTTCACTGATTATGGAATCCGGTGAAGCTAGGTCTCTGAGAGCTGGGTGATGGGGGGCGGGGTTGGGGAGAGAGAGAGAAAGAGAGAGAGAGAGAGAGAGAGATGATTTCTAGAGCTAGGATTTAAAACTAAATTTAATCAAAGTCATAAGGACTCTCAGCTTCATTGTTTTATCCAATAGATTTCCTTTTGTTGCAACACACATGTTGAAAAGTACTTCAGATTCCCTCAGGGTTGTCGGTGGTAATCACATTAGCCCATAATTATTCGATTATCCACTTGCAATCAAAATATATCATTCCTTTTCTCTTGATATTTTGGTTCAAATCATCTAATGGTAGATTTTTTTTTACATTTTACACACTTAATTATTAAATAGAAAATCTCTTAAACACTCTCTCATTCTCTGTGATTTTCTTTCCTTTACCAATAGTAGTCCCCTTTTGCTACTCTTTTTATCTTAATTTGAAAGAGTAGCAGAAGGTTTGGTAAAGAAAAAAAAAAGAAAAGGAAAAAGTAAGTTTTCCTAATAAAGAATATTATGCTTAATACTACCATAGTAAATTATCATTAGTGGGAATTAGAAGAAGTACCCTCAATGTACATATAACATTATTTTTTAAAGATTTAAAATATTTTACTTTAATTTTTAATTCACTGGTATCCTGTTTTGCTCTTTAAAAATTACAGAAATTTTTTACAACTCAGTTTTATTTTATATCAAATGAGAGCTTAACTGCCCTTTTTTGGAGTCACTCTGGGGTGTTGCATTAACTGTTAGCCATAGGATAACAATAAAAAATAGTTTTAGTGAACCACAAGCTAACTTAGGGGCCTTAAAGATGAAAGCAGTGTATAGAGTGCATATCAACGAAGACAGCCTTAATGTTCCCTCAGCTTGACTAAGCTTTAGAAAGATTTCTTCAAGAGTGTAGGACCCAGACCTCCCTGTTCTTAGAGTACTCACTTTAGAAAACTTTAAATTGTAAATTCCTTTCTGCCTTTTTGAGATGTAAATTATTTCCCAGGTTCCAGCCAGTTTTACATCCCAGGATGTAAGGATGTAAACTCAAAGAGCTGGGAGCTTTCCCTTTGAAGTGTAATCATCAAGGGAGATTGGGCTCCTATCTCCCAGTCTCTGCTGGGAAAGTAGGAGCCTACCTTCGATAGATAAGTGACAAATTAGCAAACAAGGCCTAATTGAGGAACCCCCTCTCCAAATGTCCTTCAGTACTTTTCCACTCATCCTAATGCCTAAAACCTCTCTTACCTTTTGTTTTGGTGGAATCGAGGTCTGCCTGTCTACCTTACTGCAGTAGGCTTTCATACTGTTTAATTCTGTCTTGTACAATTTTTCTATGACATTATTTAGACCTCAAGTTTGCTGTAGAGTAAAGGCATCTGGATCGATATAAATAGCTTTTTCAAAAGGTTTTAATGAATATTCTAAGACACAATGCCCTCTCTACCTGCGCTTACTATGTTTTAACTCTTTTACACCACAATACATTTTTTTTGCCTACTTTTATATTCATGATGGAAATATTTCTAAAATGTAGTAAAAAGCCTTCTATTTTTTTTCTCAAAATTAAGAAAGCTGTTTTTCAAAATGAAAATAGTTTGTGTGTGTATGTGTGTGATTAAAGAAAAATGCTCATGTAGAAAATTCAAACACTAAAAACCATGGATTAAAGCAGTGTTTCTTAAACTTTTAAAAATAATTTCTATCCCCCTAAGGAGCTTTTATAGATATTTTTTTCCTACTCATTTCCCTGTGAGATTTTAATACCATGGATATATGGTATATCTATTTGTGTACCCTGGCCCTTTGGAGTACCATAATTCATTGTGATATATGAGACTTCTTTGCCCCTCAGAAACAAGTTTTTGCACCTGTGAGGTGATACTGCTAGTTGAAATACACAGATTAAATCACACAGTAAAAATCACCTAATATCTCACACACAGAGGTGATTACTATTTGCATTTAGATAAATATCCTTTCATATATCTTGCTAACAATATTTTGTATACTTTCTTTTATCTGTTCTTGTTCTTTAATAACAAATGTAAAAATATTTCCATATTGATATAAATAGGTATCCTTTCTAAGTATATACCATAATTTATTTAATTTCCTGTGAAATACATTTTTTTAAATTTATATTTTAAATAATGCTAATGAATGTCATGCCATAACATATTTGTGCATTTGCTGTGATATTTTTAGATATAATTTGTCGAAGTTCAATTTCTGGATAAAAAGGCTTGCCCATTTGATTTATAAAATTTCCAACCATTTTTCAAAAAGGCTTCACCAATTTATATATGTATTTTTATATTCTGCATGAGAAAGCCTATTTACAATATTGGGAATTATTAATTTTGAAACCTTTGCCAAAGTTATATACACAAAGTGAATCCTGGATATTGTTTTAATTTTTAATAAAAAAAAAATTTTAACAAGAATATTGACTGTGTTTTTTTAAAAGATTTTTCTGATCCTGTAACTTCTAGCAACTTTTTTTATCCTTTTGCATTTCTTCTTAAACACATCGCCAGAATATAAGCATCATGTACAGAAATCTACTGTATTGTACAGTGCTGCTTGTAGGAACTCTATAGGTCTCTGTGCCTTTTCATTTTACAAATTATTTTGCTTCCTTCTAAATTTACTCTATGTATAAATGAATTTTATGATAACTACAGATACATTTATGTGTGAGGTTATTATTCATATATGTTATGATTCTTAAAATGTATTTCATAATACTTTTATGTAGAGGTATTTAGAAAAAATAACATTTAAAATTGCAAATCTTTCATTATCATGGGTAAGATAATTCTCTTTTATGTTCAAGGAGAACTCTAACATTCTAATATATTTTTTTCATACTGAAATTTATAAACTTCTCAATTCCCTTTACTCCTTAATAAGTTTTTCTCTTTGGACTTTGAACTGACATATTTGATTTCTTTTCATCTTTATCGTCTCTTAAAAAATCTCATTAGACTCAGAAAAATATAGCATTTTTCTATGAAGATGTACTTCTTTAAAAACAGATTTTATGACAAGATAAATAGCTAGGAAATAACAATGAGAGTCTGAGCATATCAGATTAATATGTATGTTGCTCTGGTTCCAGTTAGGCTCCTTCAGTTTATTTTAAGGTACTGGTCATGTGAAGCAATATCTGTTTTCATAGTTGCCACATTGTTTTATGACATCTATTGCCTGTTTCTCCAAATTTATTCCTGAGAGCTACTGATACAGTTCAATACTTTGCTCATGTATATTCCAATGTTTCCTTAATAATTTGTCTATAATAATTCATATGTGGAAAGAAAAATTAAGGCTAATAATTATGTTTTGGATTTGATGATTCATTACCAAGAATAATTTACATAATTTAACAGTATTTCATTAAACCTTCCAGGAATGAAGTACTGTTGCATGCTACAACATGGATGAAATTTAAAAGCATTATGAGAGTAAAAAAAGCCAGTCACAAAAGACCATCTATTGTTCGATACCATTCATATGAAATGTCCAGAGATGGCAAATCCATAGAGACAGGAAGCTAATTAGGGATTGCCAGAAAGTGAGGGATGGGTACTTATAAATTATTGTTTTAATTTATATGTTAGGTCCATTAATACATTTGGTCTTCTATTCATAATCACATAACATAAAATTCAGCATTTTAGCTATTTTAAAGTATACAATTCAGTGGATTCCAGTGTATTCACAATGTTGAGCAACTCACCACTGTCTAATTTTAGAACATATTCATTATTACAAAAATAAGCCTCATACCTCTCAATTCCCCCTCTTTTTTGTTTTTAAATTGCTCAAGTTATAAATGTGTCTGTGGTTTTACAAATGGAATTGCTAATGCCAAAATTATTTAAACAATCTCGAAGTATGCTACATATCTTCTGGCATATCATACGGAGTTGGTGATGGTTCTGTGTTACATTTATGAAAGAAAAAAAAATTCTGATAAAGTTGAGGATCTGATTGTTTGTACTAAGCTTTACCTCAAGTTACTTTTTTACAGCTTAGTATTTCAAATCCTGAAGATCTGTCTTTACTGAATTTGCAAAAGTAGCTTTTAAGTAATTGTACTAATAGATTTTCTGTGTTAATGGAATAGCTACTTTAGCTTTCCAAACCTGATATATCCATAGTGCCCAAGAAAGGGGAAAAAGTCATTCTTATTTATAACCTTTCCTGATCTAAAATACCATTAGGGGTTAAAAATAGGAGCTTCTTATAGAAAAATATATTTACATAATACCAGCATATAAATCATCCTTTCAGGGTAAGTTTAACACCTCTAGAAATTTCATTAACTCATTAGACTGATAGTCATTAAAATAAATATATCTTCATGAAATGTTTTGCTTTCCTGGAGGCAAGAAAATAACAAACATAAGACTAATTAAAACAATATAGGGGAGGAGGGAGAAGGAAAATCACATTAACAGTACATAGGTTTTAGATTTTTCCTTATTGACAAATAAAAATCATCTCTTTGATTTGGATTATATAATGATTTTCATCTCTTTAAAAGTCTTGTTTAAAATTTACTTTTCATAACAAAAATGAGTCTCTTACTACTCTCTTCTTCAGAATTCTCCTACTGGGGCATTTGCAAAAGGTTTTATTTTACTAAGTAGAAAGATTTTGCATGTGTTTTCAAGTACCTAAGAAGCAGTTATGGCTAAACTGATAATTAACAAAGTTATGAGGACTTCTGAAGAAAAAAATAAGAAAATGAATATCTTACATTAATTTCTATGTTTCCTTTTCTTGTTCGCTTGTGTAGAAGACAAGACTCAGGAAATGATGGAGAGCAGCATGAACTTCTCCGTATTCTTGATTAGTTGAGAAGGAAAGCCATCCTCTAGAGATGTCTAAAATTTTTGAGTTTGAAGACTTAAGCTACTTGAAAGTGAAATTAAAATTTCCTGGAGTAACTAAGGGCAAAATCATTAATTAAAGAGAATTAACAAAGGAAATATACACATTTCTCTGTAAAGGTCCCAAATGAGAGCTTAGATATTAAATATTATTTTAACATACCGTGATATTGAAAATTGCCTTTATGTTTGACTAATGTGTATGTGTGTTTTATAATTTGTTGGAGATTCTTCATCTCAATTCTTGATATCTTACATGATAATAATTTGTACTATGTGATTTGGACAGAAATTGCTCCAAGCAGCAAACAGAACATTTCACATTTACATTTTCAGACATGCATATATATATTGAAATTTGTACCTGTTAATGCATATTTTTAAAGCAGTAGCAAATGTCAGAATTGTTTTCTCAGTATTCTTTTCCTATATGAGCAGGCATTATTTTATCTGTGGGCCTTTTTATAAATGCTGGGATGATTCCCCACCCCCAGCTCATATTGTCCTAAATTTCAAAATTCCAGATTCAATTATTTAGTTAAGTTTAACAATACATAGTTATTATTCATTATTACCGAGACTGATTTATATCAAAATAGTGCAAAGTGAGGACAACTTTCATTATGTTCGAGTTTCCTTTAGCATGGTACAATCATGTTAGCTGCAGTTAGGGACAATTTTACTTTTTTTTTCATCTATATGTCTTTATTTCTTGTCTTCTTGTACTGTTATAGGGGTACTCAAATTATCGATCTTGCAGCACTGTATTGAATAAGAGTACTGAGAATGAACAGCCTTGCCTTGTTCCTGATTTTAGGGGGAAAGTATTCAGTCCATTCAATCTTTCACCATTAATAAAATATATAAAGAATAAAATATAATTTCTGTTTAGGTAGATGATCTTTAGCAAGTTGTACATGTTCTTTTTTATGCTCTTTATCGAGTTAAAATATTCCTTTCTTTCTCTAGTCTTATTTTTCTAAGAGTTTTAGCATGAATAGGTGTTGAATTTTGTCAAATTATTCTTCTGCATCAATTGATGTGATCACGTGATTTTTCTTCATTAGTCTGTTAATATGGTGGACTGCATTGATTAATTTTTGAATACTGAGCCAGCCTTGAGAATAAGCTCCATTTTGCCATAGTGTATAATTTCTCTATATTGCTGAATTATATTTGCTAATATTTTGTTAAAGATTTTCATATATATATATATAAGGGATATTTGGTATCACATTAGTACTTGTTTTATAAAATGAATGGAACGCATTCATTCCAATCTCTTCTATTTTTTTTTTTTTTTGGAAAGAGTTGTGTAGAATTGGTGCTAATGCTTCTTTAAATGCTTGGTAGCATTCTCCAGTAAAATCATTTAGACACGAATATTACTTTTTTGAGAGTGGTTTAATTATGAATTTAGTTTCCTTAATAGTTATAGGGCTATTCAAATTATCAATTACATATTGGGTGAGCTGTAGCACTTTATTTTATGAGAAATTAGCCCATTTCATATGTTGCCAAATTAATATATGTAGAATTGTTCATAGAATTTTCTTGTTATCCTTTTGATATTTTCAGGGTCTGTAATGGTGGTGATCGTTCCATCACTGGCATTATTTTTTTGTGATTAGATCTTTCTTTTTAAATTTTTTTCATTCTTGATATTAATTATTTGTATTTTCTCTTTTTTGTCAGTCTTGCTAGAGGTTTGACAGTTTTATTGAGCTTTTCATTAAAAAAGCTTATTGTTTCACTGATTATTTCTTTTATGTTTCAGTTTCATTGATTTCTGCCCTTGTCTTTATTATTTCCTTTATTTAGCTTGATTTAGGTTCATTTTGATCTTTTGTTCTAGATTCTTGAGGTGGGAGTTTAGATTATTGATTTGAGATTTATCTTCTTTTCTAACATAAGCATTTAGTTTTTTCATAGTCCTCTTAGCTCTGATTTGGCTGTGTCCCATAACTTTTGATATGTTGATCTTTCGCTTAGTTCAATGCATTTTTTGATACTCATTGAAACTTCTTTTGTGACCCATGGATTATTCACTAGTGTGCTGTATAATTTCCAAATGTCAGGAGATTTTCCTATTATTTTTCCATTTTTTTTAAATGCTAGTTTGATTCCACTGTGGTCAAAGAATACACTTTGCATTATTTCAATTATTTTAAATTTGTTGAGGTTTTCTTTATGGTCCAAGATATTGTCAATCTTGGTGTATGTTCTCATGGAAATTTAAGTTCCCTTGGAACTTAAAAAGAATGGGTTTTCTGATATCTTTGGGTATATTATTCTATAACTGATGATTAGATAGGGTTGCTTGATAGTATTCTATTTAGTCAGTAGATTTGGATATCAAGTTTCTGAAGAATCTAACAACTGTATACAGTTGATGCTTAGTAAAGGTTGTTGGATTGCATACATTTGATGTATCTATACCCTCATTTCTGTCATCTGCTAATATTTCCAGGAGAAAAGTAAGCATCTAACAATGACACCCTGCTATTGGAATTGACAGTGATAATGCTGCATAACAAACAACCCAAAAACTCAGAATTTGCAATACCAATTATTTATTCCATAGTCGAAGGGCTACACTTTTGGCTGTGTTTTAACTCATCTTCTCTGCTCTTGCCTGAGCTCTACTTAGCTATGCTGGATTCTAGTTTTTGAGTTAAAGTCAAGTCTATTCCATATATGTTAATTTGGGAATCCATGCTGAAGGAGAAATGGCTAACTGTCCATATGTTCTTCTCATGGAAGAGGGTGGAGGTTCCAGGAGAGTTGGCAGAAACGTGGAGTACGTCTTAAAGACTCAGCTTGTAATGGGCACAGTGTCACTTCCATGCATGTTCCATTGTCCAAAGGATGTAATAGCAATGTCTAAAGCAAATGTATTGAAGATGCATACTCTACCTACTCCAGTAGGAGACACATCAAAATCACATGGCAAAAGGCATGAATGAATAATTCTGTTACAATGAGGGAGTGAATAATTGGAAGCAACAATTCAGTTTACCTCTGCTTTACTTTCTGAATCAGTTCTACTTTCTATTCTGCACAGGAGTCAGGAAAATGAAAATTAAGGCTCCACACAAAAGGTGGGGAATCCTTATATAATGTTCAAACAAAAAGGAGATGTTCTCCTTGGCATACAATTAAGTCTTATTCATTGTGCTTTTGATAATTTGAAGAAATAGCTTTAGTAAACTAATGAGGAAGTGCTTCAGAATATACTTCATACTATATCAAAGGCAATGTATTTTAAAATCCAGCCTGTATTCTGATTCTTTTGGTTTTGAATTATAGGTATGCATTTGGTTGGGAGTTTTGGGGGAATCTTTTGTAAACTTGCATAAATAAGTTAAATACAAAGGTTTAAAATAAAGTTCAATTGTATCAATTTGACATGTGTCTATGTGTGTGAGAGAGAGCATATGGGTGTGTGATGAAACATTTGCATGTGTCATTTAATTTTGGAAATCTTCAATTTTTTTATGAATCAGAAATTTATAGACTTTTAGATTTCGATGCTTCTCAGATAGTCATCACAGAATCCTATAGGATGATAAATGTCCAGTATATTTTTAGGTCATAATTTGAATTTTATTTAAGAAGACATGATAGTCATTAAATATACAAGAAAGCCCTGGGGACAGAATTCTTAATTTAAATTCAGAACAGTCATGTAGTACCTGATATTTCATGTACTCACAGAGTGAAAGAGAACTTTACTTGCAGAGAATAAAGGAAATGGTTGCTCAGATTCTATTCAGTATACTAACTGGTTGCAATTGAGATAGTGGTTTTAATGATATGGATACTTGTCCACCAAGAATTGATCAAGAGCCACCAACACATTAACAAAGACTATTGAGCACAGAAGGAGCCAGTGATGACTTGCAATTACTCCTCATCGGATTGATTTGAATTAAAACTAGTAACTCAGATGACAAGAGCTACCTCATTATCAGTTTTCTTAGGTCAAGATCAAGCAAAATTAAGAGCCATATTAAAACAGCATTTGTGTTGCAGACATTCATGTGAATGACATTTGGAAAACAATTATCAGAACAAAATAAAGGCAGTTGAATTAGAATTCAGTTAGAGCCTTGCCAATATTTGTCAAATAAAAAGGAGTAAATTTCACTGAAAAAATCAATGAAGGAAATGATTTAGAACATGTTTATTGCTGTTTGAATTTTGTCAGTTTCAGGAAAGAGACATAGTTAAAATATTGGCAGTAAATAACTTGAAAGTTATTTTTTCTTTGAATTTTCCCTTCCATAATGACTTCTGATTCCTTGTAATATAGAAATAAAATATAAGGAGGTCGGCATTGGATGTGAGTATATGCAGTGCCTGCAGTTGATACACTCTTCTCTAGTGATACCTGTGTCATGGCTCTTCTCCTTTCTTATCTTCCCTTGTTGTTGATTTGCCTCCTCTTCTTCTTTTCCATCCATAATTATCTAATTTTAGAATTTTCATGATGACCCTGCATATCCTTCACTGGGCTGTCTTCCACAGAACCCATTCCACATGCCCAGCTCCCTACTGGAAATGTGTTCACTGGGGCAGCTCCATGCTGCCTCACTATTTTTCCTCCCTTATTTCCCATCCTCTGCCTGCTCTCTCCTTCCTTTGAATTCAGCAATAAAAATCAACTTATCATCTCTTGATTTGCCAATTAGTTAATTGTGCCACCTATGTCAAATCTCCATTATTTTCGATTGTCAACTGTTTTTTAACTCAAAATCTAATTTGTTACCAGACCAAACTGAGAAAGATAAATTGACTTCTGTGACTGGTTTCCAGAGTGTTAAAGTTTTATTATAATTATGTTAGGAATATAAGTTCTCATCTGCTTCATAGTTTCACCAATCCCACCTGCTTCAAATTCATACTGTCCAATGCCTAGGCCAATAATGGTAAGCACATAGCACATTGTCCTTTCAGACATTTTATTTGACCTTGACCTTCTCTCCTGATGTTCCTCAACATAGCTTCAAAATTCATTAGTGTCTCAGAAGTCTAAATCAGTACAGTATCATCAGCACAATATGAAATCTGTCTGCAGTCTTGGCCTACATTGTTATAATACTGTAAAATGTTCCTTTTCACTGCAGAAACTTCCAATTTGGGTGCATTATACAAACTTTCATTAGATAAATCTATCTGAAGTATACCTCTCATTGTGTCAGTTAACCATTCCACATGAATGTAATCATTGTTTACATATGCTGGGATGTGGAAATGTTTGGGAAGCCCTGATTAATGAATTGACATGATTACTGTTTCATGACTTATGTCTCTGAATTCATTGGTGCTAGTTTTAGGGGGTCTCCAGAGAACTATTGTGAAGAATAGCTTTTCCCTGTGGAGCAAACCCTCCTTTTCCTGTTTGGGGTAGAAATTTTTTGTACTTTGTTTCTTCACACAAATGATCCAACCTACTTACTTTTATCTACAATATTCTCAAATCTTTTAGTTAGCTGGTGGCACCTATCATTTTATTTTAGTGTAAGAATGGAAAGACTCCCTCATCCAGTTTTTGTCATTTCAGTGGAATTTCATTTGAAAAGAAAGTAAGATAAATAAATCTCCTTAGTCCAGAATTTTATATATTTTTAACATCTTTATTTTGAAATAATTTTAAACTTAGAAAAGGTTCTGAAATTAGGACTTAGAGTTCCTGTGTACCCTTTATTCACTTTCCCCAAATTTTAACAATTTATATAATCATAGTAGAGTTATAGAAATCAGGAATTAACATTAATTCAATCAACATTAACTAATCTGCAGATAAGTCTGGCTTTGTGAAGTATAATGTTCAACTATTAGTATATTGACTATATTTATCCAAAGTTTTGTTTATATTTGTGTATACTTAATATATTGTACTTCACTATAGTGATTGATCTGAAAATTAAGTAATCAGACACTAAAATCGTTTTTTCGTTCAATTCCCATTTTCAATATTTTTTCTTGAATGTTTATTTATATAATTAATATTTGTCTTAGATGACTATTTGGATTGGAAAGAGAAACCACCCTTTTATGATCAAACATTCATGAGACTTTGTTCTCTGTAACCTGAAGACTTAGAACCCTTAGTACAATCTTATAGAAATATATGCAAAGGAACCAAAGTATAATATGTCTCATTCAGAGTATAACTAAGGACTAAAAATTTGTTCAGAACTGAAGGTCTCTCTTTATTTTTGTCTCTCAGTCTCAGTGGTCACAGGTTGTCTCATTCAGTACTCAATAGAATTGTTTCATCTCTATCTGATCTGTTCTTTTCTGTTCAGACCTTTTTCTTTCCTTATAATTAGCCACAAAATAGCCTCCATATTCAAAGTACATCATATTTTAGCATTATTAAATATAGTCTGGAAACTCCCCCTTTGTGACTCTTCATTCAAATTCAAAAGAGGAATTGCTGAATCCAACTCGTTTTGGGGGCGGGGGGCACATATGCTGCGTCTCTGGCTTGTGTATAGATATTCCTCATCACCTTTATGTCAGGTCCTTAACCCTTTCTAAACCAGGCTAACTGTATTGTCTAGTTGTTGCTAAATAGCAACCATCCCCTAATACACAATAATCATTCATTTGCTTACTGTTCTCTGAGGTCATCAGTTTGGGCTGGGCTAAACTAGGATGATTTATCTCTGTTTTGCATGAGGTCAGCTGGGCTTTACTGCTATGTCTGGGACCTCAGCCAGATTCTCTCCTTTTGAGCTTCTTTACCTTCAAGGGGGCTAGCCCATGCTAATTCATATGTTTGCAGAAGCATCCCCAGAAGCAGTATGGGAGTGCAAATCTCAATACAAATGTACTTTTCATGTCTGTTCTTGTGCCACTTTTTCTGATGTCTCATCGAACAAAGCAAGTTACATGGCCAAGCTCAGATTCAAGGGATGGAGAAGTAGATTTTACCTAATGTTAGAAGGTGGAGCATCACATTGAAAACAAATACCATGCAGAAATGGAAGAATTCATGGCCTTTTAATTTATTACACTAATGTAGGAAAATGGAGTGGTATGATGTAGAATGTAACTATTAAGAACAAAAGGGAATATCAGCAAATATTTCCTTAATGAGGCTTACAAATGGGCAGCTCCAGAATATGGTCAGTACAATGAGCTCAGCAGGGTGCCATACTTTTTTTATATTGATGCAGTTGATTATATTAATACTTTTTTAAAATTAAATTTATATTGAGGTATCAGTGGTTAATATAATTATATGTTTCAAGTGTATAATTCAATAATACATCATCTATATATTGCATTGTGTGTTCACCATCCGAAGTTAGATTTCCTTCTGTCATCATATATTTGACCCCCTTTACCCTTATCTACCTCTCTGCTCTGCCCCCTTCCATCTGATAACCACTAAACTGTTGTCTGTGTCCATGAGTCTCTGTTTGTTTGTCTTGTTCGTTTCTTACTTTTGGTTTCATATTTCACATATGAGTGAAATTATATGTTTCTCAACTTTTTCTGTCTGGCTTATTTAGCTTAGCATGATAATTTCAAGATCCAGCCATATGGCCACAAATGGCAGTATTTCATCCTTTCTTATGGCTGAGTAGTATTCCACTGTACATATGTACCACATTTTTATCCAATCATCTATTGAAGAACACTTCAGTTTTTTCCATGTCTTGCCCACTGTGAATGATGCTGCAATGAACATGGGGGTGCATATATCTTTAAGGATAAATGTTTTCAAATTTGGGGTTCCCAGAAGAGGGGTTGCTGGGTCATGTAGTAATTCTATTCTTGATATTTTGAGGAACTTCCCTACTGTTTTCTACAGTGCCTGTACCAGTTCACTTTCTCACCAATACTGTCACATTGAGCTTTTATAGTGCCTAAAAAGAAGTGGTCAATTCTCTATAGCTAGTGTTTTGCTGTGTAAAATAGATAATCCATTTACACTTACTCATATGAATTTCTTTTTCTGGAATATTCCTAAGATATAAATATTAGAATTGAACATATCCAATGAACAGAATTCACTATGAAGTCAACAAGATGTCATACTTCTTTCTCTGCATGTTGGTTCTGAAAGGCTTAATAGACTTTCAAAAAGTGAACACTCCAGTCTCCACTTTGCTTAGATTTACTCTTGGAGAGAGAAGGGATTCTACTAGTGAGTAGAAAATCAATTGCTGACTTTCTGGAGCTGCATTAAGTTTTACTTACTGGTAGAGCACCATTATCTCTTTTGGAACCCCACTGACCTAGCCATTAGCTTCCTTTTTACCAGCAGGGTCAGGCCTTTGCTACTTTGGAGTTAGGAGTTTCATACATTATACATAAATGTTGCATTTGTTTTTCAAAATAGAATTGCATCTAGAAATGTGTTGTTATTCCTTGGAGATAGCTGTTATCAAAGAAAATCTACAACAAAATAGACTGTAATTGACCTCTCTGACCCATTATATCATAATATTTATATTCTAATCTCTATAAAATTATCGCAGTGGTTTCAAGTGTTTAAAATAGCTACATGTTTATCTGATTGAGACACTGTAGTTTTTCTCTGTCCTAATTAGAATATATGGGCCCTGAAAAGCATATGTCTTAAAGATTTAGATTTAGGAGTTAAAAAAGGACAATGATTCTTTGATTTAAAAAGGGAAAATGATCCTTTACCACAATATAATTCTTGTGATGAAGTTGCTGTTTTTCAAGTATTGTTTATTAATTGCAAATCAATTTGAACACCACTTAAATATCTTTTAATGGGTCCAATATACTAACGCTATAGAAGTTGTTTCAACTGAGTGAATACTAAACTAGAAATAAGTATCACTTGAATGAATGCTACTTTTTGTTTGATATAGAAGTCGAAAATAGTTTAGTTGTCCAAAATATATAATACACCAAAAAGTTCTCAAGATCTTTTCGTGTATCTTTTTTATGAGAAAACTCACTTTGACATTTTGACTTCTTAAAACAAAGGCATATCTTGAAAAACAAACCCAAACATAATGTGACACTGAAGAATTGTGAAATAGTAAAAGCCTCCCTGGTGAACTGTGAACTTCATTTCATTATATGTGTAATTAAAAACAAAAACAATAAACAAACAAAACCTCTGATGGGCAACTTTCTATAATTTATTTTAATAAATCATGTTATATATTCTGACTCATAAATTAGGATGTATCAGACAATGCTTAGATTATTCTGCTTAAAAACTAATAAAACCATTCTTAGGGGAAAGTAGACTAATATGTGCTATATTAATTAAACATCTACAATTAGGAACCAGTTTTAGTTCTGATAATTCCTAAAACTTGATTAAAACATATAACCACTATAGTCTGGTGACTAAGGGACAACACATATCCTGATTTCAGGTAGCTGTTTTCTTTATGTATGATGATACTTAGGACTGCCTCTTTAGAGTTAGCAATGCACCTGACAATTCATAGCAGCAAACCTATTAATCATCATTTAGCAACATGCTAGTTGTTGTATACATAGTATGGTTTGGGAAAAAATCAGTCATACCTTCACAGTATAGCCACTTCACAAGAAAGAATGCTAAGTCTCATTTGGAATAGTCTCAGAACATTTAAATGACTGGTATCCTAAAGCCAACTTTTACCAACTCACAAGAGCTTGACAAATGCAACAAATTACTCTCCTTTCTTGACCTCAAAACTATTGTTAAACATTTACCAGCACACCACTGAATTTTAAACTACATGTAATTTTAAAACAATTAGATGATACATGATTTAATTTGAATGAATTTAATCTTATTGTTCTTACTGTAGACTCTCAGTTTAAGTTAGCAGAATAACTAAGCATTTAAAAATACTATTTTTCTCGAAACCCATGATTCATCTGTATTTCTTCATGTTCTCTATTATGTCAAACAGCACTGCTTAGAGTCCTCATTTAGGTACATGCCATTTGATTATTTTAGTGCATATGGAAACTCTCACTCTAAAAAGTGATGCTTCATCTTGCCTATGAAAACAGAATTTTAAGTCGATTAGTTTTCATTGCAAAGTTGCCTTGAAGTTTCATATTGAGATGATTATATGAGCTGAATGTAAAACTAAGGAATGTTTCATTAATTGCCTTCTAAAAAGAGGCGAAATAATTTATTTTCTCAAAATGGGCACTGATTTTCAATGTTTATTGCTGAAGTTTATAAATATGTATTATAATTATCCTAGAAGCACTTTTAACAATAAGATATCTTTGTAATTATCCAGATAGAATAATTTGATATCTGAAGCATTGATATGAAAGAGTAAACAATGGTTATAGGTCACAGAGCATTAGTTTTAGCATTACTTATTTTCCTTCAGAATTCAATGAAAGGCAGATGTCTCATCTCATAGAGTTTATTATAGCAATTATTAGCAAGAGCTCTCATAACACCATTTCATTTAAAATGCCAAAACTTAAAATAGTTTAATTTAAAGAAGCTCTTCCTCTGAGTTTCAAAAATACAATTTTGTTATAGGAGATATCACCCTACAATACACTTGTTGACAATCTTCTGTCAACTCCTCGATGATAGAACACATAGTATATATTATATATTGCTGTAAGAGTATCTGGCATACAGGAGTCACTCAAGCCCATTTGAAGAATAAATGAATGAATACTGAGACCAGAGATTGGTGGTACAAGTAAGAAATTCATTTATTAATAAAAGAAAATATGCATCATGTACTTGAATAGTCAGGGAAATCTTCATTACATTAATAGGACTTCCATGAACATTGGGTTTATATATGGAAAGGACAGCAAGTGGTCTGGACAGGGGAAACTGCTTGAGCAAGGTTGCTGGGTGTAACTAATGCATTTGAAATTCAATAATGGGTCAGATTGGTTGAAGCCAAGATTCATAGAAGTTAATTCTCGAAGTTGAGTAGAGATTTGGGAGAGCACTAGGTCATAGAGATGGTTTAAAGTTTATCCTGTTGGTTATGGGGAACCATTGAGATTTTGCCTAAAGACTTATTCACCAGGATTCTTCTGAAATAGATTGTGATAGGGTGAAATTAGAGTTGGAAAAAGCAAGAAAGTCTAGACTGTTACCAGACTATATAAGTGCCATGAAATTCAATGCTATTTAAATATGTCCTCATTCTCTCCCTGCCAAAATCTATAAATAATCTTAAGGTAAAATTATTCTCAAATATTAAGTTGTTTTTGACCTTATTTCTAGGGGTAAATAATATTTCTAAATTCTATGTCCATATACAGAGATTTAGTATAGCATAGACTCTCAATTTTATCATCAGCCAATACAAACCTATTGATTGAAATAGTCAAAAATGTGAGAGGAAGCCCTCTGAATGGGAGAAGATATTTGCAAACAATGCCTCTGATAAGGGGAAAATATCCAAAATATATAAAGAACTCATATAACAACAACAACAACAACAACAACAACAACAAACAATCCAATTAAAAAATGGGCAGAGGACATGAACAGGCAGTTCCCCCAAGAACACATACAAATGGCCAACAGACTCATGAAAAGACGCTCTACTTCACTAGCTATGAGGGAAATTCAGATCAAAACCACAATGAGATACCAGCTCACACCTGTTAAAATCACTGTCATCAACAGGACAAATAATTATAAGTGGGAGAGAGGTTGTGGGGGAAAAGGCATGCTCATACACTGCTGATGAGAATGTAAGTTGATACAGCCAGTACAGAAAACAGTGTGGATGGTCCTCAAAAAATTAAGAATAGAATTACCATATGTCCCAGCCATCTCTCTTCTGGGTAGCTATCTAAAAGATTTGAAAACATTTATTCATAAAGATATATGTAACTCCTATGTTCACTGCAGTATTATTTATGGTGGCCAAAACATGGAAACAATCAAAGTGTCCTTCAGTAGATGATTGGATAAAGATGTTGTACTTATATACAATGGAATATTACTCAGCCATGAGAAAAGATGCAATATTGCCATTTCTGACAACATGGATGGACCTTGAAATTATCATGCTAATGAAAATAATCCAGACAGAAAAAATTGAGAACCATATGATTTCACTCACATGTGGGATATAAACCTGAAAGCAAGAAACAAACAAAACAAGCAAATAAAAACTCATAGACACAGACAGCAATTTAGTGGGTACCAGAGGGAAGGAGGGAGGGGAGAAGTAGATGAGGTTAAAGACGGTCGAATATATAGTGACAGAAGAGTTGACTTTGGGTGGTGAACACACAATGCAATATACAGATAATGTATTTTTGAATTGTACACTTGAAACCTATATAATTTTATTAACCAATGTTACCCCAATAAATTTAACTAAAAATAAATAAATGTGAAGAATTAATTTCCAAATAACTTTAAGTATTCACATACACTAATATTTACTAAGACTCCTTAACAAATAAAATGGAAACATAGTCATAAAAGCAAATGCAGAAGAGAATGAAAATATATAGCAGGTTGTCGATAAATAAAAAGAGTTTAAAATTTGTTTTCAGGTATTGCAATTGCCAAAGGTAATTAGTAACAGCTAACATTTACCAAGAAGTACTATATACTAAGCATAGAATTTGTCATTTGCAGGTTTCTTTGCTCAGGCTGCTATAACCAAATGTCATAGTATGTATGTACTACATCTTCTTTATCCATTTATCTATTAACAGACCCTTAGGTTTCTTGGCTATTGTGAATAAAACTGCAACATACACAGGAACACATATATCTTTTTGACAGATAGCTTGTTTTTATTGCCTTTGGATGTGTACCCAGAAGTAGGATTGCTGCATCATATGGTAGATCTTGATGATAGCCATTCTTAAAAGGAGATGTGATATATACAGTGGAATATTATTCAGCCATAAGAAAGAAAGAAAGCCTGTCATTTGCAACAACATGGATGGACCTTGAAGCAAGTGTACTTAGCGAGATAAGCTGGAGAAAGACATATATTGTATAATATCACTTGTATGTAGCATCTAAAAGAGCCAAACTCATAGAAACAGAGTAGAAAGGTGCTTACCAGGGTTTGGGTGGTAAGGGATTTGGGAGATGTTCATGGGTACGAAATTGCAACTAGAAGACGAATAAGTCCTGGAAATCTAATGCACAGCACATTATAGTGATTATAGTCAACAATACTCTATTATATACTTCGAAGTTGCTAAGAGACTAGATCTTAAATGTTCTTACCACAGAAAAGAAATGATGATTATGTGATGTGATAGAGGTGTTACCTAATGCTATGCTGGTCATCACATTGCAGTATATAAATGTATCAAATCAACACATTGTATGCCTTAAACTTGCACAATTTTATGTGTTAAATTATATCTCAATAAAAATAATAAAAAGACAAATCTTAAAAATTTGTGTTTTGGGTGACTTAAGCAACAGACATTTCTCACAATTCTGAAGGCTAAGAAGTCCAAGATGAAGGTGCTGGCAGATTTGACTCCTGGAAAGGATCTGCTTCCTGGCTTACAGATGACCACCTCTTCAGTGCATTCTCACTTCACAGAGACAGAGAGCTCTGGTGTCTGTTCCTCTTCTTATAAGGGCACTAATTCCATCGTGAGTGCCCAGTCCTTATAACTTCATCTAAATCTAATTACCTCCCAAAGGCCCCACTTTCAAATGTTATCACTTTGAGAATTAAGGGCTTCAACATATCCAGTTTAGGGGGACACAAACATTCAGTCCATAACAACAGGTATTATTTTATTTAATATTTACAACAACACAATGAGAAGTACTATTCTCATTTATAAATAGGGAAACCAAGACAAAAATGAGCAAATAACTTGCCATAAATTAATGGCAATGTGATTGGGTGTTGAGAAGCAGCCAGCATTTGGAGGCAAACAAATTCCTAAGAATGATGGTCTTAACCCATTCTCTGGATCAAAGGAGAATATTGTCGCTTTAATGAAAATGGGGTTGCAGGAATATATAAGTATGAAGTGTGTCTATGTATCTGAGAGAATGAGAGAATAAGAGAGGGAGAGAACATAAAGAATAATAGATACAATAATAATTTACCTCTTTCATCATGGTATGGACATGATGTCCCAGAGGTGAAACTAAAAGGAATAATTTTAATCTGATTCTTTTAAGCATGCCCACCAGGTGGTCATTTTATAAACTCCCACAGCTCTTATAACAGTATATCTGGATAGTTAAAGACATCTTGCTAAATCTAAATCAGGCTCTAGTGAGTGAAGTGCTACTAGTGATGCATTCCTTTTCTTTTAGAAATCTCTTCTTAATAGTAAAGAAATATTTTGTATGTTGATCAATAAAGAAAGCTTGTTTTAAACAAGAGTAACTTATGCTGACATATGCATACAAATACATACAAAATATAAGGAGGAATGAAGTAATCTTATATTATAAAACACTTCAGTTATGTTCCAGTGTTCTACTGAAAATAGGAAAATATTTAATTGCCTAAAATAAAAAAAGGAGGAAAGAAATAATAGGTGAAAGGAGAAAACAATGGAAGAAAGCTCTGTTAAAGACATTCTCTTGACAGCTGGTTTTCTTTTTAGCTTTCCTAGTTTTACTTCCTTGACGATATCAGTAATTTCACTATTATAAGTGTAATGACTTGGGAAATTCAAACTGGTTAGAAAATATCAAGATAGAAAGGAACTTTCCAATTTTTTGCTTTCTAATGAGGGCTGAAGGTGATAAATCTAAGTCTGTTCTAGCATAATGGGGAGATACGTTATTAATTAGGAACACTTGGGTAATGTTGGAGTAAAACATTACAATCTAATAAATGCAAAAATAGCTGCAATGTGCTGACATGATTTGATAGGTTTAAAAAGATATTGGGAGAAACACGCATATGTGCACACACATACGTTTTCAACTATCACATGAGTTTTTGTCTTGTTCATTTATTGCTTTCAGTTTTATATTCCATATATAAGTGAAATCATATGGTTCTCAACTTTTTCTGTCTGACTTATTTCAATTAGCACGATAACCTCAAGATCCATCCATGTGGTTACAAATGGCAGTATTTCATCTTCTCTTATGGCTGAGTAATATTCCATTGTACAAATATACCACATACATCTTCTTTATCCAATCATCTACCAAAGGACACTTTGGTTGTTTTCATGTCTTGGCTACTGTGAATAATGCTGCTATGAACACTAGGGTACAAATATCTTTGCGAATAAATCTTTTCAAATTTTGAGGATAAATACCCAGAGGAGAGATTGCTGGGACATATGGTAATTCTATTCTCAATTTTTGAGGGACCTCCATATTGTTTTCCACAGTAGCTGCACCAATTTTCAATCCCACTAGCAGTGTATGAGGGTTCCTTTTTCCCCACAACCTCTCCCACACTTGTAATTATTTGTCCTATTGATAATAATGATTCTAACAGGTGTGAGGTGGTATTTCATTGTGGTTTTGATTTGCCTTCCCCTCATAGCTAGTGAAGTAGAGCACCCTTTCATGTGTCTGTGGACCATTTATGTCTTCCTGGGAGAACTGTCTGTTCAGGTCCTCTGCCTATTTTTTCATTGAATTGTTTAGGGCTTTTTTTGTTGTTGACTTATATGAGTTCTTTATATATTTTGGATATTAGCCCCTTATCAGAGGAATTCCTTGCCACTGTCTTCTTCCATTCAGTTGTTTGACTTTTGTTTTGTTTTATTTTGTAAGACCTGAAACAATAAATTGCATAGAAGAATACATAAGTAGTAAATTCATGAACCTTGGATTTAGAGAGGATTTTATGAATTTGACCTCAAAGGCAAGGTAAAAGCAAAAATAAATGAATGAAATTATATCAAATTAAAAGGTTTTTGCACAGCAAAACAAAACAAAACAAAAGTCAACCAACTGAATGGAAGAAGACAGTAGCAAACAATGCCTCCAAAAAGTGTCAAGTAATTAAATATAACCTGAAAGTTTTCAAAACAATATAACAAATTGATCTCATCAAGTATATAAGAGCTCTCATCTCTAAAATGGTTATAATTATCATAAACAAAGCAGCATTATATTTACTATTTTAAGTACTAAATGGTATGTCATGTGTATAATTTGCTTCATTTAAGAAAGTTGCCTCTGTTATTCAATTATTTCTCTGTAGGTTTTAGCTTAATCATCAGAACCGATTCTCACTTTGGTCTAGCTAGTAAATTGTTGATGCGGAAAGTGTGTCCACTCCATTGAGGTTACTTGTTATACATGTGGGAAATATACTGCGACAGAACATTGAGAAAAATGTCTCTTTGGGATGGCATTCCCCTTGATCTTGAAGCTAAATCCAGTGAGAACACCTATATTTTATTTAATTATTTAGAAGAAATTTAGGTGGGGGTGGGAGATATTTTTGTGACTTATCAATCAATTCCAGAAATTCTACTTAGCAATGCAAATCATGACACACTTTTCTCTCACGGATAGTCTTAACATTTGGTTTGAAGATGCTTTAGGGTAGGGACTGCCTTCTACAGCTCAATGAGGACAGGGAACTTTGTCTCCTTCATTCACAGCTATATAATCAACTCCTATAACAGTGTCAAGCCCAGGGTAGATGCTCAGTAAACATTTTTGAATGTAAGAATTAAGCTTTACATTGCCAGCAGAAACTTGGGACAAAGCTGTGATGGATACTCAACATGTGCCTATAAATTAAGTGGAAAGAACAATTGTTAATAAAGAGCTCCTGTGTTACTCACCACAATGGACCTGAGAATTCACCTTCATAAAGTTGTCACCTGTGTCCGTTTGAGAATTTATGCAGATTTGTTTTTTCCCCACATAATGAGAATTGGGTGTACTATAAATGCTGTAAAAAAGGTTTACCCTTACTTAATATTATCTTTATGACTATTACCTTAAAGGGAGGATTAAAGACTTTAATTTCACATATGTGAAGTAAAATGTACTTTTGTTTTACAGGCCTTTAGCTTTCAGGAAGTCATTAACCGAGGGTGGGGTGGGGGAGGGACAAGAAGCATAAATAGTAGGATTTTTAAGTTATCGTGCTTTGTAGTTTGTTTTTTAGTAATAAGTGGCCAAGAGAACAATCATTACCAATTACTATAGACAGCTTTATACAGGGAGAAATATTAGAATTTTTTATTTGAAATGATTGTAAGATCATCTTCAGTAGCAGATCACAATGCAGTGGCTCTAAACCCTGGCTGCAAGTAAGCATCACCTGGGGGAGCTTTTAAAAAATTTTATTATCAGACCCAGGTTCTACTTCCAGAGATTTCCCAGTGATACCTGGATATCTATATTATTTTTGAAGCATCTCAAATGATTCTGTTACACACTTATGGTAGAGAGGGTCTGAAGGTCTTCAAATTGTTTTCCTCAGGAATTTGGAAAAACAATGTAATTGCTACAACATTTTCAATATAAAACATTTAATCATATATTTACACAGTTGTAAATATATAAGCTCTTTTGTATCATATATATGCTATAATTACATTCTTGTTGAAACTTCGAAGCTGGGTATTTAACTCATTTAGTTTATGGAAAACATCCTAAAATAAGATAATCTGAAATAGAGCCTTTTCCCAAAGTTTGTTCCTTGGATGAAATAAGGGTCTATTTTAATATTTCTATAGGCGATACTATCAGTGGACTCTCCCAAAGGACCAGTGCAATCTCTAATAATTTCTTTGACACCCCAGTGGATTTTACTCCCTGGAGCAATATGTTTTAATAAGATTTGCCTTAGGGACTGAAAAAAACACTTAAAATGACTTAAAAAACACTTCAGGCCTAATCGAGATATAATTAATATATAACATTGTTTAAGATGTACAACAGGATGATTTGATACACATACAAATTGTGAAATAATTGCCACAATAAGGTTAGTTAACACATTCATCATCTCACATAATTGATTTTATATGTGTGTGGTCAGAATATTTAAGATTTATTTTCTTAGCAACTTTCAAGTATATAATACAGTGTTGTTAACTACAGTCACCATGTTGTATATTAGATCTCCAGAACCTATTCATCTTATAACTGGAAGTTTGTACCCTTTGGTCAACATGTTCCCATTATCCACACATCCTAACACCTGGCACCCACTATTCCACTCTGTTTCTGAGTTTGGCTTATTTTTTAAATAGTCCAAATATAATTAGCATCATAAAGTATTTTTGTCTTTCTTTGTTTGGCTTATTTCATTTAGCACAATGCCCTCAAAGTCTATCCATGTTGTCGCAAATGGCAGGACTACTTTTTCTTCTCATCGCCAAATAACATTCCCTTGTGTGTATATACTACTTTTTTTTTATCCATTCATCTTTGGTTGGACACTTAGGTTGCTTCCGTGTCTTGGATGTTATGAATAATGCTGTAATAAATATGGGGATGTAGATCTCTCTTTGAGATAGTGCTTTTATTTCCTTTGGATAGATGCCTAGAAGTAGTTATGCTTTCAATTTTTTTGAGGAACCTCCATACTGTTTTCTATACCAGCTGCACCAGTGTAAATTTCCAACAATACACAAGGATTCCCTTTTCTCCACATCCTTGCCAACACTTGTTACCTGTCTTTTTGATGAGCGCCATTCTAACAGGCATAAGGTGATATTTCATTGTTGTTTTGATTTGCATTTCCCTGATAATTAGTGATTTTCAGGATCTTCTCATGTACCTGTTGACCATTTAGACATCATCTTTGGAAAAATGTATGTTCAGGTCCTCTGTCCTTTTTTAATCAGGTTCGTTTGTTGTCGTCGTCGTCGTCGTTGTTGTTGTTGTTGTTGTTGTTGTATTGTATGAGCCCTTTATATGTTTTTGATATTAACTCCTTATCTGATATGTGTTTTGCAGATATTTTCCTCTCATTCTGTAGGTCGTCTCTTTATTCTGTGGATCTTTCCTTTTATTGTGCATAAACTTTTTGGTTTCATGTAGACCCATTCATTTATTTTTACTTGTGTTTTTGGTGTCACATTAAAAAATCATTACTAAGATCAATGTTAAGTAACTTTTTTCCTGTGTTTTATTCTAAAAGTTTTATGGTTTCAGGTCTTGTATTTAAGTCTTTAATCCATATAGAGTTAATTTTTCTGAATGGTGTGTAAGATAGAGGTCCAGTTTTTTTCTTTTGCATGTAAATATCCAGTTTTTTCGAAACAATTTATTGAAAACATTTTCTTTCCCCCAATGAGTAATCTTGGCTCCCTTATAAAATATTAGTTTACTATTTAGACATGAATTTATTTCTGGGACTTTCTTTCTTAAATTCAGAGGAAGATGATTAGAAAAGAGGAGAGGCTGATCACAGGCACATTATCAGATCAATGTTAGATATATCTGAAAGCTGAAGATCTGGAAATGTGTTCCCTTATATATATATCTATGTCTGTGTATTCCCTGGAAAGTCTTCATGTTACTGTATCTCTACCCAGTTGGAAGGTAGCTGGATTAGATTTGGAACTGGTAGTATGCAGAACAGATTAGGGGACAGGCATAAGAAGTGGCCAATCCCTGGCTAAATCTCAAAATTGACTAACAAAAAGATTTGTTGATTGGGAATGAGGTGAGTGTATCAGACAAGCAATGATCTAGGTATCCATTTATATCAGCAAAAGGGCAAGAGTGGGTATGAAAACTGGAAAATAGCCAGAAATCAATAGTAAAAAAATGTGAAGGGTTGGAGATGGGAGAAACAAGTAGTAAATAGTTCAGTAATAACAAAATCATGAGGGGAATGAAAGAGTATGATACACATGTTTAGAAAATCAGTGGAAGACACTATTACCAAGTAGGTGAATATATGTGAGGCTCCCTTCTGTCTCACTCAAAAATCTTTCATGTTTCCTCTTTAAAGCAAGAATAAGTCAGCATGCATAGTAGATGGACACCTGCAGGCAAAAGCAAGCATTTGGTATTTCTATCTTTTCGGTGTGGAAGTGGAAGGTAGCAAAGCAGGAGATCCTGACATCTGAAGTACAACAAATGCACAGAAAAT
This sequence comes from Rousettus aegyptiacus, assembly GCF_014176215.1. Taxonomy (NCBI): domain Eukaryota; kingdom Metazoa; phylum Chordata; class Mammalia; order Chiroptera; family Pteropodidae; genus Rousettus; species Rousettus aegyptiacus. The sequence continues at coordinate 15,106,509 of NW_023416312.1, forward strand.
TTACTTCTTTTCAATGAAAAGCCATAGAATTCAACTATAGATGACAGTGGCCAGAGATGACCACAACTAATGAAATTTGTACAGGTCTCTTTTCTCTAAAATCTTTTTTTTTAAATAAAATATTTTGCAGACTTTTCGGTAAATTTTCATAGTTCTTGTTTTAACTCAAATTTAATCTCAACAGGTATTTCTTAAGTAACTAAAAGCATCTCTTAAGATTTAAGTGCTACTCAAAATTTTTTTAAAAAACAGTTTTTCAAACTCATTATACTATACACTTCAATGACATTTTCAAAAAGAAAAGAATCAGAGTGTTAATTTTAAATTACATGAAAGCATTTAAGCAAAGGAACTTTTACCTTGAAAGGCTTTACTCTTGAACATAAAAAAAAATGTATAAGTACTATGGTATTTTGGGGAGCACATTTAAAATTACCTTGTACTAGAGATCTGGATACGGGTTAATGCAAGTAAAATATAACAAAATATTAATTAAGTAGTTATTCAAAGTGCTATCACAAATACATAATGTGAGTTCATACTTGAGGCCTTTACATTTTCATATTGTCTGGCATTTGTCTTTTTAATTAAGGAAAAAATAACATGTTTTTCTACTGCATTGCTATAGGGTTCTTGATTTAATTTCCTTTTTAAAAGTAATGTCATTTCTGCTTTTAATTTAATTAAAAATGTGAAAATTACCAGAGGAAAAATGTTTTAAAAATTCCTGAGTCATCACTCTTCTATTCTCTAATTATTCACATCATTGGTGGATGGATGACTGTCTAGAAAAAAAAAAACACTGATACCACTCACTAGGTGATAATGAGCCTTGGTAAGATTATAGATCCGAATGAAATGTATTTATCCCTTTGAAGGCAGTGGAACACTGAAAATTAGAGTTCACTCACTTGGAGGAAATGAGTAGAAAAATATTTCTTTTCTTTTTGACAAAAATTTTAAAATTTTTGAAAATAAAATTTCCTGTGTGTAGAAACCCACAAGGAGGGGGAAAATCTCCCTTGTAATCCTGGAGTTAAAAAAAATTACAATATCTTCTACTCTAAGCTGAATTTTATTAAAATGTTTTGTTACACATTTTTGAAGTAGCCCAACCTCTTGCTTTTTAGAAATTCAAACTTTAGGAAATGAAAGATACAAATAATATTCTAATTATAATCCTTACCCAAGTTAGGACAGGTTGGCTGGGGAGGGAGTGCAGGGAGATGGGGATGCTTGTGGTCATGGCTAACTGCTAGTCAACTTACAATAATGCTGCTCAGTTGAGTGGCATGTGATTGGATATGGGCTAAGATTTTATTAATGGAAAGTTGTTTACTTGGAAGTTGTCCACTAGGAATTTGCCAAAGTCGCAGAAAAGAAAAATGGAGAAATCGATTGTTAATTTATTTTTAAAACTATGTATTGAACCACTACTAAATGTTGTGAACTATAAAAAATGCAGAGGATACAATAGCAACAACCAATGCAGAGATTGGAAAGGGGTTTATCTCTTACAGAGGTCCAAAATGCTTCCAAAGCTTTAGTTCAACCCACTTTTGATTGACTTTTTATTGACCTATTTTGCTTAACATATGGAAATGGAAGACCATTTACATAATGCATATTTTTATCATTATTTACATAAGGTAAAGTAATTTTCTAATAACATTCGAAGTTATATTAAAAACTGTTTTATGGAAGAATCTTGAGCCCAAGCCATTACATTAAAATAAAATTTTATTATGCAATTTATACCAGCTTTTATCTGCCTCTGTTCTGAAAAGTTCAGCCATACACCATAAATATTTTATTGCAGTAACTTAGGTAACACATTTGAATAATTAATTCAACATCCTAAAGTATGGATCATTGCCAAATTGATATAAGAATGTGTGCAAAAGGAGTTGTACTACTTGGGTAGTCACATCACACACACATACACACTGTGTTCAAATGGATCCTTGGAGTACATCAAATAACAGAGCAAGGAGGGGAGGTAGATATGGGTAAAAGGAGTCAAATATAAGGTGACTGAAGGAAACTTAACTTTGGGTGGTAAACACACAATGTAATATACATATGACATATTATCGAATTGTACACTTGAAACCTATTTGATTTTATTAACCAATGTCACCCTAATAAAATTTAATTCAAAAATAAAATTGAAGTAAACATTAGTTGGTGATTATATGATGGCAACATTATAATACAAAAATCTATATTTCTAATTTTTTTTTTGTTAAAACAATTAGTTATATAAATTTGTCTTCCCTGATTAGTGTGATCTATATTAGGGGTCAGAAAACTTTTTATGTAAAGGACTAGATAGTGAATATTTTTGGCTTTGTGGACCATGTGGTCTCTGTCATAACTACTCAACTTCCAGCCATTGTAGTATGAAAACAGCCTCAGATAATAAGTAAATGAATGAGCATGACTGTGTTCCAATAACATGATTGGTCAGATTGGCCTGTGGGCCAGTTTGTCCACCACTGATTTAGACAACATAAAAGTTGAAAGGAGGAAGACATGGTGTCAACTGGGGGAGGTGAGAAAGTGTTCCATTGAGGAGATACTATTTGGTGCATGCTTGAAGGCTGGGAGAATTTTGTGAGCTGAGACTGTGATTCCTGGTAGAGGGAATGCGCCGAGTTTAAGAAACAATTTTTATGAACACCAAGCATCTTGTTCTGGTAGAAATGTAGACTCTGCGTAGAAGAATAACTTTAGATGAGGTGCCAATATAAATTTGGTCATCTTTCAGAGTTTTCAGTGACAGGGTGAGTGAGGAATTTGTACCTTATTTGATAAGCAGTGGTAAAATCATTAAATATTTTACATTCCAGAGGGATTTTATACAGCCCACATTTGAAGACAGTCAATCTAGGAATGGTGTATGGAATATAGGAGAGCAGTGAAAGACTGAACAAAGGGACAGGTTTGAAGACTGCTGAAATAGCCTAAAAGAGAGCTACTGAGGGCTCCATTTAGTGAGCCAAGACAATTTGGGAATATGGGGCTTTTAAAGTGAATTGTAACATTTTAATGATTAACAACTGGGAAACTAAATTGTTCACAAGCCTTAGTACCATCGTATGCAATAGTCCCTTTAACTGGGTCTGCCCGGTTCCTGTTTCTAGACAACTGTTCAATAAAATATCTATCTTCTGTGAATCCTGTCTTCTTGCTAAGTCTTTACCTGGAGACAAAAACCCTGCCTAGATTCCTGAGGCTCATGCTTCAGGCCTTGCTATCTTGCTATAGTTGCCTCTATGGATTTTCAAGTAGTGGAGTCAGCGCCCCTGACATTAGTTTATAACTCCCCATCTGGAGCCTGCTGCATCTCAGACTTGTAGCTCTTTGCTTCAACTCTCACTAGAGATGTTTATTTTTTCTGGGCAGCATTGTCATGACCCATAATATTGATTCATAACTATTAGGCCTGTGGTTGGGTAAATTCCTGCTGCAGCTATTGTGTCCCACTATGTCAAACAAGTGCCATGTCCCATTTCTGCTTACTCCAGCCTTCTATAAGCAATTAAACATACCACAGACCTGAATCTTGAGGTATGCCATTTTTTAGCAGTTTTTTTTTAATTGTGCAGTAAGAATTACAGATACTTGATGTATTCCCACGTATATGTATACTAATACAAACAAGTGTGTGGCTTATTTGTTAAAGACTATGACATACAATTAGAAGAAATTATATTCAATACAGTATACAGCTGATACTGCCTGGTCACTGACTCATCAAAACATTTGTCAGATATAAATAACAGCTTGCCTACCAGCTAGAAATATCAGCCCTGCCTGTGACAAATAAATAAATCTTTATAAAAATACTAGAGTTGAGGGCTAAAACTATGGTATGTTTAGAAGAAAACATAATTTCTATGACCTTAGGGCAGGCCAAGATTTCTTAAATATGACAACAAAAGGAACGATATAATAAAATATTATTAACTTAAATTTCATCAAAATTAAACACTTTTGTTCTTCAAAAGAAATCATTAAGATGATGAAAAACTAAGTCACAAATTTGAGAAAAGGATGTGTGAATTATATTTCAGATAAAGGACTTTCATGTAGAGCACAAAAAAATGTATACAGTTCAATAATAACAAGAAAACCTCATTTAAAAAATAGGCAAATATTCAAATAGACACTTCACCAAACATAATACACAAATGTCCAATAAGCACATGAAAAGATGGTCAACATCATTCGTCTTTAAGGAAATGTAAATTAAAACCATATTGAAATACCACATTACACATGTTAGAATGGCTGAAATCCAAAAGAATGACAATACTAAGTATTGGCAAAGAAGTAGAAAAACTAAAACCCTCGCATATTGCTGATGTGAATGCAAATTGGCATAGCCATTTTGGAAATTATCGTTTTTTAAAAAATTAAACATACATTTATTGTAAAACCCAGCAACTTCACATGTTGCTATCTACTCAAGAAAGTGGAAACATATGTCCATACAAACACTTGTACTTAAATGTTCAGAATAAAATGATTCAGAGCAGCCATAAACTGGAAATTCTCCAAATCTCCATCAACTAGTGAATGGATAACATATGGTATATACATATAATGGAATGCTCCTCCATATAAAAATAAATAAATAAATAAACTGCTGATACATGCAGCAACATAGATGAATCACCAAGGCATTATGTTGAGTGAAAGAATCTGGTCACAATTGTATAATTTCATTTATATGAAATTTCCAGAAAAGGCAAAACTAGAGAGACAGAGGTCAGATCAATGGGTGCCTCCAGCCAGGGATAGGAACAAGGATTGGCTACAAATTGGCAAGAGGAAACTTTCTGAGGTGATGGAAGGTTTCTAAAACTGGGTTGTAGTGATGGCTTCACAAATGTATGAATTTACTAAAAGTCATTGCACTGAACACCTAAAATAGGTGAATTTTATTGCATGTAAGTCATACCTCAGAAAAGCTGTTTTAAAATTATAGAATGTTATAGGAGGATGTATTTTAAAAGATTACTTTTATATTAAAAGGAATTTGTTGATAAAACTTTATCACCAAGATTTTTGAAATGTCTACGACATAAAATAGGCACATGAGAGAATTAGTACATATAAGTAAGGCATCTTTTTTTGCAGGCATGCATATTGTAAAATTGTATGGTTCTGTTTATGAGCAACAAAATTTTATAGTGAAACTATATTCATAGTCAGTTTTGAAGGGAAAAACAGCTCCATGCAATAAAATATTGCTTGGGGAGTTTTTTTCATACTGCTTGTCACCAGCATTCTCACTAGCTTATAAGTTATAATTGCTGTGATAAAGGCATGTGCTTTTCCTTCTCTCTTATAAAAATTTTAATGAGAACTTGAAGTGAACTCTCACTGAACCTATTTTCATTCCAAAATCTTACGATTTTAATCTTATGATCCTCCTGAGACCAGCACTGTGGTCTATGACAGCATGAATACTTTATAATTATTCCTCCTGTTTGTAGGAAACACCATGAGCATCCATCATTCCCTCATTTCCCTGCTGCCTCTAGGGAGCCACAGCCTCTAGCAAGGTCAGTAATTGCAGTTTCAGTTGACAGTTCTAGGCCAGCTAAAGCACATCCAGCTGGTGAAGCCCAGCCATGATGGTTACTGACATTCTTCCCTTCACTTTCTCTCCTCCTGGTTATTTTGGCCTCAAAACTCTTCCTTAGTGATATAATAGGTGGACTTGAGTTATCTCGCAGGAGATTTCATAGAACAGAGAAAATTAATAGTTTCTCTACAGCCATATGTGTATGTGTCTGTTGGTATTTGGAGAACAATTGATCTAACAGTCCTGAGGTAAATTAAAGGTCTTCCCTTTGAGTATAAAGAGAAGGTTGTATTGGAGCTAAATTTTTAGTATTAAGTTTGGCATCTCACTCTGCTGTAGACAAACTGCATGAAATGACATAGTCAACCATATGGATTAAGATGGTGGTTTGAAAATAGATGTGCTCCATTTTGGTAATGTGAAAAATTTTAACTACAGCTTTGGCCTATGCTTAGAAAAATCAAATAAACGTTAATTTTCTAATTCATTTTTTTGACAAATACATAGAGAGTTTCACTCAAGAAATACTAAAGGAATGCCACATGCTTTATGGAAAGAGACATATTATCAATACAGAGAGGCATAAGCAAGTAGCCTTCATAGTACATTTGATATTGGATGATTTAGACTTAGGAAATAGAAACTTTCATGTGAAATATTAGTTCATTTCAGAAAAAGAAATGCCTTTGAAAAGTGATATGATATTTTAACTTTCTCACATCTTACTTCATGCTTTAGTCATTTAAGTATACACGAAAGTGCTGCCAGAAGCAAACCCTATGGCTGCCCATATACCAGTCCAATAACTTTAGGGCTCAAATAGGTCAGGGTTTGTGATTTGTTGTTCTTTTTGGTCCTTTGTTTCTAGGGCTTTAAAAAATGGATTTACTTGAGAATAACTTAATTATCTATTCTAGATGAAATTTTAACTGCATTTAATGCAGTTAAAGGCTTAATTTAAATATTACAATTTATTGTAATCATGGCCCCTAAACTGTCTGAGGCACCTTTCATTAAGATGTGGAGTCTTCACAAGCTTGCAGTTGCTCCAATCAATAGAATAAGGCCAAAGTGATGCTGTGTAACATTTAGTTTCTTCCTGGTTCTCTTGAGATCCTAACTCTGGGAGAAACTAGTCACGTTGTACAAAACTACTCTGAGAACATCATTTTGGGGAGGCCACGTGTAGGTATTCCAGTTAACAGCACCAGCCAATAGTCAGCATCAACTGCCAGCCCTGTGAGTGAGTCATCTTGGACATCCAGCCCAGTGTAGCCTTCGAATAGCTGCAAACAACCCTACCTGGTACATGACCATAATCTCATGAGATATGCCAAGTGAGAACTGCCCGGCCAATTTCTTCCCAAATTCTTGCCTCACAAAATTTTGATAATCTCTTTAATGTAATTGTAATGGTAAAACAACTGTCACTCTAATTTTGATATTAGCTATATATTTGTTTTGGATATTCAGTTCTTTCTGTTGTGGACATGTTCAACTTCATTCACACTATATTCCATTTGATGTTGCCCCCTTGTGTTGTGCAGTGGGGTGTCACTGGGAAGATAAGACCTGAAGAGTTATATTTAGCAATCAGCATTATATTTCTAGTAGTTTCTCAGGGATTGCTGCATAAGAGTGGTAAGGAATACTACTATATTTTGTACTTATTCGACCTTCTTTATACTACTCTATTGTTGACAAAAGGGGAAAAAATCTAATTAGAATGTAAAAGTAACCAGGAATATATTGTTTTGAAATTTAGACAAAATTTTATATAGTACTGTATCCAATAATTTGTAAATGTACATGATGCTCTTCTGACACTTTTGGACATTTCAGTGTATCTCATGACAATATGCAAAGTTGACTCAAACTAATGGATCCATCCTTAGCTGTATATTGGAATTACTTGGAAAGTTTTAAAAACCAATTGATGGCTGGATCCAATCCCTAGGGAATCTAATTTAATGAGTCTGGGATACAGAATGGTCATTGAGAATTTTCATAGTTGCCAGGCTATTCTAATAGGCAGCCACAACGAAGAACAACCGATACAAGTTTCTTCATTTAATTCAGTAGTTCTCACTCTTGGTTGCTTATTAGAATTCTGTGGAGCTTCTAAAACTATTAGTAACTTAGTTCCATTTGCAGAGATTCCACTTTAATATCCCTGGGGTGGGACCTACTTTTTGGTACTTATTAAAATGTTTCCTAGGTGATTGTGATTTTATATCCACCAATATGCTCACTCAGGGCTCGTAGATTAATGTAATAGCAATGGGCAGATGTAGGAGAGAAGAAAGAACTAAAACGTTCTCCCCTATGAGTGTTAAATCCATTGCCAAAAGAAAATGGGTAAGATAAGATGATGAGTCTGAACCATATAACAGATAAATGAACAAACAAACATAACCTTGTGGGTTTCAGTAGACAATTTCTCAAATATTTTCATTTAATTATAGAAGAGAAAAAAAGATTAGTGCTGAAGTTCAGGTTACTGGTAGAACTTTATAACCTTAGCAGCCATCGCTAAACTTAGAGATCCTCTGCCCTATTTATTTATCAATAGTGACATAGATATTGTATTAGTTTCAGGTGTATGACCTAATGATTTGACATTTGTATAAATTGCGGAATTTGTATACATTTGCCTCATTCATGATAGCATTCCCCTTAGAGTTACACAGCAGTTGCTGCCAAATATAACCTTACATTAGGCAAGGGCTTGTATTTCCCAAGCTCACTTTTTCATTTGTTCTTCTCAACAATGTTGTAAGGTAGTCAGGGAAGTTATTATAACATCCATTCTACAGAGAAGGAGACTAAGACTCAGATTGCCATGTCCTTGAGCAATATTACTCAATGTGTGGTCCCCTGACCAGCAGCCTCAGTATACTTTGAAAATTTGTCAGAAATGCAAATTCTCAGGTTCTGCTGCAGGCTCACTGACTCAGACACTCTGGAGTGGGCCCAGTGATTTGTGTTTAACATACCCTCTAGGCAATGCTCTTACATTCAAGCTTGAGAACCTTGCTCTAGAGTATGTGGTTAATAAGTGGGCTAGTAAAAGAAAAAAAAATACACTTTCAATCCAGATATTCTGAGGACATTGATAGCCAGATTTGCATTGCTTTACATAGTCTCCAGAGACAAAACTAAATTAAAAATTCAAAAAGGAATATATGAATTTAAGGAGGGCTAGATCTAAGGCTGAAAGTTTAAAAGCACATATCTTCATTAGTATGTATATTTAGTTAGTTATTTCCAAATTCATCGATTTATAGAAAAACTGGTAGTAGCTTCTCATTTACTTCAGGGTAAAGTTTAGATTTCACCTGAATAAAAGATCTTTCAAAATCTGATCTCTGCCTGTACTCCCTACCTTAGCCAGGATCCTAACTTAAACATTGCTGTTTTAATCTTTATTTGCTAAATTTCTGGTTCTCTTTTCCCACTGGGTTTTAAACTCTGTGAGGTCAGGGATGTTGTCATACTATCCAGGCGCATCATAAGTGTGCAGTAAATATTTCTAAATGAATTAATAAAAGAGTGGAACAAAAGAATGGATCCCACATGTGAGGGTCTTCCGTTGGCAAGTCTTGCCTTACCAGAAGTATCCTGTGCTTAGAAAAGTCAATTGCTTTCCTAGCATCAAAATGCTCAATCTCTCTTTGGCAGGATCTTAGCCAATGGGGAGAAAAATGATTGACTACATGAATTTACCCAAATGCATCTGTTAGTGCATTAGTTTTCTATATGTACTTAAAAGGGAGTTCTTGCATTGTTTATTATAGGGAGAAGATAGAAATAAGCTGTTGAACACGTTTATAACATGATAAAATTTGTATAATATATTAAGTGAAAATAGGATCTGCATGAAAATGTTAAAAGTTGTTTCTTAATCTATAATATTGGAGCAGTAACAGTTCTACACATCACATAGGGATGTTATGAAGATTATGTGAATTTATTTTTTAAAAGCCCTTAGGCAACCCCTGGCACAGTCAGGTATACTCACTATTATTGTTGTTATTATTAATGTTAGTATCAATCTGGGTGGAGAAATTACAGGTGATCTTTAATCAATTTTTTTTTACTAAATTATGGGACTTTTATTAAAAAAAAGTGTTGTTTCTGTTGTCAGATAAAAATCTGTTACAAAGGAAAACTACTTGATTAAAATAAATGCCTAACCCTACAAAAGTTTTTGAAATAGACCATCTTGACTAGTTTTCTACTTTCTCACTGTTCAAAACTCCTGGGGTTGCCCTTATCTACTTCTTTCCCTGTGTGCTACTTGGGTGGCTTAGTAGCCAAGTTCCTATTAAATCTTTCCCTGAGAATGAAGATCTTAATTATCAGCTCTCTTAAAGATTTTCATTTTCATAAGGATGCTCTAAGAAGAGAATATCCCAAGGAACCATATATTACCTGGAAGATACCTTAGAGTTTATCTAAGTCAGTCTTCCCATTGTTCACGCAAAGAAGCTAAATTTGCGAGAGGTGAAATCTGTATCCATCCAATAAAGTACTTCAATATCTTGGACTAGAACTCTAACGTCTTTATCCCCTCAGCCTTTCATATGCAAAGGATAATTTTGAGCAGAATGTCCTATGAAGAATATTTAAAATTTCATCATGGAAACTGTTACCAGTTTGATCCTGCTATCTTTATTTTTAATTATCTATTAACTTTAATTTCTTAATATTTTGGGTAAATTTTCAACTTCTTATATTCAGTAACTATTGCTAACGTGGAATTCTGTATTTATGAAAGAATTTTTTCAGGGAGCTGATTTACAGCTAATGGAAAATGTTGATTACTTTTCTTCTAAAGGAGAAAAAAGTTATGTTCAAACATGCAAGTGAAGGAAAGACCCAAGCTAATCTCTTATCCGAGTATCTACATTAATGTTGTTGAGTGGATGAGATTTTTTTTTGTAATTCTCAAATATTAATACATTCTTTTTTATTCTAATAACAGAGGTATAACACTAATTACAGTATATTTTAGGGAAAACAATCCTCGTAGACATAAGGGCCATAATTCTTCCACTTCTTTACTCTATCTCAGCTCATCGCAATGACCTTTAATTCATTTTCTCTTGTCTGGTCTGCTCTGAAGACACTATGAAACCACTATATGGTGTCTATTGAGCTAAAGGCAATTAATCACAGGGTGACTTTTAAAATCAAGATTAATAATAGGCTATTTCATAGTCAGAATACTTAATTATATGGGCATATTTGTGCTTCCCCTCATGTCTAGAAATAATTTAGCCATGTTCCAATATCTCGGATAACTTTTTCTCTCATATGATTTTTCTAACACGAACTGCTCAGCTTAAATGGACTTTCCTAAGCTTATGTTAGGGATTCCCAGAAGTGTTTTACAAAATCACTGTTCTTGGCTACTGGATACTCCTTTGTAAGCCATATAGCATTGGCACCTCTCCCAAAAAGATGGCAGCAGGGACAAGGGAGGAAATGAAAAAATAAGAGAAAATCTGTCTGAAAAGATAACAGCATCTGTCACCAACATTGTGCACACCTTGGCCATGTTCTCTTTTCTCTCTTGCCTTGTACCACATTTTCTCTTCCTGTCTGCTTGAATCCACTAATGTCCTTGGTGGAAACATCCTGGTTTATTAGTAGATCTAAAGCACTTCATATTCATATTCTGTTTAACAATGCGATGGTACACCTTAGCAGTTTAGCAAAATGGCAAATCTGTTTGTTTAATAAACCATATAATCTGCTGCATCATCAATTTGATTTTGCTGGGCAAACTAGGAGAACCAGTTGACACTGACGAAGTTGAGTTTTACAGGTCAATGCACCATTTATATTAAGGAAATCTGGGACAACTACGTGCATGTATATCATAGCTAGGGGGTGAATACATTTTATACATTATTTCATTTGCTGTTATAAGGAAAAATATGAAGCGTCATATAGCTACCATAGAAATCACTTTTTAAGTTTGATTTTATTGCTGCATTTATGTTTCCTAGGTCTATCTTTTCCTATCATTTCTACCCCAAGCACAATTGCCTCTAAAGTATCAATGCATCTCTGAGTAGATGACAGTTTCCAAAATCCACCTGGAATATGCAGTGCTAATCCTTACATAACATAATTGAAGTGCCAGGAACTGTTATGGGGTCAAATATCTGATGCCGTCTACTCTCTTGAACACCTGCCTAGATTCCATGCCTTATTGGAGATGGTTAATTTATTTTATATTAATTGGAAGATGTGTGTCATCTCGCAACTCTCTCAATGATGTAACTTGTAAAAAATCTAATAAAAACATGTGTGGCTTCATTCTACAAAACCAGTACAGTTAATGATATGGAGACCACAGAATGAAGAATATTAAGCTAATTTTTACTGCAAAAAAATATTGACTCTAAGGGGACAAATCTTGTTGAGTGTATTGGAATTAATACCTATTTTACCTTTCAATCTGAGTTTCACTGAAGTGTCTAGAATGTACTAGTTTGATGAAGTGCAGTCTTCCCAATTTCAGGTTAATCTTGCAGTCCTTCTGTTCAGGAAGACATGCCCTTATAGGACTCTCTCCCATTGCTAGTTTAGTCATGTGAAAGAGAACACTTCTGGTTGTTGTCTCAAGTTAGTTTGCTAGCATCTTGCTAAAGAAGTGTCTCACCTCATAAGTCCCCAAGGTCTTTTATTGGTCAGACTCCATATGTGGCTTTGAGTTCTACTTTTGTGACCTAGTAAAGGCTTTTTATTCCTGGCTTACCAGAGGCCCCTCTTGGTAGTAGATCGTACATTGATGTAAAAAAAAAAAAAGAAAAAAGAAAAGAAAAAAAAAGAAAAATGAAAATAACAGTTTTGACTCATATAACTTTTTTCAAGTTTTTGGACTATAAGTGATACCTTAATATCACATATCTCTCTAACCACCGCCCAATATCTACCATCTACTTCATAACCAACCATTATTTTTCTTATAAAAAATTGAGATATAATTCACATACCATAAAATCCACCATTTTAAAGTGTACAATTCAGTGATTTTTTTAGTATATTCACAAAGTTGTGCAAATATCACCCCTATCGAATTCTAGACTAATTTACCACCACAAAAATAAATCTAATACCTATTAGCAGTCATTTCCCCTCCTCCCTCCCATCCTGGCAACCACTAATCTCTCTGTTTCTATGGATTTGCCTATTCTGCACATTTCATATAAATGGAATTATGCAATATGTGGCTCTTTATGTTGGGCTTCTTTCACTTAGCATAAAGTTTTCATGGTTCATTTGCGATGTAGGATGTATCATTACTTCATTCCTTTTTATGTCTGAATAATATTCCATTGCATAAATATACCACATTTATGCATTCATCAATTGATAGAAAATAATATTGTTTCCATTTGGGGGCTATTATGAATAAAAATATTGCATTGCCAACCATCTCGATAGAGTTGTCTATATGTATTTTCTCCATCTCCTCATTTTCTATGCCCACTTCAATTCGATTTCTGCTCCAATCACTCATCTGATGTCTATGCCAGAAAATTAAAACCATTTTTCAATATCGCTTGCCCCATCTCATAGCTGTAGTTCACACTGTAGGCCATGTCCCCTCTTATGTGATACCACATTCTCATGGTTTTCCTTCCATCGACATGTCTGTTTCTTTCTTGTTTTCTTTGCAAGTTCTCCTTCTTTCCTTGGCCATTAAATGTGGGATTTACCCAAGACTCAATCCTTGGCTACCTTCTCTTGTAATTCAAAAGTCTCTTCCTAGGTTATGTGATCTCCATTTATGCCTTCAACGATCATCTGTGAACTTTTGACTAAAAAAATATGTTTATAAGTTAGATTTCGAGGTTATACTTCTATATGTTTGTTGGTGTACTTACTATTTTAAAGGTACCTTTATCTAGTCAAGGCCAGACTCCTTATGTTCCTGCATTTGGAGTCATCTTTGTTTTTTTTTTTTTATTTTCTTAGTGAATGGCTTTCATTACTCACCCAGTTTGGCAAGGCACAAAATAATCTTCCTGAAGGACCGTAGTGGAGTAGTTAACAGCTCTGGAGACTGACCATATAGGCTTAGATTCAAGGTCTATACATACTACCCATATGAACATGGAGAAGTCACAACCTTCCTGTGCCTATTACCTCTTCAGTAAGATGAGTACTACCCAGAGTTGTTGAATGATTACATGAGTTTAAATGCAATTAAAATTTTAAAATTATGCTTGATACAAAATAAAAACTTTAAATATTCACTATTTTCCCTCTGTGTCATCTCCCATTTCTAATACTTTTCTTCATAAGTAGTTCTGAAATTCCTCAACTCTCCTCCCTGGAACAAACAATTCACTTAGATCTTTGGTATCCTCAAAACTGCTTACCATACTTTGCCCGAAATCATCATTTTGAAACATAGCTCTGACCATATTAAAAACTCTCAAAGAGATGGGGAGACAGCCCACCAACTACACACACACACACGCATGTATACATACACATGGCTTCCCACTGCTTTAAATATAAAGGCCAAAATCTACATCCAGTCCTGGTATATTAATTTCCTAGGGCTGCTTGCTGTACTACAAACTCTGGGTGGCTTAAACAACAAAAACTTATTTACTCATAGTTCTGGAGGCCAAAAGTCTGAGCCCAAGGTATTGGTAGGATTGGTTATTAGGGTTGCAAGGGTGGGATTGTGTTACAGGCCTCTCTCCTTGGCTTGTAGAGGGTCAATTTCTTGCTATATTTCTTCACATAATCTTCCTTCTGTGTATATGTGTCCATATTTCTCCTTTTGGTAAAGACATCAATCTTATTGGATTAGGGACCCACCTCACTCCAGCATGATCTCATCTTAACTAATCACAACTACAGTGATTTTATTTCCAGATAAGGTCATATTCTGAGGTACTGGAGGATAGGATTTCAACATATAAATTGAGGACTGGGTACAATTCAACCCATAACATCTGTTAGTGTCCTGCTTTCTCTCAATACAATGGCATCTTTTAAATGGGCTCTAATATTCACACCTTTCTGAAACCTTTTCTAGAAGATAATTCCTTGATCTGAAACATCCCCTCATCCCATCTTCCCCACCCCAAGTCATTTTGCCTGGCTTACTTCTATGCATTAGATTTTAAGTCAAGATCTTTTACTCAGTGAAGAATTTTCTCATCCCCTAGGCTAGGTCAGATAGATTATGAATCTATCATTACATGTCTTTTTTTCAGTAATGCCTATTTCATCCTGAATGGTTTGTCTTACCCTCTGTACTGCAGATTTTTTTTTAGTTTATAATAGGAACTGAATCAATATTTCTTAAATCCAAATATTTCTAAAGCATTGTTATTTTGACAAATCAAGAACCTACTACCCATTATACATGGTTACTTTTTTCCTGACTTTAACAACTCATTCTCTCTAGGTATATTGCATGCACCTTGAAATCCTTTCGTTTGACTGCATCCTTTGCTTTGAAAGCAGATTTGAAAATGGTCATATTTTTTATCAAGTGCTCTATTCCCAACACAGAGAAGTTGATTGAAAGGTTCTTCTTTGTTAGACATTCATAATGTAGACTAATTATTGTGTTAAAGGTGATTGCCAAGAAGAACAAGCCCATTGTTTCTATCCTCTGGAACTTCTAACACATGGTTAATGGCTAATATGTGTATATGTGTGTATACATCTTTACTGTATCAGAGACATATAAAATTCAGTCTCCAAAAATACAGTTGAATGAGAAATGTGTAACTAGAACCAGAATGCCAAGGTTGGAATTCTAGCTCCTACACTTGTACACTATTCCAGCTATGCAACCTGGAGCCAATTGCTTAATGAACTAATAGTATTTACCTCGTAGGGTTATTTTAGGGATTAAATGAGTTAATACCAGATAAGTGTTACCTAGGAGTGGTAGGAGTAGAGAGGAAGAGTAGGACTAGTAGGAGTAGAAGTAGTGATATTTGTAAAGAAGTATCTCACCAGCTAGAATGACATGTTTTACCTTTCTATATGCTTGATGAGAAAGAGGTTTCTTTTTGTCACCTTTGCATCCTCAGAATTTGGCATAGGGTAGTTGCTGAATAAAGAGTTGCTTCTATCATTTTATGTTTAGTTGTTTATGCTTATTGTACCAGTGGCTGTTCATACTGCAGTCCAGGTCTGGAAAAACATTACACTTATAGACTTAATTTACATGTAAATTTCTCATCAAGACAAATCCTTTGAATATTTGTCTACTTGAGACAAGTATGCGGGATGTTCATTAGTACTCCAATACAGCTGACATGTATTTTATAACTTGGGGTACTCCTGCTTTTTAGAGTCTATGTGTATATTAGAGCATAAAGATATGAGTAATTGTTTTAATGAACATTTCACCTCTGCACCACTCTACTCTCACTTCATTGTGAATGCAATTAGGTTTGCCATAGCCTTCTCCCTGTAAGCCTGTAGATAAGGCATGGGAAAAATGATTTCTTTTACTATAATCCTTCTGCTTAAATATGATAGGAAAGCACCAATAAATTTAATATCATTAATGTTCTTTCTGAAGTGAAACTCTTTAAATTATAAAATATCACATAATGTATTTTTTATTAAAATATTGACACTATTTTGAAATGTGTGTTTTAGAGCAAGTTTTATATGAGTTCTTACAACATATGGTTGTCTGCATTTGGTCTTTCAATCACATGATAAAGACAAAATGTTTATTTATGCTATGGGTATATTATGTCCCTGTCACTAGTTACATGTTTCCTGTAATAATTCATCATACATTATGAAGTGTTGTTTTGCATAAATAGTTTCTTTTAAGTGTTTCTTTCCATATACATCTGATGATGGATGCCTATATATCATAGATTTTTCTTTAGGGAACTTAGCGTGACTATATTTTAGTTTAATTAGAGTAAAAGAGAATTAAAGGATGGATTTAAAGAATTATTTTTTTAGAGTTGCTATACTAAAATATTGAAGCACTTTAGGACTTATAGAGCATCTGTGTCTTGCATAATGTAGCAGCCAAGATAGAGTAAAACATAAAACCAGACGCTAAGGTTGTTACCTGATCTGGATAGATTAGACATTCACCTGACCGAAGGTCAGAGACTGAACAAGATCTCTCAAGGCACCTGCAAGTTATGTGATTCTCTGATTATTAAGCTGTTGAGCTTAACAGGATACAAGAGGGCCATGTTGTTTAAATTCACGTAAAAGGAAAGGTTAGCTGACAACAAAGGCAAAAATGATATGCAGGTCATAAATTTCAATAGTTAACGGTGATACCTAAGAATATTTTGTGAGGTAATCCAATTCATTTTCTCTCTTCATTTCTATCATAAATAAATGCTTCTATTAATACACTTTCCATGTTACATTATTGCCATGTGTTTATGTGAGTTTATTGTAGGTAAGTCTTGTACATCTGTTCTCTGTAGGGCCTAGCAGAGTATTTGGTACCGTATGTATTGATACTCATTAGATTAATGAACTAATAAATTAAAAGTGTCATACTACATCAATAAGTAGCCCAGAATGTTCATATTATACAAAGCATTTGATATCTTCACCTTAACTGATTTTTTGCAGTCCATCATAAATTCTGAAAGATCGAGAGCTGTATTAAACCATATCCCTGAACAGAAAACTGTACCTGCCACATAGCAGGCATTCAAAAAAACTTATTGAAGAAGCAAACTAATAATTACAATAATAGTTTTCATTTATATATATATCACCTAATATATGTCATACATTGTTCTAGACACTTTAAATATATTGACTCATTTACTTTTTACTTATGCTTTTAACTAATACACAATATGGACTCTGTGCATGGTATAGATCTGCTACACTTCCACTGAATCTGTGACATCATTTATAAAATGGGAAAAATAGGATTGATCTCCTAGGATATTTTGTGAAGATTATATGAGGCAATGCTTGAAGCACGCTTGGCTTAGTGTCTGGCATAGCAGAAGTGCTTAAGATAGTTTTCCTCTTACAATTATTATTACTATTACCATCTCTTCCAACAGTGGATACAAGCCAGGTTGTAAAATTCAGAGGGTCAGAATAGAGGAAGCTAGTGCTGTTTGTGTAATCGGTTGTGTGGTATGTTTACTTTCTGCCCCTCATCTCTACATCCTCATAAACAAACTCCATCTTTCAAGTATTCCTTTGTAGATGGTACTTAACCAACCTTTAGTATATGTAGACATTGTATATTTGACTAGAGTGACAACAAAAATAATAGCTAATACTTCTATAATGATTCTATCTGCCTAAGACAGTATCTTATCCCCACACCCTTCACTCTCTATCTGCCTTTCGCTACATATTTTGATTCTTCCTACCTGTCATTTTATATATTTAAATTGCTAATTTCTTTATTTTCTCCTTCCTAACACCCCTCCATAGATTATAAGCTCTGAGGATAGATTTTTACCCCCCTCACTTAATGTATTCCCAGTATCAGCCCTTAGCATGTAATATTTTTAAGTGAACAAAAGATTATTCAGCATCACATGTGTTGGAAAATGTCTAAAAGAGTAACATTTTACAACCTTCTCAGAGGATTATTTGACATTATGACAATTTAAAATGCATATAACCTTTGACCCATTTATTTCACCTCTAAATTCCTAAGAAAACAAAATGGAAGGAGACTTGACTTTGGGTAGTGAGCACACAATGCAATATACAAATGATATATCATATAATTGTACACTTGAAACTTATATAATTGTGGTAACCAATGTCACCCCAATAAATATAATTTAGAAAAAGAAAAATATTACTAAGAACAATGTCGGAAAAAAAATGAACGAATAAAGTAAACTGTCTCAGCATTGTTTTCAATAGATAAAATTGTCAACAATCTGGATGAATTGTTAAAGAATAAATGGTTATTTAGTCTACAGAATATTATATATCAGTATTTGAAAGAATGGAGCAGATCTCTGTGTAGTGTTATAAAAATATCCCTAGGATGTATTTTTTTTTTTTGGTTAAAAAAGTAAGATGCAAAAATAACATGTATAAAATAACTACACTCCCCCTCTTTCTTTATGAACACTTCCACTTTTGCCACATTATTTTCCTCACATCTTGTTTCAGGCGCTCATAGGTTCCCACTATTATCTATTTATCCCAAATGTCTACACTAACAACAGTCCCATTTCTCTAGGTTCTTAAAGTACCTATTATTGTTATTGACTTACTTCTTACCTCCTTCTAGTTTGGTACAAGCCAACCACTATCTTTGTGCTCCCATTCTCCCCTGATCACTAACAAATGTTTAGTGACCTCTTGTCCAAATTCAATTGCTTCATTTCTATCTCATTTCTTTCTGACCTTGAAACTCCATTTAGTACTGTTTGTTCCAATATTTACAATTAACTGAATAGTTAATTTGAAGCAGGAAGGTACATGTGCATGTATGCCTATGTATACATTATGTATGTGTATGTATATATATAAAATAGAATCTGGATCTGCAGCATCTATTATGACCAAAGGAATGTGTTAATCTGGTCTGACCTATTCCTCTTTTTCTAATATCCTTCTATGCCTGTTTTCATTAAAAATAATAAAATTATCTGAAAAGAAAGATAAAATTCATTTCACTGTACCACTTTATATTTTTGTTCAGCCCTTTTTCTTTTGCTAAATATAATTCCAGCCATAATAATATGCATAATTAAAATTTCAACATTTTCAAAACTTTTTATTCTTTGTGGGCTGAAGGAATGTAATGTTCGTAAAAAAAGGTAACCCATATTGTATGTATAATAGTATACACAAATTGTAAACTTTAAAAAAATAAGTTATAATCAATCTTGTTTTGATGCAATACCTATTAACAGTTTGATGTATATTATCTCCCTTCTTTCTTTCTTTCTTTTAATGGAATCTTACTATTTTACTATTTGATTTTTTAATACTCGTAATAGCTAATATTATTATCACAATAGTTTGCTATTAAATATACTTTCATATTATCGTTTTATGACTGAATGAAAAATTTAATCTTAATTTTTTTACTTGTTTTGGTGGTTTTCTTAGTTATATTTGTTGCAAAAGCAAATGTCCTTGAAACAATTTATACTTAGTGTCTCAATGTATTTTAAATGTTATCTACTTTCAAATTTTGTTGATATTGCATTATTAGATATTTGATGATATATAACAAACTAAAATATTCAGGAATTGGCTAATGTATTTTTTTTACATTCTTTGCTTCACTTGGCTAACATAAATATATCTTTAGCAACTAGATAAAACGACAGTCATTTGTCAATTAATGCTAACCTTTTCAGCTTAGTATAGAAGATGTATTGACAAATGGGATGCATATGCCAACGCTTTTTGCATTAATTGTATCAGTATGATAAATTTGGTCACTACGCTTACTTCAAAAATTATTCACATAGGCCAACGAACCTTCAATAATTTCAAAAAAGCAGTAACATACAATAATCCAAGGCACTAGCAAACCACACATTCCCACTAACAGAAAGGGTGGTCCAAGAATTTTAGCAAAAATCCCCATTTTAAATCCAAGTACTAAAGATATTCTTTTTAATTTAATTTATTTTATTTTATTATTAGGTTCAAATATACAGTACATTAGTTAGACATTTATATAGTTTATAAAATGATCCCCCTGATTGCTCTTTCTCTCCTCTGCTCCACCTAGCCATTATATTAATGCTAACTGCATTCCCTATGCCATGTTCTATCAACTAATAATTTGTCCTTCTATAACCCCTTACCCCTTTCTCCCAGCTCTCCACTTCACCTCAGCTCTGGCCATCACCAGATTGTCCTCCATATTTGTGAATCTGTTTTTGATTAGTTTGTTCCTTAGATTCCATATATAAGTGAAATCATATGGCATTTATCTTTCCCTGTTTGTCTTAAGACATTCTAAACCGAGAGAGCCAATGGTAGTTGCCTGATTAGCCAAAACAGAGATGCTGGTCTGGAGAATCTACCATAGGTTCTATAAACCCTGCACAGCCTTCTTCCGAGAGGAAAACTGGGAGATATTTGGAGAGGGAGGGGCTTTGATGTTTATAAAGAGAGGACATTCCAATCCCCAACCCAGTCCTCTTATGGGAAAGGAAGCAGTGCATTCCAAGCATAGCAGTTCTTTGCGCTGGTAGTTTCTGCTTTCTGGAAGTCAACCACCATTTATGACATGTACAACTGCCTTAATGTGAGAAGCTCTACCCACCTGGTGAGGTCCTGGAAGGTGAGACATCATGTGGAGAGAGAGAGGCCAGGGGACACCAAGACAACAGATGTGTGTGTGAAGAAGCCACCTTGGTGTGTATCCTCCCCCACATCCGCTCTAGGAAACATCACAGATAAGATATTAATGACACAGCTGAGCCCTTCCTGAATTCCCATCCCTAAAATTGTGAGCAAAATAAAATTAGATGTTTTAAGTCAGTAAATCTTGGGGTGTTTTTTCCATATGACAAAAGATAATAGAATCAAAAGATACTTGTGAAGTATAATATCATGTCCTGTCCTCTAATATTGTCAGGTAGGTAGACTCAAGAAAGCTGTGCGCTTCTGGAAGGAGGAAGGGAAAAAAAATTATGTGTGTGTGTACAGACACACACACACACACACACACACCCCACATGCATTTTGCCTTTAATAAATTTAACCAAGAACTTGTAGAACATTCATTTTATATATTTATGACATTTAAATTTTTCCTATTATATTAGTAACATGATTGATGTGGAAAAATTAGAAATAAACAAAAATTAGAATAAAAATTAGTTTTAAGTTACTATCTGTGTTTCTTCTACTCATCATTAACTACTGCTAAACATGGAATTTACCCTTTAAGGCATTTTTATTTTCAATATAGTTAACTATGTCTTTTTATGCTTATGTGATTAGCAGAGGCAGCATCACATAACAATTGAAGAATAAGGCTCTGGAGCCAAACTGTTCAAGTTCAAGCCCCAGTATCCCCTCCCCTTACCAGCTGTGTGACCTGGACCAAATTTCTTAACGTCTCTGTGCTTTATTAAACATATGGGTATGATACTAGTATCTACCAGTCATAGGGGTTGTCATGAGAATATTTAATTACTTAGACTTAAAACTTCTAAACAACTTAAAATATGCCTAGCACATAGTATGCATGAAATTGGCATTTATTAAATACAATAAGTACATTTATAAAGAAAAAACAAATCATAGGATACATAGCATTTTGAAATATGCTTGTTTCACTCAACGATATAGAATAAACAATGCTCATCAATAAATACGTATTTGTGGCATTAATTTTTAAAAGCTGCATATAAATTTATCTTATATAGTATAATTCCCTATTTTCATTTGTATTATTTTACTTTTTGCTTAGAATGCATTTTAACTTTTGTCATGGGAATTTTCAAATGTGCAAATGTAGATCAAATAGTACAATGAACTCTCATGTACCCATCATCTAAGTATAATAATTATCGACACTTGGCCTTTCTTGGTAATGGGTTTCAGATATTCATTTTAAACTATTGATTCCGATACACCTAAAATAATGGCTTTGTCTTAAAGTGTAGGAGACTCAATGTCTTAAGCAAATAATATTAGGTATTTGTGTTTACATTAGGAAGACATAGAATCCTCAGGATACTAGCTTTTATCTGATGCCAAACTTAAAATGGTCATTTTCCCTTATTCAACTTCAGTGAACATCCTTCATTATATCTTGCTTCCTATGATATACTAGAGAAGAAAATGGAATAATTTATGAGATGCCAGTGGGATAAAACACTATATTCCTAAATATAGTGACATTTTCAGAGCTATTTTAGCCAGTGTAATTGAAATCCTCTTGTTCTCCACTGACATATTTTGGAAGCTCATATGTTTAGAGTATGAAATTTAATTCCGAAAATGATAGAAAGCCTCTTGAACTCAGTGGAGAGTTACTGAACTGAATTATGATGGGCAAAGGCTTCAGTGAACTTAGGGGAGTATGTATGTTCTCCCACATGGATTAATTTCACAATCTATCCTAGAAAGTATGGTATGCAGGTAGCCACTGTGAAAAATATCGTGTCAGTGACTTTCATGTGCTACCATTTTAGGGCTGAAGCCATAAATTCTGAGATGCTATTTTCCAGGCAAATATGTTTCTTTGGAGTTATGGTGGTATATTCAGTACCACACAGAAAGAAGTTAAACTTATAGGAGAAGAATAAGCTCCCCTAATCATACTACAACTGGGAAGCTATAACTAATGGATATTAAAATCAAAATAAATTGTATTTATTCTTATGACACAGGCATTTAATATTGTTGTGGATTGTAGCAGAGAATGTTACATTAATCCATTTATTTAAAATATTTATTGAGCACCTCCTTTGTCACAGGCACTGTTCTAGCTGAGGATAAAAGATACACATGTCTTTCTTCCTGCATCTCACTTTCTGTGGAGAAAGACAGACACACAAAAACCAAATGAACAAACAAACATATAAGTAAATCTGCTTTCTACTCTAAAGCCTTTTAAAAATGAATCCTTGCAATTCCCTGTTATTCTTATAGTCAATGTCTGTTCTTGTCAACTGCCACTACAACCAACGAACATGTCACAGATTCTCTTTGATTCTATTTCCTCATCTAAAAATACATAAAAAGGAAAATGCCCTCTCTATATTCCTTGTACCATTGTTGGGATGAATGAATGTGCAAGTAGGTACTTTGAGAATTCTCAAATGTAATAAAGATATAGGGTTCTAGTTTTATTATGTCAGGTATTGCACTTTATTGAACAGTTGAAGTATATCTATGTGTCCAGAAGGTCTCAGGTATTATAGATACTTTAGCTTTTCATTTGTTTAAGAGGTCGAGTGAAAAAGTGCTAAAGAGACACACGTGGTAGGGGGCAGCCTATGAAAAAGAAACATCCTCTGAAATTGTACAAAAAGAGAATATATACTATGAGAATACAAGATACCCAAAGCTGTGTTCCTCAAGCTTTAATATACATAGAAACACTTTAGGAATCTCGTTAAATTATAAATTTCAGTTCACTAAGTCTGGAATGGGGGCTGAAATTCTGCATTTTCAACAAGCTCCCAGGTGATGGTGATGATGCGGATCCACTGACCATACATACTTTGAATAGTGAGGGGCTAGAACATACACAGTAATTTAGTTCTGTAATTTTGTAAATGCCAATGTCATTAATGAATCCTACCTGTCTTAATATTCACAAATCTGTTCTGAACATTTTTCTACTCTTATAACCCTTATTTCCTTTTCTCTGTAACTTACATATGACCTGCACTTTTGTTTTTTTGATTTCATGTATTAGAACATATTTTTATGTTTGCATGTCCAGCTTTACCTCTCTAACTTTAAGCAACTGTTTTTTAGAGTTTTGATGTCAGTATTACTCTCATGAACAACTATAAATTGCCTCTCCTAACCTTCTTTCCTCCCTGTTTCCTTTCACCGTTCTCTTTTTGAATTGATGTGTGAACACTCTATCTCACCAGATCAAATGATTCAATCAAAATGGATTCTTAAATGTTTTGAATTAGATGTATACAGGTTTTGTTTATGAGGAAAAAGAGAATAGATGGAACTGCATGTTATTGATGCATGTACTCACAGAAACACACTTATCAAAATGATGCAAGCCGTTTGCAGCTGCCCTAGTTCTGTGCTGAGTACTATGAAAAGACTGAACTGGGTACCACTAAAACAATTTTCTGCCTCTTGTTACACTTCCCTCAAGATGAAATAATCCTACAAGTTAAAGTTTAGCAACAGAATGCCAAAGAACACTCCAATGTGATGTTCTTAAATGCCACAGACAATGAAATCTGATCTATTCAGACTGGTGGTCTGCCATAGTCTATAGCATTTAAGTCATAAAGAAGGGCAAAAGATGGAGTGAAATCAGCATCATGGCTGAATAAGCTGTTCTTTGGTCATGTCCTGCTTTCAACAACAATAATTTGGCATCCATCCACAGACAAAAGTGTTTTTTGTAGGAACTGTGAGATCCAGCATCATAGGCCAGTGGACCTGGGAGGAATCTTGTCCACCCATGTGTCAGGTAATGGGCAGACAGACCTTGTTTCTGGCTGTGGACGCTGCAGTGACCCATGAACTGGCTCCAGGCTCTCTTAGCCTCAGTCTGGGAGGCCCTAGAAAATACTATCTTAGAATATCACCTATGGAAAAGAGAGTATTTGTCACAGTCCAGGTTTCCAGAGGAGAAGTTCCAGCATACCACTGGAGCAAAAAAAATATGAGTTTAGACACACTGGAAAGTTTAACAGGAACAGTTAACTTTACTTTCATCATTCCTTCCCCAAGGAGGCACAGCTTAGGGCCAAGAAAGTTCTTCTTAGCATGGGATTTCTACTGTGGGAAAAAGTGAGTGTTTAGGTGAGTGTCTGGCTTTTCTAGCTGTGCAGGACACTGCCAAAGAGGCTCATTTCTCTCTAGCTTCATCTAGAGTGTTGAATCAAGAGCTGCATGACTTGAGTGAGAGCAGGAAGAGGCCAGAAAAGCAGCTGATAAGATTCAAGGGATGAGGATCCTATTGTGTCAGATTCCATCAAGAAGATTGCCCATGAGCTGTTGGTAAGGCTTCGCCTGTGAATTTCCTGAGCTTGCTCATAGGCTTCTCCAGAGCTCCATGTACTTCACCCCCCCCACACACCCCACCCTGTGGCCAGCTCCCTGTGTGACATCAGCAAAAAAAAGCTTTGGCAGACAGATAGTAAACATATGCAGAAAGGTAGCCTGAACCTATGAGCCAGGAAGAAACCACGGACTTGAGCTTTAGCACCATCTTTGGGAAAACTAAACGGAGACTGTCAATACCTGGCCTGGTATGTTGCAGAATCAAGAGAATACATAAACTTAAGAATTCTGCCACAAGAGGGAGCAGGAAGCATGGAGCAAGGGTATCCATAGATAGTCTGAGAGAGCCTCAGAATCAGTATCAAGGCTGATGGAAGGTACTTTTCTCCCAAAGTCGGCTGGTAAAGACTGGAGGAAGTGACTGCTACTTCAACTGAGAAGACAATGGTGAAAAATTTTAAGGAACATGAAAAATCAAGGAAACATGACAGCGCCAAAGAATCACAATAATCTTCCAGTACTTGATCAGAAAGACATTGAGATTTACCTGATAAAGAATTCAAAATAGGTGTTTTAAGGAAACTCAATGATCTACAAGAAAACAAAGATAATTTAACAAATTTAGGAAAACAGTATGTGAACAAACTGAAAAGTTTGACAAAAAGATTTAAAAAATCATTAAAAAAAGGAACCAAACAAATCCTGGAGCTGAAGAATACAATGAATGAAATGAAAAATGCAATAATGCAGATCAACAGCAAAATAGATTAAGCAAGAGAAATAATCTGAGTTATACAGAAACATTGAAATTATCCAGTCAGAGGAGAACAAATAAAAAAGAATGAAAAAGAGTGAAGAAAGCCTATGTGATATATAAAAACCTATGTGATATATAAGATGCTATCAGAAGAAACAATTTGCTAATTATCAGAGTTACAAAAGGAGAAGAGGGAGAGGAAGGAGGCAGAATGATTATGTAAAGAAATAACAGTTGAGAATTTCCCAAATCTGGAGAGAGAGTTAGATACCTAAGTTCATGCAGCTCATAGGTCACCAAACAGATTCAACTTAAAGAGAAACTTTCCAACACACTTATAGGAAAACTGTCAAAAATCAAAGACAGAGTGAGAATCTTAAAAGCAGCAAGAGAAAAGAGCTTATAACTTACATGGGAACCCTCATAAAGCTATCAGTGGATTTCTCAGCAGAATTCTTACGGGCCCAGGAAAGGGTGGGATCATATATTTGGAGTACTGAAAGAAAAAAAAAAACTACCAACCAAGGATACTCTATCCAGAAAAATTAGACTTCAGAAATGAAGGTGAGATGAAGCCTTTCCTAGACTAAAAACAAATAAACAAACAAAGAAAAGCTAAGGGAGTTTATTACCACCACACCCACCTTGTAAGAAATACTGAAATGAGTTATTGAAGCTGAAATGAAAAAATGCTAATTAGTAACATGAAACCATATAAAAAATATATAACACTGGTAAACATAGGTATATAGTCAAATTCAGAATACTCTAATAGTGTGATATAGTTGTGTGTTAACCACTTAACTCTAGTATAAAGGTTAAAGGACAAAAGTATTAAAAATAACTTGAGCTACAATAATGTAGCTATTTGTTAGTGAATATACAATATAAAAAGAGGTAAATAGAGACATTAAAAACATAAAAGAGGGATGGAATAATGGTAATTTTCATATACGATTAAAATTAAGTCATTAGCAGCATAAAATATATTGCTATAGTTATATTTATGTAAACCTCATTGTAGCCACAAAACTACAGTAAATTAAAAAAGGTAAAGAGAAGGGAATCAAAGCATACCACTACATAAAATTACCAATTCGCAAAGGAAGGAAGAGAGAAAGAAAGAAAACAATGAATAATATGGTATTAGTAAGCCCTTGCCTATTAATAATTACTGTAAATGTAAATTAATTCTCCAATCAGAAGGCATAGAGTGGCTGGGCAAATTTTTTAAAATCTCTCTGCCTGCAAGAGATTAATTTCACCTTTAAGGACACACATGGGCTCAAAGTGAAAGGATGGAAAAAGATAATCCATGTAAATGGAAACCAAAAGCAAGCTGGAGTAGCTATATTTATGTCAGGCAAAATAGACTTTAAGCCAAAAACTGGTAACAAGAGACAAAGAAGGTTATTATATAATAATAAAATGTTCAATTTAGCAAGAAGATATACTAATGATAAATATATATACATCCAATATTGGAGCACCTAAATATATTAAGCAAATAGAACAAATCTAAAAGGAGAAATAGATTGCAATGCAATAATAGTAGGAGACTTTAATACCCGACTTTCAACAATGGATCGATGTTGCAAACAGAAAAATCAGTAAGGAAACGTTGGACTGAAACTATACTTCAGACCAAATGGATTCAACAGAACATCTTATTCAACAGCATCAGAATACACTTTCTCAAGCACACACAAAACAAAACCTAGGATAGATCATATCATAGATCATAAAAGTTCTTAGGAAATTTAAGAATATTGAAAGTATATCAGCTATATTTTGCAACCACAATGTTATGAAACCAGAAATCACTAAGAGAAGGAAAGATACAAAAATTAAACAACATAGTCCTGAACAACCAACTGGTAAAAAAAGAAATTGGAAATGACATTAGAAAATATTTTGAGACAATTGATCATAAATTGAGGAGATATTTGCACTCCCATGTTCACTGCAGCATTATTCATAATAGTGAAGATACAGAAACAGCCCTAAAACTTCATCTATGGATGAATGGATAAATAATATGTGAGATTCATATGATATTTAATTTCTATTTTATATATACATATATAAAATAGAATATTATAGATCTATGAGAAATAAGGAAATCCTGCCTGCCATTCATGATAACATGGATGGATTTCAAGAGTGTTATGTTAAGTAAAATAAATCAGACAGAAGAAATTGAGAGATATTGGTCAAAGACTACAAACTTCCAGTTATAAAATGAATAAATTCTGGGGATCTAATGAACAGCATGGTGATTATAGTGAACAATACCCTATTTCATGTTTGGAAGTTGCTAAGAGGGTAGATCTTAAATGTTCTCACCACACACACAATACCATTTATGTGAAGTAATGGAGATGTTAACTAACCTTATTTGGGCAATTATTTTGCAGTATATACATATATGAAATCAACATGTTGGACACCTTAAGCTTATACAATATTATATGTTGATTATAGCTCAATAAAACTGGAAGAAAAAGAAGAGCTAAGAATGTCCTTGTGCTAATTAGAAAAAGGAACTCCTTCTAGGAAGATGAATTTCATTGAGTGAGATATAGGTTGGATTTCCAACCCCATCACCCTTTGCAGGTCATGGCCTATACACCTGATACCGAATGTTGTGTGAGCCCTTTTATCTATCTGATATCTTCTTTGTATTTTGCTGCTTTACCCATTGTTATTTGGTTCTATTTTTGAGACTATATATATTTTTCTTTCACCCTTATTATCCCAAGGGCTTCCCAGTTTATTCACAAAGATGTGTAGATAGAAGCCAAATATTTTCCTAGGCCTGTATCTGTGTTGAATAGTTCAACAGAGAAACATTACTGAGTTACATAGCCCAATCCATAACCAGACCGTAGGCCTTACAGAGCAACAACAGAATCCAAGACAAGGATGAATAAAGTTCTTATTATATATAATGTTTGGATAACTCTAATATGCTAGCCAGGAAAAAAAAGGATTTTGAAAAGTATAAACTTCACCAAAAAGAAAATGTATTAGTTTTCCATTAACCTATCTTTTAGTGATTTTAGAAAATTACAACTTCATTGTTTATTTTGATCCAATGTACAAGTATTATGTTCATTTCATTTTCTTTAAGGAGTGATTCATTACAAAAGTATGTTTTATTTTAATTCCTAATTCACCTAATTATGTCATTATAATTGTATTTATAAGGGGATTTAATTTCTATTATTTAAAAATCCTCTGATACAATTATGATTCTGATGTCTGCTACTAAAATTTTATAGTTAAAATAGCATATGACATTGTGGTTTTACAGGTACTAGAATAGTTTTAAAACTATGCAATTGAAATAGATAATTTCACTAGGCCTTTGGTTTTCTTATATAAAAATTACTTCTTTGAAGATCTATACAGCAAACAATAGGGCATTTAATGGGATAATGCTGCTCCCTTCAATGTTATTCATTCAGTGATCAGCTTAAGTGTCACTCTGTTCAGAAAGACCTTCTGTGACCCCCTAAAGTTAAAGAAGTTCAAAGATCACCTCATTTAATTCTATGTGTAGCACTTATTAAACTCTGATACCATATGGTGGATTCACTCTTGTTTAATTGTTTTTCTGGCTCTTCCAACTTCAGGAGAGCTGGAGACTTCGATTATTTATTAATTGGTGTATTCCAAATGTCTAGAACAGTTCCAGACATGTTATATAGGACTTCAATTAGAATTGTTAGAAAAGGGAATGAGTATATAGTGGATGTATTAAATAAAAGTTAAATATTTGCAAAAAAAAGTCTTTAAAAAAGGTAATTTGGAGAAAATTGGTAGTAGCCAACACATACTTTGAATAATGTAACTAGTATGATTCCGTATTACAAAATGCAAAGTAAGTAGGACATTTTTCTTTTTCATTTTTTTCTTTACTGACATTTTCCCGTTTTTACTCTACAATCTGCCAACATTCTCATAGTAAAGAGAGTTTTTTCACCTTGTATCCTTCTTACAAATAGCAAATATTTACACACACACACACACACTTACACATGCCTTTACACATTTATATGTAAGTGTATTTTATAGCTATAGTAATGTATTTCCACTTGCAGTCATTTTTATGTGTTCATCATTATTGTCATTGTTTATAAATAAATATGTGGTAGTTATGTCTCCATCACTATGTTGTAAATTCCTTGTGGGCAACAAGCATCTTATAATGAATTTAAAGAAGTCAAAAACATTACATTAAAAATGTGATGCTTTTAAATACACTTTTGAATGTACACCTCAGTATCCTAATTAAATTCTAATCTTGGTGTACATATCTGTTTATCTGAATGCCTTTAGCAATTTCGAATGATTTACAGAGTATCCTAACTTATCCCATATTGAATGGAAGCATATCAAAATTGTTTGCTATTCAAATGTTGTATCACAAACTATAAATAGAGCTATCTGCCAAAGGTGAATTAATTGTGATAACGTAATTTCGATAAAATTTATTCCTCACTTAAGTGAAACATGGAGTAGTTGATTTATTTCTACAACAGCTATGTTAAAAAGCTCTGCATTTAATGGTAAATTTCCACTTCAATGTATGTCACTAAATTTTTTTTTAGAAAAATAGGAAAGCACTTACATTTGATGAGCTTCAAATGATGCCTCATTGATGAATGCAAATAATACAACAAAAGAGGCTAATTGTATAGAACAAGTAAATATACAGTGTTCATCTGCCTACAATTACACAGGTAATGTCTGTATTTAGTTTCTTAATTTCTCATTATAAGACAATTGCATCTCATCTACTAGTATTTAATCGCATTGTTTCTATTACTGGAATAATAGCTCATTCCTTTTTCAAGATGTTGAATGACAAATAAATTTAGATTATAATCACTTATTATTCCTTCCCTAAGCAAAATCACTCAAGAGTTTCAGTTGAAATGGAAAAAAATCAGATTTTCTACAAATGATCACCAAGTAGGAACATTCTAGATAAGTCTTCATCCTGTCTATCATTTTCTCCTTCAGTCGTGGTCATAATCATCTTTTTAAAAAAATTTTTAAAATTTTTTGATTTTTATTTGAAATATTCCTGATTGTTAAAATCTTTTGTTTTCTATATATGATGATTTTTTTAAACTATCAATGGCAGAGCAATTTGGTACATTGCACATATGTAAGCAGTATTAAAACATTTATTTTTTTATCTTAATCTAGTTGGCTAATAATTTTACTATTTTCTTAAAGTGTCATTCTAAAACTGTATGGTATTTAACCTTTCATTCCAAGCTCCTATAATGGTCTTTCTGTTTCTATTTCTAACTTTACAAGTCTGCATTGGTGAATGTCAGGTACGTGTGGAACGACAAACATGCAGTTACTATGAGTCTAGTTCATAGTTTCTTATCCTAGTTCTCATTCTGACCTTCGTTTAACATAAATTCTACAAGGAGATAAGAATATTAGATGAAATGATCATATGGCTTCTGAGTTATCTTTTAACAGTAGATGAAGTCTTATTCGTAACTAGTATTTACATGTGTCTTTTATTCCAATGAATTTTCTAAATAATTTACATGTTTTTAGCCTTTTGTACAGTGTACTGATTTTCATTGCTTCAATTACAAATTACCACAAACTCAGTGGCTTAAACAGCACAAATTTATTATCTTGCAGTTCTGTAGGTCAAAATTCAGACTCAGTACACTAAAATCAAGGTGTCTATGAGGCTTCATTTCTTTCTGGAGGCTCTAAGGAACAGTGTTTCCTTGCCTTTTCTAACTTTGAGAGGCTGCCTACATTCCTTGGCTTATGGCCCTTTCTTCCATCTTGAAAGCTAGAAATGATCAGCCAAGTCTTTCTCATATCGCATCACTTAACCTCCCTTCCATTGTCATACTTCTCTCTGACTGCAGTGAAAAAAGATTTGTTTTTAATTTTTTTTAAATGTTATTAAATTATTAGAGTGACATTGGTTAATAAAATTATGTAGGTTTCAAACATACAGTTCTATAATACATCATCTGTATGTTGCATAAGAACTCATATGATTAGGTTTAGCCCACCTGAATTACCCAGGATAACCTCCTCATCTTAAAATCTATAAAATTTAATCACATCTTCAAAGTCCATTTGGCCTCATAAGATAACATATTCATAGGTTCTGTGAGTGAATGTGTGGACATCCTTGGGGGACCATTATTCTGCTGACTACACATGGTCTTTTACTATGCAGTGTATCTAGTGCAGGTGAGTGCTTCCTATGGTGGGGATGCTGCACTTTGTAAAATGTGGCATTGGGCTTCTGAAATCAAGCATCATAGTCACTACTTATTAATGCTGAAAAAAGCTTGAACACAGCCAAACGTTGTTTCAAGCCTCAGCTTTCTCTTTTCTCGTTTTTTCCTTGTCCTTCTTTCCTCATTTTTTTTTCAATAAGAATAGATGATGGAGGTGCTATTTTTTTTTGCATTGGCTGTGCTGCATTTCAATGCTGAATAAATTCCCAGTTCTGTTGATTTTGTAGAGAAAGACTGAAAGTCCAGTTAAATTTCTAGCCATTCAAGACCAAGGTATCTGCTTTTTCTCACTGGATGATTCTCCCTTTTGAGCCAGATTTCCCAGGTACACCCAAGGGTCAGTTTCATCTCATGTGACAGGAGCCCAAATCTCTAGGCAACTCTTGTTAATGACTGTTAAAGATACCACTGGTATAGATCAGGGAGCTTCTAAGAATTTATATCAAGCTTGATTTCTCTAATATCGTCACAATGAATATTAATTAGTTATTTCATATTTAATATTTATGTGTTACTTGAATAGATAATTCAGATGTAAATATGATTGATCTAGTCTTGTATTCTTTAATAAATGACACTCATAATTATATCTTTTAGGAATATTTCTACCTAATTTTGCAATATTTAACTCCTCTCTTAAATGTTTTGTTTGGTTAAATAAATCAGGATGGAAATTATGTAATTTATTTTCTTAATATTATAATAATCCACGCAAAGGAAAAAATATCTGTCAATGATTATTAAATTGCCATCAGAAACAGAGTATGTGAGTGCACTTATAAGTTAAACGACAATTTTTAAGATACAGCAAAATGGTAGACATTCTCTTAAGTTTTAAATAGCCTGCTTTAAAATATGTGTTATTAGGTTTAATAAGTCCTTCTCATATAGCTGCCTTTTGTTTAAAAAAAGACAATGCCAGGTTGGTTGATATACTGTTAAAATTATACATGTAGATTTACCTAGATTTTCTAATGCTGTTACTTGTGACATTCTTATACAAGGTAGACTTAATGAGTTCCTAAATCTGTTCCTCCCAATATCTAATCTAAGTAGTGCCTTAAGCAGAGTATCTGAGTGTATTGTGTATTGAGTGAAATCCCTTTAGACAGGCTTTAGATAACCATATGGCTCTAAATTTACTAAATGTAGAAAGTTTAACTTAGCTCTACTTCTTTCATTCTTAGGAAAACAATCTTCATTTTGTTGATTAACTTTCGTTTAAATGCTTATTTTATACTGTCTTTATTTGGGCCATGCTTCATTAAGCCTCAATTTCCATTTAATTTTGCTTGTGTGTTATTGCTTGAGTTCCTGCGTCTCAGTTCACTAAGGAATGTTTTCTAACCTGTGAAAATTCAGAAGAGCTCAAAGATACTTATAAAAGTACATTTTGGATTTCTGAAAAAAAATTCAGGTCTTCTGGGGCTATGATACATTGCAAAAGGTAAACAGTTGTTCTTATCACAAACTATAATCATTGAGTCGATTCTCATTTCCCATATGTTAACTTTACCTCTCTGATAATGTCAATTGTAAGTGCCTTATTATGTCTCTTTGTAGCCTGTTTTAGTGGTTGTTCCTTGTGACCTGATCTTGACATTTCCAGATTCAGTTTGAAAATACAACTAAAGTTTACTAACATTTATAGAAGATAAATATTAAATGGCATTATGCATACATTTAGGAAAAATCAGAGGTGTTATTTCAAAATGTATATTGGTTCAGGTCATGGCATAGTTTTTAGCAAAGTAGAAATTAGGACATAGAAGACAGAAAGACTTGTCAGTCTCATGCATCTAACTCCTAATCTCATATCTAGGTTAAAGGGGTGTTTGATTGAATTACCTTTCCAGACCAGGGCTCCAGTCCCAGCTAAAGTTTCTGTCTCCATCATCCATGCCCAGGTCTCTTTTACTGACCACAAAATAGAGATCGTAGTATATTAGAGATCAGGTATAGCAAGCCAATAGCCCATTGGTCGCTATCCACTATTATCCCCCATTTTTGCCCTGTTTACAGACTTGAGTTCTTAGTTTTGATTTAGAGCCCTGGACTAGGTTTAGAATCACCAGTCATTGCCTGGATTCAGCCATAGTTTGGATTCTAGCTCTTGTGCCCAATTGGCCTGACTGAATCATCTTAATTGAAAGATACACCACTGTACTCAATTTCCTCGCCTTCGCCCTTGCCCTCACCCTTGCCCTCGCCCTGCCTTCAAATCCAAGTCCATTCTCTATATGATAAATTCGTATCTTTTCCTGCAGTCCCTAAATAGACAGATAGAAGACCTCCTATTATTGAATATCCAGCAAGCTTTGCAGTTGATCCTAGCCCAGCTATGACCACACATGACCTTCATTTTACTTGTGTTTGAAATTATATTTTAATATGCTATATTTATTGTACATAATAATTTTTCACATATTTGTTGTTTATATGAAAGTTCATTAAAATTTTTAAGTTTCCCTTTTTACTTGCATGTAAGGTAGCTTTTACATTTAGAATATTAAAATTTGTCAAAATGAAAGTATATTTTTCTAATTAAATTCTCCATAATTTGATAAAATTTAATCATATAGTTCAATATTTGACTCTCTTATTCATTTTATTATAAATATATTTGTTTTTATTAATTAATTTATGACACTTTTATTGAGAAAATATCAAACGAAATTTTCACTAATATGACCATGGAAAGGGGGTTGCACCAGTATAAAGACCTAGTCCTCCAGAAGCTTACAATCTAATGGATGAAACAGTCTGGACATAAATAGCTCTTTTAACTTCCCAGTCATTGGAAATGCGAATAATATTCTGTTTAGAAATAAAATCTATTTTTCCTAAGACTTAAGAAATATTTATACTTTTAAACAGCAGACCCTCCAATATTCTAGGTATGCAATCCTAGGCTTATAGGGTGTGAGACAACATAATTCTGATAATGTGAGCCGTTTTGATGAGCTCCCCACATTTAGGAATAAATTATGTATCCTAATAATAAATTCTAGAATTTCACTATTATGCTTCTTTGTACATTTTGGAAAAACCTTGGAGGCCTTTTACTTACTTACGGCTGATTTGTCAGTTAGATGTAGAACTCCCTTTACTTTGATCAGTGTTTAATGTAGAATTTTATGTTTGCATTAAAAGACCATTTAACGTGTATGTTGCCTTAACATTTCATATTAATGGTAGACATTGTGCCACTTACTCTTTCATAATTATGTGATTCTTACGCTTGGAGTCCCTTATATCCTTTACCTGCCATATTGGTTTATTTTTCTCTTCTCCATTTTTATGAGCTCTGCATATGCTGAATAATACTTTTCTTCAAATATAAAATCTTTCACTTTTTTACTTAGTCTTTATCAGTTTTTCCTTTGTGACCTGATCTTTTTATTTGAATACAAGTTCTAAAGAAGTACTAAAGTAGTTTACAAACATTTATGTTTTAAAATTAACTCTACTTTTATTTTTTACTAAATCTTTATTGTGTTATAGTTCTGATTTCCAATGTTCATTGATTACATGTTAGATTTTTTAATTTTCCTTTCATAAGTTACTCTATTTTTTATTTTTTATTTTTTTTTAGGCAAGGCAGTCTTTGGTTGACCTCACAGATTGCAAGGACCTTGTCAGCTTACAATCAATCCCTTATTTTTTAATTTTTACTCCTATAGCACCTGGTATTCCTAGGTGGTCTGCCATCCAAGTACTAACCAGGCCCGACCCTGCTTAGCTTCCAATATCAGACAGGATTGAGCTTGTCAGAATAGCATGGCCATAGACTCATAAGTTACTTTAAATGTATTAACTTCATGTGTGTGGTATAGTGATTCGACATTTTTATTACATACAATGTGATCACACTACTCAGTCTAGTAATCATCTGTCACTGTGCAAACATATCACAATGTTATTGATTGCATTTCTCCTCACTTTTTTTACCCATCTTCCCTCCTCCTCCCATCTGGTGGCCTTCAATTTGTTCTCTGTATCTATGAGTCTGTTTTCATTTTGTTCATTTATTTTGTTCTTTAAATTGCACATATAAATGAGATCATATGGTATTTGTCTTTCCCTGTCTGACTTATTTCACTTAGTATGATACCCTCTATGTCCACCTATACTGTTGCAAATACTAAGATTTCATTATTTTTTTATGGCAGAATAACATTCCATTGTATATATGTACTACCTCTTCTTTATCTAATTGTCTGTTGATGGGCACTTAGGTTGCTTCCATATCTTGACTAATGTAAATAATACTGCAGTGAACATAACGGTGCATGTATCTTTTTGAATCATTGTTTTGGATTTCTTTGAATAAATACTCAGAAGTAGAATTGCTGGGTCATATGGTAGTTCTAATTTTTACCTTTATGAGGAATCTCTATACTGTTTTTCATAGTGGCTGCACCAATTTGCAAACCCATAAACAGTGAACAAGGGTTCCCTTTTCTCCATATTCTCACCACTACATGTTATCTTAAATGTAATCTTGTATTTCATCATCAATTATTTCATACACATTTTGCTGTCTCTTTTGGGGAAATAACACATTTCTATAGTTTTCTCAATAACACTTAAGTGACTAGAAAAAAACACGAAGAATATACTAAATATATTAAATAGCAGGTTACATATGCATCATCAAATATAGAATAATACGTTTGACAAGCTTCTTTAGGGTTTCATATTTGCTTTTCCAGTTTGTCTATTTTTTTCTCTGTTTAATTTTTAACTCCTAGGTTTATAGACATTTCTAGTTTAGCCAATTTCATATTCGTTCAGTAATTTATAACATCTTTAAAACACCATTTAAGTTTATTTTGTTCATTAAGAGTTGCTACTTCCTAAACCTAATGAGAAGATTGGCGCAAGAATAGATGTTGACAGTAATTAATATTTTTCCATGTAGCAGCTACATAGCATTAATTATTTTTCAGAGAATTCTTTCATAATTATTTTGTTAATAATACTTCACTATATTATTTTTCAAAGTTGTCAGTTTTCCAATACTGATACAGCTATTAATTTATTCATAAACTCAATTCATTTTCAGTGCCTACTTATACAGCCTTTTGTTTTTCTTCAAATTGCTTATTATTTTCCATATGAAAAATAGATAACTGTCTCTTTGACTAATTTCCTTCCAAATAAAAAACTGTACATCATACTTTATGGACTCTGAGGAAAATGTGGTAATTTAAGTTGATTCATTATGCCCTTGATTACAGTGTATTTTAAAACCAGTTTTACTTTTATGCTATCTTAACTGCGAATTGTTTCATCTTAAATTTGGCGATCCTCCATTGATTAATAGTTGCCAGAACAAAGTGAGTAATCAATGATAAAGCTAACAACTTCCAGAATCTTCTAACATGGGCCTTTTTTCAAGACTAAAACAGTTTATTGATAAGTCACGAGAAAATTTCTTACTAGCTACTTGGCGAGCAATAAGGTTGCCTCTGCCAATGATCGCGCTGATATATTCCATCAAGAAATCATCATTTATGCCAATAAAGATTAAATTCCTCTATTATTTCTCCCCTGACAACCATAATTTTTTTCTGTCAGTTCACATCTCTTTTGCTTCAAGGGATGAAACTCCTTCAGTTCCTCCCTGTGGCATGCCCAAGTTCAATCCTTTCACACTCTGGGTGGCTGCAAATGGTGGGTAGGGGTGCAATTCCTGTGAAGGCTCTGGAATTTACTTTGCCTATTACATTCACTAGCACTTGCTTCATTTCTACCTGATTTCTTTTTGTTGCCCTCGCATTTATGTCTTATTTTCCTTTCTTGTTTCCTTCTCTTAGTCTTTATTTATTTCTTTATTTTCAAATTTTTTTAAAAAAAAATTAATTAGTTTCAAGTATATAGTACATTGGCTAGAGATCTATGTAGTTCATAAAAGGATCCCCCCAATTGCTCCCTCCCTCCCCTGACCCTCCACCTAGCCAATGTATTAATGCCAACTGCCTTTCCTATGCCGTCCCCTCCATCCCCGTGTGACCATCTATTAAGTACTAATTTTAATCCTTCATTGATTTCTTACTTTATTCCATTATTTAAGCCTAGACCCCTTCTTTTGTCATTCTTAATGAATTCATTCATTTTCTTTTTTATTCATGTCTCTTTTTACTAATTGTAGCCTTGTTTTCTCTTTTTTCTTTTTACCTTTAGTTTCCATCATTTTAAAAATTAATCCAGGTGGAATATTCCTTAGGTTAGGTGCACAAATAATTCATCATCTTATACTATTTGTATTGATTAATATCATAGATCCTAGCCCATAAATTTTGGAATAAGCATTATATTTTATTTACTTACTTATATAGAGTCATTGTATAAGTTCACTCTGGGTATGGCTAGGTTGCATATTTTTGCATTAAGATTATCATTAAATGACAGATATTCTCTTGTAAAAAACTAGTGTTGAGAAGAAAAAATTTAAAGTTTATTGAATATACATCAAATATATTATAATTAAACAGTTAAGAAGCAGTAGCAAATGAAATAAGGATTCAAAAATCAGTAAGACTCAAACCACAAGGGTTCTTCACTGACTGAAACTTTGAGAAATTTGGGGATGCAAAAATATTAGTGTATTAATTTTATTATTTTGTAAAGTGTTATTTTAAATAAGAATTACTAAAGATAATATCTGAGTCCCCAAAAGAATTATGTTTCAAAAATTATCACTGATAATTGAATTTTATGTGAGATATAATGCATAACTATATAAACAAAATAGTCTCTTATTGTGATTTAGAAGAATTTAGATATGGTTTGTATATTGGCCAGGTTGATGGCATGTTTAATCAAGTAATGGACATTTATATCAAAGAATTATACATGGTAATGACAGTTAATCCAGTCATAGATTCACAGTTAACAGATTCAGATGTTCATTGCATATTCTGGCTATTACAAGTTTGAAAAAAGCTTTGTTTCTGCACTTAAAAAGATATTCAAGGAGTTTTAGTACAGCATGTATTTAAGCTTTGTAAATTTATTGAGGATAATGTTTATGTTTTATTAATTTTGGATCCCATCCTAGAACTGTTGTTCACTTTTTTTGCTATTGTACACACATCAGATGAGATTCATTGCAGGACACACAGCTTTAGGCTATAGGTCAAACATAAATACACAATACAAATACAAATATATATATCAGTCCATTTATCATTCTCATTTAACAGTGGAAGCCTTAATATAATCAATTCTACAATCCTAGTACAACTCCCCCCGCCCCGCCCAAACTCTTTTGAGTTGGCTCTCTGCTGCTTCAAAATAATGTAGCTGATTTTAAAACTTACACTAAAAAAAACAATAAAGATTTCATTCTGCTATACCTAGTGGAGTATAAATTTTTCTTGTTTATTCTTAAGATAACTACATGTATAATAATCATGGAAGGACTCAAAGCATATGACACCACTAAAAGTTTACATTCTCTATAGTAACAATTGTTGGTTTCCATACTGATAATTTTAAGTCAAAGTGTCTAGATATGGTATTTTACATAAAAGTAGCCTTTATCTGTAGCTATTCTAAAACTGATATCACTTACAATCTTTAAAATGTTAGAAAAATCTGTTGAGAATATTATTTGGTAAATTTCATTGATTTGTTTTAAAGCTTAGCTTTTTGTCCAGGAGCCATTTAGAGATTAGCCTGCACAAGGTGAGTGTAAACTCCACAACTTACGCTTGGAGAGAACTTGTTTCCTTAGAAATGCTGTAAGATCCAGGGCCTGTAAGAATCATTTTCTCACAGATGATAAGTTTGATGACATAAATATTTTCTTTATTCTATAATCACCTCTGTCTCTCCCTTGTTTATTTTTAACTATTTTTTTTTCTTTTAAAAATTAGTTATCTGAGTTTATATCTTTGTCTTCTAGAAAGTAAGTCAAGGGTACTTGTGGTTGTTACCAAGAATGCACACCAAACACATGTAAATAAGTGGATTCCTGACCTCAGTTCAAATTCACCGAATTTGAGTATCCAACATTAGGCCCCAAGAATATGAATGCTTTTTACAGTTTGCAGATTTGATTTTCATATGAACTGCAAGGTAAAAAACATTGAGACTTGAGCCATGGTATAAACTTACTGTCCCCCAAAAGAGGGGTGTTTACTACTAAAAAGGCAATCTTAAATTCAGTAGTTATGAAAAGAAAATAATTTTCTTTGTAAAGTAGTCTCTAAAATGTAGTTGCCTTACATCTAACAGCTATATACAGTAATCTTGCTGCAGCTAAATTTGAGTTGCATATTTGGTTCTCAGCCTCCGGGTAGTCAAAAGAAACAAAGAAAATAAAATTAATGCTACATGCATCACGCTATCCATACTGAATTTTGATGGTTCTAAATTCCTTTGAAAATATTGACTCATAAACTTGAAGGGTCAAGACATCAGAGGTAAGTCAGCTCTCGTGAATCCCTTAAAACCAGTCATTACAACACGAAATAAGTCTTTATGGGAAAAAAAGCAAAAACAGAATTGTTGGAGGACTGGAGCTTTTGATCTTATAGTTTCTTGACAGTTTCCTACAGGTTGCTGGATACTCTTTGGCCTTTTAGTAAATGATATTACTACATTAGCCTCACTCTCTTTTTTAATATGAAGTTAACAATTGGTACTCTGAATTGAAAGAATAACCTGTACGTCTTCCAATTTTTTAACATTTTTGTCCTATTATGATAACATTTATTAAGTACCTGTCATACCACTTTATGCTGGTGACTTGGTTGATCATCCTCATAAAAATTCTGTAATAAGCATATCAGTCAGAGCTCAACCAGAGAAACAGAACCAGTAAGAGAGAGATATATTAAGAGATTTATGGCAATGAATTAGTTTATGCAATTTTGGGGGCTGGCTAGACAAGTCTGAAATCTGTAGGGCATACAGTTAGGAAGGACAGGCTGAAACTGTTGGACTTAAATCGAAGCTGTAGTCCGCAGAGAGAATTTCAGGCCCACCCACGTTATCCAGGTTAATCTCCGTCACTTAAAGTCAGCTGGTTGTGGGCTTCAATCACATCCATGAAATGCCTTGCTAGCAACACTTAGGGTTTGGTTGACTAACTAGGAACTATAGCATAGCCGTGTTGATATATAAAACTAACCATCATGAGCAGGTACTTTTATTATTTTAATTTCCTAGATTCAGGAAACTGACTTTGAGAAAGTTAAAGTAAGTTACTAAAACTACTAAGTGATAGAACATAATTTGAACCCAAGTCCATCTAGTTAAGAACTCATGTTGTAAAACCTGGATGCTAAAGAGGAAATTGGCATTTTATCATTTACCTAGTTAAAAAAATGAATGTTGTGCACATGCACATGCACACACACACACTCACACTCCCTACCACCACCATCACCATCACTACCACCAACATATAGCTTTTTATGCAAAATTGATAATATTTAGGACATTTGAATGCATTTATTAATGTTGTAGGAATTGGCCAGCATTTTCATTAATTTACCCTAATTTTCTTTTTGGAAGTCATGAAAGATGATCTGTTCATTATAAATTACAGTCATCTTGGAAATAATTTGACAGTCAATCATCATTTAATAAAATTGAAATAAAATGCCAAAAGTAAACTATAAAAGATAATGAGATCACTCATAGTAATTTCTGTCACTTTAAACTGAAGAAAACAATATCATTTTTACCATTATTAGAATTAGGTAGTAAGTGAACTATAAATGTGAATTTATACAGTATTGCATTTAATTTATTGTACTTCTGCATATTAGGTTAATGGCTGAGTGGCAAAATTTGTAAAACAGTCACTCAAACACACTTAGCACATAGATTAGACAATAGTAGTTAAGTAATATATATTATTCTATTATAACTGATTGAATTTATGATATATTTTATTCTTCTGTTTGTGTTCAGAGGTAGTACTCTAATTTCATCTAGCTCTGTTTATATATATATATATTTTTTTTTGAAAAATTGGAGAGTCTAGATGGAGGACACTGGCTCCCCACCTAGCATAAGGAGAGAGAAAAAGAGCAAAAACAGAAGTACAACCTCCAACAAAACCTACGAACAGTGGTGTTTGTTCTGGAGTTTCATATTTTCTAATCACACATTATTTTAACTTATCTCTAAAATCTAAATCACTTATTCATGCCTTGCTTCATAATTTTACTATTTTACTTCTATTCGAATATCAGAAAAATCCTCACTTAAATCAAACAGGAACTCAAATGGCATCCCTGCTTTCGTTACCTTCTTTGTAAAGTCAGCCTTGTATAATAAGCAATACAATATCTTTCCTTGCAAATGTTCTCTTTTCTTACACTCAGTTTTAGCTCAGCATGAGATGTTACCCATAGCCTTCAAGAAACTTCTATCCTTTCTATATCCTAAATTACCATGCCATGCTTATGCCCTTTTACTTTCCAATGCAAACATATTCTTGTCATACTGAGCTATTCATTCTCATCACAATTATCATACACATTCCCAGACCTATACCTCTACTCACGCTGTTGGCCTAATACTCTCCCCCTTCCTCACGACATATCTGAATTCTATCCACCAGCAAGCCCATATCATATGGCATTCACTTTAGTCTGATCTCTCCTTCCACTGAACTCAGATAAGAGATGAAATCTGAAAAGGATCTGAAGATAGTAGGCATGTGATTCTTGAATCCTTAGTCAAGTCAAATGATCTATGTCTTTGGAGATATGTTTGAAAACCTCTAGCAAAAGAGGAGTCACTACTTTCCAATGAGGTACAGTCTTCAGATAGTTTTGAAAGGTA
This sequence comes from Rousettus aegyptiacus, assembly GCF_014176215.1. NCBI lineage: Eukaryota > Metazoa > Chordata > Mammalia > Chiroptera > Pteropodidae > Rousettus > Rousettus aegyptiacus. The sequence continues at coordinate 15,149,650 of NW_023416312.1, forward strand.
GAAAGCTCTTGTATTGAGTTAAGACCTACCTCAATATAACCATTTTTATTTCTTTACCTTCCCATTCCTTGATACTAGACTGTAAACTTCTTCATAGCAAGAAGAGTTGTTTTTGTTTGTTTTTGTTTTTGTTTTTTTTAATTCTCCAATACCTAACACAATACAGGTGATGTCATAGATGTTAAAAATAAATTTGAAATACAGCCTGTGTTTTGAGTTTTTCACTCTCCTGCCCATTCTTCTCTTCATGAACTATGATTCGTATATGTGCCTCAGAGGGAATACACAGGTATAGTCTGACCTTCATAATCCAGAATAGACTACACTTAGTACAATAGAGTTGCTGTATTTTCTAGAAAAGCAGCCTGTGTTCACATTTACCAATATTTCATAGCTTCATCATCTTGCTGACAGTAATTTTGCTTATAATTAATTAAACCTAAACTCAACTATGACGATGACAACGATGACTACTACTACTACTGCTGCTGCTACTATTTATTTTTATTCTTGCTATTATCCCAAACTGTGTCTTTTTACCCTGTTTTTGTAACATTTGCTTTTGAGAATTCAAGTGTAGAATATGTTTTATTCTTATTAAATGTTTGCTATTATGTTAGGCCTGCAATTCTCATCAAGATCATTTTGAATTTTGACTCTATTATCCACTATTCAGTAATCTATCCAGTTTTACATTACTGATAAATTGCATAATTATTCCTTACATGAGTTTGTTCAGATCATTGGCTTAAAATAGTGAATAGACTATAAGAAAGGTTGGAGACCTGCCATTAGAACTCTCTGTCTCTTAAAATGGATCTATTAACCTACATTATTTTATTATATTACAATATACTTATACCATATTACTATATATTACACATTTATATATTACATTACTATATATTGTATGTATATAGGGATATATATTTAGTTCCTATCATATAAATAAAATGTGGTGGGATGAGATTCATGATAGGAATATAATAGAATTACATGCCTTATTCAAAACAAAATGGATTGATAATGAAAATGTAGTATGTTTAGTGTAATTGTATAACCCTTCATGGAGTACATAGCATATGCCTATTGATACTGTTAGTTGTCTTTATTATATATATTCTCTCTCGGTTTAGCTTGTTAATTATTTGACTATATTTCCTGAAACCAAGCAAAAGTTTCCAAGGGAAATTTGCAAAAATATTATAATTCCATTCTAGAATAAAATATATTCTGAAAAACATTAGAGGTAATGTAAAACAATTAATTTACTAATGAACATTATTCTCAAGAAATGAAAAGAATGACACGCTCTAAATATTCTATCATTTGTATGCTAAAACTCCTTAGGTGAGGTGCGCTTTTGCTGAGGTTGTTTTATTATTTGTTTTTGGAAAAGCTTAAAGACTTTTTCAATGGTTAAACCAGTAAATTCACAGACAATTATATAAGCATATGCTATTAATGTTGCTAAATAATCGCATAAGGCTTAGAGCTTGCCATTTGTTACTGATTCTCTCCCTGAGGTCAGGTGTTTAGCATTGTATATTCAAAAAAACAATAATTCCACACTTCATGGATCACAAAAATAACCATACTTTAATTGTCAGGATATTGATAACTACTGTCTTGTAAACCATAGTAAAACCAAACATTTATTATATGTTTTAAAAACAGTCCTCTACTCTTCAAATAATTTTCATCTATTAGAAATTCTGTTTTGTTTATCTGGCTTAATGACTCATGAAAATATAACCTAAAAGTGGAAAATTTGCATAATAAAATATATAATGGCATTAAACTACTAGTAGTACGGTGCATTTGTATTAATGGTCTGTATTTCTAGACAAGTAACTGTGCCCTCCTTTCTTAATTCTGTTTCTGTTACAAATCTCGCTAATTTCAGCAGAAAATAGTTTTAAAATGTTTTATTACTTATTACAAAATGATTGTTCGCATGAAGTAAATTTGGAAAATGCAGAGGAGTATGCAAAGTAAGAGGGAAATTTGTTGTCATTTCATCACCTAGGCCCACCAACTATAATAAAATATTGGCTCATATTAATGTTATATAGTTTCTTTTTCTAAAATTTAAGTTATAATCTATGTACTTCTTGATAACATTACTTGCCTTTCTCTTAACAATGCATTCTGAACACTCCATGTCCTTAAATATTCTAACACATCTATGGCTATAGCAGAATTTATTTAAACAATCTATTGATGGGCATTTTTGTTGATTTTAATGTATTGAAAGTAAGAAGTTTGATGTTTCTAAAAATGTTTTTATTAATGAATGCATAAAATTCTGAACCTGGTAATATATGAGGAGTATATATTTGTTTATCTGCATTCAAAAGAGCTCATTATCTATTTTCTGCTTAAAATTGTAGAATTATGTCAATGTTGTTATAAAACAAATGATTTGGTAGAACAATCTTTTAATGCACTCTGATGGAAACTTGGTGATGCCTACATCAAACCCTAGATTTGGACTTTGAAATAACAACAATAATATTGAATATGATTAATATTCCTTAACATGCAAGTTGCTATTTTAAAATTGCTTTATCTATTTATTGGTTCATTTATAAAGCAAGGATGTCTTACCAAAAGGGTCAAATATTTATTCATATCTTCAACTAATGTAAGGATATATTTTTACTAAATTTTATTCAGTAAGAATCAACAAGATTTATAAAAAGTGTCTAAAATTGGCTCAACTTCTTTGTGTTTAATGACTCATGAAAATATAACCTAAAAGTGGAAAATTTGCATAATAAAATATATAATGGCATTAAACTACTAGTAGTAATCTTCCATAAATCCTGGAAACTTATTTAACATACTACATATCTATGTTTATTTTTCTATTTCTGTAGGCATAGGTGATTTTTATCTTTGTATTGTCCATAATAGTAGCATCATTTTAAGCAAAATCAATTAGAGAAAATGTTAATGATCATGTTTCCATTATATGCTAAGAACAATACATCTGTACAATATTTGATGGATTCAATTTTATGACAGAAAACTATTAAAATTAGATAGTTAAGAAACTGTCTACTGAAATATACAATATTTGCCCTAGATTTTCTTAAATACCAGAAATTAAGTATATTAAAATAAATGACTTCAAAAGTTCATCACACATTTCTTAGATATTGTTTTAAATGAGACATCTTCATATAATTCATGTTTAAGTGACAACACAGTTGTGCTGAGTTTTCATTACTAAAATGTTTTTATATAAAAAAATAGACATGAAGATACTCAAGTTACACTGTTAAATACAACTATATTTATCCAAATGCACATATTTAATAAAAGTACACTGTAACTGATTTTTTTTAAATCCAAATTGATTTGTAAAACTTAAAGAATAGTAAATGAAATTAGTCAAATTCTCTAACTATTAAAATTCTCATTGATTCATATTGATCCACAGTGACTCTCAGTCAGTTTTTCCTGGGTGAAGACTTAAATCCAATGAAACTAACAGCAAAATTGTTGTGTGGATATACTCATTAATTTTTTATGAACACGGTTTTTGACAGCTATTTTCCTATACTTGCAGACTGAACCATTGGAAATTTAATATTATGGGAGAAATAATATTATGATATTATAATATTATAATATTAATTTTACTAAAGGAATACTTAAATTAAAATTTAAGGAATTTGGATAACATATTTTGGCTAAAAGTATTCTGATCATAGTAGATATTGGCAGATTGAATGATTCATATTATAAAATCTTTTTCTGCAAAAGTTTTATATTGTGCCACTCACAAATAAGAGCAGAATATTCAACAGCTTTGGATATCCTAGTGATTATTTTTTGATGAAAAGAATTAAGATACTCATTCTGACAAGAAAAGATATGCTATTTCCTTTGCTCCAGAAGTCTCAGTGTCCTTCTTTAATTGAAATCACTTTTAAAATTCTATTCCCCATTTATTCTTATTAAGATATTCTATGCAAGCTATGTGTAATACATATGTGTTTTTTCAGATTTCCAAACTGATTGCTACATAAGAGGAAAAGGTTATTAAAACTCTTGCAGCTATTTTTTTAACATGCTCAAAAACCTTTCTGTACTAACATACTGAGCAAAGAATGTACACATATATTTTCTTTGGATTCATGAAACAAATATCAAAACATTTGGAACTTAAATTTAGTCAAAATTTCTATATAAATCTTTTTAACTAATTATTGAATTGTCAGGAAAACTGGAGAATTTGTTTTTGTTGTACTGGAGAGAAACATAGCTTTGGAATTTGTTTCTATAAAAAAACCAAATGTGCACACGAACAAATCAAAGCCTTACTGTCAGCCTGTAGGAATCTGTCTCATGTCCCTGAAATCTACGTTGAGTGGATCTGCTTAAGTTATTTGAAATGAGATCATTGATGAAGTTAGTTAACTGAGTTATAATCTCCTTCACTGGCCTTGTCAAAAATCAAAAGGGAAATCTGAACCAGCCTATTTGAAGTGCCTCACTCAGTAATCTCTTACTCAACTTCTACTTCCGTAGCAAACTGTACAGATATTTACTGAATAGAATTTAAATAAAAGTTTTGTAAAGGTGGAGGGAATGAATCTCTACTATAAAAGTATGAAAGACTAGCAAAATAAGCTTATGCTTAGACACAGTGATAGCCTACAGACAGAGAGGTAGGTATCTTAAATGATGTCAAAGATATTCCATACTGAGAACTGAGAAAAAAATTCTCAGTTCGAGGGAAGTCTTAGAATTATCAAATCAAGAAACAGTAAAATCTCTACTAGGTGTCTATATCAAAGTTGGGGTTTAGGAATAATTAAATTAATTTTTAATTCAGGGGTGATATGATTCCCTCCTAGCCCTTCTGACTTCCAGTGACTTATTGATTCTAGTTGCTTCTGTCAGATAGTTTTACTCAGATATCCAACAAGGCCATGTCTAAATTATGCTGTAGGAAATACCTAACTGCTGTTTACTTTGTATAAAAGAATAGTTTCTAGAAAATGTAGTGATGTTATTTAATAGATTGTGGAAAATGTTTATTTGTCACAATACTTTTTATTTACCTATTTATACTTTTTAAGAAATGTGAAATATGTTATAGGTAGAAAAGAATGTATAAACCATATAGAGAGAGTTTAAAAAATAAAAATAAAAATGAATTTCTTTGTATCAGCCACCAATTTTGAAAATAAAGCCTTAAAATAATGCACCTTGTAAGCCTTCCCGGGGTGTAGCCTCCTGGATCTCAACTTTTCATTCTCCTTTCAAATATAACTATTGTGCTAAATTTTGTTACTCATTTTTTTCTTTTCTCTATAATTTTACCACATATCATTATATAGTTATGACTAAAAAACAGAATTTAATTTTGCAACTTTTGTTACAGAAATGCATTCATTTGAATATACTCATTTTTCTCTGATTTACTTTTTCACTTAATATTATTTTTCAGATAATATTGTAATCAGTATAAACTCACTTCTACTGCCATAGAATACTTAATTATATGAATACACCACCATTTAATTTATCCATTTTACTGCTGATGGACATTTGGGCTATTTTGAGGGTTTTTTGCTATTATTAACAATGCTGCTACGACGACTACTGTATTTGTTTCCTGGTGTACATATGGAAAAAATGTCTCCAGAGTATGTATATACTGAGGAGTTGACAGCTGGGTCTGTATGAATATTTTAAGTTATATTGGGTAAAGCTAAATTCTTCTCCGTATATATTAGACCAAATTACACACCCATAAGTATGTTCCACTATATCTGCAATCAAGCCCTTATCCTTTGTTTGCCCACTTTATTTTTCTGTCATTTGTCTTAAGTGGCAATCGAACATTTTATATATTCCAGATGCTAGATCTTTGCCAGTAATACATACTACAGATATCTTCTCCCAGTTTGTAGCTTATTTTTTTAGTGTCTTTTTGGTACCTAGGATCAAAAGCAGTTCTTAATTTTAATGTAATAAAATGTCCTTTTTCATTCTGATTTGCACTTTGGAAATCTTTTTGAATTTTGCTTTTACTACTATTTAAGGCTTAAGTTTCTTATCAATAAAATATTTATTTGAATAATGCTATTTATTATTATATAATTAGTATACGCACATAAAATGTGTGTATATATGTAACAAAGATTAAGTTTTCAACTTTTAAATTTTAATTGTCTGCTGCATCATGTATAAACTACCTTTTCCTTACTTTATATTTTAGGCAGCCCCTAAATCATTTTTACTTTGCAGAAGAGGTGGTAGTTGTGAATTTTCACGTATTTGTCTTTGAATTTTTTCTTTGATAGACACTGTGATTTTATTCAGTTACATGAGAGAACTATGGGATTTTTAATTTTACAAGATCATCACATGTATGATTTATTGTATTTTTGGACAATTGATTCCAACTCAAATGCCACATGAAATAAAATAACACATTCAGTGCAATTTGTTTTACTAATTATTATGTGTAGCAATCATTTGTGCAGATCAAATTTTACTTTCTAAAAGCTCCTTCCATTAATGCTAATGTATTTGTCTCTTTTTAAATAAATCTAGTAATCATTGGGCAGTTGGTGAAGAGGAACAGATTAGAAGGTTATTCATCTATATTTTCAAAGTGATGAAATAGAAATTCTGTCTTTTATGAACTTTCACTGGTTGATTGCTGGCAAATTATATTCTTAGTTGTTAAAATGCCAAATCAGTGACTATGAAACCGTAATTTTTCATGGAGAAGAGAAAGAAGAACTATCATTGGTTAAGCACTCAATATAGCTTAGGCAATGTTCAGGCTAACTTCAGATATCCTTTATTTATGCATTAAACAGTTTTTTTTCTGTGTGCCAAGTTCTGTTCTAGGAGTTTAGATAAAGCGGTGAACAAAACAAAGAGACAAAAATCCTTATCCTAGTGGAATGCAAGAAAAAAATAAAACAGATTATTGCCTTAAAAGGTATATATAAGTTGACAAGTGCTATAGAAAATAGCATATGGCCTTGCTTCTCAGATTTTAATGTGCATGTAAATTACCTAGGGATTTTGTTACAACACAGATTGTTACAGTAAGTCTTGGATGGGGGCCTAAAATTCTGCATTTCTAGGATGTTCCTGAGTGGTGCCAGTGCTGCTAGTTTGGGAACAAGCTTTGAATAGCAATGATTGTACAGTAAATGGTGGGAGAGAATAAAAAGTAGAGAGTGAGCGGAAGACTGGCTGCAATTTTAAATGATGATTAAAGTGAGCCTTATTGAAAAGGTGATGGTTGAGCAAAGATATGAAGATGTGAGAGATTTTAGCCATATGCTTATCTAAGGAAATAAAACCAGTCAGTGCAGAGGCCTTAGGTGGGAGCATGCCTGGCAAGGAGAGCAGCATGGATGGAGTGGAATGAACAAAGAAGAGGCAGGGGGTGGGGGTAGACCTTGCAGGGCCTTGAAGACCATTATAAGTGCTTTAGTTTTTATTCTGAGATGAAGACACAGTCCAGGGTTCTGAGCAGAGAAGGGTAGCGACATGCTCTGACTTAATATCTTGAAAAGATCACTCTAGCTGCTCTATAGACAATAGACTGTTGAAGGGCCAGGCTATAAGCAGTGAGACCAGTTAGGCATCTGCAAAATATATGGTGGCTCACACTAAGGTTATAGTAGAAGAGGTGATGAGAAATGGTCATATTCAGATTGCATTTTGATAGTAGAACCAAGTGAACTTTTTGACATCCTAGATGTAGGCTGAGAGAAAGAATGGAGGCAAGAATGATTGTGAGGTTTTTGACCTGAGCTTCTTGAAGGATAGAGTTGCCATCAAGTGCAATGGGGAAGGGCTAGGGTTCCAGAAGCACATCAGAAGTTTAGTCCATGTATGTCGAGTCTTAGTATGTGTTTAGACCTCCAAATATTGCTGGAAGTAGACAATTGCAATATGAGAGCCTGGAGTTCAGGGAAGAGAGCAGCACTGCAGGTCGGAATTTGCTCTCTCATAGCATTCTCACAATAGTTCTCTACCATTCGTCTTTTAGCCTTGTTTTGTAGTTGGGGAAACATGATGAGAATGTAACTGACTAACTCAGCCGGCAAATGGTCAAGGAGAAACTCAAGACAATATTCGTCTAGTTCTGAAGGTCATACAGCTTTCCTCTTTCGATAGTAAATGAATCAATACAGGTCACTGTAACTGGTTTTGCATTTACTCAGAGCAAGTAAAAAATATTTTTAGGCAGGAAAATTGAGTTGGCTATTCATCTTCTTAGCTGCTGTGTTTGCCCACTGTAGACAGATTTCTTTAAGTCAGTACTTGGCAGGTTTCCATATGTTCTGGAGTGCTGTGTTCATCTCAGTGTGACTCAGTTTTTTCCTGAATCATTCACTTCTACTGTGGCTTATCAGAGAGGAAAAAACATATGGTCAATGATCTGGGATACATAGTGAAGAAATATGTGCTTTCTCCATGCTGGAAGGATAGGGGAATGGGGAGATGAATATCGTGGCCTCCCTGTCCTCCAGTGGGACAATTATGATGAATATTCTACATCATTTGTCAGAGGTTCCCAGCAGGATCGAGCCCTAGTTGCCCATAGCAATAAACTGCTCAATATATTTATTGATTTTTCTTGCATCTCTGCCTCACCTTTCCTATTCTTCATTTTTTCTTCTTGGGATCACCACCCAAATAGACTGTCTGTACCCAAGAGCATATCTCTGGCTAATCTAAGAGAGGTAGCAATGTAAAATGTGTTTTATTGGTCCATCCAGAATAGTTCTTTCTAATCTTTACCACAGCACTTGGCAAATATTCACAATAAATATTTTCCTGACAAATGAATGACTGCAACTTTCCTTAATGATCATTAAGCAATAATAGTAGCTGCTGTTAATATTACTTTAGGCAAACATAATTTTAATAGGATTAAGATAAATTCTCTATTGTCACTACTGCTGCCAATCTCATTTCTTTTCCTACCTTTCCAGAAACAAGAGTTTTTAAGAATTTGGTGTGCATGGTTCCAGTCTGGGTGTGTGTGTGTGTGTGTGTGTGTGTGTGTGTGTGTGTGTGTGTGTGTGTGTGTGTGGTGTTTGACATTTACTTAAATCACACTGTTGTATGCATTGGATTATGTACCTTGCTTTTTCGCTCAAATTTATACCTCTCAGTTATGTCCATATAATACATTTCCTGCTTATATTTGATTAAATTTTCCTATTTTTTTCTCTATAAGATTTTAAACTATTACATTCTATTTCTATTTTTAGTGATTTTCTGTAAATCCCAAAGAAACATATGAATTTATATTTTTAAGAGCGACTACATGTAATGTGTGAATATTTTTAATGCTTAGAATTACTGAGCCTCTCTACTGTTCTGCCAAAAACATAGGCCACAGTTTACTTTTCCTCCTTGCTACCATGTCCACTTCTGTGTTAGTGTTTTCTAGAATTTTAGTTGAGATTTTTCTCTAACTGTAAAAGGTTTTTTTTCTTTATTATTATCATCACTGATTCTTATTTAGATTAATAGAATTTTATTTCTCTCTTTCATTTGCTTCTCGAATCCATTTATTTCTTCAAATGTTTTGTTGTTGTTGTTGTTCGTGATGTGTCTCCTTTAGTCATAGACTGTGGTAGTTAATTTAGATCTTGACAAGTCGGGTTTTACCATTAAGGGTGAGAAAGGTTGATCTCTGCAAGGTGGCAGCATCTGGATTTCCTTTGCATGTGCTGGAATGTATATACATTACCCTCTGAAAACTGCTTTGTGTTGTTGTAATGGTCTGCAATGGAATTCATGGTATGCTAAATACATATATTAAAAATAAACTGATAGGAAAATGCACAAACAGTACATTAAAAAGTGATCCAAAAAGAATGTTATCTAAGACAGTACATTTGATATGTTAAAATACGCAAAGATTTGGAATTTTTTTCATGTTTCTTTAGAGCTTCATCCAATGCCAGCATAAACAAATGCAATGAAATTGTTTTAAATTAAATTTAAAAACATAAGTTCTGCATGTGTTTAACTTCAGTGTCTAGGCATTATGAGTGAAATTTTCAGTGTTTGTAGAATGTATAAACAAATATTAATATATATTTTTGAAGTTTGAAGACAGTATAACCATCAATAGCATGTGAAATTCTGTTTGCTATTATTCCTAGAGTTATTCTTTTTTTTAAAATGGGTCGATATGGTTTTATTTCCTAGAGTCATTTTTAAATGCTAGAACAAACACTCATTTTCCCACATCTCGTTAACACCAATGTGATCATATACCTAAATGAGTTCTCTAGTTATTAATTTTGTTGCAATTTCATCACTGTTCATACTTCTTTATTCGTACCTCAGTCTTCCTGTTAGCATTCTTAACAAAAGGTTATAAGAAGATACAAGTGACTAAAAACATGTATATAAACCACAAAGCCTATGAATGGCAAGGAAAACTGGAAGTCCTCGTATTGCCATAATCCCATTCTCACCCTTTTCAGGTGGCTTATAGTTGCAGAAAAGGCAGGCATCATTTTACTCAGCTCTTATCTTTTTGTTATGTGTGATGCTATGGTCCTGGCTCTTAGCTTTTGGGCATTTGAATAGTAGGTGTCACCTTTAGTACTTCCAGGAACCCAAGAAATTAATCCAGATAATCAAATCCTAAGCCATAATTGTGACTCCCCATAATACTTTCTGTTCTACACCCCTCTTAGTCTAATAATGGGAAAGTGGCAGGGGGAAATGACTTCTTTTCCTCTTATCACGATGTCACCTTTTTTTTTTATCATTCTATTTAGATTTCTCTTGATGTCTCTTTTTCCACTTACCTCAAGCTGTGGTGTTTCCTGAGTTGTATGTGTCTTATTCCTTCTGCAAGAAAGAAGTGGCCAGGCTGAGATTTTGCTAATCTCACCATTGTCCGATGACAGCTGTATTATGCATGTACAGCAGAACTGCATATTCTATACCTGAAACTCATACAAAATAATAAAAAATGTAAAAAATTATAATTTGGAAATAACAAAAGTCATAAACAGAAAAAAAAAGAGGCCACTACAGCATTTATTAGCCTTTGTGGATCTTTGACTAATTTGACCATTCATTTAGGCTTAAAATCCACACCATAGGCAATCCAAAACCACCACCATTACAAATTAACACTGTCACAGGCATAGCTGTTCTCTCTATATATCCTGAGACCCTCAGAGCATTGTTAAAGCATGACAATGTTAAATGTTAATTTTGATTGCCTAATAGAGTTAATCACACATATCCAGGAAGAGTCAGTTTTCAGTTAAACAGTCTCTGTTCACTATTTATAATTCCCTCGAAGGACCCAAACATACTAAGAGAATCAGGGCCTGTGGTATTTCTTACTGTCCATTCTCATGAAAGCATGTACTTATGGTACTGGATTTCTGGCTTTTATTGTTGTATATATATAAATTGTCTTTTAAGTGCCTTTAAGATTTCCGTCACCCAAATGAGCAATGAAGTTTTAACTTTTCATCTGTATACACAAACACACACACACACACACACACACACACACACATTTAGCAGTTGTCAAAATTTTAACTTATGCCACAGGTCCTCGTATTGACAAAAATTTAGAGTCTGATAAATTTAGTTCAAAAAATAATGTATTCTTCAATATTGGAAGTTACTTTAATATTTGAAGTTATTTACCTAGTCTTTAAAAATACTGACTTAGTACTAAAGCTTGTTAAAAATAGACCCTTCTCATGTTTATACTATTATAAATTTATTTGTAGTTCCTATAAACTGATTCTATAGTACACATTCTAATGGCTGTTTTATATGTTACATTTTTATCCTACTTTTCTCTTAAGGGACTTTATGACTTTATAATATTTTGTTGTGGCATCATGATTTAGGCTTTTTGACTAACACTAAACAGACGATATGCCATAGCCTCCTGAAAAACAAGTTCACTTAGCGTTTGAAAATGAGACAGGTTTTCAGTAATTCAACGTGTCTTACCATTGAATTTGCATTCTCGATGTAAAATTCAATGAAGAAAATATCTTCCAATATTTCTTCTGGTTCCAAGAACACCATACACTTTCACAAGTGCTCCATTTTATTTGAAAAAAATATATGAGATATAAACAACCATGAGCCAAAAGCATTTCAATTTGATTATTTTTAAAATTGGACAAATCATTACAGGCTGAATTTGAAAATAAAATAAATTTCCAAGTAGTAAAATGGTAAAAAAAAAAAAAACTAAACTTATTATTACTGAAAAAAATAGGTCATTTAAAAACACACACACACACCCACACACACACACATTGAGTGTAGCTTCCACTGATTATACTCACTTTTAAGGTGACACTTTCTCCTTTATGCTGGGCAGAAAATTAAACTTGAGAAAGAGTAAAAGGCAACAGAGTAAATCATGTTAGTATCTCAGTTTTAAATGACTTGACCAATACTTTCTTTAGATTGGCTCTGAATATATTCTTCTCAATGATACATGCATTTCTAACATTCTAGTCGATTTCCTGTGACAGTTTAATTTGCTAGCTTCTCTGTTTCTTACAACTGTGCATGTTATAAAGAACAGTTACTCTTTATTTCTTTGGTAGATTTAATCAAATCCAACCATGAGAGGAAAATACTCCCTATTTTTTTTCCATTTCTTTTAATATTTCTTCATATACCATTTCTTCTAGCCATCTTGTCTTTATTTTCTGCCTCTTACCTAGTTGTAAACAAAGATGAGTCTACAAGTCCAAAATAATAATTTTTCTTTCTAATGTTATTTACTCATCTTAACTATAATACCTTATAATCTATCATGATGATGAAGTTGCCATTAAAATGTATAGTTTTCTAAATATTTCTAAATATCTATGGTGGGAGAATGCTTTAAATTTATTTTTTTCTCATTTAATGGAGTTTTATTTTTGTATACTTGAAGGATCTACTCTTATGACTATTCTTAAAACATTTTCCAAATTATATTTAAATAGACTAATCAAGCCATACAATAGATAAGAACTCATTAGTTTACAATAACTTTTTAGTACATAACAAGAAATACATTCATGTGTGTCTATACACACATACCAACACACACGCAGACATATATTTATTTTTTATTTTTTATATTATTTTTTATTTTTTATTCTTCAATTAAAGTTGACATTCAATATTATTTTATTGAATGTCAATATTATTTTATTAGTTTTGGGTGTACAGCATAGTGGTTAGACATTTATATAATTTACAAAGTGATCCCCATGATTAGTCTAGTACCCCATCTGGCACTATACATAGTTATTACAATATTACTGACTGTATTCCCTATACTGTACTTCACATCCTTGTGACTATTTTGTAACTACCAATTTGTACTTCTTATTCCCTTCACCTTTTTCACCCTGCCCTACACCCCAAACTCCCTGTCTCATCTGGCAATCACCAGTTTATTCTCTGTATCTCTGAGTCTTTTTGTTTGTTCATTTATTTTGTTCCTTAGATTCCACATATAAGTGAAAACATACAGTATTTGCCTTTCTCTGTCTGACTTATTTCACTAACATTTTATATATGTATGTATGTATGTATGCATGTATGTATATGCATGCTATGGATTATTATCTTTGATATAAATTATATATAATATGCAATTACTCATACATCTCTTTGTCAGCTCAAGTATTTTAATCACAAAAATTCTAGGCAATTTGTCTCTAATGTACTTTTTTTCTGGTCATGGTAAATTTTATGTTCTTTGACAATAGCTTTTGTTTATTATCACTAGAAACACTTCTCTTGGGCTATGTTGTTAATTAACTGTCATTTTTGCACAGGGTGTAAAAGAAAAATGAAAAGAAGAGCACATGAGCAAACAGAATTTCACACACTATTGACTGTTATAGTGTCTTCAAACTTTAAAAATATATATTGATATTTTATCCTATTTAAGTGTATCAGAAGCATGAATTTAGTTTTTGATTCATTACACTAGAGTGCTGAAAAAAGCAATTTAATACTGAACAAGAATATATTAACGTAGCATTTAAAATAGCAATTAAAAGCCGATTTCTACTTTTTCAATTTGTGCATTTTCTATGATGACTATCATTCTATTGTAGCTAGCTTTGTGTGCATTTATAAACTTCCAGTATAAACCCAGAAACATAAAGTTTTGAAAGGGATAATATCAGCAGTGGTTTCCTTTGGCCGCTATTATAAATTGAGAAATGACATTACTGCTTTAGATTTTTAAAATAAACAGACCAAGTAGAACATATGCAATCAAATCAATAGGATGATCTCAAGCCACACTTCATTCCAGTGATTCATTGGCCCCAATACACTGTAAGTTTCCCCTTTTAGAATTGCTTTCATAGGCCAGTTTATGGACCAGAAAATAAAGACTCATTTATTTATGGTTATAACCTCATTTTTGACCAAAAGTGATATTGCTGAATATACCACTTACTCTCTTACTGACACTGATTCTCAACGAATTTTAATTGTTTCTAAATTTCAGGCAGTTCTTAGAAGAATGAAGACTCAACCATTAATACCATTGAGAAGGCTGATTTATAGGACCTGAAAATCCAGTAGCCATAAATGTCAATACCTCTTATTTGAAAAGAAGGTGATAGGGTGCTTTCATCAGAAATCCTCAGAGATTCTGGAGAAGGCAAATCCTATCCAGAAAGCCATAGGAACCAGAGGCAAAGTGCATGTCATGGTCAGCCAAGTCCTTAACCTTTAAACCATATTGCAAGGACATAGAAACTGTCTCAAACAGATTTAATAGCTTTTTACCTCATAGGATTTAGCAAGCATTGCACTCCCAAATTCCAAGCCAAGGCTTCTCAACTACCCATTGTCCATTAGAAGTCATCTGCTGCTGTAAATGTGTGAGTGACATGGAGCATTAAGTTGGAACAGAAAGCTCCATGGGGATGCTTGAGACTGGGGGAATGATGTGGGCAAGGGAGATAGAGTGGAATGGTTGAAATAAGGGTCTGTTTAGACAGTCGGCTGGTAGCTTGTTTTACAGCTAGCTTGCACAGAAAACTTGACCCCTTGGCTGAGGCTGTCCATTTTTCACTGGCAGGGATCAGCAGGGATGAAGGGGCCACATCTTCATGTACTAGATGTGGTAGCTCAACATCATCTTCAACAGACGTGTGTGGAAATTGCAATCTGATCAGGGAATGGAGTTTAGGTTATCTCTATATAATGCATGAGTGTGCTGGATGTAAAGGAATCTAATGAATGAGAGAAATACTAAAAGAATCTTCTAAGTGGGAGGTGAAAAAAATTATAAAAGTGAAACCAATGATGAGGAATTAGTAAAATTGAATTGGTTATTCTATATATTTGCTTCATCATTTATAATTAAGAGTTCATTGAACTTTCCATCAGCATTTCCTCAACATATCATTGAGGATTTAAAATATACATCTAAAAATAATCCATATTAAACTATAATTTAATAAACTCCAACACCAAATTATGAAAATAATTCACTATAACCAAGTGGAATTACAGGAATGGTTTGATATTGAAAAGCCTGTTAACATAATTCACCATATAAAGAGTCTAAGAAAAAAATATAGACTTACTCCATAGGTGCCGAAGTTGGGAACAAGACAGGAATGAAAAATTAGACAAGATAAATCAGAGGCATAAGATTGAGAAAAGAAGTAGAACTCCCTCTATTTGCAGGTGGCTTGACACTACACCTGGAAAACCTTAGAGAATAAATGGAAGAGCTAACTCAATCAATAAAATAAGTCAACAAGTTGGAAATATATTAAACTAACAAGCAAAAATTGATAGCCATCATATACAATAACATAATAACCATTAAGAAGAGCTGGAAATTTGTTAGAATGAGTTAGAAAGTCTTATTACAAAAGCAACAAAAAAGATAAAATAGGAGTAAACAGAAAATATGTAAAACCTATAAGAAACTATAAAAGCCTTCTGAAAGATACTAAAATGTAGATTTGACCAAAAAAAAAATCCCTTATTCTTTGATAAGACATCTCAACATCATTAACATGTCAGTTCTCCCTAATTTAATTTATAAATTTAATGTGATACCTCCAGAATATCAGCACACTTTGTTATATGGAGCTAGACAAATTGAAACTAAGGTTTATATGGAAAAATAAGTACACACTATATCTGGGAAAACACTGAAAAGGAAAAGCTATGAGGGTGATTAGCCCTACAAAATATTAAAACTTGCTACAATGCCTCAATAATTAACAGTGTTAATGGCATATGAATAGACAGACCAATGGAATAAAATCAAAAGTCCAGAAATAGACCCAAGTACATATGGGATTAATAATATATAATAAAGGTGTCATCTCAAATTACTAGGGCAAAGGTGAATTTGATAGTAAATAATATTGGTAAAAAGAGGAAATTAGATCTTTTCCTCAATCCAACATAAGAATAAATCCTAAATGAATCAGAAAACTAAAGGCACAAAACAAAATTCTACAAGTAGTAGAAGAAAATTGGTGAATAAAAGTGAGTTCCTTTATAATCTGGGTGAAGAGAAAGAGTTGTTAACTACTACTCAAAATTCAGATGCCACAAATAAAAATTTAACTACATAAAGCAACTTACAAGGAAAAAATCAAAAGACAAATGGAAATTGAGGGAAAAATGTGACATTTATCATGGGTAGAGATTTAATAATCCTAATAGATAAAGAACTTTTTGAAATATTGAGTGGGAAACACGAGTTCTTTAAAAAATGGAGAAAAACAGACAATTTACAAAAAATATATAAATTATCCTTAAGGAAGCTATAAACAGTCATGCTTATGATTGCTAAAATTTCAATATGATCTACAACAAATGGAAGACATGTTGGCAATATCTAATAAAAGTACATATGCAATTACACTTTGACCTAGCAATCTCATTTCCAGGAATTAGCTGGAAGATATACCTTCTAAAGTACAAACACACATATTTGCCAAGTTCTTCATTATTTGTAACTGCAAAAACATGGGAATCTACTTAAATAGCTAAACATAGGATATTAGCTGAATCAACTATAGTACATACCCACAATAAAGTAGTGATTATAAAATAATGAGAATAAATCAATGAACAATTATTTGAATAATCTCTAAGTGAAAGAAAATCTCTCTAGCATACTACCTTTGTATAAAAAAAAACTAAAGAAAATAAGCATCTGGACTTCATCTTATCCAAGTGTTCAAAATTAACACATTAGTTTTCTGTTGCTATGTAACAAAGTAACACAAATTTAGCAACTTAAAACAACACCCATTTATTAACTCTGTTTCTGTAGGTCAGAGTATGGGCACAGCCTAACTGGATTCTCTCTCAGGCCCTGGCCATGTGACCCTAAGCCCTCTCACACTTGGAATTTCTGACCTCAGTGAGGGCCTAGGTCCTTTGAAGTGTTTACCCGCTCAGGATCCCTTCCCTTTTGATTATCTCAAAGTCAACTGATTTAGGACCTTCTTTACATTTGCAAAATTCATTCACTGTTGTTATATAACAACCTAATCACAGGAGTAATGTCCACTCTTTCACTCCCACTCAGGAGGGGATTATACAGGGTATGTACACCAGGGATGGGGATCTTGGGGGTCTGCTTAGAATTGGGCCTACCACAATTAATATCACCAAAAAGAGGCAAATATACATCTTGTGCCTCCAGAGGCAATACTCTTAAAAAGATATAACATTACTTAGTCAGATATATACCATTTACATAGTGTTCCCACCCAAACTGCATAAGTTCAATTTCGTAATAAAAACACATCAGATAAACCCAAATTGAGGTGCATTTCATAATGTAGTTGGTCTGTAGTTTTGAAAGAATGGTCATCAAAAACCAAAAAAGAATAAGAAGGTATTCCAGATCGAGAGAACCTAAAGAAATGTGACAAGTAACTTCAATGTATAATTCTAGATTGGATTCCATAATGGAAGAAGATATTGTTATGAAGAACATTATTTGAACAATTAATGCAATTAGAATATGAACTACAGATTAAAGTGTTAGATTGGTTTTAGATTCTCTGAATTTGATCACTGTTTTATTGTTATATATGAAAATATCCTTCTTCTCAGGTAATACACACTGAAGTTTTACAGAGTAAAAGAACACAATATATACAACTTACTCTTCAATGGTTGAGAAAAAATACTTTATGTGCATGTATGTGTGTGTGGGTAGAGAGAGGTAAGAAAGAATGATAAATCAAATGTGGCGAAATGTTAAAAATTGGTGAGTCTTGGTGAAGGTGTTCTTTGAATTACTCTTGTAGCTTTTCTGTAACTTTGAGATTATTTTAAAAATTAAAAATTAATTTAAAAAAAAACAAACAAAAAATGAACTGCATTTAAACATCTTAGCGCAGAGCCTGGCCACACATCGTAAGCTCCCAATAAATGGCAGTTGATAATACTATAACTCATATTACCTAATTCTTGCTTAAAATTTGTATCCAGTAAACCAAAGCTATTTATTACCACTACCTGAGGTGTTTTGTTAAATTCAGGCAATGTACAGTAACATAGCAACTTTAAGAGAAAACTAGACAAATTTCTTCTTGATTATACTTAATATCTCTTATTTAAAGTCTAAAACAACTTTAATTGTGATATAAAGGTGTATACTAACTGGTGACAGAATTCCAGCAAATTTAGTGTCAGTGCATTAATGATTGTTTTGGTTTTGATTTTCCTCCAGAAGCAAACCCTAGATTCTGAAACAAGGACTTAAGAGCAAGGAGTTTATTCGGGAGGAGAAATCAGGATATATTAGGCACAGGGAATGAGACAGGAAGGGGAAGGCATCCAATAAAGGGTGCATTATTAACCAAGTTACCGGTAGGGGAACTGGAGCTTAACCCCAACAGGGAACTCTGGGAAACCGTAATGCATGCCTCAGAGTTATTTTGCCCAAGGATGGAGGGGCATGGGACATTTACACACTGACTTCCATCAGTCATTGATTGAGGGCCTCTGGGGCATGTGAATTAATTCTAGGCACTTCCAGACTGCCTTCATGCCCCACCACATTTCCTTAAGCAACCACTCACAAGAATTGACATTTGGGACACAAGGCTGCATACATGAAAATGATGAATGCCAAGAGGTTCTTGGTGAGTGCTTCCAGCATCTGCTGTCTTGCTGAAGTAGAAAGCTAGCACTCAGAGAAGTTGCAACTTAATCATGATGAGGTATTCACCTTAACTCTATTTCTGGGGTCAGACAGATTTGAAGTGAATTATTCTTTCTTTCATTTACTAGCTGAACAACCTTGAATAAATTAGTTTTTCAAAACTTTGGTTTCCTTATCTGTAAAATAAGGACCAAATAGTGTGCCTTCACAGAAATGCTTTAAAATTAAAGAAATTATGCATTTGAGGGTTTGGCACTAGAAAATGTTCAGTAAAGTTTAGTTTTATTATATTTGCATCCCTTACAATTATTATTACTTTTCATTTTTAACTAGTCTGTCAGAGGTGATTGTTCTTATCTTGAACTATAAGGTGCACCCTGATCTGCTAGATTAATGTGTACTGTGGCTACAACAAACTTAAATTTTTTAATAGCCATTGAAAATGACAATTAGTTACTTAGGAAAGTGACATTGAAAATACAAAGGAAAGTCAGAGATATTGGAACCAAATAATGAAGCTAAAACACCATCAAAAACACAAGTTGTGAGTGGCACATATAGAGAAGAAAAATAAACATTATAAGGACTGGATTAGCCAAGTACAGGATGCTTTGCAGATATTTATGAAATACATTTTAACTGGTTAATCGCATGAGCTGCATTCAGTCAGGTATAAGCAGAAAGCCACCTATTTTTTCCTACATTGCCCCTTCAAATCCACTCTCATGGCTTGTCCTTCCTCACCTGTGAATGAAACCTCAGCCAATCCTATAGTTTATCAGTCTTATATTACTTTTCTAGGGCTGCCATAACAAAGTACCACAAACCAGGTGACTTGCAAGAAAAGAACTTTATTCTCTTATAGTTCTAAAGGAAAGAAGTTCAGAATCAAGGCATTGGTAGCACCTTGCTCTCTCTGAAGGCTCTAGAGGATGTATCTTCCTTGTCTCATTATAACTTCTGGTGATTACCAGCAATCCTTGGAATTATTTGACTTGACATTCTCTGCCTCCATCTTTATATAGTATTCTCCCTCTGTCTCTATATCTTCACATGGCCATATTCTTATAAGGACAACAGTTATATCAGATTAGGGGCCCACCCCACTCCAGTATGACCTCATCTTAATTACATCTACAACAATCATATTTCCAAATATAGTCACATTCTGACTTTCTGGAGGTTAGGACTTCAACATATCTTTTAATGGGACATAATTCGACCTGTAACACATAGATAATGACAGTCTAAGCCCATCAATAATCAAACCCCAGATCTCTTCCAATGTAAACAACCTCCCTTATTCAGCTCAAGACTTGTATCCCTGAAAGCCTCATTGAGGTGAATGTGACCCCTCTACACTGCCCCCCCCACCTCGTTCGGCTTCTTCTCTTTTCCCACTAATAAGAGTGCAACTGGGTAAAAGGTGCTGAAGTTGGGAGAAGAGAAGAGAGGAAAAAGTGGAGAAAGTTCTTTTTACTGGTGGAATTATTTTGCCCTTGATGCCTTCTGAGGCAACAGATTAAAAGATCTGATTCTTATTCTTATCGGGTTGTTTTTCTTGCTTCTTCAGAAACTCATTTGTACTCAAGGAATTTCTTACTTAAAGCTAAATTCATGTGGACAGTGCCTCCATCATTAACAACCAAATCTTAAGTCCCCTGGTGTCTCATTCTGCTCCTCATTTGGGATCTCTGTAGCCTCCAGGAAGGCATAATGAGTGGAGCCTCTCTTCCCCAAGGTTGACAGTAGCCCCACAATAAATGCATGAGTCCTTGTCCCACAAGGCTGAGTCTATTTCCTCAGGCATTGATTAGTAAAACTCTAGCTTTAGATACTTGCTCTTGAATTTTCAAGAGTGAGTTAGATGCCAGTCTCCATGGCCCTCAATTTCTAGGGGATACATTTGAAACTCTCCAATTCAAGGTTTTCTCTTACAGAGGTTCTTTCACTAAGCTTGTGGTGAGGTACAGTGTTGCTCTTCCTTACCTGATTGACCCCCAAGAAGCCATGGGCAGAGATGTTGTGGGGGTTATTAATGTTGCAGACACACAGCATACTATCAACTCTCTGAAAGAAAGCCACACTACTTGATACCTTCATCCACCCCAAAATTTCTTAACCTTGTATAAAGAGCCTAGAGGTAAATACTGATACAATCAAAACATGGCCAAACTTGTCAGAACTCATCTTTTAATATTTTCTAAAATGTATTGTTTTAAAGTGCTTTACTGAAATATGATTCACACACCATATCATTTACCCACTTAAAGTACACATTTCGATGTTTTTAGTATATTCAGAAAGTTCTACAAACATCATCACAACCTAGTTTTAGAATATTTTCATCATCACAAAAGAAAAGCCATACCCGCTAGTTGTCACTACCCATTTTCCCTCCTCCCGGACCCAGAAAAACACTAGTCTGCTTTTTGTTTCTGTAGATTTGTCTCTTTTAGAGATTTCACATTAATACAATCATATAATATGTGATCTTTTTATGACTGGTTTCTTAGCATAATATTTTTAATGGTCATATATTATTAGTGAAAGAATCTACCATTATTTCATTTTTTAATTTCCAAATAATATTCTATGGAATAGATATATCACATTTTATTTATTCACCAGTTGATTGGCATTTGAGTTATTTCTGCTTTTTGACTAGTATAAGTAATGCTGCGATGAAGGTTGGTATAGAATTTTTGTGGGGACATGTGTTTTTTTCCTTTTAGGTATATACCTAAATGTGGAATTGGTAGGTCATATGAGAACTCTGTGTTTAACTTTTGAGGAACTACCAGACTGTTTTCCAAAGTGACTATACCACTTTACATTTCCACCATTTTTCCATATCTTCACCAGCACTAGCTTTTGTCTGTCTTTTTTATTATAGCCATTCTAGTGGATGTGAAGTGATTGTTTCATACTATCTGACCTTATTTTATTGACTTTCTGTTGTTTTTCTTTAGGATCTTCAAATAGCTTGTACTTACTATAACTTTTCTCTGACTTTTGAGGCCTCTGATAAATCTCTAAAATTACAAGAACAGTGACATTTAACATTCAGTTAAAATGACAACAATCTGAACAAAAGGCATTAGTACAGCTCTATCCCTAGAGTTAGTATAATATCATATACACAATAAATCATGTATATGTCATAAGAGTCAGAGAGTGGAGTAAATGTGAAACAATCTTCCTGCATTCTGATTGGTAGACACCTATTAGGACCTTTAGACCAGTTACTTTATTACAAAAATCACAACAGTAATAATAAATAATAACAATAACCTATACTGAGTTCTTCCTATGTTTGTACCAGTTGTTCTTCTACATACATTTTACATATATTCCTTAATTCCTGTGAGAACCCCACCAAATTGATACTATGCTTATTCTCAGTTCTCTGATGAGCAGACAGTCCCAGATGACAAAATAAATCTCTACCTTTTCACAAATGGGGGGGGGAAAGACTGAGAATATATTAAAAATAGCTAATGCATAAAAATTTACAAAGATTAAGAACAATCGTTTTGCTTAACTCTGCCCAAATCTTCGCAGATCCCTTTTCAATATTGTTGTCTATCCTCTCCTCAATTACTGTGCTTTCACTCTCACAACCATCTCTTTTTGAATGGTTGTCCTAGGGCTACTGGAGCCTATCTCCCTCTCCCCTTCCAAGTGGGAGAGCTCAAAGGCTGGGAATTTCCTCTGGATTTTTGGAAGTTTCCCTACTGATTAAACCCTCTACTGTCCTACTTTCTCCACTAGAGAATACTGGTTAGCCCTAAGTGTTTGTTTTTCCTTCCTCTGATTTTAATGAATCACTTGTACACAAATCCTTATCTCAGGGTCAGCTTTTGGAAGACCCAAAACACATAGAGAAAGAAAAATTTTGAAGAAATATTTAAATAGAACTTGGCGTGTGAGGAAGAATTATCATCGCAAACTAAAAACAAGAATAATAGGAAATTCTCTTAAACCAGCAGGAATTTACACTAGACATAAATGGGTTGTCGTAGTTTTAAAATGATAGACTCAGTTGTCTACCAAGAAAAAGCTGTGTACTTGCTTTCTGTGAAGACTGAAATGTATATAACCATTTTTCTGGGTTGGTTTCAATATACTGTGGTCCTTTGGGAACAAAATGATTAACTTAGTGGCTTCCCAGAGCCTCTTTGGCTCTGACAATTGTACAAGAACACATTATTGTTAACCTCAGTGGTAAAGCCTTTTTTTTATTATGCATTGTGCTAAGGGCTTTATGACAATGGTTAAATAGATTCAGTCCCTGCCTTTTTAGAACTTAAGAAAGCAAACTTTCAAAGAGAAATAGAAGAAATCTACTGCTTATGGTAGACTCCAAAGAGGCATTAAAGTAAATGGGTATTAAGATCACTTCAAGGAAACATTAAAGGTTTGCAAATATCAGTATTTTTTTAAAAAAGGAATTTTTAAAAGTTATATACACTTTGAATTTACACATGAGATATGGACAAGAAAAATATGTCCATTGCATGTCTACTCCAAATCATTTTTCAGGGAATGTACAAAGCTAAAGAAAAAAAGAAGTAATATAATAAAATGGAAAAAAATAATTTTATCATCATATAATATTAGAAGGAAAGATTATGAAGTAGGTTTGCCAGAAAGATGTGACAATATAATGCATGTACATGCAATAATTTTTAATAAAATGATGAAAGAAAAATGTTAATGATCAGGATATTATGAAAACACTCTTGCAGGTTAAATTCCCATTATATTATTGTGGAAGCAAATAATACTTCCCCATAGAAGGCTGCAAGCCAGGATCTAATGTGAGAAATTATTCCTTAAATAATTAATAATTTTTTCTTCTTGAATCTCTAAACATATTTTGACCTGAGCAATTTTGAAACAAATTTTCTTCTTAGTTTCTTAGAGTGCTAAAGAAAGGAAATAGTTCTCAAGTATTAAAAAAACTGAACTTTAATCAATTTATTTTATTTTTCAATAATACATTTATTTTTTTTGCCTTGTAAGAGAATTATACAATAAACAAGTGTCTTGTTATTAACCTATTAAAATAGAGGATAATTGAAAACACTGTGATATTTTAATTGCTGAGCATCAAGGCTGATCCGAAGCCTTTCTTTTTTAAATTTATTTTTCAATTATAGTTGACATTCAATATTATATTAGTTTCAGGTGTGCAACATAGTCATTAGACTTTATATACCTTACAAAGTGATCACTCCTGTAAGTCAAGTACCCATCTGACACCATACACAGTCAATATGATATTACTGACTATACTGCTTGTGCTGTACTTTACATCCCCGTGACTATTTTTATAACTGGCAATTAGTGCTTCTTAATTCCTTCCAACTATTTAACCCATTCTCCCAACCTCCCTTCCATCTGGCAACCATCAATTTATTTTTGTATCTCTGAGTTCATTTCAGTTTTGTTTGTTCTTTTATTTTGTTTTTTTTTTTTGATTCTACGTGTAAGTGAATCATAAGGCATTTGTCTTTCTCTATCTGACTTATTTCACTTAGCATAATTTCCTCTATGTTTATCCATATTGTCACAAATGACAAGATTTATGTCTTTTTTATGGCTGAATAATATTCCACTGTATGTTTATACCACATCTTCTTTATTTAATTATCTATTGATGGACATTTAGGTTGCTTTCATATCTTGATTATTGTAAATAATGCTGCAATAAACATAGGAATATATTTCCTAATTCGTGTTTTGAATTTCTTTGGATAAATACCTAGAAATGGAATTGCTGGGTCATAAGGTAGTTCTATTTTTAATTTTTTGAGGAACCT
Organism: Rousettus aegyptiacus; assembly: GCF_014176215.1. Taxonomy (NCBI): domain Eukaryota; kingdom Metazoa; phylum Chordata; class Mammalia; order Chiroptera; family Pteropodidae; genus Rousettus; species Rousettus aegyptiacus. The sequence goes on from NW_023416312.1 coordinate 15,174,670, forward strand.
CCATATTTGTGAGAGTCCTATTTGTAGAAGAGAATAAACTTGGAAAAAGTCAATTAATATAAAATTGGGACAAGAAAAGAGATGAGAAGCTTATTTTCCTGTCACACAGGAGAGAAATCAGTCTGGCTTAAAATTGAAATACTTATTTTAAAATAATATAATTATAGTTGAAGCCAATATCTTAATGCTATGTCATGTTAATTTTTCTTAAATTTATAAAGCACCTAGATTGATCATTAAGAAACTAATAATTATTTTACTTCAGATTATTTCTTTGCTTATTTGCAAATAAAATTGTGTTAACTATATTTCATTAAAAATATATGAACATATTTGATATAATCTTATTTTATAAAATTCTATCTACCTTCATCTTTATATATTTATTAGAGAGGTAGATAGGATGATAGTTACCTGATGTTTACTCCTGCTATTTCTTGTCTTATAGTTTTTAATATTGTTTGATTTCTTAATATTGATTATTTTGTAAAATAACAAACTGTTCAAGAAAAAGCCACTTCGTAAAAGTAACTTAAAAATAAATACAGCTTTATATAAGGTCATCGAAAACCACACAATTGATGTAAATCTGATTTATAATATAGCAAAATCTCTAGTGCATAATGCCCTTAAATATTTGTTTCAATACAATTTAGTAACTTCCCAAATTATCGCTATCTTATTACACAAACATGTAGTCTTCACCTATATTTTCAACTGGAAAACATTACATTAAGAGTATAATAGCTGTAATGATACAGTCAAAAAATGGGCAGAGGACCTGAACAGACACTTCTCCCTAGAGGACATACAAATGGCCAACAAATATATGAAAAGATGCTCAACATCGTTAGCTATTAGGGAAATGCAAATCAAAACCACAATGAGATACCATCTCATACCTGTTAGAATAGCTGTAATCAACAGGACAGGTAATAACAAATGTTGGAGAGAATGTGGAGAAAAAGGAACCCTCATATACTGCTGTTGGGACTGAAAATTGGTATAGACACTATGGAAAACAGTATGGAGGTTCCTCAAAAACTAAGAATTGATCTACCATGTGATCCAGCAATCCCTCTACTGGGTATTTACCAAAGACTTGAAAACCCATATCCAAAAGGTAATTCCACAATGATATTCACAGAAGGTATCATTTACAGTGGCCAGGACATGGAAGCAACCAAACTGTCCTATGATAGATGATTGGCTAAAGAAGCTGTGGTATATATATATATATATATATATATATATATATATATATATATATATATAAAATGGAATATTACTCAGCCATAAAGAAGAGATGAAATACTGCCATTTATGACAACATGGATGGATCTCAAGATAATCATGCTCAGCGAAATAAGCCAGACAGAAAAAGTTGAAAATCATATGCTATCACTTATATTGGGATATAAACCTAAAAGGACCAAAAAGAACAGGACAAACAAAGACTCATGGACATGGACTATAGACTAGTGGTTACCACAAGATAGAGGGTGGGGGAGGTAGACAGGGTAAAGGGGGTCAAAAATAAGGGATTGGGGGAGGGTGAAGTAGGTAAAGGGAATCAAATATCTGGTAGCTGAAGGAAACTGGACTTTAGGTGGTAAACACAATAGAATATACAGATATCAAATTATAATGTATACCTGAAAATTATATATTTGTATTAACCAATGTTACCCCAATAAACTTAATTTATTTTTTTAAGAGTATAATTGCTGTTAAAAATCTTAGTTAACCCATAGAACTCTAATATAAAGGAAGTTGGATTAAAAACAAGATACATTATTGGCAAGATATAGGATACTGTGAGATGAAATTCAACCCAAATCACTGCCTTTATTTCGAAGTATGCTTTAGATTTTGTGAACTCTCTTTGCTCTTCAAAGAATGTCCGGAGATGTAATATATTTGTTTTTACTGGATATGGATAAAAGTAAACATCTCTGGTAAAGTTTTGAGGCACAGTATACTTTTGGTTTGGATAAGAAAATTCATTAGAAAACATCAGTATCTAAAACACACAGGCACAAAACACTAATTTACAACTCCAACTTTCTACTTACTTTTAACATGATAGAAAAGTAAATGAGATTCAGTGGAAAACGTTGCTTTGTCTAGAAGACACTACTCCAGGTTCTCTGCTTTTCTAGTCTGAACTTTCTTTGATTTCATTTATATCACTTTGTTAGTTGCAAGTCAATGATAGACATGTTCAATAACTTGCTCATAATCTGAATTTTTTATTATAGAGAAAGCCTAACCCAAATCAGGTATTCTACATGCTTTTCATTCACCAGTGAAATTAGTCCAAATGGTGTGAGAATGAAACCGGGGATATCAGCTTTCATCAGTCTTGCCAAGTTCTCTCTGCTTCATTTCCTTCCGCTTCTTGTTTTTTTCTCCAGGCCATTGGTTAGCAGACCATGCTGCCCATAATTATGACCTGTAGTACTGAGGATGAGTTTTTCACTTTCAATTGCAGCAAGCTCTTCAGAGTTTATTATCCAAAAATATATAATAAAAAGCCTTATATTTGGACCAATGGGCTTATGAAATAAATCATATTTAGATCAAACTAATGTGCTCCTAAAATATTTCTACACTTATTTTTTGTTAATGCAGTTTCTCCTCTGATTCATGTCAGTTATCTGAATTAGGGACTTGCTATCCATCCTCCTGTAACCAGGTTTCCATACTTCCTACAATATTAGATGCTCCATAATGCTCACCTTATTTCCTGCTAGCATCTCAGGGACACCTCTGCTCCAATTGGATTGTAATCACTTTTGTCCACTCATTTTACATTCAGATATATTCATACCATTTTCCCCATGATTCCTGTCCCAGGAATGCCAATTCTTCTCAACTTTTTCTCCAGCCAGACTTCAGGATATATAGTCCACCAAGAACTTTCTTGTTCTCTAAATCCCTGTGGAGAACAACATGCAGCTTAGCATTTAATCATTCTCTAATTGTTTCCTGTAAGCTAATTTTATCCCTACAACTGAACTGTAAATTCCCTGAGTGCAGTCCCATTGCCCTAATCTTCTTTATCCAGCACTACCATAAACAATGCTGAGCATATTTGATACCTGTTTAACAGTAGTTGTTTATGATTATTTGATGTTAAGACTTGTGGCGGGAACTTCTTTCAGTTAAAGATAAGCAAATACACAAATAAAACAATGCCTCACATCTTTTATGCAACATTTCTAGGCTCCCATGAACTACTTTTAATATTTTGGTTTGAATGACTCAAACCATCACATACTAGAAGAAAGTCAGAATAGTAAATATCTATTGGAATGACTCAGGGTAAATCAATAAAGAAATAACTCAAGGGATGAACTGGAAAGCAAGGTTTTCATGTTTTAAATATTGGCTAATCTATCTTTGATCCAGCTATGTCAATTAGTTGGTCAATGGATCCTTTTTGTTAGCCAATAGTAACCTGTGCACTTCTATTATTTAGCACTTTTCCCATTACAGTAAGTATCTTTGCATGTTTTTCTTTCTTTCTGAGCCTGTGGGCCCATTATAGTGCCCAACAACTTCACCATAGTATCCATAGTATTATCAATGCTGAGCACTTAGTAGGTGTTTAATATACGTGTTGGAAGAATGAACAGATGAATGGATGAGAAATGGAATTACTTATTAAGTCATAAGGGCAGATATATCTTCTTATTAAAATAAGTGACCCTCCTTTGTTGGATTGTCTGATGACCTAAGATGTTAAGGCAACAAAAAGGGCATATTAGAGATTAAATATAATCAAGGCTCTCTTCCTGTACAAACACAGTAATTGAAACACATGACCTTATAGCATGAAATGTGAGTAGCTGTCTTAACCATTTCAGGGTGACATTTAATATCTCCCTTAAACAAAAAAAAATGTCTTTATGAATAAAATTCAATAGTCATTTAACTTTCTCTGTTCCTCAATTTTCTCATCTCTAAGATGACTATAATAATTGTTTCTTTGTACCTAGTTTATAGTTGGATTAAAATTTTGACCCCTGCCATATGATTCCACAGCTTTTCCATGCCTTTCTGTGGATACTTATGTAAGGTAGAGAGGTCAAGTAAAAGACAATTACAGTGACCTACTGGGGTGACAGCAGTGGGACAATAAGAGGAAAACTGAGAAATTTATGCCAGGGAGTTGGGGGTAGGAATATGTAGAACTTAGTGCAGATCTCAAAGGGGAGGGATGTGTCAAAATGATTAATGTTAGGATTCAAAATGCACACTAAAAATATTTTAATAATTGATTTTTTATTCATACATCACATATATGCTTATACAATAGAGACATTCAAAAACAATTCTGAGTCTTATAGTCACACAGGTATTTTACCTAAATGTCTCCTATAGTGAGGGTTCATGGACCTGGCTGATTTCATTTTTTTAGCTTGTCTCCCAGCTCTTTTTTTCCTCTTTCTGGACATGAGGAAGGATTCTAAAATCTATTCCTGATAAATAGTTCTATTTCATGGGAATTTGGTTTAAACCAACTCTGTTTTTATGGTGCTTAGTTTTCAGTTAATGGAAAAATACAGAATTAAAATAACACTGAATTTCTGGTATAGTTGTACCCACTCACTCCATATTGGTTTATTCACATCGATTGAATATGCAAATGATCAAAAGTTCCTCAGTGCTATAAAAATGTATCTAACCTATTTAGAATGCATATACTAGTAATTTTATCTTTCGTTTCTCTGCCTCTGTCACTGTCTCTGTCTATGTCTGTCTGTCTGTCTGTCTGACTGTCTGTGTATGTATGTGTGTGTGTATGTGTGTAGTAAGAGAGATGGTATGATATAATAGTATTTGGAGATAAAGAGACCTGAGACTGAATCCCAGTTTAGCCAGCTAAAAGCTAGTTAACCTTGGACAAGTCACTTATTGCTCTGGATCTGTTTTCCCGTTTGCAGTGTGTATTAATAATAATAACGTTGGGAGGATTTTATTAAAATTAGAATAGTATATTTTAAATACCTAGAACAGTGCCTAGCATTGGGTAGGTCTGCTATAAGCCTACTAGTGTTTTCAAATGTGGAGGTGATAATTTATATATATATATATATATAGTGTTCTCCCACCAAATTCATGTATTGAAGCCATAAACCACAGTACCTTAGAATGTGAGTGTTTTTGGACATAGAGTCTTTACAGAGGTAATTAAGTTAGAATGAGGCTATTAGAGTGGGCCATAATCTAATCTGACTGGTATCTGTACCAAAAAAAAAAAAAAAAGGAGATTAGGACACAGAGAGATACTAGGGAGATACTAGGGGTTTCCACACAGAGAAAAGACCATGTAAAGACACAAGAAGACAGCTATCTGCAAGCTAAGGAGAAAAGCCTCAGAAAAAAATAAAATTTGAGCTCAGATTTCTAGTTTCCAGAACTGTGAGAAATAATTTCCTTTCCTTGGGCCACCCAGACTGCTTTGTTTGGCAGCCCTAGCAAACTAATAGTATCTATTGATTGTCTGCCTGCCTGTCTGTCTGTCTGTTTGTCTATCTACCTACCTACCTACCTACCTACCTACCTACCTACCTATTGAAAACAGGTCAGCAAATGGTCATAATAAAATAGAAATAGTAATAACATGCTGGGTTTTCCCAAGTCTATTTCTGTTCATTCACTGCCTAAAATGTACAGTTTTTAAATTATTATTTACTTTTTATAGACTACTAACTTACATTATATAAAGAGCACAAATTTAAAATGTGTATCCCAATGAATGTGTACATATATATACATCCATGCATCCGTCACTCAGATCAAGACTTAGAACATTTTCATTTCCCTAGAAATCTCCCTCACACTCCTTCAAGTCAACCACCAGTCCTCTCATCAAAGTAACCATTTGTGGCTTCTAGTGTTATATATATTTTGAACATCATATAAATGGAATCACACATTACTATTTTGATTTTGGTTTCTCTCACATGATATTGTACGTATGGAATCCATCCATGTTGCTGTGTATTAAATAGTTCATTTGTTGTTTTTTTTTTCCATTTCTGAGTAGTATTCCATTGTGTATATATACTCCAGGTTTTTTTTTTATTTTAGTGTTGAGCATTTGCATAGCTTCTACTTCTTCATAATTATGAATTAAGGTGCTATGTACATTCTTTTAACTATTTTTGGTAGACATAAGCACTTATTTCTCTTGGGTAAGAAGTACATAATAATTATATAAAATTTCTCCATTTTAATGTTTTATAGTCACACTATAATAATCATACTATAAAGTCAATGTTTTTCTACCTTCTGAGTGTTGCCTTTTACTCTACCCACTAGAAATTCCTAGTGTTTCTGAACTGGGGATGATTTTGCCCCAAAGGGAATATTTGGCAATGTCTAGAGATATTTTTGATTGTCACAACTGAAGAAGATGGGATTGGCATCTAGTGGATAAAGGCCAGGATTTCTGCAGTACCCACAATATGCAGGACAGGACCCAACAATGAAGAATTATCCTGCCCCAAAAGTTAATGATGCTGCTCTTAACAAACCCTGTATCTAGATCAATTTTGTATTTTTGCCTTGTAGGTATCAACACCAGTTTTTGCTTGACCAAACCTCATATTCCTTCCAACATATCTTTTAGAATTCCTAAAGGAAAATAGTAAATGGCAGGGGCATCTTTTATCCTATTCTATTCAGGGTATTAACTCCTGACACCTATATGGTTTGACTCAGGTGAACTTAGACATCAGACATTGATTTTGTCAGTAAATATTTTTAGAAAAGGGAAATGGCACATCTCTCCTTTAAGTTTGTGATATTGCATTCTGTGCAAGAAAAAAAAAACATATATATATGTGTATATATATATATATATATATATATATATATATGCAAATGACGCCCTTTGCCTCTATTCAAAACTAGCTAACACACTCATGCCATGGATACCTGTTGTATTTCAAAAATTGTAGAGAATATTCTTGAAATCCCTCCTGTCATTTTTCTCAATCTCTGAAACTGCAATCTGTCCATTCCCATGACCACATGTCACTCACTGTTTTTACAGACAACCTCTTTTAACCTTTAAAGTAACTGAAGGTATATTACACTCACTTTAGTTATCAGAAATAATTTAAAGAAAAAAAATGAGCATGTTATTTCTGTTTCCATGAATCTAAGCCTTCTCTCTCCCATATTCCTGTCAATCCTGACTTCTGAAATCTGAGCTTAATTTACATTTTTTGCTGATTTTATATCTTCCATCTTGCTATAGATCCAACAGAGGTGATTACTTAGCTCCCCAAATAGGCATAAAGTTTACACCTGATATGATTGGCTTCATTTGTTTCAGTGACATTGAAATGTAGAAATGGTATTTGTTGGCTCTGGGCTTTAAACACATGATATACAATATTTTTGGCTGACAGCTAAGTAGTGACTGGCACTAAAAAAATTATAATTTTCCTCTTCACTTTTAAAAATTGAAAAGCCACAGGTACTTAAGAGTACTAAATATGAATACAACCCATTTCAATACTGCATAATCACTCCTTAAATTTAAAAATTATTATGAATAATCCTGTCTGTACAGCCTTTAACATGTTAACAAATTTTCATGGATGAGTTCTTATGTAACTTAAATATCAATATGTTTTAGCTCTGTGGTTCCTTAATTTTAAAACTTATAGACATTGATATTTGGTGCCTATGGTCTGTGATGCCCAAAGACTTACTACATGTTTGAAAGAGTCTTATGAAAAGAAAAGAAAAGAAAAGAAAAGAAAAGAAAAGAAAAGAAAAGAAAAGAAAAGAAAAGAAAAGAAAAGAAAAGACAAGACAAGACAAGACAAGACAAGACTGTGGTTTTAAAATTACAATAATGACCTCTTTGGCAACCAGTGACATAAAAGAGGAGAAATTTTTCAAAATAATTCTCAATGAAAGGGGTGCTTTCTGTGATTCTAGAATCATGGAAAAACTGTGAGGAAAATAAGTTCTATATTTAAGCTTCTGGGAAATATTTTCATTAAGCTATTAACCACTATTATAGAAAAATGACTACTTTGGCCTAGTTTTTAAAATATATGTTTCCCCCCCCCCTTTCATCTTCAGCAGCATTAACTAGACTCTAAACCTATGATATGTCCTTGGGAAAAAAGGTTCCATGTTTGTGATGGTTAATTTTGTGTGTCATTGTGACTTGGCTAACGGCTGCCCAGCTAGCTGGTAAAAAAAATATTTCTGGGTGTACCCGTAAGGATGTTTGTGGAAGAAATTAGCGTTTGAATCAGTAGACTGAGTAAAGGAGATCCACCCTCACCAGCGTGTGTGGGCATCATCTCCTTGTCCTAGTGACAGCTGAGTAGGACAAGGGCAAGGAAAAACTATTTTGTTCTCTGTTTAAGCTGAGACATCCATGTTCTCCTGCCTTCATACATCAGAGCTCCTGGTTCTTGGGCTTTGGGACTCAGATCAGGACTTACGCCATCAAACTCCATTGTCAGCTTTTTACATTTGGATCTGTATCAAATTGATCCTCCAATTTACAGGCCTTTGAACCTGGACTGAATTATACCACCATCTTTCTTGTTTGTCCAGCTTGCCAACAACAAATCTTAGAACTTCCCAGCTTCTAAAACTGTATAAGCCAATTCTTATAATGAATCTCCTCATATATATTTGTATATATTCTACTGATTATATCTACTGATTAATACAGTGGTGCAACAAATTAATTAAATACTGTATGTCATTTCCTTCTTCTCCACCATGCCCTAGTTTAATCATTTGGACTAGCATATTAAAAGCTTTAAGACTCAATTTAATCTGTTCAACTCATTCTATTTTTTTTATGTCGTAAGAACACTTAACATAAGATTTACCCTCCTAACAAAATTTTAAGTGCACAATATTGTATTGTTAAGTAAACACACTGTTGTACAGCAGATCTCTAGAATTTAATTCATCTTGCATAACTTGACACTTTATTACCATTGAACAGCAACTCCTCTTTTCCTCTCTCCTCAGTCCATGGCAGCTGCCATCTGTTTCTGAGTTTGACTATTTTAGGTACCTCATAAGTGGAATACTGCAGTATTTGTCCTTCTATAACTGGTTTATTCCAGTTACATTATGTCCTCCAGGTTCATCCATTTGTCACACATTTAGGATTTCCTTTTATAAGCTGAATATTATTCCTTCATATGTATATTTTCTTTGTCCTTTCATTCATTGATGGACACTTAGGTTGTTTATATATCTTGAGTATGAATAACATAGCAATGAACATGGGCAAAGATATAGCTTTGAGATCCTGATTTCAATTCTTGTGAATATATACCCACAACTAAAATTCATGCGGAACTACAAAAGATTCCAAATAGCTAAAGCAATCTTGAGATAGAACAACAAGGCTAGAAACATCACACTTCCTGATTTCAAAATATATTTCAAAGCTACAGTAATTAAAACAGTATGTTACTGGCAGAACAACAGATATAATGACCAATGGAACAGAATCCAAAGTTAAATTCATGCATATTTTGGTCAACTGATCTTTAACAGGTGTGCTGAAAATATACAATGGGGAAAGTATAGTGTTTTCAACAAATATATTAGGAAATTTGGATATCCACATGCAAAGCAATGAATTTGGACCCTTATCTTACACCATACACAAAAATTAACTTAAAAAAAGATTAAAGAATTAAATGTAAGACCTGAAACTGTAAAACTCCTAGTAGAAAACATAGTGAAAAACCCTCATGATACTGGTCTCGGCAATAATTTCTTGGATATGACACCAAATGCACAAGCTGTAAAAGTAAAAATAGACAAGTTAGATTACATCAAACTAAAAAGCTTCTGCACAGTAATGGGAAAATTCAACAGAGTGAAAAAGCAACCTGTGTGAAGGGAATAAATAGTTGCAAAACATGTATCTGACAAAATATATTAGGAACTCATACAACTCAATAGCAAAAATAAATAAATAACCTGATTTTAAAATGAGTAAAAGACCTGAGTAGATATTTTCCTAAAGAAGACACACGAATGGCTAATGGGTATATGAAAACATCACTAATCATTAGGGAAATACAAATTAAAATCACAAAGAGATATCACTTCATAGCCTTTAGGATGGCTATTATCAGAAAAACAAAAGATAACAATTATTGGTGAGGATGTGGAGAAATTGGAACTGTTGCATACTGGTGTTAGGAAGGTAATATGGTGTGACCAATATGGAAAAGAGTATGGAGGTTCCTCAAAAAATTAAATACGCATTATTTCTTATATGTATGGGGCTGTAGGATACTTTTTGCATCTAACGTCTGGTAATAATCTCATGAACTAAATGTTCTCTGGAATCCACTTTGGAATATGATTATGTGAAGTTAAAGTATCCTGTAATATTTCTTATTCTAGTGTGAATTTAAAAGTCATATTTAAAAGCCAGTTTGTTTATTCATAGAGTAAAAGACTTTAATGGCTCATAGTATCATAAAAGTTCTTCCAGTAAACCTTCCTCTTGAATCTCTGGTTTTAATTATCTAATTGATGAATCCGAAAAGATTCAACATTTTGTTAAGACCACCATTATATTCCAATCTTAAAAGACAATTTACATTTTAATAAAGAGCATTAAATAAATCAGAGTCTTAAATAAGAGTCTCAATATGAGACAAAGCAAGCATAATGTGAAATCATATTGGTCATCGTTTTGAATTGTGGTCAATATTTTGGGTAGAGAATACTTTTTTGAACTATAGAAACAGGATATGAGAGACAAGTTGTCCTTAAACACGGGAGAATCAATATCAATTCCATATGCACAGTTACTGTGTGTGGCATTCTCTTAAATAAGGTTTTAAAATAAATGCTGTAAAACTTAAGGATGAAAAATAGCACATTGTCATTCATCATATTCATGCTCATTTCCTTCTTTATTTTCTAATGAAGTTTTTTTTTCCACCTTTACTGTCTACAATCTTTGGCTATACAAGTGATATACTTGTTCCATTTTAAGTTAAAAGGAACCGTTAGTTCATTAATGTTGCAGGTCCAGCAAATGAGATCTGAAGGGAAACAACCGTCCTTTTACCCTAACTTGTTCCTGGCTCATGCAAATGAAGAGAGCAGTAAAAGCATTTTATGTTTTACTCGTCACATGATGCCTCTGGTTTTATACCAACAAGGGACATTTAATGTGCATGAAACTAATTTTGATCATCTGATTTTAGCTTTTATCTTACTGGACAGATTTTCAATGCTCTTTTTTTTTGTGTGGAGATCATATGTAAATTGCACAAGTTTACACGTGCACATAAGAACCAGTTTGGGTTTAAGTTTACATATCTGAATAACTTCAAGAAATAAATTAGAAATACATCTATTAAATTTACCCCTGTGTTAACATTTGGTTTATGCACATGGCTGTCCCAATATGCTATGCTAACATGTGAATATTTCTCAAACTAATATTATTATTTAAAAATATAAAATGAAAATGAAATCTTTTACATGAAATGTTTATAAGTATGACTTTATTTATTTAGCATTAATTTAATAAATGTATTCATTTTAATGATTGCATTTTCTCCATTAAAATTTTCAATAATAATTCCCTGGATACCAAATGAATCCACCCTTGTTATTTTAAAGCAAATAAAATAAAATAAAATTCTTTGGGATGAATTATATAACTGAACTTTTCTGATGATTTGTTTTCATAGGAATAGAAAGATTATTACTATGTAGATAAGATAGCAGTGGAAGTCCAATGAGAAATAAAGTGTATGGACATTGATTGCAGTAAATTGGTTGCCTTCATTCTTCAAGGGGTTTCCAAATGTTATTACAAAGTTCTTATTTTTAATAAATCACATCATAGATGGAACCTCTTTAAAATGAATAGATTGTTATACCCTGGAAACTATTAGAATTCTTGGCAAAAAGTGAAAAAAACAGTCAGTTATTTATCTGCAGGTATTTCTATGCATATATTGTATAGAGAAATGGGATTATCCTTTTTGATTAGAAAAGTTTTAACAATCGGAAAGCAGAATAAATTATTTCCCATAACAATGGAAAACTATGCATGTACCCTTCTAGGTTGAAAGAATGTTATTTTTTTTAGGGAATTTTAAATATATTTGGATGAAAGTTTGATTTCCTTAAGTATGGTCCTTTAAATTTTATAAATTGTTTTTATCTTTTAAATTTTGCCTTGCCAATTGTGTAAGGCAATCAATATTACAACTCCATTTCTCAGCTAATCAAGGGTCTTTAAAACATTTAAGCCCACTATTTTGAAATCCTTATATCCAGAATCATGAGTTATATAGTAATTCCTTCTGAGAGGTTTAAAGCCTCTAGATAATCTCCCACTTTAAAGACATTCATTCCAAGCTATAATTTTACAACTTTTTTTAGGTAATGTATTTCAGTGCCTAAAAATTCTCACTATTAACAACAGATTTGATGTATAAAATTCTTCTCAACATACGAAGTTATGATTTTGCAACTTATTTTAGTGTAATACATTTTAGTGTATAAAAAGCATCACTAATGTAATGTTTAGAATTCTCTTAAATCCAAGTAAAGTATATGTATTCTGCATCTCTGCCTTATTAAAAATGAAAAGCATATTCTAAATTTTTTACCTATGAGAACAAAGTTTTCTTAAAAAAATCACAACTTTCTCCTTCTCTAGACTTTGTTTTCTCTTAACTAAATAATACCAATGAAAAGTTCTATCTCACAGCAGCACAGCATTGATAGAAGTTGGTCAATAATGAATGAGAGCCATTTTAGTGGTCCACGCAAGACGACAATCACTTAGATTTGGATGTTAGAAAAGGAGAAAAAGAGAAGTGGACAGACTTAAGATATGTTTTGATACACAATGATGGATTGGGAATAAAGGGTAAAGAAGATGTTGTTTAAAAAAACTCCAAAAATATAAAATACAATTAAAAAGTGTTTTTTTTTTCTGAATGTTACATGATAATCTCTTAGGAAAATGATTATCACACAATAGATGCTCAACAAATATAATTTTATAAATTAATCTATGAAATGTCTGTTAATTCCTGGACATATTAATTTTGTGGCCTCATTTTGTTTCTACAGTTTCAAATTTGCTTTATTTTATTTTATTTTATTCTTATTTTTAATGTATCTATTTGCTTTAGTTTATTTTAATTTGTTTTAATTTGTGTGTGGGTATATATGATCTGGTGATGATTCCATTAAATGGGACATTCATAAATACCATGCTTTCACCCATTTTAAAAATTAAATTAATTTTTCACTATGGTTAAATATAAGTAACATAAAATTTACCACTTTAACCATTTCTAAATGTACAGTTCTGTGGCATTAATTATATGCACATCGTTGTGTACCAGTTTCACTCATTTTATCAAATAGGATAATGTTTGGTCTACTTGCCAGGATTTGTAATGAAACTCTTCTCATTCATATTCTAATAGTTCTTACAGAAAATGCTCTAAATCTGTAATTACTGTATAATTAAATTCGTTAACAAATTATTTTAGACTTAAAAGTTCATTTTTTTCTTTGCTTTGTTTTCTCTTTGGCTTTCAGTTTGAGAAGTTTCTGTTGACAGAGTCAGTAGACTTTCCTTGGCTGTGTCAAGTCCACTAATGAACCCATTAAAGGCATGCTTCATTTTTGTTACAGTGTCTTTTATTTCTAGCATTTCCTTTTGGTTCTTCCTTAGAGTTTCCATCTCTTTGCTTATGTGACTCATCTATTCTTGAATGTTGTCTACTTTTTCCATTAGAGCCCTTAACATATTAATTACAGTCATTTTAAATGACCTGTCTGGTACTTTCAACATCTGTGTCATATCTGAGTTTGATTTTGACGTTTGCTGGGTCTCTCCAGACTATTTTATCTTGCCTTTTGGCATACTTTGCAATTTTTGCTGAAAGCTAGTTTGTATTGGGTCATGAGAATTGAGGTAACTAGTCCTTTAGCGAGAGGGTTTGTGTTAATATGTTTGCTGTATGTAGCTTGTAACTGTATGTGCCAGAGGCTTCAGTTTCTTCCAGTGTCCTTGTTTTTATCTCCTCAGTTTTCTTTGGTCGTCCCTAACGACTCCTCAGGTAGAGTCTGTGTTTCCCAATTCGTTGACCTCTAATGCACTGTTATTATACTGGAGCCCTGTTGGTTTGGTGGTAAAGTGTGGAGGATGGAAAACATTATATAATCTTAGGTCGAATATATCTCTTAGTGAGCCTGTGTTCCTGGACTGTGACATACACAAGTGTTTCTTAGTATTTTTATTTCCAATTTAGGTGAGATAGGAAGGCTGGGGAGGAGGAACTAGGGGAGAGGTCACAGTTGGGAAAATGCCCATCTTTCAGGTGGCATAAGGCTCTGGCGAAGCTTTCCTCTCTGAAGAGTAAGCCTTTCTTATGGATAACACTCTGGGCTGATTTCCCAGTCTTTTCTCTTCCCCCTGCCACAGCCATAAGGGGATTAATCTTGGCTCTTCACTATGAAAACCAATGGGCGGGGTTCCTAGAGGTAAAACCCAGTAAACTGTGGAGGCCCCCAGGAATTTCTGACTCTCTTATTAGTCTACATTCAGCCTTTACCAATTCACCAAAATTACCATTTGAGTGTAGCCTTTAAGTATTATAGCTCCAGAGGCTTCTTTTTTCAGGTAAAGAGATCTCAGAATTTCCCTACCTCTCTAGATTTCATGGAAGTTTGCTTCTTGACCTCAAATCTCTGGTGGGTCCAAGAAAAGTCATTGATTTTCAGTTTGGTCAGCTTTTTCTTATAAAGATGGAAGTGAGAACTTCAAGCTCTTTACACATTGGAGCTCTTGGGTGGCCTCAAAGGACAGTAGGATGCAGTAAAACTATCAAAAACCATCAACACCAGAACCTGGACCATTCTCAGGCCATACAATTCAGAATAGAGGAGACAGTATCAGTTATGCACGTGACCCTCTCAGTTACCAAACACAAATACATCACCAACACTTATAAACTTTTAGGTGAAAGTGTTCAAAATTATAATATGTGATACTCATAAAAATGAAAGATCTTCAATGCGAGTGAGATCAATTCTCTGGCCCCTCAACATTCTTCATATGTTGTCAATTTGAACACCTCTTTAGCTAATTTCCACAGTGCCTCCGTCTGTTCTCAGTCAAGGGAAACTCTTCAGTCTTCCAGGCCTATAAAGAAAGATGACTTCAGACTGACTGCTAGCCAGTTTTTCAACTACCTACCTGAGAGAATATATTGCAATATATTCTCTCAGGTGTTTATTCACCCACTCATTTTACAGTTATAAGTTCTACTGTAGAATCTATGTAAGGCCGCGTTTTTTAGCCTTGGACAGCATTAGTTTTGTCTCTCTAATACTGTTGATGCATAATGGTGTGCCTTGGGCTTTCTTTACAGGCTGCCTCCAAAATCAATCATGTAAATTCTAATTCTGCATTTACTATAGATTCTGCATTTACTGTGGTCACTCAGAGCAGCCCATGTGTATACTCATGCACACAAACACACATACATGTTCCTAGTTTAACATTCACTAACTCTGACCATTGTTTTCTACAGTATTTTTTTCTCTCCTCTCAAAGAATAGGCGTTAATGCTTTCTGAAACACCAATTGAAGTAACACTTTGCTACAGATACTGGGGGATCCAGGTAGGCTTGAAAGTTAACCCAGAGATCACCCCTTTGGCAATGAGATCAAGAAACACTGTTAATTGAGCCTGCCAGGCCACCTGTTACACTTGGATAATTCAGAAACAGCTTTTCCCATTAATTCATGCCAGGCATGAATCTAATCCTAAATGAGACATGTTATGAAGCATTTAGATTAGAAATAATACCATTATAACCATATCCCTGCACTTTAAATTGTACTTTCAGACAGCATTGTTGCATCATTATTTATTTTTCACCACAGTACATATTTGACCTATAGTGTGTTTTGTGTACCTCCAAGTGAAGGAAAAATGCTATGAGGGAACCATTTTCAAGTAGTTGCAAACTATAAGTTTAAAGCACCTTGAACTTAAGGCTTCTGATGTCCCACTGTTACACCTGTTTCAAGGCACAGAATCGCCTTCCTTCTGCTCAAAATTTTAAAAAAATGAGCAGAACAATTTTTCAGGTTTTGCTTTTATTCTTGTACATGCCCCAGGCCATTCTTTTCACACTCTTCTGGTCTTGAAGAGATTTAAAAACAAAAAGCTATCTTTTCTATGATAGTGCAAATATTCTTCAGACTTCAGTATATCCTGTATAACACTGTAACCTACTTGTGTGTGTGTCTTTTTTCAGTGCCTTCTGTGGCATGAGAACATACCAAAATGGGCTCTATAATGAGTTATTTCTGTATCCTCAGAGCCCTGGTATCAAGCCTGAGACATGATAGGTATTTGATGGAATTATTCAATAAGTAATTGAACAATTGAATGACCCCATATGTATATCATGTTTCAGTTTTCCTTAAGGAAAAGTATTTGGAAAGGGGAAAAGAGTGTTGGGGGAGGGGCAAAAGAAGAGGGCTATCCTGAGAACTGCAGGAATGTGTACTATATAAACAGGGCAAATAAGTCCAATGCCTTCCTTCTTTGAATCAAGGACTTTGCTTTTCTAGAAAGGAAATGATGTAGCTATAGAAAGAAAATGTACTCTCTGCATTTATTTCTGTAATTCATTTACCTAGGGCCTTAACCGCATTCAGTGGAGAGTTTTCCTTCCCTGGGACATGGTCTCCCACCTCCATTATGAGTAGTAATGTGGAAAAGACTGGAAGACATGACTGAGAGAGCCCTGCTGTGCCTGGTCAGGAGAACATGGAGATAATGTGTCCATTCACTGCTACCAAGCTTTTAGCCCATTTCCTGTTTGCCCAGAGAATACTTGCCAGTGGAGCTTGTGGCTGCAGCATTCACCCTGAGATAACTTGAAAATTACAGCCCTAACCTTACCCTATTGCCATGAAATATCTTGCTTTTATTATTATTATTATAAAATGATCCCCCCAATTGTTATTTCTCTCCTCTGCTCCACCTAGCCATTACATTACTGCTGACTACATTTCCTGTGTTGTATTCCCCATCCCTGTGTCTATCTATTAGCTATTAATTTGTACTCATTTCACACTTCGCCCCTTTCTTCCAGCCACACAGCCCCCCTCGCCTCTGTCTGACACCAGATTGTCCTCTATATTTGTGAATCAGTTTTTGATTAGTTTGTTCTTTTTATTCCTTAGAGTCCACATATAAGTGAAATCATATGATATTTATCTTTCTCTGTCTGACTTATTTCACTCAGCATAATAACCTCTAGATCCATCCATGTCATTGCTAATGGTAGGATTTCATTTTTTTAATAGCTGAGTAATATTCCATTGTATAGATGAACCATAACTTCTCTATCCAATCTTCTATTGGTGGTCATTTAGGTTGCTTCCATATCTTGGCTATTGTAAATTGTGCTGCTGTGAACATAGAGGGGCATAGATCTTTACAAATTATTGTTTTGTTTTTTCTTGGGTAAATACAATAGCTTAGGCATTTTTTAATGGTGTTTTTGATACAGGGTTGAAAACCACTGCCCCAGAGTTACCAAGAAATCCATAGTCATGCTAAGGAAAACAATTTATATTCTTTTCAGCCCTTTATTTTAAGTACTACATAGATAGTTATTTTTCTGTTCGTATTGCTAATTTGGGAATTAAAGGTTTAAAGTGCCTCCTCCTTATGGATATTCTCTTTTCATCACAAGATGCAAGATTCTTTATATCACCAAACCTCCCAAAGTTTGTGCTGCTCTACAAATCTCACTTTTGTACTTAATGACAATCAGAAAAGCAAGTAGAACGGTATTCTTTATTGGGAGTAGCATGGATGAAGTAGTTGACACTATTGAAAAGCTAGGATATGTCACACAGGACATGATCGTCAAATCTATTACAGTGCACCATATGGTGGGTGAAATGATGTATCAGTCTGGATAGGATAGAACTAGATGACCTTACTTTTTAAAAGTTACTTTTATTTGAGTTTTTGTAAAACTTAAGAAATGTGACATCGTGTATATAAATCCAAAATAGATATATAGAGATGAAGAAGTATAACAGATACAGATAGATAATAGATTATTATGTGATTATTTAATATTCTTATGTACAGTTTTATTTCTTACAAATGTCCTTTCTAAATAAGAACCTACATAGGCCTTTATATTTGAGTCATTCCAATTCTTACAGTTCTAATAGTTAACTCAGGCCCCATTCAAATTTTAATAACAGAGCTAAATAAAAGCTAGTATTCAGAGCTATTTAAATAAATTATATATTAATAAAGCATTCCTCAGAGATGGTATACCTAGATTTCCAGATGGACTTTCTATCTTCTTAGCTTCTATAAGTCAGATTTTAGGCAGCAGCTGTTAACAAAAGAAATTTAAGACACTCATTTTTATTTTTTCAGATTGTAAAGTTCTAGTGCTAGTCACTGCAGTTACTATATCATACAACATTATTCAATATAACAGATTGAGATTAATGATTAAATGCTGACTTTTGACAGTTCCTCTGAAGTGAAACTTATTTTTTTATTAAATTTATCGGGGTGACATTGGTTGATATAATTATATAGATTTTAAGTGTGGAATCCAATAATACGTCATCTATGTATTGCATTGTATATTCACCACCCAAAGTCGAATCCCCTTCCGTCACCATATATTTGATCCCCTTTACCCTTATCTAAGTGAAACTTATTTTAATGAAATCTCTGAGCAGGGAGAAGTAGAACTTCAGCTCCAAGCTCTTGGCTGTTTGTTTGGATCAACCTTTCACAAAAGCTTCAGCTCTGATTTGGCTACCTTATTTAGAATCATTATCAACTTACTTGCCTATAGTGCTGACATTGTTGATGGATTCAAAGCTGTGAATTGGCAATCCTGTATCTAATGCTCATGTCCTAGGAGCAATAAAGGGCATTACAGAGGGAGGCTGAAATTAGCACTCATATATTTCAATTATAAATCATGATATATATATATATATTTGTGTTGTCTTGTCTTTTACCTTAGAGAAGAGTTTCTTCACTGCCATGGAAAATTATATTTATTAAATATGTAGAAAGGTCATGACTTTATCCTTAAACACTTGGCGTTCCTTTAAAAATTAATCCTATTCTTATCAGGAGTTTCTGTTTTAAACTGATCTGAGTTAATTTATTAGAACTGTGAGGAAAAAATGTTATATTTCGGGGGCACGGCAGGAAAATCAGTGTCCTAGAAATTATTGATGGCGCCTTCAAAGGTGACTCAGATGACCAGAAAGTGTTGATTTCCACTTTGTGATTTTAAGTATATATGACAATAAAAGAGCATTTCAAGAACCAGGAGGCAGTGGAAGTAACAAATAAGCACAATGATTGCAAAAGCTTACTAGACTGAGTAAGAGGAAAGGACTTGAAATTATAAATGTATGTATTGATTGCTACTAGAATGGTAAGGCGGCCTCAAGCATTACTTTACAAAACTGTCTTCACCAAAAAGTCAATGAAATGGCATCCCTATTGTTCTAGTAACAATGATAGAAAAATTTAAAAATAGATTAAAGACATTCCAACAAACTAAACATCTCCAGACTAACTACAAAACAGAAATTAAATGTGCATAGTGTGGCAGGCAGTTCTAAGGGCACAGTGTGCTGGGATCAAGATCCAGAAGTAGGAAGAGGTACTCTGGAGTTTATATCCTGTGGGTCTACAGGACTAACATTACTCTTCATGAAGAATGTAATTGGAACTAGGTTCGCTGTGTAGACTGGTGTGTAAGACAGAGACTGATTGAAGAGAGCTCCTATTGGCAGGCTCTAACCTTTAGGAGACTATAGCTGGATAAATTGCTATATTAGTGTTGTATGGTTGCTGTAATAAATTATCACAAACTTAGTGTCTTTAAACAATACAAATGTATTATCTCACAGTTCTATAGGTCAGAAATCTAACATGGGTCTCATTGGACTAAACCAAGGTGAGAGCAGGGTTGCATCTCTTTTGGAAGCTTCAGGGGAAAATGTGTTTCTTGGCCTCTTCCAGCTTCTAGAAACCACCGGAATTTCTTGGCTCATGGACCAGCTTCTGCTTCCATTTTCAAAGCAGTAGCATAGCATCATCACATCTCCTTGACTGACTCTGCTACCTTTGTCATACTGCCTTCTCTCCTCTGCTACCTCTGAATCTTCTGTAGCCCTCTTTTTATTTATCAAAAGACCAATGGCTGTAATATGACTAAAGATTCTTGATCATATTTCATAAAATCATAGTGTCTTCAATTTATCAAAAATGACAAATTAAAAATTAAAAAAGTAAACAATGAATCAACACTCTAGTTATAAAATTATTCCAGATTAAATGAAAATAATTGGAAATATTACTAAAATATTGATATATTACTGTCCAAGAGATAAAGAAATAGCAGTTGTTTAAAAAGAACAATTACTAAGGAAACAGAAAGAGGCCCTAAAAGTACCCAATAGTACGAAACTAGTGGTTATATAAAATAAATTTCATTACTGGAGAAAGTTTTTCAATGTATATAAAACAAAGGGTTACTGTTCTGAATATGCAAATATTTTATATTTAACAAGAAACAACCTAATTAAAAATAGTGAAAATATTTAAATAGATAGTCAAAGAAGCCAATAAGCACTCAGAGATATTCTCAGCTTCATTAGTAATCAAGACAATGCCAATTAAACGACAGATATGTACTATTTTCTACTGATCAGACTGGTAAATTTTTAAATACCATTAGCATTTGTAAGGTTGATGAAATAGCTACACTTATTCATATTGATGAAATCTAAATCTTTATCACCCAGAAATTCAACCTTTTTGTATTTCCCCTTGAGAAATATTCATACACATGTGTAAAAAGACCTGCACAAGGATACTGTTTATTTTCATTGCTGTTTATGATACAGAAAATTTGACACCAAAAAAAAAAGATAACAAAAGAGGAGTAAATAAAGTATAGCAAAATATATGAAATACAAAATGTATAGTGAAATCAAATCAAATGTACTAAATGTGTATGTTTCAGCATATAGGGGAATTCCAAAAATATTAGTGAGTGAATGATATGATTAGTATAGCATGATATATTTATATATATATATATAAACATAAAATAACACTAAAGAATTTACATGGCTATATAGCCATATATGTAAAAGTTTAAAAAAATTAATGGAAAGCTATAAAATTAATTTTAATAGTATTTACCTCAGTATAGTTGAGGAGTGGATCAGAGTAGTGATTAGTGATTAAAGAGGTCTTTAGCTTTAAGTGATGTCTCTAATTGTTTTCATTAAAAAATACCTATATTTATATTTTCTATAGTGTGTAAAGCATGCACACTGGGGAAAAGGGTGTTTATGAGTAAACTAAATCACAAAACGTGGATAAATCTTGGAGTTGGCAATATAGGTGCTTATTATTTTTATTTCTTTTGTGTACTTTCCAAATTTATAAATATTTTTTCAGGATAGTTTTACCAGAAAAAAATTATTTAAAAAATATTGACAGATTAACTTTAGATAATAGAGCCAATATGAAAATTAGTGAGCAGAGGAATTTATACAAAAAGCAGAATAAGAGAGCAAAGAGATTTTAAAAAGACATATAAAGGAATAATTAGGAGACAAGGAACATAGCTCATGAAGCTCCAACATTATTCATTTCATAAGAAATGAATTAAGTAAATGACAATGAAACAATATTTGAAGCAATAATGTCATAGAATTTTCCAGAACTGAAAAGTACATGAGCCCACTGATTAAAAGTGAACATTAAATGTCCAGTAGGACCAATACAAATAAATTCACACTTAGGCACATCAAAGTTAGTGAGAACATCTTATTAGCTACCAGAAACTTAAGGCAGGCTACCACCAGAAACAAAAGGAAAGGCAATTAGAATGACAGCCAACTTGTCATCAGCAAGGATAGATGCCAGAAAAAAATAACAGATTTCGTGAAAGTGCTAAGATTAAAATCTGTCAACCTCAAGTTCTATGCTGAGCTCAACCATTACTAAGAAGATAGAGATATTTTCTGACATCGAGGGACTAAGACAGTTCTGTTTGTTTGTTTGTGTTTTTTTTGTTTTGCCTATGTAGTCACTGAAGGGCGTGAGGCTTCTAAAAGCAAGAAGAAAAGTCAAACGATAGGGCCAGAATGGACTCAAGTAACAACACATTTTTTTTCCTTTTCTCTCAAAAAAACATAAAGCTTCTGCTTAATAGTCAATCAAATTTCCAGTATTTTTCCTTTGGAAACTTCATATTCCCCTAAAGGTTTATTCTTAATGAAACTTTGTAAAAAGTTTAGAATAAGTTAAATATTTGACTGATGCAGTTCATGGCAGTATACAGTAATTGGCAGTCTTTAACCCTAATACAAGCTGACATAGAAAACAATGTAAAAATGACATGTAACTTTTTTTTTCAATACCAAAAAAGAAGAGCTGGATATTTAGGTAAGTAGACAGATGCTCTATTTGTACACAGGTTACCAAGATTTCTTTTTCATTCAAAGTTTTGTTCGGCAAACATCTTCCCAGTTCTGAAGATGCGATAGTTGAGATTTCAAAGGGACTTGTGGGGAAAAGGTAGTGCACAGAACCAGCAACTGGCTACTTTGAGAGTTGTCGTTATTTTCATACAAATGCATACAGAAAGAGAATGGAATTGCCCATAATTCAAATTTGATCTGTTTCAAATTACTAAAGAAAATATATTATAGTACATGCTATACAATAAGCACTCAATGACTGTGTGTTGGACCTAATAATAATTATCTTGCTCTTCTGACCTAGTAAACTTATATTAAATATCAAGAATAATATTGTTTATTAGATTATTAATCTAATAGACAATGAATTCAGATGAATATAAATATAATGAAATAGAGTAAAAGAGAGCCATGCATGGATCAGTGATCTTAAAATGTCATGAATGAAGGATTTATGATGATACCAATTGTATACACAGGAACTTTCTGAGAAACAAATAATGGATTTTATGTTCTTTTGAAAATTATAAAGTTCTATATAAATATAAGATAATTTATTGTTATTTTAACAGCATTAAAATAGTGGTGGTGTCAGGGGGGTAAAATCTTTCATACTGTTTCAAACTAAATTATTTACAGACCAAATGAATTCTCAGTCGGGCCTATGTATCGTGAACTATGGGTTATATATAATATGTAAGGGGTTATTAAACCAAATAACATTTAGGATTTAGCTTAGTTAATATTTTCAATTTGGATGATTTCATAGGTTTGAAAAGAGAAGAATAAGATTTAACATAACTAAATACAGTATACTAGAGACCAGAAGTTTTCTGGCCCTTCAGAAACAAGATTTTAATTTTACAGGGAAAAAAAAGAAAAGAGAGTCAGGAGGGCCTTCAGCAGAAGGTTATTCAGCCCTATATCACTTGGTTAAAGTAGAGATGCAATAGTCCTTGGGAATGCCCACCACAGACTTTGTGGTCACTGAGCCTTGACAGCCACTTTCAAGCTCTTCTGATGCAATTTCTGTCCCTTTTTTTTTAAATCAAAACTGAAAAGAATTACTTGCTAGATAACATAGAAGTATGCCTATTCCTCTACATTCTAGCAGTTAAACACCTTATATTTTCTAGTTAGGTGATCCCAACCATTGAAGTTCTTTTCATTACAGGCTTTGAGATGGAGCCATGAAAATGATATATGACCAGGCTTTGAAAAAAAATGTAACTGAGATAATTATTACCTGTGGCCTATTCTCTTCATACACCTCTGAATATGATCATGACTTCAATCTCAGGATCTGAGGAACTTGCCCAAGGCCGCATAGCTAGAACATGACCCACCCAGGGTATATTAACATCAAGACTCATTTTCAGGTTGAAATCAAGAAGTGCCTTATATTTTGAGCATGTTCATATCAAGTTCAAAATGGAAAAAATACTATATAACTTCAAAGCCTAACTCGCTTCACTTTATTATATTGCCTCAAGATTATACTTGTTAGTTCAGTGTGAAGGATGTGGTATGATTAACTTTCTTGTTATTTTGTCATGACTATAAATGCAGTGCAAAAATAATGACAGATGCCATCTTTTCCCATTTTATATTTAATAATTAGAAAACGTGTTGTGTAAAGAGAAAATCCACAATTACCTTGAACAACTTATAGTCATGTTAAAATGTCTTTCAATATAGGATAAATGAAAATATGTGATGATTTAAGTTTTAACATTTGCCTAATTCACATATTCCCAGGAAAAAATCAAAGTACTGATTTAACGCTAGAAATCAGTGATTTCTAGTACTGATTTAACAATAGAAATAACACTACCAAACACAGGTTTCTTATTTAGAACTTGTTAGTCTGATAAACATATGTGTGTTACCATGAATCTGTGAGGGCATTTAACTAATGTTTCAATATGATCCATCATATGGAAATGTGTGAAGGCAGTTCCAGTCTTTAGTGAGTACATATCAATGTCACTATCATATAGAACAATAGAATGGCCATTATTTGCCCTCTCAGACAGATGTGTTATTAATAAAAGATAAATTAGATTGGACCCTTAAAAGTATAGTTGCTATCCAGAACTGTGAGATTTATGTTTTAGAAAGATTCTATAACCATCTAATAGGAAAAATTCATTATCAAATGGATTCTTATCAAAAAAGTGCTAAGTGTTGTGTGTTCATGCTC
The DNA here is from genome assembly GCF_014176215.1 of Rousettus aegyptiacus. NCBI lineage: Eukaryota > Metazoa > Chordata > Mammalia > Chiroptera > Pteropodidae > Rousettus > Rousettus aegyptiacus. The sequence continues at coordinate 15,199,479 of NW_023416312.1, forward strand.
CTTAATTCCAAATTGGTTTCTAAAACAATAGTGACTAAATGACAAATGAACAGGATAAACAAAAAGAGTCTCATGGACATGGACAATAGACTAGTGGTTACCAGAAGATAGGTGGGAGGGGAGAGCAGGTAGATGGGATAAAAGGGGTCAAATATATGGTGACAGAAAGAAATTTAACTATGGGAGGTAAACATGTAATGCAATATACATATGCCTTACTGTTAAATTGTACACCTGAAACTTACTGGATTTTGTTAACCAATGTCACCATAATACAAAAAATAAATAAAATGAATTAGTTGAAAAAAAATGACAAAGCAAAAATACTTTCAATGCATACAAAACTCATTTTTCAAATATAAATGAACATTAGATGCTTTCTTAGAAAAATATCTGAAAGTGAAAAAGCTGAACAATTTAGCCTCAGCCATGCTATTACTTATTTCACTGGTGAGTTTACCATAATATTTTTTTGGCTCTTAAAAGTAAGAGGGTCTCGAGAATTTGCACACAGTTGTTAAGACTTTATTATAGCTCTACAAAGGTGGCTTACTTTATTCTAGCTTTCAGTTACAAAGAGGACATTAATAAGTATGAAAATGTCTAAAATTTCTGCTTTATTTACTAAATGCTAGGCTGATTTAATACAAAGTCTGGCTGAGATCACAGCCTTGAACAAGAGATAGATGACTATCGCAGAATACCAGTAGGGGGACTCCAGTCCTGAACCACTTAAGCCTGCCCTGACAAATGATATTGAGTACTGCATTGCACTGAATCACTTGTCACAAATGGTTGTGATAAGAGCTTCTAATCTTATCCTTGAATTACTTTATTGTACTTGTATAAATGAAGGCAAGAGAAAATATATGAAAAAGGTTGTTTATCTTTTATCCAAAAGATACATTTAAAATCATTTGCCTAAATAGTTACTCTTGAGTGTTCTCTTCACTGCTGCAATGCTGATTTGAAGCCCCTAACTATTCCAAAATTAGATTTAAAGACTGCACCTTAAGATAAACATCAAATTATATTGAAACTTAACCCTAATGCCCCTTCACTGAGCCTAGAATGCATCATAATTAGATTAGTTCCTACTAGTTACTGTTTACCAATTGACTCCATCAAGAGACCTGAAAACATTTGACACCAAGGAAAATAACACTTTATTTCATTAGATTGAAGTTTTCTTTGATCTTCTAATAGATGCCTTTCGAATCCTGTTTCTACATTTCTAAATATTGTTCCCCATATTGCATTCTCTTGTATATTTCCCCTCCTGAACATGAGGTATACAATGTAGAGAGACATAGATATAACTGCAATGTAGAACTCTCTCAATTGCATTTCAGTAGCTGTTTTATGGCATGCAGAGCTTCGGGGAGAGGGTGAGGGAAAGAGAAAGAATGAAGAATGGGTATTTCAGTGCCAAATGATCTCAGCATTTATGTCCCTTCTTCCTGTGATGCCACTATCCTCTGTAATGCTTATCTCAGAATTAAGAGCCCCTAGTGGTCTTGGAGTTTAATGAAACCTTTTTATTTTTCATTAGTTTATTCACCAAGTTATTATTAGCAAGTACATGTCAAGTATACTGGTCTTGATTATAAAATCTGGCAGGTCCTTTAAGTCCCCTCACAGTGCCTTTTCTCTTATATGTAGTCAAAAACTTCTCAATTATATATGTGTGTGTGTGTTTATATATTTTACCTTAAAGATTTTCAGAAGTTTTATGTATTTTTATTATACATATATATTAAAATATATTTTCTATTTTACCTTAAAGATTTTCAGTTCACATCAGGATATTACAGGGTTAAGAATTTTATCACAACAAAGCTTTTTTTGTTTTGTATTTGATGTCTGATCTTATTTTATTTTTATTTCAAAACCGGTTTGAGACTAAGGGATTTTATTTAATAATAAGGGATATTATTTAGCTTTTCATATCAAGACATTTGTAATTTCTTACCATCCCTGTACTCATGTATAATCAATCATTCAACTCAAATATGTAGCTGGTCACTCTAAAACCTATTCTAGAAAGTAAAGTGCTATTTATTGGAAGTTTTGGTCAGCAATGTTGCACATAGTTTGTATTAGATACTCTCCAAAGTCATTTTCTTAATATATACATAATTGATGTAGAATGAAGAGTCCCAACCATTGTAATTTCTTTAAATTTACAGTAGGAGAATGGTGTTGGGTAAGAATTGCTGGCATTTTATTACTTTCAGAAATTCTGGACACATCCACACCAAATTGAAACAAACGCTTTTTCCAAAAGTACTCAGTGTTTAGAGGCACTGCATGAAAATACCTGTTCTAGTACTTTACACATTGTATGCCAAGTGAATGTTCTATTCAGAAAAGGATTCCGTGGTAAAACAAGTTTAGAGAATGCTGCATGATTAATCTCCCCTCAGAAATTTACAATACAGTTTTCCATATCAGAAGAATCTTAAAGGATCTTCTTTATCTTTACCCGAATCCTTTTAGAAACAGAAAACTATTTGAAACATTTTCCATTAATATTTAGAGAACACTACCACTTAAATATTCTTATTGACCTTTACATTTTTACCAACTGATGATGCATTTCCGTTGCATGCATACATAAATTTATTCTCTTTAGTTGCTTGAAATTAACACACACACATACAAACATGGAGATATAAAGTGTAGCATAAGGAAAATAGTTAATAATGTTGTAATGAATATGTAGGTGGAAGAGGGGTACTAGATTTAGTGGGGCGATCACTTTATGAGTTATACAGATCTCTAATCACTATGTTGTAGAACTGAAACTAATATATTATTATGTACCAACTATAATTGAAAAAAATCATTGAATTGTACAATGTAAATATGAGCAGCTAATTGTCTATTATATTTTGATAAAGCTGGAAAAAAGCAAACTATAACAGTAGAAAATTGTAAAAAAGAATTTGGAAAGGAAATCGGGAAATACAATTGACTTTGCCCTAGTTCACAGTTTGTAACAAAGAATGGACAATAATCAAATATATTTTTGCTATCTTTTCTCAACTCCAATAAATTTATAGATAGAGAATTCTTTCTTAACAGATCTGTTACACTTGTCTGCTTCTCCAAAACTTGTTTTTTCTTATGTAATGAGACTTTTATTTGGTAAGATAAGGAGAAGGTGAGGCACCTTGTAGACCACGTGGAGACTTGCATTGAGTTTTATGGAAGAGTTACCTGTTAAAACCATGTGTGCTTTTGAACACTTCATCATCCTCCCATTCCTGGTATTTTTCTGTAAGAGTGAGATAATATCAGCAATAGATCTATAGGTAGATCTATGTAAAAATATCACTTTGAAGAATGTATTTACAATTGTGGGTGTGTTAACAAAACCATGCTTCAAGAGAAATTTACTTATGGCTAACCACCTGGCTTTGCTATCTTAGGAACCAGGTAAGATGATTATATGTCAATTATTTTACTAGGTAAAAATTCTTCTTGATGGGTGAGATGCATCTGGACTGAAAGAAGCATACATACTTGCACTGAAAGTCATAGTTTTGGGCTTCCCTGGTGCAGGGACTCTTGATAAGGGGTATGCCCCTTTGGGGGACTTTGGAAGCTATGATGGTGGGATTTTTTAATTAAATTTATTGAGATGACATTGGCTTATAATATTATATAGGTTTTAAATGTGCATTTCAATAATACATCATCTGTATACTGTATTGTGTGTTCACCACCTAAATAAATCTCCTTCTGTCACCATGTATTTGACCTCCTTTACCTTTGTCTACCTCCCATAAAACCTAAAACAATGAATGAACAAGACAGACAAAAACCCATAGACACAGACAACAGTTTAGTGGTTGCCATAGGGAGAGGGGCTGGTGGTGGTGTTTCAAGCAACATTGACGTGTGTGAAGAGTGAGGCTTCTAATCCAGGGCAGTTACCCAAATGCCTGATGTGGAACTGTCTCCTTGAACCTGAATTGTCACCTGGGGAGAAGATAGCTCCCAGAAGGCTGTGTGAACTCTCATCTACATGAACTGCTGCAAGGACTCTCATGGAGAAGACCTCTAACATCTGACCGATACCTTCCATGTAGGCTCATGGCAAGAGTGACTGTTATAGTCTTGAGAGTCTGAATGTTTAGTTGAATTCAAGAAGAACCCCTGGAAGGCATTTCAGTACTTCTCTACTCTCTAAATATGCAGTTTCATTCTTACCCTCTATGCCATCATTTATAAAATGGAAAGGCTAGAGAAGGGTTTCTGTTTGTGTGGACCTCAGATAACCCTCAGCAAAATCACCTGGACTATAGATTTCCAGCTTCTACTCTAGAATGTTTAAATCAGAATCTTTGGGGATGGGGTCCTGTAAACTGCATAGCTAGATAAGACATTCGTTGCACTATTTTCTAATTCCAGCTATCTTTGACCTTATAATTCTAATGATTTATCCCTTAATGCAATTAAAATCTTCATTTCTTCAGAAGACCATCAAAGGAGTAGTAAGTAACCAGGAGTTTTAGAAATGCGACATATGGGATATCTTTTTAGTTAATTCAGATTTTGAGGAATCCCTGAAACAGTTTGTTATAATTGTTCGCCTTTTCCAAAGACCTCTTGGTCCTCTATGATCCTTAAGACATATAGCTTCTTAGTACCACATGATAATTCTTTTTGAAATATTGATTTGTCTGTTTTTCAACATGCTGTCACTATTGTCACTGTTGCCTTGTTTATAAGTTGGCGTGACTCTTGCTAGAAGGTCAGAGGTTGTATTAGGTCTTACTAAACTTGTGAAAATCAATATTTTCACTCTCGAGGAGAATTAGTTTCATATGTACTTGAGATGAAAGAAAAATTCCCTTTGTTGCTGTATTGAAGTTATCAAGCCTTCCATTAGTCTAGGTTAAGTTTCTAGGGTTTTGAATTTAATTTTGATTGCTAATATCGATTTGTATTTCATAAAGACTTTGTTACCAAAAAATAAAAATAAACTTCAGTAAATTCTTCCACCTCTAGGGCACTGCTTTGTTCAAAATGAGAAGTATTTCTCAGTGATTCAGTTTCATTTTAGGACTAAAAATTATCAGTGAAATAGAAAATTACTGTGACTTACAAAAGGTTATTAGACAGTAATTCAGTCCTTCATCCCAAGTTATACATTTATTTTAGGCTTTTGAATTTAAGAAAACTGAATGAGAGTCAATCTTAGTTTCTCTGTTTTATCACATTATTGAAAGTTGTTTTAAATTTTACACTCCTTGAGAGTATTTGTCACCTTTGACATCTTTGTATTTCCAATAGGGTTTTTTACATGGTATGTACTTCATTTATGCACATGTCATAAATGAATGAATGAATAAATGTTGTAAAAAAAAAGCAAAAAGGAAAAATGCTGTCATCAGACTCTAGGTAGAAGTAAAAAGCATCACTTAGCAATCCTCCATATTAGACCTCACCCCAATCTGCTAGCTTTACACCTCACCTCCATATTCCTATTCCCTCAGTACCCCAATTCGAACTTCATGTCCTGAGGAGAGTGAACTGAGAAATGAAGAAACATAGCTGTAAAAATTATATGAGCAAGTTTACTCTCACTGGGGGGTATTTTTAGTTTAAAAGATTATGGTGGAAACATTCAGTGATATAAGCTTTAGCTTTTCCCGACAGTAGAATTTCAGTCAGCGTGGCGTATGAGAAAGGCATTTTTGGACAGGATCCTAAAATCATGTCAGGAAGGTGGCCTCCTTTTCTATCTCCAAGTATCACTTTTTATGCTATAACCTGACTTGATTGTTGATTTATAACATACTCTTTATAAGTACCATTTTTCAAAAGAGGTATGAGAGTGGAGTGGGAAATGAATACTCTCTCACCCTTTGTACCAGTTATTCTCAACCTTGGCTGTACAACAGAATCACCTGAGGAGCTTTTAAAAATCCTGATGTTCAGGCCGTACTCCAATTAAATTCAATTCTCTGGGGGCGGAATGTGGGCATCAATATATTTGAAGCTCCCAGAACCACTACTTTAAACAAGTATGAGGAATTCGTTAGACGTCAGGTGCCTACAGAGGACAAATAGTTACATTAAGAAGCCATGAGAGAAAAAATGGGAATGGTGGAGTCTGTGGAAACTAGAGAACCAAGAAAATGGCTCCTAATCTTCAACCAGGTACTGAAGGGAGGGGAGCAGGTTGACTAAGAGAAATCTGCTCCAGGGGCAGATCCCCTGGGGTTAAAGCATTTTTTATGCCCTTTACTGTGTGAGCTTAAGTGACTTCTTTTTTTTAATTTTTAATTTATTCAAGTATACAGTACATTGATTAGACATCTATATAGTTCGTAAAACGATCACCCCAATTGCTCCCTCCCTCCCTTGGCCATCATATTAATGCTAATGGCGTTTCCTCTGCCATGCATGAGTGACTTCTTGATGCTTCAGTTTTCTTATTACTAAAATGAAGAGGATAATTATACCTATCTCTTAAGTTTGTTGTGAAGATTAAATAAAGTCATAAGCATAAAGCACTTAGCTTTATCTTGGGCACATAACAAACCTATTCTACACGTTTGTGCTAATTATTGCGATAATGAGCCTGGAAACACCTGAGTTTACTTGTCTTCTTTTCAAGAAGCAGTTGGTTTCCAATCTAAGCAGAGAGAAAGAAGAGTGTGAAAGAGCTGGGGAGATGGGCATCAAAAGTTTCTGGCAATAATCTTATCATTTTTCAATTATTATTATTATTTTTTATTTTTCTATCATCTTGTCCCCACTCTCGGCCCCCAAGAATTTCTTCCTGTATTTATATCCTGCCATTTATTGCTCTTTTAGATTTTTTATAGCTGCAATTTCATGGTACTCCCAACAGATAGAAATGACATGCTAACATAAGTGGATGAATTAGTAGCTATATCACTTTAGAGTTTGCTGTATAGTAGTATACTACCTCAGAACAAACTATTTTGTTTTTGCCTCTTGTACTTTGAGTTGGCAGTTGGGCCTGTGCTCTGCTAGAGGGTTGTTTTACTGGGATCATTCATCCAGCTCTGTCAGCTGTTGGTCATCAGCTCTTCATTGGAGGGTTGACTGGCTGCAGCTGGGATGATAGCGATCGATGACTGAGTCATGTGTTTCTCATTATCTAGTGAGTTAGCCTGGGTGGTTTTACATGATAGTAGCAGTTCCCAGGAGTAGAAGAGTAGAAACTCTTTATATCAAGGCTCAGAACAGACACCATACCACTTGTGCCGCATTCTTTAGGTCAAAGATCATCTGGCCAGCCCATGTCCAAGGGACAGAGGTTGCACTTCACCTTTGATGAAAATTCCTGCAAAGTATTGTGGCCATTTTTTTTATAATCTTTTCCAAATAGCCTGTTGAAATTGGGCTGACAGGAGGAAATAAGGTCCAACTGAGTATGACGGCATTGGGTATATAAAAGGCCATATTAGAGATAAGTTGTAGTGAATGATCAGGTGTGCATGGTGAGGGACAAAAGAAATTAAATGGAAGCTAGGCTTCAGTTATTATGAGACTCAAACTTTGATTAAATGAAATAGGAAAGCTAGAAGGCAGCAAAGGAGCACTGACTCTTATCTATGTATTCTCTTACAGCAGACCCAAAACTATTCCATTTCTGAAATTGCTTTTTTTTTCTATAACCATTTTTCTCCCAAGGGCATGGCATATATTAAACTCATTAATTAAGAACCCGAAGATATTCTATTTCTTACTTGACTCCTTCATGAACTTTAGAATGCTAATAAAATGTATAAATAATATATGTAGTTTATAGTTCAAAAGCATGCTCTCCTAATCTCAACTCCAAAGCAGATTACTCAGTTTAAAACCCAAAATATCTAATACTGGACTGATACTAAAGTCCATGTAACAGGCTAAGAGAATTCGAGAGAAATTAAAATAAAGATACAGTGGCATTTAGCCATTTTCTTTATTTGTTTATTGAATCTATATTGAATTCTTCTCCAAAAGCTTATAAACCTTTTTGTTATAGATTTGCTCTTCTGAATGTAATTTTAAATTGCTTTGCTCTTATATGACCATTTATATAGGCCACCAGACTATGAAATAAAATCAGACAAAGGTAGACACAGTTTTTTACCTCTACTGATGTAGTATTCACAGTGATTTTGCTATAACAAGATGGTCTCTCCTTTTCCTTTTGTGGTGTTTTGCCCCAGAAAATCTTTCTTTTCACTTTGATGTACATTACTTTAAGCACTTTTAAAACTGCATATTTTCCTGAATTAAAAATCTTTAATGTTAGTTTAAAAAATATCCAATTTTCATTTATACCAGTGCTTTGTTTATTGATATATTATCACTGTTTTTATTGTTACTTAAAATGTGTTTTTAAACAATTAAATGACTTTTTCCCTCTTTTTTTCACCCTTCCCTCTATTTTGAGTACAAGTCACCAGACCTAGTTGTATGTATGTCTCTGCATGGAGGACTATTTTTACAGAATGGGGTAACCTGGCTCAGGCAGAATGATTGATTTTTATTCCCTTATAGTGTTTCCTTGATCGATTACTTAGGTACTTTCCCATTACTGCTGAAAACTCAGTGGCTTCAAACAACAATCCCTAATTCTCACTCAAGAATCTGTGGATCTGCAAGGGGTTGGCTACTCTAGACTGGGCTCAGCTGCATTAGACTCCAAGATATATATTGGATCTAGGTCAGGGCCATGTGTCTCTTATACTCTTTGGACCCATTATAGGTTTTTGAGCATGGTATGTTTCAGATAGTTGTCTCTGACAGCAGTTTTCCTACTTGCCAGTTTGAATGCAGAAAACTGGATGTCTCAATATGTAAGACATGGCGGCAGGAAACAAGAAAATATGCTTTATTGACAGACTACAAGCAATACTATTTTCCTTTACTATTGAATTCTCCATGCTATTTGTGAATTTGAGCCCTCTTCATCAATTCATGGAATTCGCATTTGACCCATTTTGTCTTAATCTAAATCTGCAATAACTTTATATTATGGAAATAAAACATTCTCCATCTCAATGTAGTCTGAAATAGGTTAAATGAGATAGTTTCCCCTGGGTAAGTGGAACAGGTCTGCAATATAGCTATCTACATACATTATATCACATATTCTTTTAGCATTTATATGAGTTGTATGTGCCACATAGATATACCTCTATAAATGCGAACAGAGCAAAGATGTTGGCACAATACACACTTTAAAACTTATCGTTTTGGATTTTGCTTGTGCTGATTAAAAAGAAAATCTACAATTTTTTTTTTTAAATTTAAGTTAGGGAGGTGAGCTAGAACTCTAAACTATTAACAGTAAAAGTGATTTTAGAGATCATATAATACAACTTCCACATTGTCAGATTAAGGAGTACAACTCAGACATGTCAAGTGGCTTCTCAGAGGTTGCATTCTGAATTAATGGAAGAGCTGGAGATGAAATCCAGTTCTCCTGACTACCCAATAGGCTTTTTCCATCTTATTCCATACCTCCCAGGCTCCTGCTGGGACAAAAAGCCAACAGAGTTTGCAGAGGGAAAAATGAGATGCAGTTGTGTGCTGAACTCTATTATTATGGAGTTTTTTTTTAATGTACTTTAATTCCTGAACTAGTCTTGCAGGCACTTAAAAGCTAAGAGCATGTCCTTCTGAGACCTTCCTAGGAATCCTGTAGTTTACACTGGTGTTTCTTATCTTCGAATCCTTGTAGCACTTATACATTTTGTCATGGGAATAAAGTTATGAAAAATAAGAAATATATTTTTTGCTCTTTTATACACTTTCACAGAGATTGAGAATGTTCTTGCCATTTATTGCTGTTGACTGTCAAAGCTAAGTTTATTAGACCTACTGCAGTAAAGGGAGAACACTATCTGAATGGAGTCTTGGTAGAGTGTCAAAAGGGGCTATTTTACAGGTTTCAAGCCCAAGCTGGATAATTTTATGATGAGTCTTGCAAAATGGGGAGATGGTTAGGATTCAGCTGAATTTATGTCATAATAGTTTTGTATCAGTGGACATACAGTATAAGGATCTTTATATGATTATTAATGAGCAAAGTGTTGGTCTTGCCGAATAAAACATTTGGTTCATTCACAGTGTTTTTGTTCAAGAGCAGGTATTTCTTGAAACAAGTAATTAAGTTATATTTATCTGATTCCAGCATTTTTAGTGCAAAACCAGGAAAGTATACATCCTCCCATAATTGCTTAGTACAGGAAAATATGTTGGTATTAGTTTTCAATATTTACTTATTACCGATCATCATTACATCATCCTAATAATGAAAATGGGCCAAGCCCAAGTTACATGCAAGGGGCATTTCTGAATAACACTCTGAAAGTAGAAACTATGTAATTTAATCTGAAGATATTTTTAGCCATATACTTCACAAGGTCTTATGTGGAGCTGGCACTGGCGAGAGCTGCCATTTGAATTTTAAGGAGCAAAAAGAGAGTTTACTCAGCTATTCTTTCATGTGTTATTGAAACTCATATCTTGAGTACCAGTCTCAAAACAAGTAGAGTAAAAGGAATGTGGGAAATTCTGTCTAGATCCAGTCCCAACTTTTCCTCCTTCTTGAATAATATTTGGCAAAACCTTCGTTTTTATAAATATGGTCCAAAAGAAAGAAGCTACTGGGCTCCCACTTTTGCTATTGCTCTTCCCAGGGGAAACTGATTTCAAAGGCAAAATAAGATGCCAGATGTTGCAAATGGGTAAATGATACTGATGGGCCTCTGCTCAAGAAGATCTTCTGCATACATCTGCCAATTGCAACAGCACTCTTGAGTCCTGCGTGTGTACACTGTTGAATGCCAAATTATAGCTCCATTCTCCCTTTGCTTTTCTCTATTCAAACTACTGCAGAAACTGCACTTGCACCTTTGGTTTTGTTTTATCCACCCAATGCTACTATTTGGCTCTGATTCAACCAGAAGCACAGATATATCTCCAGAGCTGAAATCTTGTGGTAATGCTTACTTATTTATATAGCAGTTGATATTTTTGGATTATCTCCAAAGTGAGAATGCAATATTTTTAAATTTCTCGTGTAATTTTAAAATTCAGTTTAAGAAATATTGCTCTAGAGGTCTACTAACATAAGCATGCTTCTCTTTTAACATGAAAGTATTCATTTATTCAGTAAATATTTACTGAGCACCTATTACGTGTTAGCCACTGTGCTTGGCATTGGGGATTCAGTGGTAAGCAACAATAAATAAAGCCTCTGCCCCTATGAATTTACTGTATAATAGATAAGGCTTTCTTTGAATGAACCAAAATTACAAAGAACCAGGCAGCTAGGAACATGGGCATATTTGTATATAACATGGAAAGCCATAGTACTGAGATGGGTGGAAGCTGTGAGTCATGTGCAACTTATAGTGAAATACTTTAACTACTGAAACTGTCTAAAATCTGCACATGAGAACTTGAGTTGTTTAGCATTATCATCACCTTGTCATAATTCACCTCATATGTGGAAGATATGGTTAAAAGAAGGAATATAATTTGGAGCATGTGATTTCTCAGTATAGAACACATCTCGAGGGGTGATTGAAAAAAAAGAGTACCAGAAAGTGGAAAAGAATAAGGAGAGAATTGGGAGAGCAATAAAGATAGGCTTGGCCTCTGTCATTTTTTTCTAGCGGTAAATGCCTGGAGATTATCTAAGTGAAGCTCTGGCAGATGATCAGAAGTTGCTGATGTCTGGTAGTTATATAGAAGTAAAACCACAGCCATTTATGTTCTCAGGCTTGCTAAGAGTGCAGAATCTTAGGCCCACCCATACTGAATCACAATCTGCATTATAACAAGGCTCCTAGGTGATTTGGAAGAACATTGAAGTTTGAGAAGCACATGTCTGATAAACAAACTCTCTTAGTTCTCCATATTTGTCAAGCCTTTGGTTCTGCTATCAAATAGTACCATACTTCTTAACTCAATTTATAGAGCTCTCTAAGTTTATTATGTTTCCCTGATTCAAAGTAAGTGTTTAAGATGATTTATTCATCCTTTTGCTCATCCAATCTACTAGTTATAGTAACTGAGCATCTTCTGTGTCAGTTGCTGCTTTAGGTGTGGATGGAGGACTGACCCCAACAGGCCATGTCTGTGACTTCCTGAAGCTTTTGGTTTAGTATATTTTCCATGGCAATCATATTCAGATACTTTGCTTTCAGACCATTGGTCTTGAATTTTGGTATAAAATTTATGCAGCATGACAAAACAATATTCCATGATAGTGAGGTTGAAAGAGCAGAATGTTTGGAGTTAGACAGATCTTTGTTATAGGCCTGGATGACCTATGCCTTACTAGATATGTGGTCTTGGGAAAGTTACTTAATCTCTTTAATTTGGTTTCCTAAACTGTGGTATTATGGATTGGTTCATAGGATGAAATAAAACTACACATATTAAATGTCTAGTAGAGTACCTGGCCTAAGAGACTGTCAATAAATTGGAGGAGGAGTAACTGGCTGTTACTATTACAGCTTATATGAGAAACAGCATGAAGTTCTTTGAGGCTAGTTCATTAAATCCGATGAAGCCTCTATTACATATAATGAAATTACACGCCTTATAGAAATGCGCAGAAAAAAAGTCTTAACTTGAGTGGGTTGATGCTTTCCTAAGGGCAGGGATTCTCACTCTCTCCTTGCCTTCCTCCCCTGAATATAGTACTCCTGTGCACTTGTAGAAGAGTGATTTTACAGAGTGCTACTTTTGATCCGATGCTATGCTGGCCATGATTCCCATGTTTTCTGTTAAATCCACAAGTACAGCTAAAGCATGATTCTTAAAGTGACGGCAGTACTTCTCTGGCTGATTCTCCCATACCTGTTGACTCTGCAGAGGGATTGTAAACACAGCTTTATTAAAAGCTCAGCCTTCACACTCTACTTCAGACATCAGGTAGCCTGAAAGAGCCTAGGAGGCTGGCTCCCTACAGGTGTCATGGTGACCATTTATCTGTTGGCTCCTACATGGACTGTAGGGTCTGATGACCTGATCACACAAAATAACTAACCTGACATGGTTTATACACCTACTGTGGCTTCTCCTGCCTTCAATGAATTCCTTTTGTGCTTTCCTGTGAAATAACCAGGGGACTGTGTTTTGTGCTACAACAATCCATTGACATTAGCCAAAATAAACAATTGTTAAAAATCAGACAGCTATATTACTAATATGTCAAGATCTTGGTATAATAATTAGTGCTCTGGCATTACACACCCTTGAGGCATTCACTGTAGGCTGGAGAACACTGGACTATTAGAAACCAATGGCCTGACACAGTTACTTTTTCTTTGGGCTGGTAGAGGGGAGAGGGGAGAGGAGGTGGTAATGTTGCTATCTGATGATTAGCTAAAGGTGACACACTGCCTGCAGTTGCTGGGAAGAGGCCTGCTTGCTACTGAAATGAATGGAAGAGAGGTGTGCTTGGCAAAAGGTAGGAGGGCTTTATGCCTCTATAACAAATTTGCGGGGTAGACATCTTGATAAAGAGGTTTCTGTAAATATGGAGTTTCATAGTTATTACATGGTAAGAAAGGTGTCTTGGATTTATACAAGCAAATATTCCAAAGAGCTCTAAGTGTAACCCCAACACTATTTCCTTCCTTCTCAGGACACCCCTGTAAATTAGCCAAAGGCCATGCTGAGTCCTTCTGCTTAGACAGATGGTGGCAAGAGGCAGAGAGAGGCCAAGTCCCCAGGCAGAAGGGAGCCAAAAGGAAACCAGGGTGACTGTCTGGCTTCCTCCTCTGCGTGGCCCACCCCTGTCTCTCCACAAGGCTCAGCAGGCTATGGTTTTCTCAGCCAGTGGCCTGAGCCTCCAGCAGTCACATGAGAACCAGGCCCAGAGTCACTTTGGGGAGCTCGCCTAAGCATCCGGCCTAGAGGAAGACATATGGAGTTAGTTCTAAGACTGTACTCTGTGCTAGGTACTGTGTCAGACAACAGTTACTGACACACATTGACTTAATATTTGGGAAAAGCTTAAGGTGGAGGAATTCTTACTACCCTCATTTAATACATGAGGGAACCTCTTCTCAGAGGGAACAGATGAATGTCTAGGGTCCCATGGCCTGAAAATGGTAAATGGGGATAGCCAGCCAGATCATCTGACCCCATTGTTGAAGTCTTTAACCAGAAGACTGCCAAGGGTGGCCCTCAACCATCTGATGAACGTTAGTGAAAACATGAAATGTTAACATTCACAGAGGTAGTGTTTTCTACATTGCTTCAGGTGACACATTCTTTTAGCACAGCAAGCGACAGTGTGAATAAAAATTGACTGTTCTTTTGAGTCCATCACTTGGGATAAAATTTATATAGAATATACTAAAGCTGTCAAAACATATTTAACCATTGATAATTCTGTAGTGCTCTATCAAATACATGATTTTTAGATAGATTAGGTATATCATCTGGGAAAGATTTATATTTGTGTTTGTAATAATGGACATTAATGAATCCATTCATTAATAACTAATAACAATTAAAATCTGCTTAAATTGTATGTCTTAGGCTAGATAAAGGCTTATATATAATATTGCTAGTTACCAGTGTTTAAAGAGAAGACAGAATAATATACTCCATAGGAAGAATCAGAACACTAGCTAAAAATTCCAGCTTCCAGTCCTTTTTTGAAATGAGACAGAATAAAGAACAAATGAAATCAATCTGGCCATAATTCCTTTTTATATATATATTTCTTTGTGGTTTCCTTCACTACTCTTCCATCTTCCTATAAAAACCCCTGCTTTCTTAAGTTAATGTCAACTGCTATGCCACCCTCATCCTCCACCCTTGTTTCAGTCACCTTTTGACCTTTCTATGTCCTTTATCATTAATAAAGCCTTTGGTACTTCAGTCATACTCTTCAGCTCCACCACCACCCCAACTACTATCATTATTCTTAGACGTCAATAGGTCAAGGGGACCCCTAGCCAAGATCCTGGCTTCACAAAGACTTGGCTTCCTTAGAGCAAATGAGGCAGTCTTCTCTCCCTGCTACCCAGGCTAGCACTACCAGGACTACTCCCCATATTGTTATCATTAGAAACTCCTCCTCTCTGAAATCCGTGACTCAAACACCCCTCATTGATTGTACCTTCTATCTCTCCAGGGATACTGGGCATAACATCCCTCCTGCAGAGAGTGGTATACACAGCTTACAGGGGACTGTAGCTTAGTTTTTGCAGAGTGGGAGCAAATCAGCGTCCTATACCTATAGGAGCTTCAACAGTTCCTTATATCAGTCATGATGTTTGTTAGGTTTTGCTCTGATGGGCCCTGCTTGATTGTTCTGTTGGCCTGGGCACCTAAAGATACCAGTGCTCATTCTCATCTACTTTATTCCATCCTCCAGCCCCTCAGGAAGCTGCCTTTTGACTTCTAAATTTAGTGTTGTCATTGGTGTCATTGGACCTTGATCAGGCCTGTGTGTAGAAATATTTGATGAAGGCACAGGGTCACCCTAATTTCTGGTCCCTCGTTTTGAGGAAGCTCTAACTTTCTACTCGACCTTAACATGATAGAAACATAAATATGAGTATCAACAGAAAACTTTACTTTGTCTAGAGTATACTGCTCCAGGTTCTCTGCTTTTCTAGCCTTGTACTTTCTTTGAGCTCATTTATATCACTTTGTTAGTTGCAGGTCACCGATAGACATGTTCAATGACTTGCTCAGTAGAGGTTTGTCTCCCCTCTCACGTTGTAACATAAACACTTTTGCCTCAGTTTACATATTTCTGATCAATATCCAGTGTCTATTCTTTGGATATTTTTTTGAACCAGTTATAAGACCTTTCTATTCACTCATGAGTTAAATTAAAATCTTTTAATGTGTATTTATTTCATATCTGTATGAATGTCATGACTTTATCCTGTTTTAAAAATATCTTTTACCTGTTTTGGAAGTTGCAACAGGATGAAGATTCATCTGACACAATTAGGTAAACCTCTATGACAGAGACGTGCATTTTATATGCAGTTGAAGCCCAAATGTGCTTTACTTGGCTATCCTTAGGTAAATCTGAAGTACCAAGAGATTGCTGTTGACTCTTTGTTTTTCTAGTTTCAATTTTCCTCTCTATTAATTTTGTGTTTCTGTTTTGTTTTGGTTCATTTGCAGCCAATAAGTTATTACCCATTGTTGGCAGCAGTGGTTGGGAAACTTGATTTTAAGGTCTGACAATTTGGAGATCCCTCTAAATGGATTAATGGTTTATAGTAATCTAATATCTGTTGAGTGAGAAACAACAGAGAATCTGGCTTGTTAGTCATTTTGTTTTTCTGTTTTTGAGCTCAAATCAATGAAGAATGTCATGCTGTCTGGGAGGAAAACATCTCTTTCATCTGAACAGGCGGTTTTTCTATTTCCGAGTTGACTCTTGCCCCACAGCTGAAATTGTAGAAGTGAAACTATAAGCTATATTTGTCTGTGTCTGTAATTCAGAAATACCTTCACCTCTGATTGTGTGGGTAAATAATGTTTTCTACCTCAAGATGGTATTAACACATTAGCTTATAAAGTTTTTTAAATTAGAGGAGCTCTGTTCTGATTGGCATACCGAAATGCTTGCTTATATAAATTGAATTTTCCCAGTTCCCTGAAAATAAGGAAATTAAATTACCGATCTTTTAAGTGTACTGGATTAAAAAATATATATTCTCCAACAAACCGACTCAGAACCATTATAAGAATTCACATTCATATAATTTAGGTAAGTGGTTGGCAAAAGGACCGGTTTAATCTTTACTGTTTAATAAAAGCAGTATATCTTCTCAGATTTGTCACTGTTAAGTATCAATTATCATACAAGCATACTTTCTTTTTTCTTCTTAGATATGTTTTTTTCTAAATGCATATAGGTTAGCTGATCTCATAAACTGGTCTTCTACTTATTGTTTAGCATCATGAAAAACATAAATTTATGGTTGACCAAATTGAACCATTATTCTGACAATCTTATTCTATAGTAATTAAGTTTAGGAGTTTGTCAGCTTGAAAATTTCTAAGACGTTTAGAAAACCTTTGGAAAGATATTATATTGAGTTAACTGATGGACATTCATGTGACATCTAGATCATTTCTATGTAAGATAGAATACTGAAGTATTGATTGTTAAGCATAATTTTAAGTTTATATACTTTGCTTCTTACTTTCATGTGTGTGTGCACGCACACGCTACAGAGAAGCTATATCTTTGGGCCTGTCATTAAATATGTCCATTTCTGCCATGTTGAAAAATTGTGAAACTGAATTGTGCAAAGCTAGACTGTGTGTATTCTGAGCTCTGCTAGTCCACCAAAATGACTAAACATAGTTATCCTCTGTCTCTTTTTCTCTGTGAGATAGAAGTGACTTTGAATAAAAGTTATAATTAATATATGTGAATGAGACTATGTGGAGTCTCAGGATAATAAGCCATGTTTTTGTTGATTAAGAGAAAAAAGAATGCTTCTGTCTTGAAGTAAAATGACTCTTCTTCCAAAATAAGAAAGAATATGGTGAAGGACAACACTGAGCATATTGATAGATCTATAGAAAATTTGTGGAAAGAGAATCTGAAAAGGAGAACACATTTGTGTTAAAATATTGACAAACCTGGCTCAGTTCTGATGGCTTTATTCACAAGATTTTCAAAAAGGCTGTAGCTCCATTAGATCAAATATTTTAATGATGCAAACATAGGACTTGGCTTCAACTCTATGAAAGTGACAGAGATTCCTTGGCATGTTAGTCTATTTTTAATAAGAGGTTGTAAAGTTTGCTTTTCAACTTGAAGGCTGATTTGCTCAAATACTAGAGATTTCATATTTCACCAGAATGACATTCTACACTGTGTTTCTGACTTTGTTAGGCCCTTGGTCATTCTCCTTAAAAAAAAGAAATAACAAATATTTCTCCTTTAGGAAAGTGTTATGGACTTTTGTTTGTTTTATTTATTTTATTAAATTTATTGGGGTGACATCGGTTAATAAAATTATATAGGTTTCAAGTGTGCAATTCAATAATATGTCATATGTATACTGCATTTTGTGTTCAACGACCAAAGTCAAATTTCCTACCATCATGACATATTTGACCCCCCTTTACCCTTATCTCCCTCCCTCCCTCCTGCCCTCTGGTAACTACTGTTGTCTGTATCCATGAGACTCTGTTTGTTTGTCTCGTTTGTTTGTCACTTTCATTTTTATATTCCACATATGAGTGAAATCATATTCTTTTCAATGTTTTCTGTCTGACTTATTTTGCTTAGCATGTTAATCTCAAGATCCATCTATGTTATTGCAAATGGTAGCATTTCATCTTATGGGTGAGTAATATTCCATTTTGTATATGTACCACAGCTTCTTTGTCACTTTGATTAATAGATAGCCAAGTCACAGCCATTTATGTTCTCAGGCACCCATGATCCCATTTGACGTGTTCAAATAGCCTGGTAAATTTGGATTTTCATCTTCCTCAAATTAAATCCTTGCTGAAAATTAAATTTTAAAAAAACATGACATTTTATAATCTATTTTACACCTCAATCTCTCTTTAATATTTTCTAGAAGGCCCCTGGAAAGTCACAAAGATTTATTCTTTTGCCTAATGGAAAAAGATGTCATAGAAATAGCTAGGTTTATTTGTTGTTACTACTGATAAGCTTATTAATTGTCAAGTCAAAAGACATGTTAATTAGTACTTTTAAGGACTACTCTGAATTGACATGTTATGCAATCATTTATGTGTAAATGGGAAAGATTGTTATAGTTTTTAATAATTTAGTACAATGGTTATAATCAAATTCAGGTATAATAGCCAATTAGTTAAGAACGTTTATGAAATCTTTTCTATATAACTAGTATGATTTTTTTTTCAAATTTGTTATTTATACAGAATTTATTTTGCCCAGAACTTTGGGAGTCAGGAAACACTATATCTTTAGATGATAAGTGCATTGATAGTTGAACTCGAATAGCCATGATAGGTATTTTAAGCATATTTTCCAATATGCAAATGTTTTTATTGAAATTTATCTAGTCAATTTCCATTTTCTCTGGTCAATCAATTGTTCTTGTAATCTAATCAGGGTTTTTTTTTTGTAATTTTTATAATTTTTACAAAACCTAGAAGTTATGAATAGTTCAGAGTTTGAATTCTGTTTCTAATTTTTTAAGTGTCTGTATATGGGATTTTTAAGAGATGACACTGATCATTTTTGACACAAAATTACGTACTACTGAAAACATTTTCAAACATGCCATTTTCAAAATGTTCTCTCTATAGTAAAGTTTATTTTTTTTAAAAAAAAAAGTTACATTCTCATTCTTAAAGTGAAACCTCTACTTTGAATAGACAGTGTGCCATATATTTATTGATTTAGTATCTTTTAGGAGGTTGATTACTGACTATGTGGCAAGTTTTGAATACCCATCTTTTTTCATTAAAAGAAAAAAATTGACACATAAGTTTCCACATAAGTTAACAAATCTTTGAAGTACTTTGCCATGAAATAACTAATAAACTTCCATGTGGCCTAAGGGATTTTCATGATCACTATATTTCTGAGTATTGTAAAGATTCTACTATTTAGGATGATGAAATCCATAAATTCTCTTACTGGGACAATATCTTAAAATATACTAAAGATACACAAATTGTTGAGGGTTACATGGTCAACCCCTTCTCTTTTTCACACTTCTACTTTTCTCTCTGGATAAGTGGTGTGATGTGGAGGTCTTATATGTGTCTGACATGTACTGATGACCAAGGTCAATCTATATATAAAATATTAATAAAGCTTTATTTTTTTAATAAAAATAAAGAAAATATTTCTAATGTTTACTTCTTATGCTCTAATAAGTGGACTTCTGTGCCTCATTTTCAAAAGTCAGTAGAATAATTACTTTTGTATACATACTCTTCGCTTTATGGTGGTGATAAATTACTAAGTAAAAGTTTCCAATGCTATAGAAATGTGCAACATATATGTTATTTTTTAAATATTCCAGCAACCTAAACACTTCAGACCATAGCCCCAAACTGAAATAAAAAGTAACTTCCAAACACTCAGTCATAATGTTTCCTATAAAAGATGCCGCTGGTTTTCTATCATATTCCCCAGCTTTGTCTTTCTTAACATAACTCTTATTTTGGGCAAGATCCACCATCTTATGATTGGTCAGATACTCTCAGGTTAAGCTGATTTTTTCCCAACTTGGCCAACATGGACTAAGCCGACCATGGCAGAAATACTCTCCATTTCTATGATTCATTTGGGTACATATTACAGTCTGTCCAATGAGTTGAGAGGCACAGACTTTTGAGAGGGAACCTTTTGTGTAAAAATTTCCCAAGTCTTTAAAAACATAAACACATGGAAAAGAGAAAGGTCTCTTTTACTCTTTTGTATGTTAACTGAAAGAAATGATGCTTGAAGATGCGGTAGCCATTCTTCATCTGGAAGGCAAACTAATAGGTGAATAAGGCCAAAGATGACATACTGGACCTGTAGTTATGTGTGCTAATAATTTACCCTTGTTTTTTTAATTAATCGAATTGGAGTTTTCTTTTCCTTATAATTTATAACCTGTTAACAGATATCTACTTATCTACCTACACATAGATTATATACTTTTATATGTTAGAGATTCACTTATTGACTATTATATATACATATATGTGTATGTATACGTATATATAAAGTATAACAAGTTTGCTTAACCGCTTTTCCCATTCATAGCACTTTCAAACCAGGAAACTTTAAGATTAACTTCAGGTAAGAGGTTATTAGAGGCAAGCAAGTGACAGCAGGAAATGTGAAAACTGACAGGCTACTTTTGAAGGAAGGAAAGGTTGAAAAGGCAAAGAGCTGGGAGACATAGAATTATACCAAAATGGACAAAATGGATGCCCATTATGATGACTTTGAGACATTAAGAGAAAAGTTAAATTACCTTTTCTACATAAATACTGAGAAGTATATATTTTACAAAACTTCCATCGAAAAATCTTAAAATGCATTAAATTTGTAATGTTGTTTGAAGGAAAAAGTTATGTAGAATGTTGATTGACAAGATATTCTTTATTTCTCAACACCTAACACAGAAAAAGGCATGGAAGAGACAGTTAAAAGTTTGCCAAATGAATAAATAAATGGATTTGGAGGACAGATGATATGTAATTATAATCCAGTTCTATTTTGCACAGTTCCATAACTCATCTGACATCTAAATGATCACCTCTAAATATCTTCGTATTCTTAATTTTCCATAAAGTCTATCTCCCAATTTATCTTTTTTGGAGATACTTAAGAAAACTATTGCAAAGGGGTTTTGGAGATTTTACACTACAAGTTATGCATAGAAATAGACCTACAAAATTTTGAATTTTTTTTTTATCAAATATCATTCATGTAGCAACATGGGATTCCAGGGTCAAAATGAAAGGCTAACAGTGAAAAAAAAAATGTTAACTCAATTGATATCAGCAATGTCTGGGGTGGGAACTAATGGATATCAGTCTTCCTAATGGGCATGGAATAAGGGAATGAAGTTTCTGTAGGACAAATTAGAAACAAGAAAGCTGATTAGAATTCGGGCTACTTTTTATTATCACCATGCAACAGCAATTCTAAACAATGTCTGTGATAAAACATTTCTTCCTCCAAATATATCTTGTCAATCTAATTTCTAAACAATTAATGTGGCTACTGTTGAGTTTAATATTTATGTAAGCTTCAAATTAACATGTGTTTATTACTTACCCTTGAATATACATTTAATTCTGCATAGCAGTTAACTCGAAGGCATCCTAACTGCACACACGATGTATTGATTTCTAAAGTAAAGTCATAATAGTTTGGAATCATCTTAACTGGCTTTGTAAAAAGTTACTATCTCCAACCCAGTGGTACTTGATGATGTTTATTTAAACAGGAGATCAATATAAACAATGACTGCACAGTGATTGTAAAGATGAATAAATAGAACTTGAATTACTTCAATTTTGACTTTGTATGTG
This sequence comes from Rousettus aegyptiacus, assembly GCF_014176215.1. Lineage (NCBI taxonomy): Eukaryota > Metazoa > Chordata > Mammalia > Chiroptera > Pteropodidae > Rousettus > Rousettus aegyptiacus. Next base: position 15,221,523 of record NW_023416312.1, read on the forward strand.
ACCCCATAGAGTTTTTGTGTTTAAAATTTAAAACAACGAAGTAAAGTGGGAACTGTAGAGAGTAATATTTTTTATTGGAAAGGGTACATCTTTGATAATATCTTCAAAGTTGGAATTTCTTTTTTAATTTTTATTGTTTTGAAACTAAAAAACCCAAGAAATGATTATTACTTATCATTACATGAGTTTTACTGAGAATACTTTTATCATATAGAAGAAGGGGATGTTAAAATATCATCCACTTTGGGGATTAAATGCCCTAGTTACTTCACTGGGCCACCTCTTCCAAGTAACATGTGTTATGGCAAAGATTATTCATAATTATCATGGAAGTCATGATAATTAAATGCCAAAAAGTCAGTGTTATAATTTTCCAGTCTCCATGGATCAGTTTGGGAACCAGCAAAGGAATCACAGTGAGCCTCAGAATGTATAGACAATCTTCCCATTAGTCATGCTCCTGCAATTAAGTTAAAACTATAAGTCTCTCTGCTTGTTCATTTTCTATCTTGAAATGATTGTGTTCAAAATTAGAATAAAGAAGCATTCACTCCGTGGAAGATGAAATGGGTGTGAAATGAGTGGGTTAATGACAAGGCATCAAATACGTCTTCCTTGAAGGAATTAATTCTCCAGATGATGTTAGTGATGTTAAGCCTCGAGGTATTTTTTTCATTTTGCCTATAAACTATATCTTGTCATCATTACTTATCAGCAATATTCATCACAACAACACTTCTCCGGGCCTTAGTAATTCTGCAGTTCTCCTATTTTTCTAGTTCTTCTTCTTCGTCTCCTTGCCGACTCACATTTCTCTTACTTTTCTTTTCATATGAGAGGTTTTTCTAGTTTTTCTTTTCAGCAACATTCATCACAACAACACTTCTCTGGGCCATAGTAATTCCACAGTTCTCCTGGTTTTCTAACTTTTCTTCTCTGTCTCCTTGCCAGCTTACATTTCTCTTACTATTCTTTTCATATGAGAGTTTTTAATGACTGTAGCCTAGATTCCTCCTTTATCTCATTGTATATTCTTGTTATAGATAATCTCACACATGTTCTTCACTTCAATCACCATCTCTGAGTGAATGGCTTCACAATATGTATCTCCAGTTTTCTATGAGCTCCATGTAGCCACTAACAGCTGGAGGTCTGCTTGAAAGTCTCAGAAATACCTCAAACTCAACCTTTCTGTTTTAATTTTCTGTTGCTGCATAAAAACAGTAGCTAAAGCAATGATGACCTATAATATTTTAGAATTCTATGCATTAACTGAGTGGTTTTTCTGCTCTGCTTGGTGTGGGCTCTAGAGTAACGCAGCTGCTTTTGACTGGAGGCTGGGCTGGATTGGAAGGTCTAAGATGGCCCCACTTTCCACATGATGCCTCTTCCTCTAGGGCTCCTCTACATGGCCTCTCTCTTCAACAGTATAGCCTAAACTTTCTTATGGCATGGCAGCTGGGTTTCAAAATCATGAAGGTCGAAGAGTACTTTTATAAAGAATCACTGTCCACCACTGAATTTGTTGGAAAACAAAAGAAAAGCTTAAGACCCTGGTTTAAGAAAGAATCAGAGACAGAGCAGCTCTGGGCATTCAGGCACCAGAAGGCCCCCAAATCTCCTCAGGAAATGGCCACCAAGATTAATGAAATCTACATTTTTTAATTTTTCTCTTATACTCTAATTATATAAGTTCATTTTGAAGAGAGACTCTAATTGGCAGACCTTGGGCTACAGAGTCTCTCTTCTTGAAGTGTGTGTGTGTGTGTGTGTGTAGTTGGGTGGGGTGAACTTGATTGGTTTCACATCAAGACACTATCTAATGAGTGAGATATAATTCTCCAAAACAGATTTGGGGAGCTGTCATCAGAGAAGAGGGGAGCAAATGCTGGGGAAAGATCTAATTCCCGCTTTGTATCAAATCATATGATTTATAATTCTTTAATATATTCAGAGACAGCACTGAGCCTATCTTAGAAAGCAAAGAGGCTTAATGCCAGTAAGAAAACTAATAGTGATATAATTAGGGTGGTTGGAGGTGGGGCAGAGGAGCAATGTAAAAGATGTTGAGGACCTGCTTTTACAATTTTCATCATGACCAGAATGACTTCCAAAAATACTACATTTCCAGTAGATAGGAAATTGACATTTAAATATTTTTATAACTGATAAATTATTTTTGTTTATGTCAGACTGTTTTACAGCTTTAAAATGCTGGCTGGGCTACCCGAATCTCTAAGAAAAGTTCTGGAAAGTCAAACCTCTCAGGTGATGTGAGAGAAACAGAAAAGGATCCAATACTTTCCAGCCAAAGGCTAATTTTCCCTAATGTTGAAACAAAAACAAGATGTCATTATTTTACCGTCACCCTGATCCTATTTAATGTTGCAATAGAGCAGTGACTGGGTAATATATTTTAGTCGAGAGGCTCCCTTAAGATACTGATGACACCCATAGTATTCTCTCCTAAAAACATACATTTTGACAAATACAATTGCACACACAATTTTAGAGGATTCATGTGTCCTGAAGCCTTTCTATGGATGCCACATTTAGAAACATCTTATTAAAAATAAGTGTTAAACATTTTATTAAAAATAAGTATTAAAACCACAATAAAAGGGAACAGGAGAAGGGATAACTGTTTTTCATGGGAATATTCCCTATTCACTTTTGGTCATATTTTTCTATTATCTCCTAGCCAATACTTTGTTCCATCCCTATGTTACATGGCAGCAGATTTCACTAAAATGAAACCAGAACAAAGATCTCAGATGTCATTCCTCCATTCATTTCCCTTCTGTAGTATGTGTTTAAAAGGAAAGTCTCCAGTACATTTTTGAGGCTTTTTCCTAATTTGATTCTGCACTTCACTATTAGTGATTGATTATTAATTAAGAGTTTATTTTTGAATTGGAAATATTTAAGGACCTTAATACAGTTTTTTAAAATGTTTGGTGACATGGAACCTGATACTTTGCTTATTTCAAAATTTTAATTTGAGTGATTCATAATTCATACACTTATTTACTGCGCACTTAGTGTATGTCAGAATCTGTGCTAGGTACAGAGAATATGTAAATGAATAAGATACACTAGGTTCCTGCCATCAGGGAATGTATATTCTTAATTTACTAGCTTTTAAATTCACCATATACCTTTGTTAATTTAACTATTTTAAACCTCTAGTTATTTGGCTTACAATTTCAATTATTTCTTCTGAAGTGGATTTTCTGAATAAGCACTCTTGAACTGAAATGTATTGCCAAACACCATTTGTGATTTTTAAATATACTAGTAGTCACATTAAAAGAAAAGTAAAAAAGAAAGTTGAAATTAATTTGAATAGTATATTTTGTCTAATTAAATATTTCTAAAATATTTTCATTTCAACATGTATTCATTATAAGAAATCATTATTTTACGGTATTTTGTGTATTAAGTCTTCAAAATCCAGCCACATGTCAACTGCTCATAGCCACATGTGGCAAGTGACTATCCTATAGTATAGATCAGACCAAAACTTTTGACTCCGCCTACTAGCTCTTCCTCTGAGGACTTAAACCCTCAGCATTTCTTCTGCAAGGCTACTTGACTCCTTCTCACATTCTGTTTTAAAATTCAATACCTATTCTGTCCTCCTTCTCTCTCTCTCCCCAAACTGCTTAGCTTAATAAAGTCCTTATTTGTAGCAGAAAACAGAAAAAGGACCAAAAAAAAAGACTCTTACCATGAACTCTCTGCCTAGGAAAGTAATTAAGGGTCATACATTCAACAATGACAACAAAAAAGGTTTGCTATAAATGATAGAGCTGAAAGCCCTAATGGACTTGGGTCAGTGAAACTTTGGATGTGGTAGGTAGGATGTGACAGTTAGGAAAGATTGATTTTTTAAATACTATGTAACTATGTTATCAAACACTTATTTGTCATCTGTGACACTCAGAATTGGGGCCAAGGATCTTCTGAGAAATTTAACTCACTTGAAATAATAACACCAGCTGACAAATGCCTTATTTGCTTAAACGTCCAATTCTTAGGCAAACTGCTAGATTCTCAAGGTAATATCTGTGTCCCAGTTGAGACTCTGGTATGCAAAACTCTATTGTGACAATTCCCTTCAGTGCTTCTGTGGCCCAATGAAGTGGAAATAAGGTTGAAAGAGTTCAAGATTTTGAAAAGCAGTGTTGACTACTTAAAAAGTAGCTATTCTAAAATGATTTCTGTTTTATAGAATTTAGAGCTTAAAGAACTGAATAAAATTCTGGAACCTATTTAACTGGCTTAAAATTCTACATATTCTGAATAGGAAATACTAATTGGGTTAGAGAGAGATATCGAGTCACATTTTCTTTAGTAAAATAAAAAAGTCAAGCAAAATATATTCAGGTTCTTTTTTAAATTGACGCATGAAGTAATCGTGTATGGTAAAGTTTCTTGATGCAACTAGGAAAGGAACAAAGAAAATGCATTTTTTTTATTTGAAAGCTGCCTGAATGGATATCTGGTATTCTTCTGAGCAAAGAATTATGTCTGCACAGCAAAAATATTCTAAGCAAGAAAAAAAAAAAAACAGAATAGATTATGACTATTATATAAGTTGATAGAATTTTTTAGGTAACAAAGGTAATATTTTTTCAAGACTAATGTACATAATGATATCATTTTCAAAGTTCTCAGAATTCCAAAACAATAGTTGGAGTATGCATGCAAAGATGGACACATATACTCAAAAGTTCTCTACTTAGTCTAAGACTAAGACTATGATATGGTTCATTTTTTTTAATTAATGGTGAAAAATAAAGGTGTGTTTACAAAAGCGCACATTATATAACTCTTCTAAATGTGAGTATCTGTACAAGGGAGAAAATAGGAAAAGCAGTGTCAATGTAAATCTAATTCTCCCATCAGATGGAAAAAAACATAGTGTGAAACAAAGTTTTTCAATCCAAATAGAGTTGAAGAAAAAACAATGAATAAGCATAAATATACACACAAAATGTTATATAGCATAATATTTTAATCATATAAAAATAACATGCATTTACTTTTGTTTCTCTCTCATAGTCAAAGCACTACTTGGTACTTAAAGTGTAGAGAGGGAGGTTCTGGGAGAGTTCTTGAAGTAGAGGCAGAGGAAGGAGCCTAGTAATTATATTTGTAGAATTTGTATTGTTCCAACATCCTATTTCTGTACTTGGTCTCCCCACTAGATTGTGGACGATGAGTGATGTGCCTTGAATGGATGGGTATTCAGGGAGCCCACCAATGAATGAGGCTCATTGAAGTTTGCAGAGATCACTAAATGCTGGAGACCCCACATTCAGTTTCAGTAAGAACAGGGAACAGGATCCCTACAAAAGTATCACTGTGGATACTAGAGCAGGTGAGAAAACACAACTTTATGAGTGAGGCCACAGTGATCTGGGTATCATCATTGCTTTGGGATGGAAGCAAGTCAGAAATAATTTTTCTTAGATATTTCCTCTAGGAGTTTATGAGATAGGCAAGAAGAGTAAAGGAGTCTTCAAATTTTCTGGTTTATTTTTCCATTCTAGTATAGCTATCAGTGTTAGTAGTAAAATGTGTTATGGAATGCTAATTCAGGGTCAATGGAGGCCCATCAGAGCCCCGATTTGGAAGGAACAGAATGAATAGGCACAACTGGAGGATCCAGGAGGGGTTCTTCAGGGAAGACTGACAAAGGGTATAGTTGTGCAGTAGGAAAATGCACTCCAGAGCCCCTGACAGGTGTGCTTGCCACAGGAGGCAATGCTGAGAACTCCATTGAGAGTGTTGATGTCCTAATCAGATATTACGTGGAAAATCCCTTGACATGATAAGAATCCCATGGCTTTTGTCACTTATACCTGAGCTGTTTATAACAGCTTCTTTTCTGATTTCTCTATCATCTGTCTCTCCCTTCATAACTCTGTCCTCTGAGCTTGTTCATTTATTGGATAACCATTTATCGATCACCTATATATCAAGCACTGTCCTATATTCTCATAATACAACAATGAGTAAGAATAAGTTCCTGTTTTCATAGAGCTTCCAGTCTAACCAATCCCAATAAAGTGGGAAAATTTCCATAGGGTATATAGGAACATGACCTCCCCAGTGTCTGATTATCACTCTTTCAGTGATGCCAAGATTGATCAAGTGATAACAACATAATCCCTGCATTGTAAAATCCCCATCAGCCTAAAGATTTCTGGGATCTTAAGGTTCTGGATAGTAGTTATTTAGGAAGGCTTATTCAGAGTTTTCTTCCATTCATTCATAGAATAAACTTTTATTCAGCTTATTCTAAATACTAAATACTATGTGGTGCAAGAGAAGAAGAAAAAATAAACCAAGATGCATGTGGAAGAGATAAATATCTTCAGTGCAATATGAAAAATGTGCAGGGCTAGATGCAGAGTCCTCTGGGAACACAGAGGAAGCAAGGTCTCTAATGAATGCACTCTACCAGTCAATGGGAAGTACGTTTAGGTCAGGAGCTATTGGTTATCATGCATTAGCAAGCAGCCAACATCCAGCTACAAAGCAAACTAGACATCTTGAATCCTGCATTTCAAAACCAGCCACCAAAGGAACTTTTACTAGAGGCTTAATACATCAGGCTTTCTGAGTTCATTCTGCTAGGGCCACTGTTTTCGTTTTGTTTTGTTTGTTTTTATTTATTGGGGCAACATTGGATAATGAAAAATATAGGTTTCAAGTGTACAATTCAATAATATGTCATCTGTATATTATGTTGTGTTCACCACCCACAATCAGATCTTCTGTCACCCTTTACCCCTATTTACCTCCTACCCCTTTCCCTCTGATAACTACTAAACTATTGTCTGTGAGTTTTGTTTTTCTGTCTTATTCGTTGCTTGCAGTTTTATATCCCACATATGAGTGAAATTGTGATACTCAACTTTTTCTGTCTGACTTATTTTTTTCTTAACTAAAGCTCACATGTCTGCACTGGACAGCACTGCTTCAGCATCTTGAAAAATGGGCCAGGATGTTCTATGACTCTGCACTAGTGGGTTTGTTTCTTTAGAGTTCCTAGAGTTGTTTGCATCAGGAATTTAAGGAACAATATTCCAAGTAGTCTACTTCACCCCTAGACTCCCACTAATATAGTATTTTTTGTCGAAGAATTTTCTCTTTCTATTTTCCTGCTACCAACATTAAGGTTTGACCGAAGGAAATCAGCTTTCAAATAAGGATGGTGTTGCCTGCTGTTGCTTCAGCTGTACTGCCAACCACAGATTATGCAAATTACAAGTAGAATCTAATCCTTCAACCAAGAGCAGAGCAAGAGACCCTATTTTCCTACTCAGTCTTATATTCTAGAGTCAGCCATTTACTTAATTTCCCAAAGAATATGTTAAAGGAATACTGGAAATGTTACCAAAAATACAATAAGAGACGCTGTAAATGTTATCTAAAATATAGTAAGAGCCAAAAGGATTCATAACTGACCCTGTGATTATTCCTAGGATTTTAATATTAGATTAAAAAATACTGATTAGCCTTTAAGTTTCTGCCCCTACACCCCATCCCAGCAACCAGCAATTGATTTCCTTACATACTGGCTATAAAAATACCACAGAATTGGTGGCTTATAAACAACAGAAATTTATTTCTCACAGTTCTGGAGGCTAGAAGTCCTAAATCAGGGTGCCAATAAGGTTGGGGAGAACTCCCTTCTATATCGCAGACCTCTTGCTGTGTCTTCACGTGGTGAAAGGGACAAGGGAGTTCTTTGGGCATCTTTTATGAGGTCACTAATCTCATTCATGAAGGTTCCACTGCCATGACCTAATTACCTCTTAAATGCTCCATCTCCTAAAACATCACATTGGTCATTAGGATTTCAACATATGAAACAGACTTTCCAACCACAGCACTGGGTCAGTATCCTATAGCACATGATACTTTAAAACATTTTACTTTGGGTAAAGATAACATTTTTCATATTATCCTAGATGGATTACTTTCTTGTGGTCACTGTAAAACTTGGTGGCTTAAAGCAATATGCATTTGTACTTTTCACTTTTATAGATCAGTAATCCAAAATGTTTCACTAGACAAAAATCAAGAAGCCTTGGCTGTCCTTCCTCTGGAAGTCCCAGGGGAGAATGAGTTACCTTGTTTTTTTTCAGCTTGTGGAGCTGCATCCCTTTCATTCTTCAGCCCCTTCTTCCATCTTCAAAATCCACATCATAACATCCTTCTTCAGTATTCCCATTACCTCTGCCTTTATAGTCAAATCTCTCTCTGCCTCTTTCTTAAAAGGAGATTTGTGATTAAATTTAGGGACCAACTGGAATAATCTCCCCACCTCACAGTCCTTAACTTTATCACATTTGCAAAGCTCCTTTCACCATGTAAAGTGACATTCACAAATTCCAGTGATTAGAACCTGGTATCTTGGGAGGCCATTATTCAGTTTAACATACTAGGCAATTAAGACATTATTTTAATCTGAAGTATCCATCTTCTCATATAATCCAGCCCCTTTGATCTATCAGGGTTGTTTCAAACAATTTTTTTCTCAAGTAAATTAGCTGCCAAACTTATAAATTATTTTAGATGGAATCATTGTAGATCTGTAATATCCAACCTGTTAAGCTACAATAAACAGAATCTCCTTTAGCTTTTTATCACTGTTTGACATACAAAATGATCAACTGATGAATGTTTCATTGAGTTTTCTAAAACCCTATTAAATATTTAAAGTGTCATTCATTATGTTGTTGAGTATTCCTTATGTAAAAATTCATGATTTTTAAAAAATCTTTCTGCATAAATTTAGAACTTGGATTTGTCTATACTGATGAGCTGATATGCAACTAGAGCTATATAACTAATCCTGATTTTTAAAAAATTCATCTTGGCTTCCAGGAAGTAGAGGGTAAATTTAGTATATAATTAAATTAATGATTCTTAGCTAGTATTTCTTGTATTATTATATGTTCTTTAACCCACTCCCAATAACCATTTTTTCTACTACTTACTATGATGCTTTTAGTAATTGATCTTCATTTTAACAAGCGTATCACATGGGCCTTTTATTACAATCTACCTCAAAAACCATTTTGAAAGCAGCATCCATAAATAAAGCAAACAAATAAACAAACTTGTAAGATATATGGACCCTGTGAATTATGGCCAATCTGCATCTTTTTTGAGAGCCGAAGGCATAAATTCAGCTATGAATACATTTTGTTACTACAAAAGCATTTTAAAGTTGTGTTTCTGTGTATTATAGGGCTTATTAGAATAGATAGATAACTTTAGATGTCAAGGATATGCTAATTAATGCCACTATAGCCTGTAGCTTTCTGATTTCATTCATTATGTTCCAATTTTAATACTTTACAGCTGGTATCAATGGCACTAATAAATTTAAAATTGAAATGTATACGAGCTGTTTTTGTTAATACTTCCTAAATTAAAGAGACATAAACACAGTTTTGAAATCATAGGTATATTTTCTGAAAGGTTTCACTCGATGAGGGCTGCATTTTGGAACTATTTTATATCAAGTTCTGTTATAAATTATACATATATGGGCTAAATAATTTCTGTATATCAGAAAGCAAGTATATTGACTATTGTGGAAGCTTTGAAACCCTGTCCTAGTAGAAGAAAATAAGAAAAATAAATAAATATAAAGGTCACAAAATCAGTGGTCCGCTTTCTCATTTATTCTGTTAATCTATTTTCTGATGATTACTCATCATATCACGATTTCTCATTACATTTCCAGAGTTACATCTCCAATAAACCTAATAATGACTAACTTCAAAAAATGGTATATATTAAGCCTTAATTCAAATACAGCAAAATAAATATGCTTGAATAGGATTGAAGATTGGCTTTGAAAAAAAAACTTTGATATTATAAAAAGCAATTTGGCTCAGAGAAATAAGCATAAAATTGTAACCCGGAACTCTGAGTTCAAAGTCCGTATTCACTGACTCATGTATCTTTTTTAGATATCTGTGTTTTAAAACATTTATTTAACAGTGTAAGTGATTACTCTTATTCTTATTCTTTCTGTGATTTTAAAGTTATCTAAAAAATCTAATGTAATTATTTCCAATCTTTTCAATTAATTATCTTTTTAATTTTAAAAATATGAAATACTTTCAACAGATAAAATGGTACATAATGATATGATGTAGTGTCTTTAAAATATTCTTACCCACAATGCAGAGTAAGAAAAAATATATTCACATTCATGGATATACATAAATATGCAAATAGCTGAAGCAAACTATCCTCAAAAGACTGATTAGATGTAATGTAACTTACACGGATATTTTCTATTTTGTTTTACTTGATGCTATTCTTTTAAAAAATATTAGTCACCATCTTTATTTTCTTTTTTTAATTTCATTTTATTATTAGATTCAAGTATATAATACATTGGTTAGACATTTATATAGTTTATAAAATCATCCCTGATTGCTCTTTCTCTCCTCTGTCTCTCCACCTAGCCATTACATTACTGCTAAATGCATTTGCTATGCCGTGCTCTCCATTCCTGTAATCATCTATCAACTACTAATTTGTACTTTTTTAACCCTTCACACTATTCTCCCTGTCCGCCACCCTCCTCCACCCTGGCTATCACCAGATTGTCCTCTATATTTGTGAGTGTGTTTTTGATTAGTTCTTTTTGTTCCTTAGAGTCCACATATAAGTGAAATCATATGATACTTATCTTTCTCTGTCTGACTTATTTCACTCAGCATAATACCCTCTAGGTCCAACCATTTCGTTGCAAATGATAGGATTTCTTTTTTTTTAATGGCTGAGTACTATTCCATTATATATGGACCATAACTTATTTATCCAATTATCTGTTGATGGGCATTTAGGTTGCTTCCATATTTTAGCTATTGTAAATTGTGCTGTCATGAACATAGGGGTACATAGATATTTATGAATTATTGTTTTGATTTTCTTGGATAAATACCCAGAAGTGCAATTGCTGGGTGAAAAAGTATATCCATTTTTAATTTTTTGAGAAACCTCCAGACTGTTTTCCATAGCTACTGTACCAATTTGCAATCCCACCAACAGTGTATGAAGGTTCCCTTTTCTCCACATCCTTGTCAACACTTGTTTGATTTATTGATGATAGCCATTCTGACAGGTGTGAAGTGATATCTCATTGTGGTTTTAATTTGCATTTCTCTGATGATTAGTGACCTTGAGCATCTTTTCATGTGTCTATTGGCCATCTGTATTTTCTCTTTAGAGAAATATTTGTTCAGGTCTTTTGCCCATTTTTTAGTTGGATTGTTTTCTGTTGTTGTTGTTGAGTCATATGAGTTCTTTATATATTTTGGATATTAACCCCTTATGAAATGTATTGTAAGCAAATATCTTCTCCCATTCAGTTGGTTGTCTTTTTGTTTTGTTGATGGTTTCCTTTGCTGTGCAAAAACTTTGTTTTCTTCTAAAAGTTTCATGGTTTTGGGTCTTACTTTTAAACCTTTAATCCATTTTGAGTCTATTCTTGTATACAGTGTAAGAAGGTGGTTCAGTTTCTCTTTTTTTGCATGTATCTGTCTAATTTTCCAAGCACCATTTATTGAAGAGACTGTCTTTACCGCATTGTATATTCTTGCCCCCTTTGTCATATATTACATGAGTGTATAGGCATGTGTTTATTTTGGGGGCTCTCTGTTCTGTTCCATTGATCAATGTATCTGTTTTTATGCCAGTACCATGCTGTTTTGATTACTGTAGCTCTTAGTATAGTTTGATAACAGGTAGAGTGATACCTCCAACTTTGTTCTTCTTTCTCAAGATTGCCATAATCACAAGGTTTTAAAATGATTTCATACCCACAATTTTGGAATCATCCACAGTTTGAAAAACAAGAATATACTATGAACATTTGTGTATCCACCATATATTCAGTTTTATAATGGTTTAATATTTTGCTGTATTGGCTTTAAATAAAAAGAAAATAAAACATTAGATAAATTCTATGTCTTCTGTGTACTCTTTCTTTTCACTTTTCCTACATTTTCCCCAAAGGGAACATGTTTTAAATTTGATGTTTATTTTCATATATATTTCACAGTTATCAGTTCCTATAGATGTACCCATAAAAAAGTATAGCATAATTTTAAATATGTTAAAGTTTACATAAATGTGTTATGCTCACTCTTCTTGTGCATCTTGTCTTTTTTTTGTTGTTCTTGTTCATCATTATGTCTTGATGTTTATCAGCTTTGATACCTGTGGATCAAGTTTATCCATTTTAACTGCTCTATAGTAGCCCACAGAATGACTATAATTCATTTTTTTATTGATCTACATTGGTTGATCATTTAGATCTTATTGTAGCTAGGATGAATAATACTGTACTGGACATTCATGTACAGGCATTTTTCTGTTCAAGAATAAGTGTTTCACTAAAAGTGGAAGCATGAAAAAATAAAACTTGCACATCCTTGACTTTCTTATATAGTTCCAAATTGTTCATCATAGTTGTTTTGATTTATATATGCAATAGCACTGTATAAGTTTCTGTTTCTCTGTATCCTTGCCAATTCTAAGTATGATAAAAAAAATAATGTGAATGAAATATTGTTTTATTTTAATTTGTATTTTAATTAGTAGTGAGGTTGAAGTTTTTATGTTTTTGGTCATTTGAATTCCCTCTTCTATAATTTTTTTATTTCCTAATGGGATATATATTTTATATATGTATGCAGTAAGAATTTTTCCTCATTTTTCTATTTTTAACTTTTATATTTTATTTTTTAATTATAATTGACATACAATATATTAGTTTTAGATGTACAACACAGTGATTAGACATTTATATAACTTTTTAAGTGATAACCCTGATAAATCCAGTACCCATCTGGCACCACAAATAGTTATTACAGTGTTACTGACTATATTCCCCATGCTATTCTGTACATCCTCATGGCTTTTTTGTAACTACTGATTTGTACCTCTTAATGCCCTCTCCACTTCACCTAACTTTCCAGCTCTCAATCCAACAATCATCAAAATGCTTTCTGCATCTATGAGCTGGTTTCTGTTATTTGTTTACCCTGTTATATAGATTCCACATATGACATTTGTTTTTCTCTGTCTACCTTACTCCGCTCAGCACAGTACCTTCTAGGTCCATCCATGTTGTTGCAGGTAGCAAGATTTTATTCTTTTTTTATGGCTGAGTAATGTTCCATTGTGTGCGCGTGTGTGTCACCTCTTCTTCATCCATTCACCCACTGAAGAGCACTCAGGATGACTCCATATCTTGACTACTGCAAATAATGCTGCAATGAACATGTGGATTCATATGTCCCTTCAAAGTAGTGTTTTGGATTTCTTCAGATAGATACCCAGAAGTGGGATAACTGGGTCCTGCTTTATCTCTTGTTATTGCCTTTGTTTTCAAGTCTGTTTTGTCTGGTATAAGTATTGTTACCCTAGATATTCTCTTTGTTTGTTTCCATTTACATGAAACATCTTTTTTCATCCCTTTACATTTAGTCCGTGTGTGTCTTTCAATCTGAAGTGAGTCTCTTATAGGCAGCCTATGTAAGGGGCTTGTTTTTCTGATCCATGCAACCACCCTATCTTTTCTTTGGAACATTTAATCCATTTATATTTAAAATAACTGTTGCTAGATATGTACTTATTGCCATTTTATTATTCACATTTTTGATCTTCTTTTCTTTTTTCTTCTTCTGAAAGAAGTCCCTCCAACATTTCCTGTAATACTGGCTTGGTGTTGATGAACTCCTTTAGCATTTTGTCTGGGAAGTTCTTTATTTGTCCTTTAATTCAACATAATAGCTTTGCTGGGTAGAGCAATCTTGGTTGTAGGTCCTTGCTTTTCATCACTTTAAATATTTCTTGATAGTCTTTTCTGGCTTGCAAAGTTTCTGTTGAGAAATCATCTGAGACTCTTATGGGAGCTCCCTTGTAGATAGCTAAATGCTTTTCTCTTGCCGCTTTTAAGATTCTTTGTCTTTAACCTTTGGCATTTTAATTATGATGTGTCTCGGTGTGGGCCTCTTTGCATTCCTCTTTTTTGAGACTCCTTGTGTTTCCTGAACTTGTATATCTGTTTCCTTCACTACATTAGGGTAAGTTTCAGTTGTTATTTCTTGAAATAGGTTTTCAATTCCTTGATCTCTCTCTTCTCCTTCCAGAACCCCTATGATGCGAATGTTGGTATGCTTGATTTTGTCCCAGATGCCCCTTACACTAGTCTCATTTTTTATTCTTTTTTTTTTCTTGTTACTGTTCTGATTATCTTTTAAATCACTAATAGTTCTCCACTTCATCTAGTCTACTTTTTATTCCTCCTAAGGTATTCTTCATTTCAGTTATTATATTTTTCATTTCTGTCTCTTTTTTATGTTTTATTTCTCCACTTTACATTTTCTATCTCTTTTTAAAGTTCTCACTAAGTCCATATACTGTTTCCCTAAGTTCATTGAGCATCCTTATAACCATTGTTTTGAACTCTGCATCTGGTAGATTGCTTGGTCTCAATTTTCTTTAGTTATTTTTCTGGAGCTTTGTTCTGTTCTTTTCGTTGGGACATTTTTTTCTCTTCCCATCTTGGCTGCCTACTTGTCTTTGTTTCTATGTATTAAGAAGGACTGCTATGTCTCCTGGTCTTAGTAGAGTGGCCTTATGTAGTAGGTGTGCTGTGGGTCCCAGAGGCACAGTCTTTTCTGGTCACCTTAGCTATGTACTCTAGAAAAGTCCCTTATATGGGTTGTGTGTGCCCTCCTGTTGTAGTTGAGCCTTGGTTGCTGTTTACTCATCAATGGGAGGGATTGACCCTCAGGCTGATTGGTTGTGAAGACTGGCCATGACCAGTGGAGGAACTGTTGTACATGGGCTGACCCTATAGAGCAGGATTCACTTTAGCAGAGCTCTGGTGCCTGCCCTGTCTGCCCTTTGGATGTTGTGCTCAGATGTCACCCCAGGTTGTGCTCTAGCTCAGACCAAAGCTGGCCATCAGGCATGCAGGCTGGGGCCTCCTTGGAAAGGTCTTGCCATTGGCCAAGTTCAGCTGTAGCCTGTGCCCTGCTTGGGGCCACCTAGCAAGAGCCACCAAGCAAATCATAGATGGCTGCCACCCATGCTGGGCTTGGAAGTGCCTCGAGAGGCCAAGCTGCAAACCAAGGCCAGCTGCCACTAGTGCTGGGCTTGGGGCTACTCGGCAAGAGGTATGGGGCACTCCAAGGCCAGATGCTGCTTGCTTGGGGTTTGTAAACTTTTAGAGGTTTTAAGAAAGTCTGCAGAATGATCCAAGACAGACTGTTTTATGGAAAAGCCACTAGAAGTGGCTTGGGTGGGTCTGCAAGTTGGTAGGGGCAGGGTTTCAGAGACTCACCAGGGCAGGGTGACCAGTGTTAGCTAAGTTGTTGGAGACTCAGATATGACAGCTGTTTGGGATTGCAAACCAGGCTGGGGAGGGCTCAGCAAAGGAACAACGCCCTTTGCCAGCACCTCTGTCTGGGAGAAAGCTGCCCCTCTAGTCCTCTTTCTGAAGCCAGATAACTCAGTTCTTCCCCATGTGTCCCTTTTGGGCTGCTGCTCCAGAGCTGGAGTTCAGAGTAGGTCTGTATGCCAGCCCCTTAAGAGGAACGTCTGCAACCCCTACAGTCTTTCATCTCACTCAGTTGCAATCTCCGCTGGTTTTCACAGCCAGAAGTTGTTGGGACTTCTCTTCTTGGCATTGGACCCCTAGGCTGGGGAACACTTTGCTTTTCCAGGGGGAACCTCCACAGCTGAAATATTTCTCCCAATTTTCAACCACCTAATGTGAGTGTGGGACTAGTCCAATTCACATTTCTGCCCTTACTACCAGTGTTGAGGTGGCCTCTTCTTTGTGTCCCCAATTGTAGGACTTCTATTCATCTACATCAGGTGATTCCCAATGATGCATATTCTATAGTTTGGTTGTAATTTTGATGTGATTGTGAGAGGTGGTGAGCACAGTGTTTACCTACTTCACCATCTTGACTGGAAGCCTCCTTATTTTTCTATCTTTGCTGGTGAAGCCAGGACTATATTATCAATATGTTAGTGAAAATTAAATTATCCAGATGAACAAAATAAAGATATGAGAGTCAGTGTTCATGCTTACAAGTAAAGATTGGTTCTGGTTGATCTTCTGCAAGCACAGAATGTATAGTGGGGTTTGAGGCTTAAGATGACCTGAGTTAAACTCTTGTTAAAGCTCTCCACTTGAGGTAATGTATATAACAAACCTAAATGTGTTCTTTTATTTTTTATTCATCGAAACTACAATTGTGGATCCAAACTTGGTGATTTGGATAAATTACCTCTAACAATTCATTGTTTCCTTCGAATTGATGTGATTTATTCTTAATTTTCTCTCACTCCAAATTTTAGGGAACGTCAATTACAATGTGAATGAAGAAAATATACATTTACTATGTACCTGCTATGTTTAGTTATGTTTAGTATATTGTTATGGAAAAATAGGTAGATGTCAATATATGATATTTAACTTCAATAAGAATATGGTTCCCTTAGGGCCCTAAAATCAATCTGCATAAATGCAGGACTATATACTAGATTGGATCTGAATCTGAGGCTTCAGTTCCAGCTCCATTCCTTCATGGCCATGTCACTTTAGCATGTCAATTCCTCTGTCTTCTCAACAGTTAGGCAATGCAAGACTATATATATATATATATATATATATATATATATATATATATATATATATATATGAAAAATGACATGTTGAAGCAAGATTACAAATTTTTATTTAATATGTTCCTATGTAACTTACTAACTCTTTTACCATAAAATGACATATATTGTACTATTTACAAGGTAATGGTGAGGTTTGTTTTTAAAAATATCAATTCATTGTACTACATGCTTGGTATGGACTTCTAATTGAATATAAGTATAAAGAATATGAATATCTTTTTTCAATTCTATCAATAGCTCTTTGAGTACATGAATTCATTTGTAAATGATATTAAGTATAAGTTCAAATTCTCGAATCTAAGGCATGGTCCAAGGCTTATATTCCTCCCCATCTTTCCCCAAATACCATGGAATTGGCTCTGACTTCACCTCAGTTGACTTATTTCTCTTAAGCTATAAAATGATTTGTAAGATCCCATCCATATCTAGTAGCCCATAGTTTTTACAGACATTATCTTTGTAGTTACTTGTGATGTTACATACATAGGATCAATTTCTTTGGTGAAAATAGCCTTACTTGACCTTGATATGCCATTTGACATTTGTGGAAATACACCAACTCTTCTACTCTGTTGTTTCTTGACAGCAAAGTTTGAGGCAACACATTCCCACATTATCCCAAACTCTAAAATATAGGGATGTCAATATTTTTAATTCTTCAAGAAGTTAAGATTGTATGTGTTCGGTGCCAGGAAATAATTTTATGATAAAACAAACACCTGTTTTACTATAAAAATATTGGCATCCTACAAACATAAATTCATTAGAGACATATTCCATTACATTGCATCTGAGCTACAGCTTTTGTGAGCTAAAAGAACAGTGCTAGATAATGTCTTAGAAGTTTTTAGAAAATGTGAAGTATAAGAAATTGTCAGTGCTTCAAAGGCAGAGATAATATCATATATTTTTGGAGCTCCTATGGTTTGTTGGCGCTTGCATCATAGTAGGAGGTCAGTAAAAATATTCATGGGTTTAAATATAAGTCCTTAATTTTCAAGCCTGTATCTTCTGAATACCAAAGGATTTTATTCTATTGTTTCTCAACTAGATAAATGTGTGGCCCATAGGTTTTTTACCTTTGCTTTACATTCCTTCAGAGCTATGACATACACTAAAGCATTTTTTGAGGGGAAAGTGATTTCAAAAATATTTTTGTTAATGTTTCAAATGTGCAGTTATAGTCTGAAGTCAGGACGTAGGTAACTGCCTGTGACATCCATATTTTATAGTGAAAAATACTTACACTTGTTTACAATTGTTTACATGTTTCAAGTGCTGCCTGCAGGGTTTTTTCTTATATGAGAAATGTAAGTAAATCAACATTAAAAAATCTATAGGAGATTGGAATCTTGTTTATGACTAGAAAAGCTTGGCGATATTTATTGCTAGGTACTTATATTTTCGAGTCATATGCAATATAACATTTGATTATGAAAGAATTTTAGAATAATTGAGATATATTAATTGATAGTCATAAAATAACCACGAATAATACAAGATAACCATTTGAAAACAAGCCCTAAGACAGGAACCAATACACTTTTTCTAAAGGGACCAGACAGTCCACATTTTAGTCTTGTGGCATATATAGTCTCGGTCACAGGTGCTCAACTCTGCCTTTATAACACAAAAACAGCCATAGACAATGCATAAACGAACAGGCATGACTGTGTTCCAATAAAACTTTATTTACAAATATGGGCATCAACCGTAGATTGCCTGTCCCTGCCTTAAAAGTCCATTAACATAATCCATTTTTAAGAATTAGAAAATTCTAGTCAAAATGCATTATGCTTCTTCACGTAATTTGTAAGAGAACTATTTTTTTTTCATGAAAACAGATAAATTAATCTGAAAAAAAACCTAAAAATTTAATTTGATTGTTTGAATGGAAACATGATTTTTCTTATATTTGATTATAAGTGTATCGAGCTAAGCTTACCTGCTTGTACCAGTAGACTAGCTGTTATTAAAGTTATTTAACAGTATTTTTTATATTATTTTCCTTAGAATATAGTTGAATCTTAGACAAATATCTTCTTATCATTGAAATTTAGGTTTTATGTATAAAATAAAGGGTTAATCATGATTTCTCTAATTTACCTTCAAACTATACAATTCTATATTTCTATGAATGTCATATCAGTTGCCAGTAGGAACAATGTCTTTGTTTATAGAGTTTTTTTACAACTATTTTATTGTGAATGTCATTTCTCTAAGAGATCGTATTCTTTTTGAAAGCCACTTCTAGTTTCTATGTGAAAAAATGTCTTTTAAAATCAATACCAGTGAAAGTTAATCAGTGATAGAATGATGACAGAATGCCTTGCTTATCATAGGAAGGCTAAAGTAATTATTACTGTGATTATCCTCAGATCTAATTTAAAAGGACAGAGGGGCAGCTTTTTCTTGTTTTACCACTACTAATTTTTTAAATGTCCTTATAACAACCCCTTTGCAAGATGGCAACCTGCCTTTATTGCCATATTCAGAAGAGATTAGTTAATGTTATACCTAAGTGACCAGGATATAGAATATCACCAGCCCTACTCCCACTTTAAATGTGTCATAGATTCAGCATAGTCATAAAGAGAATAATTTAAAAATCCTCTTATATCCCATCTCATTATATATTGTGTGTAAGAAAAAAATCATCTCAAAGTATAGAGAAGAATGAATTGGGTCATGCAGCTGCTTCCCAAGTGTTAAGTTTCTGTTTCCATTGCCTCCATTGTTTTTCCTCACTGCAAGGCAGATATTACTTGTATTGAGACACAACTATTTTCCCACAACCAAGTATTCAATGCCTACTATTTTATTAGCTCATTATAAGAGATAATTGAAAGGGTGACAATGCCAGTGATAGGCAAAAGTTGCCAGGTTTATTCTTCATACACCCTTTTGGAGTTTTCCCTTCTCAGCACACAAATACCTCTGAGAATTGGCTTTTCCTTCTGCTTCCTCCTTTTGAGTGTTACAGTGGAAGCAATCACCTTTTATACAAGGTGATCCCACCTTGTCTGTAGAGATGAAGCCAGAGGTTGGCTCCTGAGCCAGGCCGAGCTAATCCAAGTACATTCTCAGAGTTTTAGAGTTGGAACTGGGAAATGATTACCTAGTGAAACTCTGAGCTGTTAAAAAGAAATGATGCAGACTTGGAAGCTGGTGGCAATAGATATTTTCTGATATGTAGAAATTAAAAAAAAATGATTCTACACAGTAAGAGAGAAAAGAATGAAACAAGTATATATAGAGAAGCAGAGTTGAGATATGAAGAGCTATTACTGTTTTTTTTATATATATATAGTGTTTGGACCAGGTTCCAGCTTACCCCATCACCCAGCTGAACCTCTGCCCTTGGGGTGTGTGAGATAGTCATGTTTGCATTTAATATACTTTCCTTTGCTGAAAGTAGTTCAAATAAGTTTCCATAAAACCAAGAGCTATTTGTGTAGTTTCATACTCCATAAATTCCATAAAATATAGAATATAAATATAACACCTATAAAATTTTCTTTTCTTATGCTAAATTATTGAATAAAATTAATTCTCCAAGAGACGGTCCCCAGAGAAAGAAACTACAAAAATTTTACATGTGTATAAAAAAATATGTTTCAAATGCTTCTGTGAGCCAGGCAACATTGTTAGGTAGGCAACAATGAACAAACACCAAAGTGAGTGTCTAGTCTATTGGGGGAGAAAATTATTAACCAAATTATCAAAAAATTAGTAAGTAATTAAAGAATGTGGAAAACGCTGTGAAAGAGAAGTAAGGGACAAGGAGCCAGGCAGAGGAAGCAACAAATGTGGAGGCCTTGTGGCTAATTGAAAGAATTCCAGTGTTGCTAATCAGAAGGTTTACTTTCACAAAGCCATTTATTAATTGCATCCTAAAAGTATCATTTCTGTTTTCTGATGACCATATTTAGTTTTCATGTAGGAAGAACATTTTTCTTTGTTTCAAAATTATTTTGCAAATGATTTAAATCCAATTTCCTTAACATTATTCAGGAAGGACATGTAATGTACAATGTTATCTGTACCAGCAAACTGTTCAGCAAACTCTTTGTAGTCAGGGGAAGAAAAAAGAAATTCATCTTAGGCATAATCATGGTTTCATTGTAGATTACTGAAAGGATTAGTCCTACTTCCAGTAGTGTGATTGCGGTAGTGTCCCAGTACATTATTCCAGGCTATCCTCACCTCCATCTCACCCAAGTAAGGCCTAACAAAGGCATGTGAGCCCAGAGCTATGCGGATGTTCATCTTCATCCATAATTAATAGGAAAAGACACTATTTTAACAAGATACACTTAGGGGAGCAGCTTGATGTGCTCTCTCAGGCTAACATCCCTGTTCTTATACCATAACCATGCTACTGTATCATTTCAGTAATATTATAACAATGGTGTCAAGGATATAAGAGAGAAAAATTATACTTTGTGACTTCTACCAGTTCCTGAGTGATGCATGAACTATTTAACTATACACACAAAGAATTATACATTTAGTTGCCATAGTATTGCTTATTTGTTGTCTTTACAGGGAACAAAATGGTATTTTACTGTGAGGTAAAATTGATAAAACTCTCTTTTTTAACTTCGAACCAGAATATTTCACTTGGCAAAGATTTTTTTTTGTTGCTTTTGTTGTTGTTAACGAAAGATACTTGTTCAAAGATTTAACTGCTATTCTCAATCATGATAGCTTTGATGAAAGATAAAAACTTGCTGAATCTAATTATAATAATTCACACCCAATAGATGGACAACAAATCAGGTGGCCATCTGGAAAATAGTGTTTTTCTAACACGTGTTTTCTTGAGTCATATCTAAGTATTGATGACTGTGTGGCACTGCCACCCCATGGCCTGATTGATGAAGGACTATTAAAGATCTAATGTGTAATCTGCCCATGTTAAGAAATTTTTAGTATTCTTGAGCATATGGCCCAAAGAGTCCAATGATTGTTAAGTGATTAAGTTTAAGAATTTCCTGGTCACTATGCACCTTAGTGATAGAATGAATGAATGATTCTTGAATAAATGTGAAAATTCACATGTATGCATAATAGCTAGATAATAGTTAATTTTCTTTTCATACCATTGTATTACCAGTTTCTCGAAGTAGACTATATTATTATTGTTATTGTTATGATCATTATAATTCTTGATTACCAAGTGTCTAAGAAGGAAGAGCTAAATGCATGCTTGATGTCTTATTCTCAAAAGAGTCTAGTTTGAGAAAACTATGTTTATTATGTTTTAACATTATGCAATAGATACCAAGAAAAGAAGGAATTTAGTCTGAGAATCACTGGATTACTGGATATCCAAGATTAATTTTCTTATAGGAAAATGCTCTGAATTGAGCTTAACCTTTTAATAATAACTCTGATTTCTCCTTATCCAAAGAAACATATTAGAAAATAGTCCAGGACTGAGAAAGCTTTTTTATTTTTTATTCAATAATTGATACCCTCAAGAATTTCTAAAAGCTACATTTTTGGAAGTTCTTAGGAACAAAGACAAGCTGTTTCCTGGACCTGGAGTATTTCTGAGTAAAACAAGTGAAACATCTTACATGCTAACTATCTTAAATCAGATAACTCTCTGACAGAAATGAGGCAAAATTTTAATCATTAATTTTACTCGTGCAATAAAATTCCTGAAAAGTTAATTTTACAATGGCAGTACAAAAAATTCTGCAGCATCAACACTGAAGATACAAAGGATACTAAATGTAGTGAAATGGAGAATTATGCATCTTATATTTTAAGTTAACAGAACTCACAAGCCAAACCACACTAAAATTATTGTCAGTTATACCAAAAGTTTTGTGAAATATAAATGTGATAATGTAGAAGGGGTTACAAATCTTATATTTTGTGAGATTTTATAATGAATTCTTTATTGATATAGAAACAAATATTTAAATCCCAAAGTTACTCTAGATAGTAATGCTGTAAATAGAATAACACATCATATTTGTAAAACTAGACTCAAAAAGCATAGCACACAAGCATTATCTTAGTTTAGAAAGTAAATAGTATGGTGCATAGTTTAATGATTGGCCTTCTGATAAAATGTATTTAGTTCCTATTCTTCCAATGATTACCTCTATGTTATCCTATGTAATTTTTTTTTATATAAAATGTTCTGTTTTGGTTTCTCTAACACAGCTAATTTTTATTTTTAAAAATATCAAAACCCTCTCTATGATAGATTATGGACTTCGTCCAAGCTTGGTGGCCATCCCATCTTCCTTTCTCAGTGACCTGGGATGTTCAACTGGAATCCGTTCAGCTCTGCATTTTCAACACTCAGTACATTGGGAGAGATCTCCATCTTCTTTCTTTAAAAGATCTTAATATGCCTAAATTATTGTGTAGTAAGTCTTCATTAATTCAGGTTAATTGGGAAGAAGGTAATTTGAATTTATTGGTAAGGATTTTTTTTTAGTTGTCTCATTTTTATATAATGCAACCCAAATGTTTTTACTTAGAGTTAAAAGTATGTTAAATTTATTAATAGGAAAAAGCATACTATAAATAACCTTTCTATTTTCATGACCCAAAGTATTAGTTTTCTGACTTGATCCTGTGCAACAGTTTAAATGGAATAATATCATATGGGAAACTTATGTAAACTTTTGCTATTTTACCAAGAAATCTTAAGAGTCATCAGTACACCTGTATAACCACTGGCCTCTTATTTGAATTGAACCAGTTAACCATTTATAGAAAATAATTTCACCAGATATTAATTAAATGGATACCAGGTTTAAATATTTAATTTTTCTATGTCTTCATCATATTATTTAATTTGCATTTTGACCTTAAAATGTTAAAACTACATTTTAGTTTTAAAGAGTTGAATCATAGCTGTGCAATGATTAAAAATATGTTCCTATACAAATTGTGAGAAGTGTATAGTAACAAAAATAATACAAGTAAACAGAAACATTGGATTGTGACCTTTAACTAAACGAGCATTTTTAATTGTCTTGGGACTAATGTATGTGACTATTACATTTGTTTCCACCAAAATTTTATACTTATTTAAAAAGACATGCCATATGTCACAGGTATTCAGTTAAAATAATTCAGTGTAATTCTAGCTAATTAAATTAATACACAATCACAGCACTCTATTTAAGTGTATTTAGTACAAAACTCAAGCATACAAATCTCAGTAAAATTGAGTGTGAAAGGTCAGATAGCACTACCCTTGATATTTCCAAGAAACTCTAATCATTGTCACCCGAACTTCTAGGTGTTAATATGACAGAAAAGTCAAGCTCTGCCTCACCTTACTTTGACTAATTATATATTTATATGAATTTTTTAACTCTTTCCATTCAATTTCAAAATGGTGCCTCAAGCTTATGAAGCCCCTCAAAAACTTAAGGACTTGATGATGACATACAATTTAAGGCAGGTACAGTTTTGGTTATAGTTTTCAATAAACTAATTTATTTCATTAAATTCAGTGTCCCTGAAAGTAGGTATTCAATGATGTCTGTGTGTTAGCTTTGTCATCTTTGCAGACAAGGAGCTGCCTCATGGTCTCTTCAACAAATATGAGTTTTACATGTAGAAAGGATTCCTAGATATATATCCACCAGAAATGTACAAAACACATACAAGAATATTCATAGTAGCTCCAAACTGAAAATTACCTAAAGACCCATCAACAGTTGATGGAATAAATAAGCTGTGGTATAGTCACCTAATGGAATAACTTACATTAATTAAAATGAACTTTAATCATACATAATAATATGAATCAATCTCATAAACAGAATATTATTAGAAAGATGCAGACCAAAATGGTTATGATTGTCAAGGGGAGAAGTGACAGCAAGGGGCCATGAAGAGTACTTCCGGGACATTGATATAATGTTCTATTTCTTGATGTTGTTTCTGGTTACATGATATGTCCAGTTTGCAAAGATTCATCTAGATATATACTTAAAATTTGTGTACTTTGCTGTGTATATATTATACTTCAGTAAGAACATTCTTGAAAAATTTTCAAGTTAAATATGGTAAAAATTGATCCCAAGTGTTTATTTGTGCCTACATTAGTTTCCCTTGGTTATTGTAACAAATTACCACAAACTAGGTGTCCTGAAACAACAGAAATTTTTTCTCACACAATGCAGAAAGCAAGAAATCAAGATGTTAGCAGGGTTGTTTTCTTCTAGTAGATCTAAGGGAGAATCCATTTCATCTGTTTCTCCTAGCTTCTGGTGGCTGCTGGCAATCCTTGTCATTCTTTGGCTTGTAGACACATCACTGCAATATCTATTTCCTTCCTCACATGATTTTTCCCTCTGTATTGTTCTCTGTCTCTGATAAGGATACTGGCCATTAGATTTAGGGCCCACCTGGGTAATTGAGATTTTTTAAAACTTAATTACATCTGCAAAGACCTTTTTTTCCAAATAAGTTCATATTCACAGGTTCTGGGCAAACATTTTTTGTGGGGAGGGGGAACCATTCAATCTACTACAGTGTTCCTTCCCAAGACTCCACAGAAACCAATAGTAACATAAATATTAAAATATTACAGAGTCAAATATGAGAAGAGTAGAAAACATGAGAGGCATTTTCAACATTTTAGAAGATGAAAAGTATTTCTTGATTTAGCAGAATGCGGGGAATTAAAATTGGGTGCCAATAAGAAGCAACATCAAGCAAGCTCAGGATTGGGAGATACCAGGTACTTCTGGATGTGAGGGTAATGGGTAGGGCTGAAAATAGTAATTTTGGTTGAAAGTCTGTATAAGGAAATTAAAGCTTCAGCCTACTCCACCCTGGACATCCAAGTGACTAATCATCTCATACCTAGACAGAAAGAAAAGTAACACTAAATGTAAAAGAGAGAAGAATCAAAGTGACTCTTGACTTGTGGACATGAGGAATTGCTGACAAAGGAGGTAAGGCACTGTACTGAAACAAGGGCATTAAGAAACAGTCCATATTTTGAATGATGCCAATTCCTTCCTAACCCCCTCCATGCTCATCTACCAGGACACTGGCAATTGGGCTGCCTCCTTAGTCGGGAGATTGAAGGATTGTTCTCTGGGTAAAATTCTGCAGCCTAAGAGAAAAGACCCGCCTTTGGTAGGATCGACTCCAAATGAAAGGACCAATACTTCCCTGATCACATACAGGAAGGTCTAATTTTCAATCATCCCACTGTACACACAGACCTTCCATTTAGGTTTTCAGTACCTACCTTTACATAGCAATGATCAGCCAAGAGTTATAAGGTATTTGAAGAAAGCTCACAGTGTAAAAGAGATTTTTTAAAAAGAATTCTACAGATAAAAAGAACTATGAGGATACAGAGACTTCAGGGGATGAAAACTTCAGAAAATTATAATGAATATTCTCAAATACATTAAAGAAGCAATTTATAGCATCCAGGATGCTATAAAAATAGACATTCAGGGAACTCATAAGAATTCTCGAGAGATTAAAATATTATAGCACAAATGTCCCAGAATGTAGAACAAATTATCTAAGAGATGAGAAGAAATTTTTTCAAAAGAAGATCAATACAGGCAGTCTAATTAATTCTAAATTTTAAATCCTGGGAAAATGGAGAAAAAATAGAGAAGAGGAAATTTATCAAATAAATAATATAAGAAAGTTTTTCTTAATTGACGAACTTGATTCTGTATATTTAAAGAGTTCAACATGTAACTGGCAAAATTAATTCAAGATGGCCCACATCAAGTCATACCACCCAGAAATTTTAGGATACCAAGGGTAAAGATTCTAAAAGTGTTCCAAAAGTGGGTAAAGGAAAGTCATATACAACATCACAAGAATCAAAATAGCTTTGGACTTCTCAAGAGCAACATTTGAAGCAAAAAGCGAACAAAATAATGTCTTCAAAATATTGAGGAAAAATTACTAATTGCTTTCTACCTACAATTATATATCCAGTTGACCAATCAATCTATTAAGCTCTGAGAACAGATATATAGAATTTTTCAGAACTATAATTGTGCGCTCTGTGTGTGTGTGTGTATATGTGTGTGTGTGTGTATGTGTGTGTGTGTGTGTTTCTATAGAATTATTCGCCAGAAGATCCCGAAGGATATATTTCACCAAAATTAATGAGTAAACTAACCAAGAGTTGATAATAAGAAAGCAGGAGACAGATTGATGAGGAGAGGTGGGAGGGAGAGAGAGAGAGAGACAGAGAAGACACTTTGAAGAAATATATATGGCTTATAAGTAAAAGAAAATGTAGAATAAAATACTTTTCAGTGAAAGAAGTAAATAGGAAATTCAGATGATATACATATAAATAGAATATTCCCAGAAAAGCAAACCACTCAGGGTCTCCAAACACCTGCTATTTGTTTTTGCCTTTTCTGTTTCTTCAGTTGACATTCCCTTTCTTCATCCTCATCACTGGTACATTTGCCTTTAAAAGACGCAACTCAAGATGTAATCTTCCCCAAAATGTAGAATATCTGTATGTCTTTGGTTAAGGAAAGCTTTCTTAACATAGACAGAAAATACAGCCATAAAAATAGAAACTAAAATCTGACTACATTATAATTTTAAACCCTTGTAAAGCAAAAAAATCAAACAAGTTTAGGAGGTGAGTGTCAGACTAGGAAATTGTATTTCCAATGGATATCATGATAAGAAATTGGTATATAAAATATATAAACAATTCCAAGTCAATAAGATATAAAATACAGTAAAATAAGTTCATACAAAAATGGTCAGTTATAGCATATAATTTCCAGATGAGAAAATTCAAATATGAGAGCATAGTTAACTGCACTTTTATCAGTAAAAAGAAAACAAATTAAAACAAAGAATTACCATTTTACCCATCAGATTAATTTTAAAATGATATTTTAAAATCTGTTTATCAAGTGTAAGGAAAGATGTGAAAAAATTATACTCAGATGCTGCTAGTGGAAGTATAAAATGGTGTAACCATGTCAGGGACCTATTTGGCAATAGTCTATGAGACTGAAAAATTAACTGTATGCCTTATTACTAGGGCAAATATAAAATATTGTTCAGTCCAGAACACCTGAGAATTTAAATGGGCACTGTTAAAATTTGTGCCAGAATCAATGTGTAAACTGGGATTATCCCAGGCTAATCTGGTTATAATTGACCATATCTATGACCCATTTTGTGTATAGACCTTAGATACCATGTTGTCCATGTGTGCTATGTGTGTGTGTAAAGCTACTCTTTGCTGCATAGTTTATAAAAGCAAAAAATTAGGAACAAATCTGTCAAAAGGGAAATTGATAACTAATACAGAATACATATCAGTGAGAGAAAGAGATGAACCAGATTTCTCTATATATCAGTATCAATAGCTATTCAGAACATAAACTTCAGATGATTATATGATTATATATATGTATTTATATTTGTGATGTTAATTGATATAAATGCAATTATCAAAATTAAATGACGAACATAACCCAAAATTACAACAATGAGGTTGCCTCAGAAATTGGGAAAGGGAGTCCTGGTTATGGTTTAAGGGAAATTGAGCTATCTTAGTAATGTCTTATTTCTTTAAAAATAATTTGAAACAAATATGACAGATGTTAAATTTAATAGATCTGGATTGGGGAGAAGTTTCTGTATATTTTGTTAAATATCATTCTTTGTAATTTTAGTAACTTTTGCTTCTCAAAATAAAAACAAAATGATACATTTTCCATGAAGCCTTCTTGATCTCTTTAATCCAAACATCATTGCTGTCCTTTTTGTTCCTGTAACATTCTATAGCTCTTTTATAAGAGTTGTGCTCTTCTACATATTGAGTTTATCTCTTCCATTACATTGAAAAATTCCTAATTGAAAGAATGGTGTATTTTCCCTTTTTGTACCCCTCCACAACACCTGGCTAGATATCTGATACACAGAACACGCCCAGTAAGACTCTATTAAATGAAATACAGAAAGAATAGTTTACATAGAACATTTGCCTCTTTTTAGGGGACTTTAGAGCATTTTTATTTTTTCAGCTTTTTATGCTTTTCTTTGCATAATGAACCTATGGTTTTTCTTTTTTTTGCCAACTTCTGTTGACATATTTTCGGAATGAATATCTAATAAAGATGGAAATATAGTGTTTTATGTCTGTATGCTTTTTAGCATGTTGAAGATGCTCTAGACTTTAATTGCCAAAGCAAATCTAGGCTAGCACGGTGATTAAAAGGACCTGCTTCCATTTTCCCTCTCTCGTAAATATTCTTTGTCCTAATGCTGAGTCCCAGACTGTTGAATGAAAGATACCATTCTCAGTGACACCTTTGTGTTGTTTGGGCTCTCTTTTCTACTTTAGTAATGTTAACTAACTTATCTGCCTGTCAACATCAATTAACAGTTTTTGAACATTTTCAAAGCAGAATTTCAGTTACCTGCTGCTCATTTAGAGTCTAGTTGGTAAGCAAAGTTTGAATACAATATGGCATTTGCTTTCCATTTTTTTACTTTCAAGTTTCATAGTTTCAGTTTCCCACTCATAAATAAAACATATGTTTTCAGTTTTTTCAAAACTATCAGAGTTTGTTCAGTTGAACAATGCTCAATTTGCAAATGAATACATTTGGAAATACATATGGTGGATATATAAGTACATATGTGAATTCATTTGGCTTCATTGTGAATTTATTAAATGTGCTATGCTGAGTTATCATTTATCAAAAGAACTGTTAGTGAGAACATCAAGTGTACTTGCTCATCTATAAAAAAATACTAAATTTAGGTGTTAATGTTAGCTTTTACTTTTTATTAAATTTATTGGTATAACATTGGTTAATAAAACCATATAGGTTTCAAGTGTACAATTTAATAATACATTGTATGTATATTGCATTGTGTATTCACCACTCAAAGTTAAATTTCCTTCTGTCACCATATATATCCTCTGCCCTTATCAACCTCCCCCCTATCCCCTTCCTCTGGTAACCACTGAACTGTTGTTTATGTCCATAAGTTCTTGTTTTTCATGTCATTTGTTGCTTTTATTTTTTATCTCACACATGAGAGAAATCAAATGGTTCTCAACTTTTTCTGTCTGACGTATTTTGCTTAGCATGATAATCTCAAGACCCATTCATGTTGTCACATCTCTTGTTATGGCTGAGTAACTTTTCATTGTATATATGTACCACGGCTTCTTTAGCCAATCATCTATCATAGGACACTTCAGTTGCTTCCATGTCCTGGCCACTGTGAATAATGCTGCTATGAACATCGGTATACAAATATCTTTTCAGATATGAGTTTTCAAGTCTTTGGGGTAAATACCCAGTAGAGGGATTGCTGGATCATGTGGTAGATCAATCTTTAGACTTTGAGGAACCTCCATACTGTTTTCCATAGTGGCATTATCAATTTGCAGTCCCACCAGCAGTGTATGAGGGTCCTTTTTCTCTGTATTCTCTCCAGAAACTTTACTGTATTTGTTTATTGTTTCTAATAGTTTTTTTTTTTGGTAGAGTCTTTAGGGTTTTTTTTCTTTTTTTAAATATAGACAATCATGTCATCTACAAAAAGGGACATTTAGACTTTTTAATTCCCAATTTGGATGCCTTTTATTTCTTTCTCTTGCTCGATTGCACTCACTAGGACCTCCCATTTTATATTGAATAATAGTGGTAATAGCAGACAGCCTTGTCTTGTTCATGATTTTAGAGAGAGGGTTTTTATTTCTTCATCATTAAGTATGTTAGCTAAGGGTTTGTCATATATTGTCTTTATTATGTTGAGGTGCTTTCTTTCTATACCCATTTTATCAAGTGTTTTAATATAAGTGGATGCCATATCTTGTCAAATGTTTTTTCTGCATCTATTGATATGATCACATGATTTTGACCCTTTGTTTTGTCTGTGTGATTTTAATTAATCAATTTGCATATGTTAAACCATCCTCGTGCCCCTGGAATGAAGACCACTTGATCATGATGTATAATCTTTTTAATGTAGTGTTGTATTCAATTTGCTAGTATTTTGTTTGGGATGTTTGCATCTGTATTCATCATAGATATTTGTCTGTAATTTTCTGATTGTGTTATACTTACCAGGTTTTGGCATCAGGGTAATGTTGGCCTCAAAAAATTAGTTAGGAAGTATTGCCTCTTCTTCATTTTTTTGTAAGAGTTTGAGAAGGACAGGTATTAAATCATCTTTGATTGTTTAGTAGAATTCTCTAGTGAAGCCATTGGGTCCCTGACTTTTATTTTCAGGTAGGTTTTTGATGATTGTTTAAATTTCCTTACTGCTTGTATAGGTCTATTTAGATATTCCAGTTCTTCATGATTTAGTCTAGGAAGGTTGTATATTTCTAAGAACTTGTCTATTTCTTCTAAGTTACTGAATTGGCTTTTAAAATGACTTTTTTGCTTGCTACTTAAAGTAATAAGATGCCTCATTCTTGAAAGTAAAATATACTTTTTAAGAACACTTAATTTTTTTAGATCCTTGTTGTTATTGTTGTTTCCACTTTTCTCTACTGTTTCAGCCAGGATCACACATTACCCTGCGGCAATTGGCCTCTTGGTCATTATCCAGCTTTTCTTTGAAGCAATACTTTGCATGGATTGTGTTTCCTTAGCCAGTTGATTTCTCTGATTGCGAGACTCTATGCACTGTGTAATGTGTATCACAATCAGATCTGACTAGTTATCCTGGCACTTTGAAAGTGTTGTTTTCAGGTACTCTTTTACATAGACACACAAAAGATATGCTGATGATTGCACTGACTTTTCAGTGATCTTTTCATCATAATTACATTAAAAAGTCCCTGAGTTGAAATCTACAATCCCACTTGTCTTTGATGCTTCTGTAGTTAAGAAGGGCAGGAGCAGCCTTGGAGAACAGTTGCTGACTTGGCAGCATGAAGCAAGTCACATACACCTCCCTGTAAGCAGAAAAGCAAACTGATTTTATTCATTTTACCTCCACCATAGTACATGGACTTGCTGTTCAGTTACCTGTTCCTGTTGTCAAAGTTGACTCGTAAAGACAACTCATGTGGTTAAAATTCAAATACCTTATACCCAGAGTTTGAGATATGCATCTGAGATGGCCAGAGTTTTAAGCCAGGTGCTGTATTATGGCATTTTGCAGGCTCTTCTGAGCACACTATTAGGCATTTAGGTATCAGGAGGGTTTTAGAAATATTGCTCCAACCTGGCATCTTTTCAGCCCTCTCTAGATCTCTAGTCCAGCTGTTCAGTGAAAAGAAATGAAGCCGAAGAGGCATCAGTGTGGTTACAGCTGGTGCTATGGAGGTTGGTGTTATGCTACCAGATAACACACACATTATTTTTACTCATGTGAAAGGCTGCCTTGCTGTGTATTTCTGACTGTCAGAAAGATTGATTCCTGAAATATTTTGGAAAAAATTGCTAAATACCAGCTACTTTGGGTATTTACCCAGGAGCATTGCAGCTGCTTGGCATTACTATGTGGCAGCTGAGCTGAGCAGTAATCGCTGCTATTTCTTGGATTTGTTTGTGTCTTTGTCAGCATCTGAGAAGAGGGAGGTTCAAGCTCAGAGTGGGGCCCTGGTTTCCCAGTGATCTCATCCAGCCCATGGCTTTAAATACTCTTTGAGTTGCTAATGGCTCCCAAATTTATATCTCTGGCCCTGATGTCATCCCTGCATCCCAGACTCATATATCCAGCTGCCTTCTAAATAGCTCAGATTTGATGTCTCAGAAGCATCTCAAACTTAAAATGAACAAAACCAAACTCCTGATGTGTCCACCCATATTCACCACAACAACTCCTCCCACCATCTTCTTATGTTGCAGTAGAAAGTAGATTTAGTACACATTTCTGCACCTCTGCTGCCTTAATCCAAGCTGATAACAAATCTCATCTGGACTGTTCTAACTGCTTCCTAACATGTCAGCCTGCTTCCCAACAGCAAAAGTGAATCCTAAAACACTAATAAGATAGTATTATTCTCTGCTTAGAGAATTACCGCTGACTTTCAATCTCAAGGTCCAAGTCAAACATGAAAGCCATAAGTGATCTGGCTTTCTGATAGATCTCTAACTTCATATCTTTCTGCTCTTTTTTTAGCTTTTCATCAACCTATACATACAACGGCCTCTTCACTACTCCTTAAATATTCCAGGCACAGTCCCACCTAAGTGTTTTTGAACTTGCTCTTTTTTTTGTCTAGAATGCTCTTTTAGGTGCTCTTTGCATGGCCTGTTTAATTTCCTTCTTTACATTTCCACTCAGATGTCTCCTTATCAGTAAAATCTTCCCTCACCCAGCCTTTATAAAATATAGCACTGCTTCAATAGTATCTTATCTTACTATATTTCCTTAATGGCTTTTATGTCTTTCCCCAATGCATTCGGACTTTGTTTTGCTAGCTGCCAATTCTCCAGCACTAAGAACAGTGCCAGTGCACAGAAGTCTTCAGTGAGCATTTGTGGAAAGCACCCTCACTGACTCTTCCTTCTATCTCTATCTCCACGAACCATAAAATGGTACTCAGAATACCAGCTGGTTCTCCTCGTCCTCCTCCTCCCCTTCTTTCTCCTCCTCCTCCTCTTCCCCTTTTCTTCATCCTCCTCCTCCTTCACCATCTCCTCCTTATACTTCCTCTTCTTCTAATATTTCTTCTTCTGATGATGATGATGTTGATGGTGATGATGATGATGATTATTTTCAAGAGACTAGCTCTGAGATACCGGTAAAAAATCTCATTAGAATTCAAGACCTCACAGAACCCATTTCTCCATCTCTGATTTGACTAGTCCATGATGAAAAATAAGCACAACTTAGCAATTTACTAGGCTCAACAAATATTAACTTGAAGTGTTAACAACCCATAGTGGGACCAGCAGGCACAAAGTAATAGAGCACTAACTTGAGAATACGGGTATCAAAACAGACCTAATTTTTTAATGTGGCAAATGTAGTTGGATATTTGCAGGCCAACTCTAGCTGTGTTCTCTCTCTCTCGTCTTCTATTTTGTTTGATGTTGCGGCAAATGACAGTGCTGTTGCTTGAAAGCAGCTTCAAAGTCACACCTGCAGGCCTTACCTTATTGAGTTCAGGCGAATTGTGTCATTTATGTTGTTCTAATAGGGCCTGGAGCAATCTAATAATTTGCCTTTATGTCCTATATATCATACAGTGTTTACCACCCATCTCTCCATCTTAAATGATATGACAATCATTGATGAGGCCAGTGTTCTGTGTTTAGCAGTTTTTTATGCTAGGCTAATTAGTATGTAATTAGCTATTGCTTGCAGCCATTGTCTTTGAAGCATTGTTTAACCCAAGCAAGAACATTCTGAAGCATGTAGATTTGTGAATCGCATTTCACAACCTAATTTCAATTTACAATGAGGAAATGCAAGTTAGGTAACCTATTATTTATTAATAAATTAATCCTAGGAGATGATTAGTATCTGGTCTTCACTTCATGATGCCTATGTTTATTAATTCTATCAATACGATATTTTTGAAGATGCCTATTTGCCCATAATTTTCAAAATGACTCTTACCCAGTGTATCTCACTGTCTCGTTAACCTCTCTGTTTACATGCTATATCAAGGCTAGCTCAGTTTTCTCATTCATGCTGCTTCTTTTTTGAATGACCCACCCCTCTTTTCTTCTCAGGTACATTTTAGCCTTGCTTCTGGAGGCATTCAAATCCCTAACACTGGTGTTAATGCATACTCACCTACATACAGAATATTTACTGTGCAAGGCATAATACCAAGTACCCTGAAGTGGGAGCTCATTTAAACTTCAATACAAGCCTTTAAAAGATCAATTTTTTTTAAGAAATATATTTTCTATCTACTTTATAGAGGAGGAAACTGAGTTTAAAACATGTGAATCAATTTGCAGAAAATAATTTTGTAATGAAGCAGAGCCAAAATTTGAACCTAGGACTTCCTGACTGTAAAGCCTTTGAGTTTTCCATCACAGCTACAGAAAGCAAGGAGTCTGTCTATTAAAGGAGACTAAGAAAGGGAAATATTAATTATTAACCTTTTACTCACTTGGAACACGCTTTAGGGCTTCTTCACTTGGCCTCTCAATTTTCAAGTCTTGTTTTCATTGTGTTATCTTACTTCCTATCTTGTGGTGTGTTCCCATACCAACAGAAACCCAAGTATTTGCCAAGTATATGAGAGATCATAGTGGACAGGAAAAATATTTACCCTTCCTGAGTAACCTGGTTCAGTTACAATTGTTATCTACAGTACATATGACAAGTCCCTCTTCCATGAATCTCTCTCTGATTGATATCCTATCTCTTCCATCCCTTAGAACTGTGAAATCACCCATAGCCAGGACTATATAGTTCACCTTATTATTCAACAATGTCTTTCATTCGTTCTTGAATTATTATTTATACCTCTTTAACCAGAGTGTAAATTACTTGTGTGTGAGTATCTTATTTTATAGTTATTTGGCTTTGCCCTATGGTACCAGCCCAAATGCTAGGTTAATTACTGGTAGTTATAACATATTTTTTATAGTTTGATTATCTTCACCTTTACATTATAAGTGGACAAATAGAAAAAACAAAAAAAACTAAAAGTATTCCCCAGAGATGGGTAGCATAACTGAACATACTAACTCCTGGTCATAAATCACTTAAAGAAGTATGATATATTTATCATCTAATTAGATGATAAAAATAGTACTTAATATTTTTCAGAGGGTATTAATAATTATTTTCTGGATGCATGTAGTTTATTTTCTAGATGATTAAGTTTTCTAAAGTAACTGAAGATTATCTCATTAACTATCAAAAATGTATTTCAATGAATAGTTTTTAAGGCAAATCTTTAGAAAAAAAGGAGCATACAATTATTGACTTTTAAAATAGAATTCATAAAGTACAATTAAATCTTTCCTTGACTAGTCAGTCTACAGAAAATTTTTAAGCGTTCACTATGTTCTACCAGTTATGGAAAACACTAAAGGGACATGAAGGTTAAAATTTTCAAAAGGATGCCTATTATGAAGGTTAGGGACATGAAGTTTAAAAGATTGAAAAGAACACTGTAATCCATATTATCAGTAAGTTTATAGGTTCAAGGTGAAGTGAAATATGTAGAAGGAAAAGTTACAACCTAGCCTCTTTAAGTCTGGACAGAAGTAAGGAGGATGTGTCTGGGAGCCCCACTAGGAATAAGGAACATGTAGCCTAAGAATTGACATCTGTGATAGTTGTGGAAGGTGAATTAGGATTTAAGGGGTGATGTGACACTCCAGAGTGAACAAAGGAGGCACTTTCCTAAAGAACCCAAGAGAATGGTAAACTGGAGAAATGGTAGAATGTTCAGTGTGCTTGATGCAGGCTTTAAAGGAGCATAAAAAATTCACACTGGATCATTTTACTTTCCTGCTTACAAATCTCAATCAATCCAATAGTAAGTACTGAACAAAGGTCTTAGCTTGGTGAAGTGTAAGAAATGTAAGCAAGGCCAGCCCAGATGAACAAAGACACATTATTTGACCTGTAGTTGACTACAGATGCATGAGTGAGCTGAGAAAAATCATTCAAACCTGAGCCAGATCAGGGGAACCTCCTAGCTATCTCGTAAAGTCACAAATAATAATAATAAATAGCTACTATTTTAAACTACTAAGATTTAGGGTAATTTGTAACTCAGTAATATTTAACTGATATATTGCATTAGTGTTTTCAATTCTTTTTCCTAAAGTAGAATGCCTTTGCTATATTTATTATAAACAAAGAAATGTGTACATGCAATGGAAACAAATTTTGCTTAGCAAATAGAGCTGTGGTATTGCTTTGAGCTGGCATAGATGCAATTCAATTTCATTTCATTCCTTGTTATAAACTTGGCTCAAAATTTATAATTTATACTTTGCTATATAGACATGTAGATGTATGCACATATTCATACTACATGTAACACTCAAAAAAATTTGCCAAACCCTAAAGTTTTCAAATCCATGACGTTAAAAGAAAACTATTTTGGACAATTTCAAGCATAATAGACACAAAAATAGAGATGATAGCATAATGAATTTTAGGTACCCGTTATTCAGCTTCAGTAATTATCAACATTTTGTATATGTTGTTGGTTGTAACAGGCTTTGTTTTGGTATGTTTTTCTTTTGAGGATGTCTGTGGTGTTCAATGTAACTAAGAACAAATTTGCAGTTTGTTCCTGCATTGCTGAAAAGAAAATTCTTAAAATGACTAACCTTCATTTGTTGCCAAGTAATTCTTGGCTATGCACTGATAGCAAAAGTAATAGAACAGCATTCGCAGCATAATTAGATTTGAATAGTAAGTTTTATTTAAAGAGTGCCTGATCTTGTTGCTCATAGCCATGCTTTCCTTTCTTGGTTTTTTTTTTTGTAGTAATCACATTTTTAATAAGTTGTGGTACATTTTCATTTTATGAAACAATAGAAAACCACCACAGGAACTCTTTAGTAAAGCTTTTAAACATTGTTGAAGCTACTTAAAATCATTTTAGGTGAGAAGTTATTATTTGTTAAATAGTCTTTTTTGTAAAATGACTTCTGCAGAAAAGACAATCCCCAACAGTGTTACTCTGATGAATGATAACAATTATCCTAAACAGGAAGAATTGATGATGGTGATGTAAGCAAGTAAGTTATAGCTACTTTATTTGTTGAATAAATGAATGAACAGAAGTCTAGGATCCTTTTTTCCCCACTGTACCCAGAAGAGACAAAACAAAATACTTTTCCTTCAGTTTTCTTTCCAGATTGGTTTCTTGGGAAGGAAGGAAGTATGAAATAAAAAGGGGGCTACATGGACCTAAGGAGGAAGGGAGAGAAGAAAGAAGGGAAGGGAAGGGAAGGGAAGGGAGGGAAGGGAAGGGAAGGGAAGGGAAGGGAAGGGAGGGGAGGAGAAGAGAAGAGAAGAGAAGAGGGGAGGAAGAGAAGAGAAGCGAAGAGAAGAGAGAAGAGAAGAGAAGGAGAAGAGAGAGAAAGAGAAGAGAAGAGAAGAAGAGAAGAGAGAAGAGAAGAGAAGAGAAGAGAAAGAAAAGGGAGGGAAAAAAAGGAAGGGAGAGGAAAAGGAGGTTAAGTAGGAAGAAGGAAGGAAGAAGGAAGGAGGAAGGAGGAAGGAAGGAGAAAGGAAGGAAGAATTGAGAAGAGAGAAGAAAACAGGAGGAGAAAGGAAAGAAAGAAAGAAGCGCGAAGAAAGAAAATAAAAAAGAAAAAAAGAGAAGAAAGAAGAAGGGGAGGGAGGGAAGGAAAGTAAAGAAAGGGAAATAGGAGGCAAAGAGAGAAAGAGAGAGCCTAATTATTTAGAGGCATGTTTCTTAAGGCAGTAATACCATTAAATATCACAGTCGGACTGTAATTTAACACATGACATTTATATTGCTATTATATGGACTTTGGGGGTTCTGACTGTACAGAAATTCTTTTAGATTCATAGAATATCAAAGGAACCTGTGTTATATTTCAGTGCAGCCTTATCATTAACAGAGGTCAGGAAGGTTAAAGCAAGTACAAAAGTTGAATATATCAATATTCGATAAATCTATTGTCTGTAAGAAGTTTAATTCATCTAGAAGAATGCAATGTAGTATCATTACATGCAAAAATGATGTTTTTACAGGATTTGGGTTGTTATGTCACTCTAAAGGATATCTGGAATATTTAATGTAATTACTACAAAAATTAAAAGAATTTCATCTATAATTATAAACCTCGAATTTCAATGAAGGTCATGCTTATTATGCTTCATTTTTTCTTTGCTAACAATTTTAATGGGATTTTTAGAATGCTTACTTTTCGGGGGTCCGCTGTTTAATGAGAGCCTTAAATTGTATATCATCAAGTCCTGTAACCATTAAAGTTTTCTGCTTCTGAGAGCCAATGACAGACATAATCCTCCATTCCCATCTTTAAAAAGCAGTGTTAGACTTATTCAAATTCTACATTAAAAGGTTTACTATTGTCAAATACAATTTAATCCTAATTAAGTCTATTAAAATCAGAGACCTTTCCATCTTTCTGTTTCCAAACTCTATCAGAATAACATTTCCTCCCAGTTGGCTCCATGTCATCAGAAGGTCCAGGAAAAACAAGATGTCTAGTAGAAACTACATTAGAAATCACAAATGTTGAAAAGCAGTCTACAAAAAATGGAAAGCATGTGACCATTAAAATCAGATCAGGTGGGTTCTAATCTTGGTTTCTTTCCTCACTGTTTGGGGAGAAGTTTTTAGATCTTTTCATTGTAACAAACTGATGGTCAAATGAAATAATGTAACTAACTGCGTACCCCAAAATATGATGTGTTAATTTTTTCTAGACATATGCTTTATTTCCATATTATTTATGTTCTGTGTCTTAAAAGCCTTAAATTTATGCTTAGAG
Organism: Rousettus aegyptiacus; assembly: GCF_014176215.1. NCBI lineage: Eukaryota > Metazoa > Chordata > Mammalia > Chiroptera > Pteropodidae > Rousettus > Rousettus aegyptiacus. Next base: position 15,260,687 of record NW_023416312.1, read on the forward strand.
TTCCAGCTAACAACATGTCAACTTAACAGTTTGTGGATGAAATTAAGCAGAATGTTCTATTTTAACTTTTAATGATAAATTGAGCTATTAAATGAGCTACTTTGCCCTTAATTCCTGGCTAGCTCCTTTGAATAGTGACTGCCACTTACGCCCCCCAAAAAATATTTTTAGGCTACCTTCTTTGGGTAAATCCATGTTCAATAATTACAGACAACTTCCGTATTAGCCGAAGTCCAATAGTATTAAAAAGCTTTTGCTGTGAAATAATGCTGTTATATTTCAACAGCTAAATGTTTTATAGTACATTAGAGTTAGTTGTGTGGTTCTGTAATGTCTCTGCAATCCTGCATTAGATGGTTTTTTCTGTTTTTAGAGTACCTTTTAATTTTTAGTTGTTGAGGTGGGGGTCATCCTTTCTATGGGGGTTTGGAAAGAGGAAGAGGTTACTCATTCCTTGTATGGATGCTCAGTTAATTCTTATTTGACTTCCTATCTCTTCGTGTACACTGTCATTACCTGACCTTTCTGGGTACTAAGCCTACACAGTTTTTATATGCCCTCATGGCTTCTTTCATGGCTGTAGTCCACTCTAAAATAGCCCAGATAGAAACATCCCCCATCATTTCATCAATCCCCATGCTTTCAATAGCTTTCTGTCTACAAAAAAAAAATCAAAGATTTTTGTCCAAATCAAGCTTGAAATATAGATATTAAAACCACTTTTGATATATGGTTACCATAGAGCAAGGTTTCTCGACCTCAGCACTATTGATATCCAAGACCAGATAATTCTTGTATGTGTGTGTATGGGGAGCTTTCCAGTGCATTGTAGGAAGTAAACAGCATCCCTTGTCAAGTAGCACCCCCTACACATTAGTTGTAGCAACCCCAGTTGAGAACTGCTGTCAGAGAGCCATATGGGTGAGTAATTGTGCAAGATTCTGTGTCATGAATAAAAGAAGTGTAAATATCTTTCATATAAAAGTACAATGTGAACAAACCAATCCAATATAACCTGGAAGGACATTAAATTATATTACACTATACTATAGAAATGTAATCTCTTACTGTGATATTCCAAGCCAAGTACAGAATTTTTAAATTTCTGACTTTCGGTAATAACATAGAACCTTTTGTCTATTCCATAATTTTCCTTAAATAACCATTTCCAAATATCCTGAGATTTTTCATTTTCACTTCCTCAAGACATTTTATCTACTAATAGAAAAAGAAAAAATGATGTGCTTTGATAATTTTGCTTACTTGCTGATTGCTGGGAAAGAGATATTTTCCCTCATGAGACATGTAATTTCTTGGAATTGACTGTTGTCCCTAGAAGCTAATTGGTGACCATTATTTTTTTTTTTGCCTGTCAACAGAAGTGAAAACAGAGTATTTGGCATGCTCTCCTACTTGATTATAGCTATTATATCAATCAGCATCCTTTTCCTAGGGTTCATCATTATTTATCTAGATAATTATGTATTGTTTTATTTTTCTCACTGTTTTTTTTTTACTTTGAGTACACACAAATTTACTTAAATGGTTAAAATCAGTATGCAGCCAGTAAGAGCTCATCCCCACAACATTTAGGCAATATCCACTGCAGCAATAGTTTTAAAAATACTAAACTATCTTTATTTATTCTGTCTACTCATGCTCACTTTTGTTTTCCCTCCATATTTTTCTCAGCTCATTTGGTCAGAATTAGGGTGTAGTGGGTGACTGGATGAGTTCTAGGATCAGCCATGAGTCTCTGTGCAGCAAGCAGGGCTACAGACTATGGGAGCTGGGGTTTAAGAGTCAACTATAGAAGGCAGCAAATGAATAGAGAACCTGAGCGCTAATATTAGCTCCATGTTAATTAACTTTTCCTAGGGTATTCTTCAGTGATTTTATTTTTAAAACAATTGTTCAATGAATATAATCTTTTCATTGTTTATGTTACCTGGGAGGTTGATCAAGATATTGGAAGGTGATTAAATATAAATTCCATCACTCCTATGTTAGAACACTACTTCATAATAAATATTTTTTAAATAAAAAAAAAACTAAATAAAACATGGTGATATTTAATTTGCTAATTGAATATATTCAAGATATCATTAAACCAAGGGAGTACTGGGAAATTATTGTTAATCTCTTGGCTAAGCCTGGCCCAGATTCTATTAGTCAAAAATGAGTTTCAGGGTATTATACATTTTTTTATTATGAATAATGTTAGAGCAAAATACAGTAGAGGTTAGCCAAAGTTTATATCAGATAAATGAATATGGCATTACCCTGAAATATGAAACTTTTTAGACCATTTTCTCAGTCCTTTGGGGAATCAGAAAGAGATGAATCTCCAGTCAATGGCTCAGTTTTTCAAAATATAAATCAATGATTAATAGTAAAATTCTCTAACTTCTGTGGATAAAGGGAGGTGACTGAATTGACATAAAAATTTGTCCCTTGATTCATACTGCCCCATAAAAGATCTCCCCTTGCACTGTCCCCACCCCAATAATCATTAAATGGCACTGCCATTCACATGTTTGCTCAAGCCCATAACTGGGGATCTCCTTTAACTCCTGGATTTTTATTTATCCTTCACATCAAATCTATCAGTAAATTTTGTTAGCTCTATGTACCAAATAGATGCTTAAAGGAAAAAATGCTACAATTTCTACCACCAACATCAATGTATCATCCCCTCTTAGTGGACTGCTTCAGTACCCTCCTTCCTGGCCTTCCCGTCTCCACTCTGCCTTACTGCCTCCATGCTGCTCAGTCCTCCCAGACGTAAATACTGAAGTGCTGGAGTGATACTTCTGACATGTAAATTCTACCAAGGGCTCTCTCCAAACCTCTCCATGACATTCTCATTATGTTTAGAATAAGACCCAAGTTTTTAACATGTTCTACAAGGCCCTGCCTGAACTGGTCCATAGCTGTCTCTGAATTCATTGCCACTCTTTCCTTATTTCAGGGTAGCTATAATGACCTGTGCTAACCCTCAAACATGCCAAGTTCATTTCCATCTCAGGGCCTTTGCACTTGCTCTTCTCTCTGCCTGCCATAATTGCCCTGTAGCTATTCACAGGGCTGGTTTTCTCCCTACACACAGATTTGTTTCAAATAATCTTCAGAGCTAACTTTTCTGATAATCTTCTCTAAAATAACATCTGCATTAGTCTCTTTCTTTTTTTAGCTGCTTTATTTTTATTTTACAGTATTTACAATCACCTGATGTTATATTATGCATGTATTCATTTACATGTATATTTTCCATCATCCTCTCTGGATGTAGGCTCTATGAAAGCAGGAATATTTTGTCTGTCTTGTTCACTGTTATACCCTCTAGTAACTAGAAAAATGCCTAACAAAGAGGAGATGCTTTAAAAACTACTTTTTGAATGAATAAATGAACATATTTGTTTTATTTGCATTATAGGCAAATCTTATTAATCTATATGAATAAAATATAAGTATTAAAGCTAGTGAAATAAAATTTGATTTTCTTGAATACATTTATTTTGACAGATATAGTAACAGTTATGTCCTTAGGAGTATTTGTTCTGTCACTTTGACGTGATCCTTAGGTCAAGATTATCCTGTATACTGTGCTAGTTTGTTCATAAACTGTTCTTCTCCCTGTACTTCTCTGCTCAGTTACTTTCCCTCTCCTCTCCCTCTTTGAGGCCTTTGAGACTTCATGATTCTGCTCCGAATCACCATAATATTTTGCAACAGAAAGGATAAATATTGCCAGTCCCAGTGCATTAGAGATAAGTGAAAAAATAAAGCACTCTTTCCCCCCCAAATGGCTTCACCTACTATATGTTGATATTTTCTCTTGTCTATTCAATTTTTCTCCCAAGGACCATGAGATTTTGTTTACTTGCTATAGCTCTCACAAGCTTTTCCCCCAATATTAGAAACTAATGTTAAAACATTCCAGGCCAGAGAAAGCAGAACTGAATTTCCATTCTCAGTCATTGAAGCTCTATGGGTAATCCATATCCCCTTGACTTGCCAGGTAAACAGACAGTTGTTTGTCAACTCTTTTAAGTTAAAAAAATATGTACAGAGAACAAAACAAACAAAAAAACCCATTGTAAAATGAAACATGTTGGTGGGATTGCCACAAAGCATGCTTTATCGTCAGCTATATAAATCTATGAATACTGTTTTGTGACCACATTTAGTTGGTAGATTTCAATGGGGTCATAAAGAAATTACCTCTGAGTATATAGCACTCATCACAATGCATCATATATATGCTTTCATATCATACATCCTTCCATGTCTTATTTATCTTTTTTATTTATAATATAGTACTATTTGTAAGTACTTCATAAATGTTCTTAAAATTGAATTATGGAGTCATAATTGTTTATCTGGATTATAAGCTCTGTGAGCCTTAAAAGCTACATTTTATTTATCTTTAAGTCCTTTACAGTCCTAGTACATTGCTTACATATCTAAAAGTCTTCAAAATGTTTTTTTTTGTTTGTGTTCTTGAAGATAGATTGGTCCTCCTACTGTGGAAATTGATGTTGGCAATATTAATGACTCTTAAATTCAAGAGCTAAATGCCTTTGAACCCTTGGTTAAACATTGAGTTCATTATTTTACAAACAATAACATTTTTTTTATCAGCTACATAGACTATTCAGTGGTATTGTCCCAAACAATGGTGGTGTCATTAGAACAGATTTATTTTTCACCTGCTATAACCAGACACTTAATCTCTTACCCATTTTAATCTTCACACCAAGCCATAACTGAACACTATTTATGTCACATTTATATATAAGGAGACTGAGACTCAGAGTTTAAGTAACTTCTTTAACTTGCCAAACCAATAAAAGTGAATCAAGAGTTATTAGACCCAGATCTCCCTGAAAGCTAAGTGTATGATCTTTCTGACTCTACTTTAATGCTTCTAGGAAACAAAACAGTGAAGGTACTACTTAAAATAGATTTTGAAAATTATCTGTGATTTTGAAAGAATAAATTTGTGGTAGGATGAGTATTGGTATCTAAGAAGTATTGAGTATTCTCAGTGATATTTGAGAGATTAGTATTTGAGGGACTAAAATTAAATTTTAGAGGGGTGATGAGTCAACAGAGAAAGGCACACTCATCCTAAATATCTCATATTTCTCTCTAAAAAAATTACAAGATTCAAGAATGCTGGTCTCATTACCCTAGTCTATTGTCATTATTTTTGAAGATGAAATCCCATTTTTCACTATTTCATAACCCAAGTGTACATGGAATGGGTAAAAAGGAGAGAATGTGTACCTTCATGACTAGTTGGGGAACATTAACATATATAAAGAACAAGTCCCATTATAACTTCACATATATCGACTTCTAGATGTTTCTCTAACTGCCACCTGGAAAGCAAAACCAATGTCCTTAAAATTCCCCTTCTATTCTGCAGAACAATTTTGTCAATTAAGAAATATTAATTTTGTAAGAGAGGTCTGTTTTTATTTTAAGTAAGTTTAACTTTATCAGCTTTAATGTTGTCAATATTTTAATACATAATTGGCAAGAGAAACATCTCTATTATAATTGTTGTGGGGTGTTTTTAGTAGACAAATCATAATAAGGACTTAAAATCAATCTATGCTTCATGTCGCTACTATTGGACTTTCATTAGTTTTTCAACGATTTCAGATTAGTCACTGATTGTGTAGGGTTGTCTTACTGGGCATGTATTGTGTGTGTGTGTGTGTCCACGTGTGAAGGAGGAAAAGAGGGAGGGATGGAGGGAGAGAGAGAGAGAGACCACCAAGGCTAAGGCAAATTGTTTGTATATTTCTTTGGGCAATAAAATGTCAATTGATCTAGTAATGGTCTGATGCTAATTACTTTGTTTTTATTTTAAGGAATTTGTTTGAATTTCCTTCCAATTCCACTTTTGTCTGTGCAGAATATAAACAGGGCTTGGTGTTCGTGTGTGTGCATTTTGTTTATTTATTGCCATTTCTGTATTTGTTTGCCAGTTCTGTCTTCTGTAAATTCAATTCAACTAATATTTATTAAACACCATAAAGTGTCAGAAGCACTCAAATGATGGATAATTCAGCCCATGCCCTTTTTTTGTGGCAGCAAAATCTCTTGCCCTCAAATGACTATGGAGCTGAGCTTCATATTAGCTTTAGTTGTCACCCCTCTTCATAGTCATTTTTCCAGTGTGTCCAAGCTGTAGTTCAGCTATTGTGCTATTCTGGTAGTTTCCATTCATTTTTAAAAAAAATTAATTTATTGAGGTGACATTGATTAATAAAATTATATAGGTTTCATGTGTACAGTTCAATAATACATCGTCTGTATATTGCATTGTGTGTTCACCACCCAAAGTCAGATCTTCTGTCACCATATATCTGACCCCCTTTACCCTTGTCTACCTCCCTCCTCCCCCTTTCCAACTGGTAACCACTAAACTATTGTTCATGTCTATGAGTTTTTGTTTTCAGTTTTATATCCTACATATGAGTGAAATTGTATGGTATGTGCCCTTTCTCTGTCTGACTTATTTCACTTAGCATAATACCCTCTAGGTTCACCCATGTTGTTGCAAATGGTAAGATTTCATTCTTTTTTATTACTAAATACTATATATGTATACACATTTTTACATATATATGTGTGTGTGTGTGTGTGTGTGTGTGTGTATATGTATACGTATACCTACCTATATAGCACATCTTTATCCATTCATCTCTCAATAAATGAATTGATTTTTTTGTTGTTAAAGTCTTAGGTGAATTGCTGATGTATAACATAAATAAAAGTAGAGTTACTTTTGTCAGAGGGGGTGGGCAGTACAACAAAATATGAGTCAAGCCCCATGAACCACCTCTTAGCTCGATCTTCACTTCATCTGCCTAGAGGGGCCCAGTGGAAATCATAGGGCTTTAGGGAACGCATTTGAAAACTCAAAAAATTTAATAAGCATATAATTTTCTCTGGCTCCAACATTCTACAATTCGTCTACTAACTTGAAGTTGTTGCATGAGAATAATATGAGAAGTCTTAAGGATGTAACATTATGCTATAGGCATGGGTGGTGGGTTGGGGTGGAGAACCACACAACCATTTTATAATTCTGAATGAATGTACTACATATAGATTATATTATTTTTCTCTACGGACATTTTACTATAAATTAGTGTCAGATGCGTCTGAACAGGAACATTTCTCTCAGCCACTTTCTATAACAAACTGTTGAGTTTTCTACTTGTAACTGTATAATCACAAAATTTTATAAACTGAGTTAATTTACTGAATAAGTCTGGTATTTTGATGCCATAGTTGCTTTTGAAGTTCACTGAAATTATTTGATAACTAAAGCCTAAGAAATAGGGCTTTTTGACTTACCAATGGCGAACTATTTTGCCAATATTTAGTGAGTAATCTACTTATTTAGCTGGTAGGAGAATAAAAATCTGTTAATATCACTGTAGACATGAAATAAGAGTATTTAAGCTTATTCAGAGTGATGTCAAATCTTTGAGAAGAGTTTCAGAATAATTGATATCTTATTACTCTAACTTTCTACTTCATTCCCCTCCATGTGTTAAATATTGATGAAGATGAATGAATAATGCATTCAATTAGTTATGAACAAAAGCAATTGGTCCTATGTGTGGTTGATTTCCTAAACCAGGACTCTTAAAACACATTCCTGTTTTTCTGAGTTGGAGTGCATCATCTGTTTGCACTGACTGTGTTTTCTGTTAAAGAAAGAGGAGAGTGAGCTTCTGAGGTAGATCTAATTATTGAATCCTCTGGTAATGTGGGCATGTGGCGAACTCCTGGCACTGCTGACTACATTAGCCTTCCAGTTATCAACCAAATTGGCATGTCCTCCTGTCAAGAAAGGAAGAAAGCCCTCAAAGCAGAAACATTTGTTCAGCAACCCTTAATTGATCATTTCTGTACTTGCTACAGAGTGGAAGTTGCAGTGACAGATTTCAAGGGACCTGAGTAAGTCAATCAGAAAGAGTGAGTAGGGAGGCTTAATGAAGGAGAAATGGCTATTTGTGTAAAGTCCAGATAGTCTACTTTATCTAGTAATGAAGTATGCAGTGGGAAACCTATCTTCAAGATGCTCAATAGTGAACTCTTAGATTTGTAGGCTGATAATTGATAAATTAATGATAGCACAGAGTAGAAATGTATGGTGACTTAAAAATCAAAGAGAGCATATTATACAAATTAGAAATAAATATTATTAAATGTAATAGATAATAGTAATAAGAGGTTTTGACTAAATGGAAAGTATTGTTTAAAAATATAATCTTGGCAAATATTTATATGCATGTTTGAGTGTGCAGCTTGTACTGGTACTAATTTAATGCCACATTGCTACCTCATTTATAGAGTATGTGTGTAAGAAATAATATAATTACTAAGTTATGGGATTTGAGGCAGTGTGATCCAGGGTATGGAAACTAGGAATGGGATTAAGAAGAATGAGACATTATGCCAAAATATCATTGAAATGCATGGATCCTATATCATGTAGCTTTAATTAACATAGAGTAAATCTAAGGTACCCTTTAAATATGAAAACAAGTTGCAAACTGAAAAGATTTTGGTGGAGCACAGTCACATGTTCTCAAGAACTGACCAATCCTGATTCTGTACTTACAGTCTCATGTGATTGTCAATTTAGAATGTTCTGTTCGACTCATGTACGATCTAATAGCTCTTCATCTTACCTGTAGGTACTATCTGCAATATGTAAGTTATTACTTAGTAGAATGCTTTGGTGCACTACTCTGAGAATGAAAAAATATTTAGGAAAATAAACTGTGTTCCATCTTTCAGTTCATACAGCATAACTATAGTCTGTATTTTTATTATTGTTTTCAGCCCCTCTGACTGATAAGCCACCCAAGCTTTTGTATCCTATGGAAAGTAAACTGACAATTCAGGAGACCCAGCTGGGTAAGTAATCTCTTAATTCTAGTTAATGCACTTTTTGCAATATGATCTGACAGTTAATAAGCCTGGATTGTTACCTGATGTAACACTCTGAGCTAAGCCCGTGTGTATTTATAGGGAGCAAAATTAGAAAGTACTATAAACTTGTCCCATTCCATCTCCCATGGGACATGCATTAAAGCTAAGCTGGACATAGGGATGCAAAAACTCATGTGTCATTTAGATAATTGCTGAGAAATGAGATGGGCTGAAGGATTTTTTGGTGGTATTATATTGTAATTTTATAAGACTTGAATTAGTTTTTAAAACAGGCAGTATGGAACTATTTGACTTATAATATCCATTAATATGCTAAAATACAGTTTTTAAAAATTAAGGGAAAGCATATAGATTCATAAAGATAAGTATTACCATTACAGTTAAAATCATTTTTATCTAATCAAATATAATGGACATTATGCAAGTGAAGTTACAGATAATATATCAATAAAATGTGAGCAAGTAGCTTTTGGTTAAAAGACTAATAGGTTTGGGACATAAGAACATGGACAGAATACAATTTGGGACAAATCAGAATTCTAACATTCTTATCATAGAGTTAAGTCAGAATTTCTGAGTATAGCATCTGTACTCAGTTATACCAAATTATGAAAAATTTCCCATTAATTATAAGTATAACAATTTAATTATATTCTTTTGCTTTTTATTTTTATTTGAAATAAAATATGCATGTATATATCATAAAGTTTAGCATAAAAATGTTTTTAGTGTTATGTTTTGTATTATCAAAAAGTATAAATCTAACCATATATTCTAATTTATTAAGGAGTTTTCTCTTACATTACCTACTTGAGAGTAGAAATGCATTCAGTGTATATGACTAAAAAAGAATTGGTAGCCCATCCCTTAAGTTCCCCATATTATATTGTTCTTGGAATGAGAATTCAGAATAAAATTGTAAATCATTTTGAAAATGAAGATAACAGGTATAATAATCTTTACTAATAACATATCAAAACTTATAGTGCAAAAAGATACGATGATGGTTTTAGAACCTGTAAAATGATTGTAGTCGATAGACTTCTAACATTGCAAATACTTATATTTATTAACTTTGAGGAAAAAACATATGTGGGATTTATACAAGTCAGGGTATAAATGTACTTCTTTGATGGTAAACCCAAGACTCTGAATTATCATCCTAATTGTTATTTTGAGAAAGAAGACTACAACACCATTAAATCAATATTGAATATGAATCAAATAGATACATTAAAATTGTATTATACTGTTCATTCATGCTATGGTATATTGAGCTATATTAGATTTGATTGCAACTCTCTAAACATATTTTGAAATATAAATTCTTGTAAGTGGCCATGCTCACACATACCTCTCAATAACTCCTAGAAAGATGTATTTCTAAGGAGTTATACAAAACTGTAGAATGTTGGACCAAGAAGGATGGTTTATTGGTGCCAGTTATCAGTAATGAACATAGTGAAATGAAATTAATGGTATCTCTTTACTTGACAACGTAATTAAAAGAATTTTCTGATTAATGGCTGCCCATTGGGTTTCCTTATATTGTCCCTGAAATTGGAATAAATCAGATTGTTCTTAACCTCCTGTTAAAATGTTTCACAAAATGAAATAGTCTGTAAAGCTTTCCTTTTAAAAATTTACTTTTTATTGCACAAAAATTATAAAGACTAATCTAGTTGATTTCAAATATGAAAAGTTCTTATGCAAATTGTAAGGTTTGACTGTATATTCACTTAAAGAAAGATGGGCATGTCTGTTATCAAAATGCTCCAGGAAATATTCTCTTTTATTGTTACTGCCAAAAGGAATGTGAGCTCTCTTTAAACACCAAGTAAACTAGAGGCATCAAGCTGGGATTTGGATTCTTTTAAACACCTTTTGTTTTATTTTCTGTTTCTAGTTCTCAGTAGTATATAGGACAAATCATTTAATCTCAATCTTTTAATTTTTGAGTAACAGTTGATTTGAAATAACTACCTTGCTAGTGTTGTTACTGCAATAGTATTGGCAGTAACAATAGAAAGTGAACAGCTTATCACAAAGATTAAGTGAAAATAGGAAATAACATTAAGGACCAAAAAGAAAAAAAAGACACTAGATGCCTAAAATATATTTGTTTTCACCAATATGTACTTTTATCTTTTACTTCCTTGGAGATTTAATTTTTGCTCTTTCCACATTTGAAAAAGATTTCAATTTCAACAGGCTTAAATGTGATATTATATCCTAAGAGAGGGGGACTGAGTGAAGAGTCGTGGGGTGGGAGTAAGGAAGGTGGCCAGGATCAGTGACAGGGAACCTGTAAATGATGCCTTGTCTTATAAGAAGGTGAGACTCTCCAACAGAATTTGATTAGCCAAGAGTTCAAGGATCTGACTCAACCTATCCTAAATTGAGGGTTGATCTCAGAGGATAATAAAACTACCATATGAGTAACATTGTAAAACAATTAACAGAAATTACACAAAGCTGAGTTGGTACATGTATGATGATCTAACTTGAACATCTTGGCTAAGTTACACACATATCCACCTGACTTTGATAACTATAAATCATCCATTCTCCAGTTTTGTCTCTAAATATGTAAAACTCCTTAATAATGGCTTAGATAAAATCATAAAGTGCATGGATTTGTCTTCACCACCAAATTCTCCTTTCTCTGCCATTTGCTGACCATGCCTACTTTTCACTTTCTACATCCCTAGTGTCCTCCTTTTCTTCCAATTCCTTCATATTCTCGAAACTGGAAAGACTCTCATAGTAATCATTTAAATTGTTCCAGAGTAGAAAGTGAAGGCACAAAAAAAGTACTTAGGGTAAAATAAAATAGTAACTACATTCAAATAAAATATATGAATTGGTAGGTTTGAATTTCAGTCAATATGTGGTCACAGAATAGCACTTCCATTTTAAGCAATATCTGTGTATTACTTTTAAATGTGAAAAAAAAGAAATTTGTTCTTTTAAAATAACTTTCAGGCATCAGCAAATAAATGAGCAGCACTTTCTTTGGCAAAAGGCCCAGAAATCACATCATACAATTCTGAAGTTTTGTCCAGGAGATGAGCTTGAATTAGCCCTTTCAGGAAGCTGTAGTTAAGGGAATCACAAGACAGAAACCATTGTCTTTCTGAGTTTGAGCCCTGAGATGATCAGTCAGAAATGTGGCCTTCTTGTTATGGCCAGGAGACCATTTTCAGAACCTTCGAGAACAGAGGATGTTGTATTCATCATTATTAGACTTTCAAAGAGTAGAAATCTACCCCACGCTTGACCTAGTGAGACACATATTATTTTGCAGCTTAGAATTTACTATACATTATCATTACTCATCTAGATTTGGATGTCACTTTATTGAGTTTTTGGTTTTTACTTTAAAAAATAATTATGCAGATTAATGGTAGAAATTTAGGGGAAGTAGAGAAAAGAATCTAGTTTCTTATGCTTTACATTGTAAAAACATTCTGCTCCTGTTAAATATTCTCAGAAAATACCCTTTTAATGACTACATGATAACTATATGAATGTCCTATATAATTTCATATATATTGCTGGAAATTTTGATTTTTCCAAATTTCATAATCATAAATAATGACACAATGATCTTTACCTATACATTTCCTCCTGATTTTATGATTATTTTAACATGGCAGATTCCTAAAAGGAAAAATACTTGGTAAAAAGAAATAATTTCGTTTCTTGCTATGTATTTTCAGAATCCTTATAGAGAAGTTATACAACTCTCATTATATACTCATATATAATGAGTATAATCACTTTTAATCTTTGATAAAATAAAAATAATATATTTTTGTAACATACAGCTCTTGAAGGAAAATTCACTTTCCTTCAATATCAGGATCACTTCTTTTCCCCCTACCTTCTTACTTATTTCTTTCTCTCTTTACTCATTGAGTATAAGTGGCCTCTCTTTTTTAGGGTTATCCACATTTGGAGAGTTTCAAATAAATCTAGTCCATTTAGGTAAATGTCTATGGTTGATGAAATATAGAAACCTAATTGAATGTTTAATGTCTATTTTTTTCTCTTGCTTATTTTAATGTTCAACTGAGAACTTCCTCTAGATTCTGTTTCTTAATAAAGTACACATTAATTTTGTCATGTACTCTGGGCACGGGGAATGTTGATAAATACTAATTGACAAGGTATATGTGCAACAAAGATCACATGTCTCCAAATTTTCTGCAAGAGAAAATAATGAAATTGAAGAAGCTTCCTAGCAGTGCTCTTATTTTTCTTTCACATTTACTTTTGTTTGTTAAGTTTATTAAAAAGCAAACACTTATTTACCTGAGCAAGTAACAAGGATTTACCAGATGTTAACATGTAAAGGAAAGTGGTTGATGATGTTATTGAAACCTCAAAGTTTTAAACATCTGTCCTGGTAAAGGAACACGCATACATGTAATTTTATCCAATTTAACTAATTAAAATAATTTAGCTACTTAAAAAATAAAATGTTACTCTAGGACTTAACTAGCACATCTTGCCCCATCACACCATATTATCATTTGCAGAATTTTAAATTTCAAGTAGACTAAGGGGAAAATGTTCATGTATTACATAATAGATCCTGATTGATATTTTTGTAGGAAAACACTTTGTCATGAGAATTATATATTTAACCTACTGTGTTGCTAAAATAATTACCTATCAAAACACTCCAATGTGTTATATATTCTGGAACTATGTATATAAATTTATTGTTCATGCAATGTGTTTTATGACAAAAATGCTAGTTGAGTTTTTAATTCAAGGCGACCATATAGGGAATTATTTTAAGGAGTAAAAAATCATGCTCTAACATTTGCTATCTAGGTCTATATTTTCATAGCTATTATTTTCTTGAAACAAAACATACCTTTTCTGTATGATGACTGCCCTATCTTACTAAAATTAGGTAGCCTCTGTTTCCTTTTTTGGGTAGGGAATTACTTAATATCAATACTCTAGAAACAAAACAATTCAGTTGTTGAATTTGATACTTAATTCTGAAAGTGCCATACAGTAATGCAGATGAGAAAAAATACTTTGTTGCTGAGGCGTGCAAGTTATGTAGATATTACCTCCCTTTCCAGAGGTAGGGAAGTCAGCATTGACTGGGTTTTTCCATTCACAATTACTCTTCTGGTTGTCGTGAATAAATGCAATGCTGTTGACTTTGGTTTACTGCGCCATAGGGAATATACAAGACATATTTTTACTGATGAACTCGTATTAAAAAAAACATAAAACTTCCCTTTTATTCTGGATACAAAATTTGTGCCCAAAGTCCAAATTTTACATGAAAAATGATGTACTTGTTGCCCACTTAAGAAAGACATGCAGATCACCATAGTTCTACTGCCTGAAATAAAGCTTTTAGACATAAATTAGAGCTTCTGGACAAATGGACATCATAATTAAATCATGTAAAGGCAAATTCAGACTGCTATTATAATTATTTAAACTGATAGTGTTCGGTTCTACTCAATCTAAATTTATTGTTCCATGATAAATGAAAGTAATAACTCTTGATAGCTGTTGTCTGATTTTGAAACCAAAAATTAAAAATTGAGATTCTAACCTGAAGAGGAATGTTTTCCACATTAGTATTTAGTGAACATTTGATATCCTTAAACAAATGATAAATCAATAAATGGAAATCATATTAGTATTCTTAGATCATTTTATGATGTAGCTTATATGAATCTCAAAGATTCTCAAAAATCAAAGTCATTCTTTAGCACTGGAGAGGAGAATAGATTGGGGGGAAATGCATATTCATTTTAAAAATTGCTATCTAAGCAAAAGTCAGACTTCCTTTTTAAGTGTTAAATGTTCAAGGCCTAACTAGGACAGCCTCGAAACCCAAAGAAAGATGCAGGTGGAGGTTAGAACAGCTACTATGGGCCACTGATATCTGAAAGTTCTGAAGCCATTTAAAGCTCTTGTTAAAATGCATTAAAACTGTAATAGCAACAATGTGAGTCAGCTTGCTTGCTCTTACCTTAGAAAGGGCCAGAAAGGAGGAAAGGTGAGAAGAAAGAAAAATTCCAGAAAAGACTGTTGTCATAAAACCAGTGTGGAAAGTCCATTGAAATTTTCAACTCCTGATCTAGTTCTGGCCTAGTTTGATGGTCACTGACATGAATCATGCACATTGTTCTTTTGCCACAGCACTAAGAATACTATTTTATTTGTTGCTGGCCAGTTAAGAAACTAGATATGTGTAACTATTCACAATTCTAGATTTAGGAACTTTAGGAAATGGAGGGACTTTGGTAGTTATCAAGTCAAATTCTTCTCCTTAACTGATGAGAAAACAAAGAACAAAAGTGACTGCATGTTTTTATATCACAAAATTTACAAAAATAAACTTATCGTTGTTATTATTATTATTATTATTAATTTAATTATTTTGGTTACAATGAAGGAGCAGCATATGGCAGTGGTTCTAAGTTCAGATCATCCTATCAGACAGGTGATAATCCAGCTCTGCCACTTACTATTTATATGACCTTGAACAAACTGTCCTCATTTTACTAATCAGTAAAAAATGGCACCATGGTAATACCTACCTCTATGTAGTTATTGTTGGTATACAGTGAAATAATACATGTGAAGATTAGTGCACTGCTTGGTATATATTAAATAGTGAATACATCCTCGCTGCTAGTAGTTGAGATATTTTAATACAATATATAGGATGCTATATATAAAAGGTTGCTAAAACAAATTTTGAATGCCAATGATTGATCGTGCTCATATACTTGCTAGAGTATCATACTACGGTAGCAGACATGGGCTTCATTACAGGATGGATAATATTTTAGTAAATTAATTCCCATCTCCCCTCTTAGAACATTATACACACACACACACATATACACACACACTAAATTTTTCCACTTAAATGAGTCTTTATCTTAAAGAAATTATTGATTTTAGATTACTTAATTCTTCCACAAGTCTATCCAAATGCAAACAGTAACTACATAGTGATAACAGAAGAAAATAATTCCTATCCTTAAAAAAATGACCATGTAATGGGTACTATGCCACCCAAATTGGTAAATGACCATCAATGATAGTGAAAAAAATTGTTTTTCTAAACCAAAGAAATTCAGACATAATATATCTTAAGACAAGGAACATGAGAATAATTTTACAAAACAAAGCATCAAACCATTATGCCTGTCAAGTTCCTCCTGAAGGTTTTGGTAATAGTCATATTCATTTCATAGAAAAATACTGCTTTTCCTTTGACAAACACTGTTATCACAAAGATTTCTGAATCTTAATGATCAAAATTTACTAGCATAGAAAAATGCAGTGAGTATCCTACATTAATGAGAACTCCTTCTGAATTTGCAAAGTAAATGCCAATTTATCAGAAATAAACCTATCAAAGGGTATTATGGTGTAGAATATTGAAAGAGGTTTCAGAATAAGAGTAAGTACCACAAGACGGATGTTCATTAAAATAGAAATCATAAAAAGACCCACATTGTTTAAAATTTGAATATAAAGAGTTATTCATCCATAAATTTCTTCTTGAATTTTGGCCAAATAACTGAGCATTCCTAAATTATATGCAGACTCTATGAAAAATAACTTGTGCTTGAATACAATTATGAAAATAGGATACCAGTATTTTATGTTTTAATGTTAAAACACTTAGTATTCCAGGCATACCTTACTCTACCAACTTAGGCTATTCATATAGATTTGGGGGTATGTTGAATCATAATTTCAGAGAAGTACTTCCTTTATTTTTGATTGATCTTTAGTTAGTAGTGGCTTAACATGTCAATTTTAAGAGGCTCCATCCCCCAGTCTCTCTTAAGCAGCTAATGATAAATGAAAGATTTATATGCACAAGGGAAACATGCTATTTAAAGAAACTCTGTAGTGAATAATTTCATATAAGAATCATTTGTAATTGAATAATCACCATTATAACTTTTTTCTGTAGTAGTGCAGATTTTTACATTTTCATAAGATGAGGTTCATTCATATGAAACTGCAACTGGTATATATAACTCACCCAGATAAAAGATCATCCATCTATCACTTCACATGACTTCCCCTTGTCTGTCAGGAGAAGCTAATGTCCCCATTGTGGCTTTTTTCCTCCTCTGAGGAAATATTAAATTTTATTCACCAGCTTCAGAATTAACAGTATTTCATTTTAATCTAATTCTTTGAGAATGATGTGGTAGGGTAGAGTATTTGAGTAACCAAAATATCTCATATTCAAAACAGTTTATTTTCACAAGGGACACACTTTGAAAGCCATGCTAGTACCTAATCAGCCTTTGTTTTGTTGAAATGTATCCTAATACAATGACTGCCCATGGTGTCTTTTGTTTTTCATAGCTATAACTGTGATGAGAGTTCTTTTCTTTTTAATTTTATTTTATTAGTTTCAAGTATACAGTACAGTGGTTAGACATTTATATAGTTTATAAAATGATCCCTCTGATTGCTCTTTCTCTCCTCTGGTTCTCCACCTAGCCATTACATTCATGCTAACTACATTCCCTATTTCGTGTTCACCATCCCCGTGACCATCTATCAACTACTAATTTGTACTTCTTTAACCCTCCACCCCTTTCTCTCAGTCCCCCACTCCCCCACCCCTGGCCATCACCAGATTGTCCTCTATATTTGTGAGTCAGGTTTTGATTATTTTGGGCTTTTTTTTGTTCTTTAGATTCCACATATAAGTGAAATCACATGGTATTTATCTTTTTCTGACTTATTTCACTCAGCATAATAACCTCTAGGTCCATCCATGTTGTTGCAAATGGTAGGATTTCATTTCTTTTTTTTTAGTGGATGAGTAATATTCCATTGTATATGTAAAACATAACATCTTTATCCAATCATCTGTTGACGGGCATTTAGGTTATTTCCATATCTTGGCTTTTGTAAATTGTGCTGCTGTGAACATAGGGGTGCATAGATCTTTAGGAATTATTGTTTTGATTTTCCTTGGATAAATACCCAGAAGTGCAATTGCTGAGTCAAAGGTATATTCATTTTTAATTTTTTTGAGAAACCTCCAGACTGTTTTCCATAGCAGCTGTACCAATTTGCAATCCCACCAACAATATATGAGGGTTCCCTTTTTTCCACATCCTCACCAACACTTGTTGTTTGATTTATTGATGATAGCCATTCTAACAGGTTTGAGGTGATATCTCATTGTGGTTTTAATTTGCATTTCTCCGATAATTAGTGACCTTGAGCATCTTTTCATGTGTCTATTGGCCATCTGTATTTCTTCTTTGGAAAAATATCTGTTCAGGTCTTCTGCCCATTTTTTAATTGGATTGTTTGTTTTTTTGTTGTTGAGTCATATGAGTTCTTTATATATTTTGCAATATTAACTTCTTATCAGATGTATTGTTAGCAAATATCTTCTCCCAGTCAGTTTTCTCTTTGTTTTGTTGATGGTTTCCTTCGCTGTAGAAAAATTTTTTAGTTTGATGTAGTCCCATTTGTTTATTTTATTCTTTTGTTTTTCTTGCCTGAGGAGATATATCCAAAAAGAAATTCCTGTTGGCAATATCAGAGAGTTTACTGCCTATATTTTTTTAGAAGCTTTATGATTTTGGGTCTTACAATTACACATAAGTCTTTAATCTATTTTGAGTCTATTCTTATATATGGTATAAGGGTCGTCCAGTTTCTTCTTTTTATGCATGTATCTGTCCAATTTTCCCAACACCATTTATTGGAGAGACTATCTTTACCCTATTGTATATTCTTGCCTCCTTTGTCATATATTAAGTGAGTGTATAGGTGTGGATTTATTTCTGGGCTCTCTATTTTGTTCCATTGATCAATGTATTTGTTTTTACTCCAGTACAATGCTGTTTTGATTACTATAGGCTAGTATTATAGTTTGATAACAGGTAGTGTGATACCTCCAACTTTGTTCTTCTTTCTCAAAATTGCTACGGCTATTCTGGGTCTTTTATGGTTCCATATAAATTTTAGGATTATTTCTTCTAGCTCTCCAAAAAATGTCACTGGTCTTTTGATAGAGAAATCATTGAATCTATGAGTTACTTTGAGTAGTATGCCATTTTAATGGTGTTGATTCTTCCAACGCATTAGCACAGTATATGCTTCCTTTTATTTGTATCTTCTTCAATTTATTTTTTCAATGATCTCATTTCCAAGTTTTAAGGGAGCTTTTTGTATTTTAATTTTTCTGGAATTTATATGGCCGTTTTCATTACATCATTCTGCCAACCACTTTTTTTTTCTAAATGTAGTCATATATTTAACAATATTTTCATTTTTAATATGAAAATACATAAAATGAAATTGATTTGCTACTTTATTAATGCCTAAACATTCACATTTTAAGATGTGTCTGATTATATGTTCCAAAGCGTGCCAGATAAGCCCAATGAGAGAGTATCCAGAAGGTTTTAAAACCTGAACCTCACAGAAAACTCTTTTCTATTTACTACATACAAAACAGTTACTTTCTCAGAAACACCAAGATTTTTTTTGTTAAATTTTGTAGTTAAAACTTGTAGAATCTAATGATAGCGTATATCATTCAATTGAATAATAAAAGAAGAAAAGAAAAAAGCTTGATAAAGAGTTTTCTCCCAAAATTCTGGTGTATGGAAATAAGTCTTAGGCCAATGATCTGGTCAGAAGATACCTTCCCACTTCCACTTCTGGTACACAGTGGGCATGAGAGGAAGTCGTTCCATCTCCCCTCCCACTTCCCCTCAGTGGTCTTCTCAAACTTACATGCAAGGTTGCAGGCTCTCTCACTCTCAGAGAATTTTTGTTTGTAGTTTAACAAAAGCAGGGCACCCACCTCAGATTTACCTGCTGAAGAATTGTGGTTATAGAAATTTGGCAGTTCTTTGAGTAGAAAGGGAGCAAAGAAAAGTGCATAGCTCTTCTGGAAAAATTAAGTCAAATATTTCTGTCACATCAAGCCATCAATACAAATAGCATACTTATAATATGATGAGTTCTAGGAAAATTTGAGATTATAACCACAAATATTCAGTAAGAGGCCATTATGTCAAAAAACTTAGGGAAAGTTCAATAAAAGCATTTTTGTTTTCTTGAAAGCAAAACGTTAGTGTTTTCAATGAACATGTATTCCTGATTTGATAATGCCAATTATCTTGGCTACTTCAAGACTTTTAATTCATTGATTAAATTTTTAATGCTTTCTGAATAATGTAACTAATTTTAGCTGAAAGTACTTGGGGAGCAATTAGACTATTATTTATGCACTCCACTTATTATCTACAGCCTGTTTATAAGTAGTATGAATATTTACTTTAGAATTATATGTCACATATTATATCTATAAAAACATTTATACAAAGATTTTTCCTTAGATATAAATGTAATTTGTAATGATTATTTTTTTTTAAAAAAAAAAGCCCTTCTCTATTTCCCATGATTAATTTATATTCACTTCAATGCTATTTATTAGGATTTGTTACTCATTAGAGAATGGAAGTAACATTTTTATATAATAGGAGATAACTAAAATTAATGAATCTTATATTAGATGAACACACAAGCTATTTGCTTCAGGTGAAGCTAAGTGTCATAGAGAACATCAATTACTATTATAAAAGAAATGTTAAATCAAGAGGGAATTCTACTGTTGACAGAATCCAGGGAAGACATGTCTTTATTTTCTTTCAGTCACTATTTGTGTGCATGAAATAAAATAAAGAATTGAGGTAAAATAGAGAATTGAGTAGATAAACAATTTAGAAGGAAATAATGAATGAAAGTTTATTTTTGACTCAAATAGATGGCTATTTCAAGCAAAAGTTAAATTGAGTCAATTTTTTGGAACAACTTCCTGTTCCTAGACAACTTACACTTGAAGAATCACAGGCTCTGATATTTTCTCATCAGGGCTCTAGTTACAAGTGACAAAGCACTTAAAAGACAGGAGTGGTGCTGCCCTCAAAGATGACTGGAACAATGTTAGAATTTCCTCTGTTCTTCTCTACTTCTCTCTGCATGTTATCATTTTTTTTTTTGCATTTTCACTTTTTAACTAAAGTTTACAGGTAGAGCATGACATGGGGCTGGAGAATCAGATAGAGGGGAGAGCGGTGTTTTGCTCAGTTCTTTTAACACAGAGAAAAAAGTGGAATTTGGAACTCTAGCTGGAATTGGATATTCTCTGAGGAGGAATCCCAATTGGCCTAGCTTAGTAAACAGATCTAAATTTTGAACAGATTGCTATGGCCTCAGAAGTGAGATGTGTTGACTCAGCAGCTGTTGTATGCTATTTCTCTTCTACGGCGAGGAAGGTTATATGTTTGCGTGAGTATATAAATGCATGTGTGTGGGAATAGGGCTTGTACCAGATGGAGGTAGTTATTACAGAGGCTATGTTTTCATATTCAGTATTTGTTTTCTTGAAAGTTCCTTGGTCAATCCACATCTTACTAATTTAGCTGTCATTTTTATTATGTCTCTTCGTTATCTGCGGGGGCAGAATTAGCCAGCCTGATGCCTTTGACTCCAGTCTCTCTCAGACTGAAAACACTTCCTTGCCTCTCTTCTCAACAAGTACTGACAGCCCCTCTGTATCTGAAGTGTATACTTCTCAGCTTCACCTGCATTCATCTCACCACTATCTCTGTATGTTATCTCTCAACTTTGAACCTGATGTCAGCTGCAAACCAAATGTCAGATTCTCAGCTGTTAAAGATATTTTCAAGTAAAAGGTACGTTCCTAAAACAATAGAACAGGGTTATAAAGTCAAGTTTGTGTTATATAAATGAGGAAAGTAAGGCCACGTGTAATGCAGTAAAGTCTTGGGGACCATGGTGACAGGGGAACACAGGTCCTACTTAAAGGAATTCAGATTAATTTAAAATACCCTATAAGCCAAATAAAACATGTCTGGTGCATAGTTTTAGTTTAATGGCCTCACTTTCTTGTCCCTGGATTAACAGATTCAGCGTTCATACCAGCAAATACAGTTACATTGTGGAGCCACCTTAAAAATCATGTAGGTTTACAGTAGGATATGGATTCAGGAAGGCCATTATGGAATATGAATGTGTTCCATCATGTTATAGGTTGGAACACATTTGTACAGACTAATTTGTAACATGTTAGGAACAACTAAAGTAATAAGGTCTACCATCAGAGAATCAAGGAGTTTAGAGCAACATTATTAGTTATGAAAGGAGAATCACCCCATCAGGAGATGCAAAAATCATGGAGGTGGAAGCAAACAGACAAATTTTCTTTAGCAATCCGGCCCCACAGAGAAGTAATTATGCCTGTTTTGTTATCACAGATTTGCTAAGTTAACAAAAGTATAAATATCTGTTAACTGTCCCAGCAGATATTTTTTAATTACTCTTCTCTACAAATTTTCCCTGGATATATCTTTGTTCCTAAGGCCCCATACTTGAGAATAGGCATTACCTAATTTATTTGCAAAGATGAGCCAAGAAAAAGAATGGACTATCGGATCCATGATTATCCTTGACTTATTAATTAGAGCCTACCTGTAGTAGCTTTCATGAGTTTAATATAACCATAATTCCTCCATATAACCATTAGAGTCAAGAGTTGGGGCAACAGAAAGTAGAAATCCTATAAAGCACATTAGAATTTTTAGTCCAAAACACCAAAAAGTAAAGCAGTCTATTCGTTAGACTGTTTATTTTGATAAAATTATCTTTGTAATTTGGAATAATACTAGATTTGCTACTTAAAAATATTATATTTGCCTGCTGCCTCTAAGGTAAAGGCCAGTCTCTTTACTATATCACTCTATTTTGTCTTCATAGCTTCATTTACCCTTCTACTAAGCTCACACCATGGGGCAAGTACTCTTGATCATACCATGAACTTTCATGACTCTATCCTTTGTACATGTGATACCTGCCATCTGGAATTCCCTCTCGTGCGTCTGTACTTGTGTCTATCTAGTCAAATTTTAAGACACACCTCACTGTCACTTTTATAAAGCCTTTCCTGACTCCACTCCTACTAGGCAGAATTAAATAACACTTCTCAAGTGCTAGCAAAATCTCTTTCTTATACCTTTTTAAAAGCATTTCTCTCATCATTTGGTATACATATCCTTGTATGTCAGAGTTTCCTCACTTTGCTTAGAACTCTTAAAGAATATTTAGGTCAATAGCTGAAACACACACACACACAAATATGTGAATGAAAAAATTGTGTAGCATTCACTCACCTTTAATATTCACAAATAAAAACCAACATTTATAACTCACCCATTTCAGTAGCTCTGTACTACAGAGTAACAGAATAAACCACACCAAAACTGTTGTTTTTGATTTGATTGCCTGGTATGATTGAAGATCCTCCTTCATGGATGAAGGAGACAGGTATAAAGGGGCCCAGGAGGCTGGCTGAGCTATGAAGATCTAACCTAGAAACATGGCGATAAATCCAATCCATATTAGCTGGCTTTTGAAGGTGAAAAGAGCAGTATGTTGAGTTTTAAGAAATAAACAGAGGTTAAGAGAAAAGTTAACATATCACAGTTCAACCAGGAAACTGGTTAAGGTTAGAGGACTACCTGGCATCTTGGGTTTAGATCAGATCTCTAAAGTTTAGTCAGGTAGACTCTACAATCTTAGGGGCCCAGAATGAGAAAGAGTCCTCTAGTTAGAGAGGGAGAGAGAGGGAGGGAAAGAGGAGAGAGTGGAGAGAGGGGTGGGGGAGGCGGAGAGAGAGAGATGCCTGTTTACAAAGACTTTATATTACAGTCTTGATTAACCTCCAGGATAATTTTTGTTCCTCAAGAAAAAAAAACAAGATTTTCTGTCCCTTGTTTATAGTTTTAGCTATGAGTGAATGTTAACTATCATTCAAATGAGCTATTTAACCAACCAGAAAGTCAAGACCCTATAGATGCAGCTTTCCTTGGTTAATAATTATAATCTCTCTTTGCTCTTGGAGTGTCTTACATTTGAAAGCATTTTTATATGTTGTCTCATTTTATCTATTCAACAGTCTGTGATGTTTGAATTGTGACTCCATTTTATAATTGTGACCAAAGCTTATGGGCTATACTTCTTAGGACATTTCTATATACACTAGTGTTTTGCTTATTGTTCCCTTCTTCATCCCTTTGTTAAATTCTAATTGTGCTCAGTGCTCTCTTAAATCCATGACCCTTCTGTAATATTTAGAATGGCCTTATCCTTATAGACTACTTCATTTTTGTTTTATCCCACTGTTAACAGATACATCGAGTAATAATGCAGTTGAATATGAACTTATCCTTGAAATGGTTCTCATGGGTCTTTTTTTCTATTCAGCGTCATATTTCTTGGATTTGCTTCTGTTCATCTTTGCCTCTTATTTTATCAGTCCCATCTTTTTCTACTTCTGCTCTCTCAAGTATATCTTAACAGACACTTCTCTTCTTCCACTGATCTTCAAGCATGAAATTTATTTTCAAGGCACTTAAGAAAATGGAAGTACTTAGAACATTCATGAACAGGGTGTCCCGTGAGCTGCAAAAGTTAATGTAAGAAAAGCAGATAGAAGAGTCAGCTAGTTCATGAGAGTTTTTACTCTTTAAAAAGCAGCAAGTTATAGTCCTTTCTTAAAGAGCAATCAAAAAGCAAGTGGTCTCATTACACTTCTTAAAATAGACACAAAGAAACTAATAATTGACTTGTCAACTTACTTTGACTATTAATTCCCTGCACACAAAGTTGGTTTTTGTTAATTTAGGATTCACATCTTCTCTCCAAATATAATTATCTGACTATATATAGGTAAGTAATTTAAAGCCAGGTAATGATTGTTTGAGAGTTTCAAGTTAAAAACTATGTAAACATTAGTAAATTATCTATTTAGAAAACCTGTAACAATCGGATCAAAATTAATGTTAACCTAGAAGTTAAATTAGACTTGCAGTGTTTTTAGGACATTTACAGTGAATCTTGCACGTGACTTGTAAATATATGTTAACTTTAAAGAACTTGTTAAGGTTTTCATGGAAATAGAAATGCTTTTACAACGTAAATGTATGCTGTGTTAACTTAAAGTAATTTGTGATTTTTCCTATGGGTTGACATTTATTAGGTTAAAACCCCATAAATAGTAGTTTCTGAAAATTTTTGCCAATTTTGAAAATGATTATAAGAGTGAAAATAGCGTAGTAACTAAGTGAACACTCAATTTTAAACTTCAATGACTAAAAGCACCAAAGCATTAATTTATTCTATTTTCACAATAGCACGATATTGAAAACAAGATGGAAACAGAGTTTATTCTAGCTTATGAGAACAGTTTCTCAATGGGGAGAAAAGACTAACATTCTCAAAGGTAATTGAAATAATGATCAATCTTTAAATGCAGAAGAGCATTTTGTATTCATTTTGGTAATTCAGAACACACGTATTTTGATTATTTTAATATTACTGGCTGACATTTTCACCTTTAGATATTTTCTCTCAAAATAAAGAGATCCTTGGTATCATGATATACCAACACAAGCCGTTAAGTCAGTCTTGCCACTGACTAATTGAGAATCTCAGTGGCCTGAGAATCTTCATTTTCAACTGTCTGTGTCAATGTGTTTTTTTTAAACTATGAATAGACATTATAAATGCCCGAAAAACATTTACAAAATACATACACCCAATTTCCTGGCTCCCCTACCTCCCTCACATACCTGAAATTTAAATTTATTAGATCTGGAATGGAGGCTGAGAATCATTGTTCTCTGTCCTGTTGGGACTTTTAAAGTCTGCAAACCAAATTCTTATAGTCTTATATCTATATCTATAGAGCTACATAGCTATATATCTGTACCTCTTCTGACCTGGTGAGTTTGATGTTTTTTTAGTCATAATTTTGATCTCTATACTTTCTGGAGCTTTTGCTATGCATGTGAAGGAGCTAACAGACACAGACACATCTGGGTTATCTCATCAGTCTGGCTGTTACTGTCAAGAAAGCAAGACTATAACTCAGGCACAGAAGGTACAATGAGATTTGAATATCTTTCAAAGTGGAAGCTATATACTATATATTGGGGGAATGAATATGGGGAAGAGTAGAGAAAGAAGGTGCTTCTCAAAGCATAGTAGAAATTCAGCAACAATTCGAGGCACTTACTAAAAACTTATCTTGATATCTTTATTAGTTTCTCTGGCTGCTGTGATGAATTAGCATAAACTTGATGGCTTGAAACAACAGAAATTGATTCCCTCACAGTTCTGGAGGCCAGAAGTCTGAAATCAAGGACTGCACTGCCCCTGGAGGCTCTAGGGGAGAATTTTTGCCTCATCTAACATCTGGACACTGTCAGCATTTCTTGATTTGTGGTCACATCACTCCAATCTCTGCCTCTGTGGTCAACATTGCTCTCCTTCTCTTTGTGTTTTTTTTTTCTTCTGTCTCAAATTTCCCTCAGCCTTCCTTTTATAAAACATTTATCATAGGATTTAGGGCTCATATGGAAAATTGAGGATGATCTCATCTCAAGAGGCTTAATTTAATTATGTCTGCAAAAACTTTTTCCAAATAAAGCGACATTCACAGCTTTTAGAGATTAGATCGTGGACTTATCTTTTGGGGACCACCATTCAACCCACTACAGTATCTATCACATGTTTTACTATATACACAAAAGCTGTGATATCGAGTAACACTTCACAGGATGAATGAACAGTGAAGGGTCTATAAGAGCCCTCATTCAATAATTATCAGGGCCTGCTCCCATGTGTGTGCACACAGGACCTGCTTCTATGTGTGTACACATTGCATGCATGTATGTGTGTGCACATGTGTGTATTGCTGTGTGGTCTTTTCTTTTAACCCAAAGGGTACTTTTTCCAGGTAGCACTTGAGGTTACCGGTTTGGGACTACATCATTAGAAGTTGTACATAGTACAAGAGTTTTAAAGTACCCAGTTAATGGAGCAAAGAGAAGCATCTCTTTAGCCCTTTTTCAAGAAGAAAAAAGATGACAGTCTTAGTAGTTCTGAGAGTGAAAAGTTAGATTCTAACTTTTCAGAGGTGAATTTGGCAATATGCAGTTGTTCTTTCACATTTGCCAAGAGTTGATTCACATGCAATAGAAAAAAAATGTTTGCTTGTAAGTGTATCAGTGATTATATCTACTAATAGAAAGTGGTATATTGTTCCTAAAGTCTTCACAAATAAAACATTAGGCATAATATGCCATTCTCCATTTATAGACATCCTTGTATCTAGCCATAACAATTAGAGGCATAACTTTTTAAAACTGCAGAGATAGTCAGTTACATTGATTAGTGTCTGGGTCTTATGATTCATGAGCAGAGCTATATTAAAAGTTTTCAAGGTAATGACAAGAAATTATTCATTTAACGAACACGTGTTGAATGCTTGCCATATGTCCAGCATAGTGTTAGGCAGAGTGGTAAGAAAAATCAAAAAGAACATATTGTGTTAGTTTAGAGAACAGCTGGTTGCTAAAGCAGGATCAAGTAAGTCCTCATTGTGAAAATGCTATGTGAGCTATGCCGTACTTAAGCAGTAAGATTTAGGCAGACAGAGATGGAGTAGAAAGGCATTGCTGAACAACTGATGTTAGGAGAGGCACAGAGATAAGAAAACGTGTTAGCTTTGGGAGCTGAACAAGTATTACAACCAACTAAGTAGTTCAGCCAACTGACCTGATGAAAATGACTAGTGCCAGAAAAATGATGAATATAGATACATTTTCACCAAATGAAAGCTTCACTTCACTAAAAGTTTATTTAAAAAAAATAAGGAAGGAAGAGAGCCCATAAGTAAGGTAGTCTCATAGTAGACTGTAGAATGAATCTGAAAAAAAAGAAGCAGAAGCCAGAGAACCAACTGGAAACTAATTGTCTAGATGAGAACTGATAGGTTAGGATCTGAAAAAGATTAGACCTAAGGGGGATCAGCTTTCAGAGAAAATCAGAGGTATAAATCTTATTGGTGTATCAACTAATATGGAGCGAAGTTGACAGAAAAAGGCATTAAAGAAAATAGGTGTTACTTATGGCTGCCTGAAAGGAAGGTGATTCCGGTAATTAGAATGTCGCTCCCTTGGTTCCAGACAAGATGGTGGGCTAGAAGATCCACTCTCTTAGCAACTTTCAAATTTGCAATAAAGTATTGTTAACTAACTACAAAAAAAGGAGACTATCAAAAAGAGGAGCAAGATTTGGGGGGAGTATGTAGAGTTCAACTGTGGTTATAGGACTGTGAAACATTTCAGCAAGGCTCTCTCAAATGGAAATGTGAACAAACCATGGGTAAGATGTTTAGCTTGGACCAGCATTTGAGAGATTCTCCTAGAGAGGAAGTCAGACTGTTATTAGTGTGCAAGATAACTTATTTTTCTCACCCTGTCTCAAATTATTATTGTAACAATTAAGTATATTCATTTCTGAACATCTTTTACTTTCCTCTTGAGAAAAGATGTGTTTTATTTATCTCTGAGTAACCAATGGGTGGATTATGTTCGATCAGCTTTTGTTGAATGACTGAAATTTAGTTGCAGTGTTTAAGTTTTGCTCCAATCACACTATCATATCATTGTATAATCTTTCAAGTTTCCAAGTATTTTTAAAGTTTTAAGATTATTTAAAAACATAAGATAAAATGTAACCAAGAAAACTGCTGATTACTTCCACAATTGAATTATATCAATTCAAACTCATTCATCCACAAATATATATATTATGAGATTAATATCCTCATACAGACATCATAAACTATACCTTTTCTTTTCATTACTGCTTCATTTCCTTCTCATTCTGTTCATAAAAGAAGGTACTATATACACATGTTATTAAACTATTTAGTAACTGAATAATTTAGACAAAATTTTAAATAACAGTATGTGGTGGAAAATAAAAAAGTTAATTGAGGCAATTTTTTCAACAATTTCTTTAAAATATATCGACAGAAACAAAGTTGATTGGTATTGATTTAGAATTATGTCTGTTTACATTTTAATTCTTGTGACCTGCTTACCACTTTTAGGTTTTGTATTGTTTTCTTCTTCCTTTGTCTATCTTTCCATGCTATATTGATTTTTGAGTGTTTGAGGGACTTTCATTTTACAGCTCATTTAAGTGCATTTTATCCCGCTGTGTTGGTCATCAGCAAGTCACAAAAATGGTACAAAAATGGCCATATAATGCAATGTTATTTGAAACAAAGGGGAATTGCACCAGTCTACAGGCATGGGGTTTTTATCCTGGATTGTTCGATGTAGTTAGAAAGTAAAGAGTTATTGGATGATTTTTTTTTCATAAAAAATAATGAGAATTTTAGATGCCATTTAGAATAGTGGTTCTAAAAGACTTAGATTTCAGGAAGCAGTTGAACTATTGAAAGGGAGGGAGGGGAAGAAGGTTGGGAGGGAAGGAACCATTACAAAATTGGCAATTTATTTAGCTTGCCAAATGATATGATTTTAAAAATAAATTCAACTTTATTTTAAAAGCTCATCATATTATCCTATTCCTCCCCTCAAATTTTACATCTAAGAGTATCTCAAGACTGTTACTGATCATGACCTACCTTTAAGAAAGACTATAATCATAATACTTTTCATTTTTTCCACAGTAAAATAAAACATTTGATGGTAAAAAGAAAAACTAATTAAAATATGCAATTACATTCCATCTTCTGGTTGCTTGTGACTGTGGAAATACTAGTGAAAGCTGAGCCACTTAGTATAGTAATTTTCCATCTCTTTCTCTTTTTCCTTTACTTTCTGGGAGGATTTTCTAAACTGTATCTTCCAACCCTCTTACTAATTTTTAATAGTTTTTTTGTTTGTTTTCTATATATATCTTTTTTTCTGTAGCAGCCTGTTCTCATCACGTGGAGGCAGTGTCATCTCTTTTCTCTGAAGCCATATTCTTTTGTTTGGTTTTGGTTTGGCTTGGTTTTGAGGTGTTGCTTTTTGCTCTACATAATCTTTATTCTCCCCAAGTTCCTGTTTGTTTATTTGCATGTTCGGGTCTCTTTCATGTTCAAGACTTCCCAGCAGTTTTTTGGTGGTCCTTTGTCGTTTGCTCCTCATGAAATGCAGGCAATCAAACAATGCTTGGGAACTCTTTACAGCCTGTTGAGGATGGGCTTCACGGTTCAGTTGTCTGGCTAGTTGGAAGATGCCTGCTATTAGTATATTGGTTTATTTTTTTTTTTAATTTTTCCACTGGTAATATTCACAAAGAAGAACCATCCAATATTCTGCCTCCCTGCTTCTGAGAAATGACTGGGAAAAGATTGTACATATGGCATAAAAACACATCTGTAAAGAGACTCTTTCACCATCTCCAGAGAATAAACTTCTAGTATGCTACAGTGAAGGGGATCAGTGTCCCATTGATTCTTTAAAAGATTTTTGAACAGTCCTCTTATTTTTGCCCAATTCTCATCCATCCATCAATTTCTTACTTTGGGGGACTTCTGCATGGGTAATCATATGTTTCTTGGCATCAACATATATTCTGTTAAATTAGGGTTCAGCTTTTTCAGGTCTTCTAAGTTCATTACTACTTGTTCATTAACTAGCATCGAAAATTCTAATGTTATAGTTCTCTCCTGTTTCCTTTGCCATTACGGGTTTGTGCCTAATTAAAAAGCCCTTCATTTTTATTTCCATGTGTTCCCAGAGGGAAAACAAAACCTATATTTCTGTGTTCAATCCACCATCATTACCTGATAGTCTGCATGTGACTTTAGGAAATTGGTTCTTGACATTTTATAAGATGATGACATAAAAATAAACTGTCAACAAGTCTTAATAAAGGACTTATGAGCTTGAGCAATAATTATAATACTCTCTATTAGCTAATATGACACAACTCTAAATTTAAATGAACCCAGTCATGTTTGCTATTGTTGATGTACTATGAACAATGTGAGTGATGTTCATTTTTAATTAGTCTGTGGATAATTGCAGTCATGTACTTCAATTGCATTGGTGGTCACTTTTAACATCCATAACATGGAAGTACTGAAACCACTATGTTTTGTTTTGTTTTGTTTTGTTTTGTTTTGTTTTGTTTTGTTTTGTTTTGTTTTGTTTTTTAATGTGGTAGAGAAGGTCAACCATGCTTTGTGAATTAGAATTATTCATGGGGTACTTTTATTTGGCTTAGCATTTTCATATCTTTTTAGATTAACCACCCAGTGTGAAACTAAGCTTATTTACTGTCCTGTAAAATTTGTTAAGCAGCACCAGTCATATCTAAAATCCACCATGTGGATTTATCCTCACTTCAGGAAGACGCATACACCACATTGAATAAGCCACTATTCTTCTTTTTAACCTTTTTAATATACATTATGGACAGTGTAATCAAAAAGATAATCTGTTGTGTCATCTCTTTAGAACCCAGGCACTTTCTGTACTCATGGAGAAACTGCACCTTGAAACTAGCTATAAATGGATCCTGCTGAGTTCTGCTTTTCTTCAGCCATCTTATCCTGTCAAACATGAGATTTTTTCTCCTCTTCAATGTCTAAACTACAAAGGTTTAATTTCAGCTTGCAAATTCAATTTTATCCTTTATCACTGGAGCAAGAGATTTCCAAGTATTGATCCAGTTTCCACATTTATGGAAGGCCCAGTATGCCTGCCATGTACATACAGATGTCAACCAGGGAGCATGTTGCTCCAGCCAGGGAAGCTGATGTCTGTGTGTATATGTATATATGAATGATAATATAGTGTGAAGGATATAGATAGAGATCTTTAGGGTATGTTATTGGTAGAGAGTTTTAAAGACACCATAGGTAGGAAAGCTATGTCTTTTCAGAGGGGCTAGACTAGTCCCTTTCAGAAGGATGATGTTGGCTTTGAGAGTCAAAGGATGGGTATAATTTCTCCAGATGGAGAAACTCACACTGAACAAAACAATAGTATCAGCAAAGGTGTATGAGAGGCAATAAACTGAGTGACTACAATAAAGATATACCTTGGAATATAGTTAATGAAAATTAATTTTTAGGTCTAACTATAACAATAACTAACATTGACAGAATATTTCTTTGGTGTCAGACACCATGCTAAGAAGTTGTCCTGAACTACCTCATTTAAAACACAAACTACATTATCAATCAAATTTTTCAGTTGAAGAGCTTGAGGTACAGACAAGTTTTCCAAGTTCACATAATTACTGATGCAAGTTAGACTTGAACCCAAGAAGTCTGATGCTAACACTGACGGTATTCATTGCTATGCAAATAACAACTGACAGAAATATTTCTTTCTGTCAACTATAATTGTTCCTTGGCCTCCAATTACATAACTTGATGATATGGGGTACCCAAAGAAACATCACAAGTAGGATTGTGACATCACAAGTGGTTGTCGATAGTGATAAAGAGGCTTAAACTCTTGCTCTTTTTATTGCTAAATATTAACTACTCTTTACATTTTAATGGAAAACTTCACTATAGATGGCAATGTTTATTTTCATAATAGAAATAAATAAAGTCTATTTCGGTTCTATTAGTCAAGTGGGTAACTTATGGAATACTTTTCCCTATGGATAAAACTTTAAAGCAAGGTGAGGCCTTAGAAAATGGTTTCTCAGTCTTGGCACTATTGATATTTTGGGCTAAATAATTGTCTATGGGGTGGGGATGCATATTTAGCAGCATTCAAGGCACCTACTCACTAGATGCCAATCTCTCACTCACGCAGTTGTGATAACTAAAAATGCCTCCAGACATTGCCAGATATCTCCTGCAAGGTAAAAAGCTCCCACTACTCAGGTTGAGAAACCACTGCCTTAGAAAAATCTAGTTCAATATAGGAGTCAACTTTACACAAGAAGAGAAGTTCAATAATGATGGTCACACAGCTAAATAGTGGTAGAATTTTGATAGATCTCAGATCTCCTGGTCCAAAATCCATATTTCACATATAAGGCACTGCCTGAGTCTATAACAGCTCAATAACTTAGTTCACACCCGTGGTACAAACCCGATTTTATTAGTAAAAATGCATAATGATAAAGGTTATGA
Organism: Rousettus aegyptiacus; assembly: GCF_014176215.1. Lineage (NCBI taxonomy): Eukaryota > Metazoa > Chordata > Mammalia > Chiroptera > Pteropodidae > Rousettus > Rousettus aegyptiacus. Next base: position 15,293,730 of record NW_023416312.1, read on the forward strand.
TTTGTCCAATGTCACATACTTAGGACATAAATGAGCCTGGACACGAGACTTCAGATGACAACTCTGTTACCCTTTCTAAAATCGATGCTTGCCTCCGTTGGTTGACATGGGCTTGATTTCAAGAAAATGCAACAGAAAAATTCTTGGGGAACATTTTTACATCATGGTTTTCTTTTCCAGCACGCTGAGCCCATATTTTTTGCAGGTACAATAATAGCAGTATCCTTTTTAAATTGGTAAGGAGAAATGAGTCATAATAGCTGCATGGATATTTGCTATTTGCTAGCTTGTATCTAGCTATTTTTCTTATAACTGAACAGTTAAGAACAAATGACCTCAAAAACATGAAAAATAAAATAAAATAATTTATATTATGGACACCTCAACTACAGAGACCTAACTACTGATGATTTCCAAGGACCGATAGGGAGGTATGAATGAAGTCATATGCCAAAGATTTTACTGTCTCGGATTTTATTATAGGTCTTTGTCATGTAGTGATATGAAATCTAAATATTTAACTGCCTGCCTCTTTCTGTTTATCACTGTGCTGCCAAAAGAGAGAGTTTCATGGAGATAAATGATCTCTCATTGGTGAAAAACCTAGCAGGTCACCATGGTAAAGTCTCAACCCTTTCTGAGTAAGGAGGTCTGAACAGACCTCCTAGGTATTACTGGGAACGTGTGTGGTATTTTCTCTATTAAAAATAAACTTAGCCCAAAAGTTTAAATTGTTTAGTTTATATAGTAGCTTACATAAAGCTATGCAAATGAATAAAATAATTAAGAGCAAGATTTATATATCTGCATAGTATTGTTTTATTTATTTTTTTAAATGGTTCTAAGCTAACACAAAACCTGTCCACTATGCTTTTAACTTACTGCTATCTGTGGGCAAAATGCGTGTGTTGGGCAGTGAGGGGGCAGAGATGGGGTTGTGTGCATGTGTTGTATTACTCAATACTAAAGTTGGTCTACTAAAATGAAATTAGTATCTGTAAATATCTGGAATAAATTCAACAATGTTCTGTATATATTGCAGAAATTTCAAAACAAAGGGATTTTTTTTTAATTATCCCTGCAGTTATCAATTCTGGAACTAGTGGAAGAGGATGCATATCTTACTTCATACATCTAATGAATCACCAAGCCCTTTTGACAACATTTAAGTATTCCCAAACCCGCTCAATTATCTCCTTCATAACCAACATGAGCATGTTAGCCACTGTCAGTATCTCAGTTGGAGTACTGAGGTTGCTGTTTAAATGTTTGTCCATATCTACCCTTGCCCCCTTCTGAAGAACTCAGCCCAAGGTAAACAGAATGACCTTTCTAAAATGTAATATGGGCCATGGCATCATCTTTCTTAAATGTGTTCCATTGATTTTCATTGCTCTTTTGATAAAATTCCAAATTCTTAACACAGAACATGAGGTCTGGTATGCCCTAGCAGTCCCCAATCTCTTCTTTGGTCATGTTTCCCTCTTCTCACTAATCTTCAGGCACACCTTACCATACATCAGGTTCCTCCAAACTAGAGCCTTCATACATGCTGTTTCCTATTTCTGGAGTGTTCATTTGGCCAAATTTTTACTCATTATTCAGTTCCAATCTTAAGTATCATATCCTTTAGGATTCTTCCCATCATTCTCCCAGAGTATCCTGGTGATTCACTCTTAGAACCTTGTTTCTTTTCATTGTAACAATCTCATGTAACTCTGGAATTGTTTTTTAAATGTCTGACTTTCCCAGTAGACTCTAAGCTTCAAGATGGCAAAGGTCTAAGTAGCTTTGTCCACAGTGCATCACTAGTTCCCAGTATATAATAAGTATGCCATTTTGCTGGATGGATGAGGAGACAAGAAGGAAGGAAATAAAGAAAGGAAAGAAGGAAAGGAGGGAAGGAGGGAGGAAGGGGAAAAGTTAGGAGTGAGAAGTTTCTGCCTTTAGTAGTTCAACTCTAAATTTCTTTCTTTAATTTTTATTACTTTCTGTGTGCAGACATCAGTCCTATATACAATGAACATTCCTAACTTAATAACTAAAATAACTTTCAGAAAAAAGCCAACAGTGTTAAGTTTTGAAATACAGAGTAAATGTTATATGTAAATATATAGCCTCTAAAATTAGTCAAATCTATTATTAAGTGTAGAATTTCTCTTTATTTTGTTTGAATTTTTGGAATTTATTTCATCTTTTTGAATAGGTAATTCTTTTGTGGGAACATAATTTAAAAGTTATGGAAGGGTATAGAATGAAAAGATTAAGTTGCAACCCCAGCTACCCAGTTCTTCCTAAGGACAAGCAGGGGCTCCAATTGCATGCTGAAATTTTATCTTGATGTGACAATTTCTGAATTGGCTTACAGTTTGGATTTCTTCTGTTTTGCTTTGTTATTCTCATACTTGGTTTCTGTCAGCATTGAAATAGTTGCCTTAATGGCAATTCCTGTTACATAATTCTTGTCAGTGTAACATGTATGGATATAAATATCTTCCAGCATGTGGATTCTATTAGACAGTTATTTCATTTTCAAATATTTCTCTTTCTTATAAAACATTTATCAAATGACCTTGATTTTACAGTCAGAGAGTTATTTGACTTCAAAAATGTTATTATAATGATTGCTCAAGTTCTTTGCAGAAATTTTTTCAAGGTTTTATTCCAAAGACTTTATTCTTTTTAGGAACCCCAGCCAGAAATTCTAGTTCATAAGTCTTGTCACGGTAAATTGGGTCTTAACTTTTTGTTCTCTGTAAAAAGTGACTAACTCCCTAATCAAGACTTTTTTGTCATGTTTTGATTGCTCTGACCTTTTCAAGTTGACTAAATGTTAGTGATTTGTAAAATAGCTCTCAACAGATTCCTCGTGATTGGTCACATCTAGACTGGCCCAAAAGGAAAGGATGACTTCAACCAAACATTTATGAGAGAATACTGACAGTCACACTTTTTCTTCATAAGCTGAATTTTTAAATAGAAATATGGTGGTACACTTGGGCATGGCGAAGTGTTCAAGATGGAGAAATCGAGAAACAATCTTCTTGTCCTGACTGGATATCTCTCTGTATGATCTTGTATTATCCAGTTGACCACTTGGTGCCTCTGTTTTCTTTTCTTTAAAAAGAGAGGCATAGACTAGATTATCTCTAAGAAACTCCTAGGTCTAAAAATCTTTATTGAATAAAAAAGAAAATGAATGAAATAAAGCCAAAAGATTTAATAAATTTGAGGCCAAAGACTGGTTTGCTTTTCTATTTGACATAAAATGCACATCACACAGTTTATACTTTGATCTCACTAATCTGTTAGAAATCAATGTTATCACATCATGTGAAACATAAAATTGTTCCACACTAATTTAGAAGTTATAAAACAGTTTGGATATTTGCACATGTGCCTGGCACACAGAATAAATACCTTACATCGGAAGTAATTTATTCACACAAATGGCATTCAAGTAATAAATTTGTTTTCAATCCAAAAGCTTCCCACATTAAAACCTACTTGACTTCTTTTGGCAGATACCAAATACCTTTTATTTTGGCATTATTAATCTCTTATTTCTTTCCCCTCTGTCTCATTATATGATCAAGTGATATGAAAAAAATGAAAGTGTCAAGGAGTTTCACAATCTTTCCATAACCTTTAAAATTATTAACTTTTATTAAAGAAAATTTCACAGATATTTTACTAAAATTGCATTTATTTTTTTTGTCTCATCAAAGTAATAATATTACATCTTTATAAGAAGTTTCTCTTAAAAGAGAAATGACATAAATTCTCATATAGAATATTTGTTAAAGAAGAATATGTTGACAATTTTCCTTTTTGTGACACATCAGGAGTTGCTAGGGATTGAGCCATATGCAATTATTGTTTGACTACATAAAATTACCATTTGAAAAGTGTTTACTTAAAAAAATCAAAGAAAATCAGTTTGTACACTCATATCAGAAGACATTGTATTTTAGTCTAAAAAATAGCTGAACTTTTAGCAAAATGGAAAGTTCCATGAATTACCAGAAATGTAAATTTCTCTCTAAAGAGCCATGACATTTTGATATAGTCAAAAACTCTTTGTGGAGTGTGCTGAATAAAAAACAAAAAACAAAAAACTTTCAGAAACATTAAAAGAAAGGAGAACTGAAACTTTATGCTACAAAATTGTTCTACCAACATATTCAATTCGTTGTTAAGTAAGTCAAACATAGGGTCATTTTTATATCTTACACTTAAAAGAAACTAACGATTTATTGATTCATCTGGAAATAGGTTATCAGAGTGGTTAAGAAGATGGGCTCAAGAGCCAGACAACCTGCCTTCAAAATTTGGCACCTTACTGGAGTTCAATTCATCCATCTCATTGAAAACTAAACATTTATGTTTAGTTTGTAGGATTGTTGAGAGGCTAAAATAGTCTAATATGAATCAAGATGGAAGAACTGTGACAGGCATGAAGCAACATCTCAAGAAGTGCTAGTTGTTACTGTTGTTCTTAGTAGCACTATTTAGTAGGATGTGAAAATTGAAGTTTTTCCTGAAGTGCCAATATAAAGTAATTATCAGATGCCCAAATGAGTGTGAGAATACCCTGGAGGAGTCTTCGAAATGGGTAAATCCAGAAGAGTTTCCATGATTCCTGAAAACTTTGTACACTTTGAGAAAGTAAAAGAATCTAGAATGGAGAGGCAGAGAGGGGCTGGTGAGATTTCTTTAGATAGCTGCTGGGGCGTTTCATCTCCCTCTGGTGGGGTGAGCGGGCTACCTTCTATAACGCAATTCTAAAGGGTAAAAGCTTTAGTGGGACAACTCAAGAGAAATTAATCCCTTTCCCTCTGGAAATCACTAAACTGGTGTCTGTATCTATGAGTTCTTGTTTATTTGTCTTGTTCATTTGTCACTTTCCGTTTTATATCTCACATATGAGTGAAATCTATAGTTCTCAATTTTTCTGTCTGACATATTTCACTTAGCATGATTATCTCAAGATCCAACCATGTTGTCACAAATGGCAGTATTTCATCTTATGGCTGAAGATTGAATGGTTGATTACTGTGATCTTATACTGTGTACTGAGGCAGTACTCATTACTTAAAATGATTATATGACCACACATTCCTAACAGCATGGAATCATGAGAATGTCTGAGTTTTTGTTCAATAGTAGGAGAAATTATCCTATTAAACATATTCTTTAAAACAAAAAAAGCAAACTAACTGAAAACAGACCCACAAATATGGAGTACAATCCGGTGACTGCCAGAAGGGAGAGGGATTGGGGGGTTGGGAGAAAAGGGGTGAAGGGTTAAAGAACTATAAATTAGCAGTTGACAGGTGGTCACAGGGATGGGGAGCAGGGCATAGGGAATGCAGTTAGCAATAATGTAATGGCTAGGCGGAGAGCCAGAGTCAAGAAAGAGCAATTAGGGGGATCATTTTATAAGCTATATAAATGTCTAACCAATGTACTATATACTTGAAACTAATAATACAATAAAGTAAAATGCTAAAAAAAAAGAGTCCTTAAAAGGAAAAGAGTCAACTATTCTCCTAAGATTGAAATGCATTCTGCTGGTTCATGACAACAAAAGAGAAAGCAGCCATAAACTATATATACAGAGTACACGAATAAATAGGAAAGGTCATGTCTTAATACAGCATTGATTCAATACATGATTTGGTGTCTGTACTGCCACGGGAGTTGAAAATGACTACATTTAATGAATTAATTTCCAACATAAATAGAACAAAGAGAAAAAGAAAACCTTAATATTTTCCTACCTTAAATGAAATACAGAAGAGGTCAATAAAATATGACATTGTTTCCAGATTATTAAAATATGTTGAAAATATAATGCATAAATTATAAGCAATTATAATTTTCAGACTTTCTACTGGAGTTTACACATACACATTGCAAACATTTTAATTACTATTTTCCCTGATGATGTTTAGCTCAGGATCTTACACATAAAAGATACATTTCAATACTAAGTTTTGATTTATTGTAGCTTGATTTTAAATGAGGTAGAAATATGGGATTTATATACTTGCCAAAGGATAAAGGACTTTTCACTTAAAAACATAAAACAAAGTTTACTGTACCTTCCTTTGGGATATTTCTGGTGTTGAATGAACCTAGAAGCCTAAATTTTAAGAGTCATGAATATTTCCAACATAAAAAATTATGTCCAGAATAATTCTAAACACCAGATTAAAAAAGAAACCCTCACTATACTAGTTTTTATGGTACCAAGTTTTATCTTTTTAATTGTAGATGTCTTACGATTAAGTTTCCTCTTACATTTTAATAAAATATATCATTACTTAGTACTTGAAGGATATGATATTGATACTGTCGATTGGATAATCTACTAACATGTTAAGAGATACAAATAGAAAATCTACATTAGAATTACAGAAATTTTGTTCAAATATATTAAATTCTGTTTTATTATATACCACATTGTCTAAAAATATCTGTTTTCATCCAACTCTTCTTATAATTATAATGGCAATTCAATCAGCAAAGTAGTCTACCCTTTGAATATTAAAGTGATTGTTTCAGTTTCAATAAATTTACTATGAGTTCGTAATAAATATTAGAAGCATCAATCTTAGAAGATCCAAGGAATGATAAGGAATTTTTAAGCATTTAAGGAACGATAAAATTGTAGAGTAATAATAGTGAGCTCCTGTGAGCTTTAATGCCCTATCTTGTGTTTGTTACATGAGTTGCAAATATCATTATTCCACTTTTTGTCTTCCACTTAGATTCTGATGGTTTTGCTATCATTAATGTTAATATAATCAAATGTATCTATTTTTTTCTTTAAGAAATGCTTTCATTCATCAGGATCATGAATATACTCACATATAATTTATTTTAAAATATTAGAAAAGTTCCTTTCACTCTGAGCCTTTTAATTGTGAGATTAATTTTTCTATCTAGTGTGTAGTTATGAATATACTTTTGTATTTTTCAAATAGATAATTAATTGTCTCTATACCTAGCCATTGCATTACTACTGACTGCATTCCCTGTACCCTGCTCCCCATCTCCATGAGCCTCTATCCAAACTGCTAATTTTTACTTCATTAACCCCTCACCCCTTTCTCCCAGCCCTGCTGCCTCCCTCTCCTCTGGCTATCACCAGATTATCCTCTATATTTATAAGTCTATTTTCAATTAGTTTGTTTTTTTTTGTTCTTTAGATTCTGTGTATAAGTGAAATCACAGACATTCATCTTTCTCTGACTTATTTCACTCAGCATAATAACCTCTAGGTCCATCCATGTTGTTGTGAATGGTAGGATTTCTCTTTTTTTATAGCCGAATATTATTCCATTGTGTATATGAACCACAACTTTCTTTATCCAGTCATCTGTTGATGGGCATTTAGGTTGCTTCCATATCTTGGCTACTGTAAATAGTGCTGCCATAAACATAGGGATGCATACATCTTTACAAATTATTCTTCTGGTTTTCTTTGGGTAAATACCCAGAAGAGCAATTGCTGAGTCAAAAGGTATTTCCATTTTTAATTTTTCGAGGAACCTCCAGACTGTTTTCCATAGTGGCTGTACCAATTTGCAATCTCACCAACAGTGTGTGATAGTTCCCTTTTCTCCACATCCTTGCCAACAATTGTTGTTCTTTGATTTATTGATGATAGCCATTCTAACATGTGTGAGGTGATATCTCATTGTGGTTTTAATTTGCATTTCTCTGATAGTGACCTAGAGCATCTTTTCTTCATTCATTCAGTTTTATCCTTAATAAGTTTTCGTATAAATGTGGGTCTGACCCCAGGTTATCTATTTTATTTTATTGGTCTTATTATCTATTCATCTGTTCCTGTGTGCATTACCATAACATAGTTTCAGGTAAAATGTTTATAACAAATCTCGATAGCTGATAGCTATCAAAAGAATTACTCATTGCTGGTCTTATTCATTTCTTGACTTTTGCTGTTAAACATAAGTTTTAAGACCAATTTATCAAACTCTAAAAATTTTTATCATGATTCCTTTTTTAATTAAATCTAATTTAGAGATTAATTTAGAGAATCACCATCTTTACAATTTTGGGTCTTCTCATCATTAACATGATATATGTATATTCCCATTAATTTAACCATTTGATATATCTTTTAATAAATTGCTTATTTGGAAAAAATTTAGACCTCCTTTGTTTAATTCATCAGGTCCAAGTTTTCTCATTTGTAAATTGGAAATAATTATTTTTCCCTGCCCACATTTCAGGGCTATTTTAAAGATAAAATGAAATGATGCTTATGAAACAAATACATAAGTGATAAGGTTTTTTTTTATTATTTTTAGCCAGATATCTGGATATATTGTATGCTTAATGATACTCTATGATTCTCTGAAATTCTATTTAACTATTCTCTTTCTCTCCTAGTGTAAAAGTTTGAATTTTATAATTATTATTTAATTATTATCCTTCAACACTAAATAAAATCATTGTTCAGTTTAATGATTTCTGCAATGCTCAGTGAACCATGACTTTTTTATTAGTTCTATACAGCCTTTTATTAATGAGGAATATAAAAGTTCATTTCATCAAGTATTTATTATATCACATACTATGTTGCCAGCACTGAATCAGTCTTGAAATAATTATTTTCATTTTAGAGAACAATATAAAATGCAATGAGAAGTTTTGGAAGCTTGTTACTGATCAATATTTTTTAAGGTTATCAGTCTGAGTTTCTAGCAAATGTGGAAGTCTTAAACATTATTTCTACTACTATTATTTTTAAGAGAAAAATAACCCCAATTTTTTTAAAGTTTTTTTGGTAATTATTGAAATGAGATACATCATTTATTTTTCTTTTGTCTTATTTTAGTTAATCATTTTAATAACAATATCTAGACTTGCCAAATCAAATAGTCACCTCCTCTGTTTTTATCATTATATTATCTGAAAACTAAGATAATAGAAAGTATTCACTTGTCAAATGAATGAATGACTTGTATGTATGTGCATTTAATATATATTTTGTATATACACACACATATATCACACACAAACACACACACACACACACATATCAGTAGAGAATTTATTTTTAAAAAATATAAGATTCCCAATAAATGAAGCTATATACAGCCAGCATACTTAAAAATACTCATACATTGGAAAGTGGTATCAAAATACAAAAGAATTTTAATAGATTAAAATAAGGAGTTTGCACTGAATGAAATAAGTCAGATAAAGGCAAACATCACATGAATTCATGTACACGTAGAATATAAAGAACAAAGTCAACAACAACAAAAATGGAAATAAACTAATAGATACAGAGAATATTTTGAGGGCTACTAGATGGGAGAGGGGTTGAGGGGGATGGCGAAAAAGGGCAAAGGGATTAAGAAGTACAAATGGATAGTAACAAAATAGACATGGAGATATAAAGTATGGCATAAAGAAAGTAGTTAATAATGTAATAAATAAGGAGGAAAAGGGATACTAGATTTAGTGGGGTGATCACTTTGTGAGGCATATAGATCTCTAATCACTCTGCTATACAACTGAAACTAATATATTATTGTATGCCAAATAGAATTGAAAAAAAACTCATTGAATTATACAATGTAAATACAAGCAACAAATTGTCTTATATTTCAATAAAGCCAGAAAAAAATGTGAAATAAAATAAGGAGTTAAATCTAATACAGGAGATATCTATGAGGTCTAAACATATAATTCTGCATTCAAACTCAGTAACTCTGTTATATGAAAGCAGCCTTAGGTATATTAATATTGTCAGGAATTAGTTGATGATAACCATATATTATAAGTGTATTGTGAGGACCAATTTTTAAGAAGGGTATTTAAAAATCAAACTGTATTCTGATATAAGTAACTAGGTTGATGAAAAAGATCTGAAAACTATATGAGAATTGGAAATCTAGAGTATATTACACTGAAGAGCGAAGGCTTGCGCAATGGACACATAAATTCAAACATTTTAATAGCTTTTACATGGAAATGTATTAAGTTTAATTTATGCTGTAAGTCAGAAACATCAAACTTTTAAAGGTTAGTTTCAGTTCAACCAAAGTTGGTGCTTTTTATTTTCAAATTGAATTACCTAAACATGATAAAATATCGACTGTAATTATGGAGGAACTTTCTGATTTTAGTGCAAGGCTGAACTGGTTTACTCCCTTAGCCATTCATTTAACAAATATGTATTCAATTCTTATAATGTGCTACATGTTGAAAATTGTTTTAAATCACTGATCATTAATGGTATATGATTCTAGATTTTAATCTATAAGAAAACGTTTCTCATCACCATTTAACCCACATACATTTTATAATAAACTTCTGATAATTATTTTAATATTACATAGTGTTGAATGTATACTAAGTCTACAGTTCTGCACCAAGTAGGGTGAGTAATGTGAAAATACTGACATGAGAAGACAGTACTTAATTAAATTTTTAAAATGGGTTCAGAAGTTGTATTAATTTGTTGAGAGCAGAGGATTTTCTGAGGAATGAGAAAAGTGATCTGAAGAAGTGGCAGCTAAAGAGAAACAAGAATGGATGAGCTGGAGAAAGGGTCCCAAAGTGTAGAACTTGGACCAGCAGCACATGCATCACCTGGGAACTTGTTAAAAATGCAAATTCCAGGCCTACAAAAGCAGAAACTCTGGGGGTGGGGTCTGGAAAGCTGTGGTTTAATAAGCTCTTCAGGTAGTTGTAATTCATGCTCAATTTGAGAACCACAGTGTAGACTCTTGGTGTGAAGTAGAGTTTAGAGATGATTTGGAGGCAGTTCTTGGTCACTGCACATCAATTAAAATAAAAGACACAAAGATCCCATAGCTTGTAGTAGCAATATGATTTATTGGCTAACTTATGTAATGAATAATGCAGAAAGCACTGGATATAGCCAGTGCTGAAACTCTTGCTTTGAAAAAAAATACTGATAGTGTTTTTTTTTTTAATTTTACATATACCATTTGAAATGATAGAGCTGGATATAGATGTCTGCCAGAAACAAAGCCTATGTATTTTGTTTCACAGATAATAAATTCTTTCTTACTTCAAAACAGTGTTGGGTAATGTTCCAAAAAAGTAATTACAGGCCAGTTAGTAAATATATGCTGAGACAGTAGAATACCAGATAGCAACAGCTATATGTCTGCCACTACTGATTAATCAGCTAGAGAGCAGACCAATTTTTTGACTTAATATGGGATAGAGACTCCATTAAGGACAGAATCAGCATCTCAGTTATAAGCCATATTTGCCCACTGTTTTCATCTTCATAGATGTATATTTTCGTTTGTTGTCTAATAGAATGACAATCAAGGCTGCACACTATTTACAAATTGCTCCTTCACCTCCTGTGTTCCTCTTTTATTCAACAGACTCGTCAAGCTATAAGAGATTATGTGAAAATTTGGGGAGTTAGAAATCACAGCTACTTCAATCTCATTTTCATATAAACTGAACAGCAAATTATTATATTGTAACAGTATCACTTTGGACCTAAATTACAGCAAAGTAGTTTGTAAATCCCATAACAAAGATAGAATAGTCTATTTATGTAGGTATATTACTTATGGTTTGCTGTAACTCTCAGCTCTAGCACATTTTATATAAAAAGTTAATATATTGGTTTGGAAGACTATAGTCATGATCTGTTGGGCTTTCTGATTTTGTTTCCCTCCACCCTTAATTGCTGGATCAGCAGCTTTATATGCTAAGATTATTCCTGGTTTAGGTCAAGGGAAGTATAAGAAGCACTATATCTGGATATGGAAGAGTCACCATTGAGTCAACCTTGCTGCTTGTCCATTTCTTACATTGTACTTCTGTCCAATAATTTGATTCTTGCTATGCCACTTATGATTGGAACTTTTCCTCATATTCAATTATTGGTCTAGAGTTCTACCTTGATTCTCGGCCTTGCCCTCTGTTCATTTTTTAAAAAGTTATAGAGAATTCTTGCCATAATCTCCAATCTCATTACCTCCCCAGACACTGACTACCCATCCACCCAACAGGCAATAGTTCATTCAAAGTACCCCAATTTGATTAGCACACATGTCAAACAATCCTGCTTTGTGATCTACAGGATTTATGTGAATATCTACTTCTGTTGGCTGTTAGAAAATGTATTGTCAATTATAGTGGATGCTGCTGGTAACCCTCGTAGATATTCTTAACCTATAAGTGCACCCATTCTCTATCTGCCAGCATTGTTGAGTTTAATGCACAGCTCTCGCCATCACCACCGCCCTTCCCTGGAGAATTGCCTTAGGCCAGTGATTCTCAAATTTTTGCTTGTTTCTGAATCACATTAGAAGGCTTGTTAAAAAAATGGCTGGGCTCAGGTCCCAGAGTTTCTGATTCCATACTTCAAGAGTGGGGCCTGAGAATTTGTATTTCTAATAAATTTAAAATGATGCTGGTGCTGTTAGTCCGGATAACTAACTTTGAGAGTAACTGGTCTAGTATAACTAGGAGTTTCTTTGTCCCTGGAGGCTGTGTGTCCCATTTCCTTTGCTCAGGGCAGACAGTGGTCAGTGGCTGATTGCCACAGGCTTATAAAGGGCAGGCACCCTTGCTTCAGGGTGGGAATATTTCTATGTTTCATTCATGATCCAGACCTGATTGTTGGGATCAAAATTAAAAAGTCACCATCAGAAGCCACATTTTGACCTAGCTTTATACCTCGCTTATCCTGCTTCTCTCATTCTCCTTCTCTTGAAAGCACTGTCAATAAATAACCTAAACAAAATCTCCATCTCAAGCCATGTTTCTAGACAATACAATGAGATCCTTGTACCTGTGAATTTCTGGTTTTCCAGTCTCTTTACTCCAGTTTACCCAACAAATTTGTATTGCATGCCTTTGAATTCCCTAGGGCAATGTGTGGCATGTGGGAAGTATTAAAACCCAGTTTGTCTCCCAAGCAGTCCACCATTTAGTTAAACTTTAGATAAGTAAATGTACAATCCGACACAATGTGGTCGATGCTATGCTACATCAGTGTTTCTGGGTGGGGAATTTGAGGCCATAGAAGCTTTTATCTGAGCCTTGGAGGGTGGCATTAGCTGGGTTATTTAGAAAAAGAGACTCAGAGATGGAGATTAGTGGGTAGGTGGTTTATTGAGGCATATTCTTAGACACACCAGGAAGTGAGGGAGGCATAATTATGCAGATGGAGAGTTTGGGTGAGGCTTCAGTCAAACCATTGGGGAGCTCTGGAGATGTCCAGAATTGAGGAAAGGGATCAGTGCAGGCTGCCCACTTAAAGGGCATAACATTGGGAGAAGCAATTCCCTTTGGCTCAGGGATGCAAGAAGAGGGACTCAGCTGTAAGGTATCACTAGCCAGTTCTCCAACTTCTGGTAAAATATATACCTCAGTCCTGTAATAGGGGTCTGGGTGGTGAATACATCATCCAGGACACAGGGCAGATAGATACAAGGAAGGATCAATTACTCCTCACCCATTTCATCCTAGGACCATAGAAAGCAGGTCGGATCTCATGAGAAAAAGTTTGGGCATACAACGTGAAGAGTACACACATACACCCCTCACACTGTCCTGGAGACCTGTGCTTGTGATCAGCTCAGTAACATATACTAGCTTCCCGCCAGACAACCATCAATCCTAGTCCACCCACTGGGAATTTTAATTGAGTCTATTTTTAAGCATTAAATTTTTCAAATATCGCAAATCCTAAATGCTAGGTAAACCTGAAATGTCCAGAAAATATATCCTGTAGACAAATCTGAGTTTCAAACCCTGTTGAAATAACTCTGAGGAGTAATGCAGCAGGTAACAAATCTGCCGACAAGCAGCACGACAAGCAGCAATCTTCAGAATAAACATATGTGGGCCCAAAGTTCAGCAGCTAAAGCCAATTTAATGAGAAAGCTGTCACTATTCTTTATGTGAATTAAATGTATTCCAAGTAGCCAAAGTCACAGCCTAACGGTAAATAGCCTGGCTGCAGAGCTGAGCATTTGTTTTATGCTGTTCTCAGGGTCACTTAAAGATGAATGTGAGTTACCTGGATTGAAAAGGATTCTACCCAGGGTGTTCTAATGTGTGGTGGTAAAACCCGAGAACCTAATTAAAGAAAACTGATTTGAATGTAAAATTATTTATTTTGCAGTACATCTATGTCAAACATTGAAATTTCCCATTGTGATAATAACAACATATAATTTGTAAAGAGGAATATAAAATCATAGTGAATAAAGGACAGGCTATTAATAAGTCTTCATCAAGTTAATTACACAATGTTAAGACAACAGAAGGAAGACTCAAGTAACCTCATAACTTTCCAGAGTAAACACAGAAACTCACAAGTTTTATTTTCCAAATTTAGTGCAAGAGATCTGCCCCCCCCCCAACACACACACACACACACACACACGAATGAGATAGGTCTGCGTCTTTCCTTGCTGTAGCTGGAATCTGTCCTGATGGAATGGCCTCTGGCAAGATTATAAATCAGCATCAAAGAATAGCAGACCTGGCCTCTAGAAACCATCTCCCCTCTGAAATGTGTGTTTAAATTACCTCATGGCAAGGCCAGTGACATTCAAGGATTGAAAATGAGGTTAGAAAAATGGAAATGTTTCTGCACTTCAGGGAAGGTCTTTTGCCTGATTAATATTATGTAAACATTTTGCTCAAGAAAGAGTAGTAGCAAACTTTAGCAGCCAAATTATTATAGAACAACAAACCATTTTTATGCCACCTACACTCTAGTTCAAGGGTTGATAAACTGGCCCTTGGGCCAAATCCAGCCTGCCACTCATTTTCATAAATACAGTTTGATTAAAACACAGCTAATGCTCATTTGTTTATATACTGTCTATGGCTGTAGTTACACCACGATGGCAGAGCTAGGTAGTGCAAAAGAGACCATATGGCCCACAAAGCCTGAATTATTTATTATCTAGCCCTTTACCAAAAAAGTTTGCTGACTCCTGCTCTGTTCTTGATCCTAGTTAAATGTGTCCCAGAGTTACTAATGATAAGAATCACCTGAAGTACTTGTTAACCTCAGGCCGCTTCTTTAGAGATTCTAATTCAGTGGATCTGAATGAGATGCAGAAATTTGTATCTTTAACAAGTAGTATAGAACTTTTGAGAAACATTGGTTCAGTTATTTTATTCTCTAGTTATCTTGCATACCATTTTATATTCATCGACTCCACATTCTTTTCATCAAATTCATCCTCATCTCCCCACATAAGTGCAAGGTACAGACCAATGTATTGTGTGGCATTGTCATGGGTGGGGTTGGCTAGAAGTAGGCTAGGATTTGGTGCATGTTGTCTTTTGAGGGAGCATTCTCAGGAGCATGGAAGTATGTAAGCAAGATAAGGTAGGGAAAAAGAGTTAAGCAAGGATGTGGTCTCAGCTGAAGACATACTTTGATCTGATCCCACAGGGACCTCTACAGCATGAATTGCACCACAGCGTTAATCTCACCTTGAGGCAAAAGAGCTGGCTTTGTCTACACTCCCCCCCCCATGCCATCAGTCAGTCATTTGGATATAGGATGATCCCAAACAGGGGACAGCTGAGAGCAAATAACAGCAGTAACTGGGCCATGTGTGCACCTATGGTAAAGGAGGATGGGGGGAGATGTACAGCCTGCAGTACAGGAGTTAAACCCCCAAATGAATGAAATTTAGACTCAGAAAGTGCCCTCCAGAAAGTCATATCTGTGATACTCTTTAAAAGATAATATGAAATATATTTTTAAGTTAGTAAATCTTTGGAAGTAATAAATGCATTTGCTAGAATTGGCATCTTTAGCCTTCTGCCATCTTTGAAAAGAGGAAAATATGTGTCAGAGAGAAGTGACTTTTCTAGTAAATAATCATTGTTTTGTTGACCAATGTCTTTGACCTGATATTTGGTAAGATCTTTGGGTTATAGTTACCTCTGTTAGGATGACATAAGGTTCTTCCGAATTTGAATGCTTGCAAACATTGCAGAGGCCCAACTGGAATAGGACCACTATCAGGAAACATATTTTTCCTAGTCCCCAACATGCCATACTACATCCACTAGCATCTTGGAAGAATCTTTCAATACAAATTACATAATGGGAATGTAAAACGAAGTTCACCTTCCAAAATTATGATTTACTTTCCAAGAAAATAATACTTATTTGCTAATTCTTCCAACCAGCACCTTAGCCACCAATTTCCCCACCTTCATCCAAAGTCACATAGCTAGTCAATGGTAGAGTCAAAAGTTCTGAAGAAAGGTTTCCATAAACCCTATTAAAAAGTTGTTTTTCTTCTCTAACACAAGTTATTTGAATAAACCTAGAACATATAAGCCTAGGACAAAGGGTCTTTCAGACATTTCCAAATTACTTCTCGGTTTTTCAAACATATACCCTTTAAACTCTCGGGAAGAGGTAGTGGGGGGTAAAAAAGGAAAATGTAATATGGTGAGAGTTGTTCTGTTACTATGTTCAGACCACTTCTCACTTTCAAACTGCTCTCTCTGAAAAATGAGCAGAGAAAAGATCTGTGAGCCCACAAGAGGTTGTATGTCCTGAGACCCTCCTAGGGTCTTCCATGCAGCCCTCTCCTTGTGAAGACAGTGGGGGAAGCTCAGGCAAAGAAGGTAGAGAATATTATACTGTTTTATAGACCTGGCAGAATCAAGTGGAAAAGAACACCTAGAATCTTATTTCACTCTGTTCTGCTTTCTATCTTCTTGAGGCAAAGTTGCCTTAAACTTTTCTTGAAGTGAACATTGTGTGCGATAAGAATAATTCTCCAAACTACTTAAGGACACTTTCAATAACTTTTTTTGTTTTGTTTTGTTTTGTTTTGTTTTGTTTTGTTGTTTTTTAACAAACACTTTTATATTTAATTTCATCTTATATTCAGATATGACACCTTTAGTTTTGTTCCAGGAGCTGTTTTTTTTAATTTATTTATTTAAATTAGTTTCAAGTAAACAGTACATTGGTTAGACATCTATATAGTTCATAAAATGATCCCCCCAATTACTCCTTAAACAAAAACACAACTAACAAGATATAGTTCTCAGAGTAATTCTTTGTTTTTGTGAGTTGGTAACAATAGAAGTTGGATTTATCTAATGTATTTTGAGAAATGGAAGCAAAAATCATAATGTGATGGTCAGTGAAGAAAAGAAAAAAACTGGAAAAATCTAGGATTTTCCCATGATTCTGCTGTGAAATTGAGATTCCAAATGAAACCCAAATGATTTCAGAGCCAGTGTTCTTTGCCATTTGCCATGTCAATTTTTTTTATAACTCTTCCTGTACTAGGGCCAGGAGAAGCATCCCTGGAATTGACTCTCACCAAGGCAGGGCTAAATGTGGGGGTCGGACCACAACAGAATAAAACCAGTTTGTAATGCCCAGGTCCTCCATGAAGCCTTTACTTCTCTCTGTAGGTAGATTTAGATTAGTCTTCTCTTTCCATATACCTGTAGTGCTTGTTCATTCCTCTATTTTAGAACTTGGCATATGGTTATACTTTTTAAAATCTCTTTTTCAAATATGCTAGATCAAGAGCTTACCTAAAGCAGGTTTTAGGTTCTGTTCTATGTTATATGTTGTGCTCCATGAATTCATTCATTCATTCATTCATTCAGGTTATTTATCAAGTGGGTACTATGTGACAGGTGTTGTTTTAGGTTGCTACAGATACAATAGTGCATACAACAGATCAAAATTCTTGTCTTTAAGGAGCTTGCAATTTATTGAAGGAGAACAGTATATTATATATTCTGTTTCAAATTAAATTTAACAAGGTGGCATTGGTTAATA
This sequence comes from Rousettus aegyptiacus, assembly GCF_014176215.1. Taxonomy (NCBI): domain Eukaryota; kingdom Metazoa; phylum Chordata; class Mammalia; order Chiroptera; family Pteropodidae; genus Rousettus; species Rousettus aegyptiacus. The sequence goes on from NW_023416312.1 coordinate 15,311,572, forward strand.
AAATTATATAGGTTTCAAGTGAGTATGTTGGATATCCTATACAGACAAGTATTGAGGTCTAAAAATTAGGCTAGGAAAAAAGACTTGAGTGTTTGGGAGAGGGCTGACATTTTAGAAAGGTTGAGAGAAAGCCTCACAGAGAAGGTGACATTTGATTACACATTTAAGAAAATGAGGGAAGTAGTCTGCAGGTATTTGGAAGAAGAGAAGTCTAAGAGGGAGGATAAAAGTAAAGATCTGGAATTAGGAACATGCCCAGTGTGTTCAAGGGACAGCGAGGAGGCTTTTTAGGTCTGAAGTAGAATATACAGGAAGAAGTGTAATAGATGAGGTCAGAAAAGAAAGGACAGAGTGAGGAAAGAGATCATATATGGCCCTGGTAAGCACAATAATAACTTTGGCTTTTACTTTGCATGAGATTAGAAGCCACAGGAGGGTTTTGAGCAAAAAAAAAGATACCAACTTTCAGTTTTAACAGAATCATACTAATGCTTACTTAATGAATGACTTAACTAATTAACATGTATCTCTAAGAAGGAAGAGATTGGTTGGAGCAATGGAGCAGGTCAAGCTTAAGCACACATTCCTAGAAGCCGAAGGTTCGAGACCAGCCATGAGTCTCATCAAGCAGACAAAGAGAAGGCAGCCACAATTGATGACCATGAAAAAAGGCCTGGTTGCTCTGAAAATCTTGCATAACTTCTACTGCTACCAATATATTAAATAATTTACTTCTTGGGGCAATGGCAACCCAGGTTAGAGAATGTGGGCAATTCTTATATAGCAATAAGCTAGGTGAGGAAAACTGTGATAAGAGGATGCATCCCACCTATCTCTCCAGCACTCAAGACTGAGCTCCTCTATTCTGGCAAACTGTAGCATAGTGTAGAGAGCTCTGCACCATTTGGGAATTTTAAACATATTTGTTGATGACATGCAGAGTCCTCTTTTCTTTAAATCATTGTTCAGTATTTTCTTGGCCAACTCACAGTATAAAACCCTTTAGTAGACAGTCAAAAAACTTTATAAGCTCCCAGGAATGTTCACAGGTCAGAAAGAATTAAATGATTAAAAGAAGCTGAATGGCAACAATGGATATCACCCACCAACATCACAGGAGAACCTCAGGTTAAAGGAATCTTGGTGAAATAAAAGATGAAGCCGATGTTAACCCCTAATTTATGTCTAATTTCACTCTTAAGTCACAGCCTAATATCTTCAGTAGATAATGTTGATTGTAACAAAAATGCAGTATCGCTTATGTACACTTTTAAGGTACAATTAAAGACAATCAGAAACAATTTTACTATAAGACTATATGAGATTTGAAGAATATCAAAACAAAGTTTAATATAAATAAATAAATAAATAAATAAATAAATAATAAATAAATAATAAATAAATATCCAAATGAAACACAAAAAATAGTTTTATTTAAAAACAGGTCAAAGTATGATGTTAAATACTTTGAGAATTTTAATATTTTAAAGAATTTCATCATTGTAATTTGTGGAATATTTATCCAAGATCTAAAAAAATCAGTCTCTGTTTTAAACCCAACTTCTATTTTTTCAGAATGAGCATCTTAGTTTTTTTTCATTTTTCTTTTTTCTCTTCTCTTCTCTTCTCTTCTCTTCTCTTCTCTTCTCTTCTCTTCTCTTCTCTTCTCTTTCTCTCTCTCTCTCTCTCTCTCTCTCTCTCTCTCTCTCTCTCTCTCTCTTTCTCTTTCTATTTCTTTCTTTCTTTTGCATTTTTGAAGGCCATTGTAGTATTTCTCATTTTGCGTATGTCTTTTTTTTTTTAACTGAATCACCTTCACTCATTTTGCCCACCCCACTTCCAGTATCACTGCTCTGAAAACCACCAATCTGTTCTCTTGTCTATTAGGGTTTTTTCCCCAAATTCTACATGTAATTAAGACCATGCAGTATTTGTTTTTTTCTGACTTATTTCACTTAGCCTAATACTCCCAAGGTCCATCCATATTGTCTCAAATGGCAAGGTTTTCTTCTTTTTTATGACTGCATAATGTTCCATTATATATATGTGTGTGTATATACATATATGTCACATACATGTATATATCTGTATCACATTTTTGCTATCTAGTTACCTGTCAGTGGACATTTAACGTTGTTTCCCTATCTTCAGTATTGTAAATAATTCTTCAGTGACTATAGGGGTGCAAGATAATTTTTTGAGATAGTGATTTTGTTTCCTTCAGATAAAATTTTTATAGGTTATATTATTTAATTTATATTGTTTCTTTTTACTTTGTAAATTGTGCTTCTATCTTTTTTCCAACTTTTCTATTAGCATGCTTATTATTTTCTTACTGATTTGTACAAATGTTTTATATGTCAATGATAATGTTTCATCTATTACATTTTTATGTCTTTGCCTTTAAAGTTTGCTTTAAAATTAATTAAGTTTATATTTTTAGATAAATTCTACCATTGAATATTTTTGCCACAAGATGAGATAAAGAATCACCTATATTTTCTTCCAGTGCTTATAAAACTTTTATATATCTGAGTTTTTATGACCAGATTATTTTCTTTCTTTTTTCCCAAGTGAGTGGCACACTTTTTCCAACCCATTATTTGAGTGATAAATCCTTTCTCCTTTGATATGAGATGCTATCTGTAGTTTGTAATGGGTTCTGATAATATGCTTGGCCTTCTTCTAGATTTTCTCTTATGTTTGACATCTCTGCCCTTGTGCATCAATAGCACATCAATAACATTCTTTCAATTATTATAGTTTGAATTACTTTTTGAAATCTGCTGCTTCAAGCTTATCAAAAGTTTCTTGGCTATTCTTACACATTTAATTTGTCCAGACTATTTTGGCAAGAATTTAAAAATGCCATTTGGATTTTTGTTGAGAATGCATTTAAATATTTTGATTAATTTAGGAACAATTGGCAGTTTTACCATAATAACTTTCCATCCAGAACATATGCTTTCTCTCTTTTTCCAAGTCTTTAAAAAAATTCTCACTGTAAATTGTTAGTTTTCTTAATGTAGATCTTGCACATTTCTTATTGTTAATTCTTGTTTATTTTATAATTGTTGCTTTTGTAAATGGATTTTTAAAATTATATTTTAAACTTTTATTCCTGGGTATATAAGGAAACTACAGCATTATATACATATTTGTTTTAAAAATGTTCTATAATATTGAGTGGAATGAGGATATTACCAATTTCAGTATGACCATAAATAAAACATTGTCACACTTGCACATTCCCAAGGATTTTGAAACAATATTTCCTTTGATAATGGGTTATTCCTGAGAAAGTTACATACAACTGCCATTTCTTTTTGTGAATACTTTATTTTATCTCCCATCTGTGGCTGACAGAACAAAGAAAAAATGAAAAGCAATATGATCAATACTAGGTTTGACCATCAGTATTTAGGAAACTAGACTGCTTCCAAATGAGGTAATTTATGTTTCCCACATAATTTAGCAACCAACAAGTGGGAAATGATGAAGTAAATAAACTTGATTTTTCATTATGTTGACATTTCAAGTTTTCTGAGTCAAGCAAGCAGTGTAATATATATTTACTATTAATGCTTGATAATGCTTGAACGACAACTTTCCTGGGCTTGAAATGGGAGTGACAAATCAAACATACCCCTATGTGCTTTCTAGTCCTCTTCACTCTACCCTTGTTCAAATGTTCCCCTTGACAGATGTCTGAGGGCCACTGACCACTCCCTCAGGAAATCTCTGGAGCTGCATATGAACTAGACATCAATAGGAATGAGTTGTAAGCTATTCTTCCAGCTCTCTAATTAGCCTCTCCAGTCTAATTGCAAAAGATGAAATCGAGTGAGATCAAATTTACGCAGATGACCAGACTTTATAATCATTACAAAGTAATACATTGACAAGTACAAACCCAGCATGCTCCTGGGAATAAAGCTGAACCTCCTCTGTCTCATCACAGTATCAGACGGGGATAAGAATACGTTGTCTACCTGTTTCACATTCCAGATTTCAATATTGTTATTGTTTATCTTTGCTAATTTCTCAGTTGTTTTAAAGAGGAAGTGAATATTCATTTTTTAAAAAGAATGCAGACTATTAATAAGAGGAATGAAATTCTCAAGAACTGTTTTCTTGGAAATTTTAAAGAGAATTTTCATAAAAATTTTGTATTTGTAGTAGTTGATAGATGGTCACAGGGATGGGGAGCATGGCATAAGGAAAGCAGTTAACATTAATATATTGGTTAGGTGGAAAACCAGAGGAGAGAAGGAGCAATTAGGGAGATCATTTTAAAAACTATATAAATGTCTAATCAATGTATTGTATAATTGAACCTAATTTAAATAAATAAATAAATTTTTAAAAATCTGATATTCGGAGTGAAGAAAACAGTCAATTGTAATGAGTCCTAATAAATAACATAATAGAAGAAAAATAAATTCTCATTCTAGTTTGGGCTTTTTATTTAGGGTGCAATCTCTCATCGGTAGGAAGGCTCTGTTTCTCATTCAGCCTTCCTTTTTGTTCCAAATAAGATGCTAGTCAAATATGTGGAGTAAGGGGAAAGCTTCCCCAATCTTCTCAGTTGCAAGGAATAATTGGTGTCCTTGGCCATTATGCCCTTTGATTTTAGAGAAAATATTTCTGTTCTCTAGCTGTTTATGAATGTGTCAGCTGGTAGAATGTATAGTCAGTCTTCTAACTGGATTAATTATTATCCAACATCACTTTCTGGTCGACTTAGATTTCCCTTAGATTGAAATTGCTCCAGACCCCCAAGTCTCTGATGTATTTTCTGTACAGCCTTCTGGCCAGCGATTCCACCCCAGCCACTTCCACTGGGTCAACTAGCTCTGCCACTGAAGGCCCGCAACAAGCCCATTGGCAGTATCTACCTAGAATTTATTGTTCCTATAGATGCACGCTCACAAATATATGTGTGTATTTGTGTGTGTGTATATCCATCGTTACCCATATCTGTATCTATACACTAGACTGTCTCACAAAATTTATATGGTAAATTTTGTTTCACCCCAGATAGGGCAGGTTGTGATATGTTCCAAAGTAGAGAATATGTCTCACTTATTTTTGACTCTCTAGCACCTCACCTGATACCTGGAACAAACATAAATACATCAATATGTACTCTGTTCATGGCTGAGAAAATTTCTCCATTCTAACTGATGGTAGGTTTGTGACCTATAAGAATGCACATGATATTAGTGCAAATGCACAAATATTGAAATAACAGCACAAATAGAAAATAAACCAACATCAAGGGACGTGTTAATATAATAATACATTTTGGGAGGGTTCTCTAGATACCTTTTGATCCAGCTTCTGCATTTATAATGAAAAATTGGCATTTGGACTCAATGAATTTCTCTAGTCTGTAGAATTGTTGCAGGTGATTCTGGACCAAAACTTAAAGTGCACACTGAGACTAACATAGTTTCTTCTCTTTTTTCTCTAGTTATTTTTATGTAGCACTTACATATAAATAAATGATGCTTTACAAACTACAAGAAAGAATCAAGACCCTGATATCAAATACTTATATGGAGAGACTTTAAGATGTTTTTTTTTTAAGTTTCCTTTAAAAAGACAGAAAGGCTCCATTGAGAAGGGAGTGTGTTGGGGAGGGGGAGGAAGAAAACAACTACAAGAAATTCAGAGGTGGGTTGACATTTTGAGGTTAAACTGAAACGATGCCTTCATTGCAGTGAGCACTTTTGACATCTGTCGAGGGTGGTACACAGTCATTGACAATGACTGCATTCTCTCTGGCTTTGGGTTCACAATGCTTTGCAGTGCTGTTATTCAAAACTAAATAACCGTTGTCACTGCTCTATAATTTGTCCATGATCTATCTAGTTACTTTCAGACAAAAGAAAATGTCTCAAGATAATGGGGTTTTGTATGAGTGTGCTCTTTCTTCCAGAAAAAAAAAAACTTATTTAAGGATTTATCTCTGTTCATACTGAGGAAGAAAATAAGCTTTAAAAAGTTTACTCCTCCCTCCCTATAGCAATTCTTGGCTGGCTTTCCATCAGGGGGAAATGTTACCTTCAGCATATTCTGTGTATGAAATAGACAGTGCCAGATGCTTCAAATGGTCATAATTGTGAAGGATTTGGAAAAGGAGACATCTTCCTACTGTGTTTCATTTTAATGTGGAGGAGAAAAGCCCTCTGGGTAAATTAGCACTCTGAGGATTTAGCAAAATGAATTAACTCTGACAGAGGCCTCTAACATCTACTTGATGATCTTGCAAGTCTTATTCCCAGTTACCTGGGCTGCTACCCTACTTTGGAATGCCATAGGGTTGTTAAAATGTGAGACAGATTCTTAGGAAGAGAAAAACCAGATGAATCTTGACTTGTAGTCAGTTATATCTTGCTAAATAGCATTTTTTTTGATTGGCCATACCTTTTCCTTGACATAAAATTTCTCACACAGTCATCCGAAAAAACAAAGAGCTGACTGAATTTCAGCCACCAAAACCAAAGGACTGTTGGAAAGACTCTTTACAAGTGATTAGCATGTGTACTCTCAAAAACCAAATAGATAGGTGATTTTTATTTATAAATTGGTATTAAAAGCTACTCTTTATTCTATCGCTGGAATAAGAAAAGGAGAAATGAAGAAAGAAGCACATAGTGACAACTTTTAGAAAAAAAAAATTAGAGTATGAGTCCATGATGTATCTGTGCCGGCTAATACAGTCTGTACAGATGGCACCTTATACAGAATTCCAAAATCTAAAACAGCTCTGAAAAGTCACATGTCTCTGTGGTAACACATTCAACCTAACTTGGTTATCAAGCTCTACCTGACATACTGTGAGTTATTTATCTTTATTGACCTCTCTGGAGGCTTCAGTGCAGAAATATTAGTGTATGTGATGAAAGGGCTGTCACAGACCCTGCCGTTATATGTATATAACACTATACATATTCTATATTCCTATAGAATATGCTAAATAGCATTTAGCATATTCTATATTCCTATAGAATATGTATAGTGTTAATTTTATATATCTGAAAAATTCTAAATTTCAGAACAGAAAATTCTGAATATTGGAATAGATAAATGTGCATTTTTTTTACTACTGTATGAGTTATTGTGCTAACTGCTTTACAAACATTTTCCCATTGAAACCTCGCAGCCTCCCTCAGAGATAGACACTGCTATAATCTCCAGTTTATAGATGAGGAAAGTAAAGATTGGAGAGGTAAAATAAGTTACTAAAGGCCACTCTTTCAGTTATGTTTTGTTGCATAATAAACATCCCTGAAATGCAATAGCTGAAAACAATGCTTTATTATTATCACACACATTTCTGTGGTTTGACTGAACTCAGCAGTGTAGTTCTCACATGTTGTCAGGAGCTAGGCATGGAAGCAACTGGAGGCTCTTTACTCGCGTTATCTTTACCGTTGCTGGAACACATGGGGACTGATCAGGCATCTCTGTTTCCATGTGGCCTCTCTATATGGCTACATTACTCTTACTAGCTTGGTAAGAATAATAACCAGACCTCTTACATAGTGATTGTTATCCCCTAGACTAGAACAAATGTTCCAAGAGACAAGAAGTGGAACTTTCCAGTCTGTTAAATGCTGGGCTCAAACTGGCATGATGTTGCTTCTACTTTTTTCCTATGGGTGGAAATGGTCAGATTACCCATAGGGGACATAGATTCCAACTCTATAGGAACAAAGGCTTCTCAGCTTATAAGTGAACATATAGGACTTGAATTTAGTTCTACTTATTGCCAAAGTCCATTCACAATGGAGGAAACTTGCCTCTCACCCCTTCCTCCCTCTGAATGCTACCCCTACTTTGTGGTATTCTGTTGCATAATATTCCTTTTTTTCCCAGTCATTTTCCTATAATTTCTACCTCTACCATACTATCCTATAAGAAAGATATTCTAGGGACATCAAAAGAGAGATCTGTGGCATATTTAAGGAGATGGATACCTCAGTGATCCTGATTTTATCCGCATTTTTTTAAAATCCCCGCCTCAGTAAAAGAGAACTTGGAAATAACAAACAAGGAGAGACTCAAACAAGAATTAATATGAGGAAAGGACAGGAAGAAAAGGAGAGGGTGTGCATTCTTCCCTCTACCTCCCTTCTAGTCCAAAACTCTAATGTGTCCTTCCTATTAAAATGTAACACATTTCATGTTTATTTCTGTAAATATTCTCCCTAGCCCTTAGCACAGTGACTGACATATATTAATTCTCTTTCTGTGGCAGAAATGAATGCATGAAACTCCACAGGCCAGTGGATATGCTTTTCAGACATCTCTTTCATGACCTGTCTCTAGGTCCGCCCTCCATTTAAATCAGAAAATAGAAAAACGAATAGCTGGATCATGTTAGTTAGCTGGCAGGGTTTTAGTTTTGGCTGTACTGAGACCTTGAGCTGTTTTTGCCCATTGGGTTAAGCTTTGGAGTCTGGTCAATTTGGAGACAAGTAGAGGGAGCCTTGAGAATTGAGGTTCCATACTGATTTGTGGAGAAATAATCACAGTGCTGTTTAGAAGGAGAGTTGATACACTCATGGTCTCTTTAGGGAAAATAAAAGATTCACTGGGATTTAGCTAACTTGCAGTCATGATTTTGAACCCTATTCCCATTTGGAAAAACCTTTCACATGTGTCAAAATGGCGTGGTTCTTTCAGGGACCTTTAGGAATAAGACCCACAGCAGGCAACTGTGTTGATAAAATGAAGCTGAACCATAGCACTGCCTTAGTCAGCCTTACTCAGAAACATCTAGCATTTGCTTTTCAACTGCCTTTTCTCCCCAACCTTACCTCCTGGTTGTTGAACATGCCCTTGCCCTATCTTTCCCTACCCTCCCAATAACTACACAACTTCTTGTTTCTTCAACAAATGTCATGGTTTTCTGACTCTTCCCAATTTTTTCTTGTCAAATGAAAACTTTTGATGGCTTCTTCCTTCAAAAAATGAATGTCACTGCCTGGAGCATTCCTGAATTCTAGGTCATTAGCACAGGCTGCACACATTGAGCATAGATTTTTAAGATTTACCCTTCTCGTTTGAGAGAAGATGCTGTAGTGGCCTAAATCATTTTCTAAGAGAAGCTAATGAGTCCCAGGACCAAGAAACTCGTTATATCCAATGGTTATAATTGCTATGTTACAAATACCGGACAAGAAATTTTTGCCTACCTAAGTGGTAGAATTATATATCAACATGGGAGAGTTCTTGAGATCTCCTCATCCAATTGCTTCATTTTACCTGTTAGAAAATTAGGACTCAGGTTGGTAAAGCTGTCTCCCCACAGATCTGCAATGACACGGTGAGAATGTAACCCAATTCTCCTGATTCCTCCTAGTTCAGTGACTGTTCAACAATGCTATATTCAGATCAGAATTCCTTCCTCAGTGTTTTACTCTGTCTCACACTTGCACACCACTGTGATTTATACTGCTGTCACCCCAAAACTATTTTTAATCTTCTAGATCTCCTATAAAGGGTGGGTGCATTGGTCAAGAGAGCTTTCCTTGTTCTCAGTTCATTTACTACCAACATGTACGTTTCTTCCCTCTGTTCTTGTTGAGCATTTGAGCCCATGTTGCCAGGGAAACTGGCAGGCCTTTTGGCCAAAGATGGAAGAGAATAAGATTGGGTCTGCTGATCATTGTAGTACTTTCTCTTTAGTCTCACCACGCCTGACTGATGGAGATTTTCCCTCTCAGCAAAGATTATAACTCCAGCAAATAGTGGATTGTATTACCTGCTCTATACTAGCTCCATTTGTGGCTTCCAGCTATTCACAATGCACAATGTGACTTCAGTCATCCTCTCAAGCATAAACTCATTATACTTCCCTTCAGTCTACTCCTTGCTTCTGTGCCCTAATTTTACCAAACAAGCTGAAAAATTCTGTGGACTTCTAACAAATGGCACATGCTCCTCTTTTCAAAGGAATATACATCTCCTTTGCTTCTACCTGATAAACTATTACTTGTCCTGTAAGTTCCATCTGACTTATTTCTCCTTCTGCAGGGTTCTGTTGTGGACGTTATCATATCTTTCTGCCACATCTTTATGGATATACCTTGGAGCATGTCTACTTGCCTGATCTCAGTCTCAGAGTGGTTTTACTTCACCCAAAGGATTGGTTTATATTAATTTATCAATGTTCAGTAGTGAAACCCACCAGATTTTCCCTTTAATAGTGGTTACCAGAACTTTCACAGCCAAAATTGTAGCCCATCTACAATCAAGAGTATGAATTTTCCCAACTATATTTCTGGCTATATTTTATGAACTGAACTTTGCTTTTCTTTTTACTTTTAAATTTGATATTTTGTCTTTTATGTATCATTTTATGGAACTCCTTTCTGGAACGAGGTGGCCAGGCAAGGAAGGAAGGAAGGAAGGAAGGAAGGAAGGAAGGAAGGAAGGAAGGAGAAAGAAAAAGAAAGAAAGAGAGAGAGAGAGAGAGAGAGAGAGAGATATCTATAGAATCGCGACTCCCACATCCCTACCTCACCCCCCACTCCTCACCCGCACGAACCCGCCCTCCCCCCCACTCCATCGCCTTGCTTTTCTGGTATTCTTTCCTGTTACCTTGCCCTACATGCTTTCCAGTCCTTTCCCACCCACCCCCTCCCAACTCAAGCTATTTTATTTATGATTCTGTAACCTGGAAAAATTAATAATATTTCCTCTGCATTCTCCTAGCACTTTGAAGAAGCCTCTCTTGTAGCATTTATATCACTGCATGCAAATTTTTTTTTCTTTTCTTGGACTTTTTTTTTTTCTTGTACCTGACTGCAAATTCTTTAAAAATCATGACAACTTCTTACTTGGTATTCCAAGCTTCTGGCTCAGTTACTGACTCAATTAACTGCTCGATATATGTTTATTGAGCTAGCAGTAGCTGAAAAGCAGCTCCAAAGATTTAATCCAATCACACAAATTGATTTAACTAATTGGGGTTCAGTTCAAGATTTAAAATCATTCTCTGAATCAGACTTCTGACCTTCAGAACTTTATACGTGACTAGTCACAGTCATATTTTTCATTGTACTTGTCTCCAACTGACTTTTAGCAAATAACCTGCAGCTTTATTTAATACAAATCAGATCATATTAAATATAATTAAAAATCTCTTCATGAAATAGGATAAGATCCCATTGGGGCACCACAAAACACAATTATACTTTCATGGCATATGCTCTTTTTAAGGGAATCCGTTCGTGAATATTAAAGTCTGACTATCTTTTCTCAAAGTTGGTATCATCCTATAAATAGTTCCATACACCAAATGGGAATTAAAAAGCCATTGTATTATCTCTATCCTGGATTATTTCCCTAAGCAGAATCATCAACATCAAGATATACCAGAGCTTTATTTGAATTTAATGACAAATCAGTTACATTGGTATAACAGCTAATTATATTTATTCTCTTTAATAGATAATGAAGTTCTATAGTATGTATATCACAATGAGCATAGAGCAGGTTCAAATTTCCTTTCTTTGCAAGTTGAAACAGGTGTGACCACTAGAACATTTATTCATTTAGGTCTTCCAGGTCATTGCTAGGGCAGTTGCCTGAAATGTCACTTGAAACATTAAAATAGAAATAAAATAGTCTGAAGAAATTACTATTAATTCTAATTTTCTCTCTGTTATTTGGAGAATTCACAGGCACAGGAAGAAAGAAGAGCATGTTGTTAGCTGGAGAATGGAGAATCTGTATTATTTTTCCAGTTGGGAGAATACAAGAATTTGACAGTTTCTTCAGACAGTTGTGGATATTGTCATTTAAATAAAGGGCACACACAAAAGTTAATTAACCATTAACACGGGTGTGTGTCATATACACATACATCTATATACATTAAGCACAAGCACTTGTAGGTCAAAGTTGCTTCGGGATAAATTATAGTGATGTCACCATAGTCACCAAAAGTGACCAAACATCAGAACAGGATATTAAACAGAATGACCTACTAAGTTAGCGCCAGCTCCCCACCTCACCAGCAAGCTGCCTCTCTGAGTTTCAGTAAAAGAAGAGGAACATTAATCAATATCTGCAGCAGATGGTGTCTGGAAATGTATACTTCCTAATCTTGTCAATAATTGTAGTTCTTTCAAAGACTCACAGTTTTATTGTTAAGACATTTCATCAGCGACTTAACCGTTTGGAAATGTCTCCTTTCAATTTAGTGTTCTCAAAATAACAGCAGTTTCAGCTAGATTAGGGCAAGCTTCTACCCCTTTTTATCTTCCTTCTTCCTTGTGTCAGCACCATCCAAAGCTGGAGGGCAAGGTAGAGATTACAATCTATAAAGGAGAAGCCTAAGGCTACATGATAAATATGACCTTTTGTCTCGCAGGTTCCTAAGGGAAAGCACTTATCTTAAGCTTTTCACAAGGAGGCTCTTTTAGGTTGTGTTCCTCATTTTCTCTTCTTCCATTCCTTACAGTTAAATCATTCTTCTAAAGTGAGTATTTTTTGCTAAGGCATCTATATTAGTTTACTATTGCTGCTGTAAAAGTTACCATAAACAGTGATTTAAAACAATACAAATTTATTATTTTACAGTTCTGAAGATCAGAAGTCTAGAATAGAGCTTGCTAGGCTAAAAACAAGGTATTGACTGTGTTCCTTTCTTTGGGGTATAGGAGATAATTGGTTTCCTTGCCTTTTCCAGATTCTAGAGGCAGCTCATATTCCTTGGATTCTCTTTTTTCAAAGCCAGCAATGGCCATTGAGTCGTTCCCATGCTGCATTCCTCTCACACTGCCTCTTTTGCCTCCTTCTGCTTCTTAAAAGGACCCTTATAATTACATTGGGCCCACTCAAATAATCAAGGATAATTTCCATATTTTAAAGTCAGCTGAATTCCACCTGCCACCTTAATTTCTCCTTACTATGTAGCATAATATAGTAATAGGTTCCACACATTAGGACATGGACACCTTTGGAGGCTATTATTCTACCTAACACAGCATCTTTCTGGAAGCTTCATCTTCTACTCAAAGAGACTTATCTTAATCTAGGGTGCCATTTCTCTCCTCACCATTTATGAATTTCTTCAATTGCAGTTCTGTATTCATTCTAGGCAGTGGCATTTCAAGAGGCTAAGAGGCTGCTGCCGCCGTAAGCTCTGCAAAGGTAAAGTGTGTGAGGAGCACTAGTCTTGAGATCTTCGTCTCTTCATGCCTAAGAACCTAATCAGGGATCTCATTTATAAAAACTCCACCAGATGTCTTCATGTTCTGGGCATTTAGGCGGTAACTTTGGAACCAGTTACATGTTTGCACCCAATGAAAAATTAGTTCTTAGACTGCAAACAGATGGCCATCTAGCCAGGTGTGTTGTTTCTAAAGAATAAAAGAAAGTAGATAAGACCTCAAATATATATAACAGACAGTGCTGGTCCAGTTCTGACTGTAAGGTTTAATTCGTCGGTATTTAATAATTGCGCTCCAAAACCTGTGAAACCATTATGGTCATAAGGAGAAAGGAAACCTGTGAGAACATTGACATGACACTGTGTCTATTAAAAATTGATTCTAGGTTGAAAGATATGTGTCCCCAAGATTACTCAATATAACCTATTGGAGTGTGGGAAGATAATGTGAGCATTTCTGTGTCCATATCTCTAGTTTAAATAAAAACTTAAGCTTTACTAATATTTAAAATACAGATTAACACTGACATGATTGTTTGGTTGGTACTTCAGCTACTCACATACCACACATGTAAATCAAAGCATTCCTTTGAGAAAGAGTAGGAGTCTCACCCTGCACAGAGGTTTACTAAGGTTCCCTCACTCATATGCTGTCACCTTAGTGTGACTAACTGCAATATTCCTGAAACTGCTAAGTGGCTTGATATTTTATAGTATCTAGTTTTAAGTAAATTAACCCTCACAAAATATACAAGTTGTTTAAAAATAGGCAGTGTTTAGAGAGTCCTACAAGAAACTCTGTATGTAGGTAATACAAATGAGATGAGCACGGGTAAACAAGCAAATGGAAAAAAAATGACTTTTCTCCAACCTCCAGTACTGTCCTCATCAGTCACAAAAAATCCCTGATTTTATCAGATCTGACACATTCAATTTTAAGCAGAAAAATATTTTTGTATTTTAAATGAATACAATAAAATAAAGTCATTTTACATTAATACTTATTTCATCTTTAGCTGTGTAAATTTCTATTTAGCACATATTTTATAATGTTCATAACATATTAGTGTAGTAGTCTATGCTTATACTTTATAATAAATACACATATTTTGATGGTATGTTTTTACATTTGTTTTATGGATAAGAGTGTAGCATAATACTGTTTTTAGACTGCTTTTCTAGAGGACAGAGCTTTTGGAAGGAGGCAACAAAGACCAAAGAAAAGGTTAGACATAGAAAAAAGTTTAAAAGGTCATCAAAAGAGAGTATATGAAGGAGCCCCAGTGTGGATCACAGGACATGCTACACTAAATTGGGTCTGGCATTGCCAGGAACCAAGTCTTATGCTGACCTTTGTGTAATATTTCAATTTTATAATAGGGTCCATGACATATTTAATAAAGTAAGCATAAAGGGCTCAGTGAGCTCCTTAATTTCCACTTTGTTTTCAATGCTTAGAAATGAATTGCTGCAAAGGTTACAGAACTATAAGTCTTTTCCTATCACAGGGCCATGAAACATCTCAGAAATATATTCATTCCAATATTAAAATATCAAATAAAATTTTATACAAATTAGATTTAATTGGCAACTTAAGTTGCAGCTAGCATACAGTGGGTTCATCTAACAAAAATTAGTGAATCTGTTTTCTGGACACATTGATCTTACATTCAGCTACTCTCTTATTGACTTTTTAAAAATAAGTTACAATATGCATTTTATAAGAAATGACTGGAGAATTTCGGCAACAAAGTGTTCCATCCTATGAAGGTTGATTATTTTATGGGATAGGAGATTTTCATGACTTCTGTTCCAACATAATACAGAAGCATCCTTCGAAATGTTCTTTAAGATCACAGAAGCTAAGAGATTTAAATTTCAAAGTGCATATTATTCATTTTCTGGTCATTTTTAGCACTTACAGGCAAGCTCTCTGATGCCCTCATCATTTGTTTAATATGTTTTTCATTCTTCCAGCTGCTTTGAGAATCAATTCCAGACCACAAAGGAGAGAAAACCATTTTCCTTCCTCCCACCCCAAGCTCACCTTCCCAGACGAAATTTTTATCTGCATTAAATAGATTCCCTGACCCGGGACTAGCAACCTACCCATAGCAGCAGCTTCTGAGGTGCTCAGTGGAGCATGGAAAGGTCCATAATGACTGATTAAAGCCATCAGGAATGCCTGAGATAATTCTAAAGGATCCGGGGCAGAATGGCCCTACAGGCCATTCTTGTAAACCTCTGTTGTTATATTACCGTTAATAACCTCTCCCAGCTCTCGCTCCCAATGCAGAAAATCATGGGAAATTGACCAGGGATCAGATGGAAAGTTTCACATTCTATGGTGTGGGAGAGAAAAATGCACTCTTCTTTCCTGGTAAGGTGCACTGGCAGAAATTCCTACAGGTGTTTCCTTTAGAAGGTATCACATTAGTACTTGCTTTGGAGATTATGTAGATTGCCCCACAGTGCCAAGTGTTTGTTCAGATAACCTAACAAGAATGATAACAGCCAACCTGAACATTGAAGGAACTCTTCCATGTTATCTCATTTCATCCTCATAGATCAGAGAAACTCAATTAGGTAGTATTTCCCCACTTCATTGGCCAGGGAAGGAAATTTCTGAGAGGTTAATTGATGCGCTGAAGTGTACATAGAAAAAAGTGCCCAGCTCAGTCCCACACCTGGCTCCAAATTCCTTCTTTGTTGTCCTTTTTGAATAGATTATGAGATCTATAATGGTACTGTTATTAATTCTGCCCAAATAATGGATAACAGATCATACTTTTAGAATGTTGGCATTTATCTCAATTTTACTATCATCTATAACTGAAGTTGTTCAGAAACTTTTGATAATCATAATTTTTGGAAAAACATAACTTATCCTTATTATATTGTTTATTCAGTATTTTTTAATAAATATTTTCCCCTTTGGCTTTGACAATCCTTAAGATTGATTCTCTCTGCCAAAGTCGGAACTCTCTTTCTTTTAAGTGGCAGTCACCATGGAAACACTTGTGTAACATGTCACACTTCTTTAAATGTGATTCCTCACAAGTTGTGATAAATATAGGGATCATATTTATTTGAATATTTAATTGTTAAAATAACAGAGTTGTCCTTGTTTTTAAAACATTTCACAGCTCTGTGGACATGGCTACAAAAAGTACCAACAGTCCTTGCATCTTGGGATTAAGAAATGACGTGTGGCAAATTCAAAACAACTTGCTCTGAGCCAATTGTAAATATTAATTCCATAGCAAAATATTTTAGCTAGTTTGCACACACCATGCACCAAATCATGTCCCTTGTTCCAGTTCACTCCATACCTTAAAATTTCAATGTGACATAGTAAGTACTTTGTAATTTGGAGATCAGATATAATCTCGGAATTTAATCTTCCACCTGTGTAAATTTACTCTGAAATCAGATTCTGTGACTCAGACGACTGTCCAGAATTTAAGTTCCTCATGTCTAGTTTCCTAGTAAAAATATTTAACTAGGTGTTTCACTGACCCTTTCAATTCAACTTGTCTGAAGTCAAACTCATTACCTCTCCCACACCTTTCAGAACTTCCTTATTTCAGTCTCCCATCCAGTCATTCATTCTCTTAGTTACTCTAGCTTGAAATTCTGTCATGTGTTAGTCTTTTCCCCCTCTTCTTTCATGTCCTGTAAATAATTCTGAGTTTGTAAGAGCCTTTTCATTTCTAATGCCACCCTCGTTACCTTACTAGGACTACACCATACTACCTTAACCAGGCTCCCTTCCCCTTCGTCTTCTCTTTCTCTCTGCCTTCCAAACTTCTACAAGGTTAATCTCTTTAAATCAGGAATCTCCAACACTCCCCCACTCCATGGCCTATTAGGAACCAGGGCTACATAGCAGGAGGTGAGCGGTGGGCAAGTTAGTTAGCAAAGCTTCCTCTGTATTCTCAGCTGTTCCCCAGTGCTAACATCACCACCTCAGCTCCACCTCAGATCATTAGGCCTTAGATTTTCATAGGAGCAGCAGTCCTTGCTGCCAAAAAAGTTGAGGACCACTGCTCTAAATCAACATTTCGTATATATTCTTCACCTCCTCAAAACATTCATTTCTTCTAAAATTAAATCCAGAGAGACCATCATTCAAAAGTTCTTACTTATAGTTCAAGACCATCACTCCAACATCTACACTACTCCCAAACATTTTAAAAGGTAAACCAAAGTATTCACTCACATGCTATTCTTATTTTTGTTCTGGTTCTTTACTTATAACTTATACATTGACATCCCTGAATTTTCTGTTGTCAGTGATGGATAATGACAGGCCAGCCGTCCATCCCTTCTACTTCATGGCTCTTTGGGGGGAAAAGAAAGACACAGAAATAGTCTAAAGAAAGGAAAAGAGAAATATTCTAAACATCAGTTCTCTTAGATTTGTGCTATATTGTTACCAAATCAGTATTTGCTTGAAATAAGAAGGTATAGATTATAAATCGGCTTTAATTTATAGAGTATAATCTTAATTTGGTTACATCACTTAGATTATTCTTTTAGGGTCTGTGTAGTTTTCTAAAATTAAAATTAAAATTCTATGTTTTGCCATAAAGGATCCTTTTTAATTCTATTCAGGTCAGTAATCATTTTTAAAGTTTTAATTTGGAAAACCAGACAATAGACTGCTCGAGCACATATCTGTACTTATGCCCATCATTTAAAGCAATGATAGGTAGGTTTATTTCAATAGTCGTTTTTTTTTCTTTCAGATATTATAAAAGTAAAGCAGAGACTTAGGGTCTGGCATATGAATCTCACAAGTGAGGGATTCTTAAGTGAGACTAACTTTGGAAGCTTCTCACATCTTTGGAACTGTCTGCAGACATAGGTCCAAGGAGAAAAACTCCATTTTTCTTTGCTGACCACATACTATCTTACACAACATTGTTGCATTTCAGCCATCTCACAAAACTCCATTTCTATTATTCTGAAATTGTTTTGTCTTTCCCAGAAAAACTGATAGACAAAACAGATTCCTGTGCTCATATCCCAGTGCTTGTTCATTATTATGGAGCTGGTAGGAAAAATAGCCTCATACAAGAACCGTAAACATTATTGGGGGAAGATGAAAAGCCTGTGTGTGCTAAGATGAAATGGTACCTCAGACAGTTCAATCTGATGGGTCTTAAACCTAAATTATAAGGAAAACTCAGGTCAATAAATTTATAATGACTAGAGAAATGAAACAGGAATATAGGTGAATAAGTACTGAATTTCTTTTCAAGTCATTTGCCTTTTAACTCTCAAAGAAGATATTAGTTAATAGAATTGGTGGACAAACTATGGTGTAAATAGAGCTAAAGTCAGACTTAGATTCTTTTGGGGGCTGATGAAAAACTAGGCTACAATCACAGTTTGCACTCCTAAAACCAATTTGCCAACTTGTGTGTTACAAGGTGTATGATGGAAAAAAAGGCTGATTACTCCAAAAAAAAAAAAACCCAAATATCAAAACACATGTCTTACAATGGTTAGGTTTGTTGTAACACCTCTTCCATAAAAAAAGGCAGAATGGAAAAAATCAAAATCGAACGAATGAAATGTACAGATTGGTTCAATATTGCAACCAGAAATTTTCTTAATAAAAAAACCCAACATTTTTAGTTGTTTGATTATTAGTAATAGTAAGTACTCAGTTATCACACTTCTAATATGAATATTTGGTTTGGGTTACTAATGTATAAAATCAACCTGCATCTTTCCTGTTTTTTTTTTTTTCTGGATTTGACAGAAAAAGTGATTGTAGCATGATGGAGGATCAGAGTTCTTAGAAAACCTCAGATTTAGGCTCCAGTTCCAGTCTTGCCCTTTTCTACTTATGTGACCTTGATCAAATCAACTAACCTCTCTGATCCTATCCCGTCACCTGATGAAAGTGTGGAAAATTGAAACTTTATAAATGATTATTCGATAAATATATATGAAACATATAAATAATGCATATGAAATATAACAATACTTAGTATAATAAAACTACTTATATATTCTTTATTAATATTATATATTTATATTATGTTAAATACTTATATATTAGTTTAAAATTTATAACAATATGTATAATACATATCTACATACATATGTAATATGCATGGGGTCATAGAAGTGTACTGCAATTAAAAAGCTTCCTAATTAATATTATTAGACTGTAGGCAAATCTATGCTGCTTGCTTCCAGTGTAATTTACTTTAGAAAAGGCCATTGATGAGATGATCTTTCTGATTTTAACTGTTTACAATCCCTGGCTTGACTTTTATGCTATTATATTTGGTAAGCATTATTTTCCACTGGAACAGATTGTCAACAAGCACACACATACAAATAGAGCACTGAATGGGATAGAACCAGTGCTTAAGCTCTCTTTCTGGAAGGTAATAGAGCTTTTCTCATTACTGCAAATGCATGAATGAATGAACAATATTGCAAGAACAGACGTTCCATACATTTTCTCATCAAACAGCCCCATCACTTCCTCAGTACTTTTTTTCTGTTCAGCATTATTGATTTCTCCAACAATTGAGTTTGTTTGCAATAAGCTGAACCGGAGCATAACCTTCCATTAATTAGAAAAAATGTATGGGTATTAGCTTGAGGAAGCAATAGCACTCCTTCTGTGTTTTCTAGTGCAAACTCAGGGTGATGTTTTGTTCGATTGCTATTGTTTCTTTTTTCCCTTGTGGCCGTGCTGTTGAGTCTGATTCAAAAGAAAAAGTCTGAACCTTTTAAATAACTTGTGCCCATTCCAGGAAGGAAAAGACCTACCAAGAAGGTCAGCTGTGAATGGATATGAAACTAGAATTTTAGAATACAAATCTGTGCCACTATTTTATACTTCTAAGTCCACATTGGAAACAAACACCTTAATTATCTTCTTTGTTTTAACTATAGAAGTTAGAAAATACCCCTTGATTGATATTTATATTTCCTAGCTAATTTTCACTATGAAATATATTGAACTAAGAAGCTATGAAAGATGTGTATATATATATGTATATATATATACACACACACATATATATACATATGTGTGTGTGTGTGTGTGTGTGTGTGTGTGTGTGTAATTTGCTGTTTAGGTTTTTGCCACTTCTGATCAGGCTGATTGAATTAGCCAATGTGGATTTCTTAAAACTCAGCAAAATTTAATTGAACTATAATTATTTAATAAATAAAAACTGTCTTACCTCAGCATATTCACTATGATCTATTTCTTCTGCGTGGTGATTAACAATGACTCATTTTTCTTAAATTTTGAAATCTGAGAATATTCCTCGAATGAAATAATTTGTGGTACAAATACATCGAAAGTGAATACAGCAGTGGTCACTGAGGTGCAAACAGACACAACAGGATAAAGGTAAAATGTAATTTGGAATTATTGAACACAAATCAAGGTGCCTGTAAAAATATACATCAAACAATGTTAGGGAAATCTCTATTAGAAAAAGAAAGTGAGATATCGTCACATTAATATTACCATGAGATGTCATTCTATTTCTTTAACATAAAGATGAGAGCATCCTGACTCCACCATTCATAATAAGGAGACTAAACAGAACCAATTTCCTTTTGAAAACCTTAACATCATATAGGGTATTTGGTGATTCATTCTTGGCTGAATGAAAGTCCTCGTGATAGATAGGGTGCTATCATTAAACAACAAAAATGCAACCTGCTAAGAATAAATTAATTCCTCCAAGTTTCATTCCTTGAGTTATCTCATTCTCTGAAGATCATTGTCATAAAAGAGATTCCATGTGTGACATCTGAAAGCAAGCATGTTACTAGTTGGACAATAGAGCCTCTGTGAGAATGAGTAGCAGGGGCAAAAATGACCCTTCTCTGCCTTATCTGACTTTTAAATAGCTTGGTCTTCACTAGCATTGCTCCAGGGCTATTCCTTGACTGCTGGTGAGGAGTGAGCAGTCCATTTAAAATGGATACATAAAACAAAGGTCTCTGCTCTCTATCATATCAATGTGGGTTTTGGTCATCGTCAAGTTGCTTTAGTTCTCAGGGAGCAGAACTATCATATTCTTTGTGATTTCTTCCTATTAACACACTACTGTATTAAAATACACATTATTTTTGGACATCAAAATTCCTGGTTTATTATTTTATATTAAATTAGCAACAATGTCAAAATACAAATTTATGTTTCTTGATTTACTTTTCCTCTTTTCATGTCAGTTCCCTAGGTTAAAAAAAATACTAATAAGGATAGCATGTTTTGACACTTGTGGAACTAACGAGCAGTATGCAAATTTCCAAATAGAATACTGTTCAAATGCTTCTATTTTTCAAATCCTAATAATTTTCTAAGAAATTATAATACATTTTTAAGTTTTTGCTCAGTGTGGAGAGAACTTTGAAATATTAATACATTAGCAAAACATACCATTTAGAGAAATAATTATATTATAAGAAAAGAACTTCAAATTTTAATAATAAGCATAATTTAATGAATAATTTTCTGTGGTGAGTCATCATTTCTTTGCAATAAAAAGAATTTCTCTGTATGCATTCATGGAACAAGTTTCTGTAAAAGAATCTAAAACTTAGAAGGATAAGAAGCTAAATTATTACCAAAAAAAATGTTCCTAGCTTCTTTGAAGTTTCATATGATATTTAATATATATTGAATGCCTTTTTGTGAAACATTTAGTAGCAGAGAGTATATAAGAAAGCTTTTATTAATCATGAGCTCTACTTTTTAAAATAAACAACAATAAGTCATTAGGTTGGTTTTGTTCACTGATATATCACAATAACATTGTGTGGAACATAGTAGGTTCTCCAGAAATAATTGTTCAAATAGCCATATGATTAGACTCCATGCACAAAGGCTGAAGTGAATTAAGGTAATTCAAGATGAAAGCCCCTGAATAATCAAGCACACAATGTGGACTTAATTATGTGACTATTCCAAAGCTGAAAAGGAATTGAAGGGACTTAAACAGCTTGAAGCTCTGGCCACTGGGCTATTTGGATGGCCATGAACTTTTTCCTCTTACTGCACTAAAAATTTTTGGAGCAAAGACAGCCTAATTAGACATAGAACATATATTATAAAAAATTGCCATGGTGAATGCAGATGTTTTATATAGCAATGATGTTTCATAGCAATTAACAATAATTTCCAAATACTGTGCCAATAAAAGTTAAAATACCATTATTCCAATGGCCTGTCCATGAAGGCATAAATAATGTATACTTATTTACCTAGAGGTTTCTTATTGAACACACTAAACTGCCTATCAGTTATCTCCCTTGTGTAGTTTGCCAACATATTAGGAAGATTCCACAAAGTAACAGTGTAGTCACTCTGAAATGACTTCATTTCAACACATATTTGGTGTAAAAAGATTGTTGGTAAGCAATCTTTCCCTATGGGGTTTAGATTATCTTTTAGGAATTGGAAATAACTAGATAAAAGTATAGGAACACTTTGGTTTTCCAAATAATTTCTTAATTACTTTTCATTTTAATTGTGGCTTTAATAAAAAATAGTAAATTATTCTCAAGCTACTTTGAATAAATGTGTCCAGTTATCGTATTGTAAGCATTCATTACATATTTGACCTCACCAACAAATGACACCTTACAAAAGAAATTAAGCCATTTCAGACTTCAGTGCTACAGAACTTGTTTTTTTTTTCTCCCAAACTTCAGAGACTCCATGGATATTTTAATGTCAGATTTTACAATTTAACATATCAATATAGGATTACTAAAGACTGATAATTCTTCTCTCTGTTACATCCCTGATTTTATCATTGGCATGCACTCTTGGGACACTTCTAAAACCAGAAAGAACAACCCTAATAGAATGTGGGGTTTTTGATGCTATTAGTTTCACTGCTCATACTACCAACCATGTTCCAGAGTGTATGTTGAATAGCACCATGCCTACAACTTTCATGAAGATATCCTTTCTACCTTTATTTTTCTTAAAAAGATATCACCCATGAAAACTAGCATAATGAACAGATCAGTCAGTAAATACATCTGATCACCAGATATGTTCCAGGCATTAAAAACTCTTTGGAAACACACGAAAGAGTTTCAATCTAGCAAGAGGGCCAGACATGAGTATCTCTAACTATAATCCAATAAAATGTGCAATGGTAGAACTATGGAATTGGTACATTGGAACAGAGTTGGTGATACTATTGATTTTTCTTTGAGAATTAATAGATATAACAGCTAATATTAACTGAGTAATTACCATGGGTCACATTCTCTTTTAAGTGCTTTATAGCACTAAATGAGGTAAGATGGGATGGATATTATCTCCATATTTTTAGACTTTTAATGGTAATGCACCTTGCTCAATGCCATAGAGCTAACAGGCAGCAGGGCTGGGTTTTGAACTCAGAAAGTCTGACTCCAAAGCCAATGCTCTTAACCTCCAAACCACACTCCCTCTCTCTTTTACTTTGGAGTTATCTAGGAAAGATTCTGAGACAAGTTCATATTTGAGTTAAAAGCCAGACTATAATGATGATTTTATGAATTACAGAAAGAAGAGAAAGAATTTTAAGCAAAGGAAATACAATGAACATAATGAGGAAGAAATAAAAGAGGCAAGACACAGGTGGGAAATTGCCCAAAGTCTGAGTCACTAGATTGGAGGACAAAAGGGAGGCATCAGGGAAAATGAGATAGGAAAGGCAAAAGAAGCCCTGACAGGAAGCGGCCTTTGTAGGCCATGAAATAGAATTTGGTCCTTATTCTGTGGGATCCCTTAGGGAATATTGTTTTACTCACTCCAAAGATTATACTGACTTTCTAGCCAGTACAATTGAAGTACAATTTCAGCTACCAATGAAAAATATAGGCTTTAACTTTTGTTACCATTTTAAAAGCACAGTATGGGATTGAAGTAATCAGCCCCATAATAAAGACAAAAGAAAACATTTTACTCTAAATATTCTTAAGCTGTTTGAATAATGAATGCTCTAAACATATTTCACATAATTTACATAAACTATTTCTGAAATGAGGTATTACTTAAGTAATTTTTATGTTAAAAATCTCAATGTTTTTAAAAATTTAATTGCTCTTTCTGAAGCCCTCAAATTATACATACTGCATGCAATTGTTTGTGTTGGAAATGCCCACAATAAAAGAAAGCAACAACAAAAACAAGACACCACCACCAACAACAACATCAGAATCTCTCTTGGAAGGGAACACTTAGCTTGAAACTTGATGCAACTTCCAAGACAGCCAGATTTTCTTTGTTAAGAGCATCCAATACCATGTTTAGAAAGTGTTATGGTGAACAGAAAACATTACCAGCTAGTATTAACTTTGAAAATTGCCAATGACGGCTGAGATCTTATAATATATCAGTCTCTTGGAAGTTCATCATGAATAGTGCTCCATCTATGATCCATATGGTAGTATGTGGAATCTTCCTGTCTCCAAAGCCACTGGGCTTCTGTCCTTCTCCTTATTCCGTGATACCCTATAGAATGGCTCCTTTTCTTGACTTTAGAGTCTCGGGCTTTCTAGTTTCTGCCCTTCACTGGTGGGTTTGTTCAGTTTTTAAATAACTACATCTTGTCCTGAGTACATCCCAGAACCTTCCAAAAGGAAGCAATTACTCCATTGTTTCCTTGTGGCTCCTCAGTTTTCCATTCCTTCATTCTGTGTGTAGCATCTCTTTCTCTAGGGAAGTATAGGAAACAAGAAAAAGCCCCTTTATGTGTTATTTTCCTGTAAAAATTATCTTTTTATTCTTAGAAAAAACTTTTAGCTACTTTCCATCCAAGATAAAGAAACCTTACCTCCATGTTTCCATTTTAAGAAAAGCTGGGTAACTTAAGAATATCACATGAGAAGTAGACAGTGATGTACTAGAAATAAGGTAATATATATTTGCATCATCTGTGCTGTTTTTCACTTTTTTTCCCCGAAAGCAAGTCCATGGCATTTCATCCAAATGTTTAGGAAACAAATAATTGAGAATAAGTACTACTAATAATAGGTTGCATCTCAAAAGATATTTAAATGTCATGTGTTAAATTAAAATATGGATGACTGAAGTGTGATTTTGAAATATTATTTATTTACATTATCTCTTTTTAGTCATTAGAAATAATTATCAATGGTCACACTAAGAGAGCCTCATAAAGGATATGTTTCTGAACTATTTAAAGTCTGCACTATATTGCAGGAAGTCCATTGCATTTCTCTCATTAGATATTGATAGTTCTCTATCTATAATGACATGTGACATTTATAATTTGCTATAAGTAATTGAAGTTCATTTTGTGAACCATTTAATTTATTTTTTAACCAAATAGAATCTGTTTAAATTGATTTCTATAATTACATCACACTAAGACATTTGCAGCCTGATGCATGTCATTTTTCATAAGGAAGAGGAATGGAATTAGAGCTACAGGCTAGCTTATCTTGTAATGGTCACAAAATTGAAGTATGTGTGCATACCATTCATTTCATGTGACTCAGTGGAGGAAAAGATTAAGAAAAGATGTCCGGAAGAGGTCACTAAGCATCAGAGGTACACTTAGATTCAGTTTTCAAACTGTGACTGAATCAGCAGAAATCCAGCATTTGTTGAAACAAGGTGGGGTAAAGTAACCTAACTACTCAACTCTCGTCTCTGCTTATTGCTATGTACTAAATCAAGTCCTTCATTCTAAAATTCATCTTTGTTTGTGTGTGTTGCGGGGGCGGGGGGTGTTAAGGAAATAGAAAATGAATATATGGATTATATCAGGGCAAGTGAGAATCTAAAACTAGATTCTAGGTAATATTTCTGTTTCTAAGTAAAAGAACTGAAAATTAAGCAGTTAGTTTTACCAAGTGATCCCAAAGAAATTGGTTAAAGTATATAATCAAAACTGTTTTCATGTCCAGTATATTTTCCCTTAGAATTATTGATCTAGTGCTTTTAAGATTGGAGTTCACAAAAAGAGACCCTGTAAAGAGAAGGATACATTGTCTAAAATTAAAATGTGTGCTTTGTGACATAGTTGAGTAGATGGTCAGTTAACTGAAAATCAGAGAAATCTAATTAAATTCACTTAATCTGACTAAAACATTCTGGACAATTAAAAATAATAGTATACAATTGTGGGAACTATGAAAGTTATTTTAATTATGAGTCAAAAACATAGAATAATTTCTATGCCATTAATGCTTCATTCAAGCAGGTGTTTCTCAGAGGCGCTCATTTCATTGTTTATTTGTCATCACCCTAATAAACATGTACTTGAGTTTATGTCATCTAAAATAATTGGCATGCCCTACAGAGACATGAGGAATTAATGTAGGCATACACCCATTCAATATTTAATGACCTTAATCCATCTCAATGACTTGCCTTTATATTTAAATAACCAGTTTAGGATATAATTTACTAAAATCAACTTTCATAGTATTACTTCAACAAAGGACAGCCTTTGTGTGAAAAGCTATAATATTTAGCTACTGAAAGGCCTACCATGTTTCTCTCACACTGAGAACTATTTGTTATCTAATGTCACTTATAGACTGCATGTAAATCAAATTATTATTTCCAGCCCTGCATGGTGCAATGCTGATTAATAACTTGTCAAGATATCAGAAGAATAAGGCCATTTCCCAGCATGGAATGACATTATTTATTCTAGCCCAATGATTGGTACCAGAACCAATGTTTAATAATATCCATGACCAGGGGGAAAGAATCATTCTAAATGATTGCTTTTATCACAATCCTAAGGCATTAGCATTTTTGACAATGCTGAAGTAATTGTGTAGCTTTAAGGAAATTTACAAGAAGGTAGCTAAGCTCTCACTGAACTCATAGAGGTCAGTGGGTACTATGCAGTTCTCATCACTTGGCTTCTGGAAAGCATTTAACACTGCTGACCAATATCCTGTTGAAATGCAATCCTACCTGACACCCACACTTGGTTCTTGAACTTTTTATTTATAATTTCTCAGTTTCCTTGGCTGCTCCATTGGCCCTCTGTTGAATGTTGGTGATTCCTGTGATTTGTCATGTGTTCTCTTTTCATTTTACTTTCTGCCTTGGGAAGTTTTATGCCTTCATGTGTAGTTACTGCTCCCTGTATATTTCCCAAGCAAGAGCTTTTTCTTGACCTCCAGGCCTGTACATTAACAGACCATGAGACATCTCCCACTGATAACTCAAATTCAACTTGGATTAACTGGTTTTATTTTCTTGCTCCCAAACTGGCTTTTCCTCATCTGTAGCTCCAAAATTTATGCAGTCGTATGGCAAAATTCCCAGGAATCAGTCTAGACCATCTTGTCCTCATTCACATTCACATCCATTAAAACTTGATGAGTCAACCTCTTAAATACGGCTAAGCTCTATTCTGGGTCTTCCCCCCCCAGTGCTCAGATTCTTGTTCCCATCAGCTGTCCACCATCCCGAAAGACTCCCTGCCTGAAATCTTGCACACCTCTAAATCTTGGCTTCCAGAGTATGTTTTCTAAAAAACACTAAACTGATGATGTTAGTTCCAGCCTTCAGGAATACCACACTGCCTGAATTTTAAGCTCATTAGCATGGCATAAATAGTCTCTGTGGTCATATCTTGGTGGTCTACATTTCCAGGCTCAATCCTTAGTTTGGGCATCTTTCATTCTCAGTTTCAACAACTATAGTATAATACCAAGGCATAGCAAGATATTTCACGGTTCTGTCTCTCTAGTGTTGTGTATGTTTTACACACTTGCCCCTACTTATAAAACCCACTGTATTAGTCATGTATTGCTACATAACAAATTACCACACACTTACTGGCTTAAAAATACACATCTATTATTTTATCATTTCTGTAAGTTAGGAATCCAAGTGTGGCCTAGCTGGGTCCTCAAGGCATCTTGAAAGCTGCAATCAATGTATCAGTCAGGACTAGGGTCTCATCTGAAGGCTCAACGGGGAAAGATTTACTTACAAGCTCATGCAGTGGTGGTAGCATAATTTAATTACTCAAGATTCAAATTCTAACAAGCTTTTGCCTGGAGACATTTTTCCGTTCCTTGCCTCATTGGTCTGTTCATAGACAGCTCCTTCACAAATACCGCAGCTGCTTCATCAAAGCCAATGAGAGAGAGAGAGAGAGAGAGAGAGAGAGAGAGAGAGAGAGAGAGAGAGAGAGAGAGAGAGAGAGAGAGAGAGAGAGCCGCAATCTTATTTAACTTAATCACAGAAATGACATCCCATCACCTCTGTTGGGTAGAAGTAAGTCACTAGGTTCAACTCACACTGAAAGGGAGGAGATTACACAAAGGTACAAATATCAGAAAGTAGGATTATTGGGATCTATTTCACAAGCTACCTATGACATCCTCCAATTCCAGTTTCCCCCACCTCCATCCAGCTGGCAACACCTGTGCGAATTTTTGAAGACTCATCTCAATTATAGAGACTTCAGTTCCTCAGTGAGGATTTTCCTGACCAACCCACCCCAAAGTTGATTACTCCCAGATTTTCACTCCTACCTCACCTCTAACACTATTTCTCAGTCATTTGTTCACATAGCTCTCTCTCCTCCACCAGTACTTTGAGAGCAACATTGTAATTTATTTTTTTTCAATATCTGATATGTTGGCAATCCAAAGAAGTACTCATTAAATATGAAATAATAAAATTTTAAAAGTAAATGAAACTACAAATATTAAGCTCATGAAATTATCTGGAAACATAGTATCCTCTAGAGATACTTAACATCAAAAAAATCTAACATCAGAGAGTTACGATCATTTCAGTTAGGGCGCAAAAGGCAATATTGTGAGTGATATCACAAAGTGACAGGTTTGTCTGTCTCTATTATTTTTAAGTTCCTTCAAATGAGAGACAACTATATAATGAAATGCCATGTGGCTAATATTATGTACTGGCTGAGAACATAGGCTTTAGTATCAGATTATAGGACAGAATCCCAAGTCTGCTGCTTACTCTTTGTGGCCTCGGGAAAGTTACTTAACTTCTCTGTACATTGGCTCACTGGTCTTTAAATGGGGATAATAATCAGACCTACATCATAGGACTGCTGTAAATATTAACTGAAATGATTCATGGAAAACAGTTTAAAGAAATCTGTCATATATTAGACTTCAAGAGAATATCAATCATTATTATTTCCTACTGTACTAACATGGAAAGATGCCCATGACATGTAATAAGCGAAAAAATGCAACTTGGAGAAAAGTATGTACAGCCTTAATTGCCTTTTGTAAAAAAAAAAATAGTATATATACTTAGTTCCTATATATGTTTATATATGGGGAAAACTTAAAAGTATACACATTAAACTTTTAATAATGATTTTAATAATTATTTACTATAATCATTATTAAATGATTGGGAGAAGGGTGAGAGTGGTTATCTTCATTTGATATTTTGCAGACATTACTATTGTTTGAATTATGTTAAATAAGCATATATCACTATTATAGACTGAATTGTTTCTTAAAAAAAAGATATGTTGAAATCCTAATTCCCAATACCTCAGAATGCAACCTTATTTAAAAATGAGGTCATTGCAGGAATAATTAGTTAGGATGAGTTTACACTGGAATAGGATGGACCCTAATGCACTATGCCACTGTCCTTATGAGAAGAGACACACAGACACATGGAGACAATGCCACACAATGACAGAGGCAGAGATTACAATTATGCAGGTACAAGCCAAGGAATGCCAAGGCTTGCTGGGAAAACACCAGACACTAGGAGGAGACAAGAAAGGGTTCCCATCCAGGTTTCAGAGGGAGCATGACTCTGCCAAAGCCTTAATTTTGGACTTATAGCTGCTAGAAATCTGAGACAATACATTTCTATTGTTTTAAACCACCTAGTGTTTGATACTTGGTTACAGTAGCCCGAGGAAGCTAATATATGACTAAAACAAAATAATTAATATTTTAAAAAATATAAGTAAAATGTTAAAAGGCCATTACATAGTTTAAAAGATTATAATCTTGGTGAAGTTTAAGATACGGAGTCGTCATGACTCTAACCCTCTGTAGCCATAGCAATAGAACTATTCTTTTCAGAAATCTCAACCAAACCTTTGTTAAGTAGTTCATATGCTGGTAGGAAGTATGAAGAGATCTGTGAGCTATTTCTTTCCATTCTGTCCCTTCATGAAATTTCTTCTATTTAATTTTCAGTCATACAAGTCATATCAAGAGGGCAGAGGGTTCCACGGTTAAGTGACATTTGATTGACTGCTGGGGACAGTATATACCAAATCCTAAAGAGAAATATTAAATAATATTTCTATATTATGTGACTCAAGTGATACATGTTTTAGAAAAATAATTTTAAACGAAAAGTTAGTCTCTAACCAGTCTTTCAACTGTTTAAAATATCACAGTAATAAAACTAAATAACCAGAGATTTTCCCCTAACTATATCAAGTTTATTAAAATGAAGAGTTAATTAGAAAAATATATCTATAAATATGTACCTTTATAATTTTAAGTATTATAACATACCAAATGGACAAAGTGTTTGATATAAATATGTATAGGTAAGGTTAAAGCTTCTGAAAAATGTTTCTTTAATGATAAAGCTTTATAATTTTAATTTTGCTTTTTAGGAAGAATGAGTCAGAAATAAAGAGATTTTTCTCTTCTCAACATGTGTAACCATGGGAAATAGCAGAAGAGATTGAGAAAAATGCAA
Source organism: Rousettus aegyptiacus (assembly GCF_014176215.1). NCBI lineage: Eukaryota > Metazoa > Chordata > Mammalia > Chiroptera > Pteropodidae > Rousettus > Rousettus aegyptiacus. Next base: position 15,342,489 of record NW_023416312.1, read on the forward strand.
TTATTCTGATTAATAAAGTTAATGGAGGAAGCAGTGGAATCAATAACCCCAAATAATGGATCATGTATTATTATTCATTTTCTTTGCCTATCTCTTTCTCCAATATCTAGCTATTCATCCAATATCTAGCTATTTCTCCAATATCTGACTTCTCCAATATCAGGCTTTCTGGCCAAGAATGAAGGAATTGCTGTATATTTAAATTTAACTTAATCTATTACTGTTTCATTCTTTTTTTCTGGTGGGATTAGTTGTGTTCTTAAGATGTTTCCAAATCAATGAAAGTTGTTTAAGGTTGATACAGGCTGAAGACTTTCCTGTCCACCCATTTAAGAATGTAAGGAAAACATATGAAAATTTATTACAAAATATAGTAAGGGGAAAAGGGAAGGGAAGAGGAGAGGGAGGGAGGGAAGGAAGAAAGAAGGAAAGGAGGGAGGAAGGAAGGACACTGAAAGGGAAAATACAAATCTCTATCATTCATTTGCACGACTATGAAATACTTTCTATTATCAGTACAGAAAAAAAAAACTGTCCTGTTCTGAAGCTGTTACTGTTACTTATTGAGAGAGCAGACCAACAACATTTTTCTCTGGGGTAATGCAAAGGTTAAACAGCCTGAGAATTACTTGTGCCGTGGAAATGTCCTCTGGGGTTAATAGGCAGGAAGTATCCATCCTTGAGTTATTTTTGCAACTAAATCCCAGAGACCAAAGACAAACTGAAGGGCAGTAAAGAAATATAATTACATTGGACACTAATGTCATGAAGAGTTAATTAGGCTTCAATGGGTCATAACTTATTTTGAGGCTGTGGCATTTTAGAAAACCACCTAGCTCTCTTTATATTACCTTCAGATGCTAAAAGTGTAATTGTTGTCATCATTTTAATCAGTGCTGCAATTCAATGGCTGTATATGTGGTTTTTGTAAGGTCTTTTAAGCTGTTGAGATTTCAATATTTGACATAGAACCTGAAAAAAAAGAATTATGACATTTCATAGATTTAATATTGCCCTTCACAGTCAATAATACTGCCTTTCAAAATGGTTATTATTGATAGAACATAAACTCAAATGGCTTACATAACTGCCTTGTGCTGCACCATATTTCTTTTTCTTGGCGGTCACTAGGATTGTCTAATTATACCAACATTGCCACTGTATTTACTCAGTATGTAATGTATGGTAGGTATATTGCAAAATACTGAAGGGAAGGAAAGAACACCTGCAGTAGTTTCTACTTGAAAAAATATATATTTACTACAAATTATGGCAGGAATAACATTTCATTTGCTGTAGGTCCTGATGTTTTTATTGCAAATTCTAGATAACATATTAAGCACACAGCTTGAAATGTATGTAGCACAATGAATAGAAAAACTAACTTCCCTAAAATACAAAAGGAATGAGGAATAGGTTTTTGATTATCACATTTAAATATTTTCAAAGAGGATTATTTTCCACCCAGCAGAGGACTAATTGGCATATAATTATAAAAAAGGCTATGCCAAAATTATTGCTAGACCCTTTACATTGAGTACAATAGTCTTTCTACATTACTGTTTGGTGGGAAATCTATCATTTCCCTTGAGGTAATGGCCAGTTCTTTTACTACTGTAACAGCTTATATGTCTCTGTTTCTAGATTTCCAGTTAGCTGCACTTACTAAATCTTGAAAATGAACAAAGCATAAATTTCTAAGACAAAGATTTAGTATTTGGGGTAAGTTTCAGCTCGCAAGCTTGCGTCTCCTTTGAAACTAGGAAGGGAAGCACCGAGTGTCACAATACAGCAGTGGCTCTCATGTAGGCAGCACATTAGAATCTCTGGGGTTAGGGGTTATTTATTCTTATTTAATTCATCTGGACCAGTTTCCTGATCCAGATGAATTAACTAAGAATAATTATTTAATTCATCTGGATCAGGAAACTGGACTTTTTAAATAAAGCTTTCCAGGTGATTCTAACGTACAGTCAGGGCATTAGAGATTATTAAATCGGTTGTCAAAAATACTGTCTGCTTAACATTAGTGAATTGTATCAGTGTCAATATCCTGGTTGTGGTGTTGCACTATGGTTTTGCAAGAGGTTACTGTTGAGGGAACTGGGTAAAGGACACATGGAATGGAATCTCTGTATTATCTCTTACAACTGCATGTGAACCTACAGTTATTTCAAAGTAAAAAGTTTAACTTTTTAATAGGCTACCAATGAACTCTACTAAACTTACTTGTGACTCTTAAAACTGGAGAAACTGGGCACCAGCTAATCAGAACAGCTGTAGGTGGGTCCTGGAATCCACATTTTTAACAAGCTCTCCAGGAGATTTTGCTGAAATTGCAGAAAAATTGATTTAGATCCTGACGTTTTTAAATTTTGAGGAATACCAAACACCTGGCCAGTCCTGGGTAATGGGAAATTAGATAAATTGGCATTTACTCTCCCTTGTTCAGTATCTGCTGTTCCCACTTTACTTGTCCAAAAAAAAGGAGGTTTTGTATACCAAGGTGTTATGATCATACTAAAGTAAATGGATATATAAAAATAATACATAATAAATCATTTCATCATTCATTCCACAGAAACACTTGCTACGTACCAAATTCAGTTCTAGGCACTGTGTTTAAGACTAACATTTGCAAACCAGTTACCGCAGGCATTGTGATAAACTACACATGGATTTCTTATTTAATCCTTGCTAACACCCAAGGGTGTAGGTTTCTTTATTCTCCCCACTTTGCAGAAGAGAACCCTGAAACTTAGACTAAGTTGCTTATATATGCATTGCTATATAAATTAGGGGTTTAGAATTAGAATTCACAATCTGATATCAGAGGCTATTTTTTTTGTGGTAAAATATACATAACATAAAATTTACCATGTTAATCATATTAAAGTATAGAGTTAGTGCCATTAAGTACATTTACAGTGTTAGGCAGCCATTGCTACCACCTGTCTTCAGAACTTTTTCAAGGTTCCAAACTGAAACTCGGTGCTCATAAACAATATCAGAGGCTATTTGTATTAGGCAATATATTATACTTCCTCCCTTAAAAAATTCTAAAGGTAGAATTTTAGGCAAAATGTAAAGAAAATTTAAGAAGCAAGCCCCTTACCAGCATTCCCCAAATCACATCATACAGACAAGCCTCTGTGTGTAAAACCAAACTTGATATGGCTGCATTTTTATTGAATCTAAAAGAAGTAATTATCAGTATTATTGTATATCGATCAAAAACCTAGCTGTATAAAATGGCTGCCCAGTTTGAAAGCCAAGGTGGACACTTGTTAGCAGAGTAACTCTGGGTAAATAATTTATGTGTGACACAGTTACTTCTTATTTGTGAAATAGGCCATAAAAGAGAAAGTTTTATTGTGAAGATTAAATGAGTAATACATGTGAAGCCCTTTGAACAATTCCTGGTACCACCTAAGTACCCCTACTCATCCCACCCCCTCCCGACCAAAAGTTAGTTATTTTCCCAGTTGTTAATTTTACATATTTAACTTCATGTACATAATTTTGTCACATCTGTTTCACTGATTTTTAATCATATAGTTCTTTAGTAAACAATGTCTAACAACCTCAATTTATTTTTATTATAAGGTTTTCAAAAAAATTACAGTAATACATTCTAAAATGTGGGCCTCAAGCAATTTCACTGGGAATGTTTTTCAGGCACTGAACTCAGTCCTGAGAAAATGTAGTATCCCCCTGTCTATAATATTTGAGCACAGAAGAAATTGGTTTCACGAAGATTCATTTCTTCTGTTTTTCTTCCCCTTGATTAGGAAATACACTGTTGATGGCAAATCCATGAGCGATTTAAATATATAATTAATTAGAGGAACAAATTGAAATAGACTAAACCTGCTCAAATCTCTCAGAGCTTTGAAAAGATAACTTTTCAAATGGTCAAAACAATTACCTAAAATTCAGGAATGCATTTAAATGCATACAATAGAAATACAAAAGAGAAACCAGGCTCCCATGATATTATAAATACTAACCCAACTTCTTAAAGCAAACTAAAGTCTCTTTCTACTGTCAATTGCTGTCTTCTAGGACAAATAGTTTGGTATTTTATAAAAGCAAAAAACCTTATCAAAAACATTTCCATGAAATGTATCTCTTTTGAAAAATTACTCCTTGAATTTGAGTAAAATAATTCTTTAGAAGCCAAACTCTTGAGATGATTCATCTGCTAAAAAGAAAAATACTATTCAAAAAGCATATTTGAAGATATGTCATTGAAAACCAAAGATGATTTTAAAAATAAGTCTCAAATGGCAAAAAAAAAGAGAAAGGAATGAGAAATTAATAATAAAAACCATTGGTGATTTGATTTGGAAGTTAGTATTTGTTTATTTTATTATATTGTAATACAGTAGTAAATAAAACAAGGAAATAGCTTTGCCTGGTTTTTACACTGTATAGGAAATTGAAGCATGCACGAAGCTTAGCAACTAATGTGAATTTTGCTTTGATAGTAATTATGGAATAGAGTGAGCAGGGGTTTCACTTCCAGATAAAGATACGTAATGAAGGTCAATTTCTGACCTACCTTTCTGGATAGTCACTACCAGCACAATTTAATTGAGATTAGGTGATTGCTCAGAAGGCTACACTGAACACATTATCATCCCTCATTGTCATTCCTGCATACCTAGTTATCCTGACGTTGTTTGTCAAAAACTGTCACAATGGAGTATGTCTCACTGAGAAAAAATAACCTGTATGTCATTGCTTAGAGCTTCAATACTAAACCCTAAAATGATGAGAAAAAGATTTTTTTAAGCAAAACCCTCATTTCTCTGAACTGATTAAATTGGTCCATCATGGTAATATGACAGAATATTTTAATAAAATTAATTACTTAGGGAAGGTCAGTGACCTTTGTTCTTCTAGCTTTTCTGTGATGGTCCCTAATGTCCCTTTTGGCAATGTCTTTTGAACAATAATATGAATTATGCAAATAAACAGTATAAATATTGTTTTAAGGACTATAGTACTGCGAATTTTATTTTTATTGCAAAAACTCATCTTTTCTGTGATTTTTTTATTTTTGAAGTGGAGAGTAGTAAAAATTAGAAATTAATTCTGTTTATATTTTTAGTAATAAAAGATGACTGTGAGCTCAGGAAAAGTCTAATGTCAGTGTAAGCAATGAAAAATTTTTCTTCTACTCTTGTAGGTTCTTTGGCTGGTCTAATAATTAAATTGACATAAGGTAGATTAACAGGGAAAAAACAAAAATTTGATAACATGTACGCCTCCTATACATATAGGAGAGACCCAGATAAACAGCAGCCCTGCAAAATGGCCAAAGTCATTACCTTAAATATCATCTTAAGCTAAAGACAAAACATGTCAGGGTTACTATGGGAGGTGATCAGGAAAAGCACAGTAAACAAGAGAAGGTTGCTATGCAGATTTAAGTCCTGCCTTCCCATTAATAATAGTTTCTAGAAATTTAGACATTCTTCTCTTCCTGATGCAGAGGGAGACACCCTTGCAAATAGAGATTTTCATTATAAATGTAAATGTCTCTTGCAAAAGGGTAACCTACTTCGTTTTCAGAATTTTTTCTGTCTACTTCTTTTCCTCTATCCAGTTTCTTAAAAATAATCTACATAAAGTAATTCTAATCCCAAAGAAATAGTTTTGGATGGCAAATTCTTCTCCCCTACATCTTCAAAATAAAAACACCCATAACAGGGATATATATATATGAAATTCATGTGATTTATAATAATTATAACATTAAATGTTGTTTGAATTGACACTCTTAAATTTCATTGCCACCTTTGACTTTTGATTTCTCTATTTTCTGATATGAGGACACAAAAGACAGTTAGCAATAAGTATAAGATTTCTAGTCAGTTCGGCCTAGACAATAAATCAAACAAAATTTTTCTGCTACATTTATGTCTGTCTCAGGATATGGTATCAAGATAATTTCTGAGTTAGTCGAATGAAGGGACAAGAAGCCACCAATTTTATTTCTTCAGGATAACAGTATATAATACTATTATTAGTTTTATACTAATGATACTAATTAGTATTAGTATAGTATATAATACTATAATAGGCCCTCAAAAAATGTTATGAATGAAGTAGAAATTAAAAAATTTAAACTTTGTTAGTATTAAAAAAAATTCTTCGTATGATTCTTCTCTCAAGTGAAGTTTCAGGGATTTTCACTGACGCTCAGAAACTTTGGAGAGCAACTTGTGCCCCAATGTAATGGGTTACAGGCACAAAACAGGGTTACTTTTAAAAGGGTTTAAAATCTTTAAGTGTTGCTTGAATTTTTATATTTGAAGAAGGTAAGATATGGGTGTGGCTATGAGAGAGAATTAGATATGCAGAGGATTGCTTTGTCTTTGCCTTTGAGTAATGGGCATTCAAGTGGTTTTAAGGACAAAGGGCCATTACTAAGGCTATCATCTTCCTTGCTATTAGTTGGAGACAGACTTTCCAGCTTGCAGTAAGGTACAAGTTGTAAAATTCAAATGGCTCTCATGAGATGTCACCTTTCTTAGCTTAATTTGAATTCTTATTAGTAGTTCTTTTTAAGAACCAGTCAGCAGGGACAGCAATAAAGCAGAGGGTTTACCAGCCTTCAGCTTGAGCTTGAATTGGGAGACACAAAAAAGGGAGATTGAAAGTACCAGGCGCACATCTTTTTTTCTTTAATAATTTTGCCTGGGTTAAAAAATATATATTTCAGTTTATGGCCATGCCACCCTGAACAAGCACGATCCCATCTGATCTCAGAAGCTAAGCAGGGTCGGACCTAGTTAGTACTTGGATGGGAGACCACCTAGGAAGACCAGGTGCTATAAGTGTAAAAAATAAAAAATAAAGGATTGTAAACTGATAAGGTCCTTGCAATCTGTGAGGTCAAGCAAGGGTTGCCTTGCCTAAAATGTATGTGTGTGTGTGTGTGTGTGTGTGTGTGTGTATCTCCTTTGTCTAAATCACATGGTATAGTCCATATTTAGCTGTACTATTAATATAGAAAAAAAACTGTGTGTTGGTAGGTAGGCTTCTGTTTTGGGCTGGACCTGATGGAAGGAGCACACATTTACTTAGCCCTCAATGGCCTGTCACCATGACGGAGTCTGTTTTATGGTCTTCCTGCTATCACTAAGTGGATTTTCTTTCTTTGGCCAAGTCAGCTCCTGCTTGTAAACAGAGCTCAACAGCCTGCTGGGCAGTGAGATACTAAACTAGGACAAGAGCTTCTGCTGAAAAGCTCATGGCCAGTATCAACTGGAAACTAATTAAAATTACTATTAGAATAAATGAATCCTCCACTCATTCAAGTGACAGATAAGTGGGGAAAAAATCATGTTTTGTGTTTCATGCAATGGGTTATGTGGTACATTCATTATATTCTTTGTTCTCAAGTGGAATAAAACAGGCAAGTGAAAGAAGAGGTTTCATCCTTGGCTTCAAAGTGGTTTCCTTCTTTACAGGTACAACTCAGCTCTCAATTGTTTTTAGGCATGAAAATAATAGAAGCAGTTCTCTGCTTTTTTATCAATGGCTCCCGAATTGTCATCCCTGCTTATTTACATGTGAATGAAGAAGTTGTATTCTCCCAGCTGCTAGGCCACTAGGGCATTGCCACTGGTGTAATTTATAACATGACTAATTAAAATGAATTTGCTTGCAATAACATTTCATGTGCTATTTGTGGGAAAGAAGTTATTAAAATATTCAGTACAGCAACAATAAACAAATGCAAAGTAATAATAGTCATATATTTTTAATTACATATTTAATACACATTTGTCTAATATAGAAGTATTCTGAAAATTACTTAGGCTCAGCATAATGTTGGTTGTGCTTAGTAGTATCCGAAGGCATCTTTCTGAAAGGGCTTAACATATGGGCTGTCACTGAGATGTGACTGTTTAATATCAGACATGCAGTATGTTCCTGTGATACGCTGCAGAGGAGCAGCTATGATCAGTATGAGTTTATTTTGCTCATTTCAGGCATATTCTTATGTGACTTTTGCAAAACCACATTTGGCATCAATTGAATTTGCATTTTGTCTGTTATGCCTCAAATATGCCTTTTTTACTTTCCATTGCCTTTTGCCTCTTATTTCTCTAACCAGGATGTTCCTTGTGAAAAAATAGTTGCAAGCTGCACAAGATTCCCATTTTCCCACCAACTTTAAAAAAAAAATTTCAAGCCGACAAAAGTTGCAAAATTAGTACAATAAACATCCATACGCCCTTCACCCAGAATCAATTGCCAGCATTTGCACTCACTTGTTCATGCATGCTTGCTCTCTCCCTCCCTCCCTTTCTCTCTAAATTTCTCTCTCTATATATATACATATAAATTTAATTTTTCCTGAACCATTTGAGAGTTACTTGAGGATGTCATGATACTTCATTTCTAAATACTTTATCGTGTATTCTCTGAGAATAAAGTATTCTACTATATAGTTAAAATATTATTATCCTATTTATGAAATTTATGGTACTATTATCCAATATACAGTCCATATTCAAAATTCACCAACTGTCCCAATAACATCCTTTTACAGTTGTTCCTCACTCCGCACCCTCCTCCAGGACTTAATAAAGAACCATGTGATACATTCAGATGGCATGTCCATTTGGTCTTTATTAATCTAAAAACAATTCCCAACCTTTATTGATATTTATATCCTTTATGGTCTTGAACAATTTGTCCCCATTTTAAATAGCTTCTGATTTTTTTAACCAACTTCCGGAAGTGATATAAATTCATACACAATAAGCCATGAATAAACAATTGTCATTGTTAAGGACTGGACATTAGCGAACTCCATTGTCAATCCTTCCGCTCTTTTAGCCATAATACTGCAAGATGTTTCCCTCCACTCATTTGGAAGGTATTTCCATTTATACGTGGCAAGCTTTCTCTTGGCTCTTAATAATGCTGTTAATTAAGATATCACAGTACAAAGAAACGTATAAAGTGTTATTAGTATTCCAGAGGAAATTATAATGTAAATGGTGAAAGGAAATGGCAATATGGGGGAACTCAACATAACTATTGAATAAAATTTAAAGTAAAGATGCAACATATGGTACAAAGCAGTTTAGCATTAATTGTTCAATAAATGGTATAGGAAATAAGTCTTTATTATCTGAGATTTATGTAATTACTGATTTTTATAAGGATAATGCAATACCACTTGTACAAAATAGACAAGAGTTAATGCTGACTCTAATAGCAATCATTTACATGTCATTTCTAGGACAATAAGGTAATGATGGCTCACAAATATGCATATTTTTAATTGATCAAAACTATCCCCATAAACTCCTGGTGACTGATCTTTTTTACACTATTATAAAACATTAAAGTAATTAAGAAGTGAATTAAAGCAAAATAGACTGCTTTTAAAACGTATCTTTGCATGGTGTTTCATCTTGAAGTAAATCATTACGAATGTTGTTTGTTCTGTTTAATAGCTCTAAATTAAAAAGTAAAACCTCCATTATAGTTATCAAGCTTTCCAAGTCATTATTCACTATTTTAAAACATTCTGTTTTCTACTTCATGATCCCTGACAAACAGTATACAATGTTTAACTATAACTCTTTAAAAATTATACTTATTTCTTTATATTATTGTGACAAGTTTTGTGATGGATCTTCTTTCTGAATTCAATGACCTGGGAATGAAAAACTATTTTAGATTCAGTGATTCCAACTTCATGAATCTTCTCATTAATAAACTTCCTCAAATGCATTTTAAGCTGAAAGAAAATTTATGCATAGAAACTAAAACTGCTCATAGAAATATTTTTTATTTTCACCTTTTCAAACAAAAGTGAATACACAGTGAGCCGAGTTCCCTCTTTAGTGTTCAGTGCACAGCTCAGGGCTATACCATTAGCCCAATGCCTTCCCCTTTTTAGCTACTAATTAGTATCAGTTGACTGATTGATTGCATACTTGGCATTAGTTATCACTAAGATACACAAATGTGCGGGGCTGGTCAGAACCATTGTGAATGCCTAATACCTTAATGGAGCTCAGCAACAAAAATGGTAATTTTTCGATCAACTGTATGTAGACCACAAAATGTGGTCTGTGTCTTTCTCTGTATAGTACTTACTTTTGCTTAGTGATTGTGTTTTCCTAGTGACAGATGTTAAATATTACCTAATCTGCAAGACAACATAAGCAAGATCTCATACACATTTTGATTGTGAATTCAGTAGCTACTATGAATTTAACTGGAGGATGTTTCTATGACTGTGACAATTCTGAACATTTCATATAAACAGAACTGTACAACATGTGGCATTTTGTGTTTGGCTTCTTTCATTTAAGATAATGTTTTCGGGGTTCATCCATCCATGTGGTAGTATATGTCAGAAATTTATTCCTTTTTATCGCTGAATAATATTCCATTGTATGGCTATTCCACATTTTGTTAATCTAATTGACAGACATTTAGGTGTTTTTTTTTCTTCTTTGGGACTGCTATATATCATGCTACTATGGACATTCGTGTACATGTTTTCATGAGGACACATGAGTGGAATTCCTGTGTCACAGTTTTGAGGAAGTACAAAACTATTTTTCAAAATGATTATGCATTTTACCTTCACAATAAATATACTTTTGTATTTCAACTGACTGATAAAACTTAAATATACACAGCATATAAAGAGATTTTTCACCTCAATTTACATCTAAATTATTTGGCTATATTTGAAAGTGGATATTCAGTATTTAACAATAAAACCTAGTAATATGCCTCATCACATGACTGACAATATTATGCTGGATGGCAACTACATAATCACTGATGAAGTACAATTTGAAGGATTCTAAAAATAAAACCTGATGGAGGCACGGGCCATTCATCCTTCCAAAGCACAATATGAAACCAAATAGCAAATTTTGGTCTAATACTGAGGTTGAGACTAAAATTCAATCCATCTGTCTTTCTTCTTGCCTTCCACCCTTCCCATATCGAAATAAAAGAAAACAAACAAAATGCTTTCTTCTGACTTGTTTTCCAGTGTACAGAACAGATATCATAAGGAGAAAGCTAAAGTACTTAACCAAGTAAGGAAACCTGATTTGAGATACGTTTTGTCAGGTATAAAAATGAATAGTAGATTACATTTATTTATTTCTCACTATATAGCAGACAGTATGGTAAGTTCTTTACATGATTAATCTAAGCCTATGAGGTAGGTACAAATGTTATTCACATTGTGAAAATAAAGAAATGAAGGTAAATAAAGGCTAAGTGTCAGAACCATTAAGTGACAGAGCTAGAATTCAAATCTAGGCAGGCTGACTTCACAATCTGTACTTTATGACTCTGTCTTGCTAAATGGTGTCTGTTACCATTATTATCTTACTAGGACCTTTAAATGCATCTATGTAATAAATGGCAACTTCACACACTGTAGCATTTTGTGTTCCAAATTAAGTAAATGTCTTTAATATATAACTTTCCCATTCAGATTTGCAGATCTGCTATTGATATCTGAAGGGCATTTTGATCCACTAACAAACTATTGATCTGTGGCTTGTTTTGTGGGATAGTAGAATTCAGTGAGAATTTCCACAGGATGGGATCATAATTGAGTGCCCTATGGAAGTAGTCATTCCATCTCAACATTCATAGCTCAAACAAATTATTGTTTCCTAAGAACGTTTTTCAGGTGGTTACTATATGTGCCTGCCATGTCTTTTCCCTGAAAAAGAATGCTGACCCTGTGGGTTCTAAGGTTTTATGTAACCATGAGTGTCACCTCCAAGTTTGAATATTTGAAGCAAGAGAGTATGTGAGTTTGCAGAGATAAAATTGTGTCCAAAAAATATCCACCTTTGATGGAAGTGAGTGAGCATGACAGTGTATCATAGATTATATCATAGATTATAGTTTTCCATTTGTTCTGTTTCCTTCCAACAGTGTCCCAGTTTTTCAAAGGAAAATGTTGCTGTATCATTTCAGATTTAAAAGGTTGCACTGAATGATGTTTTCTTAAATAAAAGGGAGGAAAAAGTAATTCTTCTATGATTTGTAGATTTAAACCCTATCATTGACCACATATCTGCACATGAAATCAGTCAAGGCTTTGCAGCAGATAAGGTATTTGGTAGGGCTTCTCTATTGTCTGAATTCTTATGACAGGAAGGAAAATGTAAGAAAAATAAAATGAATGTCTTTTTTCTCACCTGCTCATAAATAGTTTGGGGTCACTGTTTGTAAAATCATAGGAAACTGTAATGGCTCAAATAAATAGTAGAGAGCAAACCACTTTAACCCGTTCTGTTTATCTCTTTGCTTCTACCATAAATTTCAACTCTATCTTTAGGAGAAAAGTGCAGCACAATATTTCTGATATAGACTATGTTGAAGTACAATTTTTGTACATCCTTGAAAAGAAATCTCACTCTTAACTTTTAAAATGTAAAATTAATTCATTATCAATTTAATTATAACATTATTATGATGAGTCATTATGGTATGACAGAGTCTGATCAGATAGTATAAAGGGAAACACATTAATATTATATATTAATGGTTGTATCACCACCCTTACAAACCATGTGAGTTTTCTTTGTGTGTACGTCTGTATGTGTATGTGTTCATGTATATCCCAAACTCTGTAAAGGATGCCAAAATCCTTCTTTTCATTTTTTTTTATTCGAAGTTCTAAGATTTGTAGTGAGAGCCAATGTCAAGGAAAGTCTTTAGCTTCATTATTGTACTTTATATTAAATTCAAACAGTATTTGTTTACTTATCCTATTTCAAGTTTAAATTTTAAATGTATTTTGTACAAGATAGTGGGTAGGAGTTAATTGCTATTGTTCTTTGGAACAGAGGGTAGAAAAAAGGGATTGGCAGTAAAAGCCAGTGCTGATTAGTTTTCCCACCTCTTGCTTTAGTATGGAAATAGGCACCTTTCATTTTCATTTCTAACACTGTCACAGAGAGAAGGCTCTTCTCCATTTGCTGGAAAGCCCTGTGGGTCATTGTTATCATTTCTTCCTAAATTCCTTTAAGGGATCCTGCAATAATGATATAGTCACTTTACTCCTTGCTACCTATTTGATGTGATTTCTAGGTTTTTAAAAATCACATGGAAGAGTTGATAAATTACAAGGGGTAAGCTATTTTTCTGCTTAAAATATGAGAACTTGAAGTAATACTAGAAGATGAAAATACAAGTAAGTTAACTCTTAATTTACGACTTCAGTAAAATTGTGAGGAAATATTTCAAAGCAACTTTAGGTAAAGAGTTTCAGTCCAAGGGTTTGTCCCTAAGTAGTTGTTTCCTTTCTGAGTTGGTTGTCTATGTGCAACTAGAGATGGCTCTAAGGATAAAGATTCTTCAACTTTGCTGTCACCACTTTCTGTTGGTTTTCAGCAGTGGGTTTTCATTACTACACCCACATATTTCTGTAGCTCAGAAATTTGCCTTTGAGTTTATATAGTGAGGATATTTTATCTGTCACTGTGTGGTAGCTTTAGCATAATTGCATTCAGATTTAGAGATTGAAGCTTATAACTTAATTATGAATCTAACTACATAAGAAAGAGTTTAATTTAAATTTAATATTTTGATTCAGCACAGCTCAACTCATGTGTGTTCTTGCTAATCTGTCTCTCATTGAATTCATCTTTGTCATTACCTTGAACATCAGTACTTTCTCAGGGTTGCAAGCTGTAGCAAAATAACAATGCAGACCTGACTTCTGTCTGAGCTAATCTTCGGAAAGGGTACAGGCTAATGATGACATAAACATCCTTACAGTTCATCTGGGTTAATAAATACCTTGAGAGGTGTGTGTGCGTGTGTGTGTCTTGCTATGCTATAAGGTGTGACCCAAAACTATAATGTAGGTGAGGTTTCCTAATTTTATGCCCTATAAACACACACTATACACATATATAGAGAGAACATTATACATACAATGCACACACACCCTTGTATGTGTGTGTGTATATGTGTGTGTATAGTGTATGTAGAACAGCCTAGTAATATAGTTTTTTCAAATAAGAGAGAGAGAGAGCCCACTATTTATATGAACCAGCCCCCTCCCTCCTACCCTCTCTTCTTTCTTTACTTCCTTCTTTCTTTCCTCTCTTCCTTCCTTCCTTCTTTGCTTCCTTCCTTCCTTCCTTCTTTCCTTCCTTCCATCTCCATTCTACCTTCCCTTCCTTCCTCCTTTCCTCCCTTTCTATCTCTGTAAAAACAATGGTTTGGTCAGGTAAATAACTTCTAAACTTTTATTAAGTGGACTTTATATAAAGAAAATTTGATTTAAGAAAGAATTGTATTTAGAGGGCTATGGAGGGCTGATCTGTGCATATAAAGCTTTTCATTATCAATAGATATTTTCCATTTGTCTTAATGTTCACAATATCAGAAGCGGGAACATAATCAGTGTTTCAAAGGAAAGTTTAGGGAGCTTTGTGAACTTTGTATATAACCAGACAAAGAAGTGATTAATACATACTGCAAGGTGAAAAAAGAAGTGAAATACTTAAATAAGTCCCTTGCATACACAACAATAATCAACACTTAAGATACACATGAGTATCATGCTAAGGTGTCAACTGCTTATTTCTCTCACCTAATTAAAATTCTGATGTATAGGGTTTGAGTGGATGTAATTTGTTATATGTAAAAATCCTTCGATATGCAAAGAATCATTTGTTATAAATTCCTATATCAGTAATTATGAACTAGAAAGGCATTTCTGTAGAAATATTGTAGTTCGACCTTCTCTATCAAGTACTAGTGAGGTGTTTGTGTTGGGAAGACATAGTGGGGGCTGTTGACAGCCTGACTTCACACCAAGCAGCTCTACTTTGATGTGTTTTTAAATCAGATCTTCTTTAATGTTTTCCTTTGAAATAAACTGTTTCCACTATTTTAAAATGTTTGAAGGTCAGTATTATAATTCTGATAAAATTTCCAGTTTAAGCATACTTCTCCTTGCTGTTTTACACGTGAAGTACTATGCCTTTGTAATGAAAATAACAGCCAGTCACAGAAAGACAAATACTGTGTGACCCTACTTATATGAGGTATCTAAAATAGTACAACCAGAGTGGAGTGAACCCCCCAATATGACTACATTTAGAGATAGGACCTTTAAAGAGATAATGAAAATTAAATGAGGTCATAAAGATATGCCCTAATCTAATAGACCTGGTGTCCTTATAAGAACAGCAAGAGACACCAAAGTTCTCTCTATGGGCAAACACAGAGGAAAGGCCATGTAAGGACATGGAGAGAAGTGGCTATCTGCAGGCCAAGGAGAGAGTCCTCAGAAAAAGCCAACCCAGATAGCACCTTGATATTGGACTTCCAGCTTCCATAACTGTGAGAAAATAAGTCTCTGGGTTTTTTTTTAAAGGTAGAATGCTGATTTCCAGGAACTGGGCAGGGTGGGGGTGGAAGTCACTAATTAAAGAGTGGAAAGTTTCAGTTATGCAAAATGAGTAAATTTTACAGATTTGCTGTACAACACTGTACCTATAGTCAACAGTACAGCATTATACACTTAATTGTTAAAAGGATAGATCTCATATTAACTGTTCTTACCACAAGAAAATAAATTTTTTAAAAAATAAAGTGAATGAGGAACAAAAATGCTGCAGATGATAGAGGCTCTGTTCATCCCTCGGGCAACCAAATCAAAGTTGCGACGGAAACAAGGAGAGCAGCAAGGAAAAATTGCCTGGGATGTAGAGGAATAAGCCATGCAACTAGAGAGAAATCCAAGAAAGCACCCTATAACGGCAGAAGGTAGGACAGGGCAAGGACATGAGGCTGCCCAGTCCCGAGCGTCTGAGTGAAATGGATGTTCCAGCAGCAGCAGCAGAAGCCTCTTAAAGGGGCCGTGTCAGCAAGCAGATTTTCGTAGTGATGGACCTGCTTTCTGTGATCACTAGTGCTAATTCGGCTGTGCGCAGGAAGCACTAGGGACTTACAGGGAAACATTGTTGGAATGAGGGCCAAGGCAAGACAGAAGTGCCAGCAGTTTCCATTGTTCCCTGTTGAGCCCTCCCCCTAACCAGTGCACCGACACAGCTCGCCATAGTCGTGACGTCATCAAACTGGATAACAGAGGTCACTCTGCCGAGAGGATTCCTTGAAACCCTGCCTCCCCCGACTCGCAGCCACATCTAAGTGTATCCTCAGCAAGTCACCTGCTCCTTGCTGAGACTCGCACTCCAGACAGCTGGTCTCGGTTTCTGGTGTAACCTTTTGAGGCAACTATATGCACAGCATCTGTGGATTGCTTGCTGACTCTTAACAGGTAGCTCCAGAAGGGTAGAGGCTGAGACTAGACTTGGCCTACAGCTGAACTCCTCTCAGGACTGTGCCACTGGACACCTACTACGCAAAGCCATACTAATAAGACCAGGAGACTTAGGAGCTTTACTTAGTACATAGAAACAGACATGGAAAGGCAGGCAAAACACGAAGACAAAGAAGCAGAAACCATATGAGAGAACAGAACAGAGATCCAGACATAATGGAGTCAAGCAATCTAACAGGTGCAGAGTTCAAAACACAGATTATAAAGATGCTCAGTGAACTTATGGGAAGTATAGGTGAATTCGGTGAGAACTTTAGCATAGAGACAAAAAAAAACATAACAACGGAAATGGAAATTATAAAAGGGACCCAGTCAGAAATGAAGAACACATTATCCGAGATGAGAACTATATTAAATGGAATAAACAAATTGAATAAAGAAGAGGATTAAATGGCCTATATAGAGGCTCTGAAAGCCAAGGACATTCCATCAGAATGGCAAGAAGAAAGAAGCCGAGATTGTAATAATAATTTAAGGAGCCTATGGGACATAATTAAATGTAAAAATATCCATGTCATAGGGATACCTGAAGGAAAACAAAAAGTTGAAGAGCTACTTGAAGAAATAATGATGGAAAACTCCCCTCATCTATTGAAGGAAATAGACATACAACCCCAGGAAGCTCAGAGAGTCACAGAAAAGAGGAACCCAAAGAGGCTCATGCACAGACAAATTATAATTAAAATGCCAAAGTTTAAATACAAAAAGAGACTCTTAAAAGCAGCAGGAGAAAATCAGTTAGTTATCTACAAGGGAGCACCCGTAAGACTAGCAGCTGATTTCTCAAAAGAAACTATGCAGGGCAGAAGGGTTTGGCACCAAATATTCAATGTGATGAAAACCCAGGGTCTACAACCAAGAATACTTTATTCAGCAAAGCTATCATTTAGAGTTGAAGGACAGATGAAGAGCTTCTCAGACAAAAAATAATAATAATAATAAAATAAAGGAATTTATCAACACCAAGCCAGTATTACAGGAAATGTTGGAGGGACTTCCTTAAGAAGAAAAAAATGTATCAAAAACAGGAATAAAGAATGATAATAACTGCATTCTTATCAACAAGTACCTCAAATGGAAAAGAATTAAGTGCTCCAACCAAAAGATAGAGCGGCTGAAAGGATAAGAAAACAAGACCCCTACATATGCTGCCCACAAGAAACTCACTTCAGATTAAAAGACACACATACGCTAAAAGGATGGGAATGGAAAAAGATATTTCCTTGATGGACCCAGAGGGTATTGTACTGAATGAAACGGATCGGATAGAGAAAGACAAATATAGCATGATTTCATGTACATGTGGAATCTAAAGAATACTATCAGCAACAACAAAAAAAAGTGGAAATAAACTCATAGATACAGAGACTATTTAGAGGGATATTGGATGGGAGAGGGGTTGGGGGGACAAAAAAGGCAAAGGGATTAAGAAGTACAAATGGGTAGTTGCAGAATAGACATGGAGATGTAGAGTGTAGCATGGGGAAGATGGTAAATAATGTTGTAATAAATATGTAAGGGGGAAGAGGGTACTAGATTTAGTGGGTTGATCGCTTTGCAAGTTATGTGGATCTGATCACTATGCTATACAACTGAGATTGGTATATTATTATATGCCAACTATAACTTAAAAAATTGAATTGTACAATGTAAATACAAGCCACTAGTTGTCTATTATAATTCAATAAAGATGGAAAAAATAAAGTGAATGAACTAGAAAAAAAAAGAAAATAGTAGAAACCATGCCATAAAATAAGGGTAATTGAAACCTAAACAAAATTGCTGAGTAGAATGCCTTGAGCATGATGCTTAAGGAAAGCAAATCTAATTAGGGACAAGACAGGAGGCAGATGAAGACTTTGGTGGGAATTGTAAACAGAATTAGGGCATTTTCTAGGGCCATGAGCTTGAGAAAGTCATTATATCCTAATTCACTTTCCATTTCCTAGTTGTTGCTTTCATTACTCCTATACTTATTCATCACTGGGGTTGTTTGGAAGCTTACAAGTGAGACAAAGAGCTAGGGAAGAGAAATCTATGATGATTAGATAAGCAAAATGGGAAAGGAAGAAGTTGAGAGAATGGCATGCTGTTGTGTGCTGATGTTCATGGGGTGTAAATGGTTACCCTGCGATAAATTAAAGGGAAACACAGACAGGTCATATGCCATTGCCACCCCTTTGATGAAAAACTCATCAGACATTCATTCAGTTACTGAATTTTTACAGAACAAGTTTGTATAAACACAGTGTCCTAGGTGAAGGGCATTCACTTATGAACAAGACTTGTCTGGAGCTTTCAGTCTACTGGGATAATAGGTATAGTATAAAGAAGCAAATATCATAAGGGCTAAAAAGAAGTAGAGCACAAAATGAGAACCTATGTTAAGGATACCTATTAATCGTCTCAATGCTGAGAGAAGACTTCTCTGAAGAAATAAATGTCTTAGCTGACACCTGAATGATAAGGGACAGTTAACTTATGTGCTGAGGTAGGGGAACAGTATTCCTGATAGAGGGAATAGCAAGTTTTAAGCTGAGTGAACACCGTATTTTTATACATGAACTGACTTACTATTTTTTGTCTTCCGTGGATAATATGATGGAATCAGCATCCTTCCAGTTACAAAACCAAGGACTGTGACAGTAATTTTGGATCTACCCTCTCTGCCAACCCTGCAATCCTCAACCCTTTAATGAACAGTTGTTTTCTCTTCCTATCTCTAATTCTCTTACTCCCTTCTCATGCACTTCATCTTCAACTTAATTCAGGTCCCAATCAGTTATTGCTGAACCTGTTGCTTTCTCACTTCCATCGGAATTGACTTTTAGAAATATTTGATTGTGAAGTATAATTTTCCTCAGTCAGAAATATCGGTTTATATTCCAGACTTTTAGCAACTTCCTGGAACTGATGAAAGGGGGCTGGGGAAGAGAAGATGTTTAAAGGATACTTTGAGAAAGTAATTTAGACTATTTTACAGTTTATATTCTCTTCTTGATTTGCTGTAGGTTCTCTCAGATTATTACTTGTTGATAATGATCTGATATAATTCATCAAGTAAAAGAGACTCAGACTTTGCTTGTATGAGGCCAAACAGCCACATTTAAAAAACTGAACATTTTTAGCAACTTCAATTAAGACCCTTGATAGCTGGATATCTAGTGTTAGAGAAAGTATCTTTAAATGCTTGCTTTCATAGACTTACATTATAAAAACTGAAGATTTATTATTTCAGAGAAGATGTTATTGAATGTAATTCATTCATTAACAAATACTGATTTATTACTCAGTGGGAGTCAGGTACAGTAAAACCCAAACCTCATTCTAGGCTTTGGTCATGCATGCTTTACTCCATTGCTAATTGAGTCAAGACAGTTGGGGCCTATTAATTGCCTGATCTCTATTTTTGGCTCCTTCTCTAATCACAAACGGGAATCTGGGGATGGAGAGCTACCAAACATTCACCCTTCATATTCAAACTCTTATTTTTTTTTCTGAACTAGTGTTTCATACAAATCAAAAGACATACTATATGATTTCACTTATATGAAGAATCTAAGGAACAAAAAGAATAAACTAATCAAAAACAGACTCACAAATACACAAATATAGAGGACAATCTGGTGACAGACAGAGGGGAGGGGGATTGGGAGGCTGGGAGAATGGAGTGAAGGGTTAAAGAAGTACAAATTAGTATTTGATAGATGGTCACAGGGATGGGGAGCACAGCATAGGGAATGCAGTCAGCATTAATATAATGGCTAGATGGAGAGCCAGAAGAGAGAAAGAGTAATTAGGGGGATCATTTTATAAACTATATAAATGTCTAACCAATGTGCTTTATACTTGAAACTAATAAAGAAAGGCATGCAGACAGAATGACAAATGAAAATCCTTTTGGGCTCTTCAGCCAATAATAAAATATTTCTATAAAAATGGAAGTTTCAAGATGGCAGCCATCTGTTGCTTAAAAACAACAGAACTATATTTAAACCTAATTATTCTGTAAGGTCTGTGCCTTGAAAGCAAGGGCAAAATTGTTTACATTCATCTAAATGGGGGAAGCTTTTGTGTTCTGCATTATTTGTCATTGCTAGTATGAGATTGGATAACTATTACTGACTGAGTACAATTATTCGTATTTCATTATAGACAAGATTAATTTTAAAAAATCCCTTTTATCTTACTATTCTTGAACCATGTGGACATGTCAACTTGGACAATTCTGATTCTTTCCCCTTTATTTTGAGTAATTTGAAATCCAGATGTATTCATTGGCTTAGCAAGTCTTTTAGAAATTTGTGGTGATGGAAATTGCTAACAAAGCCTGAACTTTTTTCTCATTCCTCCCCCCAAAAGTTTGAAATGTATAAATTATGATAGAAATAACAATTAGAATAATTATAAAAGTTTTCAATGAAGTACATACTAATATGAGTTAGGTTTTTGCTAAAAAAATATTCTTCCAGATACTCAATAAAACAGATACTATTAAATTGTATTGCTAAGTGAAATGATCTAATCTACATAAATTACACACTTAAAATTCATTGGAAGTTTTGTCATACTTGAAACATTTGGTCTCAAGATTTAATCAGATTATGTCAACAAATATGAGATCATATATGTCTGTGGGGACTTAATGGAACCTCTTGGGTTTTCATGGGAAAAAGGAAATATCTTCGTGAGGAGCAGAAAAATTTACCACCAGCCCTTCTCCATTCTACCCTATGCCTTCTATTTCCCTGACCCATATTAGTATTATGAGGGCAACAAATGAAAGCTTCTCCTGACACAGGTTTTAAGAGCATGGTTCTATGTGGACAGCATTAAGAGAAAATCAGGCAACATAATTACTGTGCAAATTAGGCTCAGATCATTAAAGATCTTATAACATCTATGTTATTGTTGTTATTGTTAATATCACCTGCATATTGTCTCACAAATTACCAAGTGCTTCCACATACATTATTTTTATATCACAGATTCTGAAATGCTAATGTTATAAATCATAATAACATTAAAGAATATTACATGAATCCTTGATTTCCAGTGATGCTATCTTGTTTCCATAGTGGCCGTGAGTAACTAATTGCTATAGATTCTCAAACATTATTTGCTTTTGAGAGTTGACAACAGATGCTAGCATTTTAACAAAGAGTAAATTAAATCATCCATGATGTGCTCAGAGAATTAAAATGCTTACTAGGAATTTTAAAAAATTATAATGATGCTTAGGTGATGCCTAGAATTTTCTGGTACCTATAAGTTTTTAAGAGGCCCAGGCAGGCCACTTTTCTAATCCTTTACCTGACAATCACGTTAATAACTTCTGACAATTAGATATTTATGACTGTGAGCTAATAGCCCTCTTTCTTATTTTACTTTTATATTTTTAATTCTAATTTTTCAATTATAGTTGACATTGATTATTATTTTATATTAGTTTCAGGTATACAGCATAGAGTTTAGATATTTATAAATTTATGAAATGAGCCTCTCAATTAGTCTAGTACCCACCTAGCACTATACATAGTTATTACAATATTATTGACTATATTCCCTAAACTGTACTTTATATCCCCATGGCTCTTTTTTAACTACCAATTTATCCTTCTTAATCCCTTCCCCTTTTTCACTGAGCCCCCAACACCCCTTCCATCTGGCAATCACCAGTTTGTTCTCTGTATCTATGAGTCTGTTTCTGTTTTGTTTATTCATTTATTTTGTTTTTAGATTCTACATGTAAATCCAATCATACTGTGCTTGTCTTTCTCTGACTTATTTCACTTAGCATAATACCCTATAGTCCATTCATGTCGTTGAAAATGGTAACATTTTATTTTTTATAGCCAAGTAATATTCCATTGTATATATGTACCACAATTTCTTTATACAATTGTCTATTGATGGGCATTTAGGTTGCTTCCATATATTGGCTATTATAGATAGCACTGCAGTGAACATAGGGCTGCATATATTTTTTCTAATTAATGTTTTGTTTTTCTTTGGATAAATACTCAGAAGTGGAATTAATGGGTCATAAGATAGTTCTAGTTTTGATTTTTTGAGGAACCTCCAAATTGTTTTCCATAATGACTATACCAATTCGCAGTCCCACCGACAGAGCACGAGCCTCATCAACACTTGTTTTTTGATTTTTTGATGATAGCCATTCTGACAGGTGTGAAGTAATATTTCATTGTGGTTTTAATTTGCATTTCTCTGATGGTTAGTGACCTTGAGCATCTTTTAATATACCTATTGACCATCTATATGTCCTCTTTGGAGAAATATCTGTTCAGATCTTCTGCCCATTTTACTTACAATTTACACTTTGTTGGTTTAATTTGCTTGCTTTGGTCCAAAGTCTGAGTCAAAGTTAGTAGACAGAGAACAGGCATCTTCTTAACAGGGAAAGAGGACGGAGCTGCAGAAGAGTGTTGAGTCCTTGGTGCTAGAGGGAGAATATCAAGGTGTGTCAAAAAATGGAAGGGCAGCCCCCAAACAAGTTTTATTAACTAGCCAAGGAGAGAGGCTGTGAGCAAGAACTGAAGTGACTGGCAATAGGGAGGAATTAGAAGAGAAATAACTGAATGCTTTACTTGAAGAAAATTTTCTAATTAGATGTGGGTGTTCAGAGGATAAAATGAGTTGGAGGTATGTAGCTTGAGAAAGAGGGAAGAATTCAAACCAAAACCAAAATCATGGTAACTATGGGAAGGGAAGTATTTTCCACAGTTCCTGAGAAATGTATAAATTCTGTCATTAAACTTTATTCCTCACAAATATTAATTGTGTATTTGAACCAAAAATTATTATGCATTTTTTGTTGTTGTTGTTGTTATTATTATTATTAGTAGTAGTAGTAGTAGTAGTAGTAGTAGTAGTAATGTTGTTCCTGGTGTTATTATTGTATTATTAGAGGTAATATTTTGAAAATGTGAGTGGCCTAATGCTAAAAACAAAAGCAGCAATAATGTTGGTTTTTAATACAAGAAAAACACACATTTATTTTAGCCCAATTTTTCTGAGTTATTCTAAAGAATCATAAACCAATATATTTTTTTAATCCCAAACTGTTGCTATCCTGATGACCACATTAACTACAGAGTTACCCTGCACAGACTACAGACTACGATTGAAATCTGCAGCAGCTCTGGAGGATAACTGTTTCTTTTAAGCGCTTCCTGAGGCCCTCCCAAACCATATATATATCACATGTGTTATATTTTAGACCAGACCATCCCAGACCTACCATCCAAGTTTGGTTAAAATTTATGTAACCATTTCATATAACATAGAAAATTAATTTTATTTACATAGGTTCTATTGCTTCTATCACATTGTTACTACTTGTGTTCCTGATTCATGATTCCAGGTTCTCTATAATTCCTATGGATGAATATCCCAAGTGTTTAATCCCACTAGATATTCCATCATTAAAACAGAAACAGGTCCAGTAATATTATCATGGTAACTAGGTATAGTGCCAGGTGGGTGCTAGACTAACCAGGGGATCACTTCATAAGTTATATAAGCATGTAATCACTATGCTGTACACCTGAAACTAATATAAAATAATACTGAATGTCAACTGTAACCAAAATTTCTTTTAAAAATGTTTAATTTAAACAAAAATATATAAATGAAATAGAGACAGATCTCAGCCTTCTTCAGTTTTTTGGCCCTTCATTCTACTTCTCATTATGTAAGTTTCTAATGCATTGTATTTAGCATAGTATGATACATTCCCAACTTCCGTGTGCTACTCATACATAGGCATATATCTTATATTCAAAATGCAAACGCATTTTGGTTAAAAACACAGTGATTTAAAGGCCTTTTAATTGTAGGATTAGCAAAAAATAAGATTGTACTTTTGAAGAATATATGTTGATATGAAATTTCATGAGTGGCTTCTCTAGTTATCAAATTCAGAATTAGCACAGGATTTACGTGATTAAAAATAGAGGCATTTTCAGTTTATAGACTTTCTTATTATCTTTAAAAAAGTGATAGTGGAGTTTCCAGCTGAGAAGAATGGTTGTGAAAAACGTTTTGTTCCAGTTAGTTAATTTTTCCCTACATGTGCTATATTCATTGTATCCATTTTAAAAGCAAATGAGCCATCTCTATCTCCTCTTACATTTGTGGCAAACTCTTACTGTGACAATTTCAGAGTACATATATCTTAGGGAGAATAAGATGTTCTAATCTTGATTATAATTTTAAATTAAAACAATGAAAATAGTTCAATATGAGGATATTGGTAAATTGCACTAGTCAGACTACCTTTGTCCTTTCAAAAAGATAGAAAAAAACATGCCTGTAAACAAGGTAGTAGGTTCTTATATTAAAATATATAATAAGATTTATTACACTATGAATGCTAGAAGAGTTCAACTCCATCAAGCAATCAGTTCACTGAAGCTAAAATTTGTTAATAAATGTGCTGTGTACTTGAAATTCAGCTATTTTACAAGTAATTACAGCAAACTTTCAATGAATTATTTTCATTAAGTAAATAGATATGTTCCAAATGAAGATATAAGAATGGATAATGGGCACATGAAAAGATACTTAACATTATTAGGGAAATGTAAATTAAAACCACAATGAGATTCCACTACATACCTATTAGAATGACTAAAATTTAAAAGACTGATCATACCAAGTGGTAATGATATGAAGCAAATGGAATACTCAAACATTGCTGTTGGAAATGAAAACTAGCATTGTCACTTTAAAAAAATTTAATAGTTTCTTATAAGGTTAAACATACATCTATCTGCCTATGATCCCAGATTCTACTCTTGTTTTACCCAGAGAAATGAAAATGTATATCAACATAAAAGACTTGTTCACAAATGTTCACAGCAGCTTTATTCATAATAGCTCTAACCTGGAAACAAACTGAATGCCCATTAACAGGCAAATGAGTGAACACATAGTGATACAAGCATATATGGAAAACAACTCACCAATAAAAAGGAACAAACTACTGGTATGAATAAGAGCAAGGATGAATCTCAAACAATTATGTTGAGCAAAGAGGCCAGACACAAAAGAGTGTATAGGCATAGATATGAAAATTAAACCATGATGGTAGAAATTAGATCAGTCATTGCCTGCTCATGGCAGAATCTTCTGAGGTAATGGGAATACTTTGTGTTTTAGAAGAAATGTCATCAGCTCCAACAGTTGAGCATGGAGAAGATAGTTAATTTGAATTACTATAAGACAATCTATATATTCAGGCCACAGAGATAGAAAATAAAGACACAATATAGTAACCTTGTGTGGTTAGGACTAGAAGTCCCTTGTCAAAATGGAAGCAGGAATGAATGATGAAGCATTTATTCACTCAATCAACAACCAAATAGTTATTAAGTATGATTGATGCGCCAGACCATTCTAGGCACTGGGGATGTAGGTGAAGTCTCTGGTCTCATCTAATTTACACTTCAGTGGACTGAGACATACTATAGACAAACACCAAATAAACAGAATGATCACAGATCAGTGCTATAAAAGAAATGAGGGCACTCCAGAAAAGAAAGGTGTCACAGACCCATTTCTAGAGAATCCCTGGAGAAGCATGTATCAGGTAGAAAAAGAGTGAATACAAAGGCCCCAAAGTGGAAAAGAGCTCAGTTTGTTTGAGGAGCTTAAACGAGAACAGTGGTTTCTAAAAGGTAGGCAGCGTTGTTTGATGAGTGAAGAGCCAGGCAGAATGTTATTTCTATAGGGCCTTGCAGGTCACACACAGTAACGTGATCCCATTTTAACCTAAGCGAAATGGAAAGCCATTATGGAGTTTTAAGTTACCAGTGCATTACCTATTTGTGTTTTTTAAAAGGTCTCTTTGTTTAATATGTAGATTGAAGTATGGGAAGAGCAAGAAGTAGGGAAAGAGATCATAAAGACTATTGCAATTAAAAGAAAGCTGCATGTGGGGAGTGGGAGAAACAAGTGAAGAGGATCTAGAGTTACAAACTTCCAGTTATAAGGTACGTAAGTCATGGAGATGTAATTTGCAGCACAGAAAGAAGACAATAATATTGTTATCAACTTTGTATGGTGGCAGGTGCTAACTAGACTTATTGAGGTGATCATTTCATAATGTATATAATATATATTATCACTATGTTGTGCATCTGAAACTAATATAATATTGTATGTCAATTATAACTCAATCTAAAAAGAAGGCATGGAGACTGGTTAGGAGGTTATTGCAATACCCCAGGGAGGTAACGAGGGTAGCTTGAATTAGAGGGGTGGCAGTAGTAGAAAAAGAGAAGTGGGCATGATTTGCATAAAAATTTTGTTCATTCATTCAGTAAATATCTTGAGTGTCTATTGTGGAAAAAAGAGAGAAGTGGACAATTACAAAGTGTATTTTAGCTGTAGACCTGACAGGACTCAAAAACAGGATGTGGACGAATAAGTGAATTGGAGAAACCAAGGTGATCCATCAGTCTTTACTTGAACTTTGTGCCATTTACAGAGATGGAGAAATCTGCGTGTCTAAAGCAGGGGATTGGGGTAAGAAAGTCAATGTATACCTCATCAGAGGTTTAGCAGAAAAGAGATGGCACTCCCAAACCAGGTAAGATGAAGAGAGAGACTATTTACAAAGTGTATAAGAACAGTAAGGATAGTGTTGTACCCTAGGGCTAGTACTGATAGGGAGTCATTACTCTCACTAGGATATAAGAGACAAAGGGAAGCAGGATGATTTTACTGAGAGGATTCCAGACAAAAGATGAGGTTCTCAGTAGAGGAATAGGCAAACCCATAGAAACCTGGTGGAAGGGACCTTTGTTCTCGAGGCTGGAGAACATTTTCATTGATGAAACCCACTCTGGACCTGGAGAGATAGGGGGTGGTGAGATTCGGGGGCAGGGGAGAGGGACAGTGGTGGCAGTCACTCAGTACTCAGAAAACAGAGAGTGAATCTGGAAGGGCATAACAAAATACCTAGCATAATGCCCATATACTGAATTCTATATAATTTAAAAATACGATAAACTTTTTCAAACAATCTAAACTACAGCCAATGTATTTTGCATTAACATAGATTATTTTTTTTATTAAGAAGATGAACTTGGAAAGCTTTTTGGGTTTTGTTTTAGTCATGTATTATTATTTTAATGCTGATTAGAGGAAGCTATTCTACTTACTATTTTAAAAAGTAGTCATTTCTTGGTTAAGAAGGAAACAAGTGTGTAAGGAATTGTGGGATGCTCAAAACCTGAAGGCAACTTTAGGGTTTTAGAGAGTCACAAGAGTACTACACAGATGGAAATGAAGAATGCATCCGTTTCTTTACCATTAAGACCTCGCATAGGTGTTTGTGACATTTGGAGCTGAGATAAGAAAATCAAGTTTTGTTCCCTATGCCCAAAGTCTTTATTATGCTTGTCAGAATAGCTTCATCTTTTTAGTTATCACATGTAATTCTGTTTCTACATTTTTCTGGAATTGTGTAACAAAGACAGCATCTTTATGTTTTATAATACAAGCTATCCATGTGTCACATTGGCTACAATAAACTCTGTGTTCAAAGTCTATTTAATCAGAAGGCACTGTTACCAAAGCATTAAAATCAAATTTTAATGATACCCTCATTTAAAACAAATATTTAATGTTTGCCCAATATTTGTTGCTCTGTGATATTTTACTGTTTATTGTCATGCACTCATTGATTACCAAGAGATTATAAAGGCATTGAAAGTAAATAGGATTTAAATTCGATATGTGCTTATGCACATGCAGGTACAAATTATTCAGTGAGGCAATGGTTTTGCATTTATTCAGAACTAAAGAACATTCACTAACGCCACAAATATTTACTGAGTGCCTTCTATGTGTCAGGCATTCTTCTAGACATTTGGGCTACAACATAGACCCAGATTTCTGTTTCTGTGGATGTAATATTCTAGGGAGAGAACATAAACAATAAACAATATATGTAATAAATAAACTACATAGCATGTTAGAAAGTGGGAAAAAGTAGAGCATGTACAAAACAAAGCAATACTCATGAGGATCATAAAGCAAACTTAACTCTACCCTAACCTGATCTCCTTAAGAATTGAAACTTTTGCAGTTTTAGTAGACATTGATGCTTAATTGGGCAAGACAATTATCAGAAATCCCTGATGCATTCATGATTACTATGTTAATGTTTTGGATCACTAAATAAATTTAGCATAGTAGACCAGTCTTTAAATTATCACGATTAAACCTGCCATAATTAGCTATATTTATGACAAAGCAAAGCAAAAAGAATCATTTTTGTAATGGATCAATTAAGATATGTATATTGTAGATTTTTATTGGTGCATCATCAATCTCATTATTTATGCATATGCCTAAAGTAGTGAATCTGGAACTTAAAGTGTTAATGCTTTGTTGTTTTTTTGAGGCATTCTATTCATAAGTTTTAATCCACATTGATGTCTCTTTCTATTCTTGAATACAAAGGAGAAATTATCTTTGTGTGTTGATTTTGAAAAAATTATATTCAAATGAGGTTTAATATATCTGAAAGTTTCATTTTTATTAAAGCTTATGGAAAATTGCTAAAGTAACGTTTCATGATGCCACGTCACTAAGCAAAGTTCCACAAAATAACAACTGTTAGGAAAGTGAACCAAAGGCAATCATTCCTTTAGGCAATGGACAACTCATCCAACTAAGAAATTTATATATGCTACTGGTGTCCATTTGACTTGACTTCCTTTTAACCAGCTTTATTCTAGGTTTAGACTCCCACTTTTTATTGCAAGGTACACTGGAAAACAGAAGAAAAGGGTAATCTCATTCTGGGTGATTGGTAACTTTGGAAAAATCAAATTTCTTTGGTATCTTTCTGGCAATAGTTTCAGGTGAAACAGCTTTTTTTTCCAACAAATTGAAACCACTTATTTCCTCCAGAGTTTGCATTTGACATCAGATAAGTGATTCTTCTAATTTGTCTAGACTTTCGGCAAACTATTGGAAAATATCTTCTTTCATTTATTTCTCATCTTTCTTCATGAGTTTTTTAAAATATATCTTAAGGTGTTCTTGGAGATTGGGGATTGGCTATCTAGCTCATATTAAGAATCTAACAGACAACATACCGTTAAACATTTGAGCGTCTCAGATCAAAATCAGTATTTAAGACCAAAATAATATTATGTAAGGTTTTCAGATCATAAAAAGATAGTAACTTTGTATCTTTTTGCCATTGACTTAACATTTATAAGTCTAACACTCCTGATGAATTTCCCTGTCTAGTAATATTCTATCAATTATATAGTATGTGAGGCTAACACAGTATCCAATCAGCCTAAACATTTTACCACTGCCATATATTTGGTGCCTTTCTGTTCTTTAAATGAAATAAAGTTGTTCTTTAATGTTTTGGTGAATTTATGTGATTTCTTTGGAAAAGTTACCACTAGGATTCACCATGAATTGCTGCCAATATACTTAGTGCTATTCAGAAAATATCTCATTCCTTTCCCTGTTTTTGTGAATGTTTTTTGTGGAGACTTATTCCCTTTTAATGTCTCTTTAATTCCCATTATTTAAAGCCTAAGTCTCAAACATTCAAGGCTGTTATTATAAACTATAAAATGTGTGCTTAATTCAGTTATCCTTTATAAGAAATTGTCCTGAATTCTTACAGTTTAATCACATGTCTTGCCTATAAATAAATTTAACAATATATGTAAATTGTCAGAACTCTGGTAAAACAAAATGACTAAAAATATTATACAGTGGCATGGCTTTTAGCAATGGCTACCTCACTTGTTTTATAAAATTACTTTATTTAGCTTTTTAAGTTATATTTGCCCATTATATGTATCTAATAAAAATGAAAACAGAATTTAGATATTGAATATTTTTAAAGCCATCCACCTTGGTGCCATCCTTTCCCCCACCCCTTTTCTCTCATCTTTGACATCTAATTCATTAAGTCCAACTGGTTATGTCTCAAATTTGGCCCTGTACCCGTCCGTAAGTCTTCTGTCACCCTCTTATTCCAAGCTTCCTCATGAGTCTCTCTATAATCCATTCTCTACAAAGAAGTGAAAGCCACTTCTTAAAGGTAAATCAGATTGAACCACTTTCTTACTTAAAACTGCTTCCTGACTTCCTGGAATCAAATCTGAACTACTCATCATGGTCAGCTAGTCCCTGTATCAATAGGGCCCTGTTTCCTTCTGAGGTCTTATATCCTGTCACATCCCCTCTGGTCACATACCAAGCTCATTCACAGCTTAGGGCTTTGGCTCTTGCTATTCCTTCATTTGCCTTGTGGTTTACTCCTTCTTGTCCCTCAAGTCTAAGCTCAGGTATCACCTCTTCCAAGAATCTTTCTGACTATCCTGCCCAAAATAGGGCCAAGTCAATCTCTATCGTATCTCCCAATGCTATTTATTTCATTTCAGTTAGCTCCATCAGAAATTACTTGTTTATTTATTTGTTCACTTCTTCGTTGCCTGTATCCTCATCTCCCTCAACCCTCTGATAAGTTCCAAGAGAGTAGGGCCCTTATCTTGGTGCAGTACCCAAGATCGTAGGTCAGAAATTGATATATAGTTCATGCTTTATATAGATGTGCTAAATTGATAGTTTATTAATGTGTCAAAATTTAGGGCATGTGTTGAAAACTTTTTGAATCATTGACTCTCAAACATTTTCCTTTGGTGAAACTGTCAAGTTACCTTACTCTACATGAATTCCTCTAAAACTGATTCAGTGTTATCGAGCTTTTGTGCTCATTAGAAACACATTTCCTACCAGTAGAATTTAATTTTGATAAAACATTCAACAGGTCTTGAGTTAAATAAATCATGCTTGGACTGCTTTCAAATAAGTAGACCAAGGAACTGAGATATCATGTGCAGTGATTTCAAGGGTTTTGGAAATCATCTGATCATTTCCTTCTATGTCCATCTCCCTATCCTCACTTATCTCTGAAATCCCATGTTTTAAGAGTTTTATTTCATTTATTTTTATTTAGTTTCAAGCATACAGCACATTGGTTAGACATCTATATAGTTCATAAAATAATTCCAATTGCTCCCTCCTTCCCCTGACCCTCTACCTAACCAATGTATTAATGCTAACTGCATTCCCTATGCCATGCTCCCCATCCCTGTGACCATCCATCAGCTGCTTATTTGTACTTCTTTAGCCCTTCACCCCATTTCCCCATGCCCCCAAATCTCCCTCCCATTTGTCTGACACCAAATTGTCCACTATTTTTGTGAGTCTATTTTTAATTAGTTTATTCTTTTTGTTCTTTAGATTCCGCATATAAATGAAATCATATAGTGTTTATCTTTCTCTGTCTGACTTAAATACCTTCTAGGTTCATCAAAGCAATGTTTTTTCCATCTCCTTCCTTTTCATATGTAGGGGTCATGTTTTCTTATCTTTTCAGCCACCTATATTTTTGTTGGAGGGTTCAATTATTTTCCATTTAAGGTACTTATTGATAGCAATGTAGTTGTTACCATTCTTTATTCCTGTTTTTGATACATGTTTTTTCTTCTTAAAGAAGT
Organism: Rousettus aegyptiacus; assembly: GCF_014176215.1. NCBI lineage: Eukaryota > Metazoa > Chordata > Mammalia > Chiroptera > Pteropodidae > Rousettus > Rousettus aegyptiacus. The sequence goes on from NW_023416312.1 coordinate 15,374,451, forward strand.
CCCTCCAATATTTCCTGTAATACTGGCTTCGTGGTGATAAATTCCTTTAGCTTATTTTTATCTTGGAAAATCATTATCTGTTCTTCAATTCTAAATGATAGCCTGCTGGATAAATTATTCTGGTTGTATATCCCGGGTCTTCATCTTGTTGAATATTTTGTGGCAAGCCCTTCTGTCCTGCATAGTTTATTTTGAGAAATCAGCTGCCAGACTTATGGGTGTTTCATTATAAGTAATTATTTGTTTTTCTTTGTATTTAACCTTTGGCATTTTAATAATGATGTGTCTTGGTGTGGGCCTCTTTGGATCCCTGATTTTTTTTTAATTCTCTAAGCTTCTTGAGGTTTTATATCCATTTCCTTCACCAGGTTAGGGAAGCGTTCCATAATTATTTCTTCAAACAGCTGTTCAACATCTTGATTTTCTTCAGGTTCGCTGATCAGATGAATATTTGGAGCCTTAATAGTGTCCCATATCCTCCTTAAATTATTTTTATAGTCTTGGCATCTTTTTTTCTTGCCATTCTGATTGTGTGTCCTGGTTGGCTTTCCTATCTCTATATAGGGCATTCGATCCTCTTCTTTATTCAGTATGTTTATTCCTTTGTTTATTCCATTTAATATACTTCTCATCACAGATAATGTGTTCTTCATTTCAGACTGGTTCCCTTTTACAATTTCCATTTCCATTTTTATGTTTTCTTCTCTCTTTGCTGAATTTATCCACACCTCCCAAAAGTTCATTGAGCATCTTTATAACCAGTGTTTTGAACTCTGCATCTGTTAGATTACTTGGCTCCATTATATCTGGATCTCTGTTCTGTTCTGTTCTGTTCTGTCATATGGTTTCTGCTTCTTTCTCTTCCCATTTTGACTGCCTTTCCATGTCTGTTTCTATGTACTAATCAAATCTCCTAAGCCTCCTGGTCTTATTAGTGTGGATTTGTGAAGTAGGTGTCCAGTGGTCTAGTCCTGAGAGGGGTTCAGCTGCAGTCAAAACTTAGCCCAAGCCTTTACCCCTCTGGAGCCACCTGTTAAGATTCAGCGAGCAATCTACAGATGCTGTGCTTAAAGTTGCATCAAAAGGCCACACCAGAAACCAAGGCCAGCTGCCTCCATTGTGAGTCTAGGCGCTGCTCAGCAAGGAGCCCCTGAGTCACTGAGGGTACACCTGGATGTGGCTTGGATGGAGCTGTGAGTTGGGGGAGACGGGATTTCAGGGAATCCTCTGGGTAGAGAGACCTCTGTTATCCAGTCTGATGAAGTCATGGCTATAAAGTGCTGTGTGTGTGCACTGGGAAGGGGGAGGGCTCAACAGGGAACAATGGATACCACCGACACTTCTGTACAGAGTGAATCTCGCTTCAGCCCTCACTCTGACAATATCTCCCTGTATGTCCCTGGTGCCACCCTGTGCACAGCCTAATTGGCACTGGTGCTCAGAGAGAGCGGGTCTGTCATCACGAAAATCCGCTTGGAAATGTGACTCCTTTAAGAGGTGTCTACAGCTGCTGCTGCTGTTGCAGCCTCCGTCTCAGCCACTTTGAACCAGGCAGCCATGCATCCTCTCCCCATCCTACCTTCTGCCATTGCAGGGTGCTTTCTTGGACTTCTCTCTGGTTGTATGGCTTTTTCTGTAGATTCAAGGTGATTTTTCCTTACTGCTACTCCTTATTTCCATCACAACTTTGATTTGGTTGTGAGAGCAATGAACAGAGCCTCTATCATCTATGCCAATTTTTTTTTTCTTTCCTTAAGAGTTTTATTGTTTTAGTTTGCATTTAGTAACCAAGTTGAGATAGAAATACTCCTAGAAGAATTAACACTTTAAACTCGTTCAGCTATTTAAGCATGAGGTCTGAGTATCTAAAAGGATGTTTTGAGACAGAAAAGGGGCAAACATTAGAACACAAGGAAGCTGAGAGATAGGCAGAAGGCAGTACCTAGAGAGTGGGAACCATTCAGAAATTCTGGTCTGCTTGTAAAGTGGGTAGGGTGTAATCTATTGTATTCTGGTTCTTCTCTTGGTTCTACCACTTGTGTAAATTTGGACACGTTATTAAATCTTTATGTGGAAAAATAGGAGATTCAGCTGGGTGATCTTTTAACAATTCTGAGTTAGTGATTCTATACTCAATAATTTTAACCACAATCAACCCTCTTCACTTCTCATGGATGCTGGTAAATAATAGAGCTGATTCAATTGAAAGCCAATATGGTTTCCATAAATACAGTAATACAGGGAAAAAAACAGCAACAAACCTTGAATTCCATTTTTAGTTTATGTATTTCATTCCACATATATTCATAGTGTTTCACTACACATATATTCAGACATGAATGTGTGTGCATATGCACACTCACATACACATTGCCCTTACTGAGAAATCACATCATTATCCATTCAGAAGCACTGATTCTGAGAAATGTGAAACTGAAGGTACTTCTCCCTGATACAATATCTAATAAACCATTTCATTTTCTGACATACTTTATTAATTTGCATTTTATTTATTATATTAGGTTGAGCCAGAATACACAAAGCTATAGCAGGTTGAGAAGGTTAGGGAGAACTTATCTATTTTTTTCTTCAACTCAGCCCCTTATCAGATAAATCATTCTTGGTGATTTTCTTTTTAAATTAATTTCCTTCTTTACCTACTCTCCTGATTAATCTATTAACTTAGGGTCAATTGTGTGGATCCTGGCAATGTAATAACAGTTAATGATTGCTGTTGCACTAACAAAAGAGTTAACATTTTGTTAATATTTTTATTCTCAAATTGGGTCACAATTATAATTATGAATTTTATACTGAATACATTTACTATTACATTTATTACAATGATCATGATCAAAAGAGTGATCCACCATTTCTGACTCTTAGGAGCAATAAATATGTGGTGAGTGAATGAATAAATGTAATGTTGGAATTAAAATATGCTCTCAACATTTCAGTAAAACACTTTATTAAAAAGCATGGGGGGGAGAGGCAGGAAAGCATGGGGTTGGAGGCTGTGCACTGGAACAGTTATATATTTTTCCATAGCATGAGATCTGTCCTCATTAAAATGCATATAATGTAGTGCTGTTCCTCCAAGAGGACCTGCTGTGTGTGTCCTGTTGAAATTATCCTCCCCAATCTGTGGATTAGCTAACAGTAGGGGATGATAGGACTGATGTTTGTCTATGCCTGTATATTTAAATGACTGAAGAAAAGAAGTTATAGGGATTAACATTCCACTTTTACAAGTATAATTATAAGTTTAACATAGGGACAACTTTATTTTTAGTGTATTTCGTTATGAATGATATGTTCAGACCATGCTTTTTTGCATTTATTTTTAATTTTTTGGATATTGAAGTAAACTCATCGAATTTATTAATGAATTTCAAAACTGTACTTGAAAATAACAGAAGGCATTTTTTGAAAGGGTGAGTATAAATAAATCATCAAAACTTTAATAGTGTTCAAAAAATTGTTTAAAAACATACTTAACTCAGTATGTTACTTCTCTATGTAGGTGTTTTAAATGTTTTGAACTTTTGTTATAAAAATTAACCTAGGCTAATTTGGCCATTCAGCAATTTTCAGCTTCTTAGAGCAACCTTTATTAGAATCCAACAGTTAGAGACAGGTGGGTGATCCATGTCAACCTACCAGGTGGTATACTAAAATTAAAACAAGTTTTAGACCAAATAGACCAAGTTCTGTCAAATGTGCCAACACTTGGTAGCAAACAGGCACAAAGAGTTATTGAGTTTAGGTCTTTTAAGTTCTCACTCTCAATCCATAGGAACTTCCACTTGTCCCCTTGCAAGAAAGGTTCTATATGAAGAAGATAAGCCAGTCTTCTAGTCCAATCGGAGAACAGAAACTTCCATGAAATAGAATGAAAGGCAGAGCAAAGGGAGTTTAGAGCTAGACTTTGTGCACTTATCTTAAGCTATTAGGTTCCTGGCCTTGCCAAGGACTTATGCCTCATTCACAGTAAGGCCCATAAAATTTCTCTAGCCAACTGAATATCTTGAACACCACTTAGTTCATCAATAAATAATCATTTCAAGCATTGCTTTTTCGACTTAATGAAACCTCTGGTGTAGATTTTGATAATGATCCTTAAAATTTTTACATAACCATTTCTTTATTTTTTAATTAAAATTATTGGGGTGACATTGGCTAATAAGATCATATAGGTTTCAAGTGCACAATTCAATAATACTTCGTGTGTATTTTGGGATATATAACTGAAAGCAACAAACATACATGACAAATAAACAAGAGACTCATGGACACAGAGAACAGACTAGTGGTTACCAGAGGAAAGTGGGGAGTGGAGAATGGGGAAGTAGATATGTGTAAAGGGGGTCAAATATATGGTGGTAGAAGGAAATTTAACTTTGGGTGGTGAGCATACATAACCATTTTTAAAGTGTGGATTTTTTATTAGGGAACTTAAAATGCCAACCACCTTAGATATGAATCAAAGTTAATTCACAGATACATAATTCACAGTGAATTATTTTAAAGTATATCACCACATCTATAACATAAAAGCGTTTTAAATAGATTTATTAAATATTATCACAATGGCTATTAAACTAGATTTGTACTATAATGTTACCTCCTCACCAAGAAGATATATTGATTGAAATATATAATGTTTCATAGATACCCTACATGTTATTTCATATATATTTCTGCTCCTATAATGATAGATGTATTTATTCAGAAGTTTACTTATTCAGCTGTGTCTATTCAGCTCCTACTGTCATCATAGAAGCAAAATCACAGAAAATGAGGTTATTTGATTCAATGCCCCTTTTTTGTGTCATTTAAATGATCTTAAATTTCAACCATATAAATTCTTAGATACTTAATTCAAATTCTACAGGTATATGAAGTAATGTCTTCCAAATTTTAACTTTATTGACTGCATAGAGCTTTCCTGTATTTAAGAGAAACATTGGCCAGTGAAGGAGAGTGAGTCTCAATTCAACTGAGTTGTTAAAAAGCTTTGGAAGGAAAATGAAGATAAGTTAATGTCTGCCTTCAATCAGAGAGGAACTCCAAAATTTCTTTCCCAAAGAAAAGTTAAAAGGCACAAAGCAGAGCCCTAGGGAAAAAGTTGTGGTGCTTGCCTAAAAGCTAGGTCTAGAAGTAGACTAAAGTTTCAGGAGACCTTCTCTGTCCAGCTCTGGAGAGATACCTTATGAAATCATGTGTTTTCCACCTTTCAGTTAGCCCTTTTTGAATGAGTCAGGTAGTTTGCTTTTCATCGGTATTTCTATTCCTTTACCCTTGGGAAAACCATCCCTACTCATATTCCTAGATCTGCTGTTTCCCTAGAATCAGTTATATACAAGGGCTTTTGAGGCAACAGAACTTTCTATTCTACCTCCTTACAGGTATAATGTTCAAAATAAATCTATCTGAGATTGAGTGCACCCCACATGGTACCACTGAGTCTTAATACTACCTACATACTTATGACTACCGAATGTTTCTTTCCTGTTCAGACTCGGCTGCACAAAGACTCATACATACAAATAACTACTAGGAAACTCCTTCTGAAAATCTGGCAGGCAACTCAACCATAACATTCAAAGTAAAGATAACGATTTCTTGCTCAGTCTCTCAAAATGCTTCCCATCCATTCTTCCAATTAATGTTTGCAACATATGCACCAGTATCCAAGCCAAACAACTAGTCATTCTCCATTCTCTTTATCTCTTACACACAGCCAGTCTATCGGCATTTCCTGTCAGCTCTAACCATCTCTGCTGTTATTCTTCCAGTCCTAACTTCCATCAACTCTCACCCAGGATGCTGTATTTTCTACCTACTAACTCTCTTTTCTTCTACTCTGGTTCTGCTTTTTTGGTTAACACAGAAATGGAATGATAATGAAAAGAAGAGAAAAACACCATGTCACTCCCTTAGTTAAAACCTTCATATGCCTCGTCTTTACTCATAGGATGAATTCAAACCTTTAACAATGGCCTACAAATTCCCCTTAAATCTCTTTCCTCTCAAACCTCACCAGTTCCCTGCTTACTCTGGCCACATAGTTTCTTCTCCTGTGCCAGGCATAGCCCAGTCTCAGGATCTTTTCATTCACTCTTCCTTCTGTCTGGAAAGCTCTCGTGCCTGATAGTCACATGTCTCATTCCTCAATATCTAACTCTCAAGTCAGAGGTCACATCACTGTGAGGCCATCCCTACCACTTTATCTCAGGTAGCTCACCAACACCCTCAGCCAGGCACTTTTCATCTTTACCTGCCTTCCCTACTATGGAATATTTTTCATGAACTAAAAATTTCTATTTACTTGGTTGGTTATTATCCCTCTACTCTGAATATAATGTAAATTCCAAAAAATCAAGAATCTTGCCTCTCTCTGCTCTACTCTGTTCGCCTTGGCACATAGTAGGAGTTTGTTCAATAAAGAAATGAGGACTCCCACCTGACAAAGTTCTCCTTTTTAGGAAAGGGAGAATCAAAATTCTTTTCCAATGTAGCTGACGTATTTGGTAATAAGCTGATGTGGCAGAGCTGTCCTGAGACAGCTCTCTTAATTAAACCCAATTCTGAATATAGTTACTGCTCCAGAAGCCACCAGGGAGACAATAGGATCAATCTGAGTGTTTCTCATTTCTTCAGGCCCCCTCATCCCTCAGGTTTATCCTTCTGTTTGATAAATCAGTGCAGGAGGAAGAAGAGTGGCATCATATTTGATGACGAAAATGGCCTGTAATCATTTGCATTATCTCTGGAGAGAATTCAAAGGACTGACTCAATCTCAAGACCCTCAGGCAATGATTCTCAAAGTATGGTTTTTGGGCCAGCAACACCAACATCACCTGGGAACTTGTTGGAATGCAGATTCTCAGGGCTCACTACTGCCTTGGAGAATCAGAAACTTTAAATCTGAGCAAGCCTTCTGTTCAAATATGAGAACTGCTATGCTAAGGCAACAGTGCCCATCCTTGGTGGCACTTTATAATCACCTGCCAAGCTTTGAAAATGTCTTATCTTGAGTTCCTTTGTTAGAGATTCTATTTACTTGGTCTATCATGGGCCAGGGCTATGTTTTATTTATGTTCTCCTAGGTGATGGTAATGAACCTCCAAAATTTAGAACCAGGGTCCTAGGGTGGGAACAGGGTAATTTCAGGTATAGCCAAGTACTTTGCCAAGGTTCTTCCTGTAAAGAAATATAATTTGGAATTCAAAAGTTGTTCACTTCACAGTTTTACAGTAGGGGAGAGGGGAAATGACTTGGCTTAAAAGACAACATATGGTTATAAATGCAAGTGTTGTATAGCCTCAAACAGCAACAATTCATAGGGAAGCACATTAAAGCAGTGTAATGTTCAAAACCAAGTTCTATGGTAAGCTCCTGCTATAATAGAATGACTTATTCCAGAAGGAAAGTTTCATTTCAAGGGAGCTTATCATGATATCAAATATGTTTTGAGTTAATGAAAATGCAGGAAGCACCAAGTTAATAGGGCAATTTTAAACCACAAAACCTAATTTAACTGCACTAAGAATGACAGTGCTCTGCACAAAAGAAAGTTTCACAACATGATTGATCAAATCAAAAATTACTAGAATGTGTTATGGCATCTCCTTTGAAGAAGCTAACTTGACTCGGAGAGGCAGATTTTCTAAAAATATGCTTATTTAGTTCATAGTTAAACACATAATAATTAAAAGATTTCACTTTATGAGGCCACAGAACAGCTTATTTGATAAAATTGTTATAAGCCTCCAGACTCTTGTTTCCAATTTAGTTTTGATATCTTATATTTGGTTGTTGTTAGAAGTGAGATAAAGTTTGAATGATAAGATAAAGGGCATTTATTTTGTAATAAAAAAACCTTATTTTGTGTAACACTGAAACTATCCCTCTTGATATAGATAACCCTATATTTTAGCTGCTTAATTTTAAATTAAATTGTTCACTTGAAAAATTAAGAGACAATACTAATGAAACAAAGAATTCATTTCTCTTAGGAATGTTTTATGAAATATAGAACCAGCTGTTTCATTGTAATTTTCCTGAATTGAATCTCCTTAAGGGCTTTGCTGAATTTATATTTGATCAATAGCTCTTTTAAAAATTCCCCTGTAAAATTTATTTATTAATAGTCTTTTCTTTATGTATAAAGAGTGATCACTACTGTTGTGTGTTAAGAACTTCTATTAAGTCTCCTTAATTTATTAAAATGTCATATTATAATTAGCAAAATCAATTAAACTATTTACTAAATAGGGAAGACTGGAAACATGCTATATATGCAAAACATTATGTTACAAGTGGTTCAACTTTCTAATTTTGGAATTAGATCAGGAGCATAATATATTTAGAAAATGTGGGTAGTTAAATTTAAATTTAAAATATTTAAAATTAAATATTCCAAATTTAGTTCCTCTGTCACAATGAGTACATTTCCAATGCTCAATAGCCATATAGGGCTAGTGGCAACTATATTGGACAGCAAAGATACAGAACACTTCCATCATCACAGAAAGTTCTGTTAGGTAACTAGTCAGACATGAGCCACCTGGGAACAAAGGACAGGAGGGCCATAACCTATAGCTGGTTCAATCCAGCCACAGAGCCACCTGCACAGAAGGTACTACCCTAACCCGCCCACAACCTCTGCCTCATTATACCATCATTATAATATCGTGTTTATGTACAGAAGTTCACGAATTGAATTATAACAGACTGAATTCTAGATAAGCACATGCACACAATTTATAGTTATATAACAGTCAAGTGTCAATCGAAATGACTTCAACTGCCAATTACCTAGGAACACCTTTATACCCACCTATCTAGCATCAATATAATACCCACCTTCCCACTTATTTGTTGTTACAGCTCTCTTGGCTGAAAACCCACCCCTCCTTTGGGACATACTCTGTCTTTTATTTCTTTTGTCTTTCACCTCCAAAATTCCACAGGGCTGCAGCCTTCCTTAGCATGGCCCGTCTCCTTCTAAAGTGTACTTTAATAAATCTTACTTTTCTAAATCTCGCTGACCTGTAATTCTTTGCTGTGTCAGTGGGAAAGACCGAGGAAAAATGCTAATTGCACTTCTACATTATTATTCTTCCCCATGCCACTGAGGCAACACTGGTGTTCAAACTGCCCCCAAACAGTAACTCGGTACCAGTGACTCGGATCTCCTTTTAGTAAGTATCCAGGCTTCAGCTCTCTGCTGGAAGTTCTATAATCTCTCCTCTCATCTCTCTTCTCATTTTCTCCTGAGACTGTGGGCAGTTTAGGGTAGTAGCTTCTGTGCATCTGTCTATGGCCAGATTAAACCAGCTATAAATTATGGCCCTCCAGTCCTTTGTTCTCCAGTGGCTCATGTCTGACTAGCTACCTAACAGTTCTACTGGGCAGCACTATATAGGCTAGTTCTTGAGGGAATACATTTTTAAAAAGCATTGTTTTCTGAGGTATTATAGGATAATTTTAAGAATTTTAAAATGGAATTAAATAAAATATTAAATAAGTAATTATTATGCCAAATGTATAATTTTTTAAAAAAATAATTAACCCCCTATAAGAGGAGCACTAAGTTCACAACACATACCATTTCCTATCAGAGTTAGTTGCCTACAGCAACTCCATAACTAGGTCATAGTGATTTTTATAGGCATAATCCTCTATTTTATCCAGTGTCCTCACATCACCTAAAAGAATGATGTGCATAAAGAGAGCACTCAGCGAATCTTTACTAAAAGCACTGAAGTAATTTGAAGCAAGGAGAGACTCCATAAATATTGGCTTTGAACTTGAACAGTAGTTTCTGATCCCTGCTTCATCTAGCACTCCTCTGTAGGGTCATTCTGAATAATAGTAGGCCACGACCTCCCTTTTGATGAGATGTTTCATGATAGAGTCACAAGACCAAGTGTCCTCTCAACCATTTTCTGAACTAGATGCTACTAACACAGAGCTTCGATTCACCATTATATTCTTATACCTGTGACTATAGACTGACTTTCCAGGCTTCTCATGATTTAATTATTCACCTTGAATTACCATGCAACTTCCTTCAATGAAGACCCATATCTAACTTTCTGTTTCTTTCTTTAGAATAGGAGATGAATACTCCACATGCACACACACACACACACACCCTAAATCAGCCGCACAGTTTTGTTTCAAAATATTTGCAATGCATAAAATTTATAAGGTACTCTTACCTTTAATATAAATTTAATCCAATAAAGATTATCTTATTCAGAAAATATTATCTTTGAATATTAGTTAAAATTTAAGGAAGCACACACAAACAGCTTCATTCCTAGGTTCAAGCAAGACCAATATTTCCAAGTATTTTCTAATCCCTTCATGATTGCTTAACCCAAAATGCTGTGTCTCCTTTTCCACTAGACTGTATCTATCTAAAAGGTACAGAGGTTATTATAAAAGAAGAAGGAATAGGAAATATTGACACACCTTTGGTCTGGAAATCTTCCCTTTAATACATCCCATGTGTTTTTGAGACAAATGTTTGGAAGACATGTTTTTTAGGGCTGAACCAGCACAGGTGTAAAGCTATGCCTGGACACCTGTTAAGCTCTTCTGTGCCATCTGCTTATAGGAATGTACACATGACCTTAAACTAGTTGCTGCTTTTGGAGGTTATTTTACCAGGATTGAAACTACACTTCCAACAACCATAAGACTTAAAAAGAGATTTGTCTGAGAAGGCAGTGTTGTCTCCAAGTATGAGCTTCATTTTTATAAGCTGAGCTTGAAGTCCCTGACATTTAGAAATGACAGTGTGTCAGTGTGAGGTTCTTTTGAATAATCCTTCTAAGATTTATCAGCTTTTCAAATATTACTAAGTACCAGTATTCAGTTTATGAAATGTTTTAACTATTGAGAGAGTGGCATTGGCAAAAAAAAAAAAGGAGGTAGAGTCATTAGCTAAGATTGAGCAAAGATAGTTTGGTGAGTGACTGTTTCATAAGGGGATGGTAGTGATGTTGATCATTTGTTTTGAAGAGAGATAAAAGGATTCCCTAGTTGTTGTTTTAAGACATATACTAAGTTTTATATCTTTTTAAAGTTTTATGTCATAACATATTTTTAAATTGTTGTTTGGGATTGAAATGAACCATGGAAATGTTTAGAAAACTGTTTATTGAAAGGAAATATAATTTGACCATCGTAAAATAATTTAATGAGTTTTAATACATCTTAATGTTAAATATTTATATGATTATGAATAGTTCTTGGGAATTTTGTGAATGAATATCCCGATAATGTGCATCTTCTTGTGTGTGCAGATGTGTATGTCTGTGTTTGATTTAATGGAGGCCCTTGGCCAAATTTCTGCCCCATTCATTTGAATAGCTTGCTTAATATATACATTGTTGAAAGAAAATAGGCATGGAAATGTCTAGTAATTAGCTTCTAATAGACACATTAGAGAAAAATTGTGACTTAAGAAAGCAAGCTCGATGATGTTCAGCTTGATTCATAGACAAGAAAGAAAAAAAATGTTTTAATTTAGCCTTTAAATTTTTAATAACAATAAAACATACCAATGCTTCTGAAACTACCTGAGGTTAAGTACCAGGTTTTTTGTTTTATTTTGCTTTAATTTCCAATCCTTCAGGGACCAATAACTTGGTAAAATCTCATAAAAATCAATAACTAGAAGCAACATTTTTTTAAGAAAACAAAGGCATAAAAATATGATCCAGGTTTTAAAAAATTGTTTCATTCTGCATATGTTATCCAATTGCTATAAAAATTGTTAAATATGTACTCTTACTTTATAAACTTCTTTTATTGAAGAATAAAAACAATTTGTAGACTGACTCTGGTCTCTGGGCCACATTTTAAGTAGAATTGCTCCACGTGGGTGGACTCTCAGGGAGTTATGAGATAGCTACAGAAAAAAATATTATATATATGTATATACATATATATCTATGTAATTTTTTAATTTTTATTTTGATGATAATTTTTAAAATTGTCTGTATTATCTGGTGGACCAGAAAGTATAGGTGCATGATATAAGTGCCCACATCTGTGTGTTTACGATCAAGTCAGAAGCAAGCAATATTGTTTTAAATGTCAAGGTCTGGTGAATAAAGACAAGAGAAGCTAAAGAATAACAGCCATGTCTATTAAATGGGAAAAAGCTGGGCCTTGAATCCAAGATTTTTTGCTACTTTATTTTGTTTTATTTTAGTTTTAAAATAAATACATATTAGAAATGAATTGAATTATATAAATTTTCATTTTGAAGCAGATTTTATGATTTTACAATGTATGAGAAATAATAAAACCAGACCCTCAATTACCACTTTTTTTCAATCACAACTTATGTAATATTTTTTCCAGAGTATCCTACTTTAACTTGTGTAACTGAAAATTTTAATGTAAAATTAGAAACCAGTACTAGAATGTTTTATGAAATCCATCTTGGACTCATTACTTTTTAGGACCCCAAGGGAAGGGTTCAAGGAAAGCAAAATAAATGTAGTAGAGGCATTATCTATATTCTTAAGGTTATAAATTTTCATTAATTTTTTTCTTTTTGGAAGAGAGGAAAGAGTTGCAAATATGTAAAATGCATAATAAGATCTTATATAAATGGGCCACCTCGTATGTTTTATAATTATACATACTAGTTCAGAGAAGAATCAGCTCAAGCTCAACATGAACTGTCTTGATCATTGATAGCCTCACAAAGGAATTCGAACAAACTTCATTATGAATTATGTTTCTCTCCTTTCTTAAAAAAGAATTATATATTATTTATGTCTGAATAATTCTCTAATGCTGAATGTCTAAACATTAATTGAGATGTAAAAAATAAAATAAAAACTTTTTTATGTCCCACTAATTTAGTAAGAAGGAATCTGGCAACGAATTATTTTCCTTCATCATTGTAGCAAAATGAATATTTGTTAAATAGAAAATCTTATATTTTTAGATTTGAGTTTTGAATATTCCTACTTTTTATATAATATTATTGTGCAAATGACAAAATATTACTTAGTGAAGGATTTGGGAACAGATTAAAGTTATTTAACATTCATTGCAATATTACACAGTGAAACATGCACTTCCATCTGTGCAATGTCAATCACCATTCTGCTTTGACAAAGGGAACAACGTTAAACATTTTATCAATGAGAAGGATTCCCAGGGTCACATTGTAGCAGATGAGTTGGGACTCAGTAGCTTCTCTAAGCTTTTCATTAAATAGTTACACAGAAATATGTACCCATGTGCATGCTTGTGCATATGTAAACACACACACAGTCACAATACAGCTTGGAAGTTGTCCAGCCAAGAGTGCAGTGAACATTGCTTAAAATACTCCACTCACTCTGGGCACATGCCAGGCATGAATAAAATTATACCCGTCGTAAAGGGCTCTGTAATTAAAATTTCTAAATTGTATATTTAAAAATATTCTGTATTATAAGAGAAAAGATTTTTTGAGGGTTCAAAGCAGCAACATATTTCTGAAAATATGTTTCCGCTAAAAGAGGTGAAAAGCTTAGAAGACATCTTTTGTGTCCTCAAAAAGAAGGAAGAATCCATTACCACTATTAATTAAAAAGCCAGAATCCCTAGAGAGAAAAGTTAGAGATGAAGGGCAAAGATGTAGAAAAATTTGTCACAGTGAGAAAATAATGCAGGGAAGACCAAATGCAACTATGAATATAAAAGCTAACATAAAAAAAAGACAGAAAAAGCTGAACAAATTGTACAGGAGTAAATGAAGAAATGTCTAGAATGCAAAATAAACTAAAAATATAAAAAAGAATGAGAATGATAAGGGGGAGAATGTAGGGATGTAACCTTATAAGTACATCTAATGCAGATGAAGAAACCAGAAAAAGGGATGGAGGTTAATGTTTTTGCAATAAACAATTACAAAGATAAGGTAATGGGAATAATGGAAGTAAAAGATTGAAGACTTTTTCTTGCACTTGTACTCGCACTTGCTACACACACATGCGCACACACACATTTAACTAGGAAAGTTGAAGACATAGGCAGGAAATTACAACTTTGACTCAGAGTGATAGGCAAATGCTTCAATAAATGGAGATATATATGTATTCTTTTTTTCATTTTATTAAATTTATTTTACTAAATTTATTAGGGTGACATTGGTTAATAAAATTGTAGGAGTTTCAAGAGTACAATTCCATAATACATCATCTGTATACTGCATTGTGTGTTTACCACTCAGAGTCAAATCTCCTTCCATCACCATATATTTGACCCCTTTTACCTTTATTTACCTTCCCCATCCTCCTTTTCCTCTGGTAACCACTAAACTCTTGTCTGTGTCTATGAGTTTTTGTTTGTCTTCTTCATTTGTTGCTTTCACTTTTATATCCCACATATGAGTGAAATCCTATGGTTCTCAACTTTATCTCATTTTACTTAGCATGATAATCTCAAGATCCATCCATATTGTCACAAATGGCAACATTTCATCTTTTGTTTGGCTGAGTAATATTCCATTGTATATATGTACTACATCTTCTTTAATCATCTATCAAGGGACACTTTTGTTGTTTCCATGTCCTGGCCACCATGAATAATGCAGCAATGAACATTGAAGGGCATATATCTTTATGGATAAATGTTTTCAAATGTTTGGGGTAGATACCCAAAAGAAGGATTACTGGGTAATATGGTAGCTCTATTCTTAATTTTTTGAGGAACCTCCATACTGTTCTCCATAGTGGCTGTACCAATTCACATTCCCACCAGCAGTGTGTGAGGGTTCCTTTTCCCCCACATCCTCTCTAACACTCGTTATTATTTGTCCTGTTGATGGTAGCCATTCCAACAGCTGTGAGGTGGTATCTCATTATGGTTTTAATTTGCATTTCCCTAATAGCTAGTGAAGTTGAGCATCTTTTCATAAATCTTTTGCCCATTCGTATGTCTTCTTGGGAGAAGTGTTTGTTCAGGTCCTCTGCCCATTTTTTAATTGGATTGTTTATTTTTTTATTTTTACAGAGTTGTATGCATTCTTTATATGTTTTGGGCATTAGCCCTTATCAGAAGCATTGTTTGCAAATGTCTTCTCACATTCAATTGGTTGCCTCTTGATTTTGTTGGTGGTTTCTTTTGCTGTGCAGAAGCTTTTTAGTTTGAGGTAGTCCCATTCATTCATTTTTGCTTTGATGTCCCTTGCCTTTGAAGCCAAATTCATAAAATCCTCTCTAAATCAAAGGTTCATGAGTTTAGTACCTGTTTTCTTCTATGCAACTTATTCTTTCAGGTATTACATTCAGGTCTTTGATCCATTTTGCATTAATCTTTGTATATGGTGACAGAAAACAGTCTAGTTTCATTCTTTTTTGCATGTGGCTTTCCAATTTTCCCAGTACCATTCACTGAAGAGGATTTCTTTCCTTCATTATATGTTTTTAGTTCCTTTGTTGAAAATTATTTGTCCATCTATATGTGGGTTTATTTCTGGGCTCTCCAATGGGAGAACAAATAACAATAAGAGAAAGGCATAAAGCTCCTCCAGAGATTTTCAACCAAACACAATTCTAATTGAATTCAATTATGTTTTTTTTCTTAAACTTGACAAAGTTATTCTAAAGCACATTTGAAAGAAATGTTTTAAAAGATCTTAAAATTTTAAAGTAATACAGGAGGTCTTGCCATACTGAATGATAACATCATAGATTATAGTCATTAAAACAATAAGGTAGAGCAATATCAGAAAAATGAAGGAATAAGAGATTCATGGCCCATATGCCCACAGAAACAAATATTTGGCAGTCATTCATGAACAAAAATGCCTTTGTAGAAGCTTTAGTATCCAGGTAAGAGGTTCCAAATCCCCACTAGAGACCAAGACCAAAGAGGACCACTTCAAGAAGGCAGGCATATGCACTGTGCCCCTGCAGACTGGGTGTCAGCCCCACTTGTCTGTGATCTTGCCATTAGCCCCGTTCGCCAAAGGACCTGGGAGGAGTCACACTTATCCGTGCTGACTAATAAAGGCCTGCCAACCTTGGACCCTATTGTAATCCCTGAAGCACTCCCATGACCCAGTTATAACCTATGTCCATTGCAGCATTATTTAAAGTATTCAAGATATGAAAGAACCTAAGTGCCCATCAATAGGTGATTGAATAAAGAAGATGTGGTAAATATATACAATGGACTATTACTCCGCCATAAAAAAAAAAGAATGTAATCTTACCATTCACAACAACATGGATTGACCTGAAAGGTATTATGCTGCATGAAATAAGTCAGATGGAAAAAGACAAATATCATATGATCTCACTTATGCGTGGAATCTAGAGAACAGAATAAACAAACAAACAAAACAGAAACAAACTCATAGATACAGAGAGCATTTTGAAGATTGCCAGATGGGAGGGGGTTGAGTGAAAAGGTGAAGGGATCAAGAAATACAAATTGACAGTTACAAAATAGTTATGGGGATGTGAAATACAGCATAGGGAAAATAGTAAATAACATTGTAAGAACTGTACTGTGTCACGTGGTACTAGACTTATTGGGGGATCACCTTGTAAGTTATATATCTAACTCCTATGCTGTACATCTGAAACTAATATAATATTGAATATCAATTCTAATTGAAAAAAATAATTAAGAATAGAAAAAGACTTGGAGGAACCTTAAATGAATATTACTAAGTGAAAGAAGTTGATTATACTATATGATTCCAACTAAATGACATATTCTCTAAAAGACAAAACTGTGGAGATAGTAAAAAGATCTCTATTGCCAAGGGTTGGACATGGAGACAGAATGAATAGGAAGAGTGCAGAAAATTTTTAGGGCAGTGAAAATATTCTGTATGTTACTATAATGATGGATATATATCATTAACCATTTCCCGGTAAGTGAACTGTCCCCTTTTTGGGGGTTTTATTGAAATACAATAGACAATTAGTTGCTCATATTTACATTGTAAAATCTAATGAGTTTTTTTTTCAATTGTAGTTGGCATACCAATTTTAGGTGTAAACCATAGTGATCAGATCCACATACCTCACAAAGTGATCAGCCCTCTAAATCTAGTACTCTCTTCCCCCTTACATATTTATTACATTATTTACCATCTTCCCCATGCTACACTCTACATATCCATGTCTATTCTGCAACTATCCATTTGTAACTCTTAATCCTTTTGCCTTTTTTTGTTCCCCCCAATCCCCCTCCTGTATAGTATCTCTCTAAATAGCCTCTGTATCTATGAGTTTATTTCCACTTTTGTTGTTGCTGCCGATATTGTTCTTTAGATTCCACATGTACGTGAAATCATGTGAAATTTGTCTTTCTCTAGTCTATCAATTTCATTCAGTGCAATATCCTCTAAGTCCATCAAGGAAATATCTTTTTCCATCCCCTTCCTTGTAGCGTGTATGTGTCTTTTAATCTGAAGTGAGTCTCTTGCAGGCAGCATATGTAAGGATATTGTTTTCTTATCCATTCAGCTACTCTATCTTTGGTGGGAGCACTTAATTCTTTTCCATTTGAGGTACTTGATGATAGGAATGTAGTTATTACCATTCTTTATTTCTGTTTTGATACATATTTTTCTTAAGGAAGTCCCTCCAGCATTTCCTGTAATACTGGCTTGGTGTTGATAAATTCCTTTAGCTTATTTTTGTCCAGGCAGCTCTTTATCTGTCCTTTGACTTTAAATGATAGCTTTGCTGGATAACGTATTCTTGGTTGTAGACCCTGGGTTTTCATCACATTGAATATTTTGTGCCAAGCCCTTCTGCCCTGCATAGTTTCTTTTGAGAAATCAGCTGTCAGTCTTATGGATGCTCCCTTGTAGATATCTAACTGCTTTTTCTCTGGCTGCTTTTAAGAGTCTCTTTTTCTCTAACCTTTGGCATTTTAATCATACTGTGTCTTGGTGTAGGTCTCTTTGGTTCCTTCTTTCTTGGGGCTCTCTGAGCTTCCTGGGGTTGTATGTCTATTTCCTTCACCAGGTGAGGGAAGTTTTCCATCATTATTTCTTCAAGTAGCTCTTCAACTTCTTGTTTTCCTTCAGGTATCCCTATGACATGGATATTTTATATTTAATATGTCCCATAAGCTCCTTAAATTAATATTGTAGTCTTGGCTTCTTTCTTTTTTGCCATTCTAATTGAATGTTCTTGGCGTCGCCATCCTTTATATTGGTGATTCGATTCTCTTCTTTATCCACTCTGTTTATTCTAGCTCATATGCTCTTCATTTCAAATAATGGATTTCATTTCAGACTGGTTTTCTTTTATAATTTCCATTTCCATTTTTATGTTTTCTATCTCTTTGTTGAGGTTCTCACTGAATTCATCTACACTTCCCCTAAGTTTTTTGAGCATCTTTATAAGCAGTGTTTTGAACTTTGCATTTTAGATTGCTTGACTTCGTGATTCCTGGATCTCTGTTCTGTTCTCTCATATGATTTTTGCTTCTTTCTCTTCCCATTTTGGCTGCTTTTCTGTATGTTTCTATGTTTTAAACAGAGCTCCTAAATCTCTCAGTCTTATTAGTGTTTCTTTGTATAGTAGATGTTCAGTGGCCCAGTCCTGAGAGGGTTCAGCTGCAGGGCAAGTTTAGCACCAGCCTCTGCCCCTCCAGGGCCACCTGTTAAGATTCAGCAAGCAATCCACAGATGCTGTGCTTATAGTTGCCTCAAGAAGCCATCCCAGAAACTGAGGCCAGCTGCCACCAGTGTGAGTCTTGGAGCTGCTCAGCAAGGAGCACCTGTCTCTCTGAGGGCACACCTGGATGTAGCTTGGGTGTAGGTACGAGTTGGGAGAGGCAGAGTTTCAGGGAATACTCTGGGTGAAGCAACCTCTGTTACCCAGTTTGATGACATTTCAGCTACGGTGGCACTGTGTTCACACATGGGGAGGGGGAGGGCTCAACAGAGGAACAATGGATACTGCCTGCACTTCTGTCAAGGGGAGAGCCTTGCCTCTTGCCCTCACTTCAACAACTCAATGTCCTCCTGCAAGTCCCTGGTGCCCCCCATGCAGCCCACCTGGCGCTGGTGCTCAGAGCAAGCAGGTATGTCACCGTGAAAGTCTGCTCACGGACACAGTCCCTTTAAGAGGTATCTGCAGCTGCCGCAGCCTCTGCCCCACTCAGCCACTTGGGACCTAGCAGCCTGGCATTTTCACCTCCTCCTACCTTCTACCACTGCAGGTTGATTAATTAATTCTCTCCTTTGTCATAGTGCTTCTGATCATCTAGATCCCGGACGACTCTGCTTGTTATTTACTTTGTGTTTCTGTTCCAACTTTGATTTGGTCACAAGAGGGATAAACAAAGCCTCTATCATCTACCCCATTTTATTTCCTCCTCTATCCGCTTTTTTGGGGATTACGGTTTTTTTAAAAATAGGATCTCACCTGTAACCTTAATATAGTAAACAAAAGCAACATTTTATTAGGATCAATTTATTTAATCATATTAATCTTTTAAAATTTGTAAAGTTGAATTAAGGCCTAGTACATTATTAATTACCATTAATGGTCCATGTTTGTTTGAAAAAGCTTTTATATTCTGAAATTATTGGGTGCATTAGATCCAGTGTGTTAGTCGTTTATGTCAAACGATTTATCTTTTTTATTTTTATTTTTTGCTAACTTTATCAGTTAGTGGGAGTAACTTTCAATACCTTTCACTAAGGTAGTCTATTTGTGTATTTCTTTTTATAATCTATCAAAATTTACTGTATATATTTTACAGTATATTTTAGGTGCATAATTATATAGTCTTAATATGTAGCTTAAGATGAAGCATTAGGTTATTTATTTGGGCTTGTTCTTGTTTGTGGAGATAGGCCTGTAATGATATGGTTCGTTTCTATGTATCTCTTGATCTCTCTTTTCATTTGTTCCCTGACCCAGTTATTCTTCAGTAGCATGTTGTTTAACCTCCATGTATTTGTGGTTCTTCCTGATTTCTTTTTGCAGTTGATCTCTAGCTTCAGAGCCTTATGATCAGAGAATATGGTTTGTATGATTTCAACCGTCTTATATTTGTTGAGGCTATGTCTGTGTCCCAGTATGTGGTCAATTCTTGAGGATATTCCATGTGCACTAGAGAAGAATGTATAAGCAGCTGTTTTGGGATGGAAAGCTCTGTAAATGTCAATTATGTCTAGTTGGTCTAACGTGTCATTTAAGGATGTTATTTCCTTATTAGTTTTCTGTTTGGATGATGTGTCTATATCCAACAGTGGGGTATTTAAGTCCCCTACTACAATAGTGTTTTGATCTGTTTCTCCCTTTAGTTCTGTTAGTAATTGCTTTATGTATTTCGGGGTTCCCTGATTGGGAGCATAGATATTAATAAGTGTTATTTCTTCTTGCTG
The DNA here is from genome assembly GCF_014176215.1 of Rousettus aegyptiacus. Lineage (NCBI taxonomy): Eukaryota > Metazoa > Chordata > Mammalia > Chiroptera > Pteropodidae > Rousettus > Rousettus aegyptiacus. The sequence goes on from NW_023416312.1 coordinate 15,394,849, forward strand.
CATGTTTCCCTTTATCATTATGAGGTGTCCCTTAGTATCTTTCTTTACCTTTTTTTTCCAAAGTCTATGTAGCCAAATATTAGTACTGATACTCCTGCTTTTCTCTGAATGCCGTTTGCTTGAAATATCGTATTCCAACCTTTCACTTTGAGTCTGTATTTGTCTTTGGAGCTGAGATGTGTCTCCTGGAGGCAGCATATGGTTGGATTTTGTTTTTTGATCCATTCTACAACTCTGTGCCTTTTTTTTGGTGAGTTCAGTCCATTTACATTTAGGGCGATTATTGAAATATAAGATCTTCATATAGCCATTTTATCTTTTGCTTTCTGGTAGCTTGGTGTTTCCATTGCTTCTTGTCTTTGTGTTTCTGTTTTCTTTATTTTGTTTGGTTTTTGTGGTTTTTCCCTTAATATGTATCTTAGGTATATCTTTTTGATAAAGTGAAACTCTTACCATTATATGGTGGTCCTCTCTATCTTTAATAATACCATTACCTTCAAGTCTTTTTATGTATTATTGATATAGTTAACCCTGCTTTATTTTGTTTGTATTTACCATATAATTTTATATTGTTCTGTATACTTTTAATTGAAACATACCTCTTATAAAGACATTTCGATGGATTTTAATTTTTTGTTCCTGTCTGACGTCATTTGTTAACAAGAACTTTTAGTTCATTTTAATTGATAATAAGTGGCATTGGGGATCATTTCTATCATATTTTGGGGTTCCTATTTGCCTAAGTTGTTTATGTGTCATTTTCTCTGATTTTTTCTTCTTTTACATTGATTGAGTTTGAGAGTTTTATATTTGATCTCTATTCTTTTCATGATATCCTAGAAAAGTCACTATTATATGATTAACTTTTAGCTTTATATTTATTCTTCTTCAGAACAAAGTAAAAACTTTAGAAGATTTTATTTCTGCTGTTTCTGTCAACTTGTTATTGTTTCTCAGTGCTGTAATCATCTTTTTTCCTTCATTCATAAAAGGTGCAATGTTATTGCTTTATACAGCCAACATTTGTTTAGATAGATATTCACTAAAATGTAAAGATCTATGAAGGCAGGATTTTTTGTTGTGGCAATCATTTAATGCTATGCCTCAAGCACTTAAAACAGAACCTACAACATAGTCATTGCTCATAAATATTGAACCTGTTAATTAAACATACCAAAGTATTTAACACCTTTTTTTTCCCATCCTACGTTTCTACATTCTTCCATGATCATTTTCATTCTGCCTGAAGAGTAATTCTTTACAATTTCCTTCCACGAGGGTCTTTTGTTACCAAATACAATCTGTTTCTTTGTTGTAGTATTCTCAAATATTTGTAGTATTTTGCTTTTGCTTATGAATAATACTTTGATGGTTATTTAGCTCTGAATTCTTTTCAGCACAGTGAAATATTATTTCAGTCTTTTGACTACATTGCTGCCTGAGAATTTGGTTGTCAGTTGAATTGTTGTTCTCTTGAAGGTATTCTGTCTTTTTTCTCTTATTTTAAAAGTTTTCTCTTTGTATTTAATTTCATATTTCATTATACATACCCAGCAGTGGATTTCTTTTTATGTATCCTTTTTGAGAGTCATTAATGTTCTTGAATGTGGGAATTGATATCTTTCACCAATTATGGAAAATTCTCAGATATTACAACTTCAAATATATGTCAGCACCATTCTTTCATTCTTTTTTTCCTCTTCTTATGGAACTCCACTTAGAATAAGATAAGCTTTCTTGCTCTAGTCTCCATATCTCAAATGCTATTGTAATTATTCAATTATTTAGTCCTTGTAACCACATATTAAATTATTATATTTTTATTTCTAAGAGTTATTGTTTTTTATTTTTATATCTGCTCAGTCATTTTCTGTAGTCTCTTGCCATTTATATATATTCAACCCCTTCTTTATAACATATTAAACATACTTTATATTCAATTTTTAATAATTTAAATATCCCAAGACTTTGTTAGGATTCTCTGTCTGTGTTTTCTGGTGGTCCTCATATTGTGTTTGTTGTCATTTTATGTGAGTGTGCTGCTCATCCAGAAAATAAAGTCTAACATAGAGTGAAACAGATATGACAGTGATTCTCTTGGTAGACAGGGTATGTGAGTGGTAGGAAAAGAGAGTGGGAAGAAAAGTGGCATTACCAAAGGCACCAGAAAACTTTTGAAAGTGATGTATATGTTCCTTATCTTGACCATGGTGACAGATTCACAGGTGTGTAAATATGTTAAAGCTTGTCAAATTGTATATTGCATGGAGTTTATTGTATATTAATTATACCTCACTAATGTTGTTTTTAAAAAGTTGGATACATAGATACCAAAATCTTAATAATTGACAGTCCTCTCTATATGCTAAATTCACTGATAATTTTAGTTCCACCTTTCTCATTTTTTTTTTGCATATTGAAAAGAAAACGTACCCTTGGACACAGAGATTTCACATTTCAGAATATTCTAAGCAAGTCCTCAGACGAACAAAAGACCTCATACAAGCTTATGAATTACAATGTTGTTGCTAAAAAAAAGAAGTTTAGGAACAACTTAAATACTGAATGGTGGAAGTTAGATAAATAGATTGTGAAACATATATAATGGAATATAGGCAAAATCATCTGGGGATAGCATCTTGTTATAATGCTGACTAAATAAAATAGCATAAAGCCAAATTGCTTACACTATAATAACAATTTCATAAAGATTCAAAGACAGTGAAAGAAGGTGAACCAAAAGATTAACAATTGTCAGGTACCTTGGGAAAGTGAAATTATGGGTAATTTATATTTTCCTTTTATGTTTTTTTCTATATTCCAATCTCTGCCATGAATATGCATTACTTCTTTCATAAAAAATATTTTAGAAAATGCCTAAAAGAAAGTTTCCCAAATAATTTTTCTTTTATCTTTCAATAAGATGGCTTTTAAAGGAATCCTCTCATAGAGGATTTCAGGCACGCTAAGAGAATTGTTCAAAACTGCTGAGAGTCTTATGGTGAATGTGACAGGGTTATACTCCATCTTTTGACATGTTCATCATTAACGTTTCACTAGTCCCTAGCCTGTCTGAACAGAGAGATGAATTCATTAGAGATGGGTAAATAAAAAAGTGATTTTCTCTCTAAATTAATGTAATGACACACTTTCATGATGAATTTTCTAAATCATTTTGGGTTATGACTTCCTTTCTATGAGTTCAATTATCTTTGTCATAAAAAGCCCTTTTTTCCATAGACAACCTTTACCCATTTTGCATAGCCTAATTTAACTATAAAGCTGTTAACATCGCATTTTATAGCTAATGATAAATCATCTTTTAACATATTTGAAATTTTTGAAATTAGGTGGTATAATATTCATAGATATAATCTTACCAATTACGGGGTGTGGAAAAACCCTCAAAAACATAAATATGGTTTTAACCTTGAAACTTGATGAGTATTTGGATAAGAAAGAGATGAGCCATTTCATATATTTAAATTCCTCTAGACTCCTAGTTCTCTGTCTGTCACTGTTATGATTAGTCCCTCTTAACACTAATCTTCTAAATGTGTGAAAAATGTATGTTCCCTATTGTTAGTGACTCAATAATATTTTAGTCAAGAATTGCATAATCTGAGAAAGTTTCAATAATAAAGAAAATCCACATTAGCATTTCTTGGTTATTTATATGCATATGTATTTCACACCTTTCTCTTTGTAGGTAATTAAAATAGTGTGAAAATTTAGACAGATTTGCAACAACAGTGTATTTTACTCTAAATCTCTTAGAAAAGGTTCCTGAAATTAACCACAAGTGGGCACTATATCTTATATTTTAAATGAATGCCTTCTAACCCCTTTTTTTTTATTTTACCATGCCACCTACTAACCAAATGCCAAAATTCTGACATACGATTATAAATAACTTGTAAAACCAAAATGAGAGAAACTTTTAAAAAATCAATTTGCTTGGGACTTTATTTAAGCCATTATTTTCTAACATTTTACCAACTCATTTGTATTTGAATTATCAATAATGCATTTTCTTACAATGACTACTTTTTTTAAATGGCATTTAATCTGCCTCTTTTTCCTCTTTTCTGACATTTGCTTCTACCCCATGATTGCTGTTGTATTTAACACTGAGCAGGTGTCTCAGGAAACAGTCAAATATCATCTTGTAAAATAAATTCTGCAGTAGCCTGTATATCAATATCATTTATCCTTCTGTCTTGTTACCAAGATAATGTGAGAGTCTTTTTTACTCTCAAAGATCTCTCTCTCTCCCCTCCCCCTTACACACACACACACACACACACACACACACACACACACATAATCTTAGTAGAACAGCAAATGTTAATTTGAGAAACTTAAAGTCCTGCTCAATTCCTACATGCTACTTCAAGTATAGTTTGGGAACTGTGGGAGTATAATGAATTATTTCTTTCTTCCTGATTGCTTTTGCATGCTAGCTTTTGACTTAGAGGCAGTTTTATTTTATTTGCTGCACAATTAGCCTTACATCCAGTTCAGTTTCAAGGGTGCCTTTGGCTGCTTTGGTGGTGTGTTCTGACAGCCTGTTGGCCTTGTAGATTCTAATGCATTTCACATTACTTATCTCTCAGTTGTCCAAGTATAATGTGGCTGGTGAATTTCCACTTGTTTACCAATTTGGTAGAAATTTTGTCAGTTGATCTGCATTGCACCCATGGCATATTCTCCTTTGTTGGCAAAACCCTAACTAGAAGGAGTATGGAATATAATGCTATTTCTTAGCACATTCTCGGTAGTAAGTTGGCTTTAAATGTGCTGATGCATATAGCATATTTATACAATGACATCTTTCTGGGAAATCTCATTTAATTTGAGTTATGATCAGCAAAGATAACAGCAATAGCATAAACTCAAATTTCTCAGAACTTTTAAGAACAAAGATCTCAGACAAGTCATAAGAATTAAGATGCTTCTGGCGACAAGAAACAGAAATTCTAAACTCCAATTAACTAAGACAGTAAGGAACAAATAGTCCCACTTGACTGGACATCCAAAGATGGGGTGGGCTTCAAGGCAGGCTGATTCAGCAAAATCATCAAAGGCCCAGGTACTTTCCGTCTTTCTGCTCCATAATTCTAAGTATGGCTTTATTATCAGTGTAGTAGCAAGATGGGTGTAGCAGTCCTAGGCATCATATCTACTACATTCATTAATGTCCAGGGGACATTCCTACAGCTATCTCATAGAAGCAAGGAAATATTCTCTTAGTCTCTGGAAGACTTCCCATTACACTTAAAATCAAAATGGGCTCATATGCTGTTTTTATAACCAATCATAGGCAAGATTACCCTTATAAAAATCCCTTCCAAAAATCAGAGTTCAGTTTAGCCTGAGACATATGGCTACTTGGATTTGAAGAGATATCTGATCAAAATTGGGGTTCTAATATTACAAAAAGAAGTAGAGAAATGAATTCTAGGTAGGCAACAAGCAATGTTTACTACATGGTTTTATCATAATAATTGGACCTTGAAAAAATACAGAGGGACATGAAAGCTCCTGTAGCCAACTTGTATGACCAGCATGTGTTCTAAAGAAAGCATAAGTTGAGGAGAAGGGAAGAGGACAATGAGATTGCCCATCTTTTTGTCTGAGTATAAAATAATTAATATAATTTCTTAGTGAGCAAATACAGTTGTTTAGCTCATTCAGCATCCTTTCCAACCCTATTTTCCTGTTCTATAGAGATAGGAAAGTAACGTCCGTGATTTCACAGCCTCTCTGTCAGTGTGGGTTGGCCATGAGCAGAGTTCTGGCAAATCTACATTTAGAAAGAAGTCACTAGAGCAAGCTTCCTTTCCAGGAAATAAATGTCAAATTTGGATATGAAGATTAGAAGTATAGTATCTGCCTTGAAACCGGGAAAATAAAAGTCACCTGTCTCCTTGATGGAGCAAGGAGATTAGGCTCTCAATGGCATCAGCGAGCTGCCATTTGAGCCCTTAATTGTCTACACCCAAACTTTTGGTTATGTGAGAAAACGTAAGCCACAAGTAGTAGCTGAAAGCAATACTAGAAAATATAGAGCATCCAAACTAATTATATAAATTTACTCATATTTTATCTCATTTAACCTCTTGTTCCCCAAAGGCAAAATTAGAGAAACACCTCAAATAGCATATATCACAAATCTCTTAACTAATATGAATCTAGGAATACAACCAACTCATTCTCAGTACCCAAGCAGAGACAACTGTGGCTGAATCTCCAAAGCATCATTTGTATGTATAAAATGTTGAGTATCTGAAGTTTCACAGATCAGCAGTCCTATTTGAGCCTGCATGTCAGTTTTATTAAAATGCTGAATGCAACTTAAGTGAAGAAAGGACAGTTAATTATTATCTTATCATGTAAACTGATCCTGTAATAGGTCTGAAAATATTAACACACATGAATGTGGTTGTGTTCCAGCAAGCAAGTGAAAATTCATGTTACGAATACTTTGTTTAGCATTAAGATAATATTGGAAGTGTTAACAGTCAAATACTATGCAGACAGTCTTTTCTTATATTTCGTTAAAAATAAAAACCACATAGATTGCTTCGAAAATGTAACTTTTGACTACATGCAACAAGACGACAAAATATATTAGCTGGAGGCAAGTTTGTTCTCCACCAGTAAATAAAAAGTACCTTTAAAATGCACCGTTATAGGAAAAAACTGTTTTTGGTTTAGAATTACAAACTCAGCTGCTTTAATACCACAGCTTCAATCCATTTGCCTCTCAACTATTCCTGCTGGGGCTTCTGCTACAGTCTATTGATATATATAAAGGTTTCCATTACCTTTGAAAAACAAAACCAGCAATCATTTTTCAAAAAACATTCATATTGTCAGTATGTATTGCTAATATTAAGAATTCATTATGTTACTTCATGCAGTGCACACACAAATTACCTACTCATTGGGATAAACTTACATTTCCAAAGTGAAAAAAAAAGCTATTAAATTTAAGACAAAAAAAGTTCTTCAGTACAAATATGATCTTAATTAAAGTTGGGACAAGGAGGTCCCTGTGAGATATTTTACCATGACTCTTTTGTTAAAGTAAAGTTCTACTATATTTGGGATCTGGTTTCCATCAAAATACCTCACAATTATATAATTACCAACAGGCAAAACAGGAATATAAAGACTAACTAGGTAAATATGAAGGGGCTTTAATATGCGCCCATTAATACAGTTTAAAGTATTAATATAAGCTACTATGCAGTATATGGGCAGTGTAAGTAGCAACAGCCATTAATGTTATATATAATGAGAAAGAGATGAAATATTTAGGATTCAATAATATACTGGAGCATTTGCCACTAATAGATGTATACAAAATGCAAAGACAGTGACTTTGAAAATTTTTATATTGCTATTTTTAGCAGTGTAATTCTTTTCTTTAAATAAGCACTTACAAGGAAGCCCAATGCAAAATACAGATAAAAACAGAGCTCTTTGTTGAAGCAGAGCTGGCATGTTTACATTCTGGTCTTCTTAGCTTGCCCATTCCCCCTGAGAGGCCCCTGAGGCACCTCTGCAGAACTATTACAATCCTTCGTAGTCCTAATAACTGTACCTATTTTAGCTTCCCCATGGGGACAATTTAGGTGGCTAAGAATTGGGAAGAAGGGCTACTCTCCTGGGAAATGGGAAGTGTCCTGTGTTCCAAACTACACTGCATGCTGTTTCTCTAGTCCTCTTCAGACATCTGATTACTTATATAAAAGGGAAGTCTTAGGCGGCCTTGGAGTTTCCCAATTAGAAGTTCCATCTCACACTTTACTGCTTTGAAAGCTATATAAAGTTGATACTTCTATCAGATTACTACACAATAGAGATCCCCCCCTTCTTTTTTTCTCTATTTTCCATTTGGACTTCCTTTTAATCTTGTACCACATAGCATTGGATATTCTCCTAATTTCCATGTGTGTGTGTGTGAACGCACGTGCATATGCACATGACTGTACATGTGTGTGTGTCTGTGTGTCTGTGTGTTTGTGCGTTTCCTGACTTGAAGCTTACAATCCTCCAATTAGCTTTGGGCCAATTTTGAGAAGTCCATCGAGCTTATATTAATGTTACTCTAAAACATTGCTGGTGAAATTTATAAAAGCAGAGTGGACTACAGAAATGGAGTGATTGTGCCATTTTGTTGTATTGATCTGAGTTCCTTTAAGCAGAGAAATTAGCCTTCATGGCATAGATAAAGAACCACAGAAGAGGTGACACAGCCACAGATGCTGTTTTGGTGGACCAACTACGAACTGAAACTAGTTCCTTATTTTTCAACCCACCTAGAGTCCCCTTTTATCCCTTTACTTCAGATTGTACACATACCTTCATTTTTCCTGGTTAAGATGTGGGCATCTCTAGGATACACTAGGCTTTCTATACCAACAATATATACTTAGACTCTGATTTATTAGGGTATAATCAGTTAGGAAATAAGCGGCAAACTCAACAGGACTGCAGGGAGGGAGCACATGATGTAGGTGTAAGAGGATCTGCCCAACTTGACCTGTGGCCTTTGATAAAACAACACAGCCAACCAGAGGGTGTTCAGCAGGGAGCTGGGAGAATAAATATCTTCACCTCATTTTTATTCCATTGTCTCTGACTCCCATTGACCATACCTAAACTAAAGCCAAGGTTGTCTCCTGGAATACAGAGGAGAATAAAGAAGGATTGCAAAGTGGAGGAATAAACAGGAAAAAAAAATCTAGCACTCCTAGATGTGCCTTTTCCATCTAAACCTTTTTATCTGGGAATGCCTAATATCAATAACAAAAGCTACTATTTATCTAAAACTTACCCTATTCCACTCTATGCTAAGCATTCTATAGGCACTATTTTCATTTCTCCCATCTAACAGCTTTAAAATATAAGTACTATTATTTTCCTCATTTTACCTATGAGAAGAGTGAAGATTAGAGAGTTTGAGTAATTTTCTAAGGTCTTACATGCAAGTAAATATTATGGCCAAGGCAAGAATCAAATTGTGACTCTAAAGCACATGCTTTTAATCATTTTTGTGTAGTCTTCTATTGATACCCCAGTAGCATTCTCATTTGTTTTTTATGCTGAAATTCTTGAAATCCTAGACAGCCTTCCTTTAAAATAGAAGGTCAAAGCTATAGAGCTCCACTCCATATTGTCATTCCATTGTGACAAAATTTATGAGGCAACCACAAAGCATTTGTTTTTCTTTGGTGAGAAGATAATACAACATATAGAAGTTTGGGGAGAGGACTCAAAAAGTTCAGTAATACCTTCAGATCTAAGTGTTTAGCAGTTAAAATGATGAATGGACAGTCTTCCAGACTTTGAAAAAAATCTTAATTGTTATTCAGGCAAGTAATAACATGACCCAACCAGTATTGTTCCATTAGTAACCAATCATTTCTCTCTGACTTGGATACCATAGAGAATGGATTTTGAAGTTACATTCTTTCTTAAAGTGTAAGTTTATTTTCTTCAGGTCACTTACAAGATGCCACTTATTTATGACAAATTTCTATTACGACATGACCCATGTCATTAGCCTGGGTCATTAAGAGTCTAGACTCAAGTTAATTCTGTTCAAATGGCTAGGACTAGATCTAGTTAGAAAATTAACTTTTTAATGTGTGAAAATATTTTCTACAGCAATAATGACTTTCATTTTTAAAAGAGAATTTCTTTATCCAAAGATATTCATTTTTCTAAACTAGAACAGACATAATTCGATACCTTAAGCATTTCATTCACAGTGCTCCAGCTTTCTGTTGAATTATAGTAAAAGGTAGAATGGCTCTGGATGGGACTTCACTTTCTGGTGAGAGCAAGTTACATTGATCTGAATTATTTTGTATACTGTCGAATATGCCTTCCAATTTTCAGCAATGTGTGTGTGTGCAACATGTAAGTGTCAAAGAGAAGCAAAGTTACTTTAGTAATCTTTTAACTCCTATTTTACAGCCATTCATATGGAAACCAAAAAATACTTCAACTTTTTAATGTTTATTATTCTTATTTTTAGCATCATTTAGAATAACAATTTGGATACTTAATCTAGTGTTCTAATTCTCATTCAGTTTATTTGAAATCATGTGAACAAAGCTAACATTGTTAAGAAATACATTTAATTATTAAGGGCTTTCAATAAATTCAGATGAAAGCATGTGTGTTAACTATTTGCACATGATATCACTTATATGTAGGATATAAATCTAACAGCAACAAACAAACATGGCAAACAAACAGAGACTCATGGACATGGACAGTACACAGAGAGTGGGGGAGGTAGATGGGGTAAAAGGGGATAAATCTGTGGTGACAGAAAGAAATCTAACTATGGGTGGTGAATGCACAATGTAATATATATATGACTTACTGTTGAATTATACACTTGAAACCTACTGGATTTCATTAAACAATGTCACTATAGTAAGAAAATAAATAAATAAAAATAAAAATCTATCGGATTTTCAGACAAAAAAATATATGCAGAAAATTAGTGCATATAGCCAAGCATGTGAATATTGTAGTATTAAAGAACTAATTGACAGTGGAAGTTTACCAGGTGTGAATCAGAGAGATAATCAAATTATTTACATTCAAAATATATATATGCAATTGACATAAAATAAACTTTAAAAATTTGAAGACTTCTTTTGTCTGTTTAAAAAATATACTTTTTTTTTCATTTTTAGGTCTTTATACGTAACATTTAGATATTGAAGTTTAATCTAGTAAAATCTTCCTGAATAGTTTCCTATTAATTTATCATGTTATAAACCAGAATTTATGTTATTGTAAATGAGCTGCTCACTTATGTATTCCACATATATTCTTCAGCACCAACAATGTGCTTGACATTGTACCAGACAGTGAAAAGGCAAGGATTAAATTTTATTCAACTTGGCAGTATCCGTAAAGTTTAAAACATGGTTTTAAATGCTATTGGTGTCCTGTAAATATTTCTCAAAAGAATGAAGACAAGGTTCCTGACTTTGGGGAATTATATATGCAGATAATGGCAATGCTTTGCTACAGTAAAAAGATAGTTCTGATATTTATAGAGCTCAGAAGAACTGGTGGAAGGAATGAGAAGTTTCCATGGAGGAGAGATATTATGACTTAACACTTAAAAGGTGGGTAGGAATTTGATAGATAGATATGATAAGAGAAGATAGTGTGGTCAAAGGCATAACTTCAGAAATGAATGAAGTGTTCATATTTGAAAAATGAAGTATAAACCAGTTTGACTGGACATAGTCCCCAGGTAAAGGGACTATGGAAAGGTTGTGCATGTTTTCAAAAGCAGGTTGAGAAGTTTAAAACTTGTTTGCCAATCACTGGAGTCCTCTGAGCACAAGTATAAGATTGAAGTGTCCTTTATGAAGATTAATCTAGCTACAGTGTATGAATGGATTATTGTAATGGGATGAAAATGGGGAAACCATTGTGAGATGAATGTAATTATTCACATGGAAAGTAATTGTAGCCTGAGTGGCCAAATCATGTTCCTATATTTGAGACTGATTTTATTTCTCCAAAATGCTTCAAACTGTTTATAAGAGATTTCAAGACATCTCAAGTCTGAAGCAATCACTGTTACTCTAAAATATGTGAAGCTACCACACTTCCTCACTTCTTTAGCATGCCAGGCATCCTAAAATGTGGAAAACACTGAATCACAGTTGTAAGTCTATTTATTTTATTTTTTTTTTCTTTTTTTTTTTTTTGTGCTAGTCTCTATCGTATGCCCTCACTGGGAGTCTACAGTCTATTTAAACTTTAAAACACACTTTAATGAACCATGTTACACTGATCATTGATTTCCATAATATATGAGATTGGAAAAGCTAATCAGAAGGGGATAGCAAACTATCGAAAAGCATAGGCCATTCCATGTAGACACAGGAACACCTTAATACATTCTGATGCTATTACTGTATTTTGGTAAATAATATTTTGAATGATAGTAGTTATCACAAAAAGTTTAAACTGCATTTCACAAATTCTGTTAAAGAAGGTTAGAATATTTACTTTTTTGGGAAACCGAAACCATGTGTATCTTGTTTTTGCCTCATAACCAACACCAGTGTCTTGAAGAGTGAAAGTTGGAGAGGCAAATAAGGCTTTATCTAAAAAAATGTACAAGTCTTAAAAGTCCATTTCAGCGCCCTAGAAAACTTATTCCCAAGGTAGAATTTAATATCATAATGATTAATGTTGAGGTGTCATAATTCTATATTTATGAAAACATTGTCTCTCCATGCATATGCCTTAATATATAATTTGAGATTAAAAAATTAAGAAACTTGATTTCATTCACTATTATTCAAGCTCCTTATGTTTGTTTGCATTTTCCTCTGAAGAACAGCTGCTCTAAAGTCCAGCCAATATTTCTTACATTGGGATAAGTACTTCTACCCAAAATTTTGATATCAGCAAAATTTGTTGTATAAGAGTGTGTGTGTGTGTGTGTGTGTGCATGCATGTGTGTACCCAGTCTCACTTTTCTTTCTGACTTCCCCAGATTCCCAATGTCCTTATGCTTACCATCAGTTTTCAAACCTTAAAGTGTGTAAGCATCACTAGAAACAATTCTTTGAAATATGTACTCCTAAATCAACACTCCCTGGAGATTTAGATTCTATAGTGTGGAATATCCAAAACTCTGCATTTTGGTAAACATCACTAGGTGGTTCTGAGGCAAGGGTTCCAGGGGTCATACTTTGGGTGCCTATAACTTAACCCCTCTCTCTTTACTTACATTGAATGTTATGGTCTTGACTTAAATAAGTGCTATTAATTATTTAATTTAATTAAGAAGTAATATCAAGCAATATGGATAGCCAGGAAATCTTCTCTACTGAATAAAAAAAAATGGCATGCCCAGCTAGAGTCTGATCCGTAGTAGCATCATCCCACCTTGGGAACTGCAGTTTTACACTGTCAACCCTGAGATGTTTCATAGTAAGTGAAATGATCTAATTTATGCCATGTGTTGACATATTCCCAAAGACAAATCACTTCCAAGGGTAGTATCTTTTATGCATTTAATTACACTTGTGTTCTGATACAATTCAAAACCCTGTCTACAAAGGCTGGCATTTATTCAGCTAAACATTTGAATACTCCTTTGTTCATAAGGAAGAAAGCACAAGACTAATTTCTGTACAGGAAATTGCAGGTGCAGGTTAAGTTTGCAATCTTAAAAAAGGAAGTGTCTCAGTGAAGGGAAAATTAAATGAGAGGGTTAAGTACATGACTTGGAAAGGGTAACTGAATCACCTGTGATTTTGTCTTGTTTCAGAAATAATCTTGCCTATGAGGTGGGGACACATTACCAGCTGGATAAAGGGGAGGGAAAAAAGAAAAAATAGCCAAACAATCACCAACACATATTAAATCTTTTTAAAGCTAGCAGGCAGCAGGTAAAGATCTTCACAATAAAGGAATAAATAAAAACACATTGGAGGAAAAATAATGGAGTGCTTTTTCACCTAGTAAGGACAGTCACATTCCATATTTATGTCTCTCCTTCCTCAGTTCACTTTGGAATGAACAATCTCAGCTGAAATTTTAGCAGTCATTTTTATTGTCAGAAGTTACTTCCAGTTATACAATCTGATAAAGAAGTGTCTCTGACATTAATAAGACATGTAACTTGAGGTCTTCTCTCCTCCAATGTGGATTCCATGGCCACCTTAGTTCTTCTAACAAATTCCAAGACATACTGATGCTGCCTGTTCATGGACCACATTTTGAGAACCACCAATCTAAAATATACTGCTTACTCCTAGAAAATATGATATACTGTGCATAAACTTTCCTTTATACTCGTAGTCATTGACCTGTACTTCAGACACTGAATATTACAGAAGAATTTATTCCACAAAATTTTATTAAGAACCTGCTAAATGCTGGGCACAATTCTAGACAATGGGACCACAACTCTTAACAATAGCAACAAAGTGGAGCTTATATTCAATTAGAGATGATAGACAATATATATAAATAAGCATGAAACATATCAGATGGTGATATGTGCTATGAATAAAAATGAAGAGGATAAGGAGCTAAGGAGGGGACAGCGAGGAAGGCTCAAGTGGCCAGAGAAGACCTCTGCGAAGAGGTAAGATTTAATCAGGACTTTGGGAGCAGTAAGGGGTCAGGAAGTACAGATTTGTGGAGGTGAAAACATGGACTCAGGTAGAGTTGCAAATTCACCACTGGCCCTCTTCTAGCTATTTGACCTGGGGCAAATTATTTAATCACTCTGTGCCTCAGATTCCCAATCTGTAAAATGGGAATAATAATTTCTCCCCCAGGGGGTGGCTCCATAGTGTAGTAGCTAGCACGTCTGCTTTACATGCAGAAGGTCCTGGGTTTGGACCACAGGTGGAGCCATGGGACCATAACTCGGGTGCGCCAGGCCCCCAGGGTGTGCCAGGGCCCGGGTGTGCACTGTGAGCACGTGGGGAGAGATGCCCTGCCTTCAGAGATCCAGTTCTTAAGGGGAAACGGCAACATCCATAGGTCAGGGGTGGAAGTGGGGTGGGGGGAATTAAAGAGGGGAAAAAGTAATAATAATTTCTCCCCCATAGTACTGGTATAAAAATTAGGTATTATATATAGAGCATTTAAACAGTCAAGACATATAGTTTTATATAAAAGGTGGATTTACTATGAGGGTAACAAAGCTGAAAATTCTGTTTATATGAACCTCTTCTGAGACCCTCTATTGAATTTTGTGTACAAAGTGTCATGTTCTTTTTTTTAAGGAGATCCCAAAATTATATAAGCTTCAGGCCCTACATAAACTGGGCCTGTACCTACTTCGTATTAACCTCTTGGATAAATGATTCCAGACAAAAGCAACAAGAAGCACAAAGGCCCAAAGGCTGGGAAAGAGTCAGTGAAAGATAAAAAGAGCAAGTGACAGGGGTGAGATCAGAGGGAACTAGGAGAAGATCATAGGCTTGGAGCAGGCCTTGGTAAAGTACTTTGTTATTCTAAGTGAGATGGTGAGACACTGGAGGGTTTTGAGAAGTAAGATACAAGATGGTTTACATTTAATAGGATCATCGTGACTGACATTTAGAGAATAGAAGGTTGGGAAGGCAAGAGTAGAAACCAAAGACCTATGAAGAGGAAACAGTCTAGAGAGGAGATAATGGAGTCCAGGACTAAAGTAGAGGTGGTAAGATCTTGCTGGTTTCTGAACGTATTTTGATGATATTTGAAGAGTATTTGCTGACAGATTGGATATGGGAGTGAGAGAGCTGTTATGGGTAATTGTAAGGTTTCATCTAAATAACTGACTAATGAGGATCAGGATTGGACATGTGTGTAATGTGGAAGTCAAGAGCTTGTTTTTGGATATGTTAGTTTTGAGATGCCTATTTGATATGTAAGATTTTAGTTTATTCCCAAGATAGGTATCCTTGATGGATATTTTTCAGAATTGTTATAATTAAATTACTTTATAGTCATATGCCTATTCCAAAATTCTATACAGAATGTACCACATAGACTCTTGGGCACTATAATACAGATGACTTTTACAGCAAATTAATTTTTAAAGTAGAATGGAAGTAGCTTTATTCTAATAAGACCTTTACTATATTTATCATAATCCCTTAACTTTTTAGAAGCATCCAAAACAATCTTTATTACTTTACCATCTAACACAGCATTCTAAGTCTACTATCTTGTGAGCTTCAACACATTCTGTTTCATTTGAATTTAGTTCTACTTGCATGGGCTTTAAAATTTACCGTGGGAATGGGATATTTAAAGATACTGAAATACTTGGGGGTTTACTAAATCTGAAAGAACTAAGTTTATTATTATTTAAAAAAATATTAATTAAATGATATCATCATTGATCCCAGAGTTCCAATCATTAGCTATTCTCTACACAGAGAAATATCAATTGTTTCTTTTTTCCCATAATTAAAAAATATTAAATATGTCAAAGGTGTAAAAGATTAGAAGAATAACTTAAAGAATATGCCTATACTACCATTTGTGACAACCTGGTGGACCTCGAGACAATCATGCTAAGTGAAATAAGCCAGACTGAAAAAGTTGAAAATCACATGATATCACTTATATGTGGGATATAAACCTAAAAGCAACAAATGAATGGGACAAACAGAGACTCAGGGACATGGACAATGGACTAGTGGTTACCAGAGGGTAGGGGGTCGGGTAGAGGGAAGAGGTAGACAGGGTAAAGGGGGTCAAATATAGGGAGGTTGGGGGGAAGGTAAAGTGGATAAAAGGGATCAAATATCTGGTAGCTGAAGGAAACTGGACTTTCGGTGGTAATCACACAATAGAATATATAGAAGTCAAATTATAATATACAACTGAAAATTATATAATTGTATTAACCAATGTTACCCCAATAAACTTAAAAATAAATACATAAAGAAAAAAGAATATGCCTATATATTCTCATTTCTCCTGGCCTTTATCAGTTTACTATCTATGTAACTATCATAGGTCTGACCCTCTTATGTCACATAATGAGGAAAGTTTCACTTTAAACTCTATCATATAACTAAATAACAGTATCTATATTATTAAAAATATTTTGTCCTCTTTGATTCTCAGGGCCTGGGGGAAAGGGCCATGTTTACCCATCTACATAACCTACTGCCTACCCCTGTGCCTAGCCAGAGTAGGTACTAAAGGTGTGACATGAATAAAAGTTATAATAATGTATATGAGGATGAGGTCCTTTGGTATTTCATTTTTTTTCCAGAAGAGACTTAATGTTCATAAGGCTCTATCAACAACAGTTTAAAAATGGATAATGTGGTAAAGGTATATGACTTCAAATTCCAAGTCCATCAAGTTTTGGCTTTATTAATTTGTTCGGTCACTAATTTATCTGATCATTATTTGTAAAATGAAATTAGTATGTCTGCTATTTCCCAGTGTTGAATAAAATAATATATATATAAAAGCATGATCTAGAAATACTTTTTAAATTATATTTAGATCTTTCTAATCTTGGAGAATCTTTATTGACAGTGTCTAATCCTTATTCTGAGAATAGTGTATTTTGCTAGAGTTTCTAAACACTTTGCATAAAGTTAGTAAAATGGACTTTCAAAAAGTTCATTTTCCTTAATAAATTACAAAGGTTTGGTTATTTAAATTCGACTCCCATTAACATATGAGCTTCTTTTAAGGCTAAATTAGCTCTCTTTTAAGATTTATATGTGGGAAATAATCCTGTACTAGAAGACTTACTGCAAAAGTCTGCTGACATTAGATTTTGAATTTGACATTTCAATTTGATTATGCTGAATTTAAAGTTTGTTAAATTAGTGAATAATTTATGGAGGTAAAATGTCTCTGTACCTTTGTTTATCTTTCATAATTTCTTACACATTCTCCAAAATTAGAAAAAGAAAGAATAATCTTGCATGACTTCTAAGCTAAAATAGAATAGTTGGCATCTTTAAACAATAAATGATGAGAATGAATGACATTGAAT
Organism: Rousettus aegyptiacus; assembly: GCF_014176215.1. NCBI lineage: Eukaryota > Metazoa > Chordata > Mammalia > Chiroptera > Pteropodidae > Rousettus > Rousettus aegyptiacus. The sequence goes on from NW_023416312.1 coordinate 15,412,391, forward strand.
ATAGTCAATAATATTGTAATGTAACAATGATGGTGCCAGGAGGGTACTAGATCTCTCAGAGAGATCATTTCATAAGATATGGAAAATCTAACCACTATGCTGTACTCCTGAAACTAATATATTGAATGTCAACTATAATTGAAAAAAATGAAAATTAAAAAAATGACATTGATCAATGTTTCACTGAGTCATTATGAAGCCCATCATAGCTCCATTCTGTGATAATATGCAAATTTCCACATATTTCAATACTTCATCCTAATATTTCAAGTAATATTTGTTTTTTGAATATATTTTCTTATTTTCCCATCATTCAACAAGTAATGACTAACTGTTTACCAACTGTCAGACTCCTTGAAGGGATAGCTGAATAGGGCTGACCCAATCAGTGTACATCCCAGAGGGCAGAAGTTAGCAGTACCTTGTGCTCACATCTCTGGTACTGTGGTGGCAGAGAGACAAAACCAGGTTTAAAAGAGTTTCAGTCCCCAAGGTGAGAAAAGCCAGCTTTATCCCAGTGGGTTCTCAAAGCAAGGAAAATATGAAGCAGAATCTGGGAGACATGTTTTGGAAATGAGCCTGAGAGCCAGGGAAGAATGAATAAATAAGGTTCTAAATTAGAATTGAAGAGGAAAATTAGAGACAATGTTCCTGGAGACCAAAGGCCCTGTTTGTCTTGTTCACTGCCATATTCTCCATGCATAGTTCTTGGAACATAAAGATTTGCTGTCTGGCAAAATGCTGTTGATCAGTGGTGTTTGTGTGTCCTCCTGCTAAGGGGTCATGTGAGCAAAGCAGATGCAGTGAATAAATCAAGAATGAACAAGGTGCTGGTAACAAAATGGTGAATAAAGTGTGGTTCTTGCCCTCCAGCATTAGATGATTAAGTCTCCTCATGGAACTCAGCTTAGAGGAACCAGCAATTACATTGTCTGGGAGAAAAGGGTCTAAAAGGATAATTAGAAACTGACCAGCAGACAAAACAAGAATGGAATCCAAGGAAGGAGAAAAATGATGTGCAAAGTCTTTGAGCTATACAAAAGGAAGTCTTGTTTGGAAGATGTCTCGCTTAATGCAAATGTGATGGCAAATAACACTGGGAAAATAGACGTGAATCAGATTATGAGGCATCTTCAATGTCATGCTTAAGAATTTGAAATGTGTTAAGACTAAGCTTCAAATAGTTAATTCTAGCATGTGGACCCAAATATTGTAATCTTGTTACAGAAAAATTTAGCTTGTTAGTAAAAGTATTATGCTGACCCAAAAGAGCATACTTGAGTCATGAAAGTGGAGAGCCTTTTGTTCTGAGGAGAGGAAAAACATACATTGTCAGAAGCAGAGATAAAACAGGCACCTTTCCCCTCCCTCTATAACATTACTTACTATAAGATCTTTTATATCAGTCTCCAGGGATATTAGGTCCCAATATGGGTACCCTCTAGTTTTGTAACATGATATTGTTAATAACTACGCATGTTTATTTCTGGTTACAGTTATATACAAACAGGATTAAATTTATGATAGTTCACAGCTTTAGTTATTGCTTATTACACTTTTTCGACCTAGAGAGTGTTAACCTCTAGGCACAAGCATCACTACTAAGATTGTATGTGATGTTAAAGTAGCAGAAAGAGCTGATCATGAGACAAAAAGAAATGCTATTCTACTTCTATTACATTCTTCTCAAGGACTGAGAAATACTTCAGATTCTAGATATACTTAGTGCAAATAGGTTAATGAATATGTGCCTTTGAGAAGGATAGGATTATAGAGGATAAAATTAAAGCTGTACTCTCTCTGCCTTAAATGCTCACATTATCTCTCCATTGCAAAATATCTAGCATCCTTATACAAAGAAAATCAATTCCTACATAATTATTTCTTTCCTACCCATCACATCCAAACCATCAAATACAAGCTTTGTTTTTAGATTGAAGAAAAATTTTGGGGTGTGAGTAGGGAATTAGAGACAGAAAGAGCAAGAGATGGAAAGCAAAAGTTTTATGAACATCCTTGACTTTCTACTACAAAGGAAATTGTACATTCTATGCATAAAGCAAAATATTACTTGTTAGGCATTATATGATCATATCAAAGGAATGACTAATATCATCTGCCACTGACTGATTGGTAAAAGGGAAATGTGCTCAAGTGGGTCAAGACTCACTTTTCAGTATCCCACAAGTCTTTTTTGGTCCTTATTTCTTCAGTTAGTACTTATTGTCAAATTTTCGGCATGCAAGTGCACACACATGCGCACACATACACACACACACACACACACTCACACACACTCTTATATAAAGTTTCCTCCTAGATCCAGTCATTGTTTAAAGGCTTCCCTCACTCCTGCAATGAATATCTGCTGGCTTTGATATTCATTTTCAGAATAATGAAATTTCACAAACGTTTGCTGCATGCTGCCCAAACCTGTGACATTGAACAAGATGTCACTCATTAATAAATGGTGTAAGGAGAAGCTTAAAGATTAATAAATGCTGTCCTGGGTCACTGATGGACTAGGACACAAGAAAAAAAATGCCTACAATTGTCCTCTTACTAGTTTAAACTACAAATATCAAGAAAAAAATAATATATATTTTAAAAGTATTCAGTCTATTAAAATTCTCTTCAGATATAAAATAACCATTATATTGGAATAGATTAAAAAATTTAACCCCACAAATTCTTCCAGAATTACCTTATATAACAAGATAAAAATATAATATTCAGATTATATAGATATATATATATATACACATACATGCATACATATGTAGTAAACAGATATAAATACATGATAGATGATAGATAGATAGATAGATAGATAGATAGATAGATAGATAGATGATAGATAGATAGATAGATAGATAGATGATAAATATTCTTCTCTCTTCCTTGCTGTATTGAAGAGTCAGGAAATGAAAGCTAATTATATTTAAGTGGCTGTCAGATTTTATGCATATTTAGTATGGGTTTGTTTTTTTCTTTTTTTTTTTAAATTTTAAGTTCTGTATATTTTGACCCATACTTACTTTCTCAACCATGGAGTTGAAAGTTGTCTAAGTGGCTTTACAGTTTCTCACCTTCTTACATGCTATTCATGTAAGAAAAGCACTTTCCCAGAATGTTCCCTAACACTTCCCAGAGACTTTTAAGGAAACCATGCTACTCTAAACCTATTACAACTTAGAAATGTATTTATATAGGTCTAAAAATCTGCCTGTAGGATAGTTGTGTTTATTCTACCTAGAAATTGTACATATTTCTGAGATGAAAATGATGTTTCATCTCTTGAGAAAATTCTTGAGTAGTGACTGTCTGGAGTGCTGGAACAATTTTAAGGTGTTTTCAATCTCATTGGGAAGAGTGCAGTGATTTATTACTGATGCCTGCCATGGGCATTGTATTGGTAGGTCAAGTTTGGATTGAGTCTAATTCTTCCCATGAAATTTTCTCAAATCTGGGAATATAGCAGTCATGTTTCTTTTAGAGACTGTCTTCTACCTAAATCTGAAAATTTCCAGCTGCCTCACAGTACACAGTGTTGAGTCCTTCTAGCCTCCCAGCATGGTGTAGCTTGTTCTATGACTATCCTTCTAACTATCCTCTCAAATATAAAGTGCAGAGCTGTCCTGTGCTTGCAGAAATCTCATAGGAAAACCTTTCTTTCAGGGTCACAGTGAAGCTTGAACACTTCTTAAAAGTTCCTCTGAGTTCATATCTGTATGCAGTTCAGTGTGCTAAGAGCAAAACAATCTTTTCATTTGACTACTAAGATAGCTTCCCATAACCATCAAAATTTTGCTTAAAAATGCATTTCTATTTCTTACTCTGATTTTAAAGGGCATTGCTCATCAGCTACATATTCTGTTTGTACCTTGAAGATTTTATAACCTTATATGTCTATGTGTACAGAGCTAAGGGTATGTTTAAGACTCGAGTAGTGAGTGCAATAGCAGAGTTGACACAAAACGTGCTTACATTTATTAAACAGAAATCCAGTTCTTAAAATACCACAGCACAGCCCCTCCTCCCTATCCCCTTCAAAGAGGCTGTGAGACAAGCATGAGTTTTTTTCTTTATATTTCTTTTGGGTGATATTCTTTTAAGAGCTAGTTAATTAGACAAAGAGTAATATTATCACTTAGTTCTACTCAAGTCCAGATTCTGTGTGCCCTCATATAATGTACTTCTAAAATAACACTGTTTCAATCAACAGAACATCAAATAATATATATTGAATTACAAATCTATCAATGTAAAATTATTTCGGTTGTGAATATCCTCCATACTACATAACTGATTAAGTAAAACCATGTTAACATTATGGACACTTCCACTCGTATTTTATTTTTGATGTACTGGTACATTTAGTATTCTATCTTTCCATTTTATATGCTTGGTTATCTTATGTCAATGATGTATATAAAATTGTTCACGTTTCCTATTATGACAGCTACACAAAGTCCATGTCTCAGAGCTGTATATCAAGATGGCAAACATAATAACACAACACAGATCTGTTTGACACTAATATGGATTTCATGCTTGTTTCACAGCCCCTTATCCAAACACTCAAAAGCATTGTGGTACCCAGTAAATAAGCATTGTGGTACTCAGAAGCTAAATCTAGAGGCTGTATCTAATATTTTAGAGCAAAAATTATGAGATACCAGAGTGCACTATACCTGGCTACATTTTGCATTTTATTTTATATCCTATTTTAGGATTAAAGTACTTTGCTCCCCAAAATGTGACTAAAGGTAAAATAAGAATTTTCTTTAGAAATTTCTCTTTTAAAATAAAATTTTAAAAAGTCAATGTTTTACCATCAGGCATCTTTATTTCTTTTCATCTTACTGTACTGGGCACCTACTTCTGCATTTTTATAAGAATTAGGTTGAGTCTTAAAATGACCCTATTATGTAGATTCTATCATTGTTCTATGTCACAGGTGAGAAAAATGAGACACAGAAGTATTACATGATATGCCCAGGATTCACAATTAGTAATAGTATGATCAGGATTTGACCCAGGAAGTCTGGCTTCAGAGCTCACAGAGTTATCAACATATCACGCTATTTAGTATGTAACAACTATAATGAAGGCGAAGGGTCCTAACATTACCGAGGCACTAACGTTTGTTGAGTCCCTATTGTATATCAGGAATTATGACAGACAATCAATATCAATAATCATCCTTAATCCTCACAACAGTCTTGTTAGTTAAGAACCAATATTACTCCATTTTGTTAGTAAAAATCAAAAGGTTAAGTAAATAAGCAATAAAATTGGACAAGTTAAGAAGAATTTAGTTACACAGCTGGTAAGGGAGGAAAGCTAGATGGAAACTCCCATTGACCCACATCTGAACTAGGCATTTTTTTTCTGCTTTCATATCCTCTCTATTCTAAAACAAAATCTAACTTTAATAAAGGATTTGACTAAATTTTTTTACCTACTTTCTCATTTCCGTGACCTTTCTATATTGAAAGCCCAAGAAACTGAAGGGCTTTGGGTGAAGCAGAACATACTGTTGTGTTTATAATGTCTTCAGCACACATTGAAGTCCTTTTAGAGTCATCTGGTATTAACTTTTTCATGAAAATTGAGTGGCATTGTTGGTGTTTTGAAAAGCAGCAAATATAACTGCATGTTATATCATAAGAATAGACAATTATAAAAAGAGTATAAGATGAAGTATCTTTACATGAGCTGTAATTGCAACTGGTAATTAAACTAAAGTGTTTCATTTTCCCAGTCAGCTCATCAGTGACACTAGAAGATAAACAATTTGAAACTGAAATCCTCATGGGCAAACAATTGTAATTAATTGCATTTTCTAAGGGAAAAAAGCATTCCTCAAGCCTGTTGGGGTGACCTCTTGAGTAACATACACAATGATTTACACTGTGAGCAGGAGTGTAGTGCTCGGAACCAGACTGGATTTAATTTGAATATTCATGAAGTATCCGGCATGATTTGTACTTTAAATCCATCTCCATTGTCAAATTTATTCTCTCTTAGGTGAAAAAAGAAAGCAGATTTATATTCTGAATAATTCACATTGCACAATGAGAAAGACTTTACCATGGTAGAAACACATAAAGTAGTGCTACTATTAATTCCTTCCAACTTGGAATCTCCTTAAGTACCAAGAGTGTTTTTTAAAGATGCTTGCTTGAGAGCTGAAATGAAAATATTTATGCATATAACTTTGGGTTCATAGCTCATAAACCTATTGGATTAAAATCATAAAATTCGGGTGGTCTGGTTTGCCCCTGTTTATTTTCACAGAGAGCTGCATTTGGGATTTGTGTACATTAATTTGGCTATTCATATCACATGGAACAAACTGTTGTAACTTTAACTCTGATTCATGCTGCTTGTTCTGGGACCTGACCTGAAATGGGCTTTCTCCTATATAATTTCACGTAATTTAATCAAGAGCTCTAGAATTAATCTCTCTCTCTTTTTTTTCTTTTTTCTTTTTTCTTTTTTCTTTTTTTCTTTTTTTTTTTTACTTATAATATGAACATGGCCTTTGTTTGGACCGAGGTAGGCATAGGTACAGACTACAGCCCCATTGCTTACCAATATTCTCTATCGGTTAGCTTCTACATGTAACAAAGAACCCCAAAACATTATGGCTTAAAACAATAACTATTTAGCCCATGATTCTGCAGGAAGGCAGTCTGGGCTGGGCTCGACTAGGTGATTTTCTCGGCTAGTCTAGGCTCATCTGATCTGGGCTGGGACTCATATTTGCATCTTCAAGTAACTGTCAGGTCAGGGGTTGGGTCTAGGGAGGCTTCAGCTAACATGGCTTGTCTCCGCTCTATGCAGTCTTTCAATTTCTAGTAGGCTAACCTGAGTTTTGACAAATGGTGTTGTAGCAGGGGTCCCTAGATTAGTAAGAGAGGGTAAGTCCAAACATGCAAGGACTTTTCAAGTCTCTGTTATTGTCCCATTGGCCTAATGGCCAAGGCCAGAGACAGAGTAAAGGGTACTACCCAAAACTGAGGATACCAAGAGGCATGAACAAATTAGGGGGACATTACTACAAGAATTGACCACATAAATATATAAGAAACTATGAGCTAGAGTCTTAATTCCTCAATCCCTGTTTCAGCATCATTTCATAGGGTTGTTTGGGAGATTAAAATTAACTAATATATGTAAATTAATGGGTAAACTGTTTAGTATATGGAAGGCACTTAAGAAATATTAGCTCCTTTTTTCTTTAAGATATCTCTGTAGTCATATGCATTGGGTATATAAAACAGGTCTTTTAAACATGAGAGCAAACTTTTAGTGACATGTTATCCCACTAATTTCTAGAATCGTTCACTTTTTCAAAGCTAGTGTCTGTCTCCTTCTTCCTTAGCAGTGTCATGTTATTCTCTGCTGAAGCTATGCATTAACTTGGAGGATAAACTTCTGTAAAGAAATATATTCCTAAAATTGTATATTAATGAATGCATGTGTGTATAATATATCCCCATGAAACAAAACATTTTGAGCCATTTATTTAGTTCCTTTTTTATTTCCTTACAACTTACCTGAGGCAAATATAGAACTATACAATCCATGCATTGCACTGGGGTCATAGGCTAGAGAGTTTCAAAGTTCACAAAACATTGATCATGGCAATTGAAACAGCTAAGGCATTTTAAAGTCAGCTTGACATTATAAGCGAGTAATCAAAAGAGCTCTTAAATTTAACTCAATTTTGGCCTGATTGTCTTTAAAATCGGGCTCCAGTATTAAGGCATGGATGTTCACATCTTTAATTTGGAACTAGGCCACCAAAACAATAGACTAAATGAGCTTCCATAATTTTCAAGTATACCCATACTTTTTTCTCATTGATCCGAAAATAATAGATCATTCTATTGGCTTACCTGTAACATTCAAACACAGTCTGCATATTTCAAAACTAGTTAGTAAATGTAACATGAAAGTACTTTGACCTGAAGGTCATATAAATTAAAATCCATTAAAAATTTCAATAGGCACTGTACTTGTCATATTTGCTCTGTGAAATACACAATTTGTTTATTTCACCAAAATACACATATATATCTATTACTTATAGGTCATTAAAATAGAGCAGAGTATACCAGGTTTATCATAGTGTACAAAGAATGTCTTGGGTTTTTCAGGACTGATGGAACCTCTCTGATCTTTGCTGACTTTTTAGCCAAAAAGAAAATATTTGGTCACCATAAGCTGAGACAAAGAACTATGGTTATATCTTGACAGTCCTTTGATATTAATTATTTTGAAGATAGGGGAAGGAAATAATTTGAAGACTTCATTGAGATCATATGTTAGTAGGAGACGAGGCAAAAAATTACTTTTTAAAATATAATCTTGCGTCAAAATATTCTCTTTTCTATTATTACAATGGTAATTTGACATATATATGTAAATATATGTGTATTTAATTTTTGATCAATCTGCTGGAAACCAAAGTTATTAGCTCTCTCGTCTTAGAAATTTCTGAGATGAAAAGATTAGAATCATATTTTTATAGTTAAATTGATCACTTCTAGCCATATACAGGATTCCAGGTGGTAACTTTACCTTTGTTGACACATCTATATTTCTGACTTTGACCTGATTAACTCAAATGGATGAAAGGTCTACTGTGCAAAATGAACATTACTTGTAAAATCTTTTCAAGGAGCCTAACAGAAACATTAACAAGGCAATTACTGATTTGTGAGTATTTATTAAGAAGCAAAGCATAAAACTCTCCATGAATTTGTGGAGATAATGTCTTCAAATACTACATGAACACCACAAGATTTTCTGAGGTGTGTCTTATATTAATTTTGTTTTTGATATCTTCAATCACTGTCTCTATAGCATAACAGTCTTTTTTTAACTAATTAGTTATTCATTTATTTTTTACTTTTTAGGTGAGGCAGCCCTTGGTTGACCTCACACATTGCAAGGACCTTGTCATCTTACAATCCCTTATTTTTTTATTTTTTATTCTTACAGCACCTGGTCTTCCTAGGTAGTCTCCCATCCAGGTACTAACTAGGCCCAACCCTGCTTAACTTCTGAGATCAGATGGGATCGGGCTTGTTCAGGGTGGCACGTGGCTTAACAGTCTTTATCCAAATACACAGTTATTAAAAACAAATCAGTTTAAGGGAAAATGTAGAATGATGATACTTTACAAAGTGTACACATTTAATTATAGAAGCTCAAGCATATAGGAAAATAAATAGTTAAAAAATGGCAATTACTTTTATTTGCTCATTATGAATCATAGCAAAGACCATTCTGGGAATAAAATTCAAAATTTAAATTTGCTTGTGAAGACAGAATATAACTTTTACCTATCATATTGTCATGTTTTGCTTTATAATCTAAAGTCCATTTATGTGCCAAATTATTTGGTTAATCAAACTATTATTTTTAGTTATTGAAAAAGCTAAAAATGTAAGGAGGCCAAAGTTCATGCTTTGGTTGTATTTGAATAGACTGCATTTGATTATCTTTTTACAAGTTATGCCTCTAATGACAGTTCAGCTGAACCAGTAATTATTAGACAATTAATTTAGTTTATAGTCACTGTGGTAGAACATATGATACAAAAATGAATAAAACATGATCTCTGTTCTCAGAGGAGATGGATATATTCACTATAATACACATGTAAGAGCTACGTAAGGGGTATGAATTGACTTACTCAAAACAGTCAAGTGAGTGATTTTTCTGGAGAGGTAGGAATGGGAGAGGCTTCACAGTGATGGTGACATTGGAGCTAATAATTCTGGGAGATATATCAGAGGTTCCCAATGCCACCCCCAGTTTCAACAGTCCTCCAGGAGAACTCAAAGGACCCAGCATATACTTGTATTCACAGCTACAATTTATTATAGAGAGAGAATACAAAACAAAATCAGCAAAGAGAAAAGGTACATGGGGTGAATTCTAGAAGAAACCAAGCACAAGCACAAGATTCCAAGAGTCCTCTCCCAAGTGAGTTGCATAGGATTCACTTAATTCTTCCAGCAAAGAGTCATGACAACACATGTGAAATGTAGTCTACCAGGGAAGTTCATTGGAGACTGAGTGCCCAGGGATTTTGTTGGGGACTGGTCACATAAGCACCCTCTGCGTAGCACATATCAAAATTCTAGACTCCTAGAAGAAAGTAGATGTTCAGCATAAACCATATTGTTCGCACAATCCATTTAGATACAGTGCACCATTCTTATCAAAGAACAATATCTAGGTTCCCAGAAGCCAAAGGAGAGCTAACCACATAATTAGGCTTTTCTAAGGATAACAGTCTCAGGCCTAGTAGGTTAACTCTTTTATTCATAGGTGAACAGGACCTGTCCAGATAGAGTTGGTGGAGAAGAGAATCCAGGCATAGGAAACATAAAGAAAGGCCTCAGAGTTATTAAAACATTCAAAACATTGTATTCAGTGAGATGTTGAAGACTAAATGTTACTGGAACTTTTTAGAATGTCAAATCCCCATTCCTGAGGCCCTGAGATGACTCCAGAATCCCTGAACAAGCATCATTTTATAAAAAGGATTAAAGCAGTGATCATGTTAATTCAAAACATTATGCCTCAATTGTCTACATTCATGTTAATATGTATCTCCAGTTTGGAATATTTGGATATTTTTCTTGGTACAGTGTTTTATTCTCATAGTGTATACAGTTTCTGACCATGGTACATTTGACATTGTATAGTTCTGAGGTCTCTGTTATGGTATAATAGAGAATTTAATGCTGTTCTGGGGGGGAGTGTATGCCATCAGATATGACATTTAAGGATATAGTACATTTATAAAAGTGATCAACACCAAATGTCATTTTTATCACTAGTACTTAACTGCATTAACTATAAGGTGTGCTCTTTATTTTCTCCAGCTAGATTAAGACATGCTTCAATGACTATTAAATCCTATAATTATATGTTCTAAAGCAGAACCATCACTCTGTTTCACTAGGAGAGAAATGAAAACTTAACCTTATAAATATTTCACTATAGTATGCTGTGTATTAGCTGCTTACTGCTGAATTCAGCTGCTGTAAAATGCTGATAATTCTCTACCAAAGGCTTGAGGACAACCTCTATTTCAATAAATATTATGACTTGTACTGATTTATGAGTTTCATGCATTCACTGACAGACAAGATGGAATATGTTAACTTTATTCATGCAATTGGTGCAATGTACTCAAAGAACTAGGCCTCAATTTTAGAGATTTAGCTGCTCAAGTATCCTGCCACTATAACATGCATAAGCTTTAGTGGTGTAGAAATACATATCTTATAAAATATTATGCAAGTTATACTTCTGCTTTAGTTTGGAAATATTTTGGAAAACATGTACATTTAGCTTATATTCCATTTTATTAGTAGTCTTAGAACATTGTAAATGAATTCCAAAACTAAAAAACCGACATAAAAACAGAGGATTCTTTTATTATTATTATTATCATCATCATCATCATCATCATCATCATCATCATCATCATCATCATCATCTTCTTTACTAAAGATAAATTAGAATTCTGGTAAAAATGTTACCCCCTATATTAGTGCCCTATTACTGCTGTAACAAATTACCACAAACTTAGTGGCTTAAAACAACAGTAAAATATTATCTTACAATTGTGGAGGTCGGAAGTTCAAAATGGGCATTACAGAATTAAAATCAAGTTGTGGGCAGAGCTGTATTTCTTTCTGGAGGTGCTAGGGGAGAACCTGCCTTTTCCAGCTTCCAGAGGCTGCTTGCATATCTTGACTTTTTACTCCTTCCACCATCTTCAAAGCCAGCAGCATAGCATGTTTCTTTCTCTTCTCTCTCTCTCTCTCTCTCTCTCTCTCTCTCTCTCTCTCTCTCTCTCTCTCTCTCCCCTCCCTCCCTCCCTCCCTCTCTCTATCCTCTGCTTCCAGTGTCACATCTCCTTCTCTGACTCTGACTCTCCTGCCTCCCATTAATAAAGATCCTTGTGATCACATTGGACTGCCCCCGCCCCCCTGCCGCCAGATAATCCAGGATTATCTATCTCAAGATCTCCAATATAATCACATCTGCAAAATTCCTTTTTTCATATAAGGTAACGTAGTCACAGATTCTGGAGATTATGATGCGGATATCTTTGGGGGACATTATTCTGTCTACCACAACCCTAATCCTAAATGCCGTAAACTATTTAATATCAATCGATGGCACTCAACCAAATTTTGACCATTCAGTAAATATTTATTGAGCACTTGCTATATGCCTTAATGTTCTACATGCTGAAGAACAACAGTTAACCAAACAAAGCTTTTGCTCTCATGGAGCTTACATTCTAGGAGTCAGATAAATTATTTTATATATTCTGAATATTTAGTGCTATGAAGTAAAAGAATGCAGGATTAGATGGGAGAGTGTGATAGTATGTGTACTGTGAGTAATGCTATTTTATCACTGAGTGTGGCCAGTATGACCTTTCTGAAGATGCAATATAATGGGTTGGACATTGGCCCTCAAAAGATATGTCCAAGTCTTAACCCCTGGTACCTGTGAATGGAAATAACATCTTTGCAGATGTAATTAAGTTAAAGATCCTGAGATGATATCGTTCTTGGATTTGGGCTCTAAATCCAAAGATGAGTATCCTTATAAGAGGCAGACAGGATAAGACACAGAGAAGAGGGACATGTAAAGAAGGAAGCAGAGTTTGTAGTGAGGCATCTATAAGCCAAGGAACAACAACGGATGCCGACAACCACCAGAAGCTAAGAGAGAGGCACAGAAGGGATTCTTCCTCTAGGCCTCCAGAAGAAACCAACCCTACTGACACCTTGATTCTGGACTTCTTGCCTTCAGAACTATAAGGGGATACACTTCTGTTGTTTTAAGCCACCCAGTTAATGATATTTTTTACAGCAGCCTTGGGAAATTAATACAGGCAATGCTTGAGCCTGTTTGAAATGAGAAAACAAGCTATGCGGATATTTGAAGGAAAAGCAATATAGGGTAGTGCACAATAAGTGGGAGATATTTTGTGGGACCCAAATGAGAACAAGGGGGCATAGTATGACTGGAACCCAGAAAGCAAGGGGGAAGAGTGCTTGAAGATAATTTCAGAACTACCATTCAAACCAGATCTGGTACCTTGTGGACCGTAGTAAGGATTTTGAATTTTATTCTGTCTATATGTTAGTATAATTGTGACCTATTAAAATATAGAATTTCATATTAAATATTTTTATCTTTTTTTTCTTGTGCATGACAGTTTTTAACTGCCAGAGGGAAGTAATCATGGCACAACTTACTATAATTACAAAACATGAAGTTTGCATTCTGGTAGGCTCTAGCATATCCTGGTAACTTAACTATTAAATTTTTAAGTGATGTTGGCTTTGGCCTGAACAAAAAAGATATATTGGTCCCTCCATTTCTACCACACAGCACTTGCTTCCTTTTGTGTCTGCATATGTAAAATCTCTTGTGTTCCATTCCTTAAGCCACAGTGTTCTGTATATTAGTAGTATCACGGATGCACTCTGATACTCACACAAGATAACTTTGCCTATTATTGAGAATGGAGGTCACAGATTACAGAATAAGGATCCTGAATAAAATTTAAAAGCTTTGCTTTCTCACTAGAGGTATGAACTAGCAATAAAACAAATTAATTTAAGTTTCACTTCCCCTTATGGTCCCTGCTAACTCTTGCTCTAGAAAACCTTAAAACATTATCAAGAGGTGGCAGAAGAAATAGACTCAAAAATAAGAATGGCTTATTAGAACTTGCAATATATGTGCTAATAAGTTGCTAGAACTGTGCTAGAAATAAGAAATTTGTAATGGGGTAGGAAGTTATACTTCTAGGCAGATATCTCTATGTTAAGACATAAAGTCTTAGAAAATGAAAGAGGTTTTAATGACTTTGAAACTATGTAATTGGTAGGATCATCTAAAGGAAATTAATAATGCACAGAAATATAATCAATGAAAGTTTATTAGGAGATACTTTATTTCTTTAACATTTGGCCCTCCTCCTACTATGTACAATTTAAATATTTTACATGGCATATCTGCCAATTAAAGTAAAATTAACCATCATCCATATATGTGTGTATACACTTTGTATAAATGTATATACAGCAAATCGTAGCTTACATCCCCCTGGGCAGGAAAAAAAAACAAAAGACGAATATTAGATTTCACGCCTGTTCATTTTCTATTACTCTTTCATTTTGTTTTTCATCTCACATGCAAATTAAAATGTTCTAAACTACAAAAGATAATTTCAGTTGTGGAAAATTAATATTAAATGTGAACTGAATCTTGATTTTGGAATCTTAACTGTTACTTAAAATAGAACATTTCTCACCCCTTTCGAGGGACCATCTGCTGAGTTCATTTGATTCCAGGGTAGGAATCTTAGTAATACTTTGAGTAGACAAGGATAATCTAAAAATAAGAATATAAGCCAAGGAATAATCAAAGTTCCTTGGAATCAACAAGTTGAAATATGCTCACAGAAAGTATTGCTTTAATAAGGGCTATTTTAATCCAGAAGGAATCTATCCGCAGACCACTAAATTATCCTCAGAGAGATGGTCACCATACCGTGGTGTGGTGACAGGATGCCAGGGTTGACATCAGAAAGCCAGAATTCTAGTTCTAACTTTATTATTAATGAGATGACTGACCTCACATGAGTCACTTATCCTTACTGTAATTTAAGTTCTTTATATTTAAACTGAGCTGTCCAGAAATAAGAAAAAACTCATTGTCATTTTTGGCTGTATAAATCATGGAAAATGTTTGATTTTAAAATATCACTAATGCTATCAAAACCATATATTTAGACACTTAGAAGTGAAATAAGTACAGCTTATTAATACAAATGGCATATATAGACTTGTTTCCTACTTACATTCCTTATCTTGAATGTGAAAGGTTTAGCCATAATTTTACATTTTACCACTGAATAAAGTTAAATACCTTGAAGCAAAATATAATTAGTCTATCCAATTATTATATCTAAATCTGCTTTATCTTTGTTTTGCCATAGTCAAGATTTTTCTCTTATGCACAGAAATAAAAAGTTTATGATCCAAATACATTTTTAAGTTACTTCCCCCATACTTTTTTTTGTTTTGTTAATGGTTTAATAGACAAATAAAACATGTTATAAAAATTACTGCCAAATTTGTGTGTTTTTAAGTTTTACTATGCAAATATGATCCATTTTGCTCCTTTTCAAATACTGCATATTTTTATTAAAAATAATCTGATCTAACGAAAAGCAAGTGCACATTCTTGCCCAGGAAGCACAATTCTCCAATAAATGAATTCAATCTTTCATGGATGATCAGAATGTGTTTCACTGAAAAATCGTGAAACTTAAAAAGTCACAAATTTTCAGATAATTACAATTAGCAACAACTGAGACTCTTGTAGGAGAACAAACACATACAAGGTAGTTTGTTGGAGAATGCATACCTATCTATACAAGCTGGATTTTAGGAGAATGCACACCTCTATGAAGTAGGTTGTAGGAGAATGAACACCTATTATCACACTTATGAGTGAAAATTAATGACTTCACCTAGTAATTTAAAAGATCTATGTAGACTATTTTTTTCTCCCCTTTGACTTATCTTCAGTTTTTAATTCTTTTCCATCATAAGTTTTCATTGGAACTAAAATAGGCTGCTGATTGCTTACTAGCCTTCTGCGGCTAAAACTTGCTATGTAGAAATATAAAATTAAGCTTTTCTCTTCTTTTCCAAAATAGAGCAAGAATGTATTTTATTATTTAATTCCAAAAAGAATAAGCTTTTTGAGATATGTGCAGGCCTGCTTATCTCAGATATTTTAAAAAGTGACACATAGGATGTAGTTGATACAGACTTTATATAAAAGGCAAAAGCAACTAGATCATTGTTTTTGTTTGAATTTAATATTATTTTGGTTTCTTTAATTACTTTATTTTTATGGCGGCATTGGTTAACGAAATGGAAGCAATGAAATTTGATAAAATTTTGGATGGAATATAGACCGGATCAATGTCGAGATTGCTATGCTCTGGTCTGGACTACACCACCGATTTGTCATGTAGCTCTATTTTCCCTATCTTCAATATAAAAACAATAAAACTTGCTTTTATCAACCTCATGGGGATAAATGCAAGAAAAATATGAGGTAACGTACTGGAAAATCAGGAGAAGGGGACACTTTCATGCAGAGTGGTAAAAGATCTTTCCGAGGTGGTGATTTGTGAGTTGAAAAATGAAAGTTGAGAATTAAGCCATCCAAAGGTCATAGAGACAAACATTCTAGACAGAGGAGACCAAAGGGTATAAGACTCTTGACAAGGAGTCTGCATTTTATTCTCAGTACAAAGGGAAGCCATTGGGAAAATAAGCAGATTGTTAAAATAAATTTCCTCAACATGACAGAATTGGGGACTGGAATGTTTACTCAGCATATTATCCAGGAAACCTTACCCCAATTTCTATTTCTATGCAGATTACTCTTTCTCTTCCCAAAGTTTTCCTCTCTCGAGTGGCTAAAAGCTTAGTGTCTCTCTCTCTCTCTCTCTCTCTCTCTCTCTCTCTCTCTCTCTCTCTCTCTCTCTCAACAAAAGTGAAACTGTTATATTGCTCTCTCCTTTAACACCTTCCTCTTTGGCATTCAGGGCACCTACCCTCAGCCCTTCTTTCTCAGTATAGTCTCTTAGGTTCTATTCTGCACACTGTCTACCTACTGAAACCTTGCAGTTATCTGCCAAGGAAGCACAGTATTTATTTGTACATCCAGGAGTACTTCCTATTCACAGCCCCATGACCCTCCTCCTTTGGATTTTTCTCAAGATCCTCTGGAGATGGTTTCAGATTAGGCATGGCCATGTATTTCAAAATGTGGCCCATTAGTTCTAGGACCTAGCACATAAGGAACTGTGTCTGCCAAATCTCATTCAGGTTTAATTGGGAGCCCTCCAAGATCTCCCTAAGGGGCAAGAAGATGTGATTATTAAATGAAAGGACTCATGGTTGTCACAAGAGAAGTAATGTAGACCATCGTCTCCACTGCTGGAGTCCATAAAGTGGTTTGGGGTGGGCAGAAAATGTGGAGGGCTGGGGGCGAATACAGTTACTTTCCAGAGGGAATTTACATTATCACTGCTCATGGGAGCCATGTTGGTTTGGGGTCCTCTGGCTTCAAGCAGCTGAGGGCCAGCTGCTTCCCTATAGTTTTCGGTTGGTTTGGTAGCAACTTTCTCCTTTTTAGTCTTGAGCAGCTTTGCAGACAGTGAGAATGCAACCCGTGTTGTTCCAATTCAATGAAGGCTAAGATTACTCAATAATATTTAACTATTCCTTGCTCCAATAATAACTTAATCTGGAACATCTGGCCTTCTAAACTCATGTACTGGGCCATATTGGGTAGCTCCTTGCCTGCATTCTTTCAGTTCTTTACATATAGAGCAGAAGTATCCTCTTCTTTTCCTTCTCTCCAAGGTGAGGTTAGGAATTTGGCTTCTGAGTCCCAATTTCTGTCCATATCATATGCTATCCTGCTTTAAGTCAGTAAGAAAATGTGCCACTGAAGTTGTGTTTTAATTAGTTTCTTGTGGGGAAGGTGGAGAGATTGCCTAAAGGAGAATCTTGAACAATCTCTCACATAGGCATTTCTTACTAATGCTAACTTTAAAATCATCTTGACTACATTTCTATATAGCTGGTTGTATTTTCAAAATCATCAGAGTTTCAGTCTGATTTAACATGCCGCTTTATATTTTAAGTCCATGAGATAAGGCGGTCATGATGAAAATATACAATTAGCTCATTTTTATCCAAGTTTTGGCTGGGTACCTCTGGTACACAGTCCTGAATAAGGAGACATAAATGTCACCTGATTATATAGTACTTCCCCTAAAATCCTGTTAATGCACCCACAAAAACAAAAGGCCGTAACTTTAATTCCAGAAAGCCACTGAAATAATGTAGATTCCTAAAAAGGTACTCTGTAGAGAGTTTTAATTGATTTGTTATACCAAAATTATCTTAACCCTTCTTTATATATTTATCACTCACTCCAAAGTTTCCTATTCAAGGCAGTCACTGAAATTTTTTACTTCTCTTTCATTTATTCCCCTCCAAATTCACCCCCCCTTTTATTTCTGCACAGTTATGCTCAGTCATGCCTTGATCTGCACATAGTTCACCCATTGACATGAATCTACCCATGGGAGCTATGGGTCTTTTTTTTTGTTCTGATTGCTTTTCTTGTGAGCTCTGTCTCCTTTTCCCCTTTCCCACCCCACCCCCACAATTCTGGTAAAGAAAAATAAAAAGAATAAAAATAAACCATTCTAGTAACCACCTGGTATAGCATTGTAAGTTATACAAATGTCTAACCACTATGTTGTACACTTGAAACATATATAATATTGAATGTCAACTGTAATTGAAAAAAAAAAGAAAGAAAAAAATAGTTACAAAAGTAAATACATATGTAGGATGTAAAAATAAATCATAACAAATTTTGGGGAGGAAGGAAGCTATTCTTTTTTGTGGCTTATTGCTGACAAAAGATTTCATTTAATTCAACAAATACATATACAGTACCTACTAAATATTAAAGACTGCAATAATCAGAATTACAAGTTATTCTTAAAACACAGTTATGATCTTAAAATATTTAGCATGAGCTAATTCATTTCAATTCAAACTCACACAGATGCAGCTCTTGAAAATTTTCCCACAGGCCTATGGGCCATTCCTCAGATTTACAGCAATGAAAACGTAAATGAATCTGCTCACTTAGGGGTGACCAAGCTGTGAAGAAGTGATGAATACCAAGCCAATTTGCCAGAAACTAATTTATAAACCAGAATGCTGATTCATTAAATGAAATGAGAGATGAATCTGGTAAGATAACTATCATCAATCATTTCAACAGGGCACTCCCTCTTAATGAATAAGTCCATTAAAGAGACTAAATTGCAAATCAGAAGGATTCGTGGTACAGGGAATTGGAGAAGAGAGAAAGGAATGCTAAGGGGCATTTCTTCAAACTCAGATTGCTCAGCCAATTTGTTTCTTCCTACTCTGGGGGTCTTAAAGTTTGAGAGTCCGTGAGCCAACATTACCCTTCAGCTGATTTTTGTCTCCATTCAGACCACCACCCTTGTCTTAGGACAGCAAAGTTCTGATATTGTTAGAAAGATTTAGGTTGGAGTTTATTTTGCATTCATAACATTTAGTCTCCTGTGGTTTTAGGAGATACACTAGAAGATCCAACAAAGATATTTGGGAAGGACCTTAAACTCATCAGCCACCTTTTATATAAACTATTTCTTATATTGAGTTATTTGAACAGATTAATAACCATGTCTGTTTCAGCTTTATGCTTATTAAGTTTAATTTTCAAGAGGTGATGGTTTTCCCATTCAATCTAGTAACTACTGAGTTACTTGAGAGCAAGAAAACTATCCAGAGGAAACAGAAATGAGAAAGATAGTCCTCTCCAAATGCTGACAGAATGGTTCAAGCATGTAAAAACAACAAAAGGCACAAATAATTATGGTACAGAATTAAGAAATCATATAACAGAATTTGTTTCAGAAAATGAGGCAATCACACATTTGAGCATGAAAATTGTGTGGCTTATGAGCTGAACCTTCTAGGACATATGGGGCTTGCTAAGAGGGATGGGAAAGAGGCTGCTCTGAGCAGTTGAAGAGATCTTGGTAAGCCATAGCTTAGAGTGAGAAAAGCCCCAGACACACTCACAGAAAAATGATGACATGGACCCTAGTCGAGGACTGCAAAGAGTACATGTAAAACAACTGATCTGGCAAGTTTAGTATTTACCTTTGAAAAATCTAAAAAAAAACATAAAAAACACCCACAAAAACCCTATCCGTAATTGTAACAGGCAACTGATTAAGTTAGTTGTATTTTTCTTTCTTTTCTGGATAACCTGAATTTGAAAAGCGAGAACAATTAAAAAGTAATTATTCAAGCAATAAGCATAATATTTAATGATTAAATAATGTTAAGAATAACTTAATTATAATTAGTCATCAATTGTTTGTTCATATTTAACCATTTATTCCTGATAGTATATCCTTAGTAAAAGGAAATATTTAAAATTATATAAAGCCTTTAATTTCTGAACTTTTGGCAATCCAGTTCAGCTCTGGAGTGCCTGTTTATATGTCAATTTCTATTATATGATTTCACTCAGAGGTGCTATCTATTGTGTCATATGAACAAATGGAAAAGAACCTCACTATATCAAACTTATGACTTGTTTCCAAAGTCCTCTCTATTCCTCCTTCTGAGTTTTTGAGATATAAAAAATGAATTTCTGGATTCAATACCTCTGAAATGTTTATATACTTAGTGACAGCTGTCTTCACTTTCTTCCAGGAGAAAGACTATTTACTCACTGTTCAGGCTCTTTCACTGTCTTGACAGCTTACAACAGGGAGAAGAATGCAACATAATCAAAGACTTCCTGTGATTTTTACTTGATGCTATCTTCGAGTAACACATATTGGTACCTAAGCACTGAGGGTCATGCAGGTGGAGTGAACAGAACTGAGTGAATTTAAACCATGGAGAAAGGGGCTTTTAAAAATGTAGGAAAGATGTTGCGATAAGAGCCACTTTAGGATTATATGTCTCATATGATTGTTTTTATTTTAATTCTTTCTTCTTTTAATTAATTTTATTTTGGTGACATTGAGATATAAAAAAATATCTGGTTATCTGGTTAACAAAATCCAGTAAGTTTCAGGCGTACAATTTATTGGTAAGGCATATATATTTATACTGTGTTCACCTCCCATAGTTAGATTTTTTTGTCATCACATATTTGACCTCTTTTACTCCATCTCCCCCTTCCCCCTCCTCCCCTACCCTCTAGTATCCACTAGTCTATTGTCCTTGTCCATGAGTCTCTGTCCTGTTCATTTGCTGCTTTTAGGTTTATATCCCACATATAAGTGATATCATGTGGTTTTCAGTTTTTTCTGTCTGGCTTATTTTACTTAGCATGATTATCTCAAGGTCCATTCACATTGGCACAAATGGCAGTATTTCATCTCTTCTTATGGCTGAGTAATTTTCCATTGTATATACGTACCACAGCTTCTTTAGCCAGTCATCTATTGTAGGACACTTCAGTTCATTCCATGTCCTGGCCACTGTCAATAATGCTGCTATGAACATCGGTGTGCAAATATATTTTCGGATATGAGTTTTCAAGTCTTTGGGGTAAATACCCAGTAGAGGGATTGCTGGATCATATGGTAGATCAATTCTTAATTTTTTGAGGAACCTCCATACTGTTTTCCATAGTGGCTGTACCAATTTGCAGTCCCACCAGCAGTGTGTGAGGGTCCCTTTTACTCTGCATCCTCTCCAGCATTTATTACTTGTCCTGTTGATGATAGCCATTCTAACAGGTATGAGATCGTATCTCATTGTGGTTTTGATTTGCATTTCCCTAATAGCTAGCGATGTTGAGCATGTTTTCATATGTTTGTTGGCCATTTGTATGTCTTCTTGGGAGAAGTGTCTGTTCAGGTCCTCTGCCCATTTTTTAACTGTATCGTTTTTTTATTGTTGTTGTTATTGAGTTGTATGAGTTCTTTGTATATTTTGGATATTAGGCCCTTATCAGAGGCGTTGCTGGCAAATTTCTTCTCCCATTTGGATGGCTGTCTCTTTACCTTATTGACAATTTCTTTCACCAAGCAGAAGCTTTTTAGTTTGATGTAGTCCCATTCATTTATTTTTGCTTTTATTTACCTTGCCTTTGAGGTCAAATTCATAAAATCCTCTTTAAGTCTAAAGTCCATGAGCTTAGTTCCTATGTTTTCTTCTATGCAATTTATTGTTTCATGTCTTATATTCAGGTCCTTAATCCATTTTGAGTTAATTTTGGTGTGTGGTAATAGACAGCAGTCTAGTTTCATTCTTTTACAGGTGGCTTTCCAGTTTTCCCAGCGCCATTTATTGAAGAGGCTTTTCTTTCTCTACTGTTTGTTTTTCACTCTTTTGTCAAAAATATTTGCCTATATAAACATGGGTTTACTTCTGGACTCTTGATTCTGTTCCACTGGTCTGTGTGTCTGTTTTTTCTGCCAATGCTATACTGTTTTGATTATTGTCATTTTGTAGTATAGTTTGAAGTCAGGCAAAGTGATTCCTCCAGCCTTGTTTTGTTTTTTTTTTTTTGTTTGTTTGTTTTTTCCCTCAGGATGGCATTTGTAATTCGGGTTCTTTTGGTGTCCACATGAATCTCATAATTTCTTGTTCTATTTGTTTCTTTTAAAAATGCCAATGGGATTTCGATGAGGATTGCATTCAATCTGTATCATGCTTTCGGTAATAGGATCATTTTAACTATGTTGATTCTTCCAGTCTAAGAACATGGCATATCTTTCCATTTCTTTGTATCTTCTTCTATTTCTTTTAATGGGGTCTTAGAATTTTCATCATATAGATCCTGCGCACATTTTGTTAAATTTATTCCTAGATATTTTATTCTTTTTGTTGCACTTGTAAAAGGAATTATTTTTCCACTTCTTTTTCTGACAATTCATTATTAAGAATATTTTAATTCTTTCTTGATTCAGCTCAAAGTACAGAAATATTGGAAGTGTGTCTATCTTTCCACCTAGTCATTAGAATTGGCAAGCCACCCAAGGGCAGGACTGTGGGCAAGTCTGGTTCTGAAATCCTCTGGCCTTGTTTGAATCCTAAATTCTCCTTTTAAACTAACTGTTACTTTGGGGAAATAACTTACTTCTCTGCCATTAAATTAATTTTCTCATTTATTCAATGGGAATATTAATATATTCCTGGTATTATAGTAATGGTGTGTATAAAACTTTAGCATAATGTCTGGCACAAAATAATCAAGCAATAAGTGATACCTAGTTTTTAAAAAAGAGGTATTATTTATTTATAACACCTATTTATTTTGTGTGGGTGTTTATATACTTCTTTTTTTGAAATATCTCTTAGTGCACTATAGGATACCCATGGTTATTACTGAAACAATTCAAATGTACCCTTCACCCTGCCCAGAGAAAAATAAAGAAGAATTTGGGGACTGGTATCCAAACCATCAAATCATGAAGACAGTATTAGTATAGGGGACTTCCATCTATTGAATTTCTCTCTGCACTGAGATTCTTCAGCCATAATTTTTTAATGAGACAAATGGGAAAGAACTACTAGAATTCACCCGCAGAAGCATGGGTAGTATTTGTATATTTGCACACCCAAAAGTATAGCACCTACATTTATGCTCATACATAGACAGGATAGGAAAGAAATTGATTAATTTTTATATATTTAAATATACTCAAATCACACATAGTGGAAATCTATAAAGATTCTGGGGCTACCAGCCAACCCATCAACTTTCTGATTGGAATTAGTTATTTATACTAAGATATTAGAAAGTGAAGTCTTAAAATGTAATTTTTTTATTTTAATTATTTTATTCAAACACATCCAAATATTTCAACATTTAATCATTGTCAATAACAACTAGATAATTTTGCATATTTTTTGTACCAAGTTTTCAAAATCCAATGTGTATTTTACTTAAGATGTAAGTTTTTAAAGCCATTTTTTCAGAAGTGTAACTAATACTGGAAATGCACAGGAGTGGAGGTAGGGTGAACGCTGAGATTTTAAAGCAATCTTATCTCCTTAGCCTAGATTTTTGGTGTTTTCAGCACACATTTGAATATCTGAGTGTTAAGATACATTTCTTTCTATTTCTCCATTGCACCTAAAGGATTGTAAATTGCTACTAGAAACAGCCCTAGATATTCTGTAATTTATCAAGATGGATAGTTTGTGAATTTGTAAATTATGTAATCACAGACATAAATTCATAAAATTTATATATACGTGCATATATATTACATTATATTTATTATTCTATGTAATTCTTCTTTTAGCAGCATTTAGCAAAGCATCCCAGTAGCTCCACTTGAACTAATATAAATTGCTTGCTCGGCCCAATACGAACATAAAATTATTGAAAAAAGACTTGAAAACCACAGCTGGAAATTAGAAACCTATCTCTGTAATGAAGTATTTTTATGCAAAGAGAAAATGAACTAAGTACTTGAATCTGGAGCCCCTCTCAGCTTTACTTGAAATGATTTTGCCTGAAAATTGCATAACGTGAGTTCACTGATAAGAAAAGCAGTGAGTTTTAATAAAATAAGTATGTCTAAATTTAAACTAGCTTTCAGATTTCAAATGGTGCAAATAAAAAACTTCCTCAAAGGTTTAAAATCTGCTGAAAACATGAAATGCATAACAACAACAACAACAATAATATAAGCCATATTTCTATATCCTCATTTACATTTATTCATCCACTTATTTATCTATCTAGCTGTCTACCTAGCTATATATCATATTATATTCAAGCCATTGCTCAAATAAAGTGTTATGAATGTAAAAATGCTAAAGACTTTTGCTGCCTTTCAAGGAAAATTAACTTTTAGGTATAGAGAACACCTTCTTATACTTTCTTCATCTTCCATCTATCAAGAATCGATTGAATACCTATTGTAAATTCAGTAGAAGAATTTACAAACTAGTTGGAAAAGATACCACTAAGGTCATATGGATAAAAACATTATACAACATGTCATAAAATGTTTTGCACATGATAAGAATTGCTTGATTATCAAACATTCGCATTCGCAGCTAGTACCTCTGAACCTTTATTTTTCAATTTAGATACTATTCAGATGCCAGGACAATATGTGCCTTAGCAGAGAAACACACACATACACAAATATTTATTACATTGAAACATATGAAATTGCCACTCTATAAGTCTGAAATGACTAAATACCAGCAATTTCATATGGTCCATCGTAACATAAGAAAACTTGATCTAGGATCTATTGCCCTAGGTAAGTTACTCTTTTGTTCCTCTTCTAAACTTGATCTTGGAAATTTTTCCCTGGAACAACAGCCACTCTCCATCATGAATGAGTTCCTAAAATCTATGTGCCTCCAGACCTCCACTAAATGCTTAACCTGGAACTTTGATGTTGCCTGGGCATTTTTTACCTACCTATTCTCTTCAGACTTACACAACCCCGAGAATGAGTACTTTCTTAAATTTTCTTCCCTAGGCACGTCGTTTGCCTCAACCTAGTCCCAGCCATGCATGACATCACACTCAATCATCAGCCCAGAGCTGTCTGAATTCAACTATCAAGATTGTTGAAAAGTTCTCACTCCTAAGTAGATATTTTCACCTCAATCATATTACATCCTCTGCTGCATTTGACAGTATGAATCACTCTATTCTTCCCAAAGTTCTTTCCTTTTATAAACTATCATGAAGTAGCCACCTTTGTTTTCTGCACACTTGTGCTACTCTAACCAAAACAGTTGCCACTCACCTCTTGGAGCTACCCAAGGCTTGATCTCCTCTCTTCCCATTTTAAATTCCCTCTGTACAGTCTCATTTTAGAATGACTTTGACCACCAACTAAGCACTGAAGGCTCTCTAAACTCTACCTCTAGCCCAGATTTCTGGCTGTCATCTCAATCTAGAGGTGCTTAAAGGATCAACTGGACTCAACTCTCCCTTCTCTTTCAGTGTTTTCTTTCTCAGTTGGTGACACCATATAGTCACCAAAATGAGTACTTTGGAATTCATCTCTGATCCCTCTTTTTCACTTGCATTCCCATGATCAATCCACCATCCAGTCTTTTCTCTCTCTTAGCTAAAGACTTTTTAAAATTATTTCTTCTTCTTCTTCTTCTTCTTCTTCTTCTTCTTCTTCTTCTTCTTCTTCTTCTTCTTCTTCTTCTTCTTCTTCCTTCCTTCCTTCCTTCCTTCCTTACTTCCTTCCTTCCTTTTTCTTTCTTTCTTTCTTTCTTTCTTTCTTTCTTTCTTTCTTTCTTTCTTTCTTTCTTCTTCTTCTTCTTCTTCTTCTTCCTGGTGGCACTGGTTAACAAAATCCAATAAGTTTCAGCTATATACTTTAACAGCAGGGCATATATATATTTAAACTGTATGCTCACTTCCCATAGTTAGATTTCTTTCTGTCACCACATATTTGACCCCCTTTACCCCATCTACCTCCTCCCACTCCCTACCCTCTGGTAACCACTAGTCTAGAGTCCATGTCCATGAGTTTCTGTTTGTTTGTCCTGTTAATTGGTTGCTTTTAGGTTTATGTTCCACATGTAAGCGCTATCATGTGATTTTCAACTTTTTCGGTCTGGCTTATTTCACTTAGCATGATTATGTCAAGGTCTAGCCATGTTTTCACAAATGGCAGACTTTCTACCCATATTTTCTGCTCTTGCAATAGAGATCACCAAAGATTACTCAAAGTTCTCCTTCTATAAGACTTCTGAATATGATCTTTTCCCTTTCACCTGAGACTAGGATGAGAAATATCTAGACATTGATGCTGTGATAGCATTAACGATTTTCATATAGCTTTTCATATAAATTTTCACATAAGAAAATATTTCCTATATTGATTTTTAAAATTGAGAAAAAAATGCTTTCACTTTTAAAAATTTTTGAATAATGTTTCTAAAAGAGGTAAAGTTATGCCATACAGAGTCCAACTGCCATTATTTTTTACTATAAAACATGATTGAAAAATGCTAATGTTTGAATCAAATACATGCTTACATAGAAAAAGTCTTCAAAAAGACATTAAAATTCCATTTAATATCTTCCAAATTTATATTTAAAATACACTTGATGCATTTTTTTAAAATAGGTGCATTTTTAAAATTCTTTAATTTTTAGAGCAGTTTTAGGTTCACAGAAAAATTTGGTAGAAAATACAGAGAGTTCCCATATACCCCTGTCCCCTCACATGTATAATCTCCCCCATTATCGACATTCTGCAACATAGTGATATATCTGTTACAATCGATAAACCTATATTAACACATCAGAATCATCCAAGTTTCATTGTTTACCTTAGTTTCACTCTTCATGTTATACATTCTATGGGTTTGTACAAATGTATAATAATATATATCACCACTATAGTATCACACAGAGTAACTTCACTACCCTAAAAATACTCTGTGCTTTGCCAATACATACCTCTTTCCATCTAACCCCTGACAGCGACTGATCTTTTTACTGTCTCCACAGTTCTTTCTTTTTCAGAATGTCATGTAGTTGGAATCATACAGTATGTAGCCTTTTCAAAGTAGCTTTCTTCACTTAGTAATATGCATTTAAGATCCCTCCAAGCCTTTTCATGACTTGATAGCTTTTTTAGCATGGAATGATATTCCATTGTTTGGCTTTACTACTATTTATTTATCTATTCACCTACTGAAGGATATCTTGGTTGTTTCCAAGTTTTGGCAATTATGAATAAAGCTGCTATAAACATTTGTGTGAGGTTTTTGTGTGGGCATAAGTTTATAACTCCTTTAGGTAAATATCAAAGAGAGTGACTGCTGGATTATATCGTAAAAGTATATTTAGTTGTGTAAGAAACTTCCAAAGTGGCTGTATTAATTAATTTGCATTTGCACCAGCAATGAATGAAAGTTCCTGTTGCTCCACTATTCTGAAATGTGTCTGTTCTAATAAATCTGTAGTGACATCTAATTGTTATTTAGTGTATTTCCCTGATGATATATCATGTGGAGCATCTTTTCATGTATCTATTTGCCATCTATAAGCTACTTTGGTGAGTGTCTGTTGAAGTTTTTGGCCTATTTTTTAATCGTCTTTTTTTTTTTTTTACTATCGAGTTTTAAGAGTTTTTGTACATTTTGGGAAACAGTCTTTTATCAGATGTATGTTCTGCAAATATTTTTTTCCCAGTCTTTGGCTTGTCTTTTCACTCTCTTGACAGTGTTTTCCACAGAATAGAAAATTTTAATTTTAATTAAGTCCAGCTCATCAATTCATTATTTCAGGGATTGAGCCTTTGATGTTGTATCTAAAAAGTCAATGCCAAATCCAAATGAGTTTTTTCTTATGTTATCTTCTCTAAGTTTTATAGTTTTGTGTTTTACATTTAGGTCTATGATCTCTTTTGAGTAATTTTGTGAAGGGTGTAACATCTGTGTCTAGATTCTTTCTTTCTTTCTTTCTTTCTTTCTTTCTTTCTTTCTTTCTTTCTTTCTTTCTTTCTTTCTTTCTTTCTTTCTTTGCATGTAGATGTCTAGTTGTTACAGCACCATTTTTTGAAGACTATTTTTGCTGCATTGTGTTGCCTTTTCTTCTTTGTGTAAGATCAGTTGACTATATTTAAATGAGTCAATTTCCAGGTTCTCTTTTCTGTTCTGTTGATCTATTTCCACCCTTTCCCCAGTAGATAATGTCTCAATTACTGTAGCTTTATAGTAAATCTTAATGTCAGGTAATGTCGGCCTTCCAACTTTGTTCTCCATCAATATTGCATTGTCTAATCTGGGTCTTTGTCTCTACATATATAAATATTAGAATATCTTCCTCGACATCCACAGAATAAATTGCTGGAATTCTGACTGGGATTTTATTGACTCTATAGATCAAGTTGTGAAGAACCGATATCTCAACAGAATTGCACCTTCCTATTCATGAACATGGAATATCTCTCCATTTCTTTAGTTCTTAGATTGCTTTCATCAGAGTTTTGTAGTTTTCTTCCTATGGGTATTTTACATATTTTATTAAATTTACACCTAAGAATTCCATTTTGGGGGGTACTGATATAAATGATATTGTTTTTAATTTCAGATTCCACTTGTTCGTTACTGGTCTATAGAAAAGCAATTGGCTTTTGTGGATTACCCTTGCATCCTTCAACCTTTCTATAATTACTTATTAGTTCCAGGAGTTTTTTGTCAATTATTTCATATTTTCTACATAAATAGTCATTACCTTGAACAAAGATAGTTTTATTTCTTTCTTCCAAATAAGTATATCTTTTATTTCCTTTTCTTGACTTATTGTATTAGCTAGGACTTCTAGTACCATGTTGAAAAGTAGTTATGAGAAGAGATATCCTTGTCTTGTTCTGATTTTATTGGGAAAGCTTTGAGTTTTACACCATCAAGTATGATGTTAGCTGTAGGATTTTGTAAATGTTCTTTATCAAACTGGAGAAGTTCCCCTTAATTTCTAGCTTACTGAGTGTTTTTTTTATCATAAATGGGTACTGAATTTTGTCAAATGTTTTTTTTCTGCATTTATAGCTATAACCACGTGATTTTTTTAGCATGTTAATGTTATGGATTACATTAATTGATTTTCAAATGTTGAACCAGCTTTACATACCTGGTATAAATCCTACTTGCTCATGATGTATAATTATTTGTATCATTTTATAAATTCTTTATAGCTTTGGAAGTTGAATTAAAGACCTTTCCTAAAAATAAGCATAAATGAGAGTACCAGTATATGAGGGGTGAGGAATGAAAAATGGTACAAGATAGGTGGAAATCTTGATATTGAGCTACTTTTTGAACTAGAATTCTAACAAAGAAAATTGAAAAACTTTGACTTTGTATGAAATATATAATTATTATAATATACTGAGAACCATTTATCAATTATGACCAAAGATCCCTCACAAAAGCTGGTAAGAGTGTCATTTTATGACAAGTTAACCTGCCAAGTCAGCCCTAAGTAGGCATTACTTAAGAACTTACTAACAGTGATGTGTAAAGTAACACAAGGCACAATATGTTGGTCTTATTCGAAAAGAGATTATAATTTAGTAATGTAAATAAAACATATAAATTACTATAATACTCTAGCTGCAGATAATGTAGGTTGTACAAACCAATCATAGAGAATTAAGTGACATAACTTGATAAAATTGCTGAGTCTCTTTCTTTTACTTGTCTTTAGAAATCTCTTTTGAAAACTCTTTCTAAATTTCTGTCCAAATATATTGTAGACGAAAGGAGTATAAAGAATAGGTATACAAATGATATATTATCAAATTGTATGCTTAAAACCTATATAATTTTATTAAACAATGTCACCCTGATAAATTTAATTTAAAAAAAAGAAGAGTAGGAAGAGGTGAAAATAATGAACTGTGGTTAAAAATTAAAGCTTTTATGTGGAAGTAAGGGGTATATGAGAAATCTCTGTACCTTCTTAATTATGCTGTGGATCTAAAACTGCACTTAAAAATAAAATCTTTTTAAAAAAGATTAAAGCTTTTCAAAATGGCACTTTATCAAAGGCCTCTAGAGAGCTCAGCAGTTAATGTGGACCCAAATGCTGCACTTTTTAGGTGACAGTGAATGAAAATAAATTCTGCAAAGTACTGTTTTTTCTTTAAGAGTAAAAAATAATCATTTCTCTAAGTGAATAAAAAGGAATGTTATGCTCAAATATTGAGGACTTGAGAAAAGGACAAGAAATACTGTACAATGAAGGGTTTTTTTCCCCTTTCCCTCTCCTTTTTCTTCATTCTAGGAAGAAATTCTCAATATTCGAATCATCCGTGAGAGCTTTTAAAAATCCCTATTCTTTAGCTCCACCCCAGCACAATTAAATCTCGGAGGATAAAACTCAGGCATCTGTATTTTAATAAACTCCTCAGGCAATTCTAAAATGCCATTGCAGTGGAGTACCATGCCCCAACAGATCTGGAAAAGAAATGCCAAGGAAGACTTTAACAAAGAATTTGAGAGGAGGTAGATATATCACCTTCAGCTAGTGTAACCTAACCAGTTGATCATGGTAATATAGCAGCCAAAATAAGCAAGGAGGGCCTTGTATTTTTACCAGTTAAAATGAGAGGGATGTATTCAATGATCTCAAAAATTACCATTTGTTATAGCATTTTTAATTGATGCTGAAGAAATGTAGTGAGGGGAAAAACATCCCCTAGCCATTATATTCTTGACATGATATTTCTACTAGCCTGCAACTAAAATGTTCAGTCTTGGTTCACTAATAAATATACACTCACTGAAAGACACATTACATGATCTAAGCATTTGAGAAGATAGTAATATGGGAAGTCAGGTGAGAGGTTGGTGTGGTGAATGATTTCAAAAGCTCTTAGCTCTTGATATCAATAAAAATACTATTTTTTTCCTCTCTTATAAAATTTATGTACTGTTTATTGCTTGCATGGTACTTTTGGGTGTGTAAAGGCACCCCTCACTTATTCTCATTCTGAAAATGTGCCAGTTCTTTGGTGCACAAGAAGGAAAGCAACAGTTGGTTATAAAAACATGATGGATGATTTAGGTTGTATTCAGCTGTAAGCAATAACGCTGAGCTCGGCAGAAAGTACTATAGGCAGAATGCAAGTGATTTACTAGTTATCTAAAGCACATGCGATTTGTAATGCATGAGACCCTCGGGCCCATCACTTCTCTTCAGTAATGGAAAACAATATTTTGGTGAAAAATAACACATTTAATTTCAATTTTCTGTTGTAAAACAAAAAGGCAGCCTAATTTTTGTGCCTTTTTTTCATAAAGCATCTTTGCATCTTATTGAAAGTACAAATGGTTTCTCAAGCAGAAACAGAGCATGTTAGAAACAATATCTGTTGGTAGACATTTATTATTGGCTGCATGTTTGCATGTGTTTGGTGAGGTCAAAATGAGAAACACCAAGCGTACTGTGACAGACCCATTGTATGTATTCTGATGTACTCTCCAGAGAACTGATTCTAATAGTTTAGTGTTCTTTAAGGCAGATGTGTATCCAGGTGATTGCCATGGTTACATATGGATACTGAAAAGATTCTTGGCATCCCCCACTTCCCTGCCCCTCCCCCCCAAAAAAGAGAAAAAATAGTAAGAGAAGAAACATTACCCGCTGAACTGAGGGTAAAAAAATATAGTCACAAAAGACCATGAACTCAAATCTCAACTCTGTTAATGATATATAGCGTGGATGCTATAAACTTTCTGCATCTCATTGTACCAGCCTGTGAAATACTGACCTATTTTGCAATTTCAATGTGAGAGATAAATAAAATATTTTCTGAGGCACTTTGAAAATAGATTCTGCATTTTGGAATAAATGTTTAACAATAATAGTGATGATGGAATAGCTGACACAATGCAAATTTTAAATAGAGCAGAGTAACTTTCTAATTATGGGCTACGTTTTATTCTTTGTAAGTGTGATTAGAAAACAACCATGTTCCTTTAATTAGAAAGTTAATTAGATTGGGACCTCTTTTCTTACCTTACTGTCTTGGACCACAGGCCAGAAGTAAATTACATATGTCACTACCTACATGTCTATTGCACTATCCTCCCCCAAATAAGACTGGTTAAACATAAATACGATTATAAGGATTAATATTAGGACTTACAAGTCAGATAGGACCTTCATAGGCTATGGAATGGATCCCTCATTATAGAAAATTTTATCTGGATACATAAATAAAATACTTTTCTAGATTATGCCTACATAGTAAGGTCCCTAAATTTTGTTTTTCAGGATGCTGCTTCTCATACTTTAGTATGCATGCATGAGAATTACTTGAAAGACTTGTTAAAACACAGATTTCTGGGTTCCACACATAGAGCTACTAATTCAGTGAATCTGAGATGGGACTTAAGAATTTACATTTCTAGTAAGTTTCCAGATTATGCCAATACTGCTGTTCTAGGGACCACACTTTGAGATCTATTGCTTTAAAATATGAATAGTATGAATAGTATTCGGTGTAAGTATTATTTTATTATCAAGTAAGTTTGAGAGTTCTTAGAGATGAACAAAGTTAAGCAAGTTTCTTTGCTATGTATCTCAAAGCCTTTTATATGCTATTATGCTTCAGGGAATCATCAAGAAGACGGATAAAGTATGCATTGCTCCTCAAATGAATTGGACTTCCCCACCTGTTATAATGTCTGTAATTTAAAATACTTGCGTGTTGACAACATGTCAGGCTGTATGTATTACTTAGTTTATGCTAAACTGTACAGGTGGTATGTTGCCCTTAGAGTAATAGTTCCCAAAGATGGTCCCTACAAGCCCTTTAGCTCTCTCCTCAGAGCTACGCCAGAGTTTTTGCTATTCCACATACTGTTGTTAGAATAGGTTGTTAGAATGGTTTGTTAATTAGCATTAACAGCAGAATGTTAGAATTTTTATTGGGGTAATTAGTGATTTTCTCATGTGTTAAAATATTGTAGAGACACTCCCTACCCTTGTACAAACAGGGTATACAAATCTAGTAAGGCTTCATCCTTTAGTGTGAGAAATGGTGTTCTAAATTTGATTTCTAATCCTAGAAGGTTCTTGATTGCCTGACTCCTACTAGTCTAATTAGCCAAATTCTTTCTCTAATATTATCTTATTTGCCTCAGGTGAAATTTTTATACAAAATGATTTTGGATCACTTTAAAAGAAATTTGTGACTTCTTAGACTTGACTGGCTGTTTTATGCTTGCTTGTTAATAAATGTCTGAAAAAGAATTTGCTCTGAGATTCGCCCACATTAAAATCCAGGAGCAAAGCTCCTAGAGGAAAAGGCAAATGCTTCTTCACCTCTAGCCAGTGGCAGTTATGAATATCTACAAGAAAAGACCATAATAATTATGCAAAACAAGACCGCCTTTGGTCAGATCACAACACTGCCCTGCTCCCCACTCCTATTTTTGTTTGAGTCTTTGTGAAGCATTTCACACAACCAGTGCTCTTCAAAAACACTTGGGAAAATGCGGTGTGATTATCTTCAACCTCTTAGAACACAGGAGGCCTATGTCACAGGACCCCAAACAGCATTAGTAAACTGGTCTGTAACATCCCTGTTGTGTTCCACGTGAAAGTTCCATACAGAGCAAAATAGAAGCACAAGAATCCTATAAAAGCAAACAAGTGAAGAGGAAAGGATTTCATGTTTACATTCTTGGTAGCAGTTTCCTAGGGAAATAATAACTTGTGAGAAATAGTCAATTTGCCTTTTTTGGTGGTATAAATTGTGTATTGCCTAAAAAGAAGTACTCTAGAGTAATAGTGATCTGCCTTTAAAAATTGTGCACATAAACAATACTGGGAAAGTTAAAGATATCCTTTTAAACTGTCCTTATTTTGCTTGAATAAAAGCAAAATCATTGAAAGCGAGATGCTCATATTTATATAATCTCACTATTGAGTGAAATTAAGAAATCTCATCCCCAACATAATGTTACATATCAAATAGGTGCTCAGAAGATGTTTGTGTTTGCTTTGGGATCATTTCTGTTCATGTAGTTGTCATTTCAATTTCAACTTATTATATGAGCTTAGAATATGTTTTAAAACTGATATCTTGATGGCACAATGTCTCCAATCTAGAGTAGACCTAGAATGAGTATAAATTTAGGCCAGAATTAATGGAGAGCACTCTGCTTCGAAGTTAGATTTGAGTTCAATTGTTGGCTGTAACACTTAACATCTCAGTTGGGTGAGGTAATACCCTGGAAAATTACCTGATTTATTTGAGTTTCAGTTTGATATTCCTCAAATGTGACTAATAAAATCTTACCTTATAGGATTACTCATTCATTCATTTAACAAACATTTATTGACTGCATACATATGACTGGCACAGTTCCAGAACTGAGGGTACAACCCTGAACAAGTACATTGCCCCCATCTAGCCACAAAAAAAAACAGAAAAGACCACTGGCAATTCTGTTATATTGTATCTGGGGATGATGAGGACCATGAAAAAAAAATGTCAGGATAAGGGGCAAGAGAGAGAATTATAAAAAATATATTAAGAATCAAACACAGCCTTTATGGTAAAGAGACATTTGAGCAGACTAGAAGGAAGTGAAATCTCCTGTGCTGCAAGAATAAAATGAGGGAAAATGCATGTAAAGTACCTTCGAAGATATCTGACACAAGATAGGTAAGCAACAAATGGCATATTATATTCTTTTATGCTTACTGTTATCAACATTATCACTGATGTTGATGCAGTGTTATAAACACTTTACTAATGGCCATGTTCAGTAGACAAATGTGAGGAAAGAATTTCTAACTAATGAAAGGCCCTCACAAATGAACTATCACTTAAAAAGAGATCCAGGCTTCTTGATGCCCCTGCAACAGAAGCCTGAGCTCTGACCACTGCTTTAGGTGAGAGCCTTATTCCGATCGTTGCAATAGTTTGTGCTCCCAGGATTATTGATAGAAAAAATGTGTGTGATAGCAGCTATTAAAAATAATATCAGCCACCACCATCAATTACTGATTACTTTTTATGCATTGTGCAATATACTAAGTACTTTATATTCACCATCGTTTTGAATTCTCCCAACAATCCTTTAAGGTAGATATTGTTAGAATGTCCTAAAGTAACTTGCCCAGATTCACCCAGACATTTACTATCACAGCTGGGATTGGAGCCTGGAGCGGTGTGAAGATAATTCCCCTGCCCTTTATTCACCACATTCACAGTATAAAATATATTGGCAAAGAAAGAAAACTGTAACAGTCTTGAAATTGTATATATTTCATTTAACATTATTGAATAAAAAACTAAACTTTTGTTCCTGACTTTGGAACCCATTTCTCTCTCTCTCTCTCTCTCTCTCTCTCTCTCTCTCTCTCTCTCTCTCTCTCTCTCTCTGTGTGTGTGTGTGTGTGTGTGTCTGTGTGTGTGTGTTTATATTTAAATGAAAAACGTGTGTTTAATACCAAATAACAAACATAAAAATAAACTTTTAGAGAACATATGTGTGCACCCAGAACTTCCTTGAGATAATAATTGAAAGTAGAAACATTGAGAGAGTAACAATGTACTTTGACTTTTAAAGATAATGTAGTCTCCCTTCAATTCAATATTTACCCATCATCTTTCCACTGTGTTGTAGGTCACCATCAAACTCCTGAAGAGAACCATTCATACGATTCTAAATCATCACTAAGGCCTATTCAGGACATGGAGATTTTGTAATTTAGATGTTATTTAAGAAATTGAATACATAACTAAGATAGCTTATTAGATTTTTTAACTTTATATAGTGGAATGACTTCTGGTGGCACAAATACTATAAATTAGTTTTGAATTATTATTCAGGGTGGCCTGTGGCTGGCCATGAATAGACAAATAGGTAGTGAATTTATTACAAAGTAGTAAATCCCTAGTGATCTACTGTTTTTCTTTCCCAGTGAAGTTCCTCAAAGCATAATCCTATCACTTTTGACTTGAATGAACTAGTCACTGTCTCCTAAACTGAACTATAATACCACATGGAAGTTTAATTTTATTTTATTTAATTTGACTGTGAATAAGCTGGATCATAACAAGGCAATATGACTCCAAATTCTAAAGTTTAAGCATCTTGAAACTTCTTAACCCAGAATGATTCCTCAGGAGACCTTGTGAAATTAAAAAAAAAAATTGGTCAAATTTGCCACCTCTAATTTTATTCCACCAGATTTTTGGCAACTCTTTCTTCCTGTCAGTGCCTCAAACTTCAGTATACCCAGTGGGCAACCCTATGCATGGAGGAGAAACTTGCAATAATAAATCCTAGATGTTATCCTTTTTGGCTGGGCCCCCTGTTCTAATGCTTAGCATAATGCCTGGCACATAGTTGGCATTCATATGGTCTTTGTTGTTTGAAGCATTAAATCAATGAATTAATGACTAGATCAACCATCCAATAAACAGACATCAGAAATTTCACCTTTTGACTCATTTGTTTGGAGTTCAATTTGGGACCGGAAAGCCAATTGGAAAAAGTATTGTATATAGATATAGCAGCAAATCACTAATGATGTACCTTTCCTGGAAACATATTTATGTTTTACTCTGAGTTTCTGTAAACATCAAGCTAAAGGAATGCTTAAATAGAAATTCCAGGTTCTCAATGAGCAAAATTATGAGGGAGGCAGTGTGGAGAGGTGATTGCATACCTTGTTTCCATCCTTTTCAACATCCAGCATCCTACAGGGTAAAATATGGGTTAGATTTATACTCAACCTGTTAGAATTTCAGATTTCCCAAACTAGGCCCTCTCTATTTCCTCCTTATACTTTCCTCTTTAGATACACAATTTCGAAAGCATGAAATGAGCACCACCTTAGGTAGAGAATGGACCAGACAAAGGAAGCTACTGAAAACCATCTTCTCATATAATGTTTTCTCACTGTGTGTACCAGCACCCAAAGGTTTATCTCTTCTAGAATTTTTAAAGTAGTAATTATGGTGTGACAAAACAATGTTAAGTAATAAAATACATTTCAAA
Source organism: Rousettus aegyptiacus (assembly GCF_014176215.1). Taxonomy (NCBI): domain Eukaryota; kingdom Metazoa; phylum Chordata; class Mammalia; order Chiroptera; family Pteropodidae; genus Rousettus; species Rousettus aegyptiacus. The sequence goes on from NW_023416312.1 coordinate 15,449,617, forward strand.
ATTTTAAAGCATACTTAGAATACATCAGTGCCCATTGTTTGATAGCTATGAGATTAATATGCAACCAAAAATATCCTTGGCATTTTAGTGTTGTGGCATGTCAAATACATATCACAGGTTAGGACATCGAGGGGCCCATGTCACCACTTCTTATTGTAGGGAGACTTCAAGAAGGGGAGGCACTGTCTCTAAGCTTGTAAGAAACCCCGGTGATAGTTAGTGCTGTCCGTAAGCAGCAAAATTGAGGTCACCAGATGCAACTTCGTAAGCTGGGCTGGGAGAAGGAGTACTTTCACTTCATAGGAAGCCTCTTCCACCTTTCCGGTTATCCAGTTATCATAATTCCCTATGGACCGAGCCCTTCTTTCTCTTTGTGTTTTGATGGTGGTGCTACTCTATGGATTGCTTTCCCGATGACAACCCTCTGCTTGCCTGCTTCTCCAGGAGTCATAGCATAGCTTTTTCAGTAGTCTGTCTCACTCACCTGGTCAGAATCCACCACTTCACACTAGATTCTGCCCATTGATCAATGCCAAGCGTAGGACTAAATTGTGGCTCGAAAAGAGTGCTCTTCTTAGAAACTGTGTCTTGCCATCTGGCTATATGTCTATAATTCTACCTCAGTGTCCAGATCATTTTTCCCAGCTTCTGCCTCATAGCTGCTATTGTTTCATAATAGTTACAACCTACTATGTGTAAGACAATATGTACAGAATTCCCTGCTATGTACTTTGCATATGTTGTCTCATTTAATCTTCATGACTATCCTGAAAAGCATGTATTATTACTTATTTTTACAGATAATAAAATGGGGTTTCTCACATATTAAATAATGACTCATATAATGCAGGAAGTGAATAACACAGCCAGGGGGATGCTCTTTGAATTCGAGATGTGCCTTTTTTCTAGTGGGCTACAGCAAAATATGGTGTTAGAAGGTGATAAGAGATAGCTTTTTGACTGTCATCACCTGTCCTATTTATCAGACTGAATCATGAGACCTCATATCTCAGACTCAGGATGATTATATTAACCTGTTTAATGTAAAAGTTACTAAGAGATACCTATAGTTTGATATTCTATAATGAAGAAGAAAGTGAGAAAAGAGTGGGTACAACCAGAATACTAGAAATGTGGATTGGAGATTTGTCTATATGCAGGTTGTATGAGATTCCTGTCACTGCTATAACAAATGACCACACACTTAGTGGTTTAAAACAACACAAATTTGTCATCATATAGTTCAGTAGGTCAGAAATGTGACATGATTAGTAGTAGGATAAAACCAAGGTGTCAGCAGGGCTGAATTCCTTCCTGAAAAATCTAGGAGAGACAGTTTTCTTGCCTTTTCCAATGTCTATAGGGTGCCTACATTCCTTGTCACCCTCCATCCTCAAAGCCAGAAACATTTCATCTTTCTAACCTTTCTTCCTTCGTGGTATCTACCTCTGACTACAGCAATATTATTTGCTTTTAATAACTCGTGTATTAGAATGGGCTCACCAGAATCATCTCTCATCTCAAGATCCATAACTTTCACCACATCTGCAAAGACCCTTTTTCTATATAAGGTAACATATTCACATGTTCTGGAGTTAGAATATGGCCATCTTTGGGGGCCGTTATCTGTTTTCTACAAAGATGTTTTATGAAACAGTGAAAGCAGATAAGAGTCTCATATCCACTATCAACACGAGACATTTTGATATATAGCACAGCTACCCAAACAATAAAGAAATCCTCTGAGATGCTCTAGACAAAGATACTCCATCTTTAATTGTAAAGAACTATATATTTTACTTGTGTGGTGGCAAGGTGTCTTGCCTCAAAGTGACAGTGACTTTCACACCTTGCTAGATAATGCCACACACCCTAGTTAAGCCCATCTAACCATTAGAAGGGGAACTCTTTTTGTTTCACTGAAGCAAAGGGATTCCTGTCATTTTTGCTTTTCTCTCCATAGGCATCTGATTTTGTGGCGATTTGAAATCTAGACCTTTTTCTAAGTTATTAAAGTGTACATTTTTATTTCTTGACAATTTCTTCCTAGCTGGGCAACCATAGGCCAGAGGAAGAACACATAACAAGCACTGAACCTTCTCCAGATTGGATCTATAAGAGTTTGAGTATTGATAGTGTCTTTTAGCCACTTCTCAGATTCACAGGTTTTCTATTTTACCTGGTTATCCATGACATTAATTCAGTGTATCCTAAATTTCATCAGAATAAAACATTCCTCAGGAGGAATGTTATGTCAGATAGCTTTCAGCACTAAACCGATAAGTATTCTGCCGTATATACACAAAAGAAGTTGTATCAAGTGCTGGGTTATCTGTTGTCAGCAATCACCTAGCATGTCTTGCCTTTAAACGATCTTTCCTCATTTATTTTTCTAACTGAGTAAGTAATTGTCAGATTCAGCTAACAATCTCTCCTTTTTGCCTCAGTGAGCTACTTTCCCAGGATTGACTCCCATGTGCCTACACGTAGCACAGCCCAACATTATTTCAGACACTCAAACTAAGTCAGAGTGGATTCAGGGCCTCCATCACAAAACACTCATCTCAGTTGGATGTCACTATCAACCAGAATTCTAGTTCTACTCTATATCGACTGAGAGAACAGATTTTTTCATTTAAAATATAAGATGGGAGAAAGAATGGAAAAGTAACAATATGGAACATGAGCAGCATGTGTACTTGTTTCTGCTTCTTTTTTTCTCACTAATTGGTACAGATAACAGCCCTTTGGTCATAACCACCAGAATCACAGGTAGTTAGTTACCTTTGATGATGCAGTATCGCTGAAGGGGATGTGCACAGTCATGCATTAAAGAACTAGGAAGGCAAAAGGAGCCCAAACCGTATGAATGAGCCTCAGCTTTTCCCCTGCTCCATGCAAGTAACCGGCATAACATACCAAAGAGGACACTTTAGATAGACTATATTTTATATAGTATGTAAATAATTACCAGGTGATTCTACGTCAGTATTTATAGGCACCAATGAGTATGTAATGCCTTTTCATTGGTGTGGTTCAACTAGGTCCGGAGGTGATTTGCCCAGAAATTCACCATTAGTAGGCTCCAGTGGTGATATTTCTAGAACCCGATTTGTTTTCCTGTTAATTTAGCATTAATCAGGATAGCAGTGCCAACAAAGGATCCATTACCTGCTTCTTCTATGATACAGGTCTCCTTTTCACAAATCAATATGGATAAAATTAGAGGCAGAGAGTGAGAAGCTACTAATTAGTGCCTGTCCAATCTGCCCTTTATGTTATGGCATAGTCTTTTATGTTAGAGCCATTTTCCTGTATATTTTTACCCAACCACCTCATAAAAGCAAGGCACAAATTCTAACTCTAAAAGGCTATTGCTCTGAACCACTGTTTCCCTCTACCCTCTAATTTGCTTCTAATTGAATGTGTTTTCTACCTTCTCCATGTCCCAGGTTCCTGGTACTCATATTCCCCCTTTGAATTTCCTCAGATGGGTGGATTTTTTGGAATTACTCCTTGGCCGTTTATTCCTATCTTAGTGTTTTACTGCCTAGGTGACAATTACTATTCTAAACCCATAGCAAGGTAGAATTATACTACCACCCAGGCCACACATAGACTCTTCCTCTTCCTGCCATTTCCAACAGGGCAATGAAATGTTTCATCATTTTTTTTTTGTATGTGGAAAAATATATGCTCTAAGATGGTTTAAATTTCTTCTCATTTTTTAAATTTATTTTTATTATGGTGACATTGGTTAACAAAAGCCAGTAAGTTTTAGGTTTACAATTTAACAGTAAAGTGCATATATATATATATATATATATATATATATATATATATATATTACATTGTGTGTTTACTGTCCATAGTTAGATTTCTTTCTATCACCACATATTTGACCCCTTTCACCCCATCTACCTCCTCCCTTCCTAAATTTCTTCTTCATATAAGAAAAGTCACACACACACACACACACGCACACACACACACACGCACACACACACACACACACACACACACACACACACGGACATTCCCCATCCCACCCTCTTCTCTTCAGCTACCTAACATGATAATGTGGAAGGAACTTCTAAATTTTCTTCCACAAGTTCATGCTTCATTATCAGGACTACATCAAGTTATATTACCATTTCTGGTGTCTTTGAGGTGACCTTTAGGAAATTGTAGTACCAACAGAAATTATAAAATAAAGGTTTTTACATAAGAGGAATGCTCACTTGCCAATCATTTATAGATTCAGATTGAAGATCAGTGCCCATATATTTCATTTCTTGCTTTTATTAAACAGTGTATTCTATTGCTTCATAACTTTTGGTAAACCATTTTATAAAAGACTTTCCTAGCAACACAAACTGTGAAAGAGATACTGAGATAGGTGCTATGACTATCTTACGGATATAAATTTCCACCCTCTAAAAATCTCATCTTAGCACGTGTCTTTGACTTATGATGGTCAATTTTAAATATAACTGGCTGTTTTGATAAAATACGTTCCTTTCAGTGTTTTCTTTCTCTAAAAAAGAATGAAATTTTGAGAGTTTCTTTTATGTTTGCTTTTGTAAATTGGTGTAGTAGCTACAACACATACCACCCCCTTCTTCCCTAACGCACACCTACATATACAGTTTTTAAATCTTCAATTCTTAAAAAAAAATTCTCTGGTCAAATGCTGGATTACATAGTGTGACTGCCTTGGACAGGCTGCCTCCCGGTGGTGTGAATCAGTTCTTTTCTAATTATCTTTTATTGCCCCCGGAGTGATTCCTAGAAATCCATCTATGATGGAATCGTCATTTCATAATTGTTAATATTCAGAAAATTGGTTATTTCAGAAATGTGGGCAAATTGCCTTGTAAAATCATATGTTTAAGCAAACTATACAGATTTTGAGAAACCACAATCTCTATCCCCAAAGTATGTGAAGGGCCTTCCTCATCAGCTTCCCTGAGGTTCTTGTCACCAAAATTCATTCCAGAACCTGCTACAGATTTACCAACAAAAGGAAATCTGCTCTAGTGATTTTCATATACACTAAAGTTGGAGAAACGCTGTCTCCCAAAAGCATTGAAAATCCAGTTCGGGAGAGTCTAAAATTCTGCCAGAGGCAATCACAACACACCATCTAAAAAAACATATTTCTATTCCTAACCCAAATCTGTAAATTTCTGTTGTTTATTTCCCCCTGAATCCTTTATCCTCAAGGGGAAAAAGGGCAAAGGATCCTGGGGAAAAGCATTGAAACAAATTTGTGGTGATCAAATAGTATGAATATGAATATGATCTCATACTTTTATTATCTCAAGGTACGGAGAAATGATAGAGAAAGCAAATTCTGACCAACTCCAGTTCAGAGCTACTTCTATCCTCTTTGGCTATGCAACTATGTAACTTGGACAAGTTAAATAACTTTGATGGTCAAAATGTAAAAGATAATATATACCATAGCATCGTAAATATTAAATGACTGATGTTACCCATGCAGTAGTAGACATGTGGGCCCCCACATATTACTTACCTTTTATCTTGTTTTCTATCACTACTACGCAAAAGGGAGGCTTTAAAACTTTGAGGGAGATCTGATGGCAGAGTCTAAAGTTTCCTTAGGCCACATCTCTAGGTCATATAGAGATATAGTTTTCCAAAAAGTGTAGTCTTCTATACACTTCAGGAAATGAGCATCAGCATGCTTTATCAAATAGGAGCTATGCTAATCCAGTATTGGCTGACCTCGGGGTGGAACTCCTTTTAAAGATTCTCAAAGATCTGGTCACATAAATGAAAAAGACTGCACCCAAGGACTAAACTGCACAGAGAAGACTCTCCAGTAGTCCTTATTTCTAATTTCAGAAAGTAGAAAATAGTAGGAGTAAAAAGAGAAAACATCCCAGGAAAATGACAGTAAAGGACAGTAAATAAGATAAAAGAGACTAATAAAATAAAGCACAAGGAAGGAAGCTAAGTAGGCTAACAACTTATGATAAATGGTCTTCATATTTTGACTCCTGATTCTTGAATCAAAATCCTCCACAACAAAATATTAAATACATCAGCCCAAATATGTTTTAGCACCCTCTACAAGTAGTTCAATATACTAGACCAAGTGATCCAGAAATAAACACGGCCCATCTCTGCCTTTTAGTATTTTGAAAAGTAACAGGAAACCTCAACAAATTTGCCACCAGAAATGGGTAGTTAAGCAGAAAGAGTAAGCATATATGAATGTACTTAAGCTAAAAAGAAACAGCCCCATACTTCTTGTTAAAAATAAATGTGGTTTAATTGCTCAAAGAGATCCTAGTCCACAGGTTATCACAGTAAATAATTGTACACCCATCTCTTCTGCAAGCTGCAAAGCAGCCTGCTCCAAGCACCTCAGATGCCTTTCCAAATCACCACAGAGGGAGACTTTTAATCATTTCAACAACCAAAGACCCAGCTCTATTCTCAAATAATGCTGGAAGGTTTCTAACATCTGTGCTCTCCACAACACTGCACTTTTTTGGCTTTTCTTGTTTATTTGTTTGTTGTTTGGTTCATATCGCATTCCAGGAACAAATCAGACCTGCAAATCAATGTCACAGGTATAATTATGCATATGTTCTCCTCTTCAAATCTCTATTTGCTGGGTTGGGTCTATGTAGTGGCTAGAAGTTTAGTGTGCATCTGCCTTTCATTCTTGATTTGGGTAACATGAGTGGAGATTGACTCATACATATGTCATTTTAAAATTAAGGATCTAAAATGAACCCTGGCCGTACCACTCACAGCATGGAATCCTGGCTGTACCACTAACAGCATGGATCAGCATTCCATCTTCTTTATCCTTAGGGAAGATGACAAATTATGGACAAATTAACATCAGTATGAACTAATCTGTAAATGAGTCACAATACAAATAGAAAATATAAAATAAGGAGGCGAATTCTTTTAATCACTATATTTGCGATAACATTCTACTGAAAGTAATTAACAAATTATTATGTTAACCTGGAAAATGGACCTAATCACTATATAATCACTAAGATATTAGTTACAAATAAACAAACAGGTGTTTGCATGTTCACACACACACATATTCTTAACTCAGGAATCTGATTTGTTAACTTGTAAAATAAGTAGGATGTAAGCTAATAGGGGAGTTCTTGCAGTGATAAATGTCTAATGTGAGTCCAAGTTAGCTCTGATTTTCAAAACTATTTAAACAGAAGTCGAAACTGTATTAATTTGTGAATAAATTTCTACATGTTAGAGTTTTAGTTTAAGGCTTAAACCAAAACCATCATTAAAGAAATATGAATGTCTAGTGCTGAATCAATTTGATTTATGTGAGAACATCAAATCCAAAGGAACAGGAACACATAGTGGGCTATTACTGAATTCTTATGAAATAAACAAATGAATAAAACTTATGCTTCATTATAGTTTCTCTGTCAAGATTACCATCATTGGTCAAGCCAGGTAGTAGGCATGGAAATCTTTCTTAGGAGTAATAATAGGAAGATATGGTACTAAAAGCTATCACATTGAAGGCATGGATTAAGGTGTCTCATGCATGCCTTGTCCCATAATGGGCTCTACACAATCTGAAACTTTAAACTAACCAGAAAATTAGGAGAGTCATTTCTCTAGCAGCTTTCATACTCTGTTGCCTTTCAAACACAACTCAGGGAGCTCTCCTTCCCATTTTTCCTGCCCTTAGATTTGCTTTCTTTATTAAGAACTAACACTTCGATCTTCCTCCACTGTGTTTATATGCATTTTAAAGGATTATGTTTTCTGTTCTTGTAACTTCATTTTTGCAGTTGATGCAAGAACAGAATTTGAGGCATTGAGATGAACAAAAATGAGGGCAAATTGCCTGAATCCACCCTTTCTTTCCCAGTCTGTCTTTAGTTTTTCAGATTCTTAACGAGGACATTTGGGATTTCAGATGCCTTTGTGACAATGAGAACTCCATGGTTTTGTGTAATCTACAACCATAATCATTTTTATTAGCTAAATAATGAGAGAAATATTTTTTCTTCTCTCTGAATGAAAGGCAACTGTATTGTTTTTCTGTCCATTTTTAGAATTTCACTTCTAAGAAATGGCATAAAGATGTGTCACTTATAGACGAGAACTTCTGTTTGTCCTTTTGGTATTTTATCAGTGCTTTGACTTAATGTTTAAAATATCACATAATGTCTCTTATGCAGTTAAACATATGTTTATCATTTGACATAGCAATTCCACTCCAGAGTATTTACCATTGAAAAGTGAAAACTTATGTTCATACAAAAACCTGTACATGAATATTTATGGCAGCGTTATTTATAATAGCCAAAAACTGGAAGCAGCCTAAATGGCCTTCACTGAGTGATTGTATAAATAAATGGTGGCATCTCCATACAATAGAATACTATACAGGAGTAAAAAGGACCAAACTATTGATACACAAACTAACTTGGTTGGATCTCAAAGACATTAGGATACTGAGTAAAAGAACCTGGTCTCAAAAGATCACATACTGTTTGATTTCACTTATGCAACATTCTGGAAAAGACAAACTATAGTTATGAGAACAGGACAGTGGTTTCCTGGGATTAGGAATAGGGGAAGAATGGCATTCCAAAAAGATAGTACAAGGGAGATTTTGGGGTGATGGAACTGTTATGTAACCTAATTGGTGGTTGCATGTATCTATATATGTGTTAACACATATAGAGCTATACACCAAAAAGAAACAGTCACTGTAGTATAATTTAAAAAGTGAAAAATTTTAAATAAAATTGTAATTTGCCTTATGAATCTATATCCATTGAAAGATATCTGGAAGGGTAGTCACCAAAATTACAGCATCTGCATGGAGAGTTTTCAGAATCAGAATGTATTTCTTTTGTTATTTGAAAATAGCTATTTCCCTTTTTAAAATATTATGAAACAGATTTATTTTTATTTTGAAATGGTCAAGTGCTTTGTTTGTTTGTTTGTTTAACTCATTTTCTTATAGATTTTAGTTAATACAAAGACCCAAATCATTAATGATTATTTTTGTACAGTATTTTTTTGACAACATTAATACCACTTGTGTATGGTGAGTGTTATATTACTTTCTGCCAAACTTGGAAACAAAGATGACAAGTGCTGTAAGTGTTAAAAGTAATATATAAAATTAATAGTTTCGTGCCTAAGAGCCTATCTTTGCACATGAGATTAGTACACCATTCTTAGTTTCATTTTGTAGTATAATTTGCCTCTTCAAAGAGCTCACTTTATTCCATTCAATTGCAAAGCAGGAATGGTTGATATGCCTGCAATAAATTTAGAAAATTAAGTTATTACTAGAATGAAGTTTTCAAAACTTTATTCACTCACAGTTATTTTAGCTATCCTTTTCATAATAAATCAGATGGAAAGACAAGTGCTATCAATATTTCTCTTCCTTCCCTCGATTCATCCTCTTTGCCTTAAAAATGAAAGCATTATATGATATCACATATGCACAGTACATATAAAAGGAAGATGAACAAGTACAAATCTTTATAGTCATATCTTTTGCTCTTCATTTCAATTTTAGAATATAGCTACCTTTTCTTATGTTTTAATTTCAGCAAAAGAAAATTAAATGGCCTAAATAATTAATGTTTCCCTTTATCTTAGGCTAAGTTTTTTCCCTTTGTTTTGCATACAGTGTAACACAAGTTTGTTGGGGTTATTTTTTTCCACTGAGATATATTCAAAGGAATATTTAAAATAATCATGAAGCATAGTTTCTAGACCATGTGCAATATGCAACTCAAATAAAACAAGAATTATAAGATGAGGTATTCAGTGGATACTAAGAGGTAAATGAATTATTATATTCATTTTATAACAACATCTAAATATTTCATGTTTCCATTTTATATGAAAAGTTAGCTTCGACTGGATTAAAAAAATTCCTTTATTGGTAAAATCAGTTGATTTAGCAGTTTTATGCGTTAATCGAAGCTTTCAATCGTTATTTTGTTCTGTCAAATTTTACTTTTTATGAGAAATTCTGTGCCTGATTCTATTTCCTTTGAACATCATTGAAAAGAATAATAAAAGAACGCCAAATGTCTCCTTCTGTTCAAAGAGTTTTTAAAAGGGACACCATAATAACCCTTTGTTTTCTCTTTTGGAAGTTTCCTTTATAAAAAGGCTAATTTTATACTGGAATCTACTATTAAAATTGTGTGACTAATGTTTCACTATGAATCATAGTCACCAGCAGAGTCAATGTGTGTGGCGGAGCTTAGAGATGCTTGTCAACAACCATTCAAAAATAGATATTTGCATGAGTTGGTTTAACATCCCCTATTTTCATGTGAAATATCACCTTTTTTTCTTCTCAGAGCATTCCCTTGCACCTTCCCTTGGTTCTCCTCACATCTGAGCACCCTCTCTTCTCACACACTCTGATACTCTCTGGGGCCAATGGCCTGTGAATATGGAGTGTTTCTTGAGGCACTTCCACAATTCAATTCCAGTTGTTGAATACTCATGACAGCCCACAGCCTAAGGCAAAACAAAAGTAAGGGTTAATTGATCATAAACAAGGCTGAGACCATTCAGAAAAGCTGTCAGGGGCCAGGCCATTGAACTGATGGAATACCACAAAGTCTTAGAGGATTTGTGAAGCCTGAGGGAAACTGTCTTATTTTGGAGTCATCAGCTGAGGGCTAAGAAAAGAATTCTGCTCATAGTTATTTTAGCCATACATGGGAATTCTGCTCTGTCAAGACGTAAGTAGTACTTTTAGAAGAAAATAAGAACACTGATTTTATCATAATAAGACTTTCAGCAATTGCTTTGCTTTTTGCTAAAACTCTTGCCATTCTTCCTTCTCTTTGATTCTGTTCCATTCTCATTCTCGACCTTTAGAAATCTTGGGTTCATATGATTAGAGACTTAGTAATATTTATTGACCAGAATTTAACATTTTAATAATTTATTCTTTTTATATATACAAAGTAATGATTCAGTAAGAAGAGGTCTGGGTTCAAATATTTACTCTGGCACCAGTTATTCGGTGACTCAGTCAAGTAATCTGAACCTCAGGTATTCCAGCTCTGAAATATCTATACATTGTACTCTGACAGATAAGCAATTTCATTGAAGGGAACCCTTACAAAAGTTACATGTACTCTACTAATATATATATATATATGTAGTAGAACTGATGGAACATCATGTCATTTACACAGCATTGAGGACAGGTAGACTTAATTTTTTTTTCTCTAAGCAGTTTAAGTTGCATATCAAGAAGTAAATTGTCAGAAAAAGTTGAGAACCACATGATTTCACTTATACGTGGTATATAAAACTGAAGGCAACAAACAAGCAAGACAAACAGAAACTCATAAACATAGCCAACAGTATGGTGGTTACCAGAGGGAAAGGGAGGAGGCAGGGAAGTAGTTAAGAACAAAGAGGGTCAAATATATGATGGCAGAAGATTTTACTTTGGCTGGTGAACACACAATGCAATATACATATAATGTATTATTGAATTGTACACTTGTAACCTATATAATGTTATTAACCAATGTTACCTCAATAAATTTAACTAAAAAAGAGTAAATATGAAACTCAAAAAAAAAAGAAATAGTCTATTTATATCCATCCCATTTCTTGGAAGCAAGATAATAAAATGTCGCTAAGTATATCTAGGATCATCCTATCTTTCTAAACACAAGTTTTCTCTATGCCATGACACTTGCATTACTTCCACTAACATGAGGACTTTCAGACATTATTGTGAGGCATTGTATGTGGTAGTTAAGATCATAAGTTTGGGAACTATTCCTGTATTCAGATTTTGGTTCTGCTACTTTCTAGTTTGTGATCTTGGGCAATTTTATTTAATTTCTCTGAGCTTCAATTACTCATCGTCCATAAATTGGGATAATATTAGTGTTAACATCAATTGTTGTTAAGAGAATATAGATGTCCCTTCTTATCCACAAGGGATACCTTCCAACACCCCCAGTGGATGCCTGAAACCACTGATAGTTCTGAGCCCTATATACACTGTTTTTTTCCCATGCATGCATACACTTTACGGCTTCTCTTTGGCATATGCAAATTACCAACACGCAAATTAAAACTTAGGAATCGTTTACTTCAATAATTTTCCATTTAATATATTCAGACTGTGGTTCACCACGGGTAACTAAAACCACAGAAAACAAAACTGAAGATAAACAGGGGACTATGTCAGTGGTCAACAAACATTTTCTGTAATGGACCAGATAGCAAATATTGTAGGTTTTACAGATCTGTCATATAGTATCTTTCACAACTACTCAACTCTGTATTTGTGGTACAAAAGCAGACCTGGACAATATATAAACAAATGGACATGGCTCCAATAAAGTTTTATTTACAAAAATAGGCAGCAAGCTTGATTTAGACCACTGACTCCAGGTTGCTAATTACTAATTAACAATGCTTAGGATAGTTCTAAACATTAATTTTAATTAATGTAAATTAAAATTATATTAATTTAGTGACATAAATTTAAACTTATGCCATTATTCAAGAATATTCCATAATCGTATGAGGCTCTACTATCTTATTTCAGAAACTAAAATTACTGGATCACGAAGGAGAATACCATGGCTTGGAGATTTATGTTTGTGAAGACTTCGGAAGTAGAAGTTGCTGCTCTGACAAGAGAGAACTAATAATCATTGAATATTTGCAGTACTTTCAAATCAACTAAATAGACAAGGAATGCTAGAATATTGAAACAAAAGTTGATTAGATTAAATTTTCAATAAGGTAGGGCCACATATTTATTCATCCTTCAAAGTATTTATCTTTTTACTATCATTCCCTTCCTACATGTTGCTAAACATTTGCACCTAGTAGAAGCCTAATGTGCTGAACTTATAATACTACATTCCTAATCCTTTTCTTCCTAATATAATGAAGCTGATTATATTCTTTGTTTTATAATGTTTATCCTATTAGGAGAGGGAAATTCACTGGCTACCGAGCACAGCCTTATATTCATGTTCTTATCATTAGCACCGCTCTAGCTATTGAACTGTCAGCATTTTCAGCCTAAATGCTGCTTTCAGGGCTTTGCAATTCAGTCATAAAAATTAGCTGCAAGCAGAAACTTGACATATAAAGTCTAGACCCAAGAGAAAAATTTTATTACATTTTTAACAGGGAGAGGGAAGTGCATTTGGCCATTTTACAAAGCATAAATATCATTGTAGTGGACTTTCTCTGGATCCTTTTCTGTCCTGGCATAATTTAAGATTGCATTTGTATTCTACCTCCTCCATTTTCCGTGGAACCCTATAGACTTCCTGTGTTAGACGACTTTGCAAAAGTTCCCTTAAGGCTACTGTTCTATTAAAGATTGGACCAAAGCAGCTTTTGAGTACTATTTGTCAATGGGAAGAGGAAATTTTAGCCTCTTACTATAGCCTTCTATGAATTCCGAATTTGAACCATTCTTTTGCCATAAAATAGCAACACAGGATAAGACCTGCATCAAACTTCATGTTTTGTTCTTGAGCTTTAGAACTGGCTGGTGTGTGCAAGGCATTTCTTTGATGCAAGATTGAATTAAGAAAGATTAATTATCATTTTCTAATTAAATATTGCATTGTGAACTCCATCACATTGTACTCTGCAACTCTGATGAGATTACTCTGTCTTTATTTAAATAAACAAGATGAGTTATAGGATTGAGAGCTTGGACGATAACCATCCCTCCCATTCCTCAGTTGTCACCCCTGTTTTTCATAAATATTTTAAGCCACTCATCTAATTGCAGGAATTCAGTAGAAACATTTCTCAGAAATGTTCAAGGATATTAAAAATGATAGCTGATCTCATGCTTGAGAATAGCATTTTACCCATTTAATACCTAATTTAAGGTTATTCTATTTCATTAGAGACAAAGCCTTTTTTAAAATTCCATTTCAGCTTACTTTCTATATACAATATATGATGTGTAACATGTTATCTGGTAATACATAATATGTGGTTTCTTGTGACCTTGTGTTGTTAAATTTAATGGCCAGTACACCATCCTATCTCACATGGCCTAAGTATAGCATTCACTCACCTCCTCTGTGATGCTCCTTTTCCCCTGGCTTCCATGATGCCACACCCTCTGGGTTTCTCTCCCACCTGTCTAGTCACTCTCTCTCACTTTCTTTTTATGGTTATCCTATTCTCCCTGACCTCCTAATATTGCAAAGCTCCAGGTCTTCTCTACTCTCATTCTACAAATGATTTCATCCCACCTATATGCCAGTGACTAAGTGTATATACCCAGCCTTAAAATTCTCTAAAGTCTCTATCTAAATACCTATCAGTCTCCACTGGAAGAGACACCCCAAATTCCACATCTTCAAAACCGAGCTCCTGACTTTGCCTACAGACCTGCACCATCTACAGGAACAGTAACTTCAGTCTTCAGTTGCTCAGGCCAAAAACTTTGGATCCTTGACCTTTTATTATCTCACTCTTCACATCCAACCTGTCAGGGGATTCTGATGGCCCTAACTTGAAAATTTTCTAGAAGCTGACCACTTCTCACATCCTCAACTGTAACTACTCTGATATGAGACAATTCTCATTACTTTATCTGTTCAAAAGCTCCTGATTTCACATTGTAAGCAACAGTCCTTACAATGGCCTACCCAGGTAAATTCTTCATTCCCTGTATGACCACATCTCTACCCCTGTCTGACTTCCTCACTCTACACCAGCCCCTTGTACTTGCTGCTCCTCTGCCTGTAGTGCTCCTCTGTAACATATCCACCTCACCTCCTTCAAGTCTTTTCTAAAATATCACCATTTGGGTGCATCCTACTTTGACCTCGCTATTTAAAATTGCAAACTCATCCTGCCACCGGCATTCCTGGTTTCTACTTTTTCTCCTTTCTTTATATATCTGATCACCTTTGAACATACTATAAAATTTTTACACATTTCTTATCACCTTGAACTAGAATGCAAGTCTCATGGGGGCTGAAAGTTTTGCTTTGTTGTCTTCCATATACCAAGCACCAAAAATAGTGCCTAGCACATAGAAGTAACTCAATAAATATCTAAACTGCTAAACCATACATAATCAAAAAATTATAACATATAATAATAAAAATTCAAGCATTTTCAATAGATAGTGCAATGCCAAATGATTTGTTAAACATTTTTAATTTAGGGGAGATTATATTTTAAGTAATATTTGTTATAAATTATTTTTCTTAATATTTTAAAAGATTGATTTTATATCATTAAAGATGGATAATATTCTGTATTAAGTTTCAAAGATATAATAGTTACATTGTCGTAGAGTTCGAAATATAATTTTCACATGGAAAATTAGGCATGTAAAGCAATTGCATCTTTATGATTTAGTTAACAAAATGTCCAAAAGAGATAAGCTCAGTTGTAGATTTAGCTAAATGGCTCATGGCAAAAGCCATTCTGTACAATGGCAGCAAAAACAGGAACTTTGGAAGATTTTTCTCCAAATTTTTGAATGTCGTTATTTCTTCCTAAAGCATCATAATTTATTTAGTTATGGAAGCAAGCAATCATCAATCCTTTTACTCTCTGGTGTATAGAACCTTCTGCTCTGTGAATATGCTTTTCCTCATGTTCTACTTTCTCAAATCCAGAGGTTTTGATCATATCAAATTTCTCTTAATGAAGATAATTAGAGGGTAAAAACCAGTAATAACTTTGGGGAAAAAGTAGAAGGTTCCCTTTGGCATTGAATTCTTCCCAAGTTAAGTAAAGATATTACTAATACTTATTCAGAATTTCATATCAAACTATTGAAAATCTTTAATGATGATTGTGGCATCACTGCCTATAACTTAATGACAATAGAATATGTGCTGTGCTAAAAAAAAAATAATGAAATACATCTAATGAATTACAAATAATGAATTACAACTTCTGACTCAAATAACTGTAATAATTTTTCCAAAGTCATCATTCCCAGAATACAGTTTAGATAGAAATAAAACAAGAGTTAGGTACAATATAGAATAGAAATATAGGTCTTAGAAACCAGAGTTAATTTTAAAATATAGTTCTTAATATAATTGTGTTGCAGAAACCTTTCATAAAAATATAAATTATGAAATCAAATTTGTATGAAGTCCTTATAGAAACCCCATTTTTCTATACTTACTGTTTTGGTGATTTACATTTCTAATTTTATATTTTTAGTTGAGTGTGCCTTAAGTGAAATTATGAAACATGATTCTCATTAGAGTACTTGGAATCTCCTCAAATAACTGATTCCAATCGATGAATAAGAATTTCTTTTCCACAGTGAATATTGCTGCTATCCCATAAACTATGTTTTACTTGCATATTAAAAATACTTCGGCACTAATTGAGCTATTAAAATAACCTAATCAAGTCTCACAGATTTCACTCATAAAAACAAAAATTATTAGAGTAAAATCACTATAGATTAACTTCTCAAATTATAAGCACAGGAAAATTATATTTTCAGCAAAATACATTTTAATATCATTCAATTGTTTTTGCATAAAGCACTTAATGTTATGAAAAACTGTTATTTTAACTATTTACTTAAAACTTATAGTGTTGAAAATACCTTGTAGCTATGTTTCTTCAATTTTTCATACCAACATAACTAACAGTGGAACCAATTTAGGCTTTTTATATTTATTTCAACATTAAACCTATTTTAAAAATAATCTATCATTGGAAGTTTATTGTTGCATTGGTAAATGAATGAGATTCAGGTACACTGAATGGGCTGACACACATGTCAGGACTTCTCTGATGAGGTGTCACAATATTATGATTCAACAGACTTATGTAACTATGAGGATACAAATAGCAGGAGATTGTTTTTGTTTTTCAATTGTTTTGAGCTTGGTCAGAAAGATTTCTAAACAAAGACACCCCAAATGATGCCAAGAGGTGGAAAGGGGGAAATTTTCTCAGGCTATTGGTAGATATTTTAATAAGTTCATCCTCTTTTAAGAGGTCAATTCACCTGTGTCCAGTGATGGATGTAAAGAGTGTCTGATACACTGGCTAGTCTTCCTTATTGCCTCAGAGAAGAATAAAAGAGCATTATTATTCAGAAAAAATGACTGATGAAGTCCTACATTTATAACCAATGGTATAATATTTACTTTGTCAATCAACTAAGAATCTCAACCAACTCATGATCCCCATGAACTCTTCACCCAACATTCAACATTCATTTTCACTGTAGTGATTTTATCATGAGTAACATAGCTTCATACTTTTTTATGTGCCAGATGCTAAAACATAGGCTCATGTATATCACCAAATTAAAAATCACATTTGCAATAAGAAACTAAGTGCAGCCTATACAGTTTAGATCCACTGTTGTTTATTACTGATTGGACTAGTTTTGGAATTAAGTTACATGTCTTTCATAACCTTTCATTATTTCAGATCATTTCTTCTCATTTATCGTGCATATTTTCACCAATTTCAAATTTACACTTTAAACTATTATTTATTTATTATTTTATGGTGACATTGGTTAATGAAATCCAATAAGTTTCAGCTGTACAATTTAACAGTAAGGCACATTTATATTTACGCTGTGTTCACCTCCCACAGTTAGATTTCTTTCTGTCACCACATATTTGACCCCCTTTACCCCTTTACCCCGTCTAAACTTTCTATTGACCCATTTCAACATAACCACCTTTTTTATACATAAGCTGCCTTCTATGCCTTTAACTCCCAGTTTCCTTTTTATGAACTATTCAAACTAACTCATTAAGAACAGTATAAAAGATGCCAGCACCAATAGGATAACAGTCAGACTTTTGCTTTAAAACAGATTTCCCTGTGTTTCTCTGTTCCCTGAAAAAGGCCTATGCTTCCAGACTCTTTATTGAGTCAGGGTGAGTGTCCTGCTTTCCCAAATGGCCATCAACAAGGACTGAGGAGTAGTCACCATTAGCATCCACTGAGATAATTTTTAGTCCAAAGTGAGAAACATGGCTCTTGGGACCAGAATCCTCCTCACAGGCCCCAAGGTCAGGTTTCTATACATCTGTCCTAATAGGTCTCATTCAGAGAACATGGTGGTGGTGTCATCGATGGACGTTGTTATATTCATGTAGGTTTTAGGAAGAGGGCTTCTTTTCACTAAGAAATACGTAAAAGGTTATTATACACACTCTTAGGACTGAATCAGAAATAAAATAAAATAAAAATCTTCACTTAAGGGATTTGAGTTTGATGGTTTGATTTATAGTTTGAGTTGCAACACCTATGAAAATCTTCATGTTAGAGTTTACATAGGAGGATATGATTCTTTTAAAAATACAAATGAGACAAGTACAATACCAATGTAATTTATCTTAAATGACTTTAACCGGTAGTCAAGGAAGATTTGAGAAGTTTTTCATTAATTGTGGATAACTATTACTACCATTTCAGACTTTGATAGACATAAAAAAAAACTTTCTTAAATAATTTTACATATACCCTATACTCTTACATGGTGAAACATAAACTATTTGAAACATGATATTGGGAGGTGGTCCATTAGGCAAAGTCATGAATTTTTATACCTAGGCATAGTTGCTCATAGGTTCCAAAAGTGTTAAATATAATATTATGGTTTTATTTACATTTTGCATTTCCTTTTACCACTCAAATGTGGTTTAATATACTTGCCTAGATTTGGGCTCGAATTTAGATTCTCACTTAAGTATGCAATACATTTTCAGTATTGAAAAGAATATGTTACTATAAGTGGTTCCTGAAAATAGGACAGCATTTCATAGTTCTTTGGCACTGAAGGTTTTTTTGTTTACTTATTTGTTATCATGTTTGCTTATTTATTTGTGAATAGCATAAAGTGAATTCTCAGAGGACAAGGGAAAATATCTTGTCTCCTTATGGATTTAATCTCTGAAACTCACACTATCACTAATGATGCCCCAGGAGTCCTTGGGGCTAAAATAAGAAGGTATACAGTTCATAAATTTTTACTTAGGTGCAAGCCTTGCTCATAAATAAGTTTATCACCTGGTAAAGAGTCAAAGAGATAAAATATAGTCATTTTGAACTTGAAGAAATAGATTGGAATTAGATGGTGTCTGGAGGATATAGCAAGGGTTTATATGGCCACTTGGGAAGGTGATGGGGAAAATGATGGAAACACTTGAGAAAGTCTTTCTGGATGGGTTGGATGAAGTCTAAGTTCTAAAAGAGAGCCATGGAATGGTAGATAAGACAGCAACTTTAAATGAGATTGGAGATGGGAAAATACTTGAGCACAAAGGATGGCAAGAGAGGATATGTCTCAAGATGAAATTCATCAGAACACCGCAAAGCAGTGAAGATCATCACTTCAGTGGATAGCACTTGCTTTTTAATTTGTGGATAGGTTAACCTTGAGTTCAGCAGTGCTTTTGGAGATTAATACAAAATGAAAGGAAACAAGACATGATCTACTAAATCAAAAAGCCTGGAAACACTGTGCAAAGATAACATGATGGTGTAAAAATTAAGTATGGGGACTTTTGTTAGAAAAAGGTTAGTTCTGTTTTATCAATAAATACTTTTCAGCTTGGAACCTAGTAGGTACTTTATTTGTTAAGGCTGTGTACCATTTTTACTAGAACTAACCCTCATTATTTTTGAAGCCATTATTCCCTCTCTGCTAATTTTGCTAATTTACAAGGTGCTAAATGCTTTATATATCTTGTTTATACATTTAATCCTCATAATAAACCTAAGAGTTAAATATTTTTACACCATTTTGCCAAAAAGAAAATTAAATGTTAAGGAGGTTAAATGGCATAACTTGCTTAAGGTCAAGGAGATAATAAATGGCAGAGTCCTATTCTGACATATTTAGCTGACTCAGAGATCAGGATTTCAACCATATTTATGCTTTAGGATAGCCATTGCAAATTAGTGACCGGAACACCAAAATCAGCCTGGGGACCTGCTTTGTTCAGCCTACATAGCATGATTCTAAAGAACCTAAATGTGCGTTTTTACAGAGATGACTATTAACTGAAGTCACTATACATCCTTGCCTTAAATTATCTTGACATTTATGATTTTAGTCTCCTGTTTAAGGTTAAAGATTGAATAATCTGCTTACTCTTTCTAAAATGTGTGTGTATATACTTTTAGTGTATATATAATATACATGTATATTTATATATGATATATAACATTTATATTAGTACAACACATATTTAAAGAAAGTTTCATTGTTAATGCTGAAAAATATAAAGAGGAAACAATTGGGAGAAATATTACAATATTCTTAAAGTACCCAGGGACATTGATTTTACAATCTTGAGGTGACAATTTTCTAAGGATTCCTTCCATCTCTTCTGATTTCACATCTTGCTTTCCATGAATAGACACAGCCAGGGGGATTCCCTTCTGTAATTTGCATCCATATGTCTCTGCCAACCAATTAATTGTGCATTAATATATTAACCTAGGTGTTAATTTGTTGACAGAAATATTTAAGAAAGAGGTTGGGAAAACTGTCCCAATGGCCCTACCTACTCTGAAACATAAGGGAAACCATAATCACAGAGAATTCGGTGTCAAATTTCTTGTCTCAAATATGTATTTCCAACTACTGTGATGATTTTTCATTGATGTTCTGTTGTGGCTGTATTTTGCTTTTATTTTACCTTATTCTCCACTATGAAACTGCATTTTGTTTTCGGAATAAGGACATTTTGAAGGAGGTGGCTATTTTTTAATTAAATTTATCGAGGTAACATTGTTTAACATTGTTTAATAAAATTATATAGGTTTCTAGTGTATGATTCAATAATACATCATCTATGTAGGCACTGTGTGTTCACCACCTAAAGTAAATCTCCTTCCATCACCATATATTTGACCCCTTTTATTCTTATCTACCTCCTCCCCTGCCTTTCTCTCTAGTAATCACTAAACTGCTGACATGTTGAGTTGGAAATGCTTATGGGAGATCCAAGTGGAGATGTCCATGCAAAAGAGAAGTCCAAGCTGATGACTTAGGTTTAAAAATCAGTAAAATGTGAGCAGTAAAGACATTAAAGTATTTGATATATACAAACACATCTATGATGCATAGTGTGAAAAGAAGGTTAAAGGGAGAGACAGCCAATGTAAAATACATACATACATACATACATTCATACATGCATACATACATACATACATACATACATATAAATTTACTTATTTGCAGGGAATTGGTTTACACAATTATAGGGGATTGACTATCGACTACCCAGTCTCCCCATGGCTATCTCTGCATCTAATGCTGAAGCCTGAAGTTTACAGGAAGGCAGTTAGGTGGGAAGATTATGAGCAGGCTTGAACTCCACTAGGATACTGAAACCCATGTCAATTCCTGTTGCCTCTGACCTTACCAACAGGAATGAACAGGGCCCTTTATAATAGAGCTAAAAACACACACCTCTAGCCCAGAAGTCAGAGACACTGATGGAAAATACAGGGGAAAAGAGAGCCGTTTCAGGCCCAACTGTTACTTCATGTCAACAAGGTAAGTGAGCATATCAGCGACAATATGGGCACATGTTGACATACACACACACACACACACACACACACACACACACCAATCAGTGTGAGAGAATCTCTATTGTAGCCTATCTTAATTGGACACATATAAAAAAATGAAATTCTGGGAAATGCAATACAGCCTAGCCAAGTCAACACATTACAAAGCTATTACAGTGTGCATTCTCAAAGATGGTAAGCCTTGGTGGGTGCTAGAGCAAGGAGTCTGGGTAATCATTGTGCTTCATAAATAGACCGACACTTGGAGGATAAATGAAGGAAGTAAAAATCAGAGGGTGAGACCATAAATCAGCTTGTTTATCCTCACAACAGTTCCAAGGGCATTGCTCACATGTATGTATATAAATTAAATAAACAAAGGATTTAGGAAATAATGAATTTACTCAATTTACCTCTCTACTATCTCCTGCCCCAAATAGCCATTCCTAATATCAAAAAGAAATATCTACTTTCCACTTTTGTGGGGACAATAATCTAAGTTTTGATTATTACAGTGAGAAGACACTTTGAAAAATTTAAGAGAGTAGTTGAACAAAAGGAAGTGACAATGATGGCTTAAATAAAGGAGGGAGCATACTTTTCACATCTCTTCTTTGGCTCTCCAAAAAGAGCATGTATTGCTACAGGGTATAACCTTATTTATTGTTATAAAAAACTGTAAGTGGAAGGGTTTTATTAATACTGTACCAAACCCTTGATTTTGGAGTAAGATATCAATGGTAGGAGGAAGCTAGTCTAAAAATAAACTTAGATTTAACGAAGCTGATTTTAAATTTTCATTTGTTCAGGGGAAATCCACAGTACCTAACTATGTTTGAGAAAGATGTCTTCTAATATTCATATTATGTTAATGCTGTGCTTTCAAAGAGTATCATTAATCAATAGTCTATACAACTGCAGTTTGCTCAGCATATTTTTGGAGTCACAGAGCAGATTTTGACCAAGGTAGACTTGTTTTCCCAAGGGCCTTCTATGACTACACACTGTTGGAGAAAAGAGGTAGTGGAGGAAGTAGAATATATGATGACATTGTAATGCTATAATTAATTTTTCTTAAATTATGAAAGCAATATTTTTACATTGCACATTTTTTGAAAATAAAGACAAAAATGAAGAAGACAAGAAAGAAGTAATCAAGATATTTCAAAAGGGCTTTAAAGCTTTATCCATGAAATCTTAAAAGTCTCCCTCCTACTCAAATGAGAAAGTCAAGTATATCTTTTGAGTAAAGAGTGGTATGAAAAGTACTAATTAAGAAATGTTTCAGCAATGAGATTTTTCTGCTCACAAAAATCTGATTATGTTTAATATTTAACACTTTTATTAATTTTTCTTAATTTTTCTCTATTTTTTATTATATGATGGGCATAGTCATGGTAAACTAAAGTATCAGACTGACACATTAATCAGATCGGTGAGTATTTTCATTAATCTAAGATGGTGTTTGATTCAGAACACACATCCTATCAGCAAAATTTGTCATTGACTTTCAAAACAGGGTATTCCAATAGCTAGCACTAAGGAGTTAATATGTTATGAAACATCATCCAGATATGAATGAATGGCTTTATTTTTTCCTCTGTCTTGGGCTGTGTGAAAGTTGCCAGGGTTTCCTGGAGAACATTTAAAACTTATTGCTGCAGTTGACCTAAATCGATTAGATTTATTAAACGGCATTCCCCATGAGACTCAAGTGTTTAGAGGTGGGGAGCAAGCTTATTCATATAACTTTAGATAGAATACTAGTAATGTGAATGATTCCATAAATATGTTGGTGAAAGTATCATTTCTTTGTGAAATGATACAAGTGGTCATTTTCCTAAAGACACAAAGACTCAATTATTTTAATTGTATAACTTTCCATTTAGTTGCTAATATTAGACTATAAATTTTAAAAATCAGAGAATAACAGTGATGTACACAAAAATAAACTTCAGAAAATCATATACCTTTTTTAAAAATTTATTTATTTAAATTAGTTTCAAGTATACAGCACATTGATTAGACATCTATAGAATTCATAAAATGATTCCCCCAATTGCTCTCTCCCTCCCCTGGCCCTCCACCTAGCCATCATATTAATGCTAGCTACATTCACTATACCATACTCCTCATCCCCATGATCAACTACCAACTACTAATTTGTACTTCTTTAACTCTTCACCCCATTCTCCCAGCCTCCCAAACCCACCTCCCCTCTGTCTGTCACCAAATTTTCCACCATACTTGTAAGTCTGTTTATGATTAGTTTGTTCTTTTTGTTCCTTAGATTCAGCATGTAAGTAAAATTATGTAGTATTTATCTTTCTCTGACTTATTTTACTTCTTTAAGCAAGAAAGCTATAACGATATTTTCAAGTGATGACTTTTATTAGATGCTGACAAGTCTCAGATGCTACTTTACAATCTCTTTTATTGAAGACATGTTGAAGATTATAAACCCTCCAGATAAGGGTTCATAAGCCTTGCATAAGGCAGTTGTAACCAGAAATCATGTGAAAAATCTCCCAGCAGCTCACAGAAGAGTAACCTGTATAATATTGAGGTGTGTGTGAGTTTTAATAGCATATTGGTTGAATACAAAGACCAGGATTAAAGGTAACATCATGAGGGAGGATAAAGTTATAAAAGGTGGTATTGTGAACCCCAAAAAGAAGGAAAAACAAATTAAGAAGATTGTCATAGCTTCTCAAGAAATTGTAGGTATAGAGACAATGAAAATATGTTTAAGGATGGGAATAAATGTCTTTTCCAATAATGAAAAGAACTGAGGGAAATAGCTCTGGTCACACACTGAAAATAAAAATAACAGTGAAATTTTTAAAGTACTAAAATATTTATGAATGCTATCAACTTCTGAAACCTTTCCTGATTAACTCAGATCAGAAAATTCCCTCCTATTTTGAACTTCAATTTTTCAAACTGCTTCCATGGCAATTCAAACTGCTATCATTTCTCCTTCTATCAAATGTGGACAAAAATCCCAAGCTTCGTAGTGTATTTTAGGCTCAAAAGCTGTCAGAAGCATTTTACTAAGTGACTGTGGAGGAGAGATAAGTGGAGGAAACATATGTGTGAAACACCAGCAGTTACTCTGAGTACTTTTAATATAATGCTGACCAACCAAATCCCTTCTATGCAGGAACAGAGAAAACACAAAGCAGTGAGTTCACTGAATGTTCATTTACATTTTAAATAATAAACATCATGCATGATCTATCATTATATCCCACACTAGCCATGTGTTATAAGCTTATGAAACTCATAAAGAATATTTCATTAACCTTGAAAGCCACATAAACCTAAGGATTATGCATTATATTTTTAAAACATAAGAAAAGTTGGCTTTGTACATATCTAAATTATCTCTAAATACCTTGAGCATTAGGAAAATTAGGGGAAGGGTGTCTCATTAAAATGCAGATATGACAAAATGCCATTTGAATTGGACCTTTCATTTGAGCACAACCAGTTCATTTAAGAAATAAAGCAAAACAAGAGATTCTTTTTTAAGTCACAAGGTTATATTATGTGTTTTAGAACAGATACTGTTGACTGTATTATCCCTAAATAAACCCAGACATAAATAAATGCCTTATAGTTTTCCTCTAATTAAAGTTAAGTCCTTTCTTAAAAGGTGACTCATTCCTAATTCCATACTTTCTTTCTCAAAGAGGGTATTTGTATTTTTCTGTTTCTGTATTTTGTACATAGGTACCATGGGAAATTATTAAAATATTAGCAAGAGATAAATGTGGTTCTTGTCTACTAAGCAGATCAAATTAGTTAGTATAGTGCCATGAATTTTATTCTGCCACACTACAATCTGGCAGACAAGGTGAAAAAGTACATTCTAGAGGTACTGGTTGGGTGTAGGCTAAGTAATAAAGGTACCCCAAAATACAATGCCTTTAATAAATTAGAAGTATATTTCTATCATTAAATAGACTAGTAGAGAGAAGCCCAGAGTGATGGGGTGATTTTTGTTCCTCGTATCTTGTTACTCCATTATTATGTCTTCATATATATGGTAGAAACCAATTCGATGGCACAATCTGCTTTTCGGCCTACAGGAAAAAGAAAAATAAAGTCCAGAGCATGAGGCTTCAACATAAAGGAGATGACCAGTAAACTGCACACATCACTTCTTAACACGTCTCATTGGCCTGATTTGAGTCATATGGCCATATGTGACTGTGTGGGAAGCTAGGAAATATAGTCTGTAGCTGGGTAGCCACGTGCCCAACTAAAACTTTGGAGGTTATCTTACTAGAAGGAAGAGAGATAATAGACATTGGGAGGCATTTAGTGGTCTCTGCCTCGATAGGTATCAGCCAGGGTTTAGAGATGACAGATTAAGCACAAAAAAAAAGATGAAAGCAATATCAGGACAGGATCTGTCCAAGAGCATGGCGACCTATATGTAATACATTTCAATAAACTGTGGGGAGTTTTCAGTACCATTCACCACCACCACTAATATCCTTTTTTTCCTTCTCCTCTCATTTTTCCTTCCCTTTCACTCCTCATTTACATTTTCCTGTTTTTCATGCCCTCTGTTTTTTTTTTTTTCTTGTTTCAACTGCTTGCGATGCTGACGTCTAAAGAACTTGCTGATCCCTGACCACGGATGAATGCTTTCTCTATGTGTGTTAAGGGCTGATTTAAACATACTCAGAGGCCGAAAATGGAATGATTCACTTTTAAAATGTGAGACTCTGAAAGGACGAGAAAGCACCACAAGCATTCAAAGAATCAATGAGAGATTTAGTGCAGTGAACAAAAATGGAGCAAAAATAAAGGACATGTTTTATCGAGATAAAATTACAAAATTTTGAGATCAGTAAGACCTCTACAATAAAAACCTAAAAATGTGTGCATTAAAAAAACCTACTCTGTAGATGACTCAAAACAATTTTAGAAATGAATAAAATTATAAGCAGTTCTGATAATTTTTGTCAGAAAGCAAACATGAGTCGCTTCTTCTATCCATTCTTTGACTCACAGGCAAAATGACCCTATTTCTCTGTACATTTAAAAATGGATAAGATGGTAAATTTCATGTTATGTGTATTTTAACTCAATTAAAAATGTTTTTAAATGACCCTACTTCCTCTCCTTCATCATCACCAATAGTTTCTGAGTAACCTTTTTGAGCAAATCCATTTTCTGGCACTTGAACATTTTCCACTGTGCAGTCATCAGTTATGTACTACTTTTATCTAACACCCATCCTCCCAACAGTCAGGTGCAAAATCACACCTTCCCAGGTTAGGTCATCAGGTGGCACCAAATAGTTAACTGATGCTTGCTGAGTCCCTCTCTTCAACCTGACCTCCGTTGATTGTTCTAGATGCCATAAACTTTTTATTATGCAAATAGAAGGCAGCCATCAAGGACTACAATTTGAGTCCTTACAGGATTCTTTGAACTATCCAAACGCAATGCAGTAATAATATTCTTATTTTGCACACTCTTTCTTCTCAAGTACGTGAGTTTCCTCTCCATTCTGGATGGGTTCTGCCACACTGCCTCTCTTCATCTCAGTGTGGGAAATAACCCCAATAATTTATTCAAATTCCAGTATTTGGACTTCAGGTTCCTGAAAGTCATATTTGGCCTAACTTGATGCATGAACTGCAAGTCATCACTTACAGAAAAGTTTAAGTCCCATGGTAATAGCAATACTAGTAATAGTAATAATTACTGGCGATTTGTGAACACTCACTCACCATGGGTACTATAGATGTATATTAACTCAGTTAACTCCAAGTTATTTGTGATTACTTAAACCCCTTGCAATTCTATTAGCTAACCAAATAAGTTGCTTTGTTCTTAAGAGCTACAGAAATATATTGTAAGATAGTCTAAAATACGTTTTCATAAAGAAATCTGATGCTACAGCTGAATTATGGTGAGCAAGTTTAATAGTACAGGTCTTGTTTTTCTGTAATTTTGTTCCCTTGAAATTTGAGCAGACGCTGTAACATCCTGCAGGAATAACTTCTTCAACTATGAGCTTAATATAACCTATTCTTTCCATTTCTTTCCCTGTTTTTGGAATCCTTAGATAAACCTTCGATTTCCAAAGAACTCTGTAGATAGATACTGGGAACTCTCACATGCCATAGGTCCTAATACTTATTTGGGTAAACTATCTTGAGATAGTTGCAGAGGAACGTGTGTGTGAGTGTGTTTGTGTGTGTGTGTTTGTGTGTGTGAGAGAGAGAGAGACAGAGAGAGACAGAGAGAGACAGAGAGACAGAGACAGAGAGAGACAGAGAGAGAAAGAGTTCATTTTCTGAATAAAGCTTTCTGGAAGAGGAGCCATTCAGTGTGACTGATGACAAAGGATAAATTTGTTTTGAAAACCACTTTGCCCTTTATCTTAAATGGAGTCTTTGCCAAAACATTTACCTTTACCATGACCATAGTGTAATTTCAATATGCATGATTAATGGTGCAAAGGAAAGTTAAATCCCCTTACTAGTCAACATCTTATTTAAGAACAAAATGCTCATTATTTCCTAATTTCAACAAGTAAGATCTCTGGATGCTGATGCTTTTTAATTAGAGAAGAAATTTTCTTTTAATTAAAAAAGAGGATTTTTTCTTTTCAATAAGTTAGAGAGTGTCCTCTAGTGGAGAGAGAATATCTGCTCTCAGCAGTTTTTGAAATGGCCAAATGATACCTAATTAGAAGGTTGCACTAAATAACAAGTTCCTCTATTGCCAATTGGAGTCCACTGGTTGAAGAGAAAATATTATTTTTCCTCTAAGGGCTCCTCGCATTGTGGCCTTCTTGAACGCCTGCCATATGATAAGCATCATTCTCATTTTAGATAGCAAATGATTTTTTTATGATCAATTTTAAAGTATTTCCTTCTGAACCTGGTAAGATTGAGCTGATGGTGCACCTTTCTGCCAAAAAGGCAGTAGAAACAGTTAGTACAATTTACTGTAGCTTTCACAGGTATCAACTTGGAACAGAAAGAATACTATTATCTTCAAGACTCCAGCCCTGGCTGACTGTAGATTTGATGTGTGCAGCTGCCTAGAACATAGCTTAAAATTTTCTATTATTATTTGAAGGAAAACAAAGAAACAAAATTGAGAGGAAAATTAATGTGTCTCTCTCTAATTCTAATGCTCATGTCCTGTATTTCTGGTTGAGTAAAGTAAATAGTGTTAGCGCTATCACTTGGGTGTCAGAGATGAGACTGGGGGTGTTCTTTCAATATCTAAATGGAAGAGGGTAAGGAAGAGCTGTGGTGCTTGACTCTCTGAATCACTTGTAAGGATTGCCTTATTGGAAATCGCATGTTACATCAAATTGGAAACCAAAAGATATAGAAGATAGATAGTTTCTCTTGATAACGAGTTAAATCCTTTGGATTTAAATAAAGATAACATTATATTACTGTTCTTATTTTTGCAAAAAAGAACAGGAATAAGGAAAGTGCTCATAAACTCCTTCAGTAATACAACAAATGTCAGAAATGTATCATGCATGTATAAATAGTGTATGTTACTTATTTTAATGGCAGTGATAAGCAGTGAGGCAAGCATTGTATTGCTCCTAACATAATTTTCAGAAAAATGTGCAATTATTACTTTCATACATATATAAGAATGGACACATGTTAAAGAAATTTTTGCTCATATGCTATGAAGGGATCAGGCAGATGCTATGATCAATTCAAAATAAAGTCAAAATAACAGATTTATAGAGTAAAGGAATATTGAGATGGATTCCAAGTAGAGACAAAATTGATTTTCCCTGGGTTGGGGGGTTATGGGCTAGGAGAGCAGAGGGGAAATGAAGTTAATTAAATCACTACCAGACATAAGAGAATTTACATATTAGTTAACATACAATTTACAGTCAAAATATACCTCAAAGACAGTGTTGGAATCTGATAATTCAGATTTGAGCAATAGATAAGTGAGTAGTTTTCCAATGAAACACAAATTTTATTTTTTTATAAGGAAATATATTTCCGTAGCTTGGATTGGGTCATTAGTGACCCAGTTGCACATCGTACTTCTTGTCTATACTAGATACCTCTACCCACCATTGACATTATGAACCCTCTTTCCTCTTCCTCAGCCTCCTTGTCCTTGCTCCCTGCTTAAGGGGATGTTTTTCAATCTTGTTCCTTTTCTGAGCCCAAATTCCACTTTAAACACAGTCCAAGGTAAAAAGAAATTGTTCTAGACAGTCAACTGTAACCACCTGCATGAAAATCACCTGGGAGTGCTTATTAAAAGTGAAAATCTCTAGAACCCTCCATACTTGCTGAGTCAAAGTCTAGTTTTTGACTATGAGTTTGAGACTCATTAGCTTAGTTAAGTAAAGTAAGAAAAAAACTAATATCTTAAGCCATATTTGTCTAAACTAAATGATATCGTAGAAGATATGGAAATGTAAAAGAAAATCTGGTATGAAAGTCAGTGGACATTTTCAAGAAGAAACAAATTAATGGTGATATTAGGAGCTGCAAACTAGTAACCTTTCCTCTAGTTTCTATGATTATTTTCAGGTTGAATAACAAATATTAATCCATTAATGACCTTTCGAGGCACTATGCTAAGTCTTGTTTTATTGTTTCCTTTTTAATTGAAAACAAACTCAGACACACATAAATAGCAAACACAAAGGAAAATGCACAGTGATTCTCTGTTGTTTTAATTTTCTTTGTATTGTTTTCCATTCTACTGAAGTTTTACTAATTATATATTCTCTCAATTTTAAACTTTCTTATTATGTCTAGGCTCTAATTCTAAGAAATTATTTTCCTCCACAGATTCATAAAATAATATATTTTCTCCTAGAGAGTATATCTGTTTTATAATATTTAACTCTAATAAATCCCAATTGTTTTGTTATATCACATGAAATTAACTTTTGTTTCTAAATTGTAATTCAATCCTGATAACTCATTGCCTAAAGTTAATTTGGTACCATTTTTAAGCATTATGATTGATTCCAAAGAGCTATATCACTGCCGGAGAGACAAACACTATGTTATTCTTATCATTGTTTTTAAATACATTTTGCCATGAATATGGGAACACAGATATCTCTTCAAGGTAGTGATTTCATTCCCGTTGGGAATATACCCAGAAGAGGGATTACTGATCATACAGTAGTTCTGGTTTTGGTTTCTTTTTTTGAAGAAATGCCATACTGTTTTTCCATAATGTCTCTACGAATTTACATTCCCACCAACAGTGTAAAAGGGTTCCCTTTTACTTACAATCTTGCCAACACTTGTTATCTTTTATATATTTTTTTTACAATTACCATCCTAACAGATGTGAAGTGAGATCTCGTTGTGGCTTTGGTTTGCGTTTTCCTGATGATTAGTGCTATTGAATACTTTTTCATATACATATTAGCCATTCACAATAGCCAAGGTATGGAAACGACCTAAGTGTCCATTGATGAATAAATACAGAAAGAAATTGTTATATATAATGGGATATTATTCAGCCTTCAAAAAGGAGATCCCACCATTCGCAACAACACAATTGAACCTGGAAAATATGCTAAGTGAAATAAGCCAAATACAGAAAGAAAAAAAAAACACTATATAATTTCACTTACATGTATAATCTTAAAAAGTCAAATACTTAAAAGAGAGCAGAACTGTGGTTACCAGGGGTGGGGAAGGGGGAATAGGGAGATGTTGATCGAAAGTACAAATTTGCAGTTATGTGATAAGTAAGTCTATCGATCTAATGTGCAGTATGATGACTATAGTTAATAACACTGTATTGAACGCTAAAAATTTGCTAAGAGTAGATTCCTGGTGCTCTCTTCACAAAAAAAAAAAAGAAGTTAAGTATATGAGGAGATGATATGTTAATAAACTTGACTGTAGTAACTGTTTCACTTTGTATATATGCAAAACCATCATTCTCCACACCTTAAATATATACAATTTTAATGAAATATAAAATATACAAAAATAAATACATTTTTCTTTTTGAATGGACCATCCACATTCTGTCCATTGTTACCATCATTATATATCTCCTTTAGAAAAGTTATTGATGATTTTTATCTACCTAAATTTCTAAATGAATATAGAATTATTTTGTTGAGTTCTACAACTTATTGGATTTATATTATTAATAACATTAAATTTAAAACATAAATTAGAAATTTACTTCAAAATATTATTTTTCCATCCAATACTTTGCAAACTTCTTCTATATATATTTCATAAAACCATTGATCTGACAATATGATTTTGTGGTTCATTTATTCGCAACCATTTCTTATTATAATTCGTTTGTTCTTATTGCTAGTATAAATAATATTTCTACTATTTTCTACTTAGTTACTAAGGAAATCATGTATGATATTTATTTTCAGATATCATAGGCCTAATCTAGCCATGGGGTTTTTTTCTCGAGGCTTCCAAAACCATGATAAAAATCAGTGTCTCCTAGAAAATAACATTAAAAAATAATTTAAAAACACATTAACTGTAGCTTAAATAAAAGTACATTAATTTGCTACAAATCATCTGCTAAAAAAAAACCCTCAAATTTGTCAGCCTTCCAAAATTACCCCATTAAGAAAAACTTTTTTTCTCCTGAATTGTCTTCTTCAATTGTTTATTGCCACAGGGCCCCGAAATCCTGAGGTAGATCTTTCTACAGTGTCTTATTTTAAAATTTTATAAGACGGCTTTTAATTATTTTAAAATTAATGTCCTTTATACTTCCATTATCTGTTGTTTTTCTTTTGCATATTATGGCTCTATTGATTTCCTTAAGAGCATTTTTTTTGACATGAAGTTTTATTCAAAATATTAAGATGGTAGATAGCCCCTTCTCTAAGCATCACCACATACATTCCATTTGTTCTACAGAGATGAATAGTCATTTTGACATGATTTTAACATCATCTATTTAGAATAATAACTCAAACTACATGTAGAACAACTCAACTTGCAGAGATTTTTACATTTTGTAATACAAATACAAAAATATGTTCTATCAGAAGGCCAAATTTTTAAACTTTGCCTAGTAAGAGATTCCTATAAGTTTCTTACATTTGGACTTTTGAGAGAACTCTTTGAAAAAGTAAAAATGTTTTTCTGAACTGCACATGCAATTATATTATCTTCAAATAATACTTTTATCATCCTTTTAAAGCATCTTTTTGTTTTATCATGTCTAATTATATTAGAAAAACTACAAAATTTATCATATAAAAATGTCTCTAGTAGGTGCCCCTGTATTGAATTTAAAGGAGATGATCCTGTGGGCCCCATTTATATTAACTTCTTATTTAAAATATGGTTATTTTTAAACTTTTGGAAATAACTCATCTCAGTTTTTGTTAAAAAGTGTAAGCCTTCAATAATTTATTCAGTTCCTATAATTCTAAATTAAAATTATAAACTTATCATAGGGTCTATAACCCAACAATGAATAAATATTTTAGGTATAATGTTTAAAATTACATTCTATGGTATAATAAAAGCCCTTTTGTCTTGATATTGTTTTTATAATTTTGAACAACACTGGTTATTAATAGAGTAATTGTAAATAATAATAAATTTCTGATTTAATATGAACGGTAAGAATCACAAAGAAATACTACTTCACCCTCACTAGAATGGCTATAATCAAAAAATCAGATAACAAGTGTTGGCAAACATGTGGAGAAATTGGTAAGAATGCAAAATAGTACAACAACTTTGGACAATAGTTTGGCAATTCCTCAAAGATTTAGACATAGAATTATCTTCTGACTCAGTAATTTCACTCCCAGATATGTACCCAAAAGAAATGAAAACATATATCTGCACAAAAATTTGTGCAAGAGTGTTCAAAGCAACATTATTGATGATAGATAGCCAAAGAGTAGAAACAATCCAAGTTGCCATCAACTGGTGAATGGATAAAAGGATAGTATATCTATGTGATGGAATATTATGTAGCCATAAAGAAGAATGAAGTACTGATACATGGATGAACCTTGAAAATAGTAAGCTAAGTAAAGAAGCGAGACACAAAATGCTGCATACTGCATGATTCCATTTATACGAGATGTCCAGAATACACAAGTCCATAGAGACAGAAAGTAGAATTTGATTAGTTGTTGCCAAGGACTGGGGGGTTGGAAGGAAATAATGAGAGACTGCTAATTGGTACAGGATTTCTTTTGGGAGTGATGAAAGTGTCCTAAAGTTGATTGTGCTGCTGGTTGCACCAAACTGTGAATATGCTGAAAATCATTGAATTGTACATTTTAAATGGGTAAGTTGATAATATGTGAATTATGTCTCAATAAAGCTACTAAAATATACATGTAATATCTTTGAAAAATAATTTTATAGAGAGCAGCATGCTTATAAATGTTTAAAAATTGTCCAAGGGTAATTCTGACATATAGGTAGGTGGTTGACACGTTTGTTTACATTGGTAAATAAGAGTGAAACACCGGAGATATATGTGAGAACTTTATTCATTCATCAATGAAGTAAACAACTTTGCTGAATCAGATTATAGTTTTTGGATACTAGAGGAATATTATTTTAATGTCTGTGCTATAACCAACGGCTATAGACGTGACACTTTTAAGTTTAATCTCCATTATTAACATTTTATCCATAGACAATCAACAAAACAATAAATCATACATCAATTTGTAGCATTTGGCAATTTTTAGAGTAAATAACCCCACCATGGTCGATTGTAAGCTATCGAATTAATCTCACTAAATGTGCAGTTGACAAGGGATGTACAGTAATACACTATTATATAGTATTTCCTTCAAACAGATACTATGGATAAATAATGTAGCAAAAATAATTAGTAAATTTCGAGTTTTTAGTATCCATTAACCTTTGTTTTTAATATATTTAATTGTAAGTTTCTGTAATTTAATTTAATTTTTTACTAAGCTTAATGGGGTAACATTGGTTAATACAATTATATAATTTTCAGGTGTACATTATAATTTGACATCTATATATTCTACTGTGTGATTACCACCCAGAGTCCAGTTTCTTTCAGCCACCATATATTTTATCCCATTTACCCACTTCGCCCTCCTCCAAACCCCCTATATTTGACCCCCTTTACCCTGTCTCCTTCTTCCCTCCTCCCCCATCCCCTACCCTCTGGTAACCACTAGTCCATTGTCCATGTCCCTGAGTCTCTGTTTATCCTGTTCACTTGTTGCTTTTAGGTTTATATTCCACATATAAGTGATTTTCATGTGATTTTCAACTTTTTCAGTCTGGCTTATTTTACTTAGCATGATTATCTCAAGGTCCATTCACATTGGCATAAATGGCAGTATTTCATCTCTTCTTATGGCTGAGTAATTTTCCATTGTATATATGTACCACAGCTTCTTTAGCCAATCATCTACCATAGGACACTTCGGTTGCTTCCATATCCTGGCCACTGTGAATAATGCTGCTATGAACATCGGTGTGCAAATATATTTTCAGATATGAGTTTTCAAGTCTTTGGGGTAAATCCCCAGTGGAGGGATTGCTGGATCATATGTAGATCAATTCTTAATTTTTTGAGGAACCTCCATACTGTTTTCCATAGTGGCTGTACCAATTTGCAGTCCCACCAGCAGTGTATGAGGGTCCCTTTTACTCCGCATCCTCTCCAGCATTTATTACTTGTCCTGTTGATGATAGCCATTCTAACAGGTGCGAGATGGTATCTCATTGTGGTTTTGATTTGCATTTCCCTAATAGCTAGCGATGTTGAGCATGTTTTCTAAGTTTGTTGGCCATTTGTATGTCTTCTTGGGAGAAGTGCCTGTTCAGGTCCTCTGCCCATTTTTTAACTGTATTGTTTTTTTATTGTTGTTGTTATTGAGTTGTATGAGTTCTTTGTACATTTTGGATATTAGGCCCTTATCAGAGGCGTTGCTGGCAAATTTCTTCTCCCATTTGGATGGCTGTCTCTTTACCTTGTTGACAATTTCTTTTGCTGAGCAGACACTTTTTAGTTTGATGTAGTCCCATTCATTTATTTTTGCTTTTACTTCCCTTGCCTTTGAGGTCAAATTCATAAAATCCTCTTTAAGACCAAGGTCCTTGAGCTTAGTTCCTATGTTTTATTCTCTCCATTTTATTGATTCTAGTTTTATATTCAGGTCCTTAATCCATTTTGAGTTAATTTTGGTGTGTGGTGATAGACAACAGTCTAGTTTCATTCCTTGTAATTTAATTTTAAATAATGACTGTGTTTAACAACCTGCTTGCAGAATTTCTTAAAATGTAGTAATTAACTCTCAATAGCTGGTATGAACTGCCTCCAGCCTGCAAGTGAAATCATATCTGAATGATGAGACTATGCATATGCAACATTGAAGCCTAGTTACAAGGTAGACTTGACCTGTTGAGATAGACTCTAGACATGTAACCTTTAATTAATGAAGCTTTGATAAAATGAAGCAAAGAAAGCAAGTTCAAGATATATTAAGCAGGTTATTAATTAATTTGAAATTATTTATAAGTTCCTAATATATTCAAGACATCATAATGGGTCCTGGTAATAAACAAAGGTAAATAATGTCTGCCTTTGGAGAATGAATGCTCTAGTTGCTGGGTCAGACATGCAAATATTGTAAGGAATATATTATAATAAAATACGGATATGTTCCAAGGGCTATGAGAAGAGAAGACAGAATGACTTATTATTTATTCCTAGAAAAGCCAAGTCAGTCTTTTAGAAGAGTTCCTATTTGAGTTGGGACTTAATGGATGAGGAGCAATATATTAGGTAGCAATGAGAAGAATGTAAAGCAAATAATATACAACTTAAAAGCATGAGAATATGAAATAAATCATAGATGGACTACTCCTAAAACTCAGATGCTAAAATCACTCATGTGGAATATAAAACTGAACGCCACAAACATGACAAACAGACATGGACAATGGATTAGTGTTTACCAGAGGGAAGTGGGGCAGCAAGTAGATGGAGTAAAAGGGGTCAACTATTTGGTGACAGAAGGAAATCTAACTCTGGGTGGTGAACACACAATGCAATATATGTGTGTGTGTGTATATATA
This sequence comes from Rousettus aegyptiacus, assembly GCF_014176215.1. Classification (NCBI taxonomy): domain Eukaryota; kingdom Metazoa; phylum Chordata; class Mammalia; order Chiroptera; family Pteropodidae; genus Rousettus; species Rousettus aegyptiacus. The sequence continues at coordinate 15,486,300 of NW_023416312.1, forward strand.
TATATATATACATATATATACATATATATACATATATATGTATATATATATATATATATGACTGTTTGTTGAACAATACACTTGAAACTTATTTGACTTTGTTAACCAATGTCACCCCAATAATTTTTAACTAAAAACTAAATTTAAAAAAAAAACATAACTGGTATGCCCTGATTCATTAGCCCAAGGTACAAACACAGTCGCTTCATTTTTATTTTCCTAATTCCTATTTCCTAATTGTCTAATGAACTTCTTAAATAAAATTTCCAAATTCTATTTTTCAAATTCTTCTATTTATCCATAGTAATCTCTGTTGGTCTTTATTGAGTGGGAGTGTATCATCTCTCCAAAGGCCCTGCCCCATGAATTTCTATCAGTTCCTGGTACTTATTTATTTAACCTGAGGGGAAGGAATGATAGTTATTCCTGCTTTCAAACACAGACATTACATATTTTGAGTCCAAGGTCACAGCTTTCTGACACTCATATGATTAGCCACTATTTCCCAGATTGAAAGTACTGAGTAGCCACAACTTTCTTCTCGAACACAGGCAGTTGGGTATTTGCAGGTATGAGCCTGAATTCACCTGGCCTTCTCTAGGATTGACCCCTATGGGCTCCTAGTGTCCTTTCTTGCTAGCAGAGCTATGCATAAGAAGGGTAGTGGTGCCTTTTGCTTAGCCACACAAATAGAAATAATTAAGAGAAACTACTCACAAATCTCTTCACAGAACGAAGCTCTTCTCAAGTTGATTTTCTACACTGAAAGTATTGAGAAGCAGCTAGCAACTCCCCAATCTCTCTCTCTGTCTCTCTCCCTCTCTCCTCTACTATACACACACATGGATGTACATTATAAATATATTTTCTAATTTATCAGGATTTCTATTTAATTTCTGCTTTAAAACACTCCCCATTATCACAATGATTAAAAGCATATTGATCTGTAGTCACTACTATCATCTATGGTTTATCCTTCTAAGAAATTATGTGGAAATAATCTGATCTTTGCAATGACTATTCCTTTTATGATTCCAAAATATTGTAACATTTTCAAACCATCTTGATTCTCTCTGATGTAATTCAAGTTTTTCAAGTACAGTAAGAGTAATTTTTTTAAATGCAGACATAATCATGTCAGTCTCCTTGAAACCTGTTTAACATTGCAATTAAATGGAGTCTGAAATCTTCACCATGGCCTACATAGAAGGAGAGGGCTGCCACTGCTCTGGCCTCATCAGTCCTCTATTCTTCCCTAAACCTCTTCCATCCCCACACTGCAAGTACACTTTAGCTTCAGCCACTCTGAAATTATTTACTTCCTCCAAAGTTCTCTGGCATTCTCTCATGCTCTTTCCTCTGTTCCTGGGGTGCTATTCTATTTTTGCCTCCACCTTATTTTAATTCCTCCCATGAATTTTAGTCTCTGACCCACAGCGAGCTCAATCCATGTCTGGATAGTGTTCCACTAGGTACCCCCATAACACTGCAAATACTCAGTGCTGGAGCTCATGGCAAGGTGGATAGTCAAAGCCCAGGTGAGCAAAGATAGTTGGTGAAGCAAATAGTTTCTTACATGGGTGCAGGAGCCATTTCCTAGGTGTGGCAGCACAAGGCCAGCAGGTGAAATAAATGAAGAATTAGGTAATGGAAAATCACTTGATCTGGGAAGGTAGAATTGTGGCAGGGGAGAAATTCAGGTCCCCGTGAGAGATTAAATTGACTTTTCTACTGAAGAGTGTCAGACTGACTTGGTAATAGCATGATATTATTCATAAGCCCCAATATTTAGTAAAACTGTAATGGAAAATTAGGCAATTTCTGGAGATTTCTATTTATGAGTTCCAGTCATTAATTTGCACTTGAAAATGAAAACTTGGTCCCTTAAAAGACAGATTTTGTAAATTATTGACATTAAAATTTATAACACTCTAATGTATGTTTATTCAGTTGGCATGGGATGCTAATCATCACACCATGTAGTATTTTGAGGTTTACTGTTAAATTCATCAGTATCTTAACATTATAACAAGTAATGCAGTTGCATTAAAGCTTGTACTCTTATAAAAATATACAAGCAAAGAATATTGGATTTAAAATTGTTTTGTAACATTGGATCGATACTTCCCATAGAAATCTGCAGTTGATTTCCAATCAATAAGATTGACAATTAGTTATCCATTTCGTACTATAAATATTCTCCAAAGGAAGAAGGATTCTGCATTAGAATATTTAGAAGATGTTTATGTACAAAAATTAATAATAAAGGAACCTACTTGGAGCTCCATTTTGCTTCTTAAAAGCTTGCAGACATTTTCAGGACTTGGTCTCTAATGATAACCATCATATGTAGAACCAAAGTTCATGAGAAATCACTTACTTGGAGAATATTCAGACATAAAGATACAAGGAGAAGGTTATATCATGCCATCTTAGACGTATTAGAAGAACAAAATTTATTTATGAACTGTTCTTACATAGTAGGTATAATTGAAATAATATTGATTTTATACAGTAAAAACTATCTGTTGCGTAACTCGCAGAATCTTCCCGGGAGTTTATAAATCGAGAAAGTTTGCTTACTTTGGATGCCAACGAATGTGTCACCAAGGCCTAGTTTTCATTCCCTCATGTAGTGTTCATCCCTAAGAGTTCTCTTGCCCCAATCCAAGTGGAGTGGGCCTTTACAAGTTGCTATCTCACCCCCCATTTTCTAGTTCTACTTGGAAGCAGCAAAATTTTAAAGCTAGTATGTACTGGACTATTTCAGTTAGCTAATGGTGGCTGGCTGAGGCTAGAGTAAACTAGGTGTTTTCAAAATGACATAACCTGTCCAAAAATAAACCTTACTTTCTAGAGGCATTAGATGCACTTCCACCCTATAGTCAGGGACCTCCACTTACCTTATTAAGTAATCAGCCAGTCTATAATCATCATCAGAGTTGTCTCTCCTGAGGTGCATACTGAAAGAAACTAATCTCCACAATAGTATCATTGATTTTACATCTAATAAAAATTCCCAATATTATTCTCATGATTTGTTTTTAATGTGCTTTTTCTTCCTGAGCATGTATAGGTTTTCTTAATTCAATTATTATTCCTTATATAGTAAAACTATTTAATAATTTTTTGGGGGGGAGCCTGGATTTACAGTTCATTTACTTTTCCATCCAAAGATTTTGTTTCCATACTCAAAACAGAGAAACATCCATCTGCCTTCCAACTGCCTTATAAAATCTTATAATTATCAACTTTATGTACTCTCTGATATCATGTTTTGAGAAGGGCATATCACCCTTATAGTTCCTTTCCCAATAATTTATAGCCTCATCTAATTATGTGAAAACATTAGACAAAACTAAATGGAAGAACCTTCTATAAAACAACTGACCAGTCTTCTTCAAAATCTCTTAAGTAACTCTCATTTCACTAAACAAGCTGTCAGAAGCACATATTTTATAAATTTGGCAAAGATTTAAAATGCCTGAAAAATATTATTTTAGAAAAATATTATGTCAATGAAGTGACTAAAATGTTACCTGACAATTTTCCTAAAATAAGAGTGTACAAATAGTTTTATAACATATTGCTATCACTTCTCTCTATAGGTGACTCAGCTAATCTAACCTGCAGAGCTTTCTTTGGGTACAGTGGTGATGTCAGTCCTTTAATTTACTGGATGAAAGGAGAAAAATTTATTGAGGATCTGGATGAAAATCGAGTTTGGGAAAGTGACATTAGGTAAAATATTCTTTTTCTTTTAACTTGTACCATCAAGATTAACATTTGCCCTGTTAGTAAATAGAAAGCTAAAAGAAAAGGGTTTTTGTTCTGTTTTACTTTTATAATAAAAATATTGCTAAGAGGAAAAACACTGACTGACGATGGAGTTGCAAAACATGAGTACCATTTGCAAAGAATTTAAGGAAATAAAAATGAAATTTTCATTGAGGAATGAGGCAGACCAAAATACCACCAAATATGGAAAATAGGATATTGTGCCTTTTGTTTGTAAGAGCTCCTTGTTTTTAATTTTTAAGAGGAAATATTAACAAGATACCAGGACTCAACCAAACACAATCTGTCATTTCCTTTTATATTTTTTCATATTTGAGGAATCAAGTAGACTATAATGCACTTGATATGAATGATAAAGGATACACAAAATGTTTTCATTATCTTTTTTAGTTTGACTATAAAGTCTAAATATTAATATAGTGATAATGATAGAGAACAACCATTGAAAATACTGTACATTTGAGGGTATATTGCTTAAGCCTCTCTTTTAAAAGACAATTTGTTAATTTGTTCATTTACTTTTAAGTATTGAGTTATTCAACTATGACTAAAATTTCACTTGGGCATAAATACTCATTTTTAATCATAGTGTAAATAAGCAAGTATATTAATATAATTAAGTTATAACTGAATCAAAATGCTGATCATTTATAAACATTCTCTCATCTAAAGGTCACATCTTCTGGGCGTGTATGAACATTTTAACCGAGGTTTCTCTTCTTGGGGGAGGACACTTTTAAATGTGAGAACTTTTAAAACTTGATCAAATATATAAGAGAAAAAGATTTTCATTAGAATATAAAAATATATAAAACTGTCATATAAGGTTATTTCTACTAGGATCTTCTTTCTCCCTAGCAACAAATACACAAAAATCTTAAACTCCAATTGGGTTCTGAAATACCCAGATGGGCAATCTCCAGTATGTACTAAAATGTCCTCTGCCATCTTTCATGTTTACAACTTCACTATTATCTTTTACTAATATATTTTTAAATGTTAAAGTTAAGGAAGGGCAATAAATCTCCTAACTTTTCCCCTCTCTCATTTTGTGGGTGCTCAGGGAAGCTTCTAGAAAGATATTTTTCTTTAATCCTGCATTAAGAAGTATTGTTCAGAGATGAGTTAGCAAACACTTGAGAGAGTAGAAGTGGAAACTTTTCAAACAAGGAAAAGGAGCTTTACTTTGAAGATTTCCATTTGCTCTGAAAGATTGCTAAAATCTTTAACAATGACACTAGTGAGTGTTTACCATTAAACACTCATTGGAACACTTAGTCTACAGGTTTATAATTTTAAATTTCTTTAAAAATAGGCAATTGATTTGTATCATTAAAAAAAAGCCAGGCTGGAGGTTTCAACTGAAATATCAAAATAACCCAGAAATTTTTTTATTCTTCCTTTTTTTATTAACTTGATATATAATTAGTTCTCCAGACTAAGAGATTAGAATTTCTTATCTCACTTTTACATCCTATATCTTCTTAAAGGGAAAGCAATTTGTAAACTTCTCTTCAAGGTCTCTCTCACCTCTTTATTAGGACAGTGTGATCGTTCTGCTAAGAGAGATAATTAACTGCAACTTCATTAGCATCTACAAAGACAAACTTACTCATTAGAAGTGAAGAGGGCACGATATAATTTAATTAAGATAGCATCAATCCAAAGCCAAATTTGAAGCACAAATACTGTAGGTATTTTCACATCAGATTCAGATTCTTCTAATTTTTTTTTCTTTTTTATGTATGTGTATGTTTGTGTGGGGTTTTTGTTTCGTTTTGCTTTATATTTTAGAATTCTCAAGGAGCATCTTGGGGAACAGGAAGTTTCCATCTCATTAATTGTAGACTCTGTACAAGAAGGTGACTTGGGAAATTACTCTTGTTATGTTGAAAATGGAAATGGACGTCGGCATGCCAGCATTCTCCTTCACAAACGGGGTGAGTATAACCTTCTAAGCTTGAGTGGTCAACTGAAACCTATAATAGGAGGAAAATAATTTGGAACCAAAAAAAATTAAAATTTGTTTTTCTGCACAAATTTATATTAAATAAAATAATCACATTAGTATTCGGGTCATGAAGGCAGCTAACACAGTGGGTGGGTGACTAACTCAGGCTCTAAAGTCGAATTTGGATTTATTACTCTGCTTTAATACCAACTATATAACCTAAAGCAGGGTATCTAACTTCCCTATGCTTCAGTTTCCTGATACATGGAATGAGGAAAATAATAGTATCAACTCTTCAGTGTGTTGTAAGGATGAAAAGAGACAAGAAATGTGAAGAGTTTGGCACAAAGCCTGTACACACAAAGTATTTAGTTAAATGTTATTTATCGTTATTAGAAAGAGTCAAATAAATTAAAAATAACTTTAATTGTTTTAAGTTCAAGATTGTTTTCCTTATTTGAAAGTTATTACGTTGATGTAATAATTATACCTGATGGATTCCCCATTGCAGTATTTCTTGACTTTTTTTTCTGCCTTGGATAACTTTTACATGTGTAAGATCTTTCCATGATTAATAATAATTCATTAATAATTTATTAATGAATTATTATTCAATTCAATTAATATGTATTAACAATAATTCAAGTATGATAGGTTGTGGTTGAGTGGAGCATCTGCTGCGCTAAATCTGATTCCACAACAGCCCCAACACCTTTCACACAGGGTTAAAATATACATAAATATATATGAATTGTTTGAAATTAAGGATAATTGTAAAATTCGAGTCATGCCTTTTAGTTGGTGAAATTTTTCATGTCTATTACAAGAGAGAAACTTTTTTTTCATATTATGCTAAGTGAAAACTTCCTAGTTTTTGGAATGAATACACTGATGTTCTCTTACTAAGCAAATTTAGTTATTTTAGTTTCAAAGTACATGTTTACTTCTAGACTCCTTGAGGTTGAAATAGAAAGAGAATGTTGAAGACTATTCCCCTCACTTTATTGGGCAAAAGATTTCCTTTGAATAATGTTACTGAAAGCTATTAAAACAGAAACCTCTGTTGTCAAGGTAACTACAATATTAAAATTGTCTTCTTTGGGGGGACATAGCAGGAAAGATAAGCAGCAGCTAGCAATATGATTGTTTCTTTCTCTAGCCATGTGCTCATTCAACGAAGGAGAAATATTGTACAAATGAAAGGACAGAAATAGCTTCTCAGGCTTAAAAGCAACTTAAATTTTGTACAATTAAACTATAGCATAACATCTTCCCAAGTGATCTATCAGCTTATACTGGCTACATTCTATTTCAGAGAAGCTAGTTCTAGCTTTGAAAAAAATGTAACTACTAGAAATCATTCCTATTTCACTGTCCGTCTTCCCCTTGACCCCAGTTTTGCACTTTTAATCTCTCTTCCCCAAAGCAGCCCTTTAAAAGTTTGATGACAGTCACCATGATTCTGCTGGACCTTTACTTTCCTAGGTTTGACTTCTTTAGTTTCTTTTAGTAATTTTTCTTTGTGTGGACAATATACTGTCACATGCTTGTCACTCTCTTCAACATCCTTTAATTAAAGAGTATTAATTATTCCTCAAGAATGGGAATAGTGGAGAGAATTTATAGGGCACAAATAAAAATCTGTTGACTTAGAAAACACATATTTCTTATTAGAGCAACGTAAGAGTGACAGTTAAGTGGTGATCATAAGGAGAGAGGGAGGAAAATGAATTGTATCTGAGGATACAGATATTAAAGCTCTGTTCTTATAGACAGGCACACAGCTAGGAAGGATCAAACACCTCCAAGCTATTTTTAGCAAGTGTGGCCTAAGATTAAGTTGTCCATAGCTACAAAAGCTTCCAATACTACAAAAATAAATGATGGAGAAATCAAGGAAATTGTTTGAAAAAAACATTCCCAATAATGTCTGATTACCTAAAGTAAACATGAAGAAGAAAATTGTGGCAATGTTAGAGCACCTTTCGATACTGAATTCTCTTTTCCACAGTGATTCTCAAATATGTATTTATACCAACAGCATTTTATTCTTAGTAAAATAAAAGCATTAAGAAGCCAAAAAGAATCCTTCAAGGTCGTATATTCCAAAAGTCCCTCCTAAAGTTAGTGAATGCCTTCTCTTTAAGGGAGCTGAAGCAAACTTGTCATCAATTCACAAAGGCAGCAATGGCATTCACTCTCTTGCTCTTGAGAGGTTTATAATTATGTGGAATGATGTATCCCAACCATCTTTGGAAAAAAGAAAGGACTTTGTCACCAGCTCAACAAGGTTCAGAAGGTGACCATAGTCCCTGAGTCAAATTGATGTTATACTAGCAGGTATGCAATTATCAGGTGAGTTGCTATATTACTCAAAAATAAATAAATAAATAAAGCTCAGAGAAGGAACTGGAAACTGTTGCTATGTATCACATTTTTCTGCCACTGGCTGATAAAGCTCTTAACTTACAGGCCTGCAAAGTCTTTCTTTTTAAAACCTCCCTAGAGAGATATGTTAAAGCACTTGATGAATACAGATTTTATAAACCACAAATTACCAGTTTTAATAAGTAAACTTGCCAGGACACACCTTTGCCAAAATTACTTAAATATTTTTGGCTCCATAGTTACTTTTTGTTCAGTATTATTGACGTAATAAAAATCATATTAGAGCCCTGCAATGGGTGGTATGCATTCTGAGACTTCATTCACATGTATCAAATGAGTCTTCCTTAATGCCAAGAGGGTACTACAATAAATAATTCAGTTAGGATTAAGCTACGCTGGTTTCTGGATCAGGTTCTTATCCAAAAAAAAAAATCTTAATTCCACAAATCTGGCTGAAAATTTGCTGGGAAACTTGACCATAGAAAAACCTTGCCCGAGAATATTCAAAGTTGTTGATTCCTGCAGCCCGGCAAGGTATTTCGACAGTTAAGATTATGTCTGACATTTAATACAGATATATTTCACATACTATGTACAGAGAACTAGATCATGCAGTGAAAGGGAGACAAAGGATGAAGGAGCAAGGGCCATGGGGCCATATTAGTCTATGACTGTGCTGCCCCTTATTTTTCACTCTAGTTCCTAGCCTGACAAGCTTGAAAGTTAGCCCCTTGCTTCAAAAAGAACCAAAGCGAAGAGTTGATACACTATTGTGTCATTTCTTGTTCCCACTATTATTCATACATGATTGAATTCCATGTTTAAGTCTCTGAATATTTAATCTAGATGCCATTTCTTGGGTTTCTAATTGCTGGTGCCTGACTCAACATAATCAAACACTGACCTTCAGTTTCCTTACAAAATCCTAACCTATTCTATTCCCTATATTTTTTACATTTTCTATTTCCCCGATACAAACAGTTCTCCAGTTCTGGAAACTGTTGGGGCCCAGGGTAGGCCACACCAAAATATCCCATAATGGAATATTGATTATTTTGAAATAAAGTTACTTAAGAAACTACCAATGCAAGAACACTCTGACCTCTCTGTCTGCCCCCCTTAAAGCAAGGATAAGTCTTACATGTGAGAAGTGCCCTTCCTGTACCTGGAGGCTGAAAGGATACTCTTATCCCTAGAGTTAAGGAATCCAGAGCCAAAAGCACACATAAACAAACCTTGTTGCCTCCTTATTAATTTACTACCCAAGCCCAAACCTTGCTTAAATTTCTTACTAATGAGCACTGCTTTTGTCCTGTCAGTTCCTCAAAAGTTTATTATTTCTTTGTCTAAAAAAATATAAAAAGGTACCTACTTAGAGATTTCTCTGAACATCATTTTATGATCCTGAGCATCAATTATGATCTCCTGTGCACACATATTAAATTGGATTTTCTTTCTTAATCTGGTCTTGTATCAATTTTATTATTAGTCTTGCAGTAAGAACTAAAGAAAGGTAAAGGGAGAATTTGCCCCTCCCTGACAATACCCAGTGACACTGTGCTCTGACCTCAGGCCTAGCCACTCTTACACCCATCAGGTGGTCCCAACTTTCTTCTTCACTCTCTGTGTTTTTGGCCATATTCTAACTCTGGCTTACCTCAGAGTGTGGACATCTTTACTGTCTAGGGCAAAACAGTTTAATGGTTATGGTTGTAGACTCCGGAGCAAGGCTATCTGTTCAAAACCCAACTCTATGCTTACCATCTGTGCTATCTTGGCCAAATTACTTAATCTCTGAGAGCCTCAAATTTTTCTTCTATAAAATTATCATAATATATTATAATATAAAAATAATACCATCTATCTAGAGCAGCTCTGAGGATTAAATAATTATATGTCGATATGTATCACAATGTTTGACACATATTTATCACTCAATAAATGTGTGCAGCTATTACATGATTTCTCTGCTCCAATTATGTGATATTCTGGGTAATTGAGGATGTAGCAATAATGTGTTTCATTAAAAACTCAAATCTAATTTACCTTTCATTAAAATGGTTAGCTTTACCTCCAGCAATTTTCTTCCATTGATTTTATATTTTACCTTATAATAGATTTTCCTTAGATCGAATGTACTGTCTGTCCTAAAGGAGATCTTCATTCATTTATTCATTCATGTAATGATAATTATTAAGAACCTACTATGTGTCTGGCACTCATAAAATTAAATGAACAAGAAATAAAAACCAATATAATTTGAAATGCCATCATCTGTTTTTTAAATTACATTGATAGTAAACCTTCCTAATACAGATTTGTACTTCTATGGAATGCTTGGTTTTGAAATGTCACATTAGAGGGATGTCATTTTGGGCCTGGTTAGTACTTGGATGGGAGACCACCTAGGAAGACCAGGTGCTGTAAGCAAGCATTAAAAATAAAAAATAAAAAATAAAAGGATGTTCATTATCCATCCTGTTCTGAATGGTTATGTTTAGATATATTGATTATAATAATATGGCAATTCATTCATCATGAAGTAGTTTGAGAACTGGAAAAATATCTATCTGAGAGACGAGCACTAGTTAATAATGATGAACATCTATGTTTTTTCCTATTCTCCCTCAAACCCATTTTAATTCTTAGGCATACACTCTCTCCCTCCAGCGAATGTAATCAATAGGAATTAGACTTGTTCAATAAACTCCCTAGTCCTCAGAATATCTTTAGTAATGTAATTAACATGCACATCATTTAGGATGCATTGTTTTAAAGCTGGGTAAATTTAGACCCAGTAGACTCCTTATCCCTTCTTATAATGAATCATTTTGTAATATATTCCCCTATCTTTGTTAGTATTTTCCTAGTGCATTTATTTACTGAGAGATACAGTAAAGCCACAGAACTGTTCAAACTTCTCTCGGGGCTCATCATTTGACATCCTTAACCATTGATTTCAGAAAATGGAAAAGTCAAACTTTGCTCAGATGTCAAAACTTCCTGCCCCTCTAATATGGTGGCATCACCCTAGAAAATCAATGACCCATTAAAAACTGAATAGGCATCCTAGAAAGAGTCACTTTTACTGAGTCATTGCCATGGGGGAGGATATTAATTTCCCTGTACACTTTTAGATTCTTGGCTGAGACACCCCTTCCTCCCATAATAACAAACCAGATTAATAGGAGAAAAAGAAACAGAAGTTCAATACCATATGTACTTCCTTTATAGAAGGGAGAGACCCAGGAAAACTGAATAACTCCCCAAAATGGCCCAAGCCACCACCTTAAATACCATCTAGAGCAAAAGGCTGAAGATGTTGAGGGGAGGGACAGTTATGGAGGTGACCAGGAAGAACACAGTAAACAAAGGGCAGGTTGTTATGCAGATTTAAGTCCAAGCCTTCTCCACTGATAAGTCATCCTCTCTCAAGTACAGAGAAGGAGACACCCTTACAAATGGAAATTTCCCTTATAAATGTAAATGTCTCTTAACAAAAGGGTGACTTCTTGGTTTTTAGAGCTTCTTATGTGTCTGCTGTTTCTTAAAAATAATCAGCCTAAAATTATCTTTATGCCAAAGAGGCATATTTTGGAGTAGTATACTCTGCGCCCTTTCATTGCTTATGCAATGCCAAAATATTAAGGAACTTATGTTGTTGCAACATCTGCAAATCATAGCATTTGGGCTTAACAGATTCTCTCAATGGCTAAGAGCTGACATTTTGCATTCAAATTTTCTTCTATCCTGTATCATTTTTCTTGCTTCTCTGCTATTCAATTCTATACTGTAAGACTTCTAAATAGTTGACCCCAATATGTTTCTTGGTAACTAATGGCAAAATAAACAAAAATAAAACCACATTTGGAGGCCGTTATGAATGCCAGTCTTACTGAACTCAAAGGATTCGTTTTGCCTGCACATGTCAAAGCCAAAAGAGACTTGAACAGGAGTGTGCAGCAAAGAAAGCAGAGGTTTATTTAAGAAAATGGTGCCCAAACTGGAGACACAGGTGAACTAGTGCTCAAAGACCTGGCTCCCCAATGGCCTCTAGCAGATAGGTTATATAGGGGAAGACTCATTAGCTGTGGTAGCTAAGGGAGTCGGGATCGTGGGCTCTCCTGATTGGTCAGTGCTACGGTAGGAGGCAGTTGTTCATTGCATCAGGTCCTGATGTTAGTCATGGTGTAGTTCTGTCTGGTTTCAAGGGGATGCGGTAGGAGGTAGGGTCCTCCAGCCTTCATGGATGTGGAGCTGAAAAATGTTATCTTTAGTTTGACAGAAACTGCTTCTGTGGTCCACAGACCTGAGGCTTTGTTTCTAACACTATTCCATGCTGACCTAAGGGCTTAATGATTAAGGGAGTAGTTGTGCTGTATGCAGAAGGATAAAGAAGGAAGCAACTAAGCCCTAGGCAAGTTTGAATGAAAGAGAAAGAGATGAGAAAAAGTTATTTTAAAGAAGTGAAGATGTGCACTTACACCAGGAACACAAATAGTCCTATACTAGTGAGTTTCTTGCTATGGTCATTCTAACAAGGTTATTTGTTTGCCACCAAAATTACAGGCATGAAAACTAATCTTTTGAGCTATTTTCTTAGACATGGGATATATGACTTAAGTGGGTTAATTCCAAGTTATTTTTGCCTCAGCACTGGAGCATATTATTCAAAGGTCTGTTGATCATAGTTTTTTTCTGATCTACTACAGCATAGCAATTTATTATGTAGCATAGTTTTGCCCATTAGTCATTTTGGTCATGCAGTTTTCTTCAATGTAAACTAGAATATCCAAGGAGCATCTCTGTTAGGAAGGAAAAGGACCACTGTTTGCTGTTGATTCGCTTATTCCTCAATTAATAATTAACATGGGAAAGATCCTGGACAAAACCAATGTTGAGAACCAAGGATTATAAACCCTTCAGTTTTTAATCATTCATATTGAAGTAATCATGTGGGACAAAGCTCAGTATTTAATTATACATAGGCATAGTCAGTGGAAATGCTTTATTTGCTTTATTTTTTTTCACTTGTTTTCCTAACTAAATGTTAAGTTCTTGATAAAGATCTTTAACTTGTAATTCTCTGTTATCTGATTCAATATATATAATCCACTTTGTAAATGTGATGAATGGGATGATTAAATGTATTTTGAGTAATACGAACTTAGTCTGTAGAAAGATTTCTCAATCTTGTCACTATTGAAACTTTGGGTTAGGTAATTCTTTGTTGTAGGGGGCTGTCCTATGCCTTGCAACATGTTTAGCAACATTCCTAGCCTCTACCCATTAGATGCCAATGGTACCTTTCCCAATTGTGACAACCAAAAACGTTTCCAAGTATTTTCAAATGTCCCCAGGGTACAAAATTGCCAACAGTTGAGAACCAGTGACCTACAGTATGACTATCAGAACAACAGGGATTTTAATCTTGAAAACCCTCCAAGATTATACCTGATGTGATTGGAAGGTCAGGGAATTCGAGCTTCTAATAGGAATGGAATTAACAACATAGGAATTAACAACAACATAAGAATTAACAACAACAACAACAAAAGTTCCTTGTGTTTCCACTCTTGGAGAGTCAACTAGAAGTCACTAGAGCAGTGCTTTACGATCTTTTTCTTTTTCTTTTTTTTTTCAATCTTTACAATACACATAAATCACCTAGAGAGTTTGTTAAGTAGTGATCCAAATTCAATAGTCTGGGGCAGGACTCAAGATTTGAATTTCAAACAAGTTCCTTATTGATGCTATTGGTGCTGGTCTGTGGACCACAATTGGCATACCAAGGTCTAACAAACTTGGTAGCATCTAGTAGGTCAAGAGTAACCAGCTCTCTGGAGTTCACTGTTTCCTTGAGAGAGTAATGAAAGAGAAATATAACCAGTCAGTGGGACTAATTCTCACTAATTGCCGTATTCTTTTTACATGGTCAACACATTTGAATCTATTTGAACATTGCCCTCTCACTCTACTCTTAATGAGGTTACTTGCCTCATGTATTCAATGAAATTGTGCTTTATAGAACACATTTGCTACCCAGAGAACTGTCTGAGAGGGCACTCCTCCAAGTATTAAATAATTAACCTCTTAAATGAAGAACTCTCATTGTTGGACATCATTCATACATGTCCCTTTTTAGAAAAGAAAATCCACTTAGGAATGTCTCAATAACATATATACGGATATATGCATATATTTCAGCCAATATAAACAGCAATTACCAAGGAGGAGCAAGACATATGATAAGCAGTAAATACTGCTAATTTTCTGTTTCGAACACTTGCATTCAGCTAAATCTCAATTATGTGTAATAAGGAAGAGCAGGTACAGTATGAGAAATGAATATCCACATATTGTTGATCCATGATATGATGGCAAATTAGGCAAAGAAAAAATAACACAATAACCCAACAGTTCAACTCATTTTAATAGGCACCTGTCTAGTATCTAACAGAAGTTATAAAACACAAGTAAACCTGAGGTGAGAACAGAGGAAATCTACTAGAATTCAGATCTTTGTGTTTGAAAATGACAAACAGGCAGTTTAAAACCATAATAATTCACTTTGAGATATTTGCAAGAAGCCCACCAATATCATACAGCATTCAAATAGCATACATGATCAGAGGTCACAAACAGAATAGCACCACCCACCAACACACCGCTCATTCTTTCTTCTCAGAACCGACTTAATAGTCTCATTATTTCTAGATCAAAACAACCTGCTGATTGACAATGTTTCATAACCTGCTCAAAATCTTATTTCACTACAGGCTGCTTAAAGATGGTTTGTATAATGCTGTTGTATGCAAAAGCAGCAAATCATTCCTATTCACCAAAAATGTATTGAGTGCCAACTATGGGCAAAGCACTGGGTCAGGTGTACTTAGTAGTTGACTCACTGCTGCCAGAGGGATGTCTACCACCATCAGGGGGCATTAAAACAACATTGTTGGTGAGAAGGAGATGGCTGTGCATTTTTATGGCTGTAAATTCCTACAGTCAGTTGAGAAATGGCACAACTGGGTCATAAAATGCAAGGTATAACTTTTAATAAGCAGCTCCTATATACTGGACTTTGACAACCAAGTCAGTAAAATGAGAAATTAGACATGACATATAAAACATGCTAACTATTCTTTTGGGTCATATAGTAGAAAAAATTTGTTGATTTCCAATAAACTACCATGGTAACTTGTATTAGATTTTATTGTTGAGAATTACATTTGCCATCTGTAAGAAATACGTTAGCTGTTTATCGCTATTTTTAAGGCACATGTACTAATTTTAGTATGTGTTCTATGAAGGATAATGTATCTGGGGGTTGATTTCTTTAAATTAAAAGTGGACATTTAAATGCTATTAAAATAGATTTTATTTTACTTCGCAAAAAAATTCAGTGGTATATTTAAGACAGCACAAAAAGATAATTTTTAAAACAAACCAAGAATCATTATCATGAATTAAAATTTGATATGAATGAGGATTGACTGAAAAGAAATTGTGAACTGTGAGGGAAAAAAGGACTGTTACTTGACAGTGTTTTGTTTTTGATTGTTCACTTGCGATGACCTAAAGCAACTTTCTTTGTCTCATTGTTCTTCATTTTTATCATTTGTAAACTAATTGCCCTTAAGCTCCAGAGTAGAAAACTTGTAAGAACATATTAAACCCTGGGAGACTGACTAATAGTATATAGTAGCCCGTTTGTCATATTTTACAGATTCTCAAGAGTTTTGAATCATTGTACTTCATTTTGCAAATCTTGAAAGTGAAATGAAGTGGTCGCTCTTCGTAGGATTTTTCTTATGGTTTTAAGCATTCATAAAGTTGCCTTGGATCTTCAGATGACAAGTTCCTATAACTGCAAAATAGAAATCACAATTCCTTAAGATAAGTGGCTGCAGTTAAAAGTACTAGCTGGTAATGGTTGTCAAATTCATGGAAACTAAAATGGAAGATGCCATTATCAAAGCTTAAAAGAATGGCACACATAAATTACCTAACTTAAATCAGTTTGGAATTCTAATTCTAGTGTGTAGTGTAAAATGAGTATGACTTAAAAACTCATAGATACTATCTCACAAGGTAATAACTCACAACTGCTTGGGCAAACTTTTAATTCTCCCCAGACATATCTGTTTATATTATTTAAATGTCTTAGTATTGAAATTAACTTAATGGATTACTTTAAAGATATCACAATAAAATTCCATATTGGTTATTTTCTTAAGTTGTCACTGGCAACTCAGTAGTCACATAAAAATTGATATTATTAAAATGTATTTTCAGCTGTTGACTAACTCACATACCAGTTTAGTTTCCTCATCTGTAAAACTGCAATCAGACTAAATGAAATTCGAAACCTGTATTTTCTCTAAAACTGGATTATGTTTTAACCTACTTTTACAGCAAATATTTGTAAACTGTTGCCAAAATGATTATTTAAATAGAAAAAAAGCCCTATAGTGGTGTTAAATAATTTCTGCTAGACCTGCCTTGTTGAACCAGACATCTATAAATGATACTTGGATAAATAGATATGTGAATGAAAAATTAATTAGACTAAAGAGTTTACCACAAGGCATCTTAGCAGAAACAAGGATTAGAAACCACGTTGGAAAACTCTATTCCAAACTGTCCAGAGTAAAAGGCAAAACATAAGCTATTTTGAAGTATTAGCATTTAAATTATACATCACTTTCCTCTGTTAAGATTACTTAAAAACCTAATATATTAGAAAGAGATGCATAAAAGGACATTTAAACTGTAGTAATAGTGGTTATCTTAGGGTTGTGTGATTCCACGTGATCCTTAATTTCTTCTTTGTATTCTTATATGATTTTCAAATTCTTTACAGTAAGTATGTTTTATGGAGTCAGGGGAAAAAGGTGAGAAAATTAATCTATTTTTGTACAGGCACTGAAAAAAAAATTAAATGCTTACAGGAAACCTATCATTGCTCTATTTGCTATAAAATCAAGTTATTTGCATATTTTTAATGTATCTTGCAACTTATTTGCTTGAATGTAGAATCTTGATCTCACTTTATGTCTGTCTATATTAGAAAGCATTACATTTTATAGGATATCTTTACATCTACATTATTTTCTCAAGCCACTGCTAATTTTCATGTACCAAAAATCAATACATAGAGTTAGATGATCAGATAATGCCTTATTCTTTATGAAGCAGTACTGTACTATTGCCATTTTGGTAAAAGAGAACTCATTATTAAATACAGGCCCTTCATATATGTATTCCAACTATACAGTCCACCAAAATATACAAGTCACTCACTTTATTCTCATGGTTTAAGGAATTATTTACTGTTCACTGAGAAAGAATCAAGAAATGGTAGATTCTGCTATTGGTAGTTCCCAAAACATGCCTATTTCGTCATAGAGTGTTAATGGGAGAGAAGAAAAAGTGTTAATAAGTTCTTGACTAGTATCTCTTTACAGAATGATAAAGGAAGGCAAACTTACCATTATTTTCCTTCCCATTTTTATGTTTTCAGAAAACAGGGAGTTATCGAAAAGATTCAAGAGAGATAAGAAATGAATTTTTCTGTTACTTCCATTGAGGGAAATGAACTAGCATATAGTTTGATTATTGTTTTTGCCTTAATAGTTTCTAGCTCTATGGAAACAGTAAGATTTTGAATGAAACTTGCCTCATGAGAGAGACAGCTTTTGCCAAATATATTTTATTCTAATGTTTTCAATAATTAGGAAATGTGTTAAAACCTTAAAGGAAGAAAATCATAATAATAGCATAAAATTCTGGTTTAGCAAAGCATCCCATTTTGAATACTGCAATGCAATCAGTTTTTACATGTGTAAAATACTTTATAAAATCTATTTTCAACAATTTAATGTACTAAAAATAATCATACAATATTTTTAGAAGGGGTTCGATGTTTCTATAGAAAACGTGGCTTCTCCTATTGGTTATCTAAGCAGTCCAGATATTCTGGGTTCTATGGTCAATCCAAAGCATTCCCAATGGAAGACCAAACTGTTCTGTAACAATATATCCTCCAGTAGAGGATTGCTTTCAGGATAAATGCTGCAGCTCTTAACGAAAAGGAGTAAAATGGCAGTGCCACCTTGACTCTGACAATTTTCTCTCAAGAGATGTTTTGTAACATTCCATCTGTGCCTGTCTATTTGTATGACATGTTCAGAAGGAAATTCTTTGTAGAGGGAAAGCAAATATTTTTTTTTCTTCTAAGAGATTTTCTTTTAGGCATCAGTAAAGTTTGACACCTTGATATACAATGGTCCTGTCTTCTGAGCTGATCGCCTGAGGCCTATTTTCCTCTTTATTATAGCAATATCTTCCTTCTTAGTCTGGTTTCTCCCCCATTACACTCAATCTTATAAGATCTAAGATGAAGGAGGCTACATATGAATACTTTCAACATTTGTATGTGTGCAAATCTGTAATGGCTGTGTACATCCCACGTTATGGTCTTTAGATAGACCTATTTTAAACATTGCTTTTATAATTCGAAGGGGAAATATTTTCATTGATAAAGCTCTGTCTTAGTAATACCACATCATACATTTAAAAACTATGTCAGTTTTAATCTAGGGAGAATAATTGTCCTATTTCTCTGACCTAATTTTGGGAAACCTGGCTTAATTGATACTCTGATTCCTTCAAACAAATATTTATTGATAACATACATGCTAGTTGCTTTGAAAAGTAGAAAAAAACAACATATTATAGCTGAGAAATCACTACATGAATTTGCCTATCATCACCCATCATAGCATACATTCACTTTCCCTGTACTCCACACCAAACTACTTGCCAAAAAGCTTTATAGGCATTGCCTTGCATTGTGCCACAGTGTGCCCAATCCACATCTCTAAGAGCCAACAGAAACAAAAACATGCACATACACATGCACAAACACCCCAAGTGAGTTGCTCATCTATGGTTATGATACTTATAATAGAGTATTTCTTACACCCATACAAAAGGCCTGGCAGAATGACACTTAAGTGCACAATAAATATTAGCTTTTATTATTTTACTTTAAAATAATTGCTTGCATGCCTGACTCTGCAACTAGACATGATCTCCTTTAAGGCAAGAAACATATTTCATTCATTATTTTATCACTGAAACTCAAAGCACTACTCCTGGCACATCTAAGGTACTTACTAAACAAAAAGAAAGTGAATGAGTGAATGACAGGATAAAAGGAACAACAGTATCAAAGGTATAAACAATACACAATTTATTTCTAAATGCCCAGTGAATACAAACTTTTCTAGTTCTATAAGTCCATATAAGACTATATTGTCATTGGATTTATGAATGAAAGAACATTGCTAAGTATATTCTATGAAGTTGATCATTTCTCTTTAAAATAATTTTTATTACCAAATGAATGGACTGCATATTAATAAGTATACTTCATCAGTTGCTTGAACCTTCTGGTTGGCTGTCAAAATGGCTCACAGAGATATTCTTGGAATTTTAGAGAGGAAATACACAAAAATCTTAAGTTTTTATTAGAAAATTGAGTTAGTTCATCCAGTCATTCATTTATTCACCAAATATTCCTTGAGAACCTACTATGTGTCAGATAGTTTTCAAGGCACCTAGGTAGATCGATAAAAAATATGGACAAAATAGACAAATAATTTGAACTGGTAGAATTTAAATTACAGTGGGAGAAGACAAATAGCAAACAATAATAAACTTATTAATAAGAAAATTAAATATTATGCTATATAGTGATAAATGCTTACATAAAAGTAGGGAAAGAAAAGTGGATGCAAAGGTTTGTGACTTGGAATGAATGGTCAGTAGATAAAATTGGGAAGGTGTTATATTAGCAAAGACTTGAAGAAGTGAAGAGAGAGGCATGCAGAAATCTGGGAAGGAGCATTTTAATCAGAGGGAACAGCCAAAACAGAGGTCCAAAGGTAAAGGAATTGTTTAGAAGGTAAAACCATAAAGAAAACTAAATAATATAATGCAATTTGATAAGTCACAAAAAAAGCTATAGAAAATACATGTTCGAAGGAGATGAATCACTTTTAGTTGGAAAAGCTTCATTGAAATTGTAGATTTTAGCCTTACCTTGCAGGTTTGGTAGGGTTTTGATCAATGGAAAGGAGAAGTTCTAAGTTGGTACAGCATTGGGAAAACATGTCAAATTCAATTCACATTTGGAGGGATGATTCTGGCTGGAGATTAATTGACTGCTTCAATTAAAGGAGTGAAGGACTTTGAATTCCACCACAAGAGGTTTGGACTTTCTTCCATGAGCATGTAATCAGCTAACAATTACTGAAGAAAATTCCAAGGTTAGGACATGTTTTTAGAAAATTAAACTGAAGGCTTTTACAGATTACATTAGAATAAGTGTAAATAATAATTTGTTTCTTTTTTATTTTATATTAGTTTCAGGTGTACAGCATGGTTAGACATTTATATAATTTACAAAGTGATCCACCCTATTATTCTAGTACCCACCTGGCACAATGTATAGCCATTACAATATTACTGAGTATATTCCCTATGCTGTACTTCACATCCAATGTGACTATTTTGTAACTACGAATTTGTACTTCTTAATCCCTTCACCTATCCACTCAGTCCACTAACTCTGGTCCCTTCGGCAACCACCAGTTTGTTCTCTGTATCTATGAGTCTATTTTTGTTTTGTTTGTTCATTTATTTTGTTCCTTAGATTCCACATGTAAGTGAAATCATATGGTATTTGTCTTTTTCTGCCTGACTTATTTCACTTAGCATAATGTCCTCTAGGTCCATCTATGACATTGCAAATGTTAAGATTTTAAATTGTTTTATTTTTAATTAAGTTAGAATATGATATTAGTTTCAGATGTACAACATAGTGATTAGACATTATATAACTTAAAAAGTGATCACCCCAATAAATCCAGTACCCATCTGGCACTGTACATAGTTATTATAATATTATTGACTATATTCCCTATGCTGTACTTCACATTCTCATGACTATTCTGTAACTATCAATTTCCACTTCTTAATCCCTTCTCCTTTTTCAAGCAAACCTCAACTTCTTCACATTTGACAACCATCTAAATGTTCTCTGTATCTCAGTTGGTTTCTGTTTTGTTTATTTTCTTCTTTAGATTCTACTTGTAGGTGAAATAGTACAGTATTTGTCTTTCTCTATCTAACCTACTCCACTCAGCACAATACCCTCTAGGTCCATCCCTGTTGTTGCAGATGGCTGAGTAATATTCCATTATATATACATATATATATCACCTCTTCTTTATCCATTCATCCATTGATGGACACCCAGGTTGCCTCCATATCTTGGCTATTGTAAATAATGCTGCAATGAACATATGAATTCACATGTCATTTCAAAGTAGTGTTTGGGGTTTCTTCAGATAAATACCCAGAAGTGGGATAATTGAGTTCTTCTTTGTCTCTTGTTATAGCCTTTGTTTTAAAGTCTATTTTGTCTGGTGTAAGTATTGCTACCCCAGCTTTTTTTTGTTTGTTTATTTGTTTGTTTCCATTTTCATGGAACATCTTATTTCATCCCTTTACTTTCAGTCTATGTGGGTCTTTAGATCTGAAGTGAGTCTCTTGGTAGGCAGCCTATGTAAGGTCTTGTTTTCTTAATCATTCAGCCACTCTATCTTTTGATTGGAGCATTTAGTCCATTTATATTTAAAGCAACTGTTGATACCCATGTAGTTATTGCCATTTTACTCTTTACATTTTTTATCTTTTTTTTCTTTATCTTCTTCTTAAAGAAATCCCTGCAACATTTCCTGTAATACTGGCTTGGTGGTAATGAATTCCTTTAGCTTTTTCTTGTCTGGGAAGCTCTTTATCTGTCATTCGATTCTAAATGATAGCTTTGCTGGATAAAGTAGTCTTGGTTGTAGATCCTGAGTTTTCATCACGTTGAATATTTTGTGCCAGGCCCTTCTGTCCTGCATAGATTCTTTTGAGAAATCAGCTGCCAGTCTTATGGGTGCTCCCTTGAAGGTAACTGACTGCTTTTCTCTTGCGACTTTTCAGATTTTCTCTTTGCTGTTAATCTTTGGTATTTTAATCATGATGTGTCTTGGTGTGGGCCTCTTTGGGTTCATTTTGTTTCAGACTCTATGTGCTTTCCGGACTCATATGTCTACTTTCTTCACCAGGTTAGGGAAATTTTCAGTCATTATTTCTTGAAATAGGTTCTCAATTCTTAGCGCTCTCTCTCTCTCTTCTGATACCCTTATGGTGTGAATGTTAATGCACTTGAGGCTGTCTCAGAGGTCCCTTAAACTTTTTATTTTCTTTTTTTTCTGTTTGCTGTTCTGATTGGGTATTGTCTGCTATCGTATCTTCTAAATTGCTGATTTGATCTTCTGCTTCATCTAGTCTATTACTGATTCCTTCTAATGTATTCTTCATTTTAGTTATTGTATTCTTCATTTGTGACTTTTTTTATGATTTCTATGTCTTTTTTTATGCTTACTGTCTTTCCATTGACATCCACACCAAGACCATCTATTCTCCCCCTAAGTTCATTGAACATCCTTATAACCAGTGTTTTGAACTCTCTATCTCATATGTTGCTTGCTTCCATTTCATTTAGTTCTTTCTCTGGAGTTTTCTCCTGTTTCATTTACAGCATGTTTTTTGTTTCCTCATTTTAGTTGTCTCTCTGTGTTCGTTTCTATGTATTAGGTAGATTTGATACATCTCCCTGTCTTGGCCAGGTGGCCATATGCAATAGGTGTCCTTCGTGACCCAGTGGCACAATCTCCCTTATCACCTGTGCCTGATGCTTCTGGAGTGTCCCTTGTGTGAGTTGTGCATGTTCTCCTATTGTAGTTAAGTTTTGATTGCCATTAGCACATTATTGGGCAACATTGACTCTCAGGCTGACTGGCCGTGAGGAATGGTCACAGTTACAGCATCTGAGCTGCTGTGTGGGGGTTGACCCCACACAGTGGGATTCTTCTCAGTGGTCTTGTGTACCTGTTGAGACTACCCTTGTAGTGTGCTGCTCATGAGGCTAATCAGGTAGTGCTCTGATGTGGTATGATGCCAGCCTCTGGGCGCATTGGTTCTGTGGCTCCTTGGGAGGGGTTCTCATGCAAGCCAAGATCAGCCACTGGCTGTAACCACCCAGGGCTCCCTGGTAGGAGCTACAAAGTGATCCGTGGTTGGTTGCTGCCTGTGCTGGACCTGGAGACAAGTGAGAGAGACAATGCATTGAACTGAGGTTGGCTGCCACCAGTACTGGGCCTGGGAAGCTTAGCAAAAGGCTCAGGGCAGCCCAAGGCCTAAGGCTCCCTGCCAGCTGCCCATTAGACTCAGTAGATGCAAGAGCCTTTGGGTGGTACAGGAGTTGGTTGTGGCACGGTCCCAGGGAGTCACTGGGGTAAAGCAAACAGATTTTACCCAACCAGTGCAGATTTAGATTTGATGCCAGTCCTGAGCCTGTGACCTCTTGCAAATGTCTCAGATTACACTGAGGCTAGCCACCACCTGCCTCAGACCCACAGACAGCCAAGATTTGTTCGAGAGATACTGTAGTTCAGGCTGGGGCTGGTTGCCTGCTACCCAGCTAATTCCTGAGGTGTGCAAGAGCTGAGGCCTGTTGATTGCAGTCTAATGAGCCTCCCTGCTAAGAGCACAGAGTGGGGCTGGTTGTCAATCAATGAGATAGCCACAGGCAATTTAAGTTTGGTGGGGTGGGGTTTCAGGGAGTCACTTGGGTGGAGAGAGCCAATCTCACCAGGCCAATGCAGATTCAGAATTGGCCTTGTATGGAGAAGGCTTAACACAGGCAAGATGGCGCCTGCCTGCTGCAGGCTGCACAGGAGAGCTCAACATAGGGACAATGGTGGCTGCCCCTCCAGTCCTCCCCCAAAAGCCACACAGCTGTCTTTTTATGTATGTCTCTGAGGCCTCCCAAGTTGCTGTCTTTCCACCAGAGCCCAGGGTGAGTGTCTATGAGAGAGTGAATCCGTGTGCAGGCCTTTAACAGGATGTCTCAGTCTCCCAGTTCCTTTCATCTCACCTGGATGGATGGTCAGAATTCCCACTGATTTTTATAGCCAGATTTTGTGGGGCCTCCTTTTTCAAGCACCGGAACTCTGGGCTGGGGGCCCTAGTGTACGGCTGGGGTTCCTCACTCCTGCAGGGAAACCTCTGCAGCCAAGATATCACTTCCAATGCTCAACCACAACATGCGGGTGCAGGATCAGCTTGTTCCATGTCTCTGCCCCTTTTACCAGTTTTATTGTGTCCTCTTTATATCCTAAGCTATAGAAGTTCTGTTCAGCTAGTCTTCGAATGGTTCTCCATTTTGATTGTTCTATAATTTAGTTGTAATTTTAATGTGGTCATAAGAAGAGGCAAGCATAATATATACCTACTCTGCCATCTTGACTGGAACCTCTGTAAATAATAACATTTTAATCCAAAAGTAATCAACCCCAAATACACTCTAATTACAGTAACATTTGCAATAATGTGATCTTCCCATTGGACCTGTCTTGTATTTTTTAACATTTTATTTTGAAAAAAAAGCCTGTAAACATTACAGAAAAACTGCATAAAATAGTCTCTCCAGCTAGATTTACTAATTAACGTTTTGCCACCATTGTCTTATCTCTGTCTAGATAGATAAACAAAAAGATACAGCTACTCTCTGTATATATAACATACAACACACATTGCTGAACAACATGAGAGTGAATCACAGACATCGTGACTAAATTCTTAATGTGAATCCCCTAAAAACAAGGATATTTTCTTACAAAACCAGAGTATATTTATCAAATTCAGGAAAATTTAAAATGATAGAGTGCTATTATATATAGTTTATTTTTAATTTCAAAGATTGTCCCAATAGTATCTATTACACTATATTGCTCATCCAGAATTAGGCATTGCATTTAGTTGTTGCCCTTTTAGTCTCTTAATCTGGGATCATTTCGAGCCTTTCTTTGTCTTTCATGGCATTGCCATTTTTGAAAGGTAGAATGTCCCTCAGTTGAGTTTCTCTGATAACTTTCTCCTTTTTTGGATATTTACCTGTTTCTGGCTAGGGTGCTACATAAATGATATTGTACCTTCTTAATGTGTCACATCTGGAGGTACATGAAGTCAATTTGTTCCATTACTAGTGATGCTGATTTTGGTCACTTCTTTAAGATAGTGTCCATTTTCCTCTTAATTATTAATAAATAATCAGTGGGGAGGTACTTTAAGATGGTATGAATATCCTGCCTCATCAATCTTTAACTCAGTAATTATAGGCTCTGTTGATAATTCTTGCCTGAATCAATTATTAGGATGGCAAAACAATAATAATTCCTAACTCTGTCATTCCTTCTATATTTATCAATTAGCATTCTATTCTAAAGAAGAACTTTCCTTTTTATTAATTTATTTATAATTAATATGAACTCATGAATTCATATTTTATTCAATTACACTCATTATTCATTTTAACTCATACTTTAATACATAACATTTATGAATATTCTCTACTTCATAGGAAAAAAAATGTAACACCCTTCCTATCTGTTTGGGAAGAGCGAAATCACATTCCAAGGGTGGGCTCTAGCAAACTTTATAGAGAATGATGCATTTTTTCTTCTAGTCTTTCATTTTATTTTTCACTTTTAATAGTTTATTAACATGTGACAATTCAGTTCCAAAAGCTCATAGGAGCTTAGTCTGATTAGGCCTAATGGTGGGTCCTAGCTATTGATCATATTTGCATTCTTATTGGCAGTAAGTTAAAGCTAATTCGGTCCTTTGGCTGAAAACTTCTTTTCAAAGTGGCAATATATACTTTGAAAGTAACATTTTGCCCAAATGTTTGTTTTAGTTCGTAGATCAAGCCGCTACATTCAGAGACCATTTTCATTTTTTATTATTATTATTATTATTATTATTATTATTATTATTATTATACTTCGCTATACCTGCCTTGTTCCAAAACGCACTTCTACATGAGCAAAACTGCTGTCTTTACATGCCAGTTTATACCTTCCCAAAACATTTTCTTGCTATTATATGAATAGCAACTCAGCTTCTTAATGTGTTACCAAAAAAAATTTAACTGCGTCTAAATTGCATTGATGTATTATAGAATTGAGTTGAATATCTTTGTAGGCTAAGTATAATTATCCTCCTGCCAGGAACAAATAAGTGTTACTGCTCCAAAGAAATAAATATGCATATGAATTTAAACTGGGATCATTATATTGTCTATCATGCATTTCCCCTACAAACTTGCATTTTTCTGCATATAAATCGAAGCAGAGCATTTCAAAGGACTTTATAAATGAATGAGTCAATTCTAGGATGAACTAGAGAAGAATAAGCCACCTAAAATTTTCAGTTATACTTTAAACAAGATTATATATGTATAGAGTTGCACAATGAAAACTCCAAGTGAAGAGTTCAAAAATACACATAAACTTTGATTTAACTTTGTTAGCATCTTTACCTCTTCAAAGATACCTAGCAGAAAAAGTTTGCACACAATAACACCAAATACATACCAATTTTTTTTAAAAAAAGATCCCAAACTGTACTATTTAATTGTAGCAACATTAGTGTAAACCAAATGTATTTATTATTTGCAATGTAACCCAATATACTAAGAGATGGCATGCACTTTATTTTAATTAGCTGTTTCTTTTAAAGAGCTGCTTGGTCCAACTGTCTTGATAAGAAAAAATTATAGTCATTGTTCAAAATGCTTGTAGCAAATCTAGTTTCAAATTGAAGCAATTTGTTCCAAAAGCAGTCTACCACTGCAGCAATAATCAATGTGTTTTCCCTTAGCCCTTACTGGAGCTTTCCAAGGACTATTGTTAATTGCCTGTAACTAAATGACTGCTGGTGCCCTTAAATGTAACTTTTTGGCACTTGTTCATTTGTTGTATTTAACCAAATACTAGTTTCTCTTAGGTTTCACCTAGAAATTTTGCTTTACAATTTTCAATATTCAGTCTCAGTCCCTTAAAGGGGGCAAAGTCTATCATTTTAATAAAATAACACAAAGGCAAAACAGATTTTAAAAGGTCTGCACTTTCTCTATCCATCCTCTGATGTTGAATTGTGCTGAAATGGAATCTTTCTATATTTTAAATGCTGCCACTCCAGGCAACTTGAACTTGAGCTGAAAAGCAGATTCCATTTCAAAAGGAAAATGACATTTGCTGGGGCAACACTTTTCACATTGTAATGTAAAGATAAAATATAGCAGTGGGCTCAAGTCATTTCTTTTAACTGTAACAGAATTTAACCCCTAGTAATTTTGTCTTCCCATGTGTAAGCAATAATGGGTAGCACTCATATTAATGAATGTGTCCAGCTTGGAGCAAAAGAAATGTGGAAACTAAATCTAATACACCATTTTCTTTGAGAGAGTTTACACATGCTATATAAACCGATGTGAGTAACTTAAATCAAATGGAAAAATTTTAACCTGCACATATTTATAATTTGGAGGCATATAAATTACTCTTGCCTAAAAATAATGTTGTAACTGAGGAACAAGCACTGGTGTGTGTACTGTGGGGAAAGACACATTTCTTTTCTGACTTCCAAGGATGTTATAAGAACACTATGCTTCTGCATGTGATACTACAGAAATATCGGGGGGAAATCAGAGACACT
Organism: Rousettus aegyptiacus; assembly: GCF_014176215.1. Classification (NCBI taxonomy): domain Eukaryota; kingdom Metazoa; phylum Chordata; class Mammalia; order Chiroptera; family Pteropodidae; genus Rousettus; species Rousettus aegyptiacus. The sequence continues at coordinate 15,514,123 of NW_023416312.1, forward strand.
CTCAGGATCTGGGGATCAATTAGCTTCATGTAAATTCTGTTTCTTTGGACCAGTTTTTGGTATTCCCATCATTAGTAAATGACTATCATATGTCTCAGAAGACTTGGTCTTGCTTATTGCCCATACTCTAAGTATATATAACTTTCATCTGTTTGTACCTTGAAAATGTATTCCTTTGACACAAGACCACTTTGTAATTTCTAAGCTACATAACCCTGTTCTCTATTTCTCATTACATATCAGACAATAGTATTGATTGGCCTGGTGAATAGTGTATTCGAGTAGTGCACAAAATTTTTTGAGTGGCTCCGGACATCTAGACATAGGAATAATTCACATTTGGACAATTACTTCTCTAAAAATATAAAGGACTTACTTTTATACAATTTTCTCTAGCTTACACATATCTGATTTTTAAAAGATTTTTTAAAGTGTACAGAGACCAGAAGACCAGAGACCATCTGAAGAAAATAAAAATTATGCTAATTAGATTAATAGGATTATGTTTCAGTCACAGTTTTTGATTGTTTCAAGAGCTGTTTGATGTGATCTGGGTGTGTAAGGTATGCTAGATCCCCAGGCCCAATTCCATGCCTTCAGAATCAAAGGATGTGTTTAGGGGCAGCACAGAAGAATCACTGTCTGCCTGGGCACATATCTACACCATAGCAGCTTTCCTGACTCCCAGCTTTCTTTATAGCTTCTCCCCACATAGACCTTGGGTTAAAACTTATAATGGCTCTTTTTTTTACTTAAATTTATTAGAGTGGCATTGGTTAATAAAATTATGTCAGTTTCAAGTGTACAATTCAGTAATACATCATATATATATATATATATATATATATATATATATATATATATATATATATATAACATTGTGTACTCACCACCCAAAGTTAAATCTCCTTCTGTCACCATATATTTGACCCTTCTTTACCCATCTCTATCTCTCCACCCCCTTTTCCCTCTGATAACCACAAAACTGTTGTCTGTGTCCATGAGTCTCTTTTTGTTTGTCTTGTTCATTTGTTGCTTTCAGTTTTATATCCCACACAAGAAAAGATGAAATATTGCCTTTTGCAACAACATAGATGGATCACGAGATTACCATTCTAAGCAAAATAAGTCAGACAGAAAAAGTCAAGAACCATACAATGGCTCTTTTTAAAAAAAAATCAAACTTTTAAAGTATTGAAGTATGATTAACATAAAAGGCATAGATCTTAAGTGTTCAGCTCAATGAGTTTTGACAAATGTATATGCTTGTGTATCCACACCTAAAAAATGATACAGAATATTTCTTTTACCCTAGAAAGTTTCCTCTTGCCATTTTCCAATAAATTTTCCCGTCACCCATCCACAAAGCATTCATTTTTTGATTCCTGTATGGTTTATTTTGGCCTGTTCTTGGACTTCATTTAAATAGAATTATACAAAAAATATTACCTTGTGTCTGGCTGCCTTCATCTAACATAATTTTGTGGGATTCATGTATGTTGCACATATCAGTAGTTTATTCTTTTTACTGCTGCATGTATTCTATCATATGGACACAACTGTTTGTTCATTATCTCCTATTAATGAGCATTTGGGTTGTTTCCAGTTGTAGCTACTATGAATAAAGCTACTCTGACCATTCTTGTACAAGTTTCCTGTGGACATCTGCTCATATTTCCTTTGGGTAAATACTTAGGAGTGTAATTGCTACTGATAGGGTAGCTTCGTATTTAGCTTCATTAGAAACCACTTAAAATTTTCTAATATAGTAGTATCATTGGGCTCTTGCACTAGCAACGTTGGGAAGTAGAAGACAAGCATTCTCCATTATTTTTCCATTTCTTTTCTCATGCAAGAATTTTTAGAGTGATGAATTCCAACCATTTAATGCATTAAATTAGAAAACAATGAATCTTAACAGAAACCATAGTCCAAATGCTTATCTTTCCCATCATATGCAGTGCAATTTAAATCAGATTTTTTTGGTGTATAAATTAGCCTATGGGCATAAGTTAGAGTTTTATGCAGACTTCTATGTGCAGTGGAATTTAACACATATCCTGAGAAAACAAGATTCAATGTACGCCACAGAATTATCTACGTGCTTACCCTTTCTGTTCACACAGTCTTAGGAAAACAGTATACTGAAGAGTGTTTCAATATTCATTCCTAGTACTTTTGTACTATTATTTTGTGTAGTCCTTCACAAGAGTCAACAGATAAGGCTGTCTGATATTTATAAATACAAATATAAAAATTTTGTGGATGTAATTTTCAATATTTTACACTTATTATTAATTTACTTAGACTCTAAAAGATTTAATAGCTCACTTTATTTTTCTTTCTTAAATTCATAAAGTCCAATCACTTTTTATAAGATTTTTTCCTATGTGCCTTTTAATTTTAATAACAGCAGGAAAATGCACTTGATTATACAGTAGTTATGTGTGTGTTTTATTAAACTGTTGAATTAGAAATGAAGGACTAGATGATGAAAAGTATGGCTGAATTTTGTTCTGCAATCATTACAGGAAAAGTGACATCACATGCAAACACACACAAAATGTCCTTGTGAGAAAATTATGACTAAACTTTTTCAAATTAACACTGATACTGCACTTCACTCCTGATGATTTCACCCCATTTCAAGATCTCAGGAAGAATCTTGTAACCCAAGAGTAGTTGTCACTGCAAATCCATACGTTATTTTAAAGTTATAAGTCTAAGCCTACATTGACTATGTTACAAAATCGGATAACCCATTGGCGGAGTCTAAGTTACAGAATCAAAAATACCATTATTTTAGACCCATAATTTCAGGAATATTTATCTTTAATGATAATTAAGCAAACTAGTACTTTTCAAGGTAGTTGTCAACTGCGGGAAATCATGGCTACCCATCAGTAACAACATCTGGATTATTTTGATGAAGGACAACAGGCATACACAAGCAATTAGTTAAAGTAAATTTCAAAATCTCTGCATTCTGGCTTAATGTTTAAATACCAGTAGCCTTGATTTTATTACAATGTCCACGAGTTCTAAAGGAGAAAAAAGAAGTGATTTTTTATCCCCCAAATTACCTGATAATTTTTTGATGTAACATAAACAATCAAGAGATATAAGAGAATTTGTATACAGTGAATGGCAAGAAAAATCCTTTTGGCTAGAATGTAGTAATATGCCTAGTGAAAGGAGAAACAAAGGAAAAGAAAAAAAAGTAACAGTGAAAGGAAAATACCAATATAATCTGCTGTGACATCCACTAGATGGCCCACTTCTTAAACCCAAGTAAGCATTCAGCTTCAAAGCTATCATAGGCCACATTAGCACCACTTTCTTCAGAAAGATATAGGACAGGAGTCACTTCATGGCAGAGGCCAGCAGACAGTATTAATTAGGTGGTCCACCTAACACTCCATACAACATTCCAAATTGCCCTTCAAGAACTGTGCTGTTTGACCTCTCCTCTTCCCTTAGCTCCAAACCCTAGGTGAGAGATCAGGTGAGAAGGATAGATTCACATTGGGTGAGTTCAGAAGCCCTCCTGACTTAAAAGTTTTATATCAACAGGAACCAATATTTCTTTTATAAACCCATAAGCATAACTTGCAGGATTCCTACAAGGTGTATGTATGTAAGAGTTACTGCACTCAGGCAAGCCCAAAATCATTGTTTCCAATCAGGTATTTATACTTCTCAATTAAAATGCAATCCACCAACATGGAATCACAACATGGATTCGTTTTTACCATAAGCAATGTTGCTTAGCAACAGTTACCACACACCACCTCATCTGGCTACCAAGGAAACAAAGCTAGAAAGTTATCAAAAGGTCAAATTTTCATGCAGAGAGAGAAGTGGTAGTGTTAATCCATTACCCACATCTAGTCTCACCTACAAAACTGTGAAATCAAGTTGAATTTATGATTTTGGATGTAAATATGGTATAACTCTCGTGATTTTTTTTTTCTAGAGCTGATGTACACAGTTGAACTTGCTGGAGGGCTTGGTGCTATCCTTTTGCTGCTTGTTTGTTTGGTGACCATATACAAATGTTACAAAATAGAAATCATGCTCTTCTACAGGAATCATTTTGGGACTGAGGAGCTAGATGGAGGTAAGATAAGTTCCCTCTTTTAATGTTCTTTCTCAATAGTCTTTTTTGTTTCCTTTGTTTTATTAGGGGAAAGGAAAGTTACCTATGTAACCATTGATAGCAGCTCTTAGAATCTTTCAGTGTTTGGTTCGTAAATTCATCTTTTATGTGTGATACTTTGGAGTCCATAGATATATTCCTCTGAAAATTGTAAAGCAACACCTACCTTTTTTAGAATCATATTCCAAACAGCACTTGTGAATTATAAATACTGATTGCAATATTATCAGTGTGTTCATTTTCTCTTACCTTGTAATCAGTACTGAAAGATCAGTTTTACTTTTCTATAGACAAGGAGTGTCTCTTTTAATTGTGTTCCCTAGCCTACTAGTTTGAAGTGGATCTCAATTCGTTCCCTGTTTAAACTGATCAGTTATAATAAACTGTGCTGAATGTTTTAGAATTCATCCAACAGTCTTTTCAATCCTGTTTATTTAGCTGTATTTAGACAAGCTAATTTTTACTCCCAATGTCAACCAACAGATAAGAAAGTGCACAAGCACATTATTTTCATAATAATACATCTAATAGTTTTGCTGAAATTGGATAAGTAAATATTGTTTTCATAGAAATAGTAATTAATACTTGCCTCTGGTCAGTGATGAATATGTATACAATCTAAGAGGAATTTTGGGTCCAAAAATTGAACTCCTTAAACCACCCATTAGAGGATGTAAGTTTTTTTTTCCTTTTTGGTCATTTGAAAGTGATTCACATGTAAGATAAACTTGTGATATAGGAAGCATATGCAAATCAACAATAAATAGTGAGGATGGTAAAGGTTCTTCTTCATATTTATAAACTTTTTTTTTCATTGACTGTCAGTTTTGCACTAAATGGTACAAAAGAAAATGAAGCAATTGCCCATGTTACCACATTTTCAGGGGCCTCTGGAATAAATCCACAGGTAAAACTATAGGTTGTCAGACTTGTGAAGAGCATCCCCAGCACTACTTCCTTCTCTATTAGGGTGAAGTTTGTATTGTAGCGAAACTTTTTTTCTCTTTTAATTTTTAAGTGCTGAGTTGCCTATTTGTTCTTTGTTCCTAACTTTCTTGCATGTTCATACAAACGATTAAACATTTTGCTACTGCTTCAAAGAGATGTAAGAAAATTGCCAGTGTCAGAGCTATTGTTGAATGGGTACCAAGCAATGTGCTAGGCATTCTTAAAATAATTTTTGCTGAGCCTCAAAAAATTCTGAGATCAATGTTATAATCTCCATTATACCGATAAGGCAACTAAGGCTCCGAGAAGTAAATAACTTACTGAAGAAGATAAACACAAATATTACTGCATGTAGCCAAGATGGAACTTGAAAATAGGTCCATTTCCAAAGCTTTTATTATTTTATTTTTATATTTTTAGTTTTTCAATTATAGTTGACATACAATATTATATTAGTTTATTTTGTGTTCTGAATGACATGAATGATTTTACCCAAACTATCAATTTAAATGCAGTTTTTATTTGTTAATGTTCTGAATGGTAGAAGATTCTAGATGGTTTAGATCCCTCTAAACCATAGTAATATCCTATTGGGTTCTTCTACACTTGCTGTTATTATCTACTCTCCTACAATGGTGGAGAATTTCTCTGACATCATCAAATCCCCATTCTTCCTCGCTTTTCCTCAATTTTTTTCATCTTCCAAAGAAGAGATATCTGTTAAGATGAGACCCCAAGCATTTCATATTCTTGACTTGGCTTTTAAAAAATGTAATTTGAAAGTCAAAACTGAGCAATGTCTTTATCTTGACCACCTTCTTACCTCCACCAAAAGGAGAATACATAAAATACTCTTGGAAGTAAGGAAAATAAAGTGTCGGGAACAGGAAACGAAGGTTTAGCTTATGTTTTGAAGTAATTTCTTACTATGGTGATATGATAATAACAGATTCATTGACTATTTGTTGAATATTTATCAAATAAAAAATGCTGTATTGACTACTTTATTGATACTCAGAAAATCACACAACCAGAAAAACAAAACTTAAACCCAGGTCTAAATGACTCCAAATCCCAACAATTCCAGCTATTATATCAGACTGGGAGAGGAAGTATTTGGCTTCGGGGGACATATGCAGCCAGTTACTTTATCAGAAATATTCTATTTTTCTAAGATAGAACAGATTGCTGCTTTACCCCTTTGGTTTGCTCCCTCTGTGTCCCCTTCTACATAAATTTACATTTTATTGTTGCCCCTGGACTCAAGCCTTAGCGCTTTTCAAATTCTGCAATGCCTACCTTTCTAGATCACATTTACAGCCCTATGTTCAATTACCTTTATGCACAAATAAATCCTAAATGTCCTTCTCTCAGTTCCGTTATTTTAGTATCATTTTTTCTGGTACCCTAGTGGTTATTTCCACCATGATAGCTCCCAAACCCAGCTTTTAAATCACCTCCCACACTTATTTCTTGCCATCTTCCATTTTGCATTTGAAAGTTTTATATCATCCTCTACCTCATTTACTTTACTTTCTCTTTGTCTGCCAATTCTAATTAATCGTCATGGCCAGTTAATTGTACCTCTTGAAAATAGACATTCCCCTCACTCTTCATTGCAACTGCTTTGTCTATGTCTCTTATACCACCCTCTTAGCCTTCATTCTCCACCTCTCCATTTTATCCTCCACACTCTTAGCTCAGACAGCAATTGCCATTACAGGGTGACCCAACTTACATTTGCAACCTTGCCACTCCCATGGAATTTGACCAAGCAGAATTCCATTTAAAATGATATGCTGGTCTTTGGACAAACACAGCTGTTGAGAACTGACACAAGACAAAGCAGCCATCCATAATTCTCAGGTCCTTTTGGGTAAATGAGGTAACTATAATGGTTAGTGCTAGGAGAAGATTAGCTGCTCCCCACCTCCTTGATTTCATAATATAATAAAAGAGAATTTGGACAAATTTTGCTGCATATACATTTGTTAACAAACAAGCATGTAACCCAACTTATAAACTTGAAGATGTTCTAACTCTCTGTTGTGTGTGTGTTCCCAAAAAAAACCTTACAAGAAAGTTTCCCCTGAGGCAAATATGATGATATTCTAGCAGCAGGATTAGGGTAATCATTTAATGACATCTAAGAATATTTTTCATTAGAACACAGGAGATGAATCCCCCCATATCCCTCTTTAGTTCTATGGCTGGACTAATAATAATATAATAAAATTGACACAAGACTAGATTAACAGGACAGAAAACAATTTAATACATGTGCATGGGAGAATCATAATGCTCAGATCATAAATTGAGGCTCAGAGGAATGATTGAACCAGGTACCTTTTATACTTTCAGACAAATAATAAATTTAAGAGAAATTGACAGCACACAAAAAAAGTTAGTGCTAATTAGAAAGAAATTGAAGTGAAGTTTGGGTATTCATTAATGAGGAATTTAAACAAAGTAGTAAATTAGAAAAGAGGCAACAAGGATTGTTTGTACAGATTATTTGGCCCTGAGTTAATTAACTCTAGCAATACGGGGTGTCCTCCAGGTGCAGAGAGGGTACCTTTCACATAGATTTATCTCTTGCTTTTATTGGGACAGAGGTCAGAGGTTCTTGCTCTGACATTTCTTCAGTAACTTTAATTCAAAATAATCAACATACCATTGTGGGATATCTTGGAGTGGCCTCCCCTGGAGCCTAATAAAATCAAGCTTGGAACAGCTTCCCTACAGGGGCAGGCCGCTGGCCCTGCTAGATACTTGTAGGGGTGTGATGTGTCTCTAAATGATATTAAATAATCCATATGTCTTGAATAGCACTGATTTCACCATGGACAGTCCATTTCTAAGATTCATTATACTTAGTAAAAAAAGCACTAATTTTAGCAATGAAACTTGCTTTCTAACATTCATTGTGCTAATTAATGAAGCATCTACTTTTGATCAGAAATAAAGATAGTTGAAGTGCTGGTAGTGGCTGCCTCTAGTGTTGCCTTATTCTAATTAAATGCTAGCTGACCATCTTGATAAAGACAACCTACTGTCTTTAGAGTAGAACCTATACTAACACAGTATCCCACCATTTTTGCTGTAATAATTATAAGGAAAATAGTTATCATAACAATATCGTATTCTTTTGTTCCTCCATGCTTTTTCCTGGGGTTCTCTTCCATTTTGTTTTAAAGCTTGTATAAATGTAATCCTTTCTTCCTTCCTTCTTCTTTCTCCTCCCTCCCTTCTCTATCTCTGTCTTTTTCTCTCATATACAGTTCATATTTCCTCTCTAACTTAACAAAGATTTCCTTCATAGTCCAAAGATCTAGTTATTTTCTCTTTCATCTTTACTCAAATGGCACTATAGACACATTATTAGTATAGCCCTTTTCACTTTGAGTTATGAGCACTTAGTTTTGAAAGCTTACTACTTGTAGAGCATTGTGAATTCAAGATCCCTTATCTCATTTATTTATTTCTGTGAAAGGAAAGCTCAAGACAAAATCATTAAGAAAGAATTATTACTTCCAATTTTTTGCAAAGATGTTGAGATTTTAGTACTGGCTCTACAAATAAAAAATATAACACATTTAAATAAAAACATGGTTGTAAACTTATAAGTAGTCTATTAACAGGAGAAAAAAGCAAAAGCAAACAGCAGCTCTCTTAACGTGGTGATTATATTGGTAGATGTCAGTAAGGTACTGCAGAAGTTTTCATTAGGGAGTAACTTATAAATTATGAACTCATAAGTAATAAGTTCATAAAGAATGAAGTCCGAAGGCTTCATTCTTTGGAGAGGACCTAATGCTAGACAAGTGGCTCTACTTTATGTTTGTTTCCTCAGAGTGTAAACTGTTTTGTTTTTGTTTTTATTTTTGTTTATATCCCTCCGACTATGAGGTATAAGAAGCATGCTAACTCATAATGATGGCAGAGAAAGCTTATAAAAACACTATAATTGCTTATATGATTCCTACATTCAAGATGCAGAAAGAGATCTCTAGTTCTACTTTGAAAGTTGTTACAGGTATAAGACTAAATGAGTTAGAGTAATCTTTTGTAATCTTTACTCCCAACTCTTGGAAAATATTGACATCTATTCCATTTTAGGCATATGAAACAAGTTGGTATCTATGCAATCTAAAGTCACATAATTCATTTTTCTTTCTCCTTCAATTATGACATTACTATTAATTGTTTCAGGAATTATTGTCCTCATGTCCCTCAGTGGAACATAGTACTTCTGTAAATCATTTAGAAATCCTATAGGGTTTTGTTTCTGTAGTTGTTTTTTTTTTTGCTGGTGTTGATTAGATAATTTCCATACATATGATTGATCTAGAATATGTTTTTGAGTTCCAGGAAAGACCTGTAGCTATTTTTGGTATACAACTTGTCCAGTTGTAAGCTAAGTGATAGGAATCAAGCTTTCTTATCCCAAACTCTGTCTTCCCTATAGACCACTCTGCTAACTCTTACCCTTTCGAGACTTCTAACATCTACACTGCCCACTGACTTCTAAAGGTTGCAAGGGAAGGAAATTAATATCTACTGAATGCCTCCTTTGGGCCAAGCATTTTGCTATGATGAGGAGTCATTTAATCCTAGACATCTTTAGGAAAGTGCCATAAAAATCATCTTAAATGAGTAAAAAAAACTAAAGGCAGTCAAGATTTGAGCTCAGCTCAGCTGCTTTTTTCCCCCATTATACTGCACAATATATCTTTAAATCACTTCCACACTTCAGTGTTTGAGACCCTATGAATTTAAATAGTCTAGAAAAATGCCAAATAACAGAACATGTAAACGAAAACAATATTGTAAAATTTTTGAAGTGTAAAACTCAAGCAGTTTTATTTTAGAATATAATTGCCAGACATTGTCATGGAAGGATTGAAATGAAAAGTGAAATTTATTAAAATGATGACATTCAATAATCATGAAATCAAAATATTAAATTCATATAACTAATATTTGTTTATTCAAGATATATCACCTACTTATTCAGAGTTTTTATTGGAAAAATTATATCTTGGAAATGTGAAAAAGCATATGAAGGCAAATCTGGCTTAATTTTTTAAAAACTTATTTTTTTAATTACCTCAGTGCTAATTTTAATGATGATATGTTTCTTTGCTAATATACCACATGCAAATTAGAAAATCACCTTCTAAGATGAAATACACAATTTATTGTTGAGCCTTCCTCCAGTCTCATTTTGGTAACCCATTTGGTAACCCATCTGTCACAAGTCATTTTCATATATGACTTATAAATATTTGAGAATTAAAAAAATGGCTACCTACCAATAACATTTGACAACTATTTAGTAGGCATTTAAAGGTTAAAATCTCCCAAAGATCCAAATGTCGATCTCAAGCCATTTATATGGTCAGATCCAGTATAGCAACCATGCTTTTCTTGAGAAGGGAGCCTTAAATTTACATTTTCTTAAAACCTTTGATGTTCTAAAAAATCCAAACTCAGTCCTCCGAAAGAGCATTGACAAGTATCCTCTCATATATGAAGGAGAAAAATATTTATTTATCATTTTTCAAAACTACTTTTTCATTCCTGATACATAGTTCCATATTTTCCTTCATCAAGATTTCTTTAAACTCAAATTTTTATTTCTTAACTCTCCAGAATCCAAGCTTATTTTTCCCTTCAAATATATTTTTTTATAAAAATATAGTAGTTAATTCAGTCAATTGAAGGAGAAAATTCTTTTGAACTAGTTGTTTGACTTCAAGTAGCAAAGCAGCTTGCCTATTGATTGGGACAACTTACCTTCAAGTTTATATAAAACTTTACACTTTTAGTTTCCTCCCACCTACATTTTATGCTACTGTTGTCATACTTTACATTTTCTTATATCGTTTATTTACTATCAAATTATTGTAGCTAAAGTTATTTTTAATAATTTTAATGTTTATAATATAGATAAAAGTGATTTACACACCATCACTAAAGTATTAGGGTATTCTTATTTTGACTATATGTTTACCTTTACCATTGAGTTTTACATTTTTTGTGTTATCATCTTGTTACTTAGTGTCTTAATTTTAATTTGAAGAACTTCCTTTAGCACTTCTTGTAAGGCCATTCTAGTGGTGATGAACTCTCTTAGTTTTTGTTTGTCTAGGAATGTCTTTATCTCACCCTCATTTCTGAAGGACACTTTTTCTGACTATAATATTCTTGGTTGGCTTTTTTTCTTATCATTTTGATTATTTCATCTCATTCCCTCCTGGTCTTGAAGGTTTTTACAGAAAAATCCACTGATAGCCTTATGAGGGTTCCCATGTATATGATGAGTCATTTTTCTCTTGCTGCTTTCAAAATTATCTCTTTGTCTTTGAATTTTAGCATTTTAATTATAATATGTCTCAGAGTAATTTCCTTTAGTTTGATCTTGCTTTATGTCTTTTAAGTTTCCTGTACATGGATATCCATCTCTTTCTCAAGATTTGGGTATTTTTCAGTTGTTATTTCTTTAAATAAACTCTCTGCCACCTTCTCTCTCTCTTCTTTTTCTGAGATTCCTGTGATGTGAATGTTAGTTCACATGATGGTGTCCACAATTCACAAGAGTTTTCTTGATTCTTTTTCATTTTTTCTTGTTTTTGGTACCTCTATCTAATTTCAAATGTTCTGTCTTCAAGTTCTCTGATTCTTTCTTCAGCATGACCAACTTTATTTTCGAAGCTATCTATTGAATGTTTTAGTTCTATCATTGTATTCTTCAGTTTCAGCAATTCTGTTTGGTTCTTTTTTTAATTTAAAAAATTAGACATTTATACAATTTATGAAGTGATCCCCCTATTACTCTATCACCCATCTGGCACTATGCACTACCATTACAATAATATTGACTATATACTCACTATACTCACTCTATATACTATACTCTACATCTCCATGACTTTTGTCACTACTAATTTGTACTTATTTGGTTCTTTTTTTTTTTTTAATTTTATCTTTTTCCTTATTAAACTTTTCATTTTGTTCCTATATTGTTATCCTGATTTTTGTTAAATTATCTACCTGGGTTTGTCTTTCCTTTTTTTTTTTTTTTTTTTTTTTTTTTTTTTTTTTTGCATTTCATTGGGTTTCTTTAAGATTATTATTTTGAATTCTTTGTCAGGCAAATCGTGGGTTTTCACTTCTTTGGGGTTAGTTACTGGAGCTTCATTGGTTTTCTTTGGTAGTGTAATAGTTGCCTGATTCTTCTTTATCCATGTACACTTATATTAGTGCCTATGCATTTAAGAAGCAAACACTTTGTCTAGTCTTTATATACTAATTTTAGCAGGTAAACTACTCCTCCCCTCTATTCCCCAGACCAGTGGGGTTGCCTATAGAATTACAGTCATGGTTGGTTGGAGCCAGGTTTGACACTGTTTCTGGGTCTGCTGTAAGGTCCATGGTTGGAAAGAATGTTGCCAGAGTCTCAGGAAGACAAAGATCCTATCTGATCCCTGGGTAGATGTGACTGATTTCTAGTAAGTTGTTCAGTAGGCTAGCACTTGGACAAGTGTCCACTTCTGGGTCCACAGTTGGGTCCTCAGTCAGCAGGCTGAGTGATGTATGGATGGGTGTGGTTCCTGCCAGGTCCCTAGGAGGGCGTTTGCCTGCTCCCTGGTTGGGTTTCTGGGCAAGCAGGACTGGCTCTGGGCCATGAATGAGAGGATGCATACAAGGGATGTCTTATTTGGCCATCTTTTTGGTATCATTCCTGTTTTTCATTTTTTGTGTGATGTGGTAGTCAGAATCTCTCGAAAGTCATGGAAAGAGAAAAATTAATGACTATATTTGAGTTTATGAAGATTATTACAAAGAGCGTGGACTCCAGGTATTTTCCATCTCTGCAGTGAATAGAATTATAATTGAGGTTTTAAATTATAGAAAACAAAATTTAGAGAACAATGTTCAGAATAAGAAATATACTCTTGTACCACCCTATTGACTATGTTTAAGCTGTTTATAAACTTAAGTTGACTTAAAAGATCACATACCTACCTTTTAAAAGGCTTAACATAACTTTTTTTTTTCTATTGTTAAAAATATCAATTTTTCATAGTTTCTTCAGTCATATGAAGCTCATCTATATCAGGATTAGTCAATATATGTTCTTATGGATATTTGTAAAAATCTAAGAGATGTTTCCTAAGATTCATATTTAGCTAGTAATTGGGAAAAAGAAAGACACAAGAATCATATGATATTGAGTCAAAAAAACATTGTTAAATGTAGTAGGATATCTGGCACAGTGTTTCTAAATTTTAAACCAGGAGTTTCCTTCTGCTGGCAAATATATGCCTAGTCTACTATTACACTGACCTAGATTCTAGGAAAGGAGAGGAATTGAATATCGACCAAGTGTCTCATTGATTTGAGGATGCTGATACAGATGCTCACAAGAGATTTTTAGCCATATTTACTACCAGGATAATCTGCATGTGAGCAATTTATTTTTATGTGAGAGATATTAGCTTAAATGCTGTAATTTTATCCAGATAACATAAAGAGATAGAAAACTTACTGAGGCCATAGCACCAATTCCTGGGGTTCATTTAAACTTAATATGGTTAACTGTATATATTATTCTAGGCAAGAATTTATCCCCTTTTTGATGAAAGTGTAAATTTTTAGCTATTTTATTGAGAGCACACGCCCTATAAGTATAAGGACCAATTATCATGGAGCTGATGCTACAGTATTTAGGTTTTGTGGTGCTCTGGTCAATTACCTGACTGCTGACTGCAGTTTTTTGATGTCTTTGAGACTTCTAGATGCCTATACCCTGTCCTAGAGCAGAGTTCCTCAAAGTATATTCCCTAAACCAGCAGTAGCATCACCTACGAGCTTGCTATAAATGCAAATTCTCAGGACATAGTCTAGACCTACTGAATGCAAAACTCTGGAAGTGGAGTCCAGGAATACAAATTCCCATTCATGCTCAAGTCTGAAAACCACTTTCCAGAGGAGTTTAGAGGGACTCTAAACCCTTCTGTTGAGCTACAGTAAGAAACTACAATTCAAGCCTATTTTAAAGGGGCCTTGCTAAACTCCAACCCTATAGTTCCTAGTAATTCCTTGCAGAGTCCATCCAGGCAGTATGGAGTGTGTACCACCAAAGCCTTCGCTACTAGGAAATGGTTCAGGTCTTAAGAAAATCTCCACACTAGCTATGAGATATGCCATGGAATATCCAAATGAAAGACCATTCATTTATTTAATCAACAGTTATGACTTAGCGTCTATTATGCTTTAGTCACAATATCTGAGTCAAGGATCTTTTAGTCAAAGAAAGAAGATATAGACACAATAATATAATATATGGGAAAGAGATCACCTTGAACTCAGATATCAAACTCAAATTCGAAGGAAACAAACTGAATATTTAGCTGCTGGTGTTTTGACAATGGACAGCCATAACTATTTTTCAAGCTACTATAAACATAACCAGTGGTAAGGTTTTAAAAGATAATTTTTGTGACTCTATGTGGAATGGGCCAGAAGGAGAAGAAAACAGAGAAGGAAAAGCTACTAAAATATAATTATAACAACTGAGAAACGAGTATGGCCTGACTTAGGATGGAAATAGAATCCAAAGAATGGTTATGAGGTTATTAGTAATGAAAGGGATAAGTGAAACATATGCATGAAGTTTGGAGACTAAAGAAGTAAGATTGTCATGTTATTAAAATTCAAGTGAAGTAAAGGTGAAGAACAGAGATTGAGATGAGAAACTTATTTAATGAGCATGTTGAATGTAATTTGCCTGCCGAACATCAAATTAAGGGTCCAAGAAGTGGGGGACTGTTGGTAGTTCAAAAAAAAAACAAGATTGGATATCTAAATTAGGGAGATATCTACACAGAAGTGATTGTTTATGTTATGGGAAGAAAGGAAATTTCAAAGGGAAAGTAGATGGAGAGAAAAATGAAGCAGGCTATAAAAAACATCTTGAGAAATAACAAAACTTATGGGTTAGAGAAGAGATGTCCATGGAAGAGGCAGAGGAACCAGAAACAGACAGTGTCATGTAAGCAAAAATGATATCCAGTTGGAACTTAACCAGTATTGGTGGACTCTGTTCTTATTGGTATTTGTATTGATTTCATTTTCAAATATTTTGAAGCCTAGGGAAGACGAAGGGCAAAGAATGAGGATCTAGTCATTAAACATCCTAGATTTGGGCAAACTTCAGCACTTGGTAGAACTTTGTGCTAAACTGGAAGAGAACAACTTCCAAGAAAGAAAATATGTGCATGAAATTATTCTATAATGTACAATCTGGCTTAAGGAGCCCTCCTTTTGGCCCATGACCTGTGTACTACTCTTAGCGACACATTTATTCCCTAGAAATGGACTGTTGACTTGTCTACATCTTCTGCTAGACCGGAAGCTACTGACCAATATCGTAAAGAAAGTTTTAGATTTAATAGATATGGCAAGTAAGTATCTAATGAATGGACATTTTAATTAAATAATAATGGGTATTACATAACAGCTTAATTATGTGCTATTTTCTGTGATTTATTACTCAAGCAAAGTTTTTACATCAAGAAAATTGTAGACTGCTGGCATATGTGTATAGATACACTATGGCAAATATCATTATTTTTTTTTGTGAAAATTGAACTTTTTATAATATGAACAAATGGATCTCCTTTTTTTTAGTTTTTAGTTTCTTTTTTATTATGAGCACATTGGTTAACAAAATCCAGTAAGTTTCAGGTATACAATTTAACAGTAAGGCATACACACACACACACACACACACACACACACACACATATATACTGCATTGTGTATTCACTGCTCATAGTTAGATTTCTTTCTGTACAAATATATCTTGACTGAAGAATAAAGAAAATACCAAATATCAAAATATGACACATTCAGGATGATTACTATTTTCCAAAGCTTTTTTTTTACCTGAAAGCTGCTTTAAAAAAATGTTCCTCAGCTAAAATTCATTCTATAATTATAGAATGACTTCTAAATGGTTCAGGATTATCAGACTACTAAAATGAATACACACATATGGATCTCTGGAAGCGAGTTTAGTGTCTCTCAAGTCAAAAGGAGTGTCTGAAAGCCACCCAGAGCAACAGTCAAGGATGTTTCTCTGTTTTGGATGTATTATACCCCCAAGGTTTTAAATTTCTATGCCAAATACAAAGTGCATTTTGTTCTGAAATTTCGTGTTTCAATTTAACTTAATCTAATAATCAAGTAATACACCGACCATCGTCAAAGAAGCACAAAAGAGAGTTTGGAATATTGAGATATGTAGACTTAGCTTCATGACAGCTTAGAATTGAGGTGAATTATAAATTCTGAAATCACGTTCAAAAGAGAAAATCAATGAATGAGAGACTATCCAGAAGATAAATGACTTTTTGTTCTTAGAAACAACAGATGAGAAATTGTGATGTTAAACAATTAAGATAAAGGCATGATAGTAGTCATCAATATTTGAAGAATTTTCATGTTAAAAGGAGGAGAATGATGAAAGAAATATTTTAGAGCTGTTTCATTCATTTGTATTGTAATTTTCAATTCTTATGGTATAACTGATTAACATCATGAAAAATAATTAGGCAGTTTTTTACCTGCAGTATAAATGGAGATCAGTAAGCAATGTTTTTGGTTTTTTTAACAATAATTCAATATAATAATATCCTTAGTCTCAAAATCCAAGATCTAACTTCCAGTAAAAAATTAATTTTTTCAAGTTTGGTTTTATTTTTCTCCGCAACAGAAAATTAACATAGTCCACACATTCCAAACA
The DNA here is from genome assembly GCF_014176215.1 of Rousettus aegyptiacus. Taxonomy (NCBI): domain Eukaryota; kingdom Metazoa; phylum Chordata; class Mammalia; order Chiroptera; family Pteropodidae; genus Rousettus; species Rousettus aegyptiacus. Next base: position 15,531,045 of record NW_023416312.1, read on the forward strand.
TCATTCCTCCATGGTCAAGGCAAGTGTAGTTTTCTCTTTTTATTTTCTCAATGATAAAACAATCAAAGGCAGGATTTGTTGAATGTACAATTATTTAGAATAAGCATATACTATCCAAATATGTATATTTTATAAGCAGTTAAGATTCTCTATGATCTTTGCATCAAAAATGCTGGAAGTGAGCATTTTATTGTTATTTTCATTGATTTTTGTCCTACTGCCTTCACAGTAACAACAACAAAATGAAAATATGATCCCTTATACCTCCAAATTAGTACCAGAGTATTTGGCATTATTGAATTCTTATTGAAAACTAATGAAGGCTTCTTTCTTTGGTCTCCCAGAAGTGGAATATTTGGAGATGTTTATGAAAAGAGGTGAATGTTTTCATGTTCTATTGTTTTCTTTGTAAAGTAATGACTTCAATTATACTCTGTAATGTTTTTGACAGACAATAAAGATTATGATGCATACTTATCATACACCAAAGTGGATCCTGACCAGTGGAATCAAGAGACTGGGGAAGAAGAACGCTTTGCTCTTGAAATCCTACCTGATATGCTTGAAAAGCACTATGGATATAAGTTGTTTATACCAGATAGAGATTTAATTCCAACTGGAAGTAAGTTAATGTTTTCAATTGAGAGCGTGCATATTTTTGATGTCTATCTGTGTAGTCGTCATTTTTAGAAAGAGTTTTAACTTACATTTTTTTACTTCGAAAATTGTATCTTTCAGATTATCAAGAAAAAAATATCATTATTTGTTCATAGAAACTAAGTTTCTGATACTTCTAAGGAGCTACTCCCATTGTTTTATAGAGCATCTCATGTTATAAGCCCTGACATTTAAAGAAACCAAATAAGATTTATATACCTGGAAAAAAATATTTCAAATGTTAAAAGAAGCAAAGCCCATAATCTATTCAAAGTGATCACTGGTTATTTTCATCTTAAGGTGTTACTCAACACCAATTCTCATTTAATGTATGAAAGAATCTACCAGGGCTTTTTGGAACACATGTTCAACATACTCATTCTGATAAATCCTTTTCTCTTTTGTAGCATACATTGAAGATGTAGCAAGGTGTGTAGATCAAAGCAAGCGACTGATTATTGTCATGACCCCAAATTACGTAGTCAGAAGGGGCTGGAGTATCTTTGAACTGGAGACCAGACTTCGAAACATGCTTGTGACTGGAGAAATTAAAGTGATACTAATTGAATGCAGTGAACTACGAGGAATTATGAACTACCAGGAGGTGGAGGCCCTCAAGCACACCATTAAGCTCCTGACAGTTATTAAGTGGCATGGACCAAAATGCAACAAGTTGAACTCTAAGTTCTGGAAACGTTTACAATATGAAATGCCTTTTAAGAGGATAGAACCCATTACACACGAGCAGGCTTTAGATGTTAGTGAGCAGGGCCCTTTCGGGGAGCTGCAGACTGTCTCGGCCATTTCCATGGCTGCAGCCACCTCCACAGCTCTAGCCACTGCCCATCCAGATCTCCGTTCCACCTTTCACAATACGTACCATTCACAAATGCGTCAGAAACACTACTACCGAAGCTATGAGTATGACGTACCTCCTACCGGCACCCTGCCTCTTACCTCCATAGGAAATCAGCATACCTATTGTAACATCCCTATGACACTCATCAATGGGCAGCGGCCACAGACAAAATCGAGCAGGGAGCAGAATCCAGATGAGGCCCACACAAACAGTGCCATCCTGCCGCTGTTGCCAAGGGAGACCAGTATATCCAGTGTGATTTGGTGACAGAAAAACAAGGGACACAACGTCCCTGGGAGCTTGAGTAGAGTCTGCAGTCCAGTGCCTGGAACTAAATCCTCGACTGCTGCTGTTAAAAACATGCATTACAATCTCTAGAACACGAGGAAAAACAGGGTCTTGTACATATGTTTTTTGCAATTTCTTTGTAGCATCAGTGTTCCTGTTTTACCATGTCTCTTATCCACCACATTTTTTGACTTTGTTTTATATGTCATTGGAATTTGTAAATTTACATTTTTTTAAAGAAGAGACTTATATATAGATAGAATACCCTTTTTTGCTTCATTAGTTTAGTTTTAGAACGGGCTTTATTTCCTTTTCTTGATTTTATTTTGCTTTTAACATTTCCTTGGGGTGCTTGGACAAATCTATCCACTGGGACAAGGAGCACCGGATCCTCTCTTGGGTTCTGCCTAGGATCAGCAGGGCCACGTAGGCCTTCAAAGAGCAGTGCAATGAATGCCAGCATTGCCAGTTGGGGGAAAAAAAAGATGAAAAGAACACTTGTTCATAGGAGAGCCCCGCCAATCAGAGCCCTGAATCTCTTCCTTGTCCTGCCTCATTCCCTACCTCTACCCTTCTAATGGCGGCATGATGTGTAAACTCTGAGGAGGGGTGGTGGTGAGTCTAACTGTCTTAACATTTAATTCACTGCTCATCAGAATACACTCCAGACCCAAAAGTGTGCTAGTAGTGACTACTACGGTGTGCTAAGAAGAAAAGATCAAGGGCATGAAAATGGGGGAGAGAGTGTTTTTTTTTCCATTTTTTAAATGAGTTAACGTACCCTTATATAAATAAATAAATAAATAAATAGATATATATATATATATATATAAACATACAACAACAACAAAAAAATAACAAAAAAAGAAAAAAAGAAAAAACAAAACAAAAAAAATCAAGCCCTATATTTGATCACTTCCTGGAAAGGCATGAATGTGTTTGTGGCTGTTTTTGTTTAATATTCTACTTCCTCTTTTCTCTCTATATTTTTTCTGCAAATGATATTATGTGCAAACGCCAGGCAAGTTAACTCAAAAGGGTGAATTAACACAAGTCAAAATGAAATTTACCTTGAAGGCTTCCAAACCAAAGGGAAGGACAGGATGTGTCATCAAATATGTTTTGTCACCTTGTATTATACAAAATGTTATTTTCTAAAGAGTCAGAAAAAATCTGTGAAACTTATTATGGGGTCTCCTTGTATTTAAATGTTAATTCACTGTATTTAATTTTCAATGATACATTCAGAAGCAAGTGTTTGGTTTCAGTTTGTGAACATAAGCAACACTTATTCATATCAAGTGTTTAAATAAGAACTCAGGAGGTTAAACCTACAAAAATCAGTACTTTCAAAATAAATGTTATTTACAAAAAGTAGTTTTTAAATTAGGTGAGAAAAGTGTTTAAAATAATTACTTTTACTGTATAAAGAATCATTTTATTTTAACTGTATAGCTCTATCTTTCAGAAACAGAAAGCTGATGCTCCCAGGAAATTCATCCCAACTATGTAGCTTTATGTTTGAAATCAGTGACATAAACAGCTAATATGTATTTATGTTGAAGGTAATGCAAAATCAGTCATTAAAGGAATTTGCAGAGGGCAGATTGTTAAAGGGGAAATATTACCTAAATAGCTTTTAGTTTAATAAAATGAATGTGATGAAAACACTGATAATAGAACTTATACATTACTTTAGTGATTCTTGTAGGAACTTTCATTCCAGTCATCGTCTGTGGGCTTGTGTAGTGACTATTGTATGTTCAGTTTATTCCAACCACCATATAATGAGAAAACAATTTTACGGTTTTGGTCACAATAGTAAGATGTGAGTTAGCCACAAAAAAAGTGTAAATTTCAATAGAGTTCACTAGGGAGGGTAAAATTGAATTGCAAATGTATAAGGTATGAGTATAAAAATTTTGTAACAATACAACAGTCTCAGTATTTGTGTGACAAGGTAAAGGAGCCTTGGGATGTGCATTAATTTTTATTTGCTTAAGAAAATGTTTATTTCCCTGACAACTCTCCTGGGTCCTTCTCTACAATCTGTTCTTTATACCCGTGCTCCTCCTGGACCTGTGTCACTTTTTTCACAAACCAGAACTGAAGCTGCAAGGATATATAAACTTTAAGGTCAGCTTTGCACATTGGGTTATTTTCAGAATCCAAGAAGGCCATTGTTTACTATGTACTATGGACACCTGTCAGGGACTGGTGGCAGTGAACCTCATTGGACTGGATTCTAGATTCCCCTAGTGCTCAGAAAATTGTAAACATGGCAATGGCCTGGTTTATTTTTTTTTATCTTTTTAAGTGCACGATGGAAGTGTGGAATAAATGTAGAGGAAGATATCAAACCATAGTCATATTTTAGGCATCCATAGGTGTTAATTTAGCTGCCTTGAGAGTACATTTTTTGTTCTATTTTTTAGTGTAGATTTAAGCACTTTGAATAGCATGATTCAGGGATCGATGGGTAATATTTGATATTCTCACAACTTAAGAAACTTTTTTTCTAATGTTTTGTCATATTTTTAAAAAATGAAATAAATTGAGAAGCGATCTATGGCTTTAGAAACATTCCTCCCAAGTATTCCTCTATCAGCTCCATGTGAGAACAAATGAAGGAACTGCCATGTGTTCATGTGCTCTATGTTTAACAAAAGTTATGTTAGAACTCACAATAAAAGCAGAAAAATGTATTTTCCTTAGTGCTTAGGTTTCATCCTTCTCTTTTTTTGGTGGGGACTATGGGGGATAAGAATATTCTAGTTGTAGAAACACAGTTGAAAATGTGACTATGTTAGCCAAGCTGAGGGAGAGAATGGGCTTCTGGACTTGGACATGTGTGGTGTTTGGTATTGCCTGTTTTTCAGCCATCACTGCTCAGGCTCCAAGTGACACATTATGGATTCAAGAGTTCACCTGGTTCTTTAATGTTACCTCTAATTGCTGCCTATGAGCGTCCTACCCTTTATACTGGTGCTCAGATCTTTGATCATCTCATTTGAAATCCATCCCTTAGATCTCCTGTGGGCAGAGAAGAAATTTGTATCTCATGCAACCAGCCACTTTAAGTTTAGATTAATTCTATGAAATAAACCCAAGACACAATGAGTTAAGAAACCCGAACCTACTATACTTATATAGCTAAACACCTGATTGTTCAAACAACCATTTTGTGCTTATTACTTTCTTTATAATACATATGTTTGAACCCTATCAACTTAAATAGCTAGATGTTTGTTAATTTCTTTATTATTTAGTATTTCATAACCAGAAAAAAATATTAACTGAGAGCCAACCCATAAACTCTGTGCTTTGTTTATCCTAGAAGTCATTAACTTTGACAGATATCATTTATGTAAATTAAGATCACCATTTCTAGGAAAACATTAATTCATACATTGGTAAATTATTTTATGATTCGGGAATTATATCCTTTTTCTAAGAGGTATTTTTTTATCCTGTGCTTAAATTTTTTCTTTTTTAAATTTGGTTTAGGTTTATATCATTAGTCCCAGAAGAAAGCTTATTGAAATTCAAAAGAGACTGTTGGTATTGTACAAGTGAAATGACTGAATGGAACTAAGAATACAGAGACACCGAAGAGGAAAATTCCTTATTGTCTCTAACCTGAACTTGCTTGGCCATTATTCTCATTATTGTCATAGTTGATTAAGAGAGGGGAAGTATTATTAAATGGGTTACAGATGCTACCTACGGTCACATATTACCTAGCACTGAAGATTTTTTTAACAACATATACAGTTATTACAAAGAGATGATGGTGCAACTGAGTTCCCTAAAAGAAGCTTGTCCATGGAAGCAGGGCTATTCCTTGCCTTTTCATGAACACTTCCCACTTTGTTGTTCCGAGCAAAAAAGGTAACTGACAGTCAAATTTTGATTACCCTTAACAACAGACCTTAAACTTCGACTCAGGGAAACATTGAGTCTATTAAAAAAGATTAAAAGAGATAATGAAGTCCTTGAAGTTCCAGACAAAATTGTGAATGTGTGCGAAACTGTTTTCCTGGATGTAAAGTCTTAAAGGCATCCATCCTCTAAAAACCTATTGATATTTGAATTTAGAGCATATTCTCAGAAACTGGCATTTAGATAAACTACACATCTTATAGGCACTGATATGGCTGCTATTCCTCACCTTCATTCATGAAAATTCAGGGGATGCTTATTCTTTTAACAAACAAAAGCAGTTCCTCTTCTAGCATGATCCAATTTATGGGAGACTTGGTTTATAGTGAGGAAAAACTTTGATGACAAGTAATTTGTGCCCAGATAAATGAAGATTGACTTACTATTACTATGATAGTTCACTCATTTCTTAATTTACTTGAGAGATAGTTTGGGGGAATGTGAAATCATGTAACTTGACATGATGCCTATTACATTAAACTTTATCATTTGGATTTAACCTTGTTTCCTAAAAAGTAAGAAGAATTAATCTGGTATAGGAGTAGAAGAAACAACCATTCAACATGCTTTTCCAAAGGGACCCAGTTTCCTTGTGTCAAGATTTTGGATTTGTTATATACTTGGTTTTCAGCAATTGTGCTTTTTGCCAGTTTCAGGACTTATGCTATAATTTGGGGGCAATATGAAGAATTTTGAGAATAAACTGAAGTGAAGTGGTCATTTAAAGTTTTACTTTTTAGTCATGATTGGCAACAAGGTGATAGTTTGTGTTACGTTAATAATTAAGATATAAGGAGCTGTAAGAACTAAATTCGAGTAAAGAGAGATGATGATGAGTTAATCCTAATCCTAATCTTATGTGTTTTGTCATCATTAAACTTCACTAAAAAGAAGGAACTCAGCTATAATCTTCCATTGAGCATCATTTCTTCCTTCCAGGCTTAGAATACAAAACATCTCTCCATTACATACATATACAATATATAAAAATGAAAATTTCTTTCTGCCCTTTAGTACATAGTTTTCCATCCACTATCTTCAATGATCCATCCCCTAGGACCCACAGCCTGAAAATTTTTTTCTAACAAAGACAATCATTCTAAATCATTCCACTGTATTCTCCTCACAACTAAATAAATAGAAAGTAAAACTGCACATGAACTAGAGACTATTACATGCAATATTGATGTTGTGTAAATTTCAATCTTCATAGTCCAGATAACCTTAAATTCCAAAGAGCATGCTGGTCATTAAAGAAAAATGTTTAATGTAAAATGACTTGTTAAATTGTACATGAACATATGGCAAAGTAAATTGAATCTGTCCAATGAGAGACTAAATTTGGGGAGATCAGATGTGAGTATTTTAGGTTAATTCTCAACTGAGATGAAGTCACATCTTTATGTTAGCGTACACAGACAGTTGTCTATATGCCCTTTGCAGCATATGCTCCTGGTAACTAGAATCCTTAGTGTGTTCTTTCCACCAAAGTAGTGGAGATATGTTCATATAATCTGCTATTGAATTGTAAAAACTTTTACATTTTCAGAGTTTGAAGAAACCCAAATAGGAAAGTGAATTTAGTCATTTTTCTCTGCTGGTGTTCAAGTCAAAGGTTAAACACAGACACTCAGATATGTTCAACAGTCAGTAAAAAGTGCATTTACATAGTATTTCCCTTTAGTTTTGCCTACCATCTTTGATTTTGTACAATCTAGAATGTATGTAACTCATGTGTAGGTGATGGAGGAGCTCCTTTTTTTTCTTAGAATACTTACAATTATATATTTGGTTTTGCTTTGACTAGCAATAGGAAAATAGACAAATACAAGTGTAAAAATGAGAAATTTTAAACTTGAATTATAATTTGTGTTTTATAGTCGTTTCATAAGTCTGTTGCTCTCTATGAGTATGCTCTCTATATATCCTGTAAAAATAAATTTATATGTTACATAGAAATTCAAGAAATTAAATTATTTATTAAGCTACAAATGTTTCTTCTGGTTTCTACCTGATCATAGATGAAAATAAATTAATAATGTGTTGTTGGAACATATGTAAGTACCTTCGTTGATTTAATAACTCTTATTATATGTTTCTTTCCCTCTCTATGTCTGTATAAGCTTATAACTCTTAGACTTAATTCTTATTATGCGTGTGAAGAAAGGGGCTTAAGAGATGCCCAGTTGGCCGAACAAAAAGAAATACCATGTCGAAAAGTCAGGTCCACTTACAATCCCTCTCTTTTCCTTCACTACTGGATTATGGAAAGGTTCGAATCACAAACTTGATCACTTAAAAGTTATCACATTAATGATCTTTTCAAGGTAAAATCCTGCATTTTTCCCTCACCTACTTCATAAAATTCTTTGAGAAACAAATGAAAGACATTATAACGTGAGTCCTCTTTGCTGTTTCTCTTCCTTACTTCTTGATCCCCAGGTATTTTATTCCTTTCTTTTTAAGGTACTACTCACATAATGACCTTAAAATAAATTCTCCTCAGGTAATATTTTTAAATAACCAAGATCTTTAGTCATCTTATTTTTCTACTCTGTTTGCACCTGCTTGTAGTACACAGTCATTCTGAAAGGGAAATATTTTTAGCTTTTTCACTTTATGGTAAAGATAAATAAACTTAACTATTTACTTATTTCTGGAGAGGGGAATGGTAATAAATCTTCCCGTCCCAAACATAACAAGTGAACAACCATAAACCACTTAGAATGAATGGACTGTGTAGGCAGAATTCATATCTTAGGACAGCCTTTTAAGAAACACATCAAAAATGAAGCAGAATTAAATTATCAAAATGGAAAGTAATATATTTTTTAAAAAACATAAGGTTAGTTCAGGTTGAATTTCAAAGTAATTAATATATTTAAAATTTCATGAAGTCATTTCTACCTCAGTAGGGTTTTTCAATGTGAAAAAATAACTTCTACTGAAGAAGTAAAATGTTATATGGATTATGACTCAGTGTATAATTTCCATATTGTATTTTAAATTTGAATCATAGGATCTGACCCATTAAACATATCAGGAGACAACTCCCTATTTGAAGACTATTTGGGGACTATTTGTGCACCTAACACACACACACACACACACACACACACACACACACACACACACAACTTCTCGGGAACTTTCAATTACACTCATATTATTGACAGGTGGTTAAAAGATTCATATTCACAAAACATCTTATTTGTTTCTAGAAGATTCCTAATTGACATCATATCTATACTTATTGGAAAAATAAAAACAGAAAATGAGGCAAATATTCAAAGAATTAAAATAATAACGACCCAAACACTTACTGCTGTGGTATTTTTTAGCTTTTATGTATGGCCTATAAGAGTAATTCAAACAAATTCCTTTTTTAAATTCAAATTTTGAATCAATATTTAATGCCCAGTAATACTAATAATGTGTGTGGGATAAGTTATTAAGGACAGAGAACATCTAAATTTGACAAACATTTTACCAATTGTTTGCTTAAATTGGAGATTTTCATCCCAATCGTGTTAATTGGTTTTAAATGGTATACATAAGGAGGTTTTTATTTGAATAGTTACATGTGCTTGATTTAAAATGTGTTAGAATTTTTAAAAAACTTTAGTACATACTTGACTTTATGGGTAGTATTTCTAGTTCTGCTTACATGGTATAATGATATATACTTACATGATTTAAATAAAATATAGGTAAATAATAGACTAGGAAAGGTGATAAATGGCAAAAGTCATCAAGATGGTTCACCAAAAAAAAGTGGATAATGGAAATACTGCTAAGGCAGTCGAATTTCTTCTGGGGAAAAACTAATAAAAGGTAAAACATCCTACTTCTGGGGGAAAAAAACAATAAAAAACAAAACATCCCAAAAAAAACAAAGCAGTAGAACATGCTAAGAGCCTATATAAATGACAAACAGAACTGTAAAATTATGAAAATCGATACCTGGTTTAAATTACACCATTAAATATCTCAGTTCTCCTATTGTCCTTGGCAATAAAGAACTGTTTACACACTTATGAACTGGAAAGGAAAACCGGACTCTGAATGAAAATCCTTTCTTAAGTAGTCCCAGGGTGAACAAAGAACCATTTCTCAGCATGCTTTTCTAAAATAAAATGAGAACTTGATTGCTAAACATGGTAATGTGTGAAGAGAAATTATGATTTTTTTTTGGCATGCTTATACTGTGACATAAAGGTTAGACAAGAGGTGAAATTGTTCTTTCACAGCATCTTCTAGTGGGCCTACTAGTAATAGTCCTAAAACCTATGTGTAATTAGAATCACTCAGGAAGGTTTCAAAAGTCTCAAAGTTTCAGAAATTCAGAAAAAAACTAATCTGGGGTTTGTCCCCATTGTTAGGTGGTATTATTATTATTATTATTATTATTATTATTATTATTATTATATAAACCCTTCAGGTGATTCTATAAGACAGAGTTGAAAACCAAACAGGTAGGTTTCAAATTTTAGGCTTCAGAATAATTGACTGGAAAGCTTGTTAAAAATGGAAATTCTAATGGAACTACAAATAGTACCAGGGTGGGACCCAGAATCTACTCACTTAACAGGCTTCCAGGTGATTTTAATGTAGAAGCCCAAAGACCGCTTTTTGACAAACACAGGTATAGGATTTGTTGTTTCTGTCATTACAACTCTTTGAAATACAAAATTAAAGTTTGCAGAGGATGAATTTCACCATAAACTGAATCTTTCTTCTTAAACAATTCCTCCCAATTTGCTCCTCAGAACTCCAAATGAAGAAGTCCTAAAAAAAAACTGAACTATATAGACAATTACACTTTGAGAATATTTCAGAAAGAAGGGGGAAAGAACTAGTCAAGAAAACTGAGTCCAAATTTGTTATGAAATGCATGACTTCAAAAAGTAAATCCACCATCATAGAAGAAAAAGTGAGCTAATTAACAGTTGTGTTAATTAAAAACACACCTTCCAAGAGAATACAGGTCTACTCTCACTTCTGTTTCTGTTAAGGAGGAAAAATAGTAAAATTAGGGATATCCCCAAAGATACTGGTTATGAAAGTAAACATATCAATATCAAAATTTTTTAATTAGTTAGACTTGATTAACAATTATTTTCCCTCACAATAACAATGAATTTATGAAAAGATGAACTCCAATGAAGATTTTTCCAAATGTCCTTTAACTTAAAATCACTTGTAGCATTTGTTAATGGCATGGGTTACTTGCTCACACTCCAAAACAATTGAACCCTAGAAAATTTTTATGATTATGTAATTTGGGGATCCCTAGTGAATAACATAAAGTCCAAGACTGTATTCATGCAGTACTAATAAATTTACTTAATTTTATGTAGGTTAAGTTAAATGGATCATCTTGCATTTTTTCAGCAAAATGACAACCTAATCAACAATGACAAACCAGTTGGTTCTTTATTTCACATCTCAGTCACTTATTCTGATGATATATTGCCAGCCACATATATTTATCTCACTGAGCTAATGTTGATCTTTATGTCCCTTGTTATATCAGAAATGACTACCAGTGATAAGGTTGCTAGCTTCTGTTTCTTAAGATGAATGTCCTGTTTGATGTCTGATTCTCATAACTAATCTTGTCACTAATCCTAAGTGCATATATGAAGGGCATGGCTGTTGTTAGTTGAGAGAAAATATTCTTATACATTCTAGAGAATTGGTTTAAGTTTTTCTACCCATATGCTAGTTCCTTCCAGTGTAGGCCCTCTTACCATCTAGGGTTTTATAACACTAGATAATCCAAAAAATAATGTTCAATAGTAGAATTTTATTGAATGCAAATATAACCTTAAAATTTTTACACTCAAGTGAAGGAGACAATGTACCAATTGAGCATGATTTATTTCCAGAACATCTTCTGGACAGCGACAGTTCAAAACAGTAAACTTTGACAACACGAAGCATTTAGCGTGCCAAATTATATGTGAGTGCGTGTGTTATCTGCATGCCCTCTCATTAAAAACACATTATCTATACATTTATAAAAGCTCGATCCATATATGTGCTACGTTAAATAAATAGTTATATGAATTTCCAAGATAATGTACTGCATCAGGAAATTACCCAGTGAATCATTTTTGCACAAGCTAAAAATAAATACCAAGATTTCTGTTCAACTAACTTTTCTTTAAGGACATGCATTTTATCTTAAAGGAGAGAGTCAGCTCATTCTTGCTTTTCCCATAAAAATTTTGTGATAGTTTCCATTTGTTACTTTTTTCATTAGGTGGTAGCCCTGAATTATTTATTTATAAAAAAAATGAGGAAGGTGAGGTATTATACTCAGCGACTATCATAAGAAAAGCTTATGAAAGCACCAAAGTTATTACCATGGGTTTCTAACTTTTAGTCTATGCTATTTTTCAGGGCTATGAAATAACTTATTTTTTCAGATTCCATTTAAATTATGTCCTTAGCAAATAACATGTCTTCAGCAAAGCCTAACTTTAGAAACACAGTTACTGATAAGATTTCTTTTTAGTTTTACTTTACAGAATCTGAGCCATCACTGAAATGCAATAAAAACAACAGAATTAAGTAAATTTACAACTGATGATCTTATGAGTACTGCATTCTAAATAACCTGTGCTATTAGGTGACCTTGTATTCATAGTCATCTTCACGGGCATCTGAATAACATGTATATTTTGTAAGAAAATTGGACATGCAATGAGAAATTACAAGGAGAGGATAGCAGAGATTCCTGCTGGTGTAACATTAGAAAAGTAGACATTTGTGTTGATATCTCTAAAGATTTTAGCTATGGCTTATAGGTAAGACTATATAACCAATTGTAGCAAGAATAACATACTTAGTATTTTGTGCTTTCATTTTTAAGAGGGAAGATCACTCACTAAATATGAATGCTGCATATGTTAGTAATAGAGATAGTGATTTTGTAATTTTTATTGCACTTGCCTTAAATTTTTTCCAAAAAGAAATTATATATATAAACAAATATAGATGAGGATGGTTAAAGAACATTGTTTAAAAATAGGCAAGTTCTACATCGATTATACTTTTTTACATAACTTAATGCATAATGGCAGAGTATATTTGCCAGATCCACGTAAGGAGTATATGAGCACATGATAATAGCAGTTTGTATAAGCACAAGGTGTTCTATGTTTAGATTAAAAATTAACAATGGTAATTTTTGGTGTGACTGCTTTGAATTTCAAAAAAGTTGGATGTTTAAAGATAAATTTATTACTTGCATAAGAATATTTTTGTATAATATTGGGAAAGGTTTAAGAAATGGACTTGCTTTATGGAGTGCAATTTCAGAAACAATAAACAGGGTATGTGTCCAGTTTGTAAAATGTTTTCTTTCAAGATTACTCTTTTGCTGGTTAAATGCAAGGATATGATGACTTGAAATACTTTTTTTGTGAACTGAACAATACCAACAACAACAACAATAAAGCAATGTGAATAAGTTGCGTATGCAAACTTTTTTTGATCACTGCTAGTAGATCCTGAAAACAGTAGCGAAGATCCATTTTTGTGAGCATAGTGCTAGAAATAATTATCAATGGGTTGCCCTTCAATGCATGAATGATTCAGTTATTATTTTTCATTATAAGAAAAATATAAAAAGTGTTTTGTTTTTTAAAAGAATTTTTATTCTTCAGGCTTCAGTGTAAAATTATATTTATTTTCTAAAATTAACAGTAAGACTAGTTAGTAGTGTCCACACTTCTTATTAAATATTTATGACATTAAAACTAATATATGAAGACAGTTTTTAAATTTACAGGAGGATCTATGCATACCTATTACTGAATGTATGTCTTGGGTAAAAATGTTAGATGACTTTTGAAAAAGAACATATTTACAACAATGGTACACTATTTAATATTTATATGGTATATATAATATATAATATATATATATATATATAATCTTCCTATAATGCACCTATATTTAGTTAGAGACCCTGCTTTGAAATCTATAAATGATAAATGTGATAGTGAACTGGTTTGAGGACTGAGGAATATCTGTATGGCTAAAAATGTCTCTTGAAGAATAAAATGGGAGGCTATATCATTTAGGAAGACAATAGGCCCAAAAAAGATGTATGGATTTTTCTATATGCTTTTGTGAGTAATATCCAATAAGTGGTTTTAAGGTGTTTCTATTAACTCTTCCTAATTAAGAAACAATGTAGAAACTGAAAATAAGTTGTTGTTGTTTTTTTAATGGGACAAGACTTGTGACAAGAAAACCAGAAAAAGAATCACATGTTTTTAAACATGAGGTATGAGGTATTATACCTGTAACACTATGGGGTGTAGAAAAAGTGCTGGACTAATACAGATTTTTTTCAAGTTTGCGGAACATTTCTTCCAAGAGGCCAAGGGCATTAAAATGAAAACCGAATTTTTAGCTCATCGCAGATGTTCCTATACCCCCGGTAAGTATTGCTACTTCTTAATGATGTATAGTTATTCTATATTTTGAGCATCTATGTAAAAATTTGCAGTTATTACTGTATTAGGTTGAGTCCAGGGGAAATGCCAAAATCAAGAGTGGGTGGATGCAATTGCTTAAAAAGTATTACAGGCATTCATTTGGAAAAGAAAAAGAGCATTTAGATTAATACAAATAACAATGAAAAAATAAACTTGTGGAAGTTGACCCTAATGTTTTACTTCTCAACCCTATTGTTATATATAATATCACTGAATCTAATATATTGACACACTCTAATTTTTTTCTTGTAATTCATTTAAGAGTTTGTCTAAATTAACAATATACAGTCCTCCTCTTTGTTCTATCTCTCTAATATTTGTCTTTAAAAAAACAATACAAAACTCACGACCCTAGCAATGTATAACACCTGTTGTATTTTTTTTCTTCCTCTGATGTTCTGAGTATCCCTGCTCTAGTTCTGGAGGGTCGTCATGCAGATACAGTCCCAGATTTGTATTGAGGCTATAGAGTTTAACTTTTCTGTGATAGTGTTAACATACTCAGGTAATGGCCTTCATGGTTAAGGATCTGAAAGTATAATTTAAACTTGTCTAGGCCTAGATCTGTTGACAGACCTAGGAACAATCATTCTTGTACAAACTCATGCTAATTAAGCATTTAAAACATAGTCTTCAAACCAAATGATAATTATTAACAATGAACAAGAAGACCAGCATGTTCTTGTCACCTTGTAGGAAAGCCAAATAATAATCAGAAGTTTAAAAAGTGTGGAATTGTAAAGAGAAAAGTTAGTAGAAAGAACTTAGTGTCAAGTGTCATGATGCACCTGTCTCCACCACTGAGATACAGCTGCCAATCAAAGTTTCTGTCCTGGGCATTTTCTTCCTAACACAGAACTAGAAACACAGAGACAAATTCCAATTGCTGATGTTTACTTTTTCTGGACTCCCAGATTCTCTGACATTCCTATTAAATAAGAAGTACAAATCGTTAGTCACAAAATAGTCATGGGGAAGTCAAATATAGCATAAGGAATATAGTCAATAATATCGTAATAACTATGCATAGTGCCAGGTGAATACTAGACTAATAATAAGGATCACTTTGTAAATTATATAAATATCTAATCACTATGTATATATCTGAAGCTAATATAAAATGATATTGAATGTCAACTCTAGTTGAAAAGTAAAAATTTAAAAAATAGTACAGCTTTAAATATGACAATATAGCCACACCTTGTTCTCAGTTCCTGGAATATGGGGGCTAACAAAACTTCACAGCCATTCTTTTGTAGATATCCTTTTTGGGAAGGTGATCTTCTTAAGCATTTTGTTTACTTTCAGTCTCAGAAGATAACCTTAATTTTCAACTTTTGAGTCACATGTTATTTGGGGTTAAATAAGCTCATTACACCATTAAGACCTATTGATTTGAGCTGCTGATGTTTAATAATTGAATTAAACATTATAGACCTCATTTACCTCTTAAAATGTATAGGGAAAAAACATGAGAGAAACGTTCCTAGAGCTTGTTTTGAGATTCTGGCAGAGGAAAATAGCTGTTTACTGTGTTCAGTTCATCTGTTTTAGCCTTTTCCAGACCCCCTTTAAGACTGTGCTTAACGGAGTTGTTTATCTGCTAACCTAACTATATAGAAGTGCTGGAGGGGACAACAGGATAGGGCAAAGAACAGACAAGTCATTCACTTTAACTTGAGAGCCCTTGAGCATGTTATATGACCAATTTTACCCTTCAGTTCCACGTCTGAAAAAAAGTAGACAATAATACCTTTTTTGAAGGTAAGTTATAAGAGTTCCTTCCTTGCTTGCTTCATCCATTCATTAATGCCAGACATCGTTCAAGCTGGGGTCATTCTGGAGGATCAGACAATATCCTTGACTCATGTGTTTTACTCTCTAGTAGAGAGTGACACAAAAGGCTATTCCCTGAATCAGTGAGAAAATTTCAGACAGTGATGCATGCAATGACATGTGAATAATCAGAAGTTTAAAAAGTGTGGAATTGTAAAGAGGAGGTTAATTTATTAGAATGGCTATGGAAGAGATGAAATTATGGCTGAATATAGAATCAAGAGAAGGGGACAACCAGGAAAAGATGTGGCATTAACAGATGTTCAGTCCAAAGGACAGGCTAAATACAAAGACCCTCAGGCGGGAATGAGCTTGGTGTGATCAAGAAAAAAAGGAAGGCCACTGTGGCTAGGTCATTGTGAATTTAGGTTAGAGGTAATACATAGAAGGTATAGTAGATAGTAGGATATAATTAAAGGGTAGTTAATATTATTGAAAGCAGGTTGGAAATTAGATTTTAAAATTTTAGTTGTCTTATTGTTAAATGTATAGTAACTTTCATTCCATTTTTTTTGTCCAAAACATGTTTGAGTTATTATTTATCACTAATGTGTAGGAAGGATTTTAATAGGTTGCACTGAAGAACATTTATTCTCAAATCTCTAAGTATTTTACCAAATTAGCTATACAAAAAACAAAACCAAACCCTAAAAATATATACTCAGCATATGGACTAGATGTGTTATATCAGAACGATGGGCTAATCAGGAACTATATGGTTCTTGCAAGGAGGTCAGCAGAAGGCCAAAGATGGACGTGCAATGCTCGCAAACTGGGCAAGAACCAATGTAATAGTTTTTCATGTCTCATCTCACCATGATATGCAAAGAGTTAGGAAGAGGAGACATGGGCAAAGAGGCCTGGGCAAAATGCATTGATTTAGTTCTCTATTGCTATCTAACAAACCATCCCAAAGGCCAATGATTTCAAACAATAACCATTTTATCAACTCTCATGCGAATCAACCGGAATTAACTAGGCAGTTCTTCTGCAGCTCTCATTTAGAATCTCTCACATACTTTTGGTCATATTATAGATGAGAATTGTTCTAGCTGGGTTAATACTGGAGAATACATGAGAATTCTAGGATGACCATGTCCTTTTCCTTTCTCATGTACTTCAGAGCCTCTGCTCTCCATTTGGCCCTTCTACGAGGTTTCTTCATGTAGTCTCTCCATCTGGATATTGGACTTCTTATATGGCAGCCCCAGTTTCCCAAAAGTGAAGGCAGCCAGGCCTTCCTAAGGGTCAGCATTATTTTCACCACATTCTTTAAGGGACTCAAGTCAGATTCATTGTCATTGATTTTTGGAGGGGACAACACAAAGGCATAAATTCCAGAAGGCATGGTTCTTGGAAACCACCTTTGGAGACTGACTACCATAAAGTCAATGAGAAAAACAGAATGTGTAGGGCTGAAACCTGTTTAGAGCCAGGCACACGGTCCCACCTCATGAAACCACTTCATGATTGGCCATATGGAAAGGCAGGAAGTCCACAGCTGCTTTCACTATCTAAGCGAAAGTGTCAAATCTTGAATGCTCATTAGTAGCATCAAATTTAAACATAACAAAACATACAAGCAGAAAACTCTCTCTTCCTTCTTTCTCCACCTTGATATAAGGGTCTTTTATGTTAATCAAAACTCACTCTGCTTACAGAACAGGGAACTAGCTAAGAGAGGCTTTATATTGAGGTTTAGTGTTAATAGTAATGAACTAATGCCGAACCTACATCAGCAAAGTGCCCAGGGATCACTCCCTAGATAAATAAAAATTCTGAAACACATAGACTTCAGTTATTTTCTAAATGAAGTCCTCAGAACTGGGAACAAACCATAGATATAGTTCTTTAACCAAGAGGTCATATTAACACTTTGAATAAGAATGGAAAAGTTGAAGCTGTGTTAAATTCTCATTAACATTTCTTTGATTAAATGTATATTTTCCTCTTTTTCACAACTTTTTTGCAAATGCAAATATGTGCTTAAACATTATCCATAGAGCTGCAACTGGGAGAGCATCCACTGAATGTTTAAATATGCAAATCAGCACCTTAGAGAGGAGAAGATGAACCTTCCCTACTTGGCTCTTTTGTACACAGCAGCAAACTGTGCAAAGTACAATTAAATAGAGTCTCTCTGAACTCCTCCATCAAGAACTATGTATTATCAACTGAACTATAAGTGGCTATGCTGCCAGAAGTCTTAGAAAAATGCCACTTGTGCCCCAGAGAGATTCCAAATGGAATACAATCGCAGTTAAATTGAGACACCATTAAGGAAAGTGACCCAAATCTGTGTTCATACAGATCAAATACAAAGTTTTGTTTGAAAGTGGGCTCAGTCATTTCATTGCGTGGATTTTAAAAGTAAATATGGATTACGAATATAGAAGTATGAAGGTAGAAGCTTGGAGCCATCTAGTCATGGTATTTTATTCATAGGAAACTACCCAATTCAAGAAATAGTGATATTTACTAAAATTTTGAAATAATTTTTCCAAAAATATGAACAAATGCAAATGAATCTATGGATACTAATTAAATGATGTACCAAGTATTAGTGAGGTCATGAGGAGATGTGGAAATGGGTACATTTATGCACTGTGGTCTGTTAGGAACCAGGCTGCATGGCAGGAGGTGAACAGTAAGGAAGAAAGCAAATCTTCATCTGTATTTTCAGCCGCTCCCCAATACTAGCATCACCACATCAGCTCCACCTCAGATCATCAGGCGTTAGATTCTCATAGGAGCAGCAGTCCCTTGTGCCAAAAAGGTTGGAGACTGCTGCTTTAGAGTGAAAAGAAAATATCAGTTCTCATCTACCTAGTACCTTTCTTTCTCTTCATTTTAAAGTTTGTTTAATGGTCTATAGTCTACTTAACATTCCACTGAATCTTTTCCAGGGTTTCTAGAACACCACCACACTACTTGGAGTATACATTTTAAGGTGGCATCCTCATACACAGAACCACTCATCTTTCTTCTAGTCCCATTCTCCCTTCTCTTAGTTATACTTCTCCCTTCTCCCTTTCCTCTTCTTTTCCCCCCTACATTTTAATAAAAACTAACATGATATAAAGAAAATTATATAAGCTTTATAATCAGGGAAATGTAACTTTCAATGCTGGCTTCTCAACTTTTTTTATGGACCTTTGTCAAGTTAGTTTTAATCTATTTGAGCCTCAGTTTTTTTCATCTGTAAAACAGATATAATACCATGTAGTGTTTTGTGAATATTAAATTTACATATATTGATAGGATGCATAAAAAGTATCTAGGTGGATTATGTAATGCTAGGTACTGCAACAATTTTAAAATATCCAGTGGCCTAACTTATTAGAATTTTATTGGTGTTGCTCTTCCTGGTCAGCCAAGATATAATTCTTGATGTTGGGATTTTTCTTGCATGAACTCAACGTGTGTGTGTGTGTGTGTGTGTGTGTGTGTGTGTGATATTTGCTAAACACCACAAATTATAACCAAACACACAATAACATTGTTTTTCTACCCCATTCCTTAGAGCCACTGCCTCAGTAGGAAACTAATCTTCCTTCTGAGGAATCATAGGCAACACTTTCACCATTTGCCTCTTCCTTATGTGGAGCTACATCTCTCTAGCATCTGATATCAGTTTATGCACCACCCTACAACTGCCTGCTAAATCAATAACACATATTTAGGTTGATAGTAGCATCCAATTTCAAGGAACCAATTTCTGTATTTGTAATGAAAATCGGGCTAGATGATGTAACAAACAAACCCCCAAGACCCAATATACTCTCTCTCTTTTAACAATCTAATGCTAATGTCCCTGGTAATCCATGACCTTTGACAAGCCAAGAGCTCCTTTCATTTGGTTACACCACCTCATAAGGCCTCAGCATCCTCTGCATCTAGCTGGCAAATGGAAGGAAAGAGTGTGTAGAAGTCCCTCCTGATTTTTAAAGGCACTGATCTTGAGGTAACATGTGTCCCTTATGCTCTATTCTATTAGAGAATGTATGTGGTGGTTTGGGTTCTACAAGATGCAGAGTCTGAGATGGAGATTAACATGAAAGAATTTCAATAAGGAATGGTTTTGGAATTAATATCTGTATTAGGGAAGGGAAGAAAGTAGGATTGGGCACAAGAAGAAGTTGGGTTGTGCTTCTGTTCCATGAAAGACCTCCCACGGGGAACTGTGAAGTTTATATGGTACTTTAGATTTGTCCCATGTTATGACACAGGTACCGGTCATTTATACTCCTATATAGTACAGTCACTGGATACTGGCTGCCTCTGAACAGGGGATGTGAAATTTCCAATCTTTCTTTAAGTAGCAATGTTCATTGAAACCAATCACATAATATTGCAATAATTCCTGACATAAAAATACTTTTCTTGAATTAAAGTCCATAGCTGCATGTATGGCATGAAATCAGAAGTTCCTAGAATGTCCCAAAATTGGGTTGGCCAAACAAAGATGATTTTTCATTGAGATTTATGTTTTCACATCACTAGGGACTTCTGGTGAATGCATGTTCCTTCTGCAAGTGCTCTTCTAATTTTGATACATAATGCCCCCCCAACCTTCAGTCTAAATCTGGCTTATAGTATTCAATATTTCTAGAGGAACCAGTCCAGGTAAACACAAATATAGAGAATGAGAGGAAATCCCATGATACTTGCTACAGCATTAGAGAACTAGCGTTTTTCACTTAGGAGAAACCAACCATACTGAGGTCCTAATCACTCTAGTGCAATATGACTCTTAAACAGAGAAAAATAAAAGTCCACTGCCCTTTTGGCTTGGTAATGCCTAAAGTTCCAACCCTGGAAATTCAATTGCTTAATCTAAAAGACCATGTTCAATTAAAATACAAATACCTTGGGTGAAAGAAGAGTGACTTTTATCAGTTATTAACATCTTGAATTAAATAAATCTATAAGATTGATTTATGAACTAGCTTACTAGGAAAATTAGATAAACCAGAATGCCAACTATATTGATTGAAGGAATAGAATACCACCAAGTTTGTGCATGGAAAGGATGCTATCTATCACAGCATTAAAATTACCCCCAAGATTTAGAGGCTTCAAACAACATTCATTTATTATCTCTCATTTTATGTGCAATTTGGGAAGGGACTAGCTGGGCCCAATGTTTTGGGCTCTATCACAAAATCACAGCGAAGGTGTTTGCTGGATCTGTGATCTCATTTGAAGACTCAGTTGAGGAAGAATCTACTTCCAAGTTCAATCACATGGTTGCTGGCAGGATTCAATTTCTTCCCAGATTGTTTTGAGTGCCTCAGTTCTTCACTGGCTGTTGAACAAACGTTTCCCTCAGTTTCTTTCTGTGTGGACCTTTCCCACATGGCAGCTGGCTTCATTAAAGGGAGGTAGCTGGGAAGACAAGAGAGAGAGAGAAACATAAATTGCCAGAAAGTAGGAAGTCACAGTCCTCTATAACCTATAGAAGTAACATTCCATCACCTTTGCTGTATTATATTCATTAGAAGCAGGTCACTATGTCCAGCTGACACCCAAAAGGAGGGGATTAATCTCAGGAAATGGGAGATCATTGAAGATCACTTTGAAAAGATTCATACCACAAGGTGATTGACTGCAGGTTGATAGATGGAGGTTCTGATAGCAAAATAGATGGAGGTTCTGATAGCAAAATTGCATATCTTGTCTGTGCTGGGATTTGGCTCAAATGGTTTTTCAAATGTCATCATTCTAGCACCATAATCTTGAATTCATTAGAAAACAAGCCAAATGAAATCTAGAGCTTCTAGGATTCTCAATTTCATCAACAAAATAAGAATGATAATGCTCACTTCAAAGGCTTGTCAATGAAGATCAACTGAGAACAGTTCTAGAGGTATGATTTTGTGTAATATTTATTCTCTGTATGTTTATTGATGCCCTAACATTTTTCTGAAATCATATGTGAAGTTAAAAATTTTTAGGACACAATTTAGGATATATTAGATATTCAAGTAAACATTAGAAAATCTGTGATCTATACCAGATCTACTAAGCAGAAAGTATTTTTAAGCTATGGATTTGACTGTGCCTTGATTCTCCTTTCTTTAGAATTTAATCACTGTAAAATCATTTTGCAGTGATTAACTTCTAAATAAAGGTAAAATGAGCACAGAACAAATTCATTCCTCAGTGCTGTATGCAGATTGGGAATCGGCTCCATCAATGTTTGGTATACAAGAGGCTGGTAATTATATTTACAAGATTCTTGCTAATGGTTAAAGAGAAATCTGGATACTCTAAATGCAGGCAATTTATCATTGTCTTGATTCACTGCAACCTAGGGACACTTCTTTATCTAATTTTCTACATAACTTACACCAAATAAACACTTAAAATGTGCTGTATTTTTGCCCTGCACTATTTCCTCTATTCTTTCTCTTCTAATATAAAGAATGATAATTTTTTACAATAATATTTTTAAAAATATATTTTAAGTTCACTCATTCCACAAACATTTATGGAATTTTTACAATGATCAAGGCTCTTTGAGAATTCAGTCTTATGAAAAAAATGTACTCACTGACTTTTAGGACCTTAGAATCATGAGAGAAATTATATGTCTATTAACAAGATAAATGCTTTTAAAATAATCAGTTTAAATTAGTATGATCAACAAAGGCAACATTAAGTGCTATTTGACACTGGACTTTGAGGCCAAGGTTTGAAATATGCACAGGGAATTACAAGCAGTAGATCAAAGCATAATTTTTAAATGCTACAAACATGATACTAGTACAAATATAGAGTGAGCATGTTGTCAAAAATTTAACCCATTAATGAGAGAACCAGTAAGGTGGTAAAAATGGTTCAACGGAGTATTAAAAAAAAAAACAGAGATTTATATCTCAGTAGGTCAAAGGAATGCTGACATGAATTTGTTGATAGATGAAAAATTAATACCCTACAGAGTAATAAAACTAATCCTTTAAAGTAGTCTTCACTCCTAAATCAAAATTTATAAGTTAACATATAACTTCAGAGCCTGGGCCATAATCAGTAAACAGGAAATCAAACAAAGGTAAATCCTGAAATAATCCTTGGGTAGGCCTGTCAAGCAATGCTTCATACTTCACTCACTGTGACACACACACACACACACACACACACACACACACACAAATGACATGCAGTCATTCCTTTGTCTTACTTCTAAGCTTTGTATACTTTTCCTTAACAAGGATAAATGGCATGAACACGGCCACAGAGGTACATTTTCAGAGAATGACTCATATGCAAGGGGTTGGCAGACTTTTATGTCAAAGGCAAATAGTAAATATTTTAGACTTTGGGGGTCATGTGATCTCTGCTGTAGCTACTCGTCTCGGCCCTTGAAGCATAAAAGCAGCCTTAGACAACAGGTAAACAAATGGGTATGACTGTGTTACCATAAAACTTATTTTATGAATGCTGAAATTTAAATTTCCTATAATTTTCACATCACAAAATATTCTTCTTTCTTGATATAGTTGCAATCACTTAGCAATGTAAAAACCACTATGAGGACCATATAAAAACAGTTGTCAGGTTGGAGTTGATCGGTGAGTCATAGTTTGCTAACCCTAATAGACTAACTGGAGCAATGAGTTGTTATTTTGAATCAGTGACAAATAAGAAAACAAAGAGGGTAGGGTCAAGAAATACCTAGTCTTCATTAATTCTGCTCAGACACAGAGACAGGTAAGGTCTCAATCTGAGCATTGGTGGGGATTTTTAAATGCTACTGTAATGCTTTCATAAGAAAACATAAAAGAAGCATTTTAGGTAACGTGCAGGAGGGAGAAATTAGAAATAGGAAAATGAGGCAAAGATTTTTCATTAGTTAGCTATGAGGAGATAATCATGTGGTCCAGAGTATGGCTAAAGAAGAATTTCTCAACAGATTACGTATATGAGGCAAGAGAGAACAACTATTCAAAGCTTACACATAAGATTTAAGGCACAGACAATGAAGATTTCTTTATCAGAAAAAGAACATAGTTAATAGAAGAGCACAAGGATGGGGAGCACGGCATAGGGAATGCAGTAAGCAGTCATGGAACAGCTAGGTGGAGAGCCAGAGGAGAGAAAGAGCGATCAGAGGATCGTTTCATAAACTATATAAATATCTAACCAACGTACTGTATACTTGAAACTAATAATAAAATAAAATACAAAAACTAAATCAGTGGTATTTGTTCATTAGCTGTAACAAATGTACCACACTAATGCAGGCTGTTAATAAGAAAAACTGTGGCGGGGGGAGTGGATGTGAACAATAATATAAACGGAGCCACTTTGAAATGGAGCCTGAGCTGCCACACCAGAGGAACTGCCTTGCACATTTTATGCCTCAAATATTTGAAATGTTAAAACAGGGCAAATAACCTTTGGAACGAGCCTAAAGCAACTATGTTTTCCAAAGAACTGTTTGCAAAGATAACAAGAAAGCAAATATTATGATTGCAGGATAGATGGCTATGGGACTGAAAATTAAAAATATTCTAAATATTTTTTTTTAGATTAACATCGCTATTACATTATCTATACCAAGCAAGGCCTTCCTACTATGGATTTAACTGCTCCCATCTTCTTCTCATAAACACCCCTGATCTTTGTCTCCTCATCGGAACACTGTTTGGGGCATAGGCCTGAATCAGTGTGTCCCAAATAGCAATTCTAATTGATTTCAAATAAATGCTTGCTGTCTCTCAAAAAAAAAAAGAGAGAGAGAGAGAAAGAAAGAAAAAAGAAAAGAAAAGGAACATAGTACTACATTGTTTGTAAACAAACCTGAGCCAAAGATATCCATGGAATTCCCACTATAAGGAGATTAAGCAGATTCTTGGGGATCCTCAGATGGGTTTTGGGAGAAAGTACTTAATCAAGGGTGAACAATGGATGGAGTGCTCAAAAAAATGCATACACAGAAAACCAAATTAAGGACAGAAGCTGCTGTGTGTGGTGGTTGTGGTGGAGATAGGAGTAGAAGGAGGATTAATGGAATTCAGGGTAAAATTAAGCCTGTTCAAAAAAATAAAATAAAATCTAGAAAATTGCGATTGTTTAGAATTTCAAAAGCCAAACCTTTCATTCATTCTGAGGAAATGATAGCTAAGAGTATAAATGTTATAACGTTCATGGTCATTTCATGATTTCTTTTTTTTCTTTTTTTTTAACTTTTTCAGAAATTAGAGATTCAAATTTGACAAATGAATTTCTAAAGTGGCAGAATTTTAGATGACAGCTAATGGAGACTTTAGAAAGAGATCCACCTCTAGTGCCTCTGAAAGTGGCATTAAACAGTACAAAGAAAGACAGGGCTAGAGTTATAATTCTGACTAGTTCTCTCACTAATTATGTTAACTTTCCAATGTCATTCAACAATTTAGGACCTTAGTCTCTTTATGTACATAATGAGCTATCTCTAAAATTCCATGTAGGTCTAAAATTCAGTGATTCTATTTTGCTCTTCTTATATATAAGAACAGTCCTGTGTAATCCCCAAAGGGGACAGTTAATAAATTGCATCTGCACCTCTGGATCCCAAACTCAATCTCCAAGGAGTTATGTGGAGGTAGTAATGGAGATCCTGAGATTTTTAAAATTATTTTAATATATTTCATTGGTTTAAAAGCTAATTAAGATGGCACTTCTATCCAGGAGACTGCTTGAAATGCTAATATTCTTCATTTGATGCTAAAATATTATTAACTTAGGGATGGAATATTATGTGCATCAGAAGCTCTGCTTGGCATTGGTGACTCTTTGACGCCTAAAAATATTAAAAGGATGCTTTACGAAAAAAATTTGAAAACTTCTGGTCTAAATGAATTCAGATGGAATTACTGCAACAATACTGATGCCTGACAAACTAGTCATTATTCAAAGCACAACAATTCCAACATATGGTAAAACATCATCGATTCTCAGAAGATGGGAAAATACCACAGCTGTGGTTTGCTTCTGCTGAAGAGTATACTTACACACAATTTGCCACCTGTCAGAGAAGAGAAAGGGAAATATCCTGCATGTGCATGAGGAATTAAGGGAAGCTTCAGATCATCTCTGGCTAAAAAGGTAGATAGGACAACATGGCTGCTGCTATGTTATAAAACAAGTGAGAATAAACTACATTTAAAGCACATTTTACCTTTTAGAAAAGAACTTTCACAAATATTTGATCTAAACAACAATAACTTCATAAAGCAAGAAGGAAAGATATTATTTCTATTTTACAGTTGAATAAACTGAGACTCACAAAGGTAAAGGAATAGCCTAAGATATCTCAGGTACTAATCTTGAAGCTGGAATATATTAGTAAGCTATTGCCACACCAGTACTGTATAACAAATAACCACAGTACCTTAGTAGCATGCAAAAACAGGCGTTTATTTGTCATACATCTGGGGTGATTGGCAAGGCAACTCTGTTTCTCTGGTCTGAGATCAATCACACATTTAGGATGTGGCTGACTGTTGGTTGAACTAGAATGGTGTTGGCTAGAATGACCAGAGAGACAGCTCTACACCACTGTATTTTATCTTCCTGAGCATGTTCTTTGGTCAATGACAAAAGAACAAGATGATAAGCAAGCACACACAGGGCTTTCCCAAGCCTCTGATAACATCCCATTGCATATCATATGTTCGAACTCAGAAATCAGAATCAAAACGAAGGTAGGAGTAAAGGCATGGGCCCACTAATATTTACCACTTGGAATATCAAACTATATTTTCTGTTTCTAATCTCATCTGATCTCTCTTTACCTTTCTAATGTGTATATAGCTCCCAAACTGAAGGACAATTTCAAGGGAAGTAGCTGATAGAATAAATGTAATTTCTACTCTACTCAGATGTGCTGGATAACAATGTGGTCATCCTTTATTCTCTCAATCACTTCAAAATATTTATTGCCAACTGTATGTTAGGCACTATGCTGAGAAGCTTTTTGTTTATAAACGAATAGAGCAGTCACCTCAGCTTTTTTTTTATAATTGTATATCAAACCACTGTATTAAATCACATTAGTATAAAATTTCTTTTATTAACACTCCCGAAATTCAATAGTCAGATATCAGCACCTGAAAAAAAAAAAAGAGAAAAACAGGTTGTAGCTCAGTTCAGCGGTTCCGCTCAATTATCTCACTCAGCTTCTGCAGCAGCTGCCACATTCTTCATGGTCTCATACACCAACTGCGCCTTCAATTCTTTTCTCTCTCCTTTCAGACTTGACCCTGCTCATAAAGAGAGTCAGCAGCACCTTACCTGCTGTAATATGCCTGCAACTGCCTCAAATTCCGAAATTTGTTCTCATATTGAATGGGTCAGATGGAAAAAGCAGGGCATTTCTTCCAAAGTTCACAGATAGAATGCCATATGTATTGGTATTTTAGAGCTGGAAAAGACTTAGGACCTTCTAGTTCAAGCAGTTTCAAAAATCTTTTTTACTATTTTAATTGTAAAGCAAGAGGATTCTCTCTTTAAATTTCCAAATGAAATTTTTGGTAGGGCCCATTATTTAGAATAGAAAAAGCAGGTTTTTCTGCTTAAATTGAGAGTAGAGTGTTGAGAGCCCCACCCACTCAGCTTGAACCAAGCTAAACTAATGGAAACGTCCCAAAAGAAAGCAAATGTGCCCTAGATAAACCCTGCCAGTTTTGAAGACCCTGTTCTTTTCCTCCCATAGCACTGGTAAATACTAATATATGACATGTATGCTGGTATGTCACCTCCTGTACTTATGCAGACAAGACGAATCAAACACAGCACTGTTTCCTACTAAACTTGAATTTGGTATCAGAGTTCTTTTCAATATAACAGCTATAATTCTTTCAATTTCAATACTTTAAAATGCTCCCACATATTTCCAAAATAGCTCAACATATTCATCAATGTGATGATATTCTCATTCATTCATGTATTTATTTCAAGAAATATTTATTGAGTTTAATTCAGTATAGTATTATATATTCAGGACTCAGATAAAAGATAATAAATATTTGGGTAACTTTTTAGGTCAAATTGTTGTATTTTACTGGCTAAAAGAATAATTTGAAAAAATCATTTTTCTCTTGATTCTCCAGTTCACAAAGGGCATGCAGAATGACCAGTCTACCATGACAGATACTTCCTCCAGTGGGGATGACATGCTTCCCTTGGGAAAATCTCTCTGGGCAGCTGCAGTCACAGTGCAAGTTGTGCACTTCAGCTAGATTATATTCGACAGATTGAAAGCTCACAGGTGCCTGGAGAATACCAGAAAACATTTGTCTTTCATAGTAGGAGAATTGGAAGGATTCTAGGTGGCTGTGCCAGTTTTCTCACATATACATGTTTTAGTGGTACTTTTCTTCCCAACAAAAATAATATTATCAGGATATATTCTATAAAGTATTAAGATTTTTATTTTATTTATAATTTTAATGCAAATTTCTTAAATAACTTTACAAAAATATTGCTTCTTTTACAAGTTGAGACACTCAGAGGAATTTGCATGTTTCACACGGTGAAAAAAAGCTGCTGGACTCCACTTCTCCATACTTCTCAATTTGCCCTTGCGATGACAAAATCTACTAAGCAAGGTTAAAATGGGCAACCATAGAGAACACATTTTAAATACAATGGATTCTATTTCAGTTCAAAAAGGGGGAAAATGATACATATCAAAAAATAAACAATCTGAAGATTGGCCACTACAAAGACTAATTACATCTTCTAAGTATTCCTCCCTACATTTAAATTTTCTTTTGAAATCACAAGATGATGCAACTAAAATGACTGTATACTCGATTTTATTTTGTCACTGTTTATGCTATTCATTGGCTTTTGACAGCTGTGAATTTCCACTTAAGGCACAAAAAAATTAGTTTTTGGTATTTATTATGTAATAGGGAGCTGTTTAAAAATATTTTTAATATTAGGAGGTTCTGTGGTTGATTATCACATCTTTCAAATAGTTGCCATCATACATTTCCTACAAATATTACTTTGACTATACAACAAGTATGAATTGCTCCACAGCATGAGGTATGAATAATGTTACATTTAATTATTTTACTCAAGTTGGCTAAAATCAGCTCTAATCCTTACCCGTAAGGTCAATATTACTCATTTGGAGGGACATCCATTTACCTACTTTATAAGGTCAGGAAAGTGGAAATCATCATAGATATTTCTAGCTGGAAGGGATTGAATACAGAGAAACAAAGGCTTCTTCAACCTTTGCAGTGTTACTGACATCAGGGAAACAGAAAATGCAAGAATCAGAGAGGACTGTCACAGATCACCCCACATGTCTGCAAAAGCCAAGTGAGAGATTCCTGCAGGATGCTCAGAAGTTGTCAATGCCCTGCCTGTTTCAGCCCAGCCCTTACCTGAAACTTCAGAAGGAGAAATAATGGCTTTTCCTTGCATTAAATTTTCCAAATCTCATGCAAGTCCCTTCCTAAGGTATCGCCTAAGCTGGAGATCTTGCTGGGAAGGGGATCCTAAAAATCTTTTTCTAGAATTTTGTTTCTGGGCCAACATAAAAAGGTAGAAATGACACAGAGTCAGGATAGACAACATCTGGCACGGTATCACAACACTGAGGGACACAAATAGCCCCAAGAAGAAAGTTTCCCATCTTTATAATTCTCATCCTGATAGGCCATGGGTTCTTAGTCCATGACTGTTGCACTCTTATGTGTTTCTAGGACTTGCAGCTGCAGAAAGCCATCCCCATTTATATGCCCATTTTTATCCGGGCTTGGAAACCCTGGCCCAGCTTCCTTCCAGGTGAGCAAGATCATCCCAATGAGAACACCCCTTTCAGAATTCTCTCCTGACTAAGCTTGGAAATCAGCCCATCTGGCAGGCTCCCTGAGCTGCAGAGTTATGCTCCACCCTGACTAACATCATCCTTATATCACCTGCTCCAGAAGACGCTCCATTCACATCCATCCTTACCTTTCAGTACTCAAAACACTACATTGTTTTCCTTATGTCCCAATCATGGATTTATGTCTCATATAGTTTTTAAGAAATTTTAAGCACAAAGGTTTGTTCTGACAACTTTTTAAACAATAATGCTTAATTGCATCCATAGGCCTCTAAGCCTTCTCAACACAAAAGTCTGTTTTAAGGGAGACTTCTATTGCCACTCATATAAAAACATCTTCAGAACCCTGGAACCTAAAAGCTGATTTCCTCTATTATAGGAAAGAAAACCCCAGATCTTAGGGAAGTAAAAGCCTGACTGACCTCCTAGTGAGGTAAAAAGCACTTTTAGTTCTTTCTCAGTGAATCTTCAGCAGAAAGAGCACAATGCTATTTCTCTGTAGGTCACTCAGTCACATAGAATTTGCAATAAATCGACCTGCCACACTTGCTAGAGGATCGTCTTTTCCTGTAGATGCTAAACTGAAAAGCACTTGTCTTAGAAAATCATTGTGGATCAAGGGCTATGTCTATCTTCCCAGAACTAAACTGCCACTAAATGAGGATGGATTCGTATCTGTACTCATCTTATCAAGAAGAAATTAAAGCCCAGCAACCCCCACATATGACTGTGAGAGGAGATACAGTGATGTTTTTAGATGCAAGTAGAGGTTTAGACATTCTAGACCAACCTGACTGGTCTTTCCAGATTGGGAGGATGAGAATGAAGAGAGGAATTCTTAGAGCTCCTGCAGAAGATGTGTAGTAATGGGTCATAATGGGAGCCAATGAGGAAGGGACTAAAGGAGAGTGTGAGTGAGCCAATGAACAAGCAGGAAGGAGTTGATTGTCATGAAAGACAATGAGCTTAGGGGAACTGAAGAAGAAGCTAAAGAGCATCTATGCAAGAAGAATTAGAACCCTAAAAGTCACATTTTCATTCCTGACCACCGAAATGGTCATACCACTTCCAGCAAAATGAGAAAAAGGGAAAGAACTCAATATCTAAAACTAGATTGATTTACAAGAGTGGGCAGGTATAAACTCTGCGACCAAGCCCACACTTGAAGTTAGGCAGTGGAGCTCAGAAGGTCCAATGTGAATTTAGAGAGTCTAAACTTGATGAACAAAGTAAACACTGTAGAGAGAATTACAGAATAAGCCACATGCGGAAATCTACAAAAGTAGGTAGGTGATGCCCATCCAGAAAGTCTACTAGTATAAAATAGGGCTTAAACCCCTTGGTCGGGGTTCAGACTGAGGTTATAATCTTTGGGAAGATAGAACAGGCATAACCAAGGCAGAAAGTCATGCCTAGATGGTTACGGTATAGGGAAATTTCCTGGTTCAGAGACTCATAACGTAATTTATTTGCTACTTTAGGGTGCAAGATACCCTGAAAATAAAGAAAAGTTTCACTTATGTGAATCAGAAATAAAGCCAAGACTAAAATAACAGAACTAATAATAAAAATTATCATAATAATTATTATTAACATTTATAGATGTATTACCAAGTTCTAAGAACTTTTTAATATCTTTTTTCTTTAATCACTACAACTACTAGTGAAGTAGATATTATTATCTGATTTAAAAGATGAAAGGACTGAGCCCTAGGGAGTTAAATTATCAAAATCATATTGCTAGTAAGGGACAGAGCATCAATTGAACTCAAGACTCTCTAATTTCAATTATGGTTCAGTGATAAGCATTGAATTGAGTTTGATTTCTCCTCAATCATTACAGTGACCAAGAGTATTTTCCAAAGATGGTTGCAACATTATTTCTTATAGCACATGGCATTCTGCAATGTGACTTTGCTACTCTCCCATAAAGAAGAGTCTATTTATCACTCTTTGAAACTGTTATAGAATGTGGCAGAAGTGATGCTGTCTCAGTTACAAATTCAACCTTTAACTGGCCTGGAAGTATCCCCTTATAGCCTCTTGGAATGCATGCTTTTGGGTTGCTCCAACTCAAAACACATTCATCATGCTATGAGAAACCTAAGACACATGGGAAAAGTCACATGCAGGTGCTCAAATTGACGGCTCCAGCTAATTCCCTGCTGAGAGCCAGAATCAACTGCTAGCACTTAGAGTGGGTTGTCTTGGATGTCCGGCCCAGTTGAGCTTTTAGATAACTCCAGCCTCAGCCACCATTTATATGGCTTCAGCCATATGAAATTTGTCCAACTGAGCCCAGAACCATGAGAGCCAATAATATATTATCCTTTCAAACTACTTAGATTTGTGATAGTTGTTATATAGCAAAAGATTAGAATGCCGCACAAAATAAAATGTAGTCCTAGCTACTGAGCCGAAACTGATCCTGGACATAAAGGTTAGGCCTAGGTGTATGTTGGTAGGAGGGAGGGGCAGGGGGAAGGGGAGATGGAAAATTAACTGTACAACAAATTAATTACTCTTAAGTTTGGGGTAGAGGATGAGTATGATGACTGATTACTTAGCTCACTTTATTAGTTGTTGTGTTAATTTTCTTTTGCTGCATAAAAAATACTATAAACTTAGTAGCTTGAAACAGTACACACTATTATCTTGCAGATTCCATGGTTCAGGAATCTAAGCACAACTTAACTGGATCTTTTGTTCAGGGTCTCTCAAGGCTATAATCATGGTGTTAGCCATCCTAGCTCACATGGTTATTGGAAAAATTCAATTTCTTGTGACTGTAGGACTGTGGCCCTCAGCTCCTAGAGGCCACCTTCAGTTCCCTGTCATATGACTCTCTCCACAGGCATTCGAATCCCAAAAGGCTAGTAGAAGAATCTCTCTAGCACATGCTAGCAAGACAAATATCTCTATCTCTATCTGTCATCTATCAATCTATCTATCTATCTATCTATTTATCTATCCATCAGCTATCTATCTAGATATAATAACATAATCATAGGCATGACATCTCCTCAAGTTTTCCATAATCTATTTGTTAAAAGCAAGTTATAGGGTCTTCCCACACTCAAGGGGAAGAGATTATTCAGGATACAAACTTTATGATCACCTGAGACCTGTCTCCAACAGTTTGTCTTCCTTAATTTATTCAGTATTCAATGTCCATTCATCCACCCATCCTCATGAATTTGTAAACCTCAGCCCTCTGCCTTCCTTCAAGTTTCTGTTCAAATGTCACCTCATCAGAGATTTACTAGACCAGACTGTCCAAAACGGCCAATCTTGGCCTCCAGCATTCACTATCACCTTATCCTGCTTTATTTTTCTCCATAACTGTTAAAAACATTTGATATGTACATCTACTGCTGTGTATATTGGCTGTTTCTCCCACTACAGTATAAGCTCTGTAAGGGCAGGGACTTTGTTTTATTCACTGTTGAAATTCTAAACTCTAAAACAGTGCCTAGCCACAGCTAGAACTCAAGAAATATTTGTTAAATGAATGATGAATAAACAAACGAACATTTATTGAGTACCTACCATGTATCAAAGATGGCGCCAATTGCTTTTGGGACCTGAATAGTTTCAGCTGTGAAAGAATTTGCTAGGACAGTACAGAAACCTGAGCCCAACAATGAAGATTTTGGAGCAAAAACATACTTAAAAATCAAACTCAATCTAAAGGAGGCATTAGAAATTTCTTCATTTCCCAGAGAAAGTACAAATTAAAACTGAAGCAGCTGGAGTTAGTGTTTGAATGAAGACAAGCACTCAGAAAATTAACTGTGTCAAAACAAAGATGAAAACAAATCATTTCAAGAGCAGTGATTTTGGGGTTCACTTTTCTCAGAGGCTAAGAGCTGTAAGCAGACCACTAATTCTCACAGTATTAAGAAGTGCTTTACCTGGCATAGTATGCTAGTTTTAATTGTTCCAGTGAAGAAGCTGCCTTCTTGTAGATGATGCTTGAGGGGGTCTGGTCGTCTTGAGATGTTTTCTAGAGCTGTGTATGATGTCGTAGGTGTGAATATTATTTCAGCGAGAGGACACTGAACAGGTTGATTTCCAGATGCTGAGCACTATTGAAAAGAATATATGAAGGTGCAACTTACAATCAAATATTGGAGCCAAGGCAACAGTAGCTAAGAGGAAGAACATTTCTGGATAATAAGAGTGTGTGCAAAGACAGGAAAAATTTAGCCCTTAAAGCTGTTCTTAGTAAGGAGTAATGAGGAAGCAAGTGACAGTGATGGTATAGTTCAGTTATAAATCATAAGTAAAAGTAAAATTCAATCACAATATGCGGAGAAATCAGTTGGTTCTCT
Organism: Rousettus aegyptiacus; assembly: GCF_014176215.1. Lineage (NCBI taxonomy): Eukaryota > Metazoa > Chordata > Mammalia > Chiroptera > Pteropodidae > Rousettus > Rousettus aegyptiacus. The sequence goes on from NW_023416312.1 coordinate 15,565,311, forward strand.
TGTTTCCAGTCTTATTTTGTGATGCCGAGGATCGTGCCTAAACTGTCAGAATACCCATGGAGAAAATATCTCGAGCAGCAAGAATAGAACTAGGCAGCCTACAACAATTCCCTTCTTTTCTAAAGAAAAGCATGAAGCCAATTTCAAAGTGTGAAATAAACTTGGACTGGTTTTCAGCTAACTGCCTAGCTTCTACTACCCCTTGCCATTGGTGAGAAAGAGCTGAGGACAGCTGATTCAAAGAACACTGCAAGAACTGAATTGGTGATGGTGGAGAAGTAAAATTAATTTCACTATGAACACTGCATATGTTACCAAAGCATGGTGGGCACTACCTGTGCATTCCCCTATGCCAAGAAGACACAACTTCTATCTAGCAGAGATATGCAATAACTGAAAGGATTTTTAGCCAAGTGGGCACATCCAGCTGCATGACATCTGGGTGCCAAAGCCTTCTATATTGCAATTAGCTGTTAAATGGGCATAGATTGGGAGTAATTGGTATTTCAACAAAATGTAATACATTTGCAATTTAGAAATGCTAAATATTAAAGTAATGATGCTAATAAAAGAGACATTTGGTAACCTTGGAGTCTCTGAATTAAAAAGAAAAAAAGAAAAAGAAAAAATGGATCACTGAAGCCTTTTTTTTCATGTAGACAATAGATCAATTCCATTACTTTCCTGTAATCAGATTTGCCAAAGAAACATTTAAGTTTCAGATTCCTGGACCCTACCTACTGGAGTTTCTGAATTGATAGGGAGATTAAGGATATATTTTTAAAATCTTTTTTAAAAGTGATTCTGATGGGCATTTTTGAGAATCTTGAATATAGATGACTTGAAAGAGACCTACAGTTTATATAAATAAAGGACTTAAAGACAGATGTTTAAGAAACAAAATGTTCATTATACCTTAGGGTTACATAGCACTTTGACCCCAAATGACAGACGGTTACTGAATTGAAGGTCTTAGAAGGCAACTTCTCATTCAACATAAGGAGGAATCCTCTACAATTAGAATTGAAAAGACCAGTGAAAAACCAAGCACAATGGCCAATGGGGTGGTAAGTGTGGGGGCCAGATTGTTATTACATATATAGACATATCCTGTGGAATAGTGGTTTCTGGTTGCAATGAATATCTGTTGTCCAAGAGCTGTATTTGTCCAAGAGCTATGAGAACAATAATTACAACAGAGCATTTACTCTTTAACTCACTCCAACTCACTTTCTGCCTCCACTGTTTTGCTAACCCTGTCCTTACTATATCACTAGCACTCTCTAAATTGCCAAATCAAAAAAAAAAACTTTTTAACATTCATTGAGTGCCTACTGTTAATCCATACTGTTCCCTGCTATTTAGGCATTGTGTTTAATTCTTGCAAAAATTCAATGAACTGGGTAATAATTTTATCTAATTTTACTTTTGTGGAATCTGAGACACAGTGAGGATAAATTGTTTTCTCAAGGTAACATGACTAAAAAGAAATACAATTGATATGACTCTGAAAAGCCAATTCTAGAGCCAGAACTCATATATAGTCTGCTACGCAACCTCTTTTACCAAACCATCATGCAATGTTTGGCATGGCTGACCTCTCTCTCTCTCTTTGGAATACTCTTAGTTTCAAGGTCTTCCCCTTACTTTTCTGTCACTCATTCCTTATGTCCTTTACTAGTTCCTCCTCCCTAGCAAAACAATGACTTTATTGTATCTCTTGTCCTCATTCCACCCTCTCTATAGCTATTCTCATCCATTCTCATGGTTTTTCAATGCTATCTATATACGTAGGACTATAGAACTTATTATTCTAGTGCAGGCCACTTTTGTAAGATTTTGTTAAGTATACCTGAGATCCCTACATTAATGCCTCATAAGCGACTCATGATTAAGTTGTTGCAAACACAACTCGATCTCCAACTTCTCTTTTATAAAATGAGATGAGGAAGAACTTCAGAATCATCCTTGACACCCTTCTCTCCCAGCACACCCACATCCAATTTATCACAAGTCTGGTCCATTCTATTTCCATAATATTTAGGATCCATTTATTCCCTTCTAATCTATTTCCACTAATCTCGCACAAGTCCATCTCTCATTAGACTTTGTAAAAACAAATTTATTAGCTCTTTGTTTAGACTTTCTTTCTTAAGTGAGTGGCCCTCCTTACAAAAAATTTAGTTCTGGATATTGTTCCTCATCCCTAGTCTAATCCTGAATGTGTTCTTCTAGGATTAGACTAGGGATGATTATTTTCATAAATATTATTTTTATTATTGCATAACATTTCATCTTATAGTTTTACATAATTTAACTGTTTCCTTTTACAGATTGTTTAAGTTGTTCTTACTTTTCAAAAAAAATATTAGTTTATTTTTAGAGCAGTTTTAGATGGATAGAAAAATTGAGCAAGAAATCAGAGTTCACATATGCTCCCATAACAGTTTCCCCTATTAACATCTTGCTTAGTGTGATACACATATTACAATTAATGAACCAATATTGATATATTATTATTAACTGAAGCCTGTAGTTTACATTAAGGTTTATTTTTTGTGTTGTACATTCCATGGGTTTTGACAAATGCATAATGTCATATATTCACCATTACAGTGTCATACAAAACAGTTTCACTGCCCATAAATCCCCTGTGCTTTGCCTATTCATTCCTGCCACCCTCTCCCTGAAACTTTTGGCAACCACTGATCTTTTTATTCCCTCTTTACCTTCTTTATAGCCCTGCCTCCTTCCCCTCCAGAAATATACTTATCCTCCAGGCCCCATCACAAGTAATACTGCTAGGGAACTAAAAAATGGCATAGATGATAGAGGCTCTGTTCATCCCGGTGGCAACCAAATCAAAGTTGTTACGGAAACCAGGAGCAGCGGCAACGACAAATTGCCTGGGGTTTTAGAAGAACAAGCCATATGACTAGGGAGAAATACAAGAAATCACCTTGTAGTGGCAAAAGATAGGACAGGGCTAGGACAAAGGGCTGCCCAGTCTTGAGCAGCTGAGTGAAAAAGAGGCTGTGGCAGCATCAGCAGCAGATGCGTTTTAAAGCAGTCGCGTCCATGAGCGGAATTTTGCTGTGACAGACCTGCTCACTCTGAGCACCAGTGCCAATTAGGCTGCATGCAAGAGGCACAAGGAACTTACAGGGAGATATTGTCAGAGTGAGGGCTAAGGTGAGACATGTTTGGTACAGAAGTGCCAGCGGTTTCCATTGTTCCTCTGTTGAGCCCTCCCACCTCCCAGTGTGCGGACACAGGACCGCTATAGTTGTGGTATCATCAAACTGGATAACAGAGGTCTCTCCACCCAGAGGATTCCCTGAAATTCTGCCTCCTACAACTCATGGCCCCACCCAAGCCAACATCTAGGTGTCTCCTCAGTGAGTCAGGTGCTCCCCGCTGAGCAGCACCTAGACTCACATTGGAGGCAGCTGGCCTCAGTTTCTGGTTGGGCCTTTTGAGGCAACTATAAGCACAGCATCTGTGGATTGCTTGCTGAATCTAACAGGTGGCCCCGGAGTGGTAAAGGCTCGGGCTAAGTTTGGTCTGCAGCTGAACCCCTCTCAGGACTGTGCCACTGGACACCTACTACATAAATCCACACTAGTAAGACCAGAAGACTTAGGAGCTTAGCTTAGTACATAGAAGCAGACATGGAAAGGCAGCCAAAATGGGAAGACAAGGAAACAGAAACCATATGAGAGAACAGAATAGAGATCCAGGAATAATGGAGTCAAGTAATCTAACAGATGCAGATTTCAAAACACTGGTTATAAAGATACTCAATGAACTTTTGGGAAGTGTAGACAAATTCAGCAAAGAGATAAAAAACATAAAAAAAGAAATGGAAATTATGAAAGAGAACCAGTCTGAAATGCAGAACACATTATCTGAGATGAGAAGTATATTAAATGGAATAAACAAAGGAATTAACAAAGTGAATAAAGAAGAGGATCAAATATCTTATCTAGAGGATGGGAAAGCCAAGGACATGCAATCAGAATAGCAAGAGACAAGATGCCAAACTATAAAAATAATTTAAGGATCATATGGGGCACCATTAAGGGTCCAAATATATTTCTGATCAGCATAGCTGAGGAAAATCAAGATTTTGAACAGCTGTTTGAAGAAATAATGATGGAAAAGTTCCCTAACCTGGTGAAGGAAATGGACATAAAACCCTAGGAAGCTCAGAGAATTACAAAAATCAGGGATCCAAAGAGGCCCACACCAAGACACATCATAATTAAAATGCCAAAGGTTAAATACAAAGAAAGAATACTAAAAGCAGCAAGAGAAAAACAGATAATCACTTATAAGGGAATACCCATAAGACTGGCAGCTGATTTTTCAAGAGAAACTGCAGAACAGAAGGGCTTGAAAAAAAATATTCCACAGGATGATGACCCAGGATCTACAACCAAGGATACTTTATTCAGCAAAGTTGTCATTTAGAGTTGAAGAACAGATAAAAAGCTTCCCAGTTCCAAGATAAAAATAAGCTAAAAAAATTTGATCACCACCAAGCCAGTATTACAGGAAATGTTGGAGCGACTTTTTTTTTTAGGTGAAGTAACACTTGGTTGACCTCACAGATTGCAAGAACCTTGTCAACTTACAATCCCCTTATTTTTTTTATTTTTTACGCCTATAGCAGTTGGTCTTCCTAGGTGGTCTCCCATCCAAGTACTAACCAGGCCCGACTCTGCTTAGCTTCCAAGATCAGACAGGATCGGGTTTGTTCAGGGTAACAAGGCTGTAGACCGAAGGATTCTTTAAGAAGAAAAAATACAAAAGACTCACTTCAGACTAAAAAACACACAGAGACAAAAAGGAAGGGGATGGAAAAAGATATTGCTTTGATGGACCTAGAAGATAAACACTATATGATTTCACTTATATGTGGAATCTAAGGAATTAAAAAGAACAAACTAATCAAAACCAGACTCACAAATAGAGTCGACAATTTGGTGATGGACAGAGGGGAGGGTGGTTTGAGGGGCTGGGAGAATGGGGTGAGGGGTTAAAGAAGTACAAATTAGATGGTCACAGGGATGGGGAGCATGGCATAAGGAATGCAGTTAGCATCAATACGTTGGCTAAGTGGAGGGTCGAGGGAGGGAAGGAGCACTTGGGGCAATTGTTTTATGAATTATATAGATGCCTAACCAATGTACTGTATAGTTGAAACTAATTAAAATAAATATTAAAAAAAAAAAGAAGTAATATCTCCAAACACAAGCTTTGGCGACAGACAACCCTGGCTTTATATTTTCTTCTCCCTCATAGAATTTTAGAGCTTTGAGGAATCTTAGAGATTATTTAATCCAATGATTTTTGTCCTTCAATATCTTTTGTGCTATTTGTTATTTATTTTTTGACTGGAGATGGGAAGAGGTAAGAGACCAAACCAACATGGCATTTCTTGGCATTTTGGTTTGTAAGTACAAAAGGTGAACAGAATTATAAACTACAGAGCTAGAGGCACCAAGCCAGTTTAGCACGGTCCTGCAATTCAGATGTCTTCTGGGCCTACTTGGATCAGCTGCATGCTGCCTGTGATTTCAGCATGCTCAGGTTCATGCATACTTGCAGCAGGAAAAAGTTCGATGGAAAAGGCCTAGTAAACAAACTTGGTGTGATGTGATTAATTTTATATGTCAACATGACTGGGCTATGGTGCCCAAATATTTGGTCAAACATTATTCTGGACGTTTCTTTGAAGGTGTTTTTTGGATGATTAACATTTAAATTGGTGGACTTTTAGAAAAATATTGCCATCCCTAGTGTGGATGGGTCTCATCTACTCAGTTGAAGGCCTGAATAAAATGAGCCTTATCCAGCCTAAGTAGGAAATAATTTTGCCAGCAAATGGCCTTCTGCCTCAAACTGCAACATCAGCTCTTTCCTGGGTCTCCAACCTCATAGCTCACCCTGCAGATTTTGTCTCTAGTCTTGTGAGCCAATTCCTTAAAACAAAATCTTTATCATCATATATCTATCTTTCAACATTGTATTGATTCTGTTTCTTTGGAGAATGTTGGTTAAAGGTTGATGGGAAACACTGAATCATATTTTTGGTTGACAGGATTGAGAGCATGTGAATTCTTGGTAGTTCTCATTAAAAATCTACATTTCACTTGGACTATTTCTGATTCCCACTGTGGAGTCAAAAGATGGAGACTGAAGAGAACAGAAGGTATATGGGAGAGAGGATGGGAGTGAGTGAGTATTATTGCTTTAAACCTCCTGACATTCCAGTGAATATAACTCCCTCAATAATATATTTCCACATAGCAGGCAGTGGCTTTCAAGATAATTACATAGACTTCATGGTTCCTCAAAGTAATATTATTAATACTCCTGGGGTATGGGTAATGATGGTGCATAGTCCTCAGAAAAATATTTTTAAAAATCAGGTCTGATGCATAGTTTCTGTCTTGTATACCTTCTTATCTCCTCAGCTTATACATATAAAGCTATAGTATAAGACTAAAGAAGTAGGAAACTATCATTAAATCCTTCCTTCACTATTTTCAGTGCTCTGGAAAGGCAACATCTTTTCTCATTTGCGTCTCTCTTTACAGGAACAATATTAGCAAAGAATTTTCAAAGGAGACTTCAAAAGAATCACTTACAGAATTTCTAAGACTAGTAGAAAGGAATGAGACTGCTTTCATGTGTTAAGATAGTTGAATGCATCAAAAAGACAAAATAATTATGTATGTATTTTATTTAAGCAATATTAATTTACTTTACAAATATTTTGGGAAGTGTTTCAAGATCTGTTTACAGTGACTAGTAAGATATTGTCCCTAACTTCAGGAAGTTTTTCATTTAGAAGAAAAACAGTAGTCAACCAAACAATTACCTATAGTATAATATGATAAACATTATAATTGAGTTGTCTCAAGGGTACATGAAGAAATCTGTGAGAAAACAGCATTTAAGAGTTCTGACAGACTGAGTAAAAATATGAATAAATGTAATGAGACAAAACCCCACTGATAAATTCAGTTTTAAAAAATTCACTTTTATAGTAAGATAAGATTATTTTCAAAAGCAGTTTGAAACAATTAATATTAAGTTCATGTTGTTTGACTTGGTTGAATCTTCAAAGCTGGAGCAGTGTTATGCTTAGTTTTTTTTTTTCCAATATAGTTAACATACAATATTATATCAGTTTCAGGTATACCTTTCCAGAAGATTACCAAAAAAAAACAGAGAAGAAAATGAAAGAGTAAAGATGAGCATATTACATGTAAGAACTAAGTAGATAAATTGTTTCCTTTAAAAATTATTAAATTGTTAAATTTTAAAAAATGCGAAATTAATTTATTAAAAAATAAAGGCTGGTTGTTTAAATGTTTTTAGGAAGCTTTAAAATGAGTCAATAGTCTTTAAAGTCTTGTGCAAAAAGGAAAATCATGCTTGTCTGGATGAAGTTTGCTTTCATAGTTGTTCAATAGGGCTTTATGAGTAACTTTAAAAACAAAGTGTATTCTATTATTTCATCTACTGAAGTATCACATTTCAACAGAAAACACAATATGGAATAGCTCAACTGTTGAACCAATATGGAATTATTCCAGCAATACCAAAAAGAAATCATTTCCCTTGATCCAAGTCATCTAAAGATTATAGAAAGAAATTAAAAAGTGGAAGCATCGTGTATCTTATTTGCTTTTAATTGAGTTTCCCTTTATTTCTTTTCTCTCACTTAGATGTCTGCAAAAAGTCTCTGAAAAAAATTAAAATTATCTAAACTTTTTTGAGAATAAAAAAGACAAAACTGTGCCGTCTCTTCTGTACTGCCCTGCAGGAAGCCCATGTCTACACTAATGGGACTGCAATGAAAGCACATGTATCCCTGTGAAATTAAAGTGATTGGACATTGTTCTAACAAGGATTAAAATTTTGTTTTTTTTTTAAAAGAGTGTGACTATGGTAGATATGTGCATACATTATTTTATCTTAAAGCATAACAAATTACATAAATTAACTTCATGCTGAGTGGAGATATTACTCAATTGCACAAAACTTCATCCTGAGTAGGAATTGTTGTACAATTGCCTCTGTGTTTTGAATGAGGCACTTCAGTATGAATAAAAAGGAGCACATGGCATTCTGAAAAGGAAAATAATGACTTCACATATGGAAGACTCATGCTATCATTTTTCTGTTATTTTATGCAATTTAAAAGTGGCACAATTGCAGATTGGAGAACTTAGCTCAAATCATTAGTTTTCATTCTCAAAACAATATACTTAATAATTGCATTAGCAGTAAAGAGGCTTCTTCTGAGCTATTGTTCATGATGTGTCTCAGTGTGGAACTGGAAAGGACTCTAATATCGGTAGTCTGTGAATGTGAAAATCACCACCTAAATCTATTGCAGGCATGTGTTTTTCTTTTCATAAGACCCTGATTTAAGACTTGAAAAGTAATGAGAGAAATGAGCTTCTGAAACATATTTGTCAAGCACTTGACTATATATGTGAAGGGAATAAACCAATTCTAAAAATGCAGGCAAGTTGACATTATGAATATAAAACATGAGCTCTAACACTCATGCTTTTTTTTCCTAAGCCCAAAAAATGTCCCTTACTGGAGCTGCATTTTTGGTTATACAGGTAAATAGAGTTGAGTGACTAAAAAGTCTTATAGGATCTAATAAAAAATCAAACTTACCTTTCAAAATTATAGGAAAGGCTTGAATAAGCTTAGCCACTTTAATAGAAAATAATAGCCATCTTTTAGTAATTATACTATGAGAAATCCAATGAAATAAAAACAAATAACAGAACTTCCAAAGGTGAGGGAAAAAAGTATATAGTGGCAGGTGTTTATTCAATAGGCCTAAAGAAAAAAAATAAAGAGAAAAAAGAACAAAGAAGTGGAGACTTATTTAAGTACCTTCTATGCATCTTCTGAGTAGCCCAGTGTTGGCTGAACAAGACATGGGCACAAGGATCAGACACGTAGATTTGTCAGAATAGAATGTATAGTCTCTATAAGGGGGGTCTGAGGCTAGAACAAAGAGCTACTCCTATCTCCGAACACAAAGTTTTTGAGAATGCTGCAAGAAATCCTTGTGTAAAATGCTTGAATACTGTATATAATGCAGTGGGTTTCTACTAAATTAGTAGCACCAGACTCCTGTCTTTGTGAAGTTATTAGGAACAAACTTGCCCTTCTGCTGTAAACACTAGAAAACTGCACAAAATAGGTAAAACAGAAGCTCCCAGACATTGGACAACAGACAGTGCATTGCAAAGATCCCCAAGAGAAGGGAAACAAAAGATGATTGCTTCATCTTTCTGCCTGGAAATACTTTCTGAGATCTGATGCTGAAAGGGAAAACCCAAATAGAGCATAGTGGTTTCTTTGAGTTGAGGAGGTGTTTAAGAAGGCTGAGGCATCTAAAATTTCAAAGCAAATATCACAAATAAGGGAGCTACAAAGAGAAAGAGCTCTAGAAAACTTCATAGCAGTTCCTTTGAATCTATGGCTGAGTACTGTGCACGTGTGTATAGTAAAGATCTGCAACACTGGGCACAGAATGATCAAGGGACTGACACTGAGCAATTTCCAATGGATCAAGTATTTTTGTACCTTTATGTTACAAAATTTGAGATTTTTGATCACACTTTTAGGAGAAAGGTGATAATTTATAATTTAAAGTGTTATTGGAATAACTAGATAGATAATACAAAAATGATGAAAGAAAATACATTATTGAAATGTGAATGATAGGACCTGAGACACAGATCTGGGAATCAATTCAAAGAGGTAGTAGTTAAAGTCAAGAAAATGTATACATTCTTTCACTGAAGGTATGTATAGAGGTGTGAAAATTAACAATTTTTGAGCACATCTTTGCGCCAATGCTAAGATGGGTACCTTCATGTGCTATCTTAACTTAAAACATTGTAATAATCCTATCAGCGAGGTAATTGAATTCCAGTTGCAAAGATGATAAAGTTGGAACACAAAAAGGTAAAGTAGATAAAGTAATGTGCTCAAGATTCTACAATTGGAATCAATAATTTGGAACCAATAATTTACTCAAGATTGCACAATAGTTACCCAGATATGTGATACTCTGAAGCCCAATTTCATAGAACTGAAAAAAGCTGACAAGATACTTGTACTGAATTTCAGAGGAGGAAAGGAACCTATCTTAGTGCTTCTGAGGGTCTAACCATGGCCTCCCAGGCTTGCCTATCCCGGCCCCTGGGTACTTCTCTAATCTCACTTCTCAATTCTCGTTTCTTATTAACTCTGGTCAGCCATAATGACTCCTGTGTGTTGCTTGGAGCCACAGAACATGTGTCTACCTCAGGCAATAACCCTCAGCATCTCTTTCAGAAATGTTCATTCCTAGAATATTCCCATAGTTTACTTTCTCATTTTATTCAGCCTCTTCAAATATCAATTCCTTATGTAAGACTGCCTGACTGCCCAATGTAAAATACTAATCCTTTTCATTCTCTATCTCCTTCATTCGTTTTACCTTTTCTCCATAGCACTTTTGTCTATCAGACAATATGGTGTATAATTGTTTATGTTTATATTTTCTGCCTCTCCAGATAGAACTCAATTTCATGAGGTCAAAGATTTTCTCTGTTTTAATCATTGCTCTCCTCCCAATACCTAAAACAGGGCCTGGCACGTTGAATGTTCCCGATAAATGTAAACAAACGAACGAATGAACCTATTTTGGTTACAGACTCTTTGGGAATTGATTAAAGGTATGGATATCCCTAAACACACCCTGAAAAGCTTTGCTTACCTCCAGAATAATCAATCTATAAATCTATTTTATTTCCACAGGAACTTCATTTAAAAACTAAAAAATCAGAGTAGAAAAGTGAAAATAGTAATTTCAAAAGGGGATGGGGTGGAGAATGGAAGAGGTAATTGAAAAAAGAGGAATGGCCAATTGTGTTAAATAAGCCAGAGAGAATTCAAAATGAATGAGCTTGATATACTATTTGATTTGGCAAAGAAGACAACGGTGATTTTCAAGAGTTCGGTTTCCACATAGAGGACAAATACTGATAGACAAGGCATTAAAGTGAAGATGGCAGGGGACTAGAGTCATGTTAAAGATGATTTTGAATCATGGTAAAGGGTAGCTATACAGGCTCTTAAAGATAAAGAAAGGTGACACCTTCTTATTGATGCAGAAGTTACTGGAAGAATTAAGACTAAATCCTCAGGTTTCTTGCTATCTGTCCTTTAGATAAAGTATGATTCAGAGTACAGGCTCCAGAGAAAGAGATAAATTCCACCACTTACTGTGACTTAAGGCAAATATTTAAAAATTTTTCAGGCTTCCATTCCTTATCTGTAAAATGTGATCAATAATGAGCTCATAATGAGCTAATGTATGTTGAAAGATTAATGTGATAAATGGTGCATAGAAAGCACCTAATAAATTTCATCTATCATTATTTTCTCTGTCCCATAAAAGATAGTTCCACGTTTGTTACTGTTACTATTCTAAACATCCTTATTTAACATGCTTCAAATAACATAGCATGTTTATATCATTGTGTGAATATTACATGATAAGTGAATATTTGCTGTGAAAAATAATTTTTTACAATAAATGGAAGAAAATAATTACAGCAACAGCTAGAATGGCTAAGTAAAGGTTTCTGTTATCTCACAAACCACCATGAATTTGTTCATTATCTGTGGATTCAGCTGGATGGCATATCTCTGCATTTTGTAGTGCTGTCAGACAACTCATAATTTCGTGGTTAGCTGATATCCTTGTGATGGCCTTACCCTTGTGTCTGATGGTTGGTTATGTGTCTGTCAGCAGGGCACAGGGGATATCTGGGTTGTGTGCACATCATCATCCAGCAGGCATGACCGTACTTGCTCACACTGAGCTTGAACACTGGGTTTGTTCCTGGGTGGTCACAGAGTTTCCTAAAGGCAGCTAGAGATGACAAACTCCATCATCAAAGCCCTTTTCAAGTCTTTGTTTAATATTTGATACTACCCTATTGAACACAGCAAGAACTGTGGCCAGATCAATAGTCAGTAGGGGTAGAGACAGCCCACATCTGGATAACAATAATGGTAATCGTTGTGGCCATTGATGTACAGGTTAAAAACATGCATAAGATAGATCTCATAATTGAGCAAATTTAATGTAGAAAGCAAATTGTTGATGAAGAAAGCAGGAAAGACTTCAGCAAGGAAAGAAGAGTGCATAGGACTAAGAATTCTCAGGAGCTAGAAAGGTATAAGTCTTCCTCTGAAACTAAAATGAGAGATGAAATCATAAGTACAAAGAGGAGATGTTGTTGTAAAGAGAAATCAGACAGTTCACAGCAGAACTGTCTTATTCAGTCTTAATCTGATGTTCTAAGTCATCTTACTTTTTCCCTTTCAGCTTCTCGCTATCCTTATTAGTACTCCCTAAGGCATCTAGTGTAAGCCCTATCTATCTGAGCTACAAATTTCTCCTTCATGTTTACATTATTAGAAGACTCAAAACCTGGAAGACACTTTAAAATAGATTAACTATAACAGGCACTCTGAAAGAGGTATTTAAGAAAGCCTTCTTGCTGATTCTTCAAAAATTCCATATCTTCTCAGTTTGACTCTGTGGACTACAGAAAACCCTAAAAACTGAAATGTGGATGTACATAACTTCATGAATAAACCGATCATTGATTTGAAGTAACCCAGCATACCCATTACAATTTGACATCCTGTAGAGATGACCTTATATCTAATCACTTTTTCCTGGGACCCACTAAGGATTTGGTTTTAAGAGAATAGTTATTATAACAAAAAATTTTATCTTAAAATTATGTTTTAAAATTCTGTTAAGTTTTAAAGATACTATTTTCAAATTTGGCTTAAAATTTTGTTGCAAAGCAATAGGTGCATATTGTATAAAAATTCAAATAGTAAAAAAATGTTTAAATGAAAAAAATGTCCTCTTCCGCAAAGATAACTACTGTTGAGAGTATCTGATTTGAACACTGAATGAATCTCTGATGATAGTAATGAAATAGATCATTTTGTTTAGGTGTGATACCTGTACTATTGTTAGTTTTTTCAAAGTCATTATCTTCTATAGATAATTAAATCTTTATGGTCAAAAAATAGTTTCTGTATCTTACCTGATATCTCATTTTCTATGCATTTGTACACATACACACATGCCCATAGACACACATATGCCTCTATATGCATTTTTAACACTGGCATTAACTTTGAGTTACCTTATATTCAGGGAATATTTTGTGGCTGAGAGCACTTTACAGGACAAAATCTTATTTACTGGAAGTCAGGTTGCTTCATTTTCCTTCCTCCCATTAGCCAAAAATATTATCTGGAACTATATCCAAATAAGTCTTTACTAGCTTAATTGATGTTCCTTGATAATTTTATTTATTTTTAAATAATTGCAAAATTACCTGAATACAGCTAAATATGTAAATCTGGTAATAGAATTGAAATTAAAGAGTCAAGAATCATGTTTTAAACCAGAAAAAAACATTCAATTTTATCAGACATTGAATTACGATCAAGCAGCTAAGAAGTGTGGCGTTCAACCGTAATCAGTTCATTGATTGGTTGTTCTGCTCATTTCATGTACCTACATCTGTGGAACAAAATTCAAAGGCAAGGGTATTGGAAAGGTAATTAGTGCATTGATTTCATGGTTGTCTTTAAGAAAAATAAAGAAGTAGGAATTCACAATAGGAAAGAAATTTAGGCAATTGCTTTATTCATGAGACAGGTTGAATTCTTCATACTGTTTAAAAACAAAAGACACTAGTGCTCTTTTTAAAAGAACAGCTACTCAAGAACAACAAAATTTGTACTTAAAAACAATTTAAGAATAGGAAGTGGTTATTTACATAAAAGATCCATTATGTTATCAATGGATAATCAACAATTATTTCAACATAATTAACTCTTAAGTATAATTCTAATTTATAAACATCAAGCTTCATATCTTCTTAACAATTTTAGAATAGATTTGTTGTCTTTCCCCAAGTGAGTACACTGTCTATGCTGAGAGGTTATGAGATCTCTTGGTCTTGAAATAATTTATTCTTCTGGGAATATGCCAACTAAGTATAATCTCTCCACCAGAAAAGATGGTAGTCTGGCAAGATAAAAGAGTTTTAATATACTTCTCAATTACCTTTGTTAGTGCATAGAAGTAGATACAAAGATCATTCTAACTAGTTAATAATAAAAACATAATTTTCAGTTTAGGAATAAGTCATATGGTCTTTTACATCAATATAGATGGTTAGATTTGAATTGTATAAATATATCAAATTTTCAAAATGTCTTATTCACTAACCAATAAAAAGAAAAAAGCTAAAATGATATTTCCTTTTATACATTTCCTTCTAAGTATAAAAATTGTTAATAAGTAATGTTAATGATGTAAAGACATCAGCTCAGATTAGTTATTTACCGTTTAGATTATAACCATTATAAAATACCTCAAATCATTCCACTCTTACATTGTTTTCTGGTCTGATCTTAAAAAGAGTGAAAATTGGAAAGAAGAAAAGTGACTAAATTTCACATCTTTATGAAGGTAGCTGAATCATAAAGATAAATTTTCTACCGTTTTCTGTGTAAAAAGTGTCCTTTAATGATTTTAGTAGCATTACCTTAAAGCGATCAGTCAAAAACAAAATGATAGTGCCTGATCACTCTATGTTATTCTTATTTTGGTTGAAAAGTATGAGATATTAGAAATGGTTGTAAGACAATGAGACTAACCCAGAATGCCTCTGGTAACACTTGAGATGAATAATAGAATTGTACATCTAACTGTATTGTCAGAGTCCTTCATCTATAAAGAGGGTCATAGAATCTTTCTCAGTATTTCCATCCAGGCATTTTTTTCTTCTACACTAGCACCTAAAAATCTAAGAAAAAGAGTAAGAAACAAACAAACAAACAAAAACATAAGAGATAGAATCTTATGTTCTATATCTCTATGGCAATCATTTTCTTGAAAAATTTAAACTTTCTATAAGGACATCTGCAAATAGGTGGAAATTTGGTATCATGGATATCTAGTCTCATTTGGGACTAGATGTTAATAGCTATGAAACTTATTTGAAAAACAATATTGAAGAAAGTATGATTTTTTTAAATGTCTTTATTTATTTATTTATTTTTCCAATTACAATTGACATTCAATATTTTTACATTGCTTTTAGGTGTGCAGCACAGTGGTTAAACATTTATGTAATTTACCAAATGATCCCCCCTTATTAGTCTAGTACCCACCTGATACTATTCATAGTTATTATAATATTATTGACTATTCTTTATGCTGTACTTTACATCCACTTGATAAGAGAAAGCATGAATTTTATGCTCAAACAGATAACCCAGTTCCATCATTTACAAAGAGTATAGCATGATAATTGAGTGTCTACTATGTTTTAGAACAATTGCTTACATGCTCTGAGTCTTAGTTTTCTCATCTGCAAAATATTTGATGTGAATGTACATAAACTGCTGGACACGCAAGAAAGGTCCAATAATGTTTGTTTTACTGTCCTTGGGGCTAGAAACTATATAATGTTTTACCAGTACATGACCATTTCTTTTAGCCATAGATTCCATGTAAAATGATCTCATAATTTAGAATGAGTAATATGGATATAGAAGCTAGACTTCCTTCCTTCCTTCCTTCCTTCCTTCTTTTCTTCCTTCCTTCCTTCCTTCCTTCCTTCTTTTCTTCCTTCCTCTGTTTCTTTCTTTCCTTTATATTTGTTATTCTGACTTCCTATATAGAATACCTAAAATCCTAGCAAAAAGTATATAACATTTCTATAAAGCTATAGGTTATCCTATACAATCTAATTTGCCTTCCCGTTAATTGATTCAAGCACCTGCTATATAACAAATACTAAATTGACTCCTAAAAATGAAAAATTGACAGAGATTTATGCCTTCAAGAAGTTTCGGGTTTAATGATAAAGAAATCATCTGCCACAATATATTGTGAAAAGAAGGCTAGGATTATGCAGGCAGGGCATATAAAGGAAGCAAGATATAGGTGAAGAGCATGAGAGGACAATGGCTATCTAATGGCATGAGAATAGTGGTCAAAGAAGTCTTCTCAAAGGAGAAGACACTTGAGATAAATTTTACCAAATGAATATTAATAAGGTAAATCAAGAAGAAGAAAAAAGACATTTGAGAAAGTGTGAACAACATTTATGAAAGCTTGGGAGTATGAAGAAACAAGATGCTTCTGGAAAGATTTCTATGGCAGATTGTGTTTTTCAAACTATCTGCCACGGTGTATCCAGTCTGACATGTTTTCCAGAACTTTACCACTCTTCTATCAAGAGGCGGAGTCCATATCCTCTTCCCTTAAACCTGGGCAGGCTTTTGGAACTTCCTCATTGGTAAAATACAACAAACATCACATTATTTGACTTCCAAGCCTAAGTCATAAAAGATGATTCAGCTTCCTCCTCTTCTTTCTTTAAAATCTGCCATTAGAATCCTGAGCTGCCATGTAAAAAGACCAGCCTCCCTGAAGTGCTGTGCTTAGGTAAGGAGATGCCCGAGGAGCCCCAGCTGCTCCAGCTCCCAGTTGCTCAAGTCTTCCCAACTCAAACATACAAGTTAGGAGGCCTGAAAAATTTAGGCACTGAAATGACAAACTGGAAGAGAAATTCTGACATGAAAATTTAGGCACTGAAATGACAAACTGGAAGAGAAATTCTGAATAAGAATTACCTATGTGAATCAGTCCATACTCAAAATCATGAGAACAATTGTATTAAATGATTGCTATTGTTTTTTCCATTCCCCCAAACCCCTCCCATCTAATAGCCCTCCAAATATTCTCTGTATCTATGAGTTTATTTCTCCTTTTGTTGTTGTTGTTTATTTGGTTCTTTAGATTCCATATGTACGTGAAATCTTGCAATATTTGTCTTTATCTGACCCATTTCATTCAGAGCAATATCCTCTGGGTCCATCAAGGCAATATCTTTTTTCCATTCCCATCCTTTTAGTTTGTGTGTGTCTTTTAATTTGAATTGAGTCTCTTTTAGGCAGCATATGTAGGGTCTTCTTATCCATTAAGCCACTCTATCTCTTGGTTAGAGCACTTCTTTTCCATTTGAGGTACTTGTTGATAGGAATGTAGTTACTACCATTCTTTGTTCCTGTTTTTTATACATGATTTTTTCTTGTGAAAGAAGTCCCTCCAACATTGCCTGTAATACTAGCTTTGCGGTATATAAATTCCTTTAGCTTATTTTTGTCTGGGAATCTCTTTATCTGTCCTTTGACTCTAAATGATAGCTTTGCTGGATAAGGTATTCTTTGTTGTAAATCCTTAATTTTCATAACAAATATTTTGTGCCAAGCTTTTCTGTCCTGCATTGTTTCTTTTGAGAATTCAGCTGCCAGTCTTATGGGAGCTCTCTTGTAGGTAACTCACTGTTCTTTCTCTTGCTGCTCTTAAGAATCTCCCTTTGTCTTTAACCTTTGGCATTTTAATTATGGTGTGTCTTGATGTGGACCTCTTTGGATTCTTCTTTTCTGGGACTCTCTGAGCTTCCTGGGATTGTATGTCTATTCCTTTCCCTAGGTGAGGGAAGTTTTCCATCATTATTTCTTCAAATAGCTCTTCGATGTCTTGTTTTTTTCTTCTTTTTTGTTCCCCTATAGCATGGATATTTTTACATTTAATAGTGTCCCAATAATATCATAAATTATTATGATATTCTTGGCTTCTTTTTTCTTGCCATTCTGGTTGTGTGTTCTTGGCTTTCCCATCCTCTATACAGGCAATTTGATCTTCTTTATTCACTTATTCCATTTAATATACTCTTCATCTCAGGAAATGCGCTCATTTCTGACACATTCCCTTTATAATTTCCATTTTTCATTTTTATGTTTTTATCTCTTTGTTAAAGTTCTCTCTGAATTCATCTACACTTCTTACAAGTTCATCGAACATTTTTATGACCAGTGTTTTGAACTCCGCATCTGTTAGATTGCTTGACTCCATTATATCTGGATCTCTGTGCTGTTCTGTCATATGGGTTCTACTTCTTTGTTTTCTCATTTTGGCTGCCTTTCTGTGTCTGTTTCTATGTACTAAGCAAAGCTCCTAAGTCTCCTGGTCTTATTAGTGTGGCTTTGTGTGGTAAGTGTCCAGTGGCACAGTCCTGAGAGGGGTTCAGCTGCAGGCCAGATTTATTCCCAGCCTGTGCCCCTCTTGGGCTACCTGTTAATATTTAGCAAGCAATACACAGATGCCATGCTTACAGTTGCCTCCAGAGGCCACACCAAAAACCACAGTCAGCTGCCACCAGTGTGAGTCTAGGTGCTACTCATCAAGGGGCACCAGATTCGCCCAAGAACACATCTGGATGTGGCTTGGGTGGGGCTTTGAGTTGGGGTAGGTGAAGTTTCAGGGAATCCTCTGGGTGGAGCGACCTCTGTTACCCAGTTTGATGACTGCAGGGCTATGGCGACACTATGCCCACACAGTGAGAGCAGGGAGAGCTCACCAGATGAACAATGGATACTGCTTGCAGTTCTGTCCAGGACAAAGCCTCTTTTCAGCTCTCACTCTGACAACTCAGTGTCCCCCTGTAAGTCTCTGGTGCCCCCCATGCCGCCAACCCAATGCTGGTGTTCAGAGCAAGCAGGTCCGTCACTGCAAAAGTCCACTCTTGGATATGTCCCCTTTAAGGGGCATCTGCAGCTGCTGCTGCCACAGCTTATGTCCCACTCAGCCACTGAAGACTGGGCAGCCTCGTGTCCTAGCCTCCTCCTACCTTCTACTGTTGCGAGGTGATTATTTCTCTCCCTAGTTGTATTGCTTATTCATCCAGATCCCAGGCAATTTTCTTTGCTGTTTGCTCCTTGCTTCTGTCACAACTTTGATTTGATCGCCAGAGAGATGAACAGAGCCTCTGTCATCTGTGCCATTTTTTTCTGTCCTTTTTCTGATTGCTATTATTTTAAACTGCTTTTTGGGATGATTCATTATCTAACAATAGGTAATTAATACAACTTCTTTGGTTATCCTCCTGCCTTGTGTTTGGTTTAAGACTGTTTCTAACATTTTATTTATTGGACTGAATTCTTTATTAACTTGTAATTTCCAAGATGTCAGGGCCCAAAGCTATCATGATTGTTGTCACATCCTTTGTCCCTAGGAAAATACCTGGCACAGAGTTTGCATTCGGTATATAGCTATTCAATAAGTGAATAAATAAATGGATTATCTTTATATGTGTATAGAGGGTGAGAAAGGTAGTGTCAATGGGAGATTAACCTAGAGAGAGTAGGAGATAGATCATAAGAATCATTGTGAACTAAGCTGAAGTATTTGACTTTATCTTGAAAGCTACAGAGACCTATAGAAGAAAGAGTTAGGCAGTGAAGTCATATGATCAGATTCATACTTGGGAAGATAACAATAGTAGTGGTATAAGGAATGGAATATGATTAAAATAAGGAATACAGGTAGACTGTATGAGGAAGGTCTGATCTAAAAGAGTGACAATGAGATTCCAAAAAGTAGGATGGATACTGAAATATTAAGGATACAGAATTTACATAACAGCAATCTCTGCCATATGGGCTTTCATTTATAGTAAAAAATAAAAGAAAAAGTTAATTACCTCTCTTATGCATGCCCCCTTCGGGCAATTTTTAAGTTTCTTTGTTTGATTTTGTATTGTCTTCATAATTACTGATTATTTCTGACAGACAGAAATCAGTCCCAGTAGTACCATATACCAGAGATAAGCAACTGTGCCTTATGTATTAATTTCTTGTGATCTCAAGCAGTTAATAGACTTGCTCTAACCATCCTGCTAATCATTTGGGAAATGAATTTCCTAGCTAGTCATGTGTCCTTTAAACTTAAACACCCTCTTTATGTGGAAAATGTTTTCCAACCAAGTTAATTATTGATATTAGCTGCAACTCTCATTATTCAGTATTAAAAGATTATCTGTTTTTTAGTAGACTCATTAACCATAAAATGCTAGTTACTTGCCGTGTTCCCATGTTGCTTTGACTAAAACATCTATTCTATGAGATGCGTATGTGCAGGGTAGAGAGAATGTAGAAGTGAGAAGAAAGATTAAATGATAATAATCTATGAGAAAAAATAAATAATCCTCTAACAGAGGAAGACCAAAATGGTATCTAAGAGGAAGTAACATTCCAGTACTAAAACTAAGATCAGTGGATCTAAGAACTAGAGTATGTTTAAAGAGAAGTCCATAGAAGTAAAGGGATGTGGTAGACACAGTTGGTAGCTTATCCAATGTCTATTCTCCTCTTTTCTATTAGAATAGAGCCCCAATTATGTTTGGGCAATATGCCCAGTTAAAAGAACTACATTTCCTAACTTCTCTTGCAGTAAAGACAGCCATATGACATAGCTATGGCTAATAAGATATAAATAAAAGTTGCTGGGGGACTTCTGGGAAATTTCTTTAAAAGTGTAAACCCAGCTGACTTGCATCATCTATGTTCAACATTTTATTGTTTCTGAAACACAGTTATGTTGTTGATGGTGTAATAACTACCTTGCATCCATGATCACAAGGACAGAAGATGCCAACTAAGAATAGAAGAGTAGAAAACGAGAAGCTGGAGTACCTGACGACATCATGAAGCCATTGAACTGGCCCTGGATTGATGACCTCTGAACTTCTTGTTTTATGAAAATTAAGAACCCTGTGTATAAGTCAGGGTTGTCTAGAAAAACAGAACATACACCACACACACACACATACACACACACACACACACACATGAAAAAAAATGAAAACAATACAAATTTTATCAACTGATAATCAGATAAGTGCAGTTTTTTAATGAGAAAAGTAACTATTTTTTATTTTTACAAATCCCTTTAATGTCTGGCTTAATATAAGACAGTTGGATTTTCTTTTTTATTAAATTTTTAGGGTGACATTGGTTAATAAGATTACATAAGTTTCAAGCATTCAATTCTATAATACATTATCTGTATATTACATTGTGTAAACATACTTTTTAAAATCTAAACAATAAAACAGTACTCAACAATTGGCTCTCATGTGGTTGTGGGGGCTGGCAACTTTGAAATTTGCAGAGCAGGCCAACAGATGGAAACGCAGCAAGGTTTCTATGTTGTAGTCTCAAAGCAGAATTCTCTCTTCAGGAAACTTGTTTTTTCTCTTAAGGCATTATACTAATGAGATGAAGCCACACCCACATTATTGAGGGCAATCTACTTTAAAGTCTACACATTGTAAATGCTAGTCACATATAAAGAATACCTTCACAGCAACATCTAGACTACTTTTTGACCAAACAAATGGGCACCATAGCCTAGCCCAGTGGATTCATAAATCTAATCATCATATCTTTTAAATTGTTTGGACCACTGGTTAGTCAGGTTTCTATTGCGAAACACAAATACAAAATGTGCTAATTATTAATGGCAAGGAGAAGTGATCATATCTGTAAACATGAACAGTTCTAGGAGGTAGGAATGGAGAACGAGAAAGAGTAAGGGCGAGGGTAGGACAGAACACAGATTAACAAATAATCTTGTATCTGCCTCACCTCAGTTTCTGTTAACTTCTGCTGATGTTCACCTTTTAGACTTCAAAGGGTCTGAATATAAAAGTTTGGAATCTCCAGATCCATCAAGTTAGACAATGCAACAGTCATCGCCCTCTGCCTTCCCCATTTTATTATAATATGAATATTATAATACCGATTAAGCGAAGTGCATTGACGAATTGAGTCAATCATTTGAATACAGAGCAATGAGAAATGAGAAAAGTTGGAGTTCTTTATTTCTCTGATCAATTAAGGGCACTTTTCCATGAAACACAACTGTTTCTCTCCCCAAGCTGCAGAATCAGTCACATTTTAGCGCATAGTTTCAAAGATCTGGTGCTGTAGTTTTGTTTCTTGATGATATTTAACTTGTAACATCAGCTCCTAGGATTTTTTAGATTTATTCAAACTGCTTTTCTAAGTTTGGGGTAAATCTAGTAAGATTATTTTGAGGGCAAATCTACTGTAGCTTTTATATCTGGGAGTTTTGGGTGAGTCATTCAGCTTCTTTAGGTCTTAGTTTCCTTACCTGTAAAATGAGGTGTTCAGCTTGGATAATCTCTAAATTCATTTCCAGTAGGAAATGTTGTGATTTTGTTGTGTTATATAAGAGTTCTTTGTACTTGGCAGGAAAAAAAATTTAAGTAACTCTCTATCCTGGAATTCTTAATTTCACCTTGGGTGCAAACAAAATCAAGTAGGATTAAACTGGCTGTCTTTATACTGCATACTGTTGCATTTTTTCTAACTTTATT
Organism: Rousettus aegyptiacus; assembly: GCF_014176215.1. Classification (NCBI taxonomy): domain Eukaryota; kingdom Metazoa; phylum Chordata; class Mammalia; order Chiroptera; family Pteropodidae; genus Rousettus; species Rousettus aegyptiacus. The sequence continues at coordinate 15,587,711 of NW_023416312.1, forward strand.
GAAACAAAATTTTATACGCTAGAATTTACCCTATTAAAGTGTGTATTTGTATAATCATAACCACAATCAAAATATAAAACATTTCATAATTCAGTTTCCTCATGCCTCCACCTACTTCCAGTTCTTTAGAAACCACTAATGTGTTTCCTATCCCTTTGTTTTTTCCTTTATTAAAAGGTCATTTAAATAGAATAAGTCAGTATATAATCTTATGTGACTGTCTTTTTTCACTTTGCATAATAATGTGAAATCTGTCCATATTTTTATGTGTATCAGTATTGTGTTCCTTTTTATTGTTGCATAGTGTCCATTGTTTGAATTTTAAAAGGTGTGCTTCTCTATTCACAAGTTGAAGAAATTCGTATTGTTTTTCATTTTTTTCTATTATGAATAAAGCTCCCATGAGCATTTACATATAGGTATTTTTTTCATTTCTCTTGGGTAAATACATAGGAGCGGGATTGCTGAATTATAAGGTAAATACATTTTTAACTTTATAAGAAATTATCAAAGTGGCTAAAATATTTTGCATTCCAACCAGAAATGTTATAACCTCAGCTCTCCAAGGGGCTCAAAAATTTATGATTTTACAAATTTTTCGTTTTTTACTCATTGTTAAGATAAGATCGGTGTTCTTGTATGGCTTTCCACATCGCGAAAAAATGTAGAAATCTTAACATTTCTTCATTATCAAGGCACTAAATGCATCTCCCTAACTAAGAGCTCCAGTTGGGGATTGAATATTAAGGACAACGGGATGAAAATTGTTGACTGGAAAGGATGTCTCTGCATAGATTCATAGTACCTTCTGCCTAAGAAAAATTCTGAAAAGCAAGTAATCAAGCATACATCTTATGACCACAGGGAATCTTCATGGGGATCCTGAAGATTTTAGATGTTAATGCAGTTGAAATTGAGATAAGGGCTGTAAACCTTAAGCAAATTATCAGTGACGATTTCATATATTCTCATTACATATAGAATAAATTAGTTAATTTACTGTTTTATTTGACAGATGTTTATTGAGCACCTACTATGTGCCTGAAATTCTCCTTGGCTCTGAGGATTGAGCAGTAAATGAAACACAAAATGAATTTTATAAAGCTACATCAACAATTGATAGAAAATCGAGAAACACAAAGAAGCTGATTATTTGGTTTCAGGTAGATGAAAATTCTCATTATTTTTACCTAATTAGGCCACTTTGAGTCATTATATTTTTTACTCAGGCAAATTGTGAGTTTCCTCAATCACAAAGGATTTCTTGCCTTTTTATTTACTCAAGGGTAAGACAATTTTCCTAAATAAAACTCAGCAATTCCCTCTTTGTTAGGGTGGATGCCAATTCAATATGCAGATAACTTACTCTGAAATATGTTTAATTACACTTAAGAGCTGGAGAAATCCCAATAACATTAAAATATTCCATTTGTAAATATGGCATCTGTATTTTTTCTGAATTTATTTTAAATCTTCTAAAAGCAGTGAGACCAGAGGTAATTACAAATCTGAAATATAAAAGAAATAGTTTAGACTCAACGCAGTGTTTTTTAGTAAGTGAAAAGGATGCCTCAAGTATAATTTCCTGAATATAAATCAAGTATTACTTTTTAAGTATGCTTTATATATGTAAGACATTGCAATTTTAGTGTTTGTTATGTACTATTGAATGCTGGCACTCCAAATATGACCAACATAATCTGTTGATAAGACAAATCTCAATGTACTGCTTACCATAGTAAAGGAGATCACCACCTTGACAGTTGTTTTTGGTCTTATCTCAGAGGGGAAAGGACAATGTTGGACTTTTGTTAAAAATTAGAAGTTTGGTTTAAGGTGGTTTTTCAATGTAGAGGCTTAATTAGGATTCAGTAAGGATCATGATGTAATTAGTTTAGGATTGGGGACACAGCAAGGTGAGGATACAAATTGTTTGTTAATATTTCCTGCTGAAGAGTTGGTGGGTCTTTTGGGAAGTTCTATAATGGGCAATACAATTATTTGTCTGAGTAAGAGTCTTCTAGAATAGTAAAGTGATACTAATGTATCTCGACTGTGGTTGTTTTGCCTCCCAGGGGGATTTTGGCAAATTCTGGAGACATTTTCAGTTATCACAAGGAGGAGGGGCAGCGGTGCTATTGACATTTAGTCAATGGATGCCAGCCAAGGGTGTTGCTAAACATCCTATAATGCAGAGGACAAGTTCAACAACAAAGAATTACCCAGTCCAATACATCAATAGTGCTCAGGCTGGGAAATCCTGGTGTGGATATGAGGTCTGTAAAGGTAGTAAAAATTTTTAGACTTTGGGCTATACAAGTTTTGCTGCAACTATTTAACTCTGTTGTGATGCAAAAGGAGTCATAGATCATATGGAAATAAATGGCATGGTTATGTTCCAAACTTTATGTACATAAACATGGAGCAAGATTTGATGCATGGGCTATAGTCTGATGACATCTAACAGACAGTAAGCTGTATGGGGATAGGTGGTTTCAGTTCTCAGTGTGTAAATGTATGAGTAGATGGTTTCTAGTCTCAGCATTGTGCTTTAAATCTTCAGAAGAAGAAAAAACATTTTCAAGAAGAGAGAAAATAAATATGGAATGCCATATGAAATAATACCATGAATGATCTGTGGAGTTGAATTTTCCATGTTATCTGACCTACACCAAAACAGTGATCTGATTGCCAGACCAGTAATTTTATGGGGTGAAATAATGAAAACTGAAACTATTTTTTAGCTGAGTTTTATCTATACTTTCAAACTCATCTGATTTTTTAAAAATGGCAATATGCAACAAAAAAATTATATCATTGTTTCTTTTACAACAAATAAAATATGACATTCTCATTGACTATACTTCAAAATTATCCCTTTGACCCTTAGTATTTTTTCTTTTCTTCTTTTTTCCCCAGTTTTTGTTTCACTGCATTTACTACTTCCTGAGATGTTATTTATTTATTTATTGTCGTAGTCTCATTTATTTTAGTTGTAACTGTATCCCCATCACCTAGAGGACTGGAATAAATAATTGCACCACACATAGAGAACCATTACTATCATCATAGCTATCACTTAGATAACACTATGTGTCAAGTACTGTTCTAAGCACTTTACATAGATTATCTTTTCTAATCACATTACAACCCTAGGAAGAGGGTACCATTATTATTCACACTTTAAAAGATGAGAGTTATGAGACATAGATAGGCTAAGTGAATTGTTCAGGCTCACAGAGCTAAAAAGTGATATTGACATCTATGTAGTGTGGCTCCAGAATACATCCCTTAAATTACTACACTATAGCTACCTTAAATGCTGAAATGTTGTATAAACACACACACACACACAGTTTGCATATTCCACAATTTCTCCATTGTAAAGTAGGTTATACTTTGAGTCTAGGTCTGCTGCCTTTGCCATTCTGGAATGACATCAGGTTATTCAGGGCTCAGGTCCCTAAAGGTCTATCTCTATGAGGTACTGAGGTGCCTCATGGGAAACAGCAGATCCTAAGGAAAAAGATTGTTAGGAAAACAAGCTTGTTCCACTATAGGCATTCCCACTGTTAGAGAGAGAGGTGGTATTGGTCAGAGAACAATGTCTATTGCTTTCTGTGAATGGACATCTGAATCCTACCAGAGAAAGGCTTCTACTGATAAAATTTGAAGCAGCTATTTTCTCACAAAAATCTCAGAGATACATCAGGAGCACAGGGAGCACCACTCAGTAATAAAGTGTGACAAAAAGTAGATGTTAGGAGGGAGCTGCACTAGCAGTGGGGTAACACCTCTATATTATCGAATATCCATAGTCACCAGTGTTTCTCCAGGGCTAAGCAAGTATTATCATTTATGGCAGCCAGATAGCACATTGTCACTGGGAGTGAAGGGCAGTGGCAAAAGTCACAGAGCAGATGCAGCTGAGGGAAGGAAGGGCATTCTGGTAAGTCTCAACTGCAGGCAACACTGCAGCAAAAATATTCCTATATTGTCATAGAGAAGACCATGTTGAGGCCTACGACTACCTCTGAGACACATTCTAAAAGGTCCCAAACAATTGGGCCAAGGAAAGGACTTTATAGAGAGCTAAAGTTCAAGTGTTATTTTTTATGATAACAAGTTAAAGCTACCCTGGTTTTCTTCTAATGACTGTTTAGCCTCAAAGATTCGTTTGCAAGCATTATAGAGATAAGGCTAACGTCATCCCAAGAGTTAATGTGTGTGTGTGTGTGTGTGTGTGTGTGAGAGAGAGAGAGAGAGAGAGAGAGAGAGAGAGAGAGAGACAGAGAGACAGAGAGAGAGACAGAGAACCTATATATCTATATATATGTAGGTCTAAATAATCTTTGGTCTTACAAATTGACTAAATTAACAGCAGTGCAGTGCAGTGGGTCCTTAATAAAAAGCACAATGGTCTTGGCCATTCTCTGAATTACTAATGCCCTGAAACTGTCTGAAAGTCATTTGGATATGCTTGCTGATAATACTCTTGATGAGGAATAAAATTTATTTTTTGCTTGAGAGCTAATTAATGTAATCTTTAAAATATATAAATCCCGTGGTGAGCCCTAATAATTATAATTGAAATGTAGACCTTGCCAAAACTGAGAAAATTAAAATGCAAACAAAATCTGTTAATATATCTAAATTAAAAAAAAATAAAAACAAAAAGAAAAAACCAATTAACTTCTGGAAACAGTTTGGTATTTAGAATGAAGAGATTAAATTATGCAGATATCAAATTAATACTTGGAATGAAGATGGTGTTACATAGCTGCCTTTCAAAGCTTTACTTTGCTCAGGCTAAAATTGTTAGAGCGCAGTGAAGTGAGCTGTTTAAAAGGCCACAGTTGTGTTCTCTAAATGGTCCACATAGGCATCATAAAAGTCCCTGATGGAATCTTTAGCAGCCTGGAGGTAATTGGAAAGACGGCATGGGGCTAGTAATTAAATCACAGTTCTTTTGTAGGGGGATTATATGTAGATATACATACAGAGAGACATATAAATAGAAATTGATATAGACAGATATATACACGTATATTTATTTATACCATACCTAGTCATTTTGGTCATTTCAATAAACAGCTGAGCAACTCCATTAAAAAAAAAGACATCAGAGGCATTGGGCTTAGAATACAATCGCAAACCTTTAGGATATACATTTTTATATGACACCTGATGTATTCAAGCGGTCTAATAGCAAAAAGAAAATGGCCAAATTGTCTTTTTGTTTTTGTTTTGTTTTGTTTTATGCCTGAACTGACCAACTCAATCCAGGTCCTCTGGTAGTTCCATGTTATTAATACATTTAAGAAGTCAGATAAATGTATCTTAGGTTTTTCAGGATATTTCTGTGTGTTTCTCACTTTTTAAATGATTGTTTTTAGCACTGTATAAGTGCTTTCACAGCCTCTTCCACTGCATTATTGTAAGGAGTTCACTTTGGGAGTAATTTTAGTAGACACACCACCATAAAGAGGTTATGGTATATCACTATGGATGAATCTGTTTTTACCTCATTAGTCAGCCAGACAGGAATAATTTTCAATATCAGATCTGGACCCTGGGGGAACTCTTGTCCTTTTCTAAGACAAGCTGTAGAATGTGTACCCTGTTGCACAACCTTGAGATGACCATTAAAGTTCAGAACTCCATCATGGATGCCATCACCAAACGGCCATATTAATGGCACCTGAAAGAACAGAGATGAGAATGCTTTCAGAGAAGTATAACTGGCATTGACAGGGACACAAGATATCTATCTTATTCCAATTATTTGGGCTTCTTAGCACAGAAGAGAATGAATCAGAAAAACAAGAAGTTTGTGGAATTACTTTGGTATCATGATGTTTATTGCCCCAGTGGAACAAAAAAGCATGAAGTTGGGGAAGGAGTGATGGTAGAATAATTTCTTGCCAAGTACTATTTTGAAAAGCAAACTGATAAGATGAACAGTTAATGAATGCATGAATTCATTTACCAAATATGTTATGTTTGAAGTTACTAGGGCGATCAAAATCAGACAAGGCCCCTCCTCCAATAGAATTACAGCCTAGTGTGGGGTGCAAAACTTCATTGAATAATTACACTGATATAAAGAAGCACAGTTCTATGTACATGTATTATGAAGAAAGCAAACTTAGAATGAGAGTCAGCCAAGTAATTTAGTGCTTGAAATATGGCTGTACTAAACCCTTCTTCAAATTGGAATGAAGGCCTACCCAAATCGGTCTTTCTGTTAAGTCTATCTGCCAAAACTTTTTTGCAATAGCCCTGTTCTTGGGCATTGTAACTGCAAAGCTCTTTTCACATCAACTACTGCAAAAATGTCATTCTTTGTGAAAACTTGGAACTGTGAATAGGAAACAAAGCAGGTACAATGCATTTCTTTAAAATATGGTATGACATAATTTTAGAGATGGAGACTTTATAAATTCATTCTGTGTACTTTAACACTATAACACACACAAATACCTAGAAAATTCTTCACCTTCAAAATTTTTGTTAAAGATTTTTTCCTTAAAATTTCCCTAATTCGATGCCAGCTTGAAAACCCTATTTACAGGAGTAGAAATAAGGACATGGTTGTCTATGCAGCTGATGATTATTATTTTGCATCTTTTCAGTCTACTTGTACACAACTAATTTGTTTTGTAATAAAGTTGGTGTAGCAGGTAAAAACATGAGTCTACATATTTGGGTGTACTGGAAAGGTAAAATAACTTTATTTTTATTTATTTTATTTATTTCTTCTGCGTAGTGGAAATTTATCTTAATCTATTCACCTTCTTCCCCCAAAGCCTGGTTTTCTTTCTGGGTTCTATCTAGTTACATGGAGATTATATATTGCCAAGACACTGGAAAGGATCTTTGACCTGAATAATCTATGCATGTTGGCATCTTCCAAGTTGCCCTTGTTCCCATCTGTTCATTGGTCCCCATGAGTCATAACCAAATCCCACTCTCAACTATAAGCCACCTTCAGTTTGGCTCTTTCTATGCCACTTGTGGATGCATAGAAGTTGTATTCTTGATCTTTTCCATCCTCTGGCACAGTTATTCTGTGAGACTCTCTACTTCCTAGGTCAGTGATTCTTTTCCCTGTTAGTTCGTGCTACATATTTTGTACGGTAAGCCTGAAATTCATCATAAAACAAGAGAAAGTTTAGAAGGAGAGGAGAGAGAAAGAAGAAGTTGATGTTTATGCCATTTTAGGAGAACAGTGGCTGAATATTAAGCATTTGTTTGATTTAAATTCCTGTAAATTATGCTTTAAGAGTCAAAGTGGAAATAGTTTTATAACTTAATTTGAAAATAAAGGGATGTTTTGTTTTTTATATGCTTATCATTCATGTAGTCTGTTTTATTGATACTCAATCTAATATCTTCTGAAGATGAAGGCAATATCTAATTTAAAAGAAAAATAAACATCAGCAGCAGCATTCAGTGTAAACTCACTCTAAATTGCTACTCATAAGCACTTAAACATGGCCTCCCCTTGGATTTTTTACAGATAATGACTTTAAAATAATTTCTTTGGCATATGTGGCACAGTTTAATACGATTCAATCTCCTTACTGAGACATTGAAAGGATTTCACTCTATCTGGAAGAAAAATCAAATGTAAGGCAGAAGGTTAAATTACAAGTTGATAGTAAAGAGGCCTTAAACTGTTGCCAACACCATATTTCTGTTTTATCTAAGAGAGTAGTTCTCGACCTGGGACAATTTTGCCCCCTAGGAGATATTTGGCAATATCTGGGGACTCTTTTTATCCTCATGATTGAAGATGCTATCTAGTGGGTAGAGGCCTGGATACTGGTAAACATCCTACAAGGCACAGGATAGCCCCTACTCCCTGCCTCCTCCATCCCCCATTCACGACAAGAATTATCTGGGCCAAAATGTCAATGGTGTCAAGGTAGAGAAACCCTGACTTAGAACAAGGATATAGGATGTGATCCTAGGATTTTTGAGGAATACCTTTCCCTAACATTACCAGTCCTTGAACACTAATATGCATTCCAAAAATGAAATTACTATGGTAGAGATCACTGCTGCTCTAGGTTCAAATACATAGATTTTTCATCTGAATTCAGGGAGTTATAACTTCATGAATACCCTCAGCAAATATTCTCTGCTTATACCATATAAATTCTATGATGAGAAATCCCCATTACCTGATGGAAAAATTGTGTTCTTTCCATTAAAAATCCATTAGAATGAAGAGATTATCATAATCTCAGTTTAAACCATAAGACAATAGTTCCTGAATTTTAAATTGCCATGTATCAGCAATATCATATGGCTCAACTCTGTACTATGTATCTGTTGTCAGATGATCATGATTTGAAATAAATTCTCATTTGGGAAAGAAATTTCAGGATGTCTGCTCTCTGTGCCTCACTTGTATTTATTTCAACATATGGTAATAACTATGGCTGGAATCTGAATACATTTGTAGTATCTTAATAATCAATGACATATTGTTCAAAATGCATTTTTGCAATAACTTTTATTAAAATCCTTTAAGTTGGCATAATTTTTTTGAGAACTATAGAGGTAACAATTAATGTTCCTTGGAAATTTTGACAATATCTATATCAGTCTGGTTTTAGAATAAAAGAAAGTCACTATAATAATTGGGGAAATAAAGGTTATAATACAGCAATTAAGGATTAATATAGGAATTATGGGAGTGAATGTCTGGAAGGATGTAGCTAAAGGATCAGAGGAACAGTAATGACATCAGTTTGAATGTTTGGGGTGGGTAAAGGAGATGCCGATCCCAAGTAGTTCAACGAGTGTCCACTACCACAAAGTGGGAGTTTGCAAAGTGGTCTGAAACTAGACATCTGCCTCTCTGATTGTCATAATGCATTAACCAATAATAATTTCTGTTTTATTTCTACCTTCCAACTTTCACAAGCATTCCTTTCATCAGCAAACTCTAACCTTGGTCTATAGAGTGAGGGCAGTATGAAGAAGCATAGTTCTCAGCCTTAGAAGGTACTGAAAGCAGTGATTCCAATTTGACCACTACCAATCCAGCACAATGAAAATCTTCCCCTTTATGGATTGCTTCCACTCATCATTGAGGGTAAGTGAAAGAGAGCAATTTAAGTTTTACAGGATATCGGTGCTATGACTACATTTTCATAGGAACAGGTAAAGATAGGCAGCTAAAGCCTCAGTAGAATTCACAATGTTATAACTGCCTGATCATAAAGGGATTTGAAGATGCACAGCTTAAAATCTCATGAGTTTTCAGTGTTATAATTGCCTCATCATAAGAAGTCGTCAACAATGAAAATGAACAGGGAGAGATCATTGTCATCCTTCTTGCATTCAGATGATGAGAGGTGCCTTGTGAGAATGGAGAGAAAGAGAAGCTTCAATAACTAATTAATCAAGAAATGCTCTTTCAGGAAACTCATGTCTGACCATCTCTACCACTATTCCAGTCAAAGCCAAGAAGTAAGATGACAGATAGACATTTTATTTGCTTTGTCTCTGATAGAACTTATTTTCTATATTACAGTATTATTTTATTTTAAGGTAGAAAATAGAATTTTAGAAAATGCTACGTACTTTATTATTTCAGGATTTAAAATAGTTAATTTATACAGTTTCCATCTTCTCTCTCTACAGGAAGCATCTAATTCATAAGGAGCCTATGTGATGTCCTTCCTTTAGAGCAAAATATCTGATGTCTAGTCCTTTTCGATCTATTTTGGTATCCAAAGATATTCCTATTTTTGCTTTGGTATACTATTCAGGGTAGAATAGCCAGTGTTTATCAAACTCTCAGTGGTGAAAAAACATTTTTTATTATTTGCAGTTTGTTATGGACCAATACTCATAAAGTACAATAAAGGTAAATTACCAGAAGAGTGAAATTTGAAAAAACAAAGCCAAGGACAAAATACAAACCTGAATTTGTTTTTTACTAAATCCAACAAATGTAAAATTTCTATTTCAAATTGCCATAAAAGTTTTTGAAAAACTTTTAAATTTTGTACTTAATTTCATCATAGATTGGTATTAAACAGTTTGTAGACCAGAACTTACTAGTGTGAACCACATTTTGATTAACACTAGGCTAAACTATGCTTCATTAATAAATAAAACATGAAATTTCGGTGCTTACAAGAATAAAAATTTATAAAGTCTAAGGTGGTAATTTCTGGTCTGGACTCTTTGGCGCAACTCTCTTTCAAATAGTGATGGAAGAATCCATTTTCCTTCCTTTTTGTGTTGTAATATATAGTTTCTAATGTCACACCAGAAGGAGAAAATGATGGGCACACCTAATATTTAGTCACTTGATCCAGAAGTGATTAACACTACTTCTGTTCATATCTTCTTGCCAGAACTAGTCACATGGCCAACCAAACTAACTGGAAGAGAGTCTGGGAAATGTAAAGGAGCATATGAGTATTCCCATTCCCATACCCCTCTTAGAGTATGCACAACTTTCAAATACTCTCTTAGGTATTTGAAATGCAACTTATGGGATCCGTGGGAGACTTGCATTGCCTATCTCGGGCCCTGACTGCCTAGATATGGTCTGTGGCTACTTCTATGTGGCTGCCACACTATTCTAGCCTTGGAAAATTTCTGTGAAATTTCACATGAGAACTATGCATTAATTTCCTTGATATTCAGGTTTCCATACAGACTAGGGAGTTTAACACTCCACATGGGGTTCACTTGAAGAGATTGTGTTGAGACTTAGAACCCTTTCAGGGATGCTCTTAGAATTTAATCCTTTTGCTTACCTTCCCTTCTGACTTTCCTCTTCCTCATTACATTTGGAATCTTTACAAATTCTAAGACGGAAAGTGTTTTTTTAATCATCATTATGCATTCTTCTTAAATTTATCCTTTACAGAATATATTTTGACTTTGGTACACAAAAAGACTTTATTTTAAGATTTCGCTACCCCCTAACTGTTTTTTTCTCAACCTACAGCTTCTGCTTTAAGTTCAACATCTATTTGATACTTCTGATCAGGATGTAGAAAGCTATAAACAATCATATGGTAACAATAATTACAAACTAGATAAATTAAATAATCATACTTCACACATCTATAAAATTATTGAATAACAATCTTAATGAATTAAATTCCATAGAGGGATGAGCTCTTCAATGGTGAACATAGAGCCACAGACACTTCCATACTTGGAAGCAAGTACCTATGAAGAGCGTGGGTGATCAGAGGAGCAGGCCTGACAGAGATGGAAAGACATTAAAAGAAAAGAAAAATACACCTGAGCTTTTAGTTGGTTGGTTGGTAAGATGAATTAGAATTTGGAAGGACCTAAAATGGAGAAATAAATCACTTGGTCCTATCTTCTAAGAATTTACATTTCATCCCACAAGAACTTTACTGAGTATTCAGTAGAGGCAGTAGTAGAGTTTGCAGTGAAAGTGAGTCAGGAAAGCAGAGAGAATTTTTATAGTGTGTGGTGCTCAGACAAGGAACCCCATTCAGAGAAATCTAAACTGTATGAGATAATTTCACTAATTTTTATTCTTAGGTAAGAATGTGGAAATATTATACAACAGAAGCAAATGTGGTTAATGAGGTTCTCCATTTCTTTTCTTTTTAAAAAATTCTGGACAAAAATATGGAAAGTAGTTTTTCTCCTTACATGAATACAAATCAAAATAAAACAAATGCAGTCTTGGAATCAGTGTCAGAGTTACTACTCTAGAATTCACAGTGAGGTGTGTTGGAGGTTATCAGGCTGAGTCAAGTTTCGTTATCTATCGGTTTCATCAGCTTAATGTATCTTTTACTCTAGGATTAAACATAGCATCAAAATCTAGTCATTCAGGCAAGAGGAAAGTTCCCATAAATAATATAATCTTAAAATTTTATTGCTGGAACTTAAATACCTTAGAAATCATCTGGTATTGCATATGCATTTTATGTGTGAAGAAATTAAGCCAAAAAGACAGTAAGTGACCTGACTGTAGTCTGGCTTGTTAGTAGCACAGTCTGGTCCCCTGCCTTCATCTGATATTTTTCCAACAAACCTTCCTGAATCTATTGTATTCAAAAACATATTGCAAAATGTACCAATTATGTTTGTTTTTTTCTCTTCCACTGACAAAATATTTCCATTATGTGAAAAGACCATTGAATCAGCATGCTTGTGCAAGTAGATATATCTCAGAATTATTCTTCAATCCTCTACCTCTCTCTCTCTCCTTTGCCTTCCCCTTCCACATTCTCCTCCCTCTTTCCTTCTTACTCATTCTTTTACTGTTCCCTTTTTCCTCTCCCTCTCATCCATCTTCTTTTTCTCTATCTTTTCCTATATTTATAAAAGGCCAACATATGAAATAAATTCCACAAACAATTATCAAATTAATATTTTATGCAACAATACTGTTCAAATAGATAGTATTTCTTCTTCAGTCATGAGTTGGAATTTATTTCAGATTAATAGTAAATATTAGTAAATTAAACTGAATTTCACATATGTAAATTAAAGTTTTAACGTCTTATATTTCATGTGAGGAAACCAAGTTCTTTCAACACTTTTATATGGAAATGTTTGTAAATGCAGGAATAAACCTTAGCTTTCATGAACAATCATTCATCCTTTGGAAGTACAATCAGATTTAATGAATTGAAAATTGTTTTTACTGCCAGTAACATTGACCAATAAATTCCTAAAATTGCCATAAAATTTGAGTGTGGTTGGCTCTGACTGAGACCTTCAATTGTTAGCTACAGCAGAAATGAAAGAATGAGAATGATGTTGTACGAGTCACTCGCTTGTTCACTCTTGGATCCTGTTGGGGTTATCTACTCCTCTGTAACAACTCACCAAAACACTTCATGGTTTAAACAATGACAATATGTATTTTGTGCATGGATCTGCAATTTTTGTAGGACTTGTTAGGGACATTGGGAACAGCTTGTCTCTGCTTTGTGTGGCATCAGTTGGGGTGGCTTGATGGCTGGGGTTAGAATCATTTAAAAATTCACTCCCCCACTAGTCTGGCCCTTGATGCCAGCCATTAGCTGGAACTTCAGGTGAGACTGTGACCAGAACAACTGCATGGGTCATTTCTTCATACTTGCTTGGCTGTTGTTAATTCCTAGGCTGCCTCGCTGGCCTCTGTTTATTTTTTCAGGTCTTTTACAAACTAGTGTTTGCAATTATTTCCCTCTACTAAATTATGTTTATTGAATTCCACCTCAAAAACATGAGTTTCAAGGATAGTGGGTGGGGAGAGGGAGAGGAAGAGAGAGAGTAAGAGAGAGGGGAAGAGAAGAGGGAGATTGAGAGATACACACACACAGAAAGAACACAGGGTGGAAGTTATACCTTCTTTTATGAATCCATGCAGGTACTTTTTGCTAAATTCTGTTTCTTTGGAATAAGTCACTAAGACCAACCATATTCAAGAGGAGAGGAATTAGACTCCACTTTTGGTAACAATTGTGTTAAAGAATTTTTAAATATGTTTTAAAACTACTATAATTTTCCTCTTCTAAGCCATTTGCTTGTTCGATCAGATTTGACCCCTGCCCTTTCCTTCCTTCTACCTATGTTTCAGGGCACTTATTTCTGCACACTACATTCCCCAGACCCCTTGCCTTCTGGCTTCTGGTTAGGGGCAGTCAGTGGAATACATAGAAAAGAAATTGGAGGATAAGATGAGGGAGGGAGCCAGAATAGTTCTTTTTCTCTTTATGTTTCAAAGAAAGTCTGTGGCGATAGATGGACCTACTTCCTGGCTCCAGTTTCCATTGGGAGTCCCCAGTTCCTGTGCCCTGGTACCACCGCCTCTTCCCTCAGTCTCTCCATTAGCAGTGGAGAGACTGCCGCTAATTCCTGGATTCCATTTCCATCCTATAGTTGGATTTTTCTGGTCTTTTACAAAATACTCTTTGTAATCAGCTTTTTTAAAATAAACTGCCCTAAAGAATTTTGCTTTTCTGAATACATACTAACTGATACAGATATGAAGAAAAGCCAAAGAACAATGCTTTTTTAAAAAAAAATGATGAAGATTTCATTGAGAGCTAAAAATCAAGTTAGAAATAAGCTGCTTCAGTTTGTGTTTTGATAATACAATTTTGCAGAACAATAGCCATGAAGTTGTATATGATATATTCCACATTTCACCCATATTAATGAAACACAGGTAAAGAGCAAGTGTTATGGATTATTTAAGTACCTGTGTCATAAATTCAGAATTGGTTCAGGAAAATGCTGCATATCAGCCACATCACAGTATAAAAGAATCAAGAAATAATGCTGACCAGGACAAGGACATATGTAATGCATTTTTTATATGGTCACCAAAAAAGTTTCACTGTGACCATTGTGTTGCCTAAAGAATCTGTACTCTAGTTTCCCAAATTCTTATTGTTCCAACCACATAACGTTGTTGAATTAGTTTTATGATAAACTGAGCTCTTACGTGTTATTTTTACATGCTATCAGATTATAAAGGACTTTACTATATGTTCAAATAAAGAGTATTCCTTGAACTTTCAAGTATAAAAATAGCTGTTAAAAATTTATGATTTAACAACAACAACAACAACAACAAAATCTTTATGATATTTGCAGGAAAATGGGAAGACAATTTGGAGGTATTTGGGTACTCAGTGGGGTGGCAGTGTAGGAGCTATGAAATTACAAGTGCCTTCTCCCCTTACATTATAGATACAGTTTATTTGTAATTTTTTCACTTTAAAATTGAAGTCACTAATCTTATGATTCCTGTGCTGCCTTGACTTTGTTAATAATTAATGTCCTTTGCTTGGCATATCTTTAATTCGCATCATAGTGTTTGAGAGTTTCCAATTTGTGGATCTGAGCAAATGCATTATTGAACATTCTTCCAACAGTCCTTCTCTTTTCATTTTTCTCCTCTGGTCCTCTCATTACTCAGTCTCTAAAAGATACCAAACATGTTACTTTTCTCAGAGAGTGCATTGCTTATCGCATGTTCTTTTTTATATGCTACTTTTATTTCTCTTTGTAGGGGAGTCTTGGGTTCTATTGATGACATTGTCAGCCAAGACAGGTAGGTTTGTGTCAGGTGAAGTATTAGCCCCTTTCTCTTAAGTTGCAGCACCTATGACTCCAAAAGCCATATTTCTTAAGGAGAATAAGAAGCAAAGTCATCTATTATAGCACAGCATATGCACACACTAGTGTTTCTGTTGTGTAAGCTTCCACATATCAAAGGATATCTGGTATATGCCTCAAACATGCAAGACTCTTTAACCAGAATGATATATCCCAGGTGCAGCTAGCTCCTAAGTGACTCTTGTAATCTTTCTCTTTGCTGGCCTCAGCCAGAGTAGAGAGAATTCAGAATAGTCTCAGAGTAAGTTCTACCTGGCCCCATGGAACACTCACTGAGTAATATGAAAGGGATGATTGAATATAAAGTGTGGAAGGAGCTGAAGATTATTTTATGCCTTCTAATCCCAAATGTTTAGACTTAAAATGTGAGGCTCCCACATCAAAAGTCTCCACTTAATATGTTTCTTTCATATTCCCTCACTATCAATTAAATTATTATATTTCCTATGTAGTCCAACTCATTTTAGTAAAGATTATAAGTTCTATCAGTCACTTCAAAATTTATGGTATGCTTATCTCTTAAAAGCAAAAGAAGAAACCTTTTTTTTTTTGAGGAAACCATTTTTAAAATGCAGAAATGACCACTCATTCATTTTAACATTTATTAAATCCCTACTCTCTGCCATGCCCTGTGTTAGACATTGAGAATTTACAAAAAAAAATGGGATAGTTTCTATTCCCAGTATATCAATACATATTTATGGTAATTCATTACCTACTGCCATTGCTAGTTTTGTGATTTTTGTGCTATGTTGACTCTTTTGCACTGATATAGTTTCCGCTTTGAAGTTCCTCATCTCCCTTCTCCATCTGTGAGATCCTGTCACATTGAATCATTCTTCAATATCCAAACCCAAACAACTCTTATCTCTCCATTGAAGACTCTATTTTCCCTCTTCTCAACTCTATATGCACCAGTCATTGTGTTCGTCTATTTATGCATTGTTGTCCTTGCCAACAGTGTGACATTCATGTTGTTATCAGCAGCACCCAGTACAGAGACTGGCATATATTAGATGTTCCATTAATGATGAGTCACCATTGACTTGGGTGAAATAGTTCAAAGGCATTTAACCTGTCTATGGAGAGTGTTACATTATAATGTAGTGATCAAAAAGACTCCTCTCCCCTCCCACACCCAAGGAACCTGAAGGGCATGAGAAAGCAAACCCTGCCCATATTTTAAGGGAAGTTGCTCTTCAGTGACACATCCTTGAAAGTGAAATTGGGCCATTTTCTTTCTGCTATAGGCTGTGGCCTCTCAGTGCTGAGAACCCCATTGTTGATACAGCTGACAATGCTTTCATCAATTTGAATGAAAGAGCTGTTTGACAGCAGAGCCTTGACTGACACTGGCATCTAATAATGTTGGCACATTCCTCCTCTTTCTGACCAAAGTGAAAAGGTTATAAGGAAATTACTGCCAGGGAGTTAAGGAAAGCAAGTAATGAAAGGCTCGAATGCACAATCAAAAGTTGTGTTAAAAATACAGGAATATTGCACAGATTGCTAGGTGTCATTATTTTTCCCCAGCTATCTATGAAAGCTTAATGCTAATCTTCCATTAAGTTTTGTGAGCATGAATTTACATAGAAGAAATAGTAGAAAAAGTTGAACTTATAGATGCTAAAAATTTTAGTCCCCAGGCTGCATTGTTGACTTTAACTTGAAATTCAAGATTTAGTTGTTCCCCACTTTTAAAAAAACATGATGGTCCAAAATTAATATGAAGACCAACATTCTCCAACAACTGTGGAATGGAAGAGGTCTTAACATCCTCAACAGAAACTCCTAGCTAATTAAGTAGCACCTAGCAAGAAATGAGCACAGGTGAGAATTATCAAACATTACAAAATTATGCCAACTCTCTCGTCAGGTGTTGAAAAGGATGGTACTCCCATTGAGGCTTTGCCTATAAGGAAGATTAAAAGGTCAGGGGTCTGTGGTGTTTACCGTAGAGTATATGAGCTATCTTGGCTATCTACCATTTACCTTTCTAGATATGTTCTTATCCCTTTTCTTCCATGCTGCTTGTCATGGTACTTCTATAAAGCACATCAGTGGGGCTTTTGTACCTTCTGTCTTATGGCTGGGTATAACCTATAGGGAGTTCTGGAAGACTGAGATAAAGAGGAGAGAAAGAACAGAGCATTTATTCTCCAAGATCCTTACCCACAATGTTGCCTGGGGACAACTCAGCCCCTCAAGTTCTCATCTTGAGGTAACCTACTCTACGCAATTTTCTCATGTTCTAAGTTCCCATAATTTCTCCCTCGTTTCTTAGGATCTAGGGGTAGTGATGACTTAACTGTTGTTAACTTAATTTTTTTGCCCTATCTCTAGGGTTCCCCTCCCAAACCCAAACTAATCTTTTGTACCCTCTATGAATTATTTTAATCTTAGCAGGCCATGTTTCCTGATGAGGCGAGGTAAAACTGAGAGCAGGAAAGCTTTGTTAGAGTATGCTCAAACAGCACAATAGAAGCTGGAGTATACAAATGTCATTCTGTGATATGGAAAATGAACTTTCTTTAATGAAAGTCAGAAGATGAAGCATAAAATATGGGCCAGGCTTAATAAAGAAAATGGATCCCTATTTATAAGTTGAAAAAGGTGAGCAAAAGAACATGCAGGCAGCTTAGACCAATGTTACATTACCAACTTGTAGGATATTACTTCTCAGAAAGAGTGGTCTCAAACATTGCACAGATCCTAAGTACAATTGAAATTTTACAATACACCCACTTAATTTAAACTATCTTTATCATTTTCAGGAGGAATAGTTCTCAGCGGAAATAACTACCCCCATGTCTGAGTAGAAAAGCATGTGTACAAGCATTCATAGTATTTTGGAATTTTTAATTGACACACTAAAAGATTGGGTATAATTATCCAAAAACACCAAATAATAAGACCTCAAGACTTTACAAGCATAGTCTATCCTCTGAACAGTTTTACATGTTGATGAAACATATCTGTATAGGCAGAGGATACCAATTTCTACCCTGACAGGTAGCAGTAAATCAAGTGTCCCAGGCTTTCAGCAAAATAAGGACACTCCTTACATTACCCGGTGCTATATGTTTTTTTTTCAGATTTTAAATTAAATTTATTGCGATGATATTGGATAATAAAATTATATAGGTTTCAAGTGTACAATTCTATAATACATCATCTGTATACTGCATTGTGAGTTCACCAACCAAAGTCAAATCTCCTTCTGTCACCATATATTTAACCTCCTTTACCTTTTTCTCCTCCTTTCTTTTCCCCCTTTCCCTCTGGGAACCACCATAGTGTTGTCTATGAGTTTTTGTTTGTCTTGTTTGTTCGTTTGTTGCTTTCAATTTTTATATCCAACATATGACTGAAGTCATATGATTTCGGACTTTTTCCATCTGACCTATTTCCCTTAGCATTATATTCTCAAGATCGATCAACATTGTCCCAAATGGCGGTATTTCATCTCTTCTTATGGCTGAGTAATATTCCATCATATATATGTACCACAGCTTCTTTATCCAGTCATCTATCAAGGGACACTTTGGTTGTTTCCATGTCTTGGCCACTGTGAATAATGCTGCAATGAACATAGGAATCTTCATTTTCTTACAGTTTTTGAAAGTAACTTTTTTTTTGTATTTTCCTGATGCCTTAAGGAGTCTAAGTTGTAATAGATAAGAAAATAACATTCTTCGCTGCATTATTATCCCACTTTTTAATCTTAGGTAATACAAATAGATACAGTATATTAACTCTAACTCTCAGTAATCTGGAAAAATAAACCCACATATCTGAAGTTTTTTGTGTTTAGAGTAATGGTACAGCCACTCTATAGTCACCTCAAAATTTTTTGATAATTCCTGACTTGGAAATCTGAACTTACATTTATTAGAATGCAAGAAGTCATATTTTATATATTATTGAATACAGAATTCGTGTCATTGACTGGTAAAATTCAATACATATTGTTTAGTCATGTAAGTAAATCAAATTATGATTTAGGTATTCAGTTAATATATTTGTTATTGAATCTATGGATTAAATAAGTTTAAATAATAAAGTTATGCTGGCAGTGCCACTACAAAAAATATCTATAAAATGCCCACTAAATTCCAGGTGCTTTTCAAGATAGAAAGATAATTAAAACACAGTCCTTATCAGAAAAATTATAACTAAAAGGAAGGGATAAAGCATGCATGTGATTGAATAAAATGTAAGTCAAAACATGATAAAGTCTCTCAGAGAAATAAAAGTATTATGAGTGTTTATAGGAGTAGATCACATTTGTTCGAGTTTATTAGAAGAATCACTGAGGAGGTTTGAGAAGGAAACAGACCTTGAGGTATCAATAGGATTTCAAAAAGCAAAAAAATGAGACCAAGGGTGGGAATTGAAAGGAAAGAGTGTTATATGAAGAAATAGCATAACAAAGGCATGACAATGGGAAACTCTAGAGAATATTTAAGGGACAGTCAAAAGTCCAAATTAACTAAACATAGGATAAGAGTATGATATTCAGCCCCCAAAAGATATATACTATGTTTGTACGCTACAAAGAATTCTGCTAGTGTCTGTGGCAAACATAGTAATATGGCACAATCTTTTTCTTCAAAGAGCTTACATTCTTGATGGGCAGCAAAAGACAATAAACAAATATCTAATTAAAATTTTAGAAGAGACCAGGCAAAATGGCATAGATGATAGTTTTGTTCATCTCCTCTTGCAACCATATCAAAGTTGTGAAGGAAACAAGGAGCAAACAGCAAGCAGAGTCACCTGAGGTCTGGATGAACAGAATCCCTACAACTAGGGAGAGAAATAAGAAATCAACCTGCAACAGTAGAAGGGGATGAAGACGCGGCTGCCTGGTCCCTAGTGGCTGAGTGGGATATAGGCTGCAGCAGCGGCAGCTGCAGACTCCTCTTAAAGGGGCCATGTCTGCAATTGAACTTTCACAGTGACAGACTCACTCACTTTGAGCCCTAGCACCTGGTTGGCTGCACAGAGGGCACCAGGGACTTGCAGGAGAACACTGAGTTGTTGGAGTGAGAGTGAGGCTTTCTCCCAACAAGATGTGCTGGTGGTATCCATAGTTCCTCTATTGAGCCCCCCACCCCACCCTAGTGTGAGGACTCAGCACCACCATAGCCTAGATATCATCAAACTGGGTAACCGAGGTCACTCAGCCCAGAGGAATCCCTGGAACTCTGCCTCCCCTAACTAATGACTCTACCCAAGCCACATCCAGTTGTGTCCTCTATGAGTCCTGTGCCCCTCGCTGAGCAGTGCCATGCCTCATACTGGTGGCAGCTGGCCTCAATTTCTGGTATGACCTCTTGAGGCAACTATAAGCATAGCACCTCTGAATTGCTTGCTGAATCTTAACAGGTAGCCCCAGGGGGTAACAGGCTGGGGCTAAATTTGGTGTGCAGCTGAATCCCTCACAGGACTGTGCCACTGGACACCTACTACACAAAGCCGCACTAATAAGACCAGGAGACTTAGGAGCTTTGCTTAGGACACAAAAACAGACATGGAAAGACAGTCAAAATGGGAAGACAAACAGAAATCATATGAGAGAACAGAACAGAGATCCAGGAATAATGGAGTCAAGCAATCTAACAGATGCAGAGTCCAAAACACTGGTTATAAATATGCTCAATGAACTTAGGGGAAATGCAAATGAATTCAGTGAGAACTTTAACAAAGAGATTTAAAAAAAACATAACAATGGAAATGGAAATTATAAATGGGAAACAGTCGGAAACAAAGAACAGATTATCTGAGATGAAGAGTATACTAGAGGGAGTCAAAAGAGTGGATGAAGTACAGGATCGAATCACCAATACAGAGGATGGGGAAGCCAAGGACACCCAGACAGAACAGCAAGAAAAAGGAAGCCAAGAATATGATAATTTAAGGAGCCTATGGGACAAAATGAAATATAACAACATGTGTCAAAAGGGTACCTGAAGAAGAAGAGAGAGAACAAGAATTTGAAGAACTATTTGAAGAAATTATGATGGGAAACTTCCCTAACTTGAAGGAAATAGACACACAACTCCAGGAAGCTCAGAGAGTCCCAAGAAAGAGGAACCCAAAGAGGCCCATACCAAGACACATTATAATTAAAATGTCAAAGGTTAAACACAAAGAGAGACTCTTAAAAACAGCAAGAAGTAAGCAGTTATGGATGCTACAAGGGAGCACCCATAAGACTGGCAGGTGATTTCTCAAAAGAAACTATGTAGGACAGAAGGGCTTGACAGAAAACATTCAAAGTGATGAAAACCCAGGAAATAAACCAAGAATACTTTATCCAGCAAAACTACCATTTAGAGTCAAAGGACAAAGAATTTCCCAGATCAAAAATAAAAAAGTAAACTAAAGGAATACATCAACGCCAAGCCAGTATTACAGGAAGCATTGAAGGGACTTCTTTAAGAAGAAAAGTCATATATCAAACACATGAATAAAAATGGTAATAACTACATATCTATCAACAAGTACCTCGAATGGAAAAGAATTAAGTGCTCTTACCAAAAGATAGAGTGGCTGAATGAATAAGAAAACAAGACCTCTACATATGCTGCCTGCAAAGACTCACTTCAGATTAAAAGGCACATACAGATTAAAAGGAAGGGGACAGAAAAAGATATTGCCTTGATGGACCTAGAGGGTATTGCATTAAGTGAAGTTAGTCAGATAGAGAAAGACAGATACCACATGATTTCCCATACAGGTGGTATCTTAAAGAACAAAATAAACAATAACGACAACAAAAACAGAAACAAACTCATACATACAGAGAATATTTTGAGGGTTACTAGATGGGAGGAGGTCAGGGAACAGTGAAAAAGGGCAAAGGGATTAAAAAGTACAAATGGATAGTGACAAAATAGTAATGGAGATATAAAGTGTAGCATAAGAAAAATAGTTAACAATGTTGTAATAAATATATAAGGAAAAAAAGGGGTACTAGATTTAGTAGGGTGATCACTTTGTGAATTATATACCTATCTCTAATTGCTATGCTGTACAACTGAAACTAATATCTTATTGTATGTCAACTATAATTGGAAAGAACTCATTGAATTATGCAATGTAAACATGAGAAACTAATTGTTTATTATATTTTAATAAAGCTGTTTAAAAAAGAAACAAGTTGAAGGATTAATACAACCCAATATCAAAGTAACAATAATTAAAATAGTATGGTATTAGTGAAGAGTCAGACAAAAAAATATTTATAGCCTCACATGGCATGAAGGATAGGATAAAAAGTGATTGAAATTGATGTGCCTCGACTTAGAAAAAGTGTATTTTGCTTGTGAGTATGCAAGTCCTAGGGAGAACAAGAGGATAAGCCAAGCATGGGCTATGATCTTTATCCCAAATCTCCCCCAATAAGATTTATGATCCAGTGGAGAGGGCCTAGAGTGAGGTAGAGAAAACTGGGTATTTTCTTCTCAGCACTTCTAAAATATGGCATACTATGGATGAACACTTATCTTTTCTGTGCAAGAGAAGAATTTCCTTTCTACTCCTAAGAGATAAATTTGTAGAAAACATTAAAGATGTGAATGAGAACTTAACACTTTATTTAAAAATAATTGACCAATAGAAACAATATAGGAGATTATGAGTTATTCATCCTAATTATCTGTCAAATTCCTCAAATCACAGAGTTCTCTATGGAACTTGTAATCCACACATCAAAATATTCCCTGAAATAAAGAGTTATTTCAGCTCATAATCTATTTCTTTTTAAAGCATTTTACTGAAAATCAGGCAAAACATTCATGGTCTGTGTATGCCATAATAAAGAAATCAAGGTAACCATTGTATATAGACTATCTGGCTGTTATATTCTTATCTGGTATCAGATAAAGAGAAAAAGGAAAGTTAAAGCGTCATTATTTTTTTGGCAGTACATTAAAATAGTTACAAGCTATGAACGTACATTGACACATAGCAGTGACTCCAAGTTGATAGTTTACATTAGGGTTCACTCTTGGTATTGTACATTCTATGAATTTTGACAAATGTATAACATCAGATATCCACCGTTACAATAGCATACAGAGTAATTCATACAGATTAGTTTCACTGCCCTAAAAATACCCTTTGCTCTGCCTATTCATCCCTCTTTGCCTTCTAATCCCTGGTAATCATTGATGTTTTTTGCTGTCTTCACAGTTTTGCCTTTTCCAGAATGTCATATTGTTGGAACCATACAGTATGTAGACTTGTCATATTGGCTTCTTTTGCTAAATAATATGCATTTAAGATTCTTCCATATCTTTACATAGCTTGAGAGCACACTCTTTTTAGTGCTGAATAATATTCCATTGTCTGAATATGCAACAGTTTATTTATTCATCCACCTACTGAAGAATATCTTGGTTGCTGCCAAGTTTTGGTAATTATCAATAAAGCTGCTATAAACAGTCATGTAGAGATTTTGGTGTAGACATTTTTTCAATTTAGTTAAATACCGAGAAGTACATTTACCAGATCATATGGTAAAATCATGTTTACTTTTGTAAGAAACTGCTAAACTATCTTCCAAACCAGCTACTATTTTGCATTTCTACCAGCAATGTAAATGAGTTCCTGTTATTCCACACCCTCACTAGTTTTGGTGTTGTCAATGTTCTGAATTTTGACCATTCTAATATAATAGTATCTCATTGTTTTAATTCGTAATTTCCTAATGGCATATAACATCTTTTCATACACTTACTTTCCATCTGTATATCTTCTTTAGTGAGGGACCTGTTAGGTGTTTTTCTCATTTTTTTAATTTGGGTTGTTTTCCTTTTGTTTTTCATGTTTTTTTTCCTCCCTGTAATTTTGAGTTCTTTGTATGTTTTGGAAAACAGCCCTCTTTCAGATGTGTCTCTTATAAATATTTTTCCCAATCTGTACCTCGTCTTCTTGTTGTCTTGATATCGTTATTCACAGATCAGGAGCTTTTAATTTTAGTAAAGTCCAGCTCATAAATTATTTCTTTCATAGATCATGCCTTTGGTGCTGTATCTAAAAATCATCACCATAGCCCAGTTACCTAGGTTTTCTCCTCTGTTATATACTAGGAATTTTATACTTTTCCCTTTTAAACTTAAGTCTATGATCCATTTTGAGTTAATTTTTGTGAAGGGTATAAGGTTTGTGTCTAGATTCCCCTTCTTCCTCCCTTATTTCCTTCTTTCCTTTGCTGACTTATTCTGTTTTATTTGTGTTTTCCCTCCTTCCTTTTCTTTTTCTCTTTCATTGGGGAAAATTAAAAATCCTGCCAAGCCCCAAAAGCCCTCTCCACAAAATGTAGAATAGAAAGAAAACAGATTTATTATTAAAAGAGCATTAAATCAGATTACAATGTTTACTATACAAAATTAGGTAAGAATAGAAAGATAAAACATCTCACCTTTTTTATAAGGCAAACATTAGACACATATTTTCTGCATTAATGATAACTTGTCTTCTTGTAAGAAGACTTGACAATAACCTTTGTATTGTATTCTTTTATAGTTAATCTGAAATTCACTTGGTAATTAAGACAGCCATTTTTTGCTTTTAGCTGAAGTAATACTAAAATTTCTCTTATCTCTATGAGAAGCAAATGGTTTACAACTCAGAGAAAGGCACCTAGGCTAGACTCCCAAGGTGATAAAAAATAAGGGCACTTTCTTCCTTAATGATTACATTTCAAAGAGATGATTCTCAGACCCCTGAGAAAAACATTACTGAGCTTTAAAGCTGATGAGGAGCTTAACTAGCTCTTGCAAAGATTTGTATTCATATCAAAAGGTTAGAGGAAGGATTCAGAACTTTAGGTTTCTCATGAAATGCTATAAGAGGAAAGGGGAAGCAGTCTCTTTCTCTTTTGACAATAGAGAAAATTCAAATTTTAAATTTTCCCTTACATTTTCGACAAATATTTACTTAGTCCTCACTATTATAGATACATGCTGGTGATGTCGTTGTAAAGTAATATGAAAACAAATTGAGAGATGTCTCAAGGGAGCATAGTTTAGCCTGAGAATGTTGATAGAGATGAGAGGATGGTGATGGTAGTTTTTGGTCTTTTAAACATCAGCTAGACTGTTTTCTTTTGCTAGGTGCTGACCTCTGAACTTTGCCAGGGTAGCAGCTGAAAGATCAAACTCACCGTTTTATTTGGAGATCCTGTCTGTAACAAAACTGTTCTCCTTTGAGATAGATATACGGTTGGACTAAAACAGCCTTTCATCACAATGGACTATACTCTTATTTCACTCACTTAATCTACAAAGACCTAAGGGGCAGTTTGGAAGCAAGCAATGTGATACATTAAGTAAGACCTGGATTAACCACTGCTAAAGATACATGATTTTTAGCCCTACAAATCATTTATTTGACTCTCAATTGAGAAAGTTGCACTAAGTGATCTATAAGGCTCTCTCAACCTAGCTACTCAAGGTGTGGCCCAAGGATCAGCCACATCATCTGGGAACTGTTAGAAACACAGAATCTCATGTTCACCCCAGCTCCTCTAAATTAGAACCTGTATATCAACAAAATCCTCAGGTGATTGTGTGCACCTTAAAGTTTGAGGAGCACTAGTTTTCAGTGCTGGAGAAGAAAAAAATGGCAAAAGTAGTCCAAAATGTAGAAGAATAGAGATTGGAATATAGAGACTGGAAGACAATGACTGATAAAGGAACAAGAAGAGTAAATTATGATCCCAAAATGTTGAGGAGAGGATTACTGAGTGAATTGTGACTGGAGAAAGAAGCAGAACAGAACCTGGCATACTTCTGGACCTCAAAAAACAGACCAAAGAAAAATGTGAGGGGAGAAATAAAATGAATGTCAATTCTCAATTTACTCAAGAAGGAAAACACTCTGAAGTTTTTCAGCCTCAGTTAAACTTCCTTCTCCTTTCAGATAAAATGAATGATTTCCTAGGGGGAAATAAAAGTAAATTGACAAGTCTGACTGAAGAAGACAAAGATAGACTGGATGGATAAATACCTATAAAATATTTAAAAAGTAATATAAATATCCAGCATTCTAAAGTAAAAGACCTAATTAGTTTCATGGGTCAGTTCGACCAATCTCATCAAGAATAGAAAATTTCTTTTCTGCTTAAAATTTTTAGAACATAAAAAATGATGGAAGCTTGCTAATATATTCTACCAAGCTAGCATAACCCTGATATCCAAGTCTTATAAGAACTTATAAGTCAATCTCACGAAAGTAAATGTAGAAGTCCTAAATAAAATTTTAGCAAAAAAAAAAAATACTAGAGTCAAAGAATATCAGATCCAAAGATCCATTCCAGGAATGAAAGGATGAGTCATATTAAAACCTACTGTATATTAATATAATTAATCACAATAACAGAATAGAGAGAAAATCGTATGACTTCTATTGGATGTTAAATTATTTTGACAAACATTTCCTAACAAAAACTCTTAATTCTAAGACTGTAAATTTCTTAACTTGAGAACAAGTACATACCAGAAACCTGTAGTAAACATCATATTTAACAGGAAAGCTTGAACAGCATTCTCATTATTAGCAATAATGAGACAAGAATGCTCATTATCTCCAAACACCTTTCAAAAGAGAAAAAAATATGATGAGGCAGTGAGGAAACATTAAAACTTAAAAAAGAAACAGCTGAATAGATGGATTCCTTGGATTCCCCAGTCAATTCTATCAATATGATCTATTTGCCTTTTCCAGAGAGAGAGACTTGATTTTCCCAATAGCTGATATAACTACAGAATGCCTCCCTAGAACTTTTCAGCCTCTTTTGCAAGTGGCATATTTTTCTGCCTCAAATTCTAGTCTTCTGTATTTGTCTTATAAAATAATGTGTATGGTTTATGTTTTTTTTAAAAGATCTCCTTAGAGACCTGGCCTGGTTTCTACCTTTTTATGTTTCTCATCTGCTTTTCACACCTCTGTGCAGTGCTGGATCTGGCTCCAACTCTTAAACTACCTGATTTGTCTATATTCCAGCAGATGGAATCTTATTTGGGGAGGGGGGATTGCTTTTGTGGATTAATGCTTTTACCTGCTATGTTCCTTTGGCTCAGTGAATCTGACCAGTAAACTCAGTATTTTCACACCATTTTATTTGCTCACATAGCCAATTCAGTAGAATATATTAATACAAATTTCTTCTTAAGTTTCTCTTCTAGTATGACTGGGGCTTTCTGTCACAGGTATTTTCTTTCCATATTAGCTTTTACTTCTATTTTGTCTGTCCTACTTTAGGGTACATGTGCTGTAAATGCCTCAAATCTATCTTTGCCCCCTTGCTTGTTTTTCAGCAATAGCAAGTAGCAGCACTAAAGCAATGGAGTCTTAATGTGAATGTATTTTAATTAAAACTTCATATGTAGACTGAAGAGACTGTCTAATTTAGATTGGCTTCTAAAAACTCTTTTATTTTATTCATGGACATAGAGTGGCTTGTTGTTTCAAGCCGTTGCAGATGTACTCTTTGGAGGCAAATAAAGAAAAAATGGGAGAAATTATTTTAAAGCAAGGCTTGGCATTAGCACATTTTAACCCTTTCAAAACTGATTTTCAGGCCCAGAAGCTTTCCTCATAGGTATGTATCCAATAGAAATACCAACATGTCTTCACAAATAGATATGTACTAGAATGTTCGTAGCAGCAGTATTTGTAATAATCCAAAACCAGGACCTATCCAAGTGCCCATCAACAGTGGAATGGATAAATGTAGTATTGTCGTATAATGAAATATAACACAACAATTAAAATAAACAATGGAAAAAACATGTAATAGTATAAATAAATCTCACCACAATAATGTTGAGTAAAAAATATAGCAAAGGGAACCAGTCACAAAAGAATATATACATTCTATGGCTCCATTTAAATTAAGTTTAAAAACAGGTAAAACTAATCTATGATTAGTGATTACCCTTCAATAATGGTTACCCTTGGTTACCACTATTGTGGTTAGTGGTTAGTGACTGGAAGAGAGCACAAGGGAGTGTCTGGGTGCTTTTTTGAGAGTTAATTGAATTGCATCATTATAACACATGCATTTTCCTGTCTATATATTATATATCAGTATAAAGTTAAAAACAATATCAAAGAAAAAACTTCATTCTACACTGTCCTATTTGTCCTCTCCTCTTCATCTATTTTCTCCTCAAACCCACTCTGTGTTTCTCTTTTTAAAAGATAATTCATGTTTCCCTCACATTTCTATACGACCTCTGAATAGAGGCACTGGCTGCTTTTGTCTGGACTCTCTTTTCAAGGATGTTTGTACAGCCATCAGTCTTGTACAAAAGAGATGATATCTCCCTTTGGGGAAGAGGGAAGATTTGTTTGCTGTTAAGACTGATACAGATAATGTGTCCCTCCATGACAAAGGTTGGGCAGGTTTGCTAAAAATCTCCTTTAAGATTGGAAGTTTTTAATCACAGGGTTCCTCCTGTGATGCAAAGCTGCTGCAAGCATAGTATCTCCTGGTGCTCAACATTGCCCTCAGGAGACTTGGGGGATAGTAGGAGGAACTGACATGAATATGGTACTTATGTTGCCTGCTGTGCTGCAAGAGATGACATCCTTTTTCTCTGATTCAGGAAACTCATGCCTTCTGCCTACATCCAAAAAACTATGGCAAGCTACCTTCTTAGTCTACAAGTAGGGTAAAATCTCAGATCCTTCATAGAATATGACCCTTTTCTAGCCCAGCAACCCATGTTGGCTTAAGTTGGTGTCATTTTTTAGCGTCACCATGTTATACAGGCCTGATTATCACAATAAACCAATTTCTTGTAATAAGAACCATATTAGGAAAAATAACAAGAGTCGATATTTATTGAGCACATACTATGTGTGAGACATTGTGGTAAAAATATATGTGAGACACCATAGTAAAAGATACATACATGCCTGGTTATTTTAAATACTCTCAACAACCGATAAAATAGGGATTTTTTTGCCTTCAGTTTATAGATGAGGAAACTGAGGTTCAGAGATAAAGTAACTTACCATCTATAACACAGCTAATCAATGATGGAGTTGGTATTTAAACCCAGTTACTCTACATTCAGAGCCCATACTCTTAAGTCCATAATCTCATATATAGGCCACATTCATATAACAGCAAGGACAAGAACCATATCTTAGTCACCTCATGTGGTAGAACTTGTTAAAATTATTACAAATAGGCAGGTTCAAAAGAAACTATCATTTAAGCCATTTGTGAAAGCATCACAGCTTCACTGTTAAAGAAATTACCACTCAGTCCAGTGTGTAGGTGTTTATTCTCCCACAAAACAAGGGTATACCTTGAAACACAGACTAAATAGGCAAAAATGTGTAAACAGAGAATTTCCTAACAGAGCAAAATCTTAATAATCTTAATATATAGTTCTCCTCCTTTTAAATGCCCAACATTTTACTATTAGCCAAATTTAAGAGCATGTTTTTCTCTGAAAAAAAATCAAATATTCTAAAAATAATTTTTCTGTGTATCAGTTTAGCTTCTTTTCAATAAGAAACCAGAAGAAAATATAAGGTAAGGGGGAAAAAAGGATATTTGCTTGGTTGGTTGTTATAATGCTCACAACTAGTCGATGTTAGATACGTTGCATTTTGTCTTATATGGAAATTTATCAAAGTAAGTTATAATTTCTCTCTGTGACAGAAGAATTACCTTTTCAGTGGTTGAGGAAAGACTTGTTAAAAGGATTTCACATGCTTCAGGTATAAACAGCTAAGATGAAATCTACCACCGGATCTATTTTTTGTGTCTAAGATATATGTTCTGATATGAGTGTGGCTGCATATATTACAGCTTTCAGAAATTACAGATAAAAATACACTAATCGAGGTGTGAGGAACACATGCAGAGGGGCAAAAGCTACTTTTTGCTATTAAATAGAATGCAGGATAAAGGAGGTCCAGGATTCTACACCCTGTCCCCTCCCCAGGCCCTGCTGCTTGCCACTTTCAGCTAGTTCATAGTAACCAGGAAGTTGAGGCCACATGGAGAATCACAAGAACAAAATATGTTTTTAAGATACAACCTGGCTTTATAGAAACTTATAAGAGTGACTACAGAGTGAAAACCAGATAAACTAGAATGCTATCTATTCCCTCTCCACCTACAGAAGCCCTTTGCAATTAACTGGCCAGAAAGACCACACTCATAAGACTAAAACAGAATAAAATAAAATGTAAGAAAGTGGCACAATATCTAGACAAAAACAGTATATGAAAAAAAGAAGGATAATTTTTAATTCTATTTAAATCTTTTTTTCTGTAATGAAAATAGCACTTACTGGAAACTGCACAAAACAAATATGTACTTTTCAATGTCTTATCACAGAATAAACATCCATGTAACTACCATCTGGTTCAAGAAACTGAATATTGCTAGACCCCAGAAGTCACCCTCATTTTTCCTCAATATGACTATCTTTCTTTACCCCAAATGTAACTATTATCCTGATTTGTACGGTAATTGTTTTTTTTATTTCATTATAATTTGTCAGTCTACTCATAAATTCTTAAACGTGATAGCATAGTTTTGAAGACTTTTTCGATTGTATTTAAGTGGAATTATACAGCATATATTGTTTCACGCTCAACATTATGTTTGCGAGAGTCATCTACATTGGGGTATGTAGCTGTGCTTTATTTTATTTTCAAGGAGTTGAATTGCTGGGTCATAGGGAATGTGCATCCTCAACTTTTGTAGATAATGCCAGACTGTTTTCCACAGAGCTTGTAATCAGTTTATCCCTAGCAGTACATGAGAGTTCCAGCTTCTTCTCTTGTTATTTTCATTTTAGCCATCCTGGTGGAAGATTAGTGATATCATATTATGTTCATTCCCATTGCCTTCCCCTGGTGATTAATGAAGCTTAACCTCTTCATATTGTTTATTGGCCATTATGTAATCCTGTTTTGTGAAGTACCTGTTCAATTATCTTACTCATTTTTCTATTGGGTTGTCTTTCTTTTTCTTAATGCTTTATTTTAAAATATATTTTGTTTTTAATATGCATTCAAGATAAGAACCTTTGTCACTTATATGTATTGGAAATACCTTCTACCACTATTGTGCTTGCCTTTCTATGCTTTTAATGCTCTGGGGGAAGCTAGCTGCCATGAAGAAGTCTGAGTACCCTGAGATTTTCACATGGTGAGGAACACCAAACTGACCACATGGAAAGGCTACATGGAAAGATGTTTGGCTATTTTCATCATTCCAGCTATCCCAGGGCAGACACCAGACATGTGAGTGAAGATGCCCTCTTAGACATTCCAGCTCCAGCAGATGTGATATGGAGAATAAGGTACACAGCCAGCACCCAGAACAGAGACCTCAGACATAGGACCCAAATTGAGCCATCTCAGACATCTCTATTCATTCAAACCACCTGGCTAAGATCCCAGTCACTATGGGACAAAAACTATTTATCCCTGGTGGTCTCTGCCCCAATTTCTGACCCATAAAATTTCAAGCATAATGTTGCCCGATGCTACTAAGTTTGAGGTGGGTTGTTATGCAATGATAGATCACTGGAACAGAAGATTCCATGGGGGTGAATGCTGAGCCAGGCCCTGAAGGATTGGAATAAGTGTAAGAGAAGAGGGATTCTGGAAAAGAAAAACATGAGCCAAGCTAGTAAATGAAGACCTGGAACTTTTGCGTGTTGGCGAGGTGACTATACAAATAAGGTGAAAAGATTATTTTGGAATAAATATGAGAAATTGTTATTCACCCTTTACCGCTTAGACAGAGAAAAAAAGAGACTTGGTTAGAATAAAGCACATTAAAATGAAGCTATGATTGTTGTTCATCGTGGTGAGAAATATGTAAGATTTGTGGATATTTCACTCTGAAGAATCTAAGATCACAATTCCTAAGATGTACTCAGGGCCGTGGATGAGGCCACATTTACAAAGGAAAAGAAGGAGAGACAAAAGAAATAATGATCTCCTAGATGTTTATCCAAGATATGCCTGGTATGTACGAAATGGGTGACTCCATGGGGGGAAATACCTTTTGTTTGTTTTAAATCCCCTAATAAATTCTGAACTCATGTATAAC
The DNA here is from genome assembly GCF_014176215.1 of Rousettus aegyptiacus. Taxonomy (NCBI): domain Eukaryota; kingdom Metazoa; phylum Chordata; class Mammalia; order Chiroptera; family Pteropodidae; genus Rousettus; species Rousettus aegyptiacus. Next base: position 15,619,962 of record NW_023416312.1, read on the forward strand.
CCTTATCAGCAGTTAATAGTGAGACTACTCTCTGGAAATAAACTTTACCTAGAAGCTCTATAAGACTTATCAAGTTTATTTATAGAAATATAAAAACTTAACTAGTAAGAAGTATCAAATTACAAAAGACATTGAAATCATGGAACAGGTGTTTGGGTGCAATTTTGGAAACAATTGAGAACTTTTAGTTTGTTAAAGGGGTTATAAGTATATATTACAAACATAATTCCCATGTGCCTTTGGGGAGAATAAGAGAGAAAAAGAGATGGACAAGTTACTGGAATGTTTAACTGAGTAGAAAGATGCATTGGTGAAGTTAGCACCAGAACAAGACCAAGAGCTAGCATAAAATGACAATGATAATGGGATAGAACTGCCATTTCACTGTGTTTCCTCCCTTTCATTTCTCAACCTTGAAAATTGCTTTTGAAGCCATAAGTGGAATGAGGTGGTGATTTGAAGGAAAGTGTACTATAACTGCATACCCCAACTGTGAATATAGCACAAAAAAAATTGTGGAGCACAAACTGTACATATTGACTTTTGTTGTCAACATCTTGTATGATAGCTTGTCTCATAATGCTGACATTTTGAACTATAATAAATAAAAACTTTCTGAGCCAAAAAGACTGTATTTTTATTCTCAGTGATACATAACTTCGGGTATCTTTAGAGGAAAGGAGAACATACTGGAGTTCAATAATAATGTTTATTATAGTATTGAATATGAAAATACCTCAGCAGTAGTTTTTAAAAATGTATGATGAGAATACATGGCCCGTCAATGCAGTGATAATAAACAAACAAACAAACAAACAAATAAAGCAAGCCCAAAAGCAGAAAAGCCCAAGCAGATTCTGCAGTCAAGATATGACTTAATAAAAGCTAGATTAGTGAGACTCTAGTTCACATATATGTATATTTCCACCTCTGAAATCTTCATGCCTTTTTCCTTAATCAAACTAGACACCTAGATACTAATATTAAAGAAAATAAACCAGTTTATATTTCTTTGCTTTGTTAATTTTTTATTGTGATAGTAGTAGATTTTGTGTATAAACGATAGATTTCGAGCTGTTAGTCTAGCTAGTTTTTCACATCAAGAAATCTAGAGCTTTGAAATCTGATTACTATTTTTTTCTTAATGTGAAAATATTACCATCTGTGGAAATGTACAGTATTTCTGATGTCAGTACTAATATGGGGGCAATGTATATAAACCATTTTGAAAAATATGTTGAAAATGTTGATGATGTTGATGATAAAAGCATTACCAGGTACTTGCACGTTAAATGTCACAAATTCCTAGATGTTAGGTAGAAAGAAATATTGTCATTTTTTTTCTATTGAAAAAGGAAAACTGAGATTTTCCCTGGCCATGCTCTTTTAACATAGGTTATTATCTTTATAATAGTCTGTCAGTCCATATTTATTGAGATCCACTGTATGTAGAATTCATTTCTTGATGTTTTGGAAAACTGTAAAAAAATAATAGTGAAGTCTCTGCAGAGGAAGAAATTATTTTTCTAGTGGGGAAGAGAACAAATAATTCCATGTACATAACTCGTATGTGAAAGCATACACATGTGAATACCTCATTGTACATGCCTTAACCACACATTTACTTTTTCAATTATTTAGCAAGGGGATGGTAAAGTATGGCTTGAGATCCAAAGCCAGCCAGTGTTCTGTGTCGGTATGAGCCTTGAACTAAAAATATTTTTTTACATTTTTAAGGGTTGTAAAAAAAATAGAAACAAAGAAAACTTTGCAACACAGACAGTATGTGTCCCACAAAGCCTAAAATATTTACTATCTGGCCCTTTAGAGAAAAAAAAATTGTCCTAATTCAGAGTGAGCTATGCAACTATGACGTGTTGCTAAATTAGAGAGACCAAAGTATCTGAGTTTAGTATACGAGTAATATAATAATCTCTAACCATACTGGACAAAGCTTGAATAAAGATACCTCCCATTTGTACTCCACTGGCCTTCAAAGTCCTTCCAAGGCAAAAATGTACATCGAAGTTATACTTCTTACAACAGGAAGTTTCATGTGTTGATTCCCCCATGCAGTTGTGTAAACCCCTGCCATCTCTGTTAGTACATACTATTCAAATCAAATAAGCAAATCTAGGTCTTCACTCTCTTCCCTATCAGCAGTTTTCAGCGTTTTAACATTCTATTTATATAATGTGACCATAAGGACCTTGAGGTGCTCACTTAATGGCAACCTAAACTTCTATTCTTGATTCCATGGCTAATTGTTACATTACTACTGATTGAAGTTGGCACTGGATATGACAGAAAAGACCTTATTTTTCCCAACATTTCTTTGATTTGTGTACCAGAAAGCTGCCTTTTGATTCAAAACTGCAGCTGGAATTTGCAGTGTGTGACTCAACCATTTGGTTAATGTTCTGTCCAATGCTTTTGCCAGGAAGTATCTTTTCATTTCTGCTCCAAAAGCTTTCTTTATGGGAATTTCTACTGGCACTTTTCTTGGATCAGTCAGAACACAGATTTATTGATTAATCAATTAAGTTCATCTTAAATGGGCAAGGTTCACTGAACCCTAAAATAATTATAATAGTAACATCAAAACTTATGGATCACAGATTACCATAACAAATATAATAGCAATGAAAGTTTCATAGATTGTGAGAATTACCAAAATGTGACACAGGGGCACAAAGTGAGCAAATGATGTTGGAAAAAATGGCGCTAATAAGAACGTGCTTGACAAAGGATTGCCAGAAACCTTCAATTAGTAAAAAAACTCAATATCTCGGTATCTGTGAGACACAATAAAATGAGATATACCTGTATCTACAAGCCGAGGAATGCCTGAGGCTACCAGAAGCTAGGAAAGAGACACAAAACAGTTCCTGCCTTAATTCCTTCAGAGGGAGCATGGCCTTGCTAACACCTTGATTTTGGACTTCCGTTTTCCAGAACTATGAGACATGAGTTTCTGTTGTTTGAAGCCACCCAGTATGTGGTACTTTGTTATGGCAGGCCTAGTGCCATGGTCTGAATATGCCTTCTCAATATTTACATGTTGAAACCTTAATGCCCAATGTGATGGTACCAGTAAGTTGAGTGTTTGGGAGGTGCTTAAGTAATGAGGGTAGAGCTCTCATGAATAGGACTAGTGTCCTTATAAAAGAGGTTCCAAAGAAATCTCTAACCCCTTCCTCCATATGAGGACACAGTGAGAAGGTGCCAGCTATGAACCTGGAAGCAGCTCCTCACCACAAGGTGACCATTCTGGAACTTTGACCTTGGACTTCCCAGCCTCCAGAACTATTACCAATAAATTTGTTATTTATAAGCAATCCAATCTGTGGCATTTTGTTATAGCAGCCTGGGTCAATTAAGACACATAAGAAACAAAGACAGGCTCCTTCCAGTGATGATAAACTCTTTTTGGTAAAACACAACTATACAGCCTATGTTAAAACAGCACAGTGCTTGAATCACTAGACTCCAAGACAACCAATTTGAAGTTTATATTCCTATAGGAACTAGCTGTTTTTCCTGCTGTAGATACAACAAAGTTAGCTTTGTAATTTATCATGCATGCACGCATGTACACATACACACATGCATATATGCACCCACATATTTATTTCTTCCTTTGGTGTTCTGGTATTTCCAAGTTTGCAGTAAAAGTTTCAATATGAATTTTTTTTTCTCTAGTCTGCAGTGGAGCAGATATCACCTTAAGGAGCCTATTCAAATTGGAAAACTAGACACTTATACTAAGGAGACACCAAGAATTACTGACACTCTCACAGGAGGTGTCTGTGTTAAAAATTTATAAGGCAGAAACAGAGCTCCCAGAATTGTGTTCAGAAGACTATCGAGGAAGGCAGTGTTAGTGCGTTGCACTTTATGCGGGGAGAGGATCAACAGTGGGCGAGCAGAGCAGAACTGGGGACCAGAGCTTCTTTTGGAGGAAGGAGCACCTTACACATAGTGGTGTGGGATTCACCAGAAGCTTTTTTATGTCAAATGTTTTCCAGGATCTAGTTTTGTAAATAAGTTTGTTGCCTCTAAGCGTAGGGTTTTCTCATCAATAGGTTAAATATTACAGAAAACAAATACTTTCCATCCTTCAATTTTATCAAGTTGACTATTTATCACAACAGAACAAAGGGGGATAGGTCTTTTTAATTAATGTTGAGATTGGCAGTCATGACAATTCCCCCAGCTGTAATCACAGACATACTAATAATAGCATCAATCATGGTTACGCTGGCACCTCTGTGAAGAAATCCAGGTACTCCTTGAAGGTGCCTCCTTGAAACAAGCAAACTATCCTTTCCTCAACATCATTATAGAACAACATATATTAAAAGCCCAGGCCATCATCATAAAGTCTGGTGAAGAGCTGGGCCTATGACACTTGTTTTTATTTTATAAGCTTTGAGTCTGTAGGGAAATAGGCTTCACTGTCCCCAATTCCTTGCCTCGGTGTGCACCCCTCACCCTGCCACACAGAACCCCAAACATGCACAGGAGGCCATAGCACAGCTCCAGCATGACTCCAAGAGCACAGGGAACCCAGCCAGACCTAGGTAACTGCCGACTAGTTATTGGAACTTTTAAAAATTCCCTGCATCTCACTAGCACCCTACCTCCGGCAGACCTCAGTTCTGCTACTCAATTTAAACTTATCCTCTGGTTTATCATTTGAGTGTGAGTGTGTGATCATACATTCTCATGAAAAATGTTCCATTCCCAGTCACCGGGCACAATTTTAGAGGATGCCAAACTTATCTACTGGAATGATTATCTGGGAAATAGCATTATTTTATTTTTTTTTAATTTTGTAAATATTGCTGTACTGAACACATGGATGCTTATAACTTTTTAAATTAGCATTTTAGGTTTCTTTGGGTAAATACCCAGAAGTAGAATCACTGGATCCTTCTTTGTCTCTTTTTACAGCCTTCGTTTTAAAATCTATTTTGTCTGGTATAAGTATTACTACTCCGGCTTTTTTCAAAAGTTCCATTTTCATGAAGTATCTTTTTCTATGCCTTTACTTTCCATCTGTGTGTTTTTTGATCTGAAGTGAGTCTCTTATAGGCGGCATACGTAAGGATCTTGTTTTCTCATCCATTCAGCCATCCTGTCTTTTCACTGGAACATTTAATTCTTTTTCATTTGAAGTACTTATTAAGAGTTATTGCCATTCTTTTTCATATTTTTGAATAAATATTTTTCTGTTTTTATTGAAATATAATAGACAATTAGTTGCTCATATTTACATTGTACAATTCAATGAGTTTTTTTTTCAATTATAGTTGGCATACAACAATATATTAGTTTCAGTTGTACAGCTTAGTGATTAGAGATATATATAACTCACAAAGTGATCACCCCACTAAATCTAGTACATCTATTTCTCCTTACTTATTTATGACAACATTATTAACTATTTTCTTATGCTATACTTTATACCCCCATGTCTATTTTATGACTATTTGTACTTCTAAATCCCACTGCCATTGTTCCCCATGCCCACAAACCCCTTCCCATCGAGTATCCCTCAAAATATTCTCTGTATCTATACATTTATTTCTGCTTTTGCTGTTGCTGTTGTTTGCTTTGTTCTTTAGATTCCACGTGTACGTGAAATCATGCAATATTTGTCTTTCTCTGACCCATTTCACACAGTGCAATACCCTCTAGGTCCAGCAAGGCCATATCTTTTTTCATCCCCTTACTTTTAGTCTGTGTGTGTGTCTTTTAATCTGAAGTGAGTCTCTCACAGGCAGCATTTAGGGGTCTTGTTTTCTTATCCATTCAGCCACTCTCTCTTTTGGTTGGAGCACTTAATTCTTTTCCATTTGAGGTACTTGTTGATAGGAGTGTGCTCACTACCATTCTCTATTCCTGCTTTTGATACATGGTTTTTCTTCTTAAAGAAGTCCCTCCAAATTTTCCTGTAATACTAGCTTGGCGTTATAAATTCCTTTACCTTGTTTTTGTCTGGAAATCTCTTTATCCGTCCTTCAACTCTAAATTGAAGTTGCTGGATAAAGTATTCTTGGTTATAGATCCTGGGTTTTCATCATGTTGAATATTTTGTTTCAAGACCTTCTGCCCTGCATAGTTTCTTTTGAGAAAACAGCTGCCAGTGTTATGGGTGCTCCTTTGTAGGTAACTCATTTCTTTTCTCTTGCTGCTTTTAAGATTCCCTCTTCGTATTTTAACTTTGACATTTTTATTATGATGTATCTTGGTGTGGGCCTCTTTGGGTTCAACTTTCTTGGACTCTGAGCTTCCTGGGGTTGTATGTCTGTTTCCTTCACCAGGTGAGGCAAGTTTTCCATCATTATTTCTTCAAATAGCTCTTCGACTTCTTGTTTTCCTTTAGATTCCCCTATGACATGAATATTTTTACATTTAATAGTGTCCCATAGGCTTCTTAAATTATTGTGATATTCTTGGCTTCCTTTTTCTTGCCATTCTGATTGAATGTCCTTGGCTTCCCCATCCTCTATATCGGTGATTCAATCCTCTTCTTCATCCATTCTGTTGATTGCCTCTACTATACTCTTCATCTCAGATAATGTGTTCTTCATTTCTGACTGATTCCCTTTTATAATTTCCATTTCCACTGTTATGATTTTTTTTAAATCTCTTTATCAAAGTCCTCACTGAGTTCATCTACTCTACCCCTAAGTTCATTGAGCTTCTTTATGACCAGTGTTTTTGAAGTCTGCATCTGGTAGATTGCTTGTCTCCATTTTGTTGAGTTCTTTTTCTAGAGCTTTGTTCTGTTTTTTGATGTGGAACATGTTTTTTTGTCTCCCCATTTTGGCTGCCTCCCTGTGTCTGTATTAGGTAGGGCTCCTAAGTATCCTGGTCTTAGTTGAATGGATTTATGTAGTAGGTGTCTTGTGGGACTCAGTGGAAAATTCCTTGAAGGGGCCCAGCTGCAGGCCAAGTTCCACCACAGCCTGTGTACCTCTGGGGCCACCTGGTAAAAATCACCAAGCAATTCGCAGATGGCTGCCACCCTGTGCTGACAGGCCAAGCTGGGAATCAAGGCCAGCTGCTACTAGTGTGGGGATTTGGGCTGCTCAGCAAGAGGTACAGGGCCCATGGAGGCCAGATGCTGCTTCTTTGGGTTTTGTGAACCTTTGAGAAAGTTTAGGAAAGTCCTCAGCAAGAGCCAAGACAGGCCATTTGTATGGAATAAACCACTAGAAGCAGTTTACGTGGGCCCACAAGTTGGGAGAGGCAGAGTCTCAGGGAACCACCTGGGTTGAGTGACCTGAGTTATCCAGGTTGATGGCAACTTAAATATGGTGGCTGCCTGTGTCCACATGCTGGGAGGAGGAGGGCTCAGCAAAGGAACGATGGATACTGCCAGCACTTCTGTCCCGGAAAAAGCTGCCCCTCCAGCTCTTACTCTGAAGTTCGACAACTTAGTGTCTCCCCATATATTCCTGGTGCTCCCTGAGCAGCTGTTCCAGCATTGGAGCTCAGAGGAAATGAGTCTGCCAGTGAGTAAAGCTGGCGTAGGCCCTGTAGGGGAAACGTCTGCAATTTCCTTAGCCCTCCATTTCACTCAGTCACAACTTCCTCTGGTTTTTACAGCCAGAGGTTGTGGGAACTTCTCTTCCCAGTGCTATGACCCTGGGCTGGGGAGTTCATTGTACAGCCAGGACCCCTTGCTCCTCAGGTGAGGGAGGGGGCTCTACAGCCAAGATAGCCCTACCAATTCTCCATTTACCACACACAGTTGTGGGACTGGGCCATTTAGCATCTCTACTCCTCCTACTGATTTGAGATGACCTCTTATTTTTGTCCCTCGTTGTAGGGCTTCTGTTCAGCCAGACCCGCCCTCCCCCCACCAAGTGACTTTGCATGATTGTTGCTCTGTAGTTTACTTATAATTTTAGAGTGGTCCCAAGAGGAGGCAAGCACTGCCTCTACCTTCTACACCATCTTGACTTGTCCCATTACTTGGGAAATGTCATTTTGAGTGTGTACCAATGCATGACTCTTGGAGCAGTGATTGGAATTCATGCTCTTATTTTTATTCAAGTCTAATTGAACAAACAATCAAATGTATGCACAAACTAAGTACTATACATCTCTTTACACTCTCTGTGCCTCACTTTCTTCATATATTAAATGGGGACAATAATAGAACCTAGCTCATAGGTATGTTGAGAGAATTAAATGAGATAATTCACATAAATGTTTAGCTCAGTGCTTGGCACAGAATGAGCATTTGATAAATGTTAATGATATGATTGTCATCATCCTTTTCTCTTTACTGTGAAAAAGCAGTTCTTAAAAGACTTGTTTAGTCATTCACAGCTATTTGGTCCCTACCATTTCCCAGTCATTGTCTTAAACATTGGATTATCAAAGACAACTTCCTTAACTCTTCACTGAAAATATAACAGGTTTGTATTGAACACAGATATGATCAGATGCCTGATAAATGCCCAAATCAATGGTTCAGAGGACATGCCCAGATTAGTGAGATGATTTAAGTCTAAGTGATTGTTCTTATCTCCAAGAGCAAACCCACAGACCAGCTGCAATTGTTTACACTAACATTTTAGTAATCTCTGCCCAATCAGGCTGCTTATTCAACTGTATTCTCAGAGCACTACATTTGTTTTCCTTGGGACTCTCTATATGTGTCACTCTCTATTCATGGCTAGAGAGTCACCACACCAGCCTGCCATAGATACTGGGATAAGCAATCCAGACATGTGAGGCAAGGTCATCTTACTTGCTGACACCAAAATGGCCTTAGGAATCCCTCAGTGTTCCAGAGAACCACTGCTTCTGACTTATCAAGTTGATAGATTTGGGCTGAGAAGCCAATGAATAGGCAGCCATTCTAGGTTTCTGTTGAGATAGGCCCTTCCAGGGAACAGAACTGTACATGTGCTGGTTGCAGCAGATTCTTTTGGTAAATCCTGTGGTTTCTGCTAGTGGTTATAGTCTTATGAGTGCCTCATATTCTCAAACAAGACATAAGGCAGGGAGATAAAGGCAATTGAGGAGATACTTGACATCTTCCCACAGATGTACAACTGCTTCTTTGTGACAGTCATCATAGCTATAATAGTTTATTTAAATTTCTGAGAAGGTTAAGCCACCTCAAAGACACTCAGAGTCCAATTTTTTCTGAATTGGGGATAAGAGACAAATAGAGGGACTCCTGAAAGTGGAGAGTCCCTGTTTCTGGGCCAAGGTCTCAGGGGTTGCGCTAACTACTGCATTTCTCCCATCCTCTGAGCTCCCCATATTTGTACCCCAAATCTCTATTTTGACTTAACCTACTTACAGTTGTATATCTGTAACTTGCAACCTAAAGAGTTCTGCCTAAAATCCTCTCCCTTCTTAAATCCCCGTGATGACTGAATTCTTAATTTTACAAAACAGGTTGTAAACTCTAAAATAAAAATTTATTTTTTAAACAAATAAATTAATTATTAAAAAGAAAAGAAATGTCCCCTCACTGGGCATTTGGCCACTTCATTCCCTGACCAGCGACTCTGTTCTCCATATCCATGGGGGAACCTGCAGCCTGGTATCCTCTTAGACCACCAGATAGAATTTGGCTTACAAACATTTTATGTTTTCATGGTATAAATATTGTAGATGAATCACTCATGGTAGTCCTGAGTGTTGTAAAAAGAAGTTATGAGTCTGAGTCTGCTAGAGAGACACTACGAGAGTTAAAAATAAAAATAACGGTTTACAAAAACAGCTGGAAGAAGAACCTGTTCTCTTTTCAGAAGGACGACCAAACTTCTGAATATGACTTATTGGATTGGAGACTATCTCCAGGGAAACCTTAAGATGTATGTGCTGGAGATAGCAGGACCACACACAAGAGAAGGAGCCTGGATCACTGGAGTCAGCACTGAAGGAGAGTCATTTCCTTCCAGGAGCATTGGAAGTGAGCAGGGACAAACTGGTTCCACAAAAATCCTTGAAATTTTAAGACATCGCCAATTTCAATTGATTTCTCCTAAATTCTTAGAAAACCAGGTCTCTTAGTTACTACCTTTGATAAGAATCTTTCTTACTTGGTCCTGCCTGTTTGTACTAACCAAAGACAAAGTAGAGAGTGGGCCTTCAGGGGAAGAAAATGATCCTTTTGACCTTGGTAAATGGTATCAGTTTTCCATGTTGCAGAAGGAAGGTTTAAATCAGGAGAATGGGCCTCACCCAAGAATGTGGGCACAATAAGTCCTCTACTGCAGCATGCCTTGCACTTATGTCCTGATATGCTTGTGAGCAAAGGCATTTTGGCATGGGACTGATTTGACCCAGGTTTGTTGTAAAACCAGATGGAGCCCATTGTGACCAAAGTTCATTGGCTGGCTTTCTCTGGCTGCTGTCCACCCTTTCCACGTTTCCAAATGCACTGTACAACTAATGTTATTTTCTTTGTGTAGTGAACAGAGCAAAATTAGAGATAACTGTTTTACAAAACCTAGCTGGCCTCCCCTTTCTCCAGTCCCATCAACATTTTGTCATCATTTCCGAATAGTTGTTTGGGTTAGAATCAGAACATTTTACATGATTCTATGTCGTCAATACTGGCGACCAATGAGTCAGAGCCGCAGTGCCCTTTGGAGCCATGGGAGGCCTGTTGGGTGAAATAAAAATGTCTTTTCAGTTGGTCATGGAACAACTGTATAGTGCTTTGCTGGTGTTTTCCAAATATTTAAGTCAAGTTCAACATATATTTTTGATTTTCATGGAAAAGTCCACGACATGTTGCTGTAATTCTTTTATAATAAGGAAAAGATACATTTTATGTAAAATAATAATAATAAAAGCAGCCCAAAGATTTTGTGTCCCAGTCGAAGAATATTATGAATTCACTCAAAAGTTAGATTGCTTACACAAGCCTATGAGGCCTGCGCATCACCTCCAGAAGAAGCCAATCCTTTCAAGTTACAAACTCTGTTTAGCAGCACTATATAGAAATATGGACAGGTTCAACTTTGCTTGAGTACTTTCTCAATAAAGAACAAAAGAATGAGCTGCTTAAACTTTCATTTCTCAGGGTGATATTGGCTTCCCTTCAAGTTCAGATGTGGTTACTCAAAGGATCATCAAAGTCCCTCCAATTCCAAGTTTCTGAAACCAAAAATATCTTATAAGTATCTCAGAAGTATGTAAACCAAGTTGAGAGGGAAACGCTGTAGTATTTGATCAGAATGTCTCATCTTCAGGAAAGCCTAAAACTGCTTTCCTAAGAAGCTGCAAAATAGACTGAAAGCCTGGGAAATGAGAGAACAATAACAAACATGTGAAAATTCAAATACATGAAGGAATCAGATTTTATGTAATAAATAGGACCAATTAAAACCTCTGCTAAGTAAAACATCTGATCTTATGGTCAGTCTACATTCATTGCCATTTCACTTGAGTATGGAGGATGAGGAGGTCAGGTTTTTCTGTTTCTTCATGTCTAATATCTTGGACATTATGAATAATAGAATGTATAGACTCTAGATTCTGTTAAGTTCCTTCAAAGAGTATTGTTTTTTATTTTAGTAGGCAGTTAAATTGACTGGACTAGAACTTCAAACTCTGCCTGCCCCATAGTGAGGAGCAGCTGAAATATTTTTTCAGTTATTTTTGCCTTAGCTGGTTGCTTGGACTTTGTCTTGCACATGCGTAGTTCAGGGTTCATCCAAAGATTTCAGCAGAGTTTATATGCAGAATTTTGGGTTATCATTATTGAAACTCTCCTTTCTGATATTTTTGCCTTACTTTCCAGCTGCTGTTTTCACCTACCCTCTGTTCTCTCTTTTCTCAATCTATTATGACTGCATGTTTTCTATTCAAGTTTAGCCACCTTACCTGATACTGATTATAACTTGTCCTCAGCAAAAAGCTATAAAACTTACCTCACTTCATTTTCTAGTTCTGAGTGTAGACTTTCCTTTAATATTTGTCTGATTTTACTCTCCACTGGCTTCATTTAGGTTTTTTTACATTTTACCTAGTGTCAGTGCCAAGCTGATCAAGAAGGGAAGGTTTCAGTGGTGAGACGCCCAGTTGAAAGAATGACAAGGAACTAATAGGAGAATGAAATGACAAGCACCAACTTTATTGTGGAGAGTGTGCTCTTCTGCACTAGGGGACCGCATGGGCTTTATATGTGTCAGAGAACAATAGTGTTATTCTGTCACACATGCATGATACAATAAGTTGAATCATACTTGCATAAGTTAGGCACAGGTGCCATACTACATTAATATAACATTCTAAATCCGGAGTCCTATCCCTAACCACAAGGCTGGATCATAGCCAGACCTGGGACCCATGCCCAGAGTTTCTAGTATTGTGTGTGTGTGTGTGTGTGTGTGTGTGTGTGTGTGTGTGTGTGTGGAAAGATTGGTTTCATAGGAACTACTCCTCTATTACCAGAATGAGATCCCCCCACCCCATGCCACAAGTACTTCTAACATGGTGACAGTGGTCCGTGATGTATGGATTTATATAGTTATCTTCTGCTACAAAATAAATAAACTGGCTGTGAATTAAACTCCTACCCTCTCATCAATAAGAGATCTACATAAGTCCCAAATATATAAGGCAAGAAAAAAATCGGTGCTTTCTTTTAATTCTAAACATACCCATGTGGAGAATGAAGTACAATTAAAAATTTTAAAAAAGGAAGAAATCTGTTGAAATCACAGTACTATCTAGAATGAATGAAACCTATCAACAGACAGTGATTGACAAAGAAAAAGTGACATTCCCAAGGAATGCTTTTAAAAATTCAAAGCTCATTTCCCCATAATTAGTCCATAAACCCACAGCCATCAAAGGAAATTTTGCATAAACTTTCCTCTTCTTCCCACCTGTAATTCTGCCTATTGTAACATTTTTTGCCTCTTTCATAACTTCCCTTGAGGTCATGGTAACAGGATTTCCTCTATGGAAACATTTTAGAAGAGACGGGATGGGAGAAGTGAGAGAGAGAGAGAGAGAGAGAGAGAGAGAGAGAGAGAGAGAGAGAGAGAATATCCGTTATTAGCTGAGGTGTATGTGTGTGTATTTGTTGTTGAGGAAGAGAGTAGAGACTTAGAAAAATCTTTGTTGGGTGAGTCAACAGTGGGGGCAGAACCTGTGCATGCTTTGCTAAATGCTAATGCTGCCTGAATCATGGGATGTGAGCACAAATTCCTTCTGTTTGTCTCAAAATCTTGACTTGTACATACCTAACTATATTCATTGAATTAAGCTAGTAGTCTTTCCTCCACAAATATTAAGGAATACATATTTTCATTTGCTTTCTGTAACTTTGACTTCAGTCTTCTCTCTTACATGATGATTTTTTGTATTTGTAGCAGAAGGTAGTTCTTAATTACAGAGAAGCATTAAGTGTATTCCAATCCTCCCTGAACTTAACTGATAGTAACAATATTGCGTTGAAATTTTTCAGAAGGGTGAGGAGTTATTCATGGGAAATATATTATTTAAGCCAGGGTTGGTTGAATCTGCTGTCTGATGAGTAATTTTATATAAGTCAAAGCAGATTCTGAAAGAACTGATCTTTTCTGCTTAAAAAGATTTTTTTTGGTAGACAAAACCCTTTGCTCATCCCAAATAAAGTAAGCTGTTTCTTCTAATTCACTGATGCTTATTTGTATGTTTCATCTCTTTGTGTTCAAAGGATTGACTTTCTGAATAACTATAACTTTCTCAGTCCTGGTCAAAGACAGTTGTACCTAGCAAAGGGATTTGTACATAATCTTTGTCAATAATTATGGTGATAGAGATTTGCCTACGCCTTTCAAAGGTAAAGAGGCAAAAATTAAATTACCTATACAGTAATACATCAGTGATCCAATTTGGCAATTAGGGGTATTGATAACCATGACAAATTGCTTTTTCGAAGGTATGATTCTTTTCTCACTACTGTGTTTCAAGTCAGTAATTTTAAGTTCTTCATACTTTATCTTCTACATATTTGAGAAATGACTATAATCTTAATCCATTTTAAATATGAAAATGACAAACCTGAAAATTATTAGGTAAAAAATGTAACTTACAAACTATCCTTTAAGTGGTATCTTGCAAAAATCCTAGGAATTAAAAGAACTTTCTACCTGCAAAAAAGGTGGAAAACTTCTTATTTTCATTTTCAGGGAATCATAGGAAATCATAAAGGCATAAAATTATTCAATAGAATGTTAATGTCTATTAAGAATAATACATTATATAGAGTCAAAACTAGTAATGCTTTTGCAAATTCACCTTGTAGAGACACTTGGCAGAAACTGAAAAATCAAGGCCACTTGACTTTTCTACTTCATTAAAACAATAAAATCAGATTTTTTTTGTAAACAATTTAAAAGTCTGAAACGATGTGTACAACTGAAATAAAAGCAATGAAGAAAGAGACAACTTTTTCTCAGTATAACATTTTAAAACCACACCAAATATAAAATGACTTGCTACTAATAAGAGCCTTGATTATTTGGAATTAATTCTATATTTGTGTTAATTAATACCTCTTTCTATGAGAAGTTGATTCCTCATAAACCATAAATAAAATGTATCCTCCAAAAATAGAATATTTTAAACCAGATGTATGTCTAACTGAAAAAGTCTAAAGGAAAAAATAAGAACAAAAGTAAACTTTAAAAAACTTACATTTTTATACTGGTTTAAAATTTTTTTAAATGTTTCAAATATATTAGCTTGTGTCATATTTTGTAATTCTATACAATAAAAGTAGCAGATATATATTCTTGCAGATTAAAAGAAACTGAACTCTAGAAAAGTGATCCATTCAGGGTCTAAATACATATGGAAAAAGTGTGATTAAGATTTGGAATTCATGATTCAGTTTTCGGTGCTCTTCTACTGAAATACTTCTACTGAAAAACCCATTGCTTTACATTTATTTATGTATATGTATGCCTCCTGCAGTGAACTCCTTGAGAGCAGGGATCTCCCGTGTGAATTTCCAGTGCTTAGCATACTTCCTAGGTCATAGAATGTATTCGCTTTATGTACACTGAATTAGAATGGGATGAACTAAATTGTTGAATTGAAGCTTATAAGATGAAGGGGAACACTGGTTTTACAAACATGAAAATTATACACCCATCATAATACTTATTAACTCAAATTTTCATTAGTCTGGAAAAGTCCATTTTAAATATTTACATGGCCCTTGGTTGTATCAATACGCCTTGCTACTCCCAATATATGAAGACCAAACCTTCACTGTAGTTGCATTATGCAGATTATTGGCAATGGATTTTTTTGGCCTTTTCCCCCTTATCCTTCATAATTTCCCTTTTGGTAGGCTACATGTCCAATTTGTAACCCTATGAGAAAATCTTTCCTTTACTTACATATTATAACTCATCTTCTCATTAATGGAAAAACAATCTATTCTTTTTCAAGCACACAAGATATTGCATCTAAGTGAAACTCATTACTCTTCCTTTTAAAATGACCTCTCCCCCAACAAAGCCACTGTAACTTTGGTCACTAACATCATCTCAGGATGGTTGAAACTAAGACCTTTTATGTATCCTCACATTTACATCACAGCTTCTCTAATGTGGTGACCTCAAGAGAATGAAACATACGCAGGTCTACTTTTAAGGGGGGAAAACTGCATTTTAAAGATCAAATCACAGTTCTGGCTACTCAAATAGAGGAGTCACAGCACAGTGTGAGATACTGAAAAATACCCAAGATTGTTGTGGAAAGTTTTCTGCCTTCAAGAAGATAAAGGTTTTGAAGGGCACCAGTTCCTGCTCATGAGTCTTTTTCCCTATAAACTGGGCATATGCCAGACTACTCAGAATGCTTGCTCTAATAATTCATCACAAAATCCTCCTTTCTTTTTGACCTCCTTCTGATTCACCCAATCTCATTTGAGCTTCTTTGACTCCCTATTTTACAACACTGTATTTTTAGTATACTGAGCTTATATTGTCCTTTAAGTTATATATACATGCATGTAATTTCCATTTTCATTTTCAATTTGTATAGGAGAGGAAAACAATTTTTTTCCTATCATATCTTCCTTTTGATTTGTATAGTGTTTTCTACTAGTTACCCACTCAATTGTAATTATTAATTGATGGAACAAAATTGCCTAAGCTATAGCATGTTTGCATCTAATAAAGTACCTGGCATATAGTAGGTGCACAATAAATATCTTTATGAAAATCCATCTAACTATTAAATTAATGGACTCACTGGTCACTTTTCCTTGCTTTATTATCAATTTAATCATTCAGCCAATAAATAGCTTTACATGTGGAAGTAATGAGGAAACAGTTAATTTAGTTACTATAAATACATATGACTTGTGTACTTATAGTAATATGGGAATTGGATTGTGGTAATTGGGATATATTACCTCAAAAATATATGTATATACACATAAACACATTTCCATAACCACAAAGTTGAAGTCTGTTACAAGAGCTATATCTTTGTATGGCAATTCCTTATTTTTAGTGTAAATATGATTAAACAAAGTATTTGTCCTAAAAATTAAACACTACCCAACCTTTTTCTGAGTCTCTTTTATTGATTAATTTTCTCCTGTCCTGAAAACATACACAAAAAACAAATGGCACCTAAATAGAACTGCTTCATCAGGTGCTATCAATGAGTTGTTTCTTGCTGAAAATGTGTGCACACATAGCAACCATATACTAATACCCATCATATACTAATAGTGAGTGAACAGCAGCAGAATGGAATTCATAATAGAACAAAAACAAACAAATTACAATCAGAGCAAAAAAGCAAACCCTTCTATTTCTTCAACTGGCAGGATAAAAATATTGCTTGAAATTGTGATTTGGCAGTCCATCTCAAAGAAAATAATATGAAATGACTTCCTGCATCATCAATTTACTGATCAGGGCCCAAGAGATATAAACATTGTGCTGAGGAATTCTTTCTAGCTCTTGGACCAAACAGGGCGTGTTGAGAATCGATATAATACCTAGATTCTCTGACTGTGCATTTCCTGCAAATTGCTTTAAAAACTGGATAATTTTTTAAAAACAGAATCAAACATGACTACTTTTATTTGCCAAGCTTTTGTCTAATTGTAGTCAGTCATTTATTCTGGTTTGCTCATTAATGGTAGCCAACATCTTTCTTATCTTATTAGATATCATTTATTGCTCAATCTAATTATCATATTGAAGTTAAATGATGGTCATGGAAGGATTGAATTTTACAATGAAAGCATTATACAGTGGAACTAAGCCTCTCTAGTAATAATTATCGTTCAAATAAATGTATCATACGCTTGGATCTTCATGTCTTCATAAAAAATGTCCATGGCAAAAGTATTTTATGATTCTTATAATTGTTCTGCATTTACTTTTTTATCAATACAAATAACTATATTAAGGTTTGAAGATCAATACTGAACCTGCTTTCTAAAATCTTAAATAATCAACTTTTCCCTAGTGGAAGCAAAAACAGAAAACCTTAGAGGCCTATTGTAATTGATTTTCCTTAGAACTGCAAAGATGTTTATGAAGCAGCAAGGGAAACAGAAAAAAATCAAAAGCAATTAGATGCAACATTTCAAAAGATGAACTTGTTTATCTGTAGACAAAACACCAACTGCAAAATCCTTCTTAACTAACTTTGTGACAGCAGTTCCCCCAAACCAATAATACAACCCCCACTTTTATAAAATGAAAATCAATCCTACTGAGTTAAACACAAATAAAAAAGAAATGCTGATTTTGATGAAGTAAATTGAACTCTAATGTATTAATGCTGGTTTTCATAATCCTCACACACTAGCCTTGCTAGCCTATACTTACGTGATATATCATCAACCGTGGTTGGTTTTAGTAAATAAACAATGTTAGTTGCCAGAGAAGGTATACACCAGCAAGTATGTGTCCCTTCTAAAAACTAAAGTTTGTTTTGGAATTAGTTTGAGTCTTATATTTTAGATAAGTAATGATGTGGTTGGCCTACTTATTCAAGGTTGTTCTAATGAATACCAAGCAGATACATCAAGATCCTTTTTCTCTTTTTCTGAAAAGAGGAAGTGTTATAGATAACACAACTAAAGTCATATAGTTTGAAGAAGTTTTGGACCTCAAATAATTATTCCTCCAAAAACACATACATATGGCCAACAGGCATATGAAAACATGCTTAATCATCAGGGAAATTCACATCAACATGACCATGAGATATCACTTCACACCTGTTAAGATGGCTTTATAAAGGAAAAAAAAATCCAAGAAATAACAAGTGTTGGCAAAGATATGGAGAAATTGGAACTGTTGTCCACTATTGGCAGGAATATAAAATGCTGTAACTGTTATGTAAAACAGTATGGAGGATCCTCAAAAAATTTAAAATAGGTCTAAGGAATTGAAATCAATGTATCAAAAAATATCTGCATTCCCATGTTCACTGCAGCACTATTCCCAATAGTCATTAAATAGAAATAATCTAAATGTACATCAGTGGATGAATAAAGAAAAAGCATATATACAATGGAATATTATTAAGCCTTTACGAAGAAGGAAATATTGCCATTTTGCAATGACATAAGTTAACCTAGAGGACATTATGCTAAGTGAAATAAGTTGCAAGCAGAAAGACAAATACGGCATGATCTCATTTACATGTAAAATCTAAAATAGTCAAATTCATAGAAACAGAGACTAGAATGGTTTTTGCTAAGGGTTTTGGGAGGACAAAATAGGGTGATATTGGTCAAAGTGTTTTAACTTCCAGACTTTCTTCATTACTATAAATTACAAAAGCATGCTTATAAGATAGTATAAAACAAAATTAATCCTGCAGAAAGAACTTAATTATCAATGCATAGGTAGTTCTCCAATTAATCCTCTCATCCATCCATTCATCTTTGTATCCTTTGCACCATAAAAAGTTGTCTTTTAAGGGGACATCGGTAAAAATGGCATAGATAATAGAGGCTTTGTATATTGCTCTTGAGACCAAATCAAAGTTGTGACAGAAACATGGAGCAAACAGCAAGCAAAGTCGCCGGGGATATAGATGAACAGAAATCTTACAAGTAGGGAGAGAAATAAGAAATCGCCCTGCAATGGTAGAAGAGGGGGTGAAGATGCGAGGCTCCCCAGTCTCAAGCGGCTGAGCTGGACAGAGGCTGTGGCAGCAGCAGCTTCAGACACCTCTTAAAGGGGCCACATTTGTGAGCTGATTTTTGAGGTGATAGACCTGCTCGCTCTGAGCACCAGTGCCAGTTGGACTGCTCGGGGGGCACCAGGGAATTACAGGGGGACACTGAGTTGTTGAGTGAGGGCCGAGGTGAGACTCATTCTGTACAGAAGTGCCAGCAGTATCCATAGTTCCTCTGTTGTTCCCTCCCCCCTCCTAGTGCGCAAACTCAGTGCCACCATAGTGGAGATGTCATCAAATCGGATAACAGAGGTCAGATTGCCGAGAGGATTCCTTATAACTGTACCTCCTCCAACTCATGGCCCCACCTAAGCCACATCCAGGTGTATCCTATGTGAGTCCAGTGTTCCTTGCTGAGCCAGCTCTAAAACCTACACTGGTGGCAGCTGGATTCAGTTTCCGGTGTGGCCTCTTGAGGCAACTATAAGCACAGCATAGATGGCAGCCATATGTGTATTGTTTGCTGATTCTTACACAGGCTGAGGCCAAACTTGGCCTGCAGTTGAACCTCTCTCAGAACTGTACCACTGGACACCTACTATACAAATACGCACAAATTAGACCGGGAGACTTAAGAGCTTTCATTAGTACATAGAAACAGACACAGAAAGGTAGCTAAAATGGGAAAACAAACAAGTAGAAATCATAGAGAGAACAGAACAGAGATCCAGGAATAACGGAGTCAAGCAATCTAACAGATGCAGAGCTCAAAACACTGGTCATAAAGAAGCTCAATGAACTTAGGGGTAGAGTAGATGAACTCAGTGAGGACTTTGATAAAGAGATTTAAAAAAAAATCATAACAGTGGAAATGGAAATTATAAAAGGGAATCAGTCAGAAATGAAGAACACATTATCTGAGATGAAGAGTATAGTAGAGGCAATCAACAGAATGGATGAAGAAGAGGATTGAATCACCGATATAGAGGATGGGGAAGCCAAGGACATTCAATCAGAATGGCAAGAAAAAGGAAGCCAAGAATATCACAATAATTTAAGAAGCCTATGGGACACTATTAAATGTAAAAATATTCATGTCATAGGGGTACCTAAAGGAAAACAAGAAGTCGAAGAGCTATTTGAAGAAATAATGATGGAAAACTTGCCTCACCTGGTGAAGGAAACAGACATACAACCCCAGGAAGCTCAGAGTCCAAGAAAGTTGAACCCAAAGAGGCCCACACCAAGATACATCATAATAAAAATGTCAAAGTTAAAATACGAAGAGGGAATCTTAAAAGCAGCAAGAGAAAAGAAATGAGTTACCTACAAAGGAGCACCCATAACACTGGCAGCTGTTTTCTCAAAAGAAACTATGCAGGGCAGAAGGTCTTGAAACAAAATATTCAACATGATGAAAACCCAGGATCTATAACCAAGAATACTTTATCCAGCAACTTCAATTTAGAGTTGAAGGACGGATAAAGAGATTTCCAGACAAAAACAAGGTAAAGGAATTTATAACGCCAAGCTAGTATTACAGGAAAATTTGGAGGGACTTCTTTAAGAAGAAAAACCATGTATCAAAAGCAGGAATAGAGAATGGTAGTGAGCACACTCCTATCAACAAGTACCTCAAATGGAAAAGAATTAAGTGCTCCAACCAAAAGAGAGAGTGGCTGAATGGATAAGAAAACAAGACCCCTAAATGCTGCCTGTGAGAGACTCACTTCAGATTAAAAGACACACACACAGACTAAAAGTAAGGGGATGAAAAAAGATATGGCCTTGCTGGACCTAGAGGGTATTGCACTGTGTGAAATGGGTCAGAGAAAGACAAATATTGCATGATTTCACGTACATGTGGAATCTAAAGAACAAAGCAAACAACAGCAACAGCAAAAGCAGAAATAAATGTATAGATACAGAGAATATTTTGAGGGATACTCGATGGGAAGGGGTTTGTGGGCATGGGGAACAAGGGCAGTGGGATTTAGAAGTGCAAATAGATAGTCATAAAATAGACATGGGGGTATAAAGTATAGCATAAGAAAATAGTTAATAATGTTGTCATAAATAAGTAAGGAGAAATAGATGTACTAGATTTAGTGGGGTGATCACTTTGTGAGTTATATATATCTCTAATCACTAAGCTGTACAACTGAAACTAATATATTATTGTATGCCAACTATAATTGAAAAAAAAAACTCCTTGAATTGTACAATGTAAATACAAACGATAAATTGTCTATTAATTTTCAGTAAAACCAGGGGGAAAAAGTTGTCTTTTAGGGAATAAAAATATGATAACAATCAAAAAAACCCAAAGTATTTGAAAGTAGTAAGAAAATACAGAGCTTGGAACTTTTTGTCAAGATAAATGTCTTCAACCACCTCCCACATGCTTTGCTGACTAGGTACATTATAGATTGCTTGCACCTTATTTTAAAGTGATTACCATTGTGTCATTAATAGTTTCATTGAAGAAGATGGCAGTGGAAATGTTTGTTTTACATTTCTGTTTAAACTCATAAGTAATGTATTTAAAGATTACAGTGTACAACTTACTCTGATGTTTTCTGTAACAGCTTTCACTGTCTGTTGAGCGAGCACACCTAGGATGAAAGCATACAAATTCTCCTTGAAATATTAAAAATTCTAGAAACAACAGAAGAAATTTCTTGAAAAATATCACTCAGGGAATGACCACTTGGGAGTTTGTGTCAGCAGTCTCAACAAGGAGCTGTGATCAACTTGGGCAATGCCATATACAGTCGACCCATGAACAACACAGGTTTGAACTATGCAGGTCCACTTATACACAGATTTTTTTCAATAAATGTGCTTGCTCCTTTCTAGCCGCGGGTTTTGCATCCACGGATTGAACCCACTGTGGATTGAAAATAGTATTTTCCAATTCTTACCCATAGTGTCTCAACTGCAGATGGTAAATACTGTTTTCAGTTTTCAGTTGGTTCAATCTGTGGATGCGAAAGGACAATTGCAACTAACTTTTATGGAAGTCAAAAATTACTAGCAGATTCTGAGTGGGTTTTGGTGCCCTTAACCCCCATGTTGTTCAAGGGTCAACTATCATAAAAACCATTCGTGCACCAGGAAGAATCATAGGACAGCCAGTTCAATGCAGGTAAAAGGTGTGAATACCAATTAAGTGCCTTACTTGCAGAGAGCAATGTATATTATGCAGAGCTTCATTTCACCACTGGATTCTGCAATGGGGAAATGTTTGTCAATTAGAGGACACTTTTTTGGTAAGATCAAGGTCTCAAATTGTTTTTTTCTTTCTCTTCTTTGGTGCTACAGGTACAATTCTAGCTTTCAAGCGAACCCTACAATTCAAATTTAATTCTTAAATTAAGAGACAGATTAAAGTATTTTATTTTAAATCCACATAGCAAAAAAAATTCCCTAGCAGATTATTTAAGAATGGATTGATAATTATCCTAGTTTATAAGACACTGACCACCCTTTGAGAAGCAAACTCTACCCCTCTCCTTTCTATGTGCATTATGCATAGGGACTTAACTTCATTAAGACTGTTTTTTTGTCTTTATTGAAATATTATAGACAACTAGTTGCTTGTATTTACATTGTACAATTCAATAAGTTTTTTTTCTGCTTATAGGTGGCTTACAATAATATACCAGTTTCATTTGTATAGCATAGTGATCAGAGATCCACATAACTTGCAAAGTGATTACTTCACTAAATTTAGTACCCCTCCCCTCACATATTCATTCCAACATTATTACCGTCTTCTCCATACTATACTCTACATCTCCATGCCTACTCTTTAGCCATCCACTTGCATATCTCAATTCCTTTGCCTTCTTTTTTCCCTCCAACCCTCCTCTCAATTAATATCCCTCAAAATATTCTCTGTATCTATGTGTTCATTTCTGCTTTTGTTGTTTTTGATTTTGTTTTTTAGATTCCACAAGTACATGAAATCATGAGATATTTGTCTTTCTCTATCTGACCCATTTCACACAGTGCAACACCCTCTAGGTCCATCAAGGCAATATCATTTTCCATCCCCTTTCTTTTAGTCTGTGTGTGTTTTTAATTTGTGAGTCTCTTGTAGGCCACATAAATAGGGGTTTTGTTTTCTTATCCATTCAGCCACTCTCTCTTTTGGTTGGAACGCTTAATTCTTTTCCATTTGAGATACTTATTGATAGGAATGTAGTTATTACCATTCTTTATTCCTGTTTTGATACATTTTTTTCTTCTTAAGGAAGTCCCTACAGCATTTCCTGTAATACTGGCTTGGTGTTGATAAATTCCTTTAGCTATTTTTGTCTAGGAATCTCTTTATCTGTGATAGCTTTGCTGGGAAAAGTATTCTTGGCTATTCATTAAGACTTTTACCTGATGTTCCGAGGAGAGTTGCTATGTCCAGACTCGATGGAGAAGTACACACTCTGGCTAGGTGAGTACAGAATGCTCACATTTATTCTTCCTCATTGTCTCATGTTCATGTTTTCTTTTTAGACATTCACACAGTGAGTGATGAGGTTATAAACCTCCTATCTAGATGGCAGACCCCTCTTTAAAGGAATATTTGCAAAGGTCCCTGCCCAGCTGACAGGAGTTTATTCCTTCCTAACATGCTTGGTTGCTGCCATAGAATAATGGGAGGTACCTAATTTAGGCAGTATAAATTTGGCAATTCATGTATAATTGTTGGTTTATTGAACTAGGGGTATTTTCACTTTTATCACTAAAATCACTTTTGTAATCTTGTTGATGAGTTTTCTGGTAACAAAATGTAAACCTAAACTACTTCCATATTCATTGTTCATTATTCTCAGCTGGAAATTTCTTATGCTTTTTCATATACAACATGAACAAGAAACAACTGAACCAATGGATAAGCAACTTCTGTACTGTTGATTTTAATTTATATTGAAAAAATATTTATATTTAGAGTACACAAAGTATAAGTGTGTATCTCAGTGAATTTCCATAAAATGAACATACCTATGTAACCAGCTCTCATATCAAGATACAGAATGTTACCCAGAAGACTCACTTGTGCCCATTTAATCACAATATCCATTTCTGGTATAACCACTGTCCTGACTTCAAACACCATAAATTAGTTTCTCTGAATTTTAAATTTGTAAAAATAAAAAAAATATATTGTATACTTTTTTGTGTTAGACTTCATTTACTCATTATTTTGTTGGTGATATTTATCTTGGACTAGTGACTAGTTATAATTTATTCATTCTCACTACTTTAGAGTATTCCATTGTATGAATATACAGTGATATATTTATCCATTTTACTGTTAATGAGCAATTTGATAGTTTCCAGTGCTGCTATGTACATTGTTGTCCATATCTTTTGGTGTCCACATCTTTTGGTGCACATGTCTTCTGACCTGTCTCCCTCTTGCTGTAATTAGAAGAAAAATTGTGAAGTAAAAGTACCCACCTAAAAAAGACAAACCGTCGATACCAATGTTTTTTTGGGACTTGCTATGTGACTAATTGTATTTTGAACACAAACAACTCTCTCTACAACAATGCTAGCTCTCAAGAACCTAAACTCATTGAGAGACCTAGCAAAATGGCCCGAAAATATTCCTGGTATCATTTTAAAATCAACCAGATTTCAGTTAAGGATGAAAGTAATATTTAGGATAAAAATATGCAAGCTTAAAGCCATATTGAACAAGATGGCCAAAAACACTTATTAAAATTACTCGTGGACAAAAGAAATTTGCACTAATTAAAATGCCTGGTCATCGTAAAGTGGATTAAGAGGGAAGACTGACTTAGCACCAAATGGCTTCATTTTATGGCTTTCCATCAAACTTTTGAAATATTTTCAGTTAAAGAAATAAAAGGAAGATGAAAAGAACCTCATAGGGAAACATAAAATACCACAGACCTAAGGAGATCCATTTTCATCATTATGGCAGCATTTCTATCACATTTATGAATTTGGACAATTTTTATCACACTTGTTGTTAAGGGACAATTGAGCAGGTGCCATTTCATGAGCTACTAATTCTTTAGTGATTCCCAAGTGGAGGATCCACGCATGAGGGTCAATTATTATGAGTCTAATAGAAATGCTGTGATTGGGAAAAATGCAAAGTAACATTAATCTCCCCATTAAACTCCCTTGAGCAGAATTTAGCTGTCAATTTTAGTCCCAAGAAGCTTGGAGACCATCAATATGGTCAGAAGCTTTATGGATTTGCTACATCAAGGGCAGAATAAGCTGAATATTTTTAATATAACTTTATAAAATCAGTTCCTACTTTTAACATAATAGGAATATGTAAAGGCAAAAGGATAAAATATGATTCCTATAATTAAAATATAGACTATATATGTTAGTATATTATTTTGAGATTTTAACCTTCAAATTACCAATCATTTCTAATATAGAACAAAAGTTCTGATTCTTCTCTGGCTTCTATTTCAGTGTTTATGTGACTAAGCATGGGGGATTTTATTCAGGTGATATGAAATGTATTTTCTTATTTCTAATGAAAATCATAGCAACCGCAAGTCTTTCTAAAAATTGAAAAAATAAATGTGAAATACTTAGCACCATCGTTACACATTTGGCACTTAATATCAATAAAGTTAGGTTCCTTCTAGCATATGGTTATATGATATTGACATATACCTATCATTTGCCATATATGGATGGAGCCATAGAAATGGGAAGAAAGGGAAGGTAAGGTGGAAGAGGACTAATATTTATTGGTGGCTTCCTATGTATGAGATAACAAACTCAATATTTTATATGTTGTAGATGAGTTAATCCTTTCAATAATGCTGCACGAGGTTAAATATCTTGACCAACATCACTCCATAGGGAATGGCGGACTCAAGAATGAGAGCCTTCCCTACCTGCCCACCATACTTTTCCACTACACTATTTGGCCTTCTTATTCTAAGGACTGATTCTTGATAGTTAAGATCCTTAATGTCTTATGAGAAAGCTTGAAACGAAAATGATCATGGCTCACCTTCCAGTGCTCCAATCGGTTCTCCAAGTTGAAGGTCATTGTGTCTCATACCAGTTTTGACATTGACAATGTTTTTGAAGGATCTCAAGAGATGCCTACCACTTTCCAGTTATGGGTCCAAGGACAACAAGGAAGGCTCAGCCAGCAGCTACAAGCCACATCTAGTCCAAGATCAAGCTGCCAAGAAAGGACAAGACTGACACAATTCATCATCTCCGGGCTGATATTGCCTTTAGATTGAGAACAGCCCCCATTTCCTTATTCTTTGCCCCCAGTTTGCTGTTTCCTTTGTAGCTCATCTCCTTCAACTTCAAACCATCCTCTAAGCTGCTGCCAGAGATCCTAAGGTTTGTAAAATGCAAACCTGACTGTTCTTCCCCCAAATCTCTTAGCCTTTATAGAATTATGACAATGTTCAAACTTCATAGATTAGCACACAAGAATTAGGACCCTTTTTCCTTCTCTGGCTTTGCCTCTTCTCTTCTCTCCCTTCACCCTCACATGTCTCTCTCTGATTATTCTGAAATAACATGATAAGCTGTTTCATATCTCTAAGACTTTATTTGTGCAGTTTTATCTGCCTGGAATATCCTTTCTTCCCTTTTCTTCTAAGTAATTCCAACTTTGTCTTTCATAGTTCAGTTCCAACATTAACTTCTTTAGATCTCAATGTTTGATTTGTATGTCTTGCTATACACTCAGATATGATGGAATTACATTACTGATTTACAATAATTTACTTGACTGTATTTTCCACTATATGGTAAGTTTCTTGAAGATAGACTGTAGTTTCAGGCATATAATTCTCCGTGAATAGCACAAGAAAATGGGCTCTGTATTTTGCTTCTTGAATTAGAATCTAAGCTCTGCCACTTACTGACTGTCTGAATTCTGTCTTCTAAGCCTCACTTTTCTCATCTATGAAATGGAGCATTACCCACCTTGTAGAGTTATTGTTAAGATTAAGTGAGATTAGCCCATGTCAATAAAGCACAGTGTCTGTCACATAAGTACTCAATAAATGTTAGCTATTACTATTGTGAGGAGAGCAGCAACTATTTATTTAATGAATAATCATCCTCAATGAATAATAGTAATGATTATGAGTTCAATAACATTTTAATAGAGTTTCGAAGGACTTCCAACTTCGTCACACCTATCAGAGGAACACTTAACAGGAACTAAAATTTATGGTATCTAATAGAGACGGAAAACTAAGATATCTTCTAATATCCTTATCTTGTTTTACAGACCAAGTAATTGAGGAGGCCCTGTAACATCAATTGTATCAGTTAGGACTTGATCAGAGAAGCAGAACCTTTTTGAGTGAAATGGAATGAGGGATTTATGATATGGATTGGACCTTGGGCAATTGTGAAAGCTGTTAGAGGAGTCTATTCAAGATTGTTGCCTTCATGTCTGGTGGTGTGTTGGAAGTCACCATTAATCAGCAGAACGAGCAGTCAGGAAGCAAAGCTGGGCCTGATGTGAAGGAGCATGAGCACAAACTGGAACCTTCAAAAACAAATTGAAATCCACCAGGACAAACTGGTGCTCACATTTGTCTTCCACTGCCTCCAACCTTGATGATACAAGTGACCTAAAAAAGGAGACAGTGCTCTTTGCCATTGAGCTGCACAGGTACCTAGTCCAAGACTTGGAGAAACCAAAGGGTAAGGAGTGTCAGGAGCAGAGGGAGCTGAGTGTTGGTGGCTACTGGCAGATGAGCCAGAGACAAGAACAAGATGAGCCACCGATAGGTAGTGATGTGTGTGAGCTTCAGCAGTATGTGGGGCCCTGCACTGTCCTTCAGAGCATAAAGGCTGCTGCTTCACTTTTACCTTCTAAATATCATGAAAATTTATCTTGTGGCCAGCCCTAACCTGGGGAAAGGAATTATTGAAAAAGCATTTCCAGCTCAGATAAAGTGACACAGTTTAAAGCCACCATGTCAAGTACCAACTCCAGAAATATGCTATTGTAGAACTTGCCTTAGAACCCAATGCTCTTTTCATTAGATTACTTTCCTATAGTATCAATTGCAAGGTTAAGAATATATATATTTTACTTTGGAAAGATTAAATATTAAATTTTTGAAAATAGACATCAAATCACTTGATTTTCATCAAAAGCAATGCCAATCTTTCCAGTAATTTTCATAAAATTTACTTTTGTTTTATGAAATGGTCTGTGAAATTTTTCGGCCTGAACTCCTTACCCAATATGACATTGCTGTTGAAAAAAAAAATTGGCTTAACTAACAGTGATCGATAGAATATTTCATTTTTTGACAAAACAGGGTGAGTAGTTTCCAGAGTTCTGATCCTTGTGGGGAAATTCTGAATTGTTCATTTTGGGACAAAATCACACAAACCTACTTACCCACGGAGGCTTTTGATCTCCCAGAGATGGCCTATTCAAAGACCATAACACCACAAGTAGCCACTGGGCATTTTTTGTCTGATTTTCTAAAAACCCTTCCAACACTCCAAACTCTACTACTTAGTAGTGAGGGAAATTTTTACCTATATGAGAACCTGAATTTCCATGAAAACTTAGGTTTGAGTGGAAGAGTTACATATTGTTCAAAAAGTTATAAGAAAAATTGAACGAAAGTCATAAGAGTTTTGAAGAACCACCTCTAGGTGGCCCCAGAGCTCTGTTTCTGCTCTGATATCTTTGGGTTCTTATTTATAGTCTCCACTAACATAGAAACTCCAACACACTTTGTGGTAATTATTAACTTCATGACAAACATACATCTCCTATTGCTTTCAATTCCATTTTACCTTTATTATAACTTATATAAAGTGCTCTGTTTTGAAAACACATTTCTTAATTCTTTCAAAAGCTCATGTTTTGCCTTTCCTGTGGATGATTTAGCTCAAAAACATGAATCAGTGGAGTCTCACAATACTCTATGCTGTATATACTATATAAGGTACCTTATAATAACCTGACTGATTTTTCAACTGCAATTTGCTTTGAGGAAGAGAGTAAAGGTACTTTAAGTGTGCCTGGAACTATTTTCTCCCCCACGATAATGGCAGATTCCAAGAATCTGGCTCCTTCATCGATGTGGCTGAACCTTTACTTAAAGAGCTTTGATTATGCAAACCAGGTTCTCCATAGCACAGGCAGGACTGACCCACAGGGCGTGTTTGCCTTGGTGAGACAGCTAGGTTCCCCGAGGTGGACTGAGATATTAGAAACCACAGTGTGAGGATGGTAGTGGGCTTCAGAGTCCAGTTTTAGGGTAGTGGCTTCTCTGACTTCAGGAACCAGAGTTCAACAGTATCTTCAGAATGAGGACCTTCTGCATGGAGACCAGTATCATGAACATCTCTGTGTAAAACTCAACTCACCTCCAGACTCCCTAGCCATTTTTTTTTCTTCTGGCATCAGTTCTACCTGTCACTCTTGCTAATTCTTTCTATGCTGTTAAGTGAAATAAGGATATTTACTCTGGTAGTTGAACACACCAAGTTTTACAAAGATGTTTTTATCTAATAAGATATTCTTTAATATTGGAATAAAACAGTGGTTAAAACCTTGAGATTTAGAGTCAGGGATATGTGACCTAAGTTTTAGCTATGCCACCTAATAGCTGTGCAACAACCTTAAACAGTATAAAAACAACACCTTGGATCCTTACTATAGGATAAAATGAAATGTCAGTAGATATAGTGGTTAACATCAAGAGACCATGCCATGCCTCTTACTATTTTTAATATTGTTTATACAGAAGTGAAATTATAATGGGACCTGGTAAGAATGGGTTTAAACCATGGAGTCTGAACTTACATCTTGTGTTTCTATCCAGATAGCATCATTTATAAATTGTGAAACCTTGGGCAAATTGTTTAACCTTTAACTCCTTATGCCTTTGTTTCCTTATCTGCAGAATGGGGAGAATAGCTACTTTTTAGGGCCATGCATGATACATATATGTGATATGTGTGTGTGATTTATATACCACTTAGGAAGGGCCTAGCACATAATAAATGCACAATAAAGTTTAGCTCCTTTCTAATCATGATTCAGAATGAGCAACGCACATCTCATTTTAATATGTGCGTTTTAACTTGTTAGAAATTTTTAAGGAGATACCCACTCAGATTCAGGATGACAGGTAATAAGCTATGAATAATTAGCCTCTAAGCAACAAACTTGACAATTTAGGGGAGCAAGACAGAAAAGTGCTACCATGCCTTTTATGCACATCTTTTCCATCTTGCTTTTCCTTTCACTCCTACCAGGAGGTTATAATAGGGGATATGATATTTAAGTAAGTATCATTGCATTTAAATGTCAACAAATTTCAGGGAAAGGAAAAGTTGGAAGTGGCATCAGAGATCACTAAATGTACATCATGATTGTGGGAGCTTATTTAAAAATATAGAAACTCAATCTTCATCTCAGAGGGTTTGACAAAATAGATCTAGGTCATGTCCAGGAACTGGCATTTTCATTAGCACTCCAGGCAATTCTGATACCCAACATTGAGGAGTAAGAGCCTTCAAAAGGGGTAAAATTTCATTTCTAGAAAAATCTGACTCTAAAGCTTAAGATTTTAATCATTATTTTATTCTGGCCTTAAAGAATGTGACCAACTATTTATGTACGAATGTATGAGCAAGAATGTTTGCGATTGTTAAGAGTGAAAGTTTAGCCACAGTGTAAATGTCCCAAAATAAAAGATTCATTAAATAAATCATATCAATTCTATCCATATGATGGAATATTACATAGTTATTAAAATCAAGACTTCATTTTTTTAAGTTCTTAATTTAGCAGTAAGTGGAAAGTGAAGGTAGTGAAGATATGTACAATGTGAATCTACTTTTGTTGAAAATGTTATATTCATAGATGCTAAAAAGGACATGTACTAAAATGCTTTTGTGCTTAACTCTGGATAATAGCTTATACATAATTTTATAAGTTTCTTTGTGTTTTACAGTGCTTGCAAAATATCTATATATCTATATAGATATCTATATATTGCAATGCTTAGTAAACATATTTGCCAAGAAAACTATGGTAGACAGAAAATTAGCCACCCCCAACCCCAAAGATGCCCATGCTCTAATCCCCAGAAACTGAATGTTGCCTTACTTTGCAAAAAGGACTTTGAAGATATGATTAAGGGTTTGTTAGAGACCTTGAGATGGATTTTTCTGGATTCTCCAGTGGATCCAATTTGATCAGGAGTCCTTAAAAACAGAGAACTTTCATGGGCTGTGGTCAGAGAGAAATATGATGACAGAAGGATCAGACAGACATGATATGAGAAGAATTCAATCTGCCTTTGCTGACCATGAAAATGGAGGAAGGGTATCACAAGACAAAAGTACTGACAGTCTCTAAAGTTGGAAGACAAGGAAACATTCTCTCGTAGAGGCTCCAGAGAAAAGTACTGTCCCTGCTTATGCCTTGATCTTAGCCCAGTAAGATCTGTGTTGAACTTTCAAACTACAGAACAGGAACTTAATAAATATGTGTTGTTTTAAACCAGTAGGTTCGTAGTAATTTGTTACAGTGGCAATAGAAAACTAATATAAAAACAAAGCTAAATATTTGCCAATGTTTATGCTTTTTGCTAGTGTATAGGCCCTCTGCCATAATCATCAACCAAATTGCTGCCCTTATCCACAATGCCATTAAATTGGTAAATGTTAATAGTAGAGACAACTTCAGCAATCATCTAATTCAAGACTTCTATTTTATACACAAAGAAATTAAGGCCCAGAGACGTGTGTGACTTAGCCCTTGAAAAATTAAAATGCTTTCAGTTGCAAGTATCAGGAAAGTTTAGCTCACTCCGATTTGGATAACAAGGAGTTTTATTACCACACATAACAAAAAAACAAGGTGGTTTTTACCACAGGGTACTAGAACTCTGTCTGTTGGCAATTCCCTTAGCAATGGGTACTGCCAAGATGACTGCTCCAGGACTAGGTCTCACATCCACACGTGACAATGTCCAGAGGAAGAATGGGAGTGTCTCTTCCTATATCTCTTTCTTAACAGTAAGGAATAGTTTTCCTTACACACCTCAGCTACATATGCTATGATTCTGAGCATGAAATCTAGAACCAGACTGATTGGGTTCTAACAACAATGCTGCCACTCAGTAGCTGGGTAACATTCCTTGGGCAAGTTATTTTTGTTAGGTCTGCGTGGACCTGCCTGGAGGCTTCCCAGCTTGACATGGGAATCCAGACAAGGGCCCACCCTAAAGCTCTGACACCACTGCCCTAACCTGCCACCACCCTAATCTGGATGCTCAGCTGACATTCCCCTTTCTATACCCTACCCCCACATAACCCTATAAAAACTATACCCTCCCATCCGAGGGCATGACTTCTCTGGCCCCTCTCCTCTCTGGACCAGAGAACCTCACCCAGGAGCGCTCTCCCAATAAAGGCTTGCTTTTAAAACCCCTCGGCTTGTCCCGCGTTTACCTTACAATTTTAACCTATTTATGTCTCATCTTCCTTAATTCTACAGGAATGTACAGTAGAATGGAATGAGTACATTTTGCCTACCTCACTGAGTTTTTGGAGGATTCAATGAGTTATTATGTCTAGGGGAGCTTAGAACATTATCTGGCACATAGCAAATATCATAGCTACCAATTTGTTCGAGTTCCCTTTATCCATATCTTTAAGGTAGATCCCTTCCACAATGGCTCTGGGCTCAACCATGTGACTTACTTTGGCCAATGAAATTATCCTGGGCATGACACAAGCAGAAACTTGAAATGCACTTATGTATTGAGTTTTGCCTTTTCTCGTTGCTCTTGAACACTGTTGTCATATGAAGCAACCCAGGTTTGCCTGCTGGAGAGGAAAGACACATTGCTTCTGTTGCCCTGGCCAGCAGCTAGACACATGAATGAGGACATCCTAAATCAACTAGCCACCAATCACCCCTCTAGCTGATCACAGACACTTATGCGAGTCCAGCACCAGTCAGCCATGCATGCCAGACCAGATCTAAACAACCCCATAGTAAATGCACGGAATCATGAGATAAGTTGTAGATTAAAGTCACTAAGTTTTGCTATTAAGTGTCATTGCCCAATCACCAACAGTAGGATGATTATTTAAATAGTCACAACAAAGGTTAGTTTAGACCAGAGGCTCTCCACCCTGGTAGACAAAACTTTTTGCAATATGATCCCTACCCCACGTCTTTCTAGATTTCTCTACCTATTTATAGCCTGAATTAATGACAAACTATGAGGCTCATTGTCCTATAATGAATCCTGTCCTTTGCTGTCTCATTGTCTGTGCTTGTGTTCTGCTTTATACCCACCAATAAATATATGAAAAGTATTAGCAAGTGGCAGAGGTGATTCTGGCCAGCAGCTAGAGTTGGGAGTAATCATTCAATTTGGAGTAATCGTTGAGAAGGAATGGATGTTGGGGTGTCAATCATCAAAAATCATTGCACACATGATTACACAGCTGCTCAGTAGCAGAGCAATGATATTGACTAGTCCTCCTGAGTCCCTTCCTGATGTTTCTTTTTCTATAATTTTATACTGTAGGAGACGGTGATACCCTAAGGCATTCACAAGTTAATTATTGGGCATATTGTCCAACAGCAGAGGGAAACTTGTTCACACTGTTTTTCTTTGAGCTGCACATATTCTGAAACAAAATAGAAAACTTCAGATACCATTACTGAGACCTTTTTTTTCCCCTGCATGCCCAGCAGGTGGTGAGGTTTAGCATCAGATATGAGAAGTTAAGCTGAATAAACTGGAAAAAATCTTCTAGAGAAAGCAAACTCAGCTTTTAAAAAAAATGCTAAGTTTGCCAACTCAAGAGTCCAGGACAGCTTAATAAAATTAAACATAGGAAAACCAATTAAACACTTTAAACTGCTATTCTGGGGCTCACCAAAACAACACAAATCAAAAGAGAAAATATTCAATTATTAGTAGCAGCTGGGTTTTTGTGAGTTTCTTAGTTAAGCCAAGTCCCCCTCTTGTTGCTGTTTCCTAGAAGGCCAAATAATTTTTCAGTCTCTACAAAGTACTTCACTGTGTATTTTCCCAAAGACATCCTGATGGCCTAATGCATAGTTGAGCATCCCATTTCCCTTTTCAAAAATTTTCAGGGCCTCCCCATGGTTTGTCAATATCTTTGACCTGGTAGACAAACCCTTTTGCAATGTGACACCCCGCTATACCTTTCTAGCTTTCTCTATAACTCCGCCAACTTGTAGCCTGAATTTCTGACAAACTATGGGGTTCATTGTCCCCCAATGAATTTGTCCTCTGCTGCCTAATTGTGCTTATGTCCTGCTCTATACACAACTCTTCCTTATATCTTCATTAGTTAAATAACCCATTTTTAAGACCAACCTTAAATGCTACCTCATGAAGACTTTCCAGATCTTTTATTGAAACTCACCAGCCACAACCTACCTATAATACAACTGTAATCAAGGTTTATTTAATTTGCTGTATCTTGGAAGAATACATATTAGAGGAACCATGAGGATTTAGACTTGTGCTAGGTGATTCTAAGGAGAGTTTCAGGAGGCAGGAGCCATTTCTGGATTGTGTGCTGTCAGGAAATGGAAGCCACTTGGTGACGAGGTATCTTGATAACTTATCCAGGAGACAGGAGAATTAAAGCAATGTTAGAATTGTCATTGGTGAATAAACACATATTAGACAGAAGAGGGGGTCATTTACTATAGCAGAGTGTTCTTGCCTTTGTGGCTCTGTATGATTATTGTTTATATACTCTCCCTATATATATATATTCTGTTTATATAGCTTGTGTTATGTTCAGTTGGGACATCTCAACTCTCGGATTCTTTTTCATTTCCTTACTATGCAACTGGTTGTGTCCATCTTTTCAGAAGCTCCATAGTACAAAAGTGAGGGAAATGTCCCACAGATACATCAACATTGGCCCTCGTAGGTTATCCTTTTTGGTTTCCAGTTGACTCTTAAATCTGTTATACATCACATTAAAGCACAATTTGTTTTTTTAAAAAATACACTGTTGTTTTACAAAAGAAGAAAACTTGGCATGACTAGGCTTCTAGATCTGCATGGAAGAAGCTGAATACCAACAATCCCTTTTAGACAGACATGTTCTCTCCAGCTGACCACAGCCCCAGCCACTCACACAATGTAGGCTTGTCCATTTACTTTGGACTCATATTTCTCACCAGCTGGTCCCCAGGAATGTCTGAGACTACTATCTCTTCTGATTCATGTTTAAGAGTTAAATAAGGGACTGTATAGGATAGTAGGAAGAATGGACCAGTAGGAAGGATACAATAGTGCCCAGTAAAGAGAAGATATTAAACATTTTAGGCTTTGTGAGCCAGATACTCTCTATCACAACTACTCAACTCTAGTTTTGTAGCAAGAAGGCAGCCAGAGATAATACATAAACAACTGACCTGCATTCTGATAAAACTTTATTTACAAAAGCAGGTAATGGACAGAATTTAGCCCACAGGACCAGAGCTAATTTTGAGGCCCATTTCTGCCATTTTATCACAAACCAATGACCATCTCTGGGTTTTGCATTCTCATCTGTAAAATAGTGATAATAATACTTGTATTACGTGTAAGGATCCAAATAGGATATTGTTATGTGAAAAAGTTTTTTTTTAAATATGAATCACTATATGCTTAAAAGAATTATTAGCTTGTTATATATTTAGGGGACAGAACTGTTTATTTTTCTGCAGCAAGACTGTAGTAGATATGGAAATGTAACACATAAAACTCCCTTCAAAGAAAGACTTGCTGCCCATTTGTAGAGTGCATGCCCAGCAGGTAGCTTCCAGCTGTCAGTTCTTTCACGGTCAGCTTCAGCTGCTAAGAGTGGTCTCACCCAAGGCAGACATCATGGTGACTGAGCAGGACAGAGGTATTATACAGGTTCAGCCATTTCTGCTTCAACTCTGATAAGTAATACTCACTGCCAAGGCTTTGTGGGACCTGCATGTCAGTTAAGCTTCTTCTTCTGTCCCGTCATGGTTCTTCCTCCTTCCCTTCATGAGTTGAACCTTAGTAAATATCTTGTACCTTAACCTCCATCTCAAGGTATGCTTCTGGGGAACACAACCTGTAATGAGGATAATGTACCAAGATACTATTGTGTGTGTTGTTCTCTTTGTGTACTTCCTTCCTCCATTCCAAGAACATAGCCAGGTTTTGCCTTGGAGCCATTTCTGTTCTTTAAAGGTAATCCCTCTTTCTGGACAAAATCTCTGATGGAAATATGCTTGGGT
This sequence comes from Rousettus aegyptiacus, assembly GCF_014176215.1. Classification (NCBI taxonomy): domain Eukaryota; kingdom Metazoa; phylum Chordata; class Mammalia; order Chiroptera; family Pteropodidae; genus Rousettus; species Rousettus aegyptiacus. Next base: position 15,656,407 of record NW_023416312.1, read on the forward strand.
TTTAAGGGTCTAGATGGAGAGATGGCTGAGAGGGAAGTTGCTAACTCTGAGGGAATGGGATTGCTCGGGACTAGGAAGGGATAAGTGGTTTGGGGTTCTGTGTTTTATAAACATCAATACCTGCCCACCATGTGTTCACAACACCCCAACAAGACCTCAGAGGGGACTGGCAGAATTATGTAACTCAGAGAGCATGGAACTGAAAATTTGGGGTATCAATGCCAGCAAAATTCCTGAACCCATATGACTTCTTCAAGGGAACATGCGAGGTTGGGCCATGAACAGGTGAGCAACAGGATGAGAGTTGAGAATCAAATAGAATTTAAACTTTGAAAAGTAATGTGATATATCTTGCATAGCCTAATTATCGAGTAAAATATACTGCATTTATAGCCCTTTAGAAATATTTTCTGAACAAATAAATTCAATGATTTTTGAGAAAATCAATAACAAAGGTCTAATTACTCATTGATTTCACAAATGTATGCTAAACATCTGCTAGGTGCACAGTGATGAACAAGGTAGATATGATCGTCAGGGAGTTTGCAACCACTTTTTTTTCCTGCTGCTTCCAACAATGTCTCAGAGCCAGGCAGCTGGATTCACAGGAAGCTGACATGGCCTTTAAAGTTTAGAGGGGTCAATGTGGCCTCCTGCCACTTCCTGGAAGATGCTGATTTACTTTGGTGCAGATGGAGCATCTCAGAGTCTCCTCTTGCTACCAGCACCTGTGACTCTCTACCTGAGGATTTCCTCTAGCCACATGAACATGTTCAGTTCATATGCAGGCAGGCCTGAGTGGTGTGTGTGTGTGTGTGTGTGTGTGTGTGTGTGTGTGTGTGTGTGTGTGTAGTATTGGTGTGGTATGGAATTGATGTCTTTGGGAGCAGTACTTAACCTTTGGAGACAGGCGTTAGATAAACACTGCTGTTTGTTTGCTCCTTGGGTGGGAAAACTCTGAGATGTGCTCTACACCATCTCCCAGAGATTCCCAGTGGGATCAGCCCCAGTTTCCCACAACAATAGTGTGCTCATTGATACAATCTTTCATGGCTTCCTTCCCTTCTCTGACTCATTTTCCCACGCCTATTTCAGTGATTCCCAGGATCACCTTTCAAATAAACCGCTTGCGTTTAAATCTTCGTCTTGCCATTTTCTAGTGACCCTAAACTAAGATTCCCACCACTTTCAGGCATGTTTCAGCCTAGGAGGAAGGGGCACCATGAACGCTATCATGTCCACCCCAGCACCATATATTTAGGAAAGCCCCATCTCTAGGTCCTGGTTAATAAATGTGTGTGCTTATAGAGTTGCAGATCTTTAGGTGCTCTGATTGATATATGGCTGAAAATAGCTAGCAAATTATTTGCTTTACCTCCCTAATTAACAGTAAGCACATTGAGAGCAGGTTTGTGTAATTCCTTCTTCCATCAGCACCAAGCATAGTGCTACACGGCAAGTAAATGCTCAATGATGGAATTGAATTTCTTCACCAGGGAGTCAGTCCCAATTTGTAACTAAACAGGCATTTAGGAGCTAAGTAGGTCTCTTAATTTGCATTTCCAGTTATTCTTTAGTGCCTGAGGAAATGGTGTGTGTGATCTCTTGAATGAAAGAATTGAATGCCTTCAGAATTTCCATGAAGTTTTGGGGTGTTTTTATGTAGTCTCTAAGCTGACATGATCAAGCACAGGCTAAAGCAGGGGTTGACAAGAATTTTCTGAAGAGGGTCAGATACTAAACATTTTAGGCTTTGTGGCCAGAAAGTCTCCATCACTGCTACCCAAATCTGCCATTCTAGCACAAAACCTGCCAGAGATAATATGTAAATGAATGTAAATATGTAAATTAATTAATTTATTACACAAATGTTATATAATTAATACATAATATATTATAAATCTCAATAACTGAGTGCAGCGATTACCAATAAAACTTTATTTACCAAAACAGGTGGCTACCTGTATTTAAACAATGGGATTTAGGTTTCTGACCTGTTGTCTAAGGCAGTGTTGTCAAACAGAACTTTCCTATATGAAAATGCTCTATAATTTGAGATATCCAGTTTGGTAATGAACATGTGGCTAGTGCTACTGAGAATACAAATTTATCTCCTTTTATTTACATTTAAATAGGCACATGTGGGTAATTACTATGATACTGGAAACTGCATGGTATTGTTTTGCCAATCCTGGAAGACCTCTGACCACTTAATCATGTTTCTGTCAACATTTCTGCCCCAATTGCCTATTCATTGGGAAACACAATGTTGGAAACAATGAAAGTGAGATCAGCATATGCTCTGCCTTCCCAGTGAAACTGACAACCTCCTTTTTGCTTTGGTGTGGTTGGCTGAGCATTGTAAATATGGAGGAGACAAGCCATTATTTATCCTTGGGCATGCAAAGGCGTGAGTAAAGTTCTTAGGCGTGTAGCTCAGGAGCCGCAGTGTCTCTGCCAATAATTTTGACATTTTCAGGTGGTCTTGGATACTAGTATAAGTCTCATGAAAGTCGGGCCTTAAGTTTTCTTTCTTGATAGGCTTTTTCAGTTTACTGGCATGGCAGCTCCAAAATTATGACCTTTTGGCAGTTGATGAACTCAGTTTTGGCAAGCTGAGTCGCTATCCACCTTCTTTATAAAGTTTGCTTTTTAAAACCAGCCCAACCAGGATCATTTCACTGGGTGATGAAGTGGACACTTATTGAGCAATAAACCTGTGGATTTATGTTTATGTGTTTCTAGAAGTAACTTTGCCAAAATCCTGTGAAATCTTACCCACAGTTCATTGAGCTCTGACTGGATCTTGAGTTATAGTTGATACTCCAAACAGAAAGTGATATTTGTCATATCCTGTAACTATATGTTCTACAGCTTTGGAAAACTATGGACCGCTTTGACAAATTCACTCTGCTAGAGTTGAAGTAACTCTTTAGATCCTGGATCACACAGTTCTAAGATGCCACTGTATTTTAAAAATAATTTATAGGTAGGAAAATACACATATCAACACTTGCTGCATCTTCAAAAGCTCAACACAGTCATCAAAACAGCATGTGAATCATTTCCATCAAGGTGGTATAGGTCAGTTTTTCAGTTTTTTAATTTACTTTACATAAATTGAATTGATCATGTATACTCCACATCTGGATTATTCTGCTTATAAGATTCATTCAACACATTTTGCTATATTTAGTTGTAGATTATTCACCCCAATTAATGTAAGATGTTGCATTGTATGAATGTTCCACAATTTATTTTTACAGGCAACTCTGGATTAGTATTTGTATGATTCCTAAAGTTTGAAACAATTGCAAATAGTGCTTTATGAACGTTCTAGCATATGTCTTTGGTGCATATGTACAGAATCTCTGGATCATTGGTTATGCATACACTCACTTTAGAAGATCCTGCTAAATATTTTTAAATGGATGAAACATCTCACACTCTCATCTACAATGTGTGGGAATTCCAGTTGCTGTACATCCTCATCAACACATTCTTTTCTTTTTATTTTTACTCATTTAATTGACATGTGGCACCTTAATGTAGTTTTAATTTGCATTTCCCTAATGATAAATAAAGTTGAGCACTTCTTTATGTCTTTGTCAGTCATTTGGATATCTTTTTTTTTTTTTGGTGGAATGTCTGTTCAAGACTTTTGCCCAATTTTCTATTTGATCAACTCTTTTCCTTATTTAATTTTTGAATTTAGTCTTTGAATACATAACAGAGTTACAAGTTCAAAAACAAAAATATTGTTTAAAATATAGCAAAATATATCCCTCCCACCTTTACCCCTGGTTCAATTAGGTCCCACTCCTCCCCTCCTAATGAGAAACTACTTTTTGTTTTTATGAGTTTATTAGTTTTATTATTTTACTAGTTTCCTATGCTTTCAGGGCTTCTTTATTAAGGTGTTCCTATTTAAATGTGAAACAAGTTTTCCATAGAAATTAGCAGCAAAGTGACCCCACTTTGGACGACCCAAGAGGCGTTTTTTTTTCATTGCCAACGCTTCGCTAACAGCAATTGAGATGATAGCTATTATGTATAATAAGAGGGCAAAAGCCACAATTTGGAAATTATTCCAGATCTGAGAGAAAGGATATGCACATTTTATCTAATGTTGTTATTTTGTTAAGACTAAACAATTGGGTCTATTAAATATACAACTTAAAAACCGAACATCTAAGTTGTAAGTCAGTCTGTTCATCCCCTAAGCTATAAATTCTCTAAACACAAAGATTCATTGGCATTTTAAAACTAACATAAGCAAGGATGTATGATTTGCTGCAGATTTGCTGACTTAACTGATAGTAGGCTCTTTACTCCCCATTTCCTCAGTTACTCATAAGTTGGACACTTAGGGAGGTGAACTAACTCTTTTGAGCTACCTGGGTAACATTATCACACAGAAAATTTGCATAAAGAAGATTGCTTTCTCTATAAATGTTCCTTTTTACAAACTTGCTGAGGTGTTAAAGTTCCACTTTGAAACAGAATCAGACAACCTATTCATGAAACTTTGGGTTTCTGTGTGTGCACAGTATCACAATGGTCATATGTCAAACTTTAGGAGAAAAGCCCCATTGCACTCTAGAAGAGTTATTTGACAAAGGTGAAATGTTGTCAAAAGTAGCATAAAGACAAACCACTTATGATCATAAGTGGTCATACACATATGTTTCAAACAATTTAAAAAGAAACTTTACAGCCCAAAATGATCTTGATTACCCCTAGTAGATATGTGGGAAAGCCCTCGGACTTGTATCTAGGAGAATCTCAGGTATGGATGTGCATACTCAGGGAATATTAGTTTGTTTTTGAGGATTGGGTTTCTGCCTTGAAGTATGTTAGGTTCGTATTTTTTCCCAGGAAGCCTCTAAACACTTTTTATCTCTCCCCAGGGGGAAAAAAATCCAACTAGAGCCATTGAAGCAAAAGAATGAAGATGTAATCATGTGGTTCCAACACCAACAGACATAATGCATAAATTGGAGACTAGTTCAGCTAATGTCAGGTACCATACAACAAAAGAAAAAAAAATCTCTTGGTAGTTATTTAGGTAGTTGAACTATGTTCCAAGACTCTTAAAGTATTTCTGATAGCATTTTTAAAAAGCATCTTTATTAATATTAAGGAAAACTAAAGTTTGGTAATCACTGCACTCAGTTATTGAGATTTATAATATATTATGTATTTATTATATAACATATTTATGTAATAAATTAATTATATAATAAATATATTAAATATTTTGCAGCAGGTAAAAAACTCCTTAGTTATATGTAAAATTATATAATAAATATTATAATTATAATATTTTTAGCACATTCCATAATTTTAAAATTATCAATCAATTCATAAATTTATTTTAATTCCTTTAATTAAATAAGGTAACCTAGAGTAGACCGAGGGGAAAAATGGCATAGATGATAGAGGCTTTGTTCATCCCTCTTGTGACCAAATCAAAGTTAGGACAGAAAGATGGAGCAAATGGCAAGGAAAATCTCTTGAGATTTAGAGGAACAGACACACTACAGCTAGAGAGAGAAATAAGTAATTAGCCTGCAACGGTAGAAGGTAGGAGGGGGCAAGGACATGAGGCTGCTCAGTTCCTAGCAATGAATGAGACACAGGCTGCGGCAGCAGAAGCTGGCAGCTGCAGACACCTCTTAAAGATGCTGTGCCCCTCGAGTAGACCTTCAAGGTGAGAGATCTGCTCACTCTGAGCACCATCAGCGGGTTGGCTACACAGGGGTCACCAGGTACTTACAGAGTTGTCAGAGTGAGGGCCAGAAGTGAGTCTTTCCCCCAGGCAGAAGTGCCTGCGATATCCATTGTTCCTCTGGTGAGCCCTACCCACTTCCAGTGTGTGGACGCAGCACTGCCATAGCTGAGACATCATCAAACTGGGTAACAGAGGTCTCTCTGCCTAGAGATTTTCCTGAAACTCCGCCTCCTCCAACTCACAGCCCCACCCAAGCCACATCCAGGTGTGTACTTGGCGAGTCAGGTGCTCCTTGCTGAGGAGTACCAAGACCCACACTGGTGACAACTGGCCTCAGTTTCTGGTGTGGTTTCTTAACGCAACTATAAGCACAGCATCTGTGGATTGCTTGCTGAATCTTAACAGGTGGCCCTAGAGGGACACAGGCTGGGGCTCAACTTGTCCTGCAGCTGAACCACTCTCAGGACTGTGTCATTGGACACCTAGTACACAATGCCACACTAATGAGACCTGGAGACTTAAGAACTTTCATTAGTACATAGAAACAGACACAGAAAGGCAGCCAAAATGGGAAGACAAACAAGCAGAAACCATAGAGAGAACAGAACAGAGATCCAGGAATAATAGAGTCAACCAATCTAACAGATGCAGAGTTCAAAACACTGGTTATAAAGATGCTCAATGAACTTAGAGGAAGAGTAGACGAAGTCAGTGAGAACTTTAACAAAGAGATAAAAAACATAACAGTGGAAATGGAAATTATAAAAGGGAACCAGTCAGAAATAAAGAACACATTATCTGAGATGAAGAGTATATTAGAGGGAACTGATAGAATAAAGAAGATTGAACCACCAATATAGAGGATGCGGAAGCCAAGGTCACTTAATCAGAATGGTGAGAAAAAGAAGCCAAAAATATCATAATCATTTTAGAAGCCTATATTACGTAAAAGTATCCATGTCATAGGGGTACCTGAAGGAAAACAAGAAGTTGAAGAGCTATTTGAAGAAATAATGATAAAAAACTTTTCTCACCTGGTGAAGGAAATAGACATATAACCACAGGAAGCTCAGAGAGTCCTAAAAAAGATGAACTCAAAGAGGTGGGAGGAAAGTTTTGCAGGTGATGGATATTTTTATGGCATAAATGGTGGTGATGGTTTCAAGGGTTTATAGTTATTTCCAAACTCGTCAAGTTGTATTCATTAAATATATACAGCTTTCTATCTGTCAATCATACCTCAATAAAATGGTTTAAAAATAACAGCATTTACCAAGCACCTAACAATAGGGTAAATATCCCTAGATGCTACAGATATGAGGATATATAAAATAGATGAGAAGTCACAGTCTCAAAAAAAACAATCACAAAACTAATGTGATAATTTTTATAAAACAGAATGTGCTAGGTGTTGTGGGAACATAAATGAAGGGTTAACCCATTCTTCCTGGATTGATGGCTATACAAATTTCCAAAGAGTGACTCAATTTAGCCATAAAGAGTGAATCAGTTTTTTTTTGGTGTACTCAGTGCCTGAATAATCAGCATAGTTCCTATAGTTTGTAATCGTCATACATTCAATTTATATTGACAGAGTATATACAGTTTATACATGAAATGATGGAATATAAGTCACAGACTTCACATAGCTTTTAAATTTAAGCAGCTTAGAACTGAAAAGTAAACTTCAGTGCACCTTAGCACAGCCTGTAAGAAACAGCCAAATAAAGTTGAATGTGTAGAAGAGAAGGTGAGTTGGAACAAAGTAAAGTGTTATAAATAAGCATGTTTCCTGAAAAAACGAACATAGTAAAAATTTCCTGAACTGAAGAAATATAACAAGTAATTTATATTATGAATGTAAATATATTATTTAAAGAAAATTTGGGATAAGTGTAATTGAATGAAAGGGAAAACAAAGAAACCTCTAAAGCCCAACCATCTAGAGATAAGCATTGACATTTTGGTGTTTAGTTGTTTTCACAGATTTTTCTTGGGTACAAACAAGTGCAAATTTTTTCTTTTACAGATATTAAATTCATATTGCAGATATCATTTTGTAATCCAGAGATTATACTTGATAATATAGTGTGGGTGTTTTTTATTCAATTTAATTATCTCAAATATGATTTTATAGTAGTGTAAATCATATAAATAATTTCTTAAATTAATGTATTAAATTACTTCTCTGTGTTAGTCATTAAAACTGTTTCTAGCATTTCACTATTGTAAGCAGCGCTATAAAGCACTTGTACATATATCTTGGCTTAAATCTTTAATTCTTCAGGTTCCTAGAACTTGAATCTTTAGACCACACTTTAAGTTTTTGATACACAAAAATCAATCACCTCCCAGAAAAGTATAGCCATTTTAATCTCATAAACCCTAACTAATAGAGTTACCACTCAAAAAACATACAAGCAAACAAACAAACAAACAAAAAAAACCTTTCAGAAGCACAAATTAGATATTGTTACAGTTTATGTTTCTTTGGTTTATAATTAGGTTTTATAATATGTGATTATTATCTACTCATACTACTTGTACTGTTTTCACTGAGTTGTTTATTAATGTCCTAAAAGCAATAACCAATTTTTAAAAGTAGTACTTATTTTTCTTTTTGCCTTCCAGAATTAAACAAACCTGTATATATTAAGGCAGCTAAAACTGTTGCAAATATTTTTCATGTCTTTTCCTGTTAAAAATGTTTGTGGTACTTCATGATATAGGATGCAGAGTTCATTTTTATGCTCCCTCCCCATTTTTAACCAATTGTCCCAGAACAGCTTATGGAATAGTGAACCCTTACCTCACTGAATATCTTCACTGAAAATTTTACATGTATCACATACTAAAATATTTTGTATACTTGAGTTTGTTGCTGAACTTTTTATTTTATTTCACTTAACTAATTGTTCTTGCATTTATTTCACAGGTAATTTATTGTAATTTTAAAGTGTTATATTATTTGTAGTGTGAACTTTATCATCCCTCTGTACAAGTGTCTTTTTTTCATAATATAAAGAATAATAAATACCTGTTGAAATATTGAGGACCAATTGTAGAAAAAGGAATCTACAATAGGAGCTGAGAAAAAAACATAGACATTAGAAGAAACTCAACAGAGCCTTTAGCTGCAGAAGCCAGTGTGGAAAGAAGATTTCACAAAGGAAATAAGTAAACAGATAAAATGCTGCTGGAAAGTCAACTAGGCTCATGGAGTTAACCAATATGTGGGTAATTAATGACTTTAGGGATAGTGGTTTTAAAAGAGTAATGAAGGGACTGAACTATAGCAGGTTATGGAGTAAGCTAGAAAAGGAGATATACTGTATACAGATAGGTCTTTAAACATGTTTGTCTCCTGAGAAAAGGAAAGAAATAGTGAGGTATGTGTAACAACGCGTGGGTTGAAAAGAGAGTCTTTATCTTACCACAGGAGGAAGATTTTTATGTTTAAATAGTAGTAGAAAAGAGCCAGTTGAGAGAAAGATTGAAGATACAGGAATTTAAAAATCTGTAGCATAAAATGTATATTGTTTTTACTAAAAGAAATGAAGTGGGTTCCCCATTCAAGATAGGCCTGTTTTTATTTTTTCTCTTGACATATTATTGGATTGTTTTATTCATTATCATTTTTATTCACATGTATTTGTGAATCTTGAGTCAAAAATGTATCAATGGTACTTATTTTTGTTTTTTGAGATTGTATAGTGATGAAGGCTAATGAAAAATTATACAAACTGAAAATATAGACTATTTTCATTCCAATTTCTATAAAATATTTATTGAAATATATAAATACAATTTTATTCATTTACATTTAGACATGTAGGCATTAACAAAAGCCAAATAGTATATTGTTTTATTCCACTCATAAAACAAGGATTCAAGATTTTAAGAATTATTAGCATTATACATTAATTTAACAGATTAATATTCTATTTATGTTTTATTAAATTTCTTGGGGTGACATTGGTTAATAAAATTATATAGGTTTCAAGTGTACAATTCAATAATTTGTCATATGTATACTGCATTGTGTGTTTACCACCCAAAGTTAAATTTCCTTCCGTCACTATATTTTGACCTCCTTTACCCTTATCTACATTTAAAATCAAGAAGTTTTTCATATCTTAGTATAAAGTATGAGAATGAAAATAAGGCAATTACAAAAACCATTAAGATTAACTTAGTATTATCTGTGCCCCATCACCACCATCCCACCTGAGATATCACTTTATACTTAGGAATCATTGAAAATTTAAGTTTCTAGAACTTTGAAAATGAAATGAATGCCGAACACTAGTATTTCCAATTTCAAAGTTATTTTAATAAGTTTAGTTTGTGAATAATGCTAATTTTCCTATTGGAAATTTATGAAACATATAACTTATTGTTTCATTCTAGTTTACAAATTGATTACCACTGAGTAACATGATAATGATAAAAGAGAAAAGGACTGGGGATCAGACGAACCCAGTGACAGCTCTAGCTCTGTTGTGAATTACCTGTGAGACCTTGCCCATGCTACTTAATCTTTCCTGTCTTACTTTCCCCATCTACAAAATAAGGATAATAAGGTCTATAATACTTTTCTTAGAGGACATATATAATGAGGATCAAACGTGTTGATGTATATAAAAGCCTTTTTTATGTATACGAAATGCTATACAAGGCAGCTAGACAAGAAGACCTCAGCGCAAAATGTTACTCTCACTTTCAAGGCATGTGACTTTGGGCAATCTCTTTAACACTTCTAGTCCTCAGTTCCTTCACCCAGGAAATAGGGGTAATATTCCCTAGCTCTGGAAATTTTTATTAAGATTAAATGAGTTGTAAGTGTTCATAAAAAGGAGAGCCCATACTTACTAATGTGCCCTGATTTAAAATTTATTCGGCCTGTGAGTTTGTTCCTTTAATAGAGGGGGAGATGACTCTGCTTGAATGCTTTGACATTAGACAAGATTCAGACCTCTAACATATTAAAGCCTTTTACAGCTTTGATATTTGAAGGATGACACCCAGACCAGCAGCAGCAGCAGCAGCCCTTGGGGGCTTATTAGGGATGCAGAATACCAGGCCCCAATCCAGACTTATAGAATCAGAATATGCATTTTAACAAGATCCCTAGATGATGTGCATACAATTAATTTTGGAAATCAATGTTTAACAAGCCATCCAGTTGTAAGAAGTTGGTTCAAAGAGAGCAAGTATTATAACTTATGATGCCACTTCCTCTTTTTCATTTTCCTTTGTCTTCAGTCCCTCAACTATGATTTACTATGGAAATGAAATGAACCAAAGAGAAAAATGCAATGAGAAGTTGAATAAGCTTCAAATGTGTTTGAGAAGTGGTTTTACACTGGGCAAGAATTAGCTTCAAAACTGCTGTGTACCTTTGTATTACCACTCATTAGATATCTCTGCATGGAATAACACTGTCTAATAGGGCCTTCTTATCCTTCCTACCCATCTGTTCTTTAACTTCCTGCCACCACAAATTCACTATCAAAACACACTATGCTAAGGAGAGTGTCCAAGTTACTGCTTATTAATAACCAAGGTAGCTACAGTCCTACCTTGAGAATATTTAAGTAATAAGTTCATAACTTATTTAATAGGCAGTTAGAGGTATATCATTTTTTAAATGTAGGCAGAGAATAAAATTAAGTCTGTTTCCATAAATTTCAATAATAATCAAACTTCATAGTCTAGTTCTTTCATGGGCAAAGTTTTCACTTTTTTTAGTTTTGTACTTTATTAAATGATCAATTTGAAGACTGGGAAGCTTGTTACTGAAGAAACTGATGATATTTCAACACTGAAGTAAGTTTGCACGTTGCTGATGAAGGTACAGTAAGTCTACCTTAGTTCAATCCAAGATCTATAGCCTTTTGCTAAATATCAAGAGAGTCATCTTGTCAGTATTCCAAAGGAAAGAGATTTACAAGTAATCCAAAATAGGTTAGCAACTCCTGGGCTGCAAATATATGTCATGAGAATAAATGTATGATGTTATCAGGGGAGTGTTTCTAGATAAAACCCACAGTTTTTTAAATTACTCTGTTTCCTTCATTAAACCCCTCCCTTTAAAATGGCAAATGACCCTTTAAACACTGCATCTACGATTTTGACTTATCGAAAACCAGATGTTAGTGCAGTTTGATTTAAATGTCTTTGAGGGTAGCAATGATTTTAGAAGCAGTATATATTGCATTTCTGAGGAGGCCTCCCACACAGAGTTTAAAGATTTGTGTCTCCCTTGGAGATGCAGGTGAGGGAATTGTTGCTCTTTACTTTATACTAACAGGCTCAATTTTTCAATTTGTAATTAAATAGCCCATAGTCATCTTGAGGGGCCAATAGAATTGGTGCTATTCAAGCAAACCTTGAGGAAATTATGGCAAATAAAGGCTAAGAAGATGATCACCTGAGAAATCAAGATGATTAAATAGTCGGACCCACCAGGGCTCCCAGAATGCAGTTAGCAGAGATTGTGAGCATTTGAAAGAAACACAATCTAGTCACTACTAAATAAAATCAAGGCTGAATAATGGATTCTGCTCTTTGATCAGATGGCCACAAAATTGAGAAAAGGAAATGTACAAATGAATCTTTGCAAAAATGTCTGAAAGGCAGAGAAAAATAGAATTCCAAATAAGGAAGTTTGCTGTAAATGACATTAGCTTGGCTATTATGTGATTTACATCCCACATTAGATTGTGGTCTTGATAGGTATAAGTATATATTCTTCACAGGTGTTCATATTCAAGGTAAAAATAGAGTTATTGATGATCTTTAAAGTTCTCAATTTGTTAACCATTTCACTTCTGGCTGTTGAGAAAGCAAAACCCCAACTGAATAAGACTGTTTTGTGTTTTACGCCCTTTAGAAACAATAAAAAATATTAAAGGAAATGAAAAGTTATTAGACACTTTGTTCTTAAAGAAAAATAAAAAGGAAGGAAGGAACAAGGGCACCAAGGTAGCAAGGCAGAAAAGTAGGGAGGCAGGCAACTTGCCAACTTGATGTAGTTCACTGAAAATTCAGCCCATACTTTCCAGTATATCATCTCCATTTAAGATCAATTTATGATTAAACAGTGTGGGCAGCTATCATTGTAATATAACAATTGGATCAGCAAATTGATATCCTACCTCAAAGCAAATCTTTTTTTGGTCATATCTTTGGGAAATTTCCTTTCAAGTTATCTTTTTAAAAGGCAACAACAAAACATAGTTAGTATTCTTATTATGAAAATAACGCAATGTTATTACAGAATGTTTTAAAGTACAAACAAAGCAAAAAATAGTTTTGACTTCACCACCTAAATAGAGAACTACCATTTACATTTTCCCATTAAGTGGTTTTTTATCCAGTATATTCAGTGTACATTATAAAAAATGCTTTGTAATGTAGCAATTTCCCTTAACAATACATGAGAAATGTCTTCCTCATTACTGCATATTCTTCTACAACTTATTTTTTTAAGATTGAATAGTATTCTATTTTGTAAATTTATAATAATTTTTAATCCACTACTATTTGTGAATGTTTATCTTATTTCTAGTTTTTTAGTTTCTAAAAACAGTTCAGAGATCAACATTATTGTTGCAAGGGGTGGTTTTGTCCCTTAGGGAACATATGGCAATATCTATAGACATTTTTGGTTGTCATAATGAAGAGGAATGAAGAGATGTCATTGTCATTTAGTGAGTAGAAAAATATGTTTCATAAAACTGTTGAAGTCTAAATGAGGACACTGGTGGGGCTTATGAAATCAAGATATTAATTTTCACCGATTAACCATAATGCTGTTTTTAATTCTATCCACCAATTATTAAAAGTTTTTGTTGAAAAAATTTTAAGCTTGAAAATATGAGTTTTTATAGGTGACATAACTTTAAACAAAAAAATAATATATCACAGGAAAATATTTCAAATATTTATTATCAAAAAAATCTCTCCATAGCATGTTTTTTCCTCAAAAAGAAGTTACTTTCCCACCTATCCTTAATAATCGGCCTTTATTTTGAATGGCTAAAGTGTGACTTAGATAGATATTGGTTATTTTTATTTTCTCTTATTCCCTTGGTTAAGCTTTCCAGAGGTTTGTCAATTTCAAACCAACCTTCAAAAAAGAGTTCAAAGAGGAAAAAAACTGGGATAGATGATAGAGGCTCTGTTCATCCCTCTGGTGACCAAATTAGAGTTGTAACAGAAACGAGGAGGAAGCAGCAAGAAAAAAATTGCCAGAGATCTTAATGAACAAGCCATACAACTAGAGAGAAATCCAAGAAGTCGCCCTGCAACGGTAGAAGGTAGGACGGGGCAAGGAAACCAGGCTTCCTGGCCCCATAAACTGAATGGGATGGAGGCGGCAGCAGCGGTAGATACCTCTTAAAGGGGCCGTGTCCACGAGCAGACTTTCATGGTGATGCTCTGAGCACCAGTGCAAATTTGGCTACACACAGGGGGTATCAGGGACTTACAGGGAGACATTGTCGGAATGAGAGCCAAGTTGAGACTTGCCCTGTTCAGAAGTGCCGTTGGCATCCATTGTTCCTTGTTGAGCCCTCCCCTCTACAAGTGTGGGGAAACAGGGCCACCATAGCCGTGACGTCATCAAACTGGATACCAGAGGTCGCTCCGCTCAGAAGATTCCCTGAAACTCTGCCACCTCCAAATTAAGTCCCCACCCAAGCCACATCTAGGTGTATCCTCAGTGAGTCAGGTGCTCCATGCTGAGCAGCACCTAGACTCACACTGGAGGCAGCTGGCCTCTATTTCTGGTGTGCCCTTTTGAGGCAACTATAAGCACAGCATCTGTGGATTGCTTGCAGAAATCTAACAGCTAGCCCTGGATAGGCACAGGCTGGGGCTAAATTTGGCCTGCAGCTGAACCCCGCTCAGGACTGTGCCACTGGACACTTACTTCGCAAATCCACACTAATAAGACTAGGGGACTTAGGAGCTTAGCTTAGTACATAGAAACAGATACAGAAAGGCAGCCAAAATGGGAAGACAAAGAAGCAGAAACCATATGAGAGAACAGAACAGAGAGTCAGAAATAATGGAGTCAAGTAATTTAACAGATGCAGAGTTCAAAACACTGGTTATAAAGATGCCAATGAACTTTTGGGAAGTGTAGATAAATTCAGTGAGAATTCCAACAAAGAGATTTAAAAAAAAAATGGAAATTGAAGTTATACAAGAGAACTAGTCTGAAATTAAGAGCACATTATCTGAGATGAGAAATATATTCAATGAAATAAACAAAGTAAATAAATAAAAGGATCAAATGACAATCAGAATGGCAAGAAAAAAGATACCAAGAGTATAAAAATAATTTAAGGAGCATATGGGACACTATTAAGGGGCCAAATATCCATCTGATCAGTTTACCTGAAGAAAATCAAGATGTTGAACCACTGTTTGAAGAAATAATGATGACAAACTTCCCTAACCTGGTGAAGGAAATGTACATAAAACCCCAAGAAACTCAGAGAATCAAAAAAAAAAACAGGAATCCAAAGAGGCCCACACCAAGACACATCATAATAAAAATGCCAAAGGTTAAATACAAAGAGAGAATCTTAAAAGCAGCAAGAGAAAAGCAGTGAGTTATCTATAAGGGAATACCCATAAGACTGGCAGCTGATTTCTCAAAAGAAACTTTGCAGGACAGAGGGCTTGGCACACAATATTCAACATGATGAAAACCCAGGATCTACAACTAAGAATACTTTATCCAGCAAAGCTATCATTTAGAGTTGAAGGACAGATAAAGAGCTTCCCAGACAAAAATAAACTCAGGGAATTTATCAACACCAAGCCAATATTACAGGAAATGTTGGAGGGACTTCTTTAGGAAGAAAAAAACATATATCAAAAACAGGAATAAAGAATGGTAACAACTACATTCCTATAAATAAGTACCTTAAATGGAAAAGAATTAAGTGCTCCAACCAAAAGATTGAGTGACTGAATGGATAAGAAAACAAGACCCCTACATATGCTGCCTACAAGAGACTCCAGATTAAAAGACAGACACAGACTAAAAGGAAAGAGATGGAAAAAGATATTGCCTTGATGGACCTAGAAGGTATTTAAATCAGACAGAGAAAGATAAACAATATATGGTGTTATCTATATATGGAATCTAAGGAATAAAAAGAACGAACTAATAAAAAAAAGACACAAATATAGTGGACAATTTGGTGTCAGACAGAAGGGAGGGAGCCCTGAGGGCTGGAAGAATGAGGTGAAGGGCTAAAGAAGTACAAATTGGTAGCTAATGGATGGTCACAGGAATGTGGAGCGCGGCAGAGAGAATGCAGTTAGAATTAATACATTGGCTAGGTGGAGGGTCAGGAGGGAAGGAGCAACTGAGATGATCCTTTTATGAACCATATAGATGTCTAACCAGTGTACTATATACTTGAAACTAATTAAAATAAATAAGTTTAATAAAAAACCAACCTTCCACTTTATTGATACTGTGTTGTATGTGTTTTCTGTTCTATCATTTTGTTCTTTTTCTTTTTCATGCTTTCTTTGACTTTATCTTGTTATTTTATTTCTAACATCTTAAAGTGTATGTCTAGTTCATTAATTATCTTCTATAATATACACATTTAAAGCTATACGTTTGTTTCTAAATATTCCTTAACTACAGCTCATCTGTAACAGTTTAAACTGTTAATTATTATTACTTCGAAATATTTTCTAAATTCCATTTTGATTTTCTTCTTGGACTAGAGGATTTAGAAATACTTCTCTTTTACAAACTTGTGCAAGTATTTTAGTTTTCTTGTTTTTGTTGCCACTATTGCTTAAGATCTCTGATTTAATTGTATGCTCTGTGTGGTGTCAAACTTTTGAAACCAATTGAAAAAATTATGAAACAAAATGGTCAATTTTAAAAAAATGTTTTATTTATGTTTGAAAAGAATGAGTACACTACAAGTTTTGGTATAGTGTTTTATATTTCTGTTAAGTAAAATTTGTAAATCATAGTTAAATCTTCTACATTCTTGGTGTTTCTTATTTGCTTGTTTTACTATTTTTGACAAATACCTTTTTTTCATTTTTTCACTATAATTTTATGTTTTATTATTTTCTCCTTTCTGTTGATTTTTTAACATTTTACCAGCTTTACTGAAATATAATAAACAATTAATTGAAATATAATAGACAAATAGTTGCTTGTATTTATATTGTACAATTCAATGAGTTTTTTCATGTATAATTGGCATACAAAAATATATTAGTTTCAGTTGTACAGCACAGTGATAAGAGATCTATATAACTCACAAAGTGATCACCCCACTAAATCTAGTACCTCTCTTCCCCCTTACATATTTATTGCAACATTGTTGACTATTTCTTTATTTTATACTTTACATCTCCATGTCTATTCTGTGATTATCCATTTGTACTTCTTAATCCCTAGCCCATTTTTACTGGCCCCCGAACCCCCTCCAGTCTAGTAGCCCTCAAAATATTATCTGTATCTATGAGTTTGTTTCTGTTGTTGTTGTTTATTTTGTTCTTTAGATTCCACATGTATGCAAAATCATGTGATATTTGTCTTTCTCTATCTGACTTCATTTAGCACAATACCCTCTAGGTCCATCAAGGCAATATCTTTTTACATCCCTTTCCTTTGGCATTTTTATTATGATGTGTCTTGGAGTGGGCCTCTTTGGGTTCAACTTTCTTGGGACTCTCTGAGCTTCCTTGTGTTGTATGTCTATTTCCTTCACCAGGTTAGGGAAGTTTTCCATCATTATTTCTTAAAATAGCTCTTCAACTTCTTGTTCTCCCTCTTGTCCTTCAGGTACCCCTATGACACAGACGTTTTTACATTTAATTTTATCCCATAGGCTCCTTAAAAAATTATTATAGTCTTGGCTTCTTTTTTCTTGCCATTCTATTTGAGTGTTCTTGGCTTCCCCATCCTCTATATCAGTGATTCGACCCCCTTTTTTATTCACTTTGTTGATTACCTCTAATATTCTCTTCCTCTCAGATAATGTGTTCTTCATTTCTGACTGGTTCCCTTTTATAATTTTCATTTCTATTTTTAGGGTTTTTTGTCGTTGTTAAAGTTCTCACTGAGTTCATCTACACTTCCCTTAAGTTCATTGAGCATCTTTATAACCAGTATTTGGAATTCTGCATCTGTTAGATTGCTCGATCTCATTTTTCCTTGATCTCTGTTCCGTTCTGTCACATGGTTTCTGCTTCTTTGTCTTCCTATTTTGACTGCCTTTCTGTGTCTGTTTCTATGTACTAAGCTAAGCTCCTAAGTCTCCAGGTCTCATTAGTGTGGCTTTGTGTGGTAGGTGTCCAGTGGCACAGTCCTGAGAGCGGTTCAGCTACAGGCCAAGTTGAGCCCCAGCATGTGACCCTCCAGGGCCACCTTGTTAAGATTCAGCAGCAATTCACAGATGCTGTGCTTATAGTTGCCTCAAGAAACCACACCAGAAACTGAGGCCAGCTGCCACCAGTGTGGGTCCTGGAGCTGCTCAGCAAGGGACACAGGACTCATCGAGGATACAACTATATATGGCTTGGGTGGAGCCATGAGTTGGGGGAGGTGGAGAGTCAGGGAATCCTCTGGGTGTAGCGATCTCTGTTACCCACTTTGATGGCCTATGAACTACGGTAGTGCTGTGTCCACACGCTGGTAGGAGGGGAGGGCTCAGTAGAGGAACAATGGATACCGCCAGCACTTCTGCCTGGGAGAGAGCCTCACCTCCAGCCCTCACTTTGACAACTCAGTGTTCCCCTGTAACTCCCTGTTGCCCTCCTGAGCATTTGACCTGACACCAGTGCTCAGAGCGAATGAGTCTATCACTGCAAAAGTCCACTCGCAAACTTGGCCTCTTTAAGAGGCATCTGCAGCTATTGTGGCCACAGCCTCTGTCCCACTCAGCTGCTCAGGACCTGGCAACCTTGCATCTTCACCGCCTCCTACCTTCTACTATTGCAGGGTGATTAAATTATTTCTCTCTCTAGTTATAAGGCTTATGTTCATCTAGATCCCAGGTGACTTTGCTTGCCGTTTGCTCCATGTTTCTGTCACAACTTTGATTTGGTCGCAAGAGGAAAGAACAAAGCCTCTATCATCTATGCCATTTTGCCCAATCTTCCCTCCTGTTGATTCTTGTTTCTTATGTTTTGAATCTATATTATTAAGTGTATACAAAATTATTTTTATAACTTCATCATGAATACATTATTTATTATAATGATGTGACCTTTTCTGTGAAAGTCTATTTCATGCAAAATTAATACAGGTACATAGACTTTCTTGAATTCGCTATTTGCATGCTAATTTATTTTTATTATATTATTTTCAACTTTTCTGTATTCTCATATTTTATACAAATTCATTAAAAATGACATATAGTTGGGTTTAGTTATTTTTTTCAGTCTGACAATCTTTGCTTTTTAAGTGGAGCACTTAATACTTCTTATTTAATGTAATTTTTAATTTATGTTTCTCTTCTTATCTTCTTTTTGAGGGGTAGATATTAATATTTTATCTTTCCTTGTTTTCCACTCACTTAAAAATTATACAATCTGTTTCTAGTCTATTATTTGTTACCATAGAAATGACAATAATATACCAAATGCATCAAATTATGAAATTGATCAGGACTTTTACCTTCCTCCTAGAAAATTTGAGTATTCTAAAATAACAATTTCACTAACACCCTTCCTAACACATTATTTAACTATATTTTAATTCTAATTTATAATTGCGTGAGACACGACATAATTATCTTGAGTTTAGTCAGCATTATTTTAGATTTACACTCACACTTACCATTCTTTGCAGTTTTCATTATTTTTGTATCTCGAGACTTCTGTCTGAGATTATATCACTTCTTTCTGAGTAACTTCCTTAGACTTAGTCTAGAAAATTAGGATCTGTTTTTGGTAAACTCTCCCATGTTTGTTTATTTGCTTCACTGTTTTGGCTTGAAAATGTCTTTATTTTAACCTCATTCTTCAAAGTTATTTTCCCTTTTTACAATCTTAGGTTAACAGTTAACATGCTAAAAATATCATTCTGTTGTCTCTGTCGTCTGTATTTTTTTCTGTAAAAGTCATTCTAACTCTTATGTTTTTCATGGTTTTTTTTACATATTACTCTTACTATTTTCTCCTTGTCTTTAGTGTTCTGCATTTCTACTCTGATGTGTCTAATTGTGGAATCTAGTATTTACTCCGTGGGGAATTAATCAGTCTTCCTAAGTCTATGGAATGATGTCTTTATTCTCTCCAGAATTTTTTCAGTCTTTAAATCTTCCAATATCTCCCCTGCCACATTCTCTTCCTTTTCTCTCCTTGACATTGTGGTTTTATGTATGTTGAACCTTCACACACAACCTTGTATGTTCTTCAACCACTCCTTCATATTTTATACCTAAATAGACAACCATTATGCAAATACATTCTGAACCTATATAATTCCTCTTGAATTATCAACAATATACTAATTTTCTCCTCAGTCATGTCTGCTTGTAAACTTGTTTATGAATTTCTTAAACTTGGTTATATTATTTTTATTTTCTAGAAGTTATACTTGGTTATTTTTTAATCTGATTTTTTAAAAATATCTGTTCCTTGTTGATACTTTTAATGATGAGGTTTTAAAAATTATAATAAGCATTGTTTATGGCCAATTTATCCTCCCTGCTTAAACAACTAAATTACTGAACAAAATATATGAAATAAGAGTTTCCAGACATTGTACAACATGTAGCAAGATGACCTTTTGAAGAAGAGAAATAAATGAGATAGTCTAAACTCACTGCCTGAAGAGAAATTCTAGGCCACAGTGCAGGAAGAGAGAAACCAAACAGAGCTTTTTTTCTATTTTAGTTTAGGAAACAGTTAATAATCCATGAGGTCAAGGTGGATAGGATTTGCAGGGTGGAGAAGCAGAGGAGACAACTGTTAAAAGGACAGCCCCGAAGGTCTACAGAGAGTTCTCCTCCAGTCTTCATTTGAATGCCAGTGAGCACGTGTATGTAAGGAACTACCTAAGGCCAGGGAAAGAAACTTTAGGGCCTGGAATAGTTCATGTAACCACCAGAAGAGTGGAAAAACCTCATTATTCCCAGGGATAAGGCTGAATGGTTAAGATACCTTAGTATCTAATTAGTGGAGTATAAAATAGCCCTAAACTAAATATTTGTCTGGTTCTGCTTCACAAAGCTTAAAAATAAGCCTTAAAGAAATCAAACTCTTTTGAAATAACTGTGCTCCAGAAAAAACAAACTTAAGGATAATTATAAGTATACTATACATATATAGATATATAAATCCATTTCCCAAGAAGGTAAAATCACAATGTCTGTATTCAATAAAAAATTATTAGTCATGCAAAAAATCAGAAAAAGATGACTTATAATGATGAGAAAAAAATTTATGGAAAGAACATAAATGACACAGATGATGAAGTTAGTATATAAGGACATTAAAATGGTTATGATGACTATATTTTATATATTTAAGAAGGCAGAGCAAAGTATTAGCATGTTAAGGAGAGACATGGAACGTATTTTTCCATGACCCAAAGTGAACATGTAGAGATAAATAAACAATTTCTGACATGAAAAATACATTAGATGGAATTAACAGCAGATTAGGCACTCACTCAGAAGAAAAGATTAATTATCTTAAAGACATAATAATAGAAATAAAACAAGAGAGAAAAAAATGAAATAAAAAATAGAGCACCAGTGAGCTCTGGACAGCTTCAAGTGGCCAAATATATGTATAATTAGAGTCCTCAAAGGAGAAGAAAGTGGGTGGGAGAAACATGTTAAAAATGGCCAAAATTTTTCCAAATATGATTTAAAAGTAGAAAAACTATAAACCACAGATGCAAGAATCTCAATGAGTCCCAGGATCTACAAATATTAAAATACCAAGGTATAGGATAGTCAGATTGTTCAAAACTAGAAATAAATATTAAATTCTTGAAAGCAGCCAGAGAAATGTGTACGGATAGAGATAAGAATGACAGATAACTGCTCATAAAATACTGCAGTCCAGAAGTTAGTGGAGCAATGTCCTAAAAATACTGAAGGAAAAAAAAAGGACAACCAATATGGGGTTGGCATAATAGAAATAGGTCTCATCTTAGCCTGAATAAGAGGGTCCCAGTTCAATATAAAGAGAATGTCTACTATAGTTCCTAAATAAGTTAGGCACCAAATTTTGTGGGTTTTTTTCCTCTTTTTCCCTATTGAAACATTTTTAAAAGTTCAAGGTAGCCTCTACTGATAAATGCCTAAAACAAAAGGAAATTCAGAGTTGTGCTTTTCTCTCTTAATTCCCATGTTCCCTTATGTTCTTGTCTGGTAATTATGTATTCTCTTAACATCACTTTGATATTTTTAGTTTATTTTCAGTGGGAGGATGGTCTGAATAACCTAGCTTCTCCTTATTTCAGGCAAAGTAATTAGTAATTTTCATGGCCATTCTCCATATTGTTATAATGTATAGTGAACATTTTATTATTTAAAGTTCATGGTTTATATAATTAATCATATTGGAGATATCCAATAACATAAACAGTTGAATACATAATTAAAAGGCAGAATATATGGAAAACAAAGATAGCAATTAGATACCAGTCTTCATTCCTCTGCAGTATAGCAACTTGTAACTCAAAGACCATTCCTACTGTGTGTGGGCAAGACAATCTGATATGTGGGGGACAGGCACCATTAAAAGAGAAAAAGTAAAAACTTTATAAAGTTTAATTTATTCCTCATTTTAAGTTACAAATAAATATTAATAAATTTCTAATATTGTCTACTAATCTCAGTAGTTCATATTGTTTAAAGTTGGACCATATAGATTGTGATTTTGAAGTTAAAATGGTCAAATATTAGCAATTTCATATGGTTTGACTTAATTCAACCCATTTCAAGGACCATTGATATAGTCAAAAGAGCATAGAATTGGGAGGTAGAACTTTAATTCCACCATTTAGCTGTCCTTGTAGCTTTTCAGACATTGCTTCTCATCTCTGAGCCTCTGAAATATTGTAAGGTTAAAACAATATGACTTTCCTAAAATGATTACCAAATTACGGCACAGCAGGAGATCCATTTAGAACGGTGGTTAAGATAGTGGTCCAGGCATCAGTCAACTGTGGGATCCAACTCTGACTCTATCATCCACTAGATTAGTCACCTTGGTAAAATTACATGAAACAGAGATAAAAATAATACCCACACCAAGGTATTGCAATAAAGATTAAATGTACGTGTTTGTAAAATGTTTATAAAAGTGACATGTAGTAAACAAGTAAGTATTTATTTTTTTATTATAGCAGGATATCATTTAAAATTAACAGCTTCCCTTCACCTTCTTCAAGTGGACACAATCGAGAAATGCAAACAGAAGCAAAATTAGTGTAAATGGGTATCATTATTCATCTATAATCCAGTGACATTATTGAAAAGAATAGACATCTGGAATTCCAATCGTGATTGAAAAAAAGGTTCATATTCATAAGAAGGCAAAGGACTATAAGTGTAACAATTATTCATTAATGTAGGAAATGGCCGTGCCAAAGAATACAAACATTTCCATTTACATTAGGTGCAAAGTCGAGCAACTGCTTTAAAAGTTACTTGGAGTTTTTCAATAATACACTTTGCTTTCCCAATGTAGAAATTTGGCACACTAAATTGTTGAAATCCTCTGTATTCTTTCTCCACATGGCTTCTGCTCTGAGGAAAATGTAGCATAAGGGGCTCACAGCTAGAGTTACTATCAAAAGCTAGGCAAGCAGAGAAATATTCATGCTCCTATAGGATGCTGCAATTATGGAATATAATAGCAATTTAGGCCAAATGTTGAATCCTGCAAGCATTCAGTTCGAAATGTTTGCCCCAACTTTGTTTTATACTACACATATTTTGCAGTTTTGTAGCCTTCTTAACAGAGGTTCCTAAATTGTCTTGGTTTATGGCACCCTTAGTTTCTGTAATTTTTTCATGGATCCCTAGGCCAAAAGAAATATTTAGTAGTTCTGTTTATTAAGAAGTTAGATTCAAACAACTTAATAAGTATTTATATCCTAACAACGTCTCAAAACTTGGAATCAGACTGGATACTGTGACCCTCATTTCCAGTTCCATATTTATTTTGGCAACAGCACCAACTTTTTATCACAACTATCAGAATTCTAGGTTTGCAAAAATATGACATCATCAATATGAATGTAATTCACAGAGTATCCCACAGAGGTCTTTGAGTTTGCCTTGAAATTTTAAACTAGCCTGTGGTGTTTCTGTAAGTTTTCTGTGTCACCCCAGGACACTTTGGCACATGGTTTGGAAACTCCAGCACTATACTATTTACTATATATTTAAAGTTAATTCAAATAGGTATTCACTATGGATGGACCAGTTGCAGTTTGAATCTAGATATCATTTTCTACCTTTTAAAGTGTATTTTATTTAGAAAGAGGCTGGATGATGGTATTTGAATAAGTAAATGTTAGGAGTTACATTACAACTCATTATAAAATATTTATTGAGACTGTTGAATGGCAAAGGTGGTGAAGGAGGCAAACAGAATTATATGTTCTTCTAAAAGTTTAGTGTATTTGAGTAAATAGTTTATACATATCTGATCTGATTGTGTCATTTTTCTTAGTGAACTTTGTTAATATCTTCCCTATATCTCCACTGCATAGTCCTTCACAATTTGGGTTCCCTTTTGTTCCTGCTCATCCCCTCTTTTTCTGATACTACATCTCTCCCCCTGCCTCCCATCTCTTCACATTCAAGTATAATCATCTCGCCATCACCCTAATAAGCAGCATGATTTCTAACTCCCTGTCTTTACCCATATTTCCTGTCTGGTGAAATAAATTTCCCCCCATTCTTCACTTAACAAACTCCCACTCACCCTTGTAAACCAGCTCAAATATTTTTCTTAGTGAAATCTTTCCCTACCCTTAACCTGACTACTCTTCTCCTTTCAGGAAAAACTGCTCATTCATTTCCATTTCTTCTTATAATACTCAGTACATATGTCTGTGCTTCTATCAATGTTCAATAAGAGAAGAACACTTGGGGAGAGGATAAATAGAGAAAGACATAGATCTAGATCTAGATCTAGATCTAGATATGCATGGGATTTCATAAAGGGATTCGACTTTTCATAAATGCTGGGGGAGAAGGTTAAACAGTCTGTGTGAGGCAGTTATCATGGTGATAACTTCATAAGGTATATAAATGTTGAATAATTATTGTACACCTGAAACTAATATAATATTGTATATCAACTATACTTTAATTTTTTTTAAAGAATGAATAATGACTGTGTCTAAGAATAATGCAAATGACCTTGGAGGGAACTGTTATGCCTTTCTAAAATTTACCCTAAATCCTGAAACCCTGCATAGTAATGGTAGATTGGGAAGCATTATGACATAAAAGAGAAAGTAAAAGCTTTGCCATTTTTAACTGGTTAAAACCCTGAGTTAAAATCCTGGCTTTGAATTAATTTATTAGTTGTTTAATCTTAAGATATTTAACATTTTTGAACCTAAATGTTCTTACCTATAAATGGGAATAAGAATGACTGCCTCATAACCTATGTTTATCACATAGTTGTCACTCTTTAAATTTTAGTTCCCTCTTGTTATTTGAAGACCCAGAAACAAAACTTTTAGGCAAGAAGTTACCTGCAAAGAATTTTTTAAAAGTGTCCAATGGATTCTAAAATATAATGTATATAAATGAAAATGAACTATATAAAAATGGTATTTAACTAGTAAGTCAGCATTTATTTTTATAATTTAATTGAAGCTAATTTAAAGAATGCTTTTATTGTCATATATGTCCAAAAAAGTAGTGACTCAATTATATTTAACTAAAAAATAAGTCATCAAATAACCCTATAAACACAATTTATAAATTTGAAAGTTCTATATACATAATAAAATTTTGATAGACTTAAATATTTTAATTTCATCCTTAAGGTATTAGGCTATATAAGATATGTTAAGTATATGCTTTTGGAAATAACAAGAAACACTTCTTGCTTGCTACCTTGTTATATAACCAAATGTTTAGTACTTACAATGTACTGTTTGATGCTATTAATTATTTTTTCCTATTTATACATTTGTTTGTTCATTTATTCATTATTCAACAAAAATCTGTGAGTCCCTATTATCTGTCAGGTTTTATATGAAGCTGTATGGATATATTGTAAGTAAGATGTGGTCCCTGTCTGCAGGAGCACATGTTCTAGGGGCAAAGTCATACACCAAAATGACTGACTGTAGTGAGGCAAATGCTCCCAATGACTGTGGTGTATTTGTGTTTGTCAACTTAGCCAAGTTTAAATTATGTTTCCCAGAATTTCCTCTTCTGCATAGGTCCATATTTATGTAGACCACAGGAGACATACCGTGGGAGATTTAGAAGGCAGAATTAAAGCAGCTTCCATCTTGGTTATATGCTTTAAAGGTCTGTGTAGGTCATGAGACTCTGTTGCAGCTCACGTAAGCTTCTCTGTGAGCTCACAGGATTGGTGTGGAGCACCAGCGGGGGCCGGAGCTTCTCCTCCAATTTCTCTGTCTCTCAGGCCAGATGAATGTTTAGCCCCATGATGATAAGCACCAGATTCTCCTGCAGAACACCCCCATTGCCAAAGTTGGAAGTTTGAGGTAGTGAGAGATCAACCTTGGCTCTAGTAAGTTCTCATTAGTTTAAGCTCGATTTCACAGATTCCACTGTGTCCTTACTTCCCCAATGTCTTCCCTTTTGTCTGCCTTCTCTACAGACTTCAAGCTCCACATTTTTATTTTTATTTTTTCTTTCTACAACATTCTAAATATTAACACACAGAACCATATGGATTAAATATTATTTTTGTCATGAGTAGGTAGGTTTAAAAGGGATCAGAAAGAAAAAAATGTTGCCTTGACACTATAGAAAAAAATGAGACTGGAGACAATCCTTATTTTACTATTGTTTAGCAAGAAGGCAATATAGCAAAGTGATCAAAATTCAAGTGAGATCTAACATCAAATTACCTGTGTTCAAATCACAGATCTGTTGGAGAGTGGCTGTATAATTTGAACAAATTACTAGACTTTTTGGAGTCTTCCTATGTGAAAGGGTATCATGATTGTACATGTCCCATATGTTCATTTTAAAGAATAAGTAAGATAAAATGTAGTCTCTCTAAGTGCTGATTTGAAAAATCTCCAAAATACATTGTTAAAGAGAAAAGCACGATGCAGATCAGGGGATATATAATATGTCACCTCCTGTGTGAGAAGAGGGGAAGGGACAAAATGTAATAATTTCTTATATTTGCATTAAGAAACACTAGAAGGATACATAGAAAAAAACAATATAAATAGTTATATCTACCTGTGAGGGTGGTTGAGTGTGAAGAACTGGGTGGAAGGATTAGGATGGGAGAGAGACTTTTCACTACATACCTTTTTATTTTGTTCTGATTGTTGAAAAATGTGAATGTACCAGTTGGTCAAATATAAATAAATAAATACAAAAAAGAAAAAAATGTAGTATTCTTAATATAGCACCAGGCACTTAATAACACACTAGAGATAGATTAGTTAATCTTATTTTCGACGCTAATGAGTAAATAGGCTTAAAGACAGATGGTATCTTTCCCATCTCATCTGGGAAACTCCTTTATATATATCAAAGCTCATCTTTAACATCGTCTTTCCTAACAAGTCTTCTATGACTCCCCAGGAAGACCTGGGTGCCTTTTACTTGTGCTCCCATAACACCTTGTTTCCAATTCTATGTTAGAATTGTGAAGGGTTACAGGCAACTCTCTTTCCAGTGGCTACTAAATCAATTGTCTTAAGTTTGCTAAATGCAAATGCTAAGGCAAAGATTCAGATGCAACTGATTGATTTAGGAAATATCCCTGAGAGAAACTGGAAAGGTGAATGGGGAGACCAGAATAGACAGCCTAACAAAGAAAGGTGTAATTTCAGGTTAAGTCTCACTCTCAGTCTGATTCTACAGGGAGCTCTGGCGTATAAATTATAACTTTGACTTTGTCATTCTTTAAGGTGAGAAAGCTAGGCTTTCATACTACCCTTCTAATTGTTAGTAGTTGGCAAAGGACTTAGGATGGGGCATAAATTTGCAGATACTTGAAGCTCTCTGCAGGCAGTGTTTTGAGGAAAGGTCTCAGGTGAGAGCCATTAAAAACAAAGCACACAGAAGATGGGCCATAGGGGCATACAAGTCAAAGAGGGGAGGAATCTGGATGTAAAACCAATGGTGTTCTTTCTTAATTAACTTTTACTCTTTTAATAACTTTATTCCCAACCTTCCTACACCTCTACATTGCTTCCAGTTCCTGGCTCAAGGCCAAGAGGTGTTGTCCTCAGAAGTCCCTTTCTATAATAAATATTATTCCAACTTACAGCAGTAACCAGAGTTCCTTGTGGCCGTCAGCCTGGAACAATGTTAACATACCCTGCAGGAGTCTCTCTGATGGCTGACATCTCTGGTGCTGCTGCTGCTGCTGTTGTTGCTGCTGCTCCCCACCCCCCACCCCCGGAACATCTGCTATGGCCTGGAGTTGTTGCCAGAATCCTTAGGCAGGCACTTTGCTACTCTTCTTGCCCCATTAAAACACCTTTCCAACCTTTATGGCTGATTTTATGGCTGCCGATGCCTCTTCTGCTCTACAATAACTGACACAGGGTAGTAAGTCTGGCTTCCTTTAAATACTACTAACCACAGACACCTAGATGGCCACTTGCCTCCTCTATTTTTTTTGAAGACTTGTTACCCAATATTTATGGCTAAATCTTTTTAAAGTTTTTTTTAAATTAAATGTATTGGGGTGACATTGGCTAATAAAATCATATAGGTTTCAAATGTACAATTCGATAATACGTCATATGTATATTACATTGTGAGTTCACCACTCAAAGTTAAATTTCCTTCCGTCACCATATATTTTACCCTCTCTACTCCTATCTATCTCTCTCCTCCTTCGTTCTCTCTGGTAACCACTAGTCCAGTGTTTGTGTCCCTGAGCCCCTGTTTGTCATGTTTGTTGCCTTCAGTTTTATATCCCACATATAAGTGCAATCATATGGTTCTCAACTTTTTGGCTGACTTATTTTGCTTAGCATGATAATCTCAAGATCCATCCATGTTGTTGCAAATGGCAGTATTTCACCTCTTCTTCTGTCTGAGTAGTATTCCAATGTATATATTTACCACATCTTTATCCAATCACCTATAGAAGGGCACTTCATTTTTTTTTCCATGTCTCGGTCACCGTGAATAATGCTGCAATGAACATCAAGGTGCACATATCTTTACTGATAAATGTTTTCAAATTTTGGGGTAGATACCCAGAAGACAGATTGCTGGGTAATATGAGAATTCTATTCTTAATAGTGACCTCCGTTACCCAATTCCATAACATCTCAGCTATGGTGGCGCTGTGTCTGTACACTGGGAGTGGGGAGGGCTTCACAGAGAGACAATGGATACCACCAGCACTTCTGCCCAGGAGAGAGCCTTGCCTCTGGCCCTTGCTCCAACAACTCAGTGTCCCTCTGTAACTCTCTGGTGCCCCCTGGGTAGCCAACTGGTTGCTAGTACTCACAGCAAGTGAGTCTGTCACTGCGAAAGTCTGGTCGCAGATACGGACCCTTTAAGAAGAGCATCTGCAGCTGCCATAGCCTCTGATCCACTCAGCCCCTAGGGAGAGGGCAGCCTCTTGTCTTCACCCCCTCCCACCTCCTACCATTGCAGGGTGATGTCTTATTTCTCTACATAGTTATAAGGCTTATGTTCATTCAGATCCCAGGCGACTCTGCTTGCTGTTTGCTCCATGTTTCCACCACAACTTTGATGTAGTCGCAAGAGGAAATTAACAAAGCCCCTGTTTTATGCCATTTTGCCTGGTGTCCTCTTAATCCTATATTTCTTTACTTGTCTGTCTCCCTGACTATACTCTAAGCTTCCTGAATACAGGATTTTGTCTGATCACTTTTGTATCCAAAACGTTAACTACAATTTTTGGCACAGAGTTGCTCCTCAGTGAACATTTGTTAAGTGAATGAATGAATGAACAAAGGATGGAGAGGGAAGACATTTTTGAAGTCTTTATATATAAATTTATATTTAAACTACTAAGGATCACACATTGTCCAGCTAAAATTCTGACACTCAAAATGAGGTTGAAAGGATTGCCTAATATCATGGGCTGGCCAAGATTTTTTCTTGTTCTAAGCTCCAGACTTTGCAAATTTGACATACCTGTCTGCATCCACTGTGCTAAAGTTCTTTAAAGACAAAAAGTAGCTGCACCTTCCAGAGTAGTGTGTAAGATGTACTGGAAAGATCTGAATATTTCCTATGTCAAGAAATGGGCTTTTAGAGTCTGTCAGCACTGCTGGAGAGGACGCACAGACCACCGCTGCGAGGACATGGCCTGCTGCCCACGAAGCCTCGCGCGAGTACCTGAGCCACTGTCATTCTGACATCCGCCCACCCTCCTTCTACTCCAAACCTGCCACCATGCCTCCGCGAGATGGAACCTCAGGCTCATGTGCAGAGCATAGGGCAGGTGCAGGAAGGCAAAGCCCTGGGAGGGCCCAGCAAAGCCATCAGACAATCGCAGACCTGACAGCTTTCCTATAGCTGAAGGCCTAAAGCCCCATTCTAGATGTACAGCCTGGGAAAGTGCAGCTGAAAAAATGAAATAAGGACTAGAATTAACAAAGAAATTGCAAGATATAAAAGAAAACTCCTCATAACTGACTTTAAAATAGAGAGGAAATCATCATCAGGAAGCTTAGATTCAAGGAGTCTACGTCTGCAGTGACTGCTGACTTGGATACAGATGAAAGTGGCCTGATGAGAAGACAGAAGCAAAACAACAATGGAAGGAACACCATTGCCTATGATAGCTATGTTAAAGAAGTCCCAAGGCACTTTCAAAAATTTGAGATTCATCCCAAGACCCTCAACAAAATCAAGAAGTATGGTCAACGATTGTGGGACCAGCACACCAAATTCTGGAAGGTGGCTCTGCATTTTGGGGATCCTTCAGCTGAAGAAGGATGTTTTTCAAGAAATACATTCTATAGACCTTGGGGAAATGGAGACAGAATCCACAGAAAGCAGCTCCAAGTCCCAGATGAGCTCTCACAATATCTTTGCTAAGTATCCTGGCACACCCACCAAAGTTAGACTTGGAAGCTTGTTCAACTGAATTCTTGAAAGATTTCTCAGTTATGACCTAACTGGTGCCATGTGGAGGCCTCTGAGAGCAAGCTGCTTCTACCTGGCTATGTGGAGGGCCATGCAAGCATGTGTCATGCATTTGTAATTGGGTGGTTTCTGTTAATACTTTATTATCTCATGGTGAATTGTTATTTATGCTTTATTTTCTTGAGAAACTTTTATGTATAGTGAGTGAATTTTGCATGTTTTGAATCATAAATGGAACTAAATCCCATGAAAATTGAACTTAAAACAATCTTGCAACAAATTTAATTGCTTAATCCCCACCATCCTCCAAGTTAACCTGACAAGCATACTTTAACTGGTTTTCCACAGGTATTTCAAATGCTAAGTTGCCACTTGTCAGATGACTGGTTTGGGTTTAACCGTATGTTTACAGGACCAATCTAGTATCAGCTTTCCTTACTGGTATCTGGTAAGTATTCTCAGAATCAGACAACTTTAATATCTTCATGGAAATTTAATTTTTGGCCTTTTGTCAGTATGTCAGGGTAGCTTTTTCCCTCATACAGAGCACAGAACAGTCAAAGATATTAAATTGAGCTGTTAAATTAATAGATTTTATGTAAGTTTTACAGCCTTAATTTGTTACTTGGAAATAGGGCTAGGTAGGCCTTCTACCAAGTATATTTCAAGAGTTAAGGTAGCAGAGGGATTTTTTTAATTTGCATATCTTCTTTTTTTATTTTTATTTTTATTTTGGACCCCTTTTACCCCATCTACCTTCCTCCTCCTCCCTCTCTGCTAACAGAGGGATCTAGAAAGAATATTTTTTACAGTTAACTTGCCATGTAAAATTTCTGTAAATGATCATGTATACAAATTTTCTGTTCAAATACTTAATTGTAAACTTCTTGCTACGACTGTTAGTGTTTCTCTCGCTTATATATGGAATGACATTGCAAAAAATAAAAAGTAAATAACCTTAAAAAAACAACATGAGCTTTTAAACACTTGTTGGATCCAATTCTGGTAATGTTTGGCTTTAAAAAAATAATCTAGAAGATTATTATTTTCTGTCCCTGCAGTGCCATTAGATGACTGCTGCCTCAGCCTTTTGCAAGCAATTATGACAAGTTTTAAAATCAAGTAGCAGTGCAGGAGTGCAGAGCTGGTTCTCTAATGCAGTTTGACTTCATGCCTTAGGATTTCTGAATCCTTTGTTATGTAGTTCTTGATGGACTTTCTAAAGAATATTTAGTAATAAAAGTATTCTGCTGTTGACTTTCATATATTCAAACATTTTTCCATTTTTTGAAATATAGTCTAAAAATTCTGGCTGCATGTTAGGAGTAAGTCTAATAACTTAAATACTCCCATCATAGAAAATAGCTATTCAGATAATCACCCTGTCCCTCTAAGTTTCATAAGCTATATTTACTCCCATATGCCTTTTTATAAGGTTCTATAAAAGAGTCTGAAAGACAAATGCCTTACTAAATTTTTTGTTTAATAATTCTAAAGGGGAAATTTAGGTCAAGAACAAACAGATAACACATATTTTCCTCCAAAATAATCAAGAAGTGAATTTCAAAAGTCTGGAGATTTGATACCCTCAAGTGGAGACAAACTTGCCTTGTATTCATTCTTAAGAAGCCACTCTAGATATACTCATGGAACAATATCAGATTGAGCAGAAATTCAGCTAACTTTTCCTTTTTTCATTCCTTTTTCACTCCTGAGCCTTCATCTCCTTCTCTCTTTCTCTATAATCTTGAGCACCTTCATTTGACCCTGCCACTCTTCCTTTTACTAAGCTCTTGCTTTCTGTGAAGAGAGCTGTTTCACTTCTTTCAATTCTTGCTTTGCAGGACTTCAATATGTTCAAAGGAAACAATGGTCTAACTTTCCCAAAGAGTTAAATCATTCCCCTGGTGAAAGGGGCCTGCTATGATAGTATTCCAAGCTGCTAGGGTATTTCCTGTAAAAGAAAGTTCAAAGTTAGTGGAAAAATAAGGAAAGATCCAAAAGTTGCACTGAGACTAAGAGTTATTTAGGAGCAGTTACTGTTCACATGCAGGTTTAAAATTCAGTTAGCACCTTTCTTCTAAATATCTGGTAAGCATAAATTGAAATGTGTATCTCAATCTGTAAAATGGCTAGGTGCTTTTTGCGAGAAGAAATGTAATAGAGGATTAATTTGGTGATAATATTCTTTATTGGCTTTTTAAGTAGAAACATGGCATATAATATGTTTATTAAGAAGGGACCTAAGAGATGATTTCAGACTCATAACCTCATTTTGTAAAAAAGAAAATTGTCCTCTAAAGAGATCATAGTGTCTTTTCATGGTAACTCAGCTAAACTGGGAGACGTGAAACTAAAACTCGGGACTCCTGATTCCTATAATAGTCTTCTCATTTGAACAGTCAAGTCGATGAATTTGCAAGCTGTTTGCTAATTTAGGGATTCTTACACTGGGATCTTTGGAAAGGATGCATAGGCCTTCTATCATTTCAGATAAATTTCAGTGTGAATGTGCATCTTCCCCTGGGGTGGGGGGAGCATAGTTTTCAAAAGACTCTGAGTGGCCCATACTCCTTGCCCACATGGAAAACAAGATATAAAAATTTTTAAGCTAAATAAGTGTTTGTTTGTTTGTTTTATCTTAATATAAATATCATAGATTCATGTTTTAATGCTATATCTTCCTTCTCTCATCCATCCCCATATGAAATTAATCTAGCTTCAGTTCTAGTTCAGTCATCCATGGAGAAGGCAAAGGACTTATAGAATGAAAAAAAAAATGATTCCATGTACCTTGATCATACAAAATCAATTCGTTAAGAGATTTTTGTTTTACACACTCTGACTACCATTTTCTTACCATTTATCCAACTCACCCTCCAACTGCAAACTCCTTCCTGGGGAACTGTCAAAAAAAAATCTAACTTATAAGTATACTATATCATAGTAAAGCAGCTCTTTTAGGCAACTAAAGACCTCTTGGAAAAAATTAGCAAAGGGGTTTGTTGCTTGCTATTTTTTATTTATCCATCTAAATTCCTTTATTATATGTTGTTAATGCTTGTAGCATAGTTGCCTTTTTGATAATTTTCTTTCCTCAGCTAATATGACACCATTCTCTCTCCAGTTGGCTCTGATTCCCCTTTTTCTCTCCCATCTGTTGACTCTAGACATCTCAAAATCTTTAGTTCTTGACCTTCTTTATATATATATATAATATGTTATACATATTTCCTCAGGTAGTTCATTCATTTTGAAGATTTAAATGTGTTCTTTCCACCAAGGAATCTCAAATACGTCTCTCCAGCCTCTTTCCTAACATATTTCCAGCCACTCAGATTTAAAGCCCAGTTGACTATATATTCCTCCACTTACTATGGACCATCTTCACATATCCTCAAAGGAAATGAATCTCTCGTTTACAAATTGAATCTCCCTTCTATATCCCAAGTATCTGACAGTAGCACCAGCATTTTCACTATTTCCAAATTAAAATATTAAAACTACTTTTTGAGATCCTATTTTTTTTTCATTGACAGCATCCAAAAACTGTCCACATCCTATTTGTTTTTCCAATGTATAACTTTTGTTTCATTAATTTATTTAATAAACAAAAATTTTTATGAGAATCTACTAGGTGCCAGATGATTATTAGGTGCTACATGAAGGAACCAAGATAAATGAGACTCCGTTTTAGCCCTCTAAGAGATTACTGTCTAACAATGAGTATGAAGCATATTTACAAATAGGTACAATGCAAGTCCTTAATAGCATTGACAGTAGCGATCCCTGGCTTCAATTATGCCTCAATCATGCCTTGATGTTATTGACTTTTGCCCAAATTCATACTCATTTATAGAGTTTATTCCAGACATTCTAGTTCTATATACCTTACTTTGTATATATTTTCCTACTTTTTCACTCATGATCCTTTCAACTATGTGACTTATTTGATGTTTTTTCTCTTCTGGGCCTATGTGTAGAAGGATATGAGTTTGTAATCCTCCTGTTGATCCAGTGGAGTTTTTTTTTTTTGAACCTGCCCTTTGGCAATCAGCATCACTCAGAGGATAACCGGGACATGTACTTTTTTACCTGAAAAGCTGAGTTTAATTAACTGGAGCTCCCTTTCTCCAACTCTCTCTGCCTTTGAAAAGCTGAGATTATTTACTGCTTCAGCTCTAGCTGTGTTTCTCTCATTGGAGGAGATCTGTCTTTAACAGTTAGGTTAAGGATATCCTTTTAGGCCTCATAAGACACCTAGGTCACTTCTGAGAACACTTTGGTATGCTACAAGCTGTGGTATAGTGATTCCTAGACCCATATTAATGAAAAGGGAATGACTGCCCAATAAATAGAAAAATAGGCCCAGTGTTTGGCAGCCAAGTGCAAGAAGGAAAAATGTCAAAACCTTAGCACCCATGCCCATTGATTTTCTACTCTTCTAATATTCATATTCTACAGGTATTGTAATTGAGCTCTCAGCTCCCTTGAAGTTCCTATACTGCTATCATGAGTGTTTTATGCAACATTCCATATTGTCTGTTAACTGCTATGTCACACAATTAGTTGAATGAAGAGAAGACAACAAATCACTCATGCCTAGTTTTTGAGCTTTGGTCAATTTCAGTTAACAGGCAAAAAGTTGTCAAAGTAAAAACCTATTCTTAAAACCAGGCATATTTGTTTATATTTCTTCTGCTATTAATTAACCCATGGAAGCATCATTTTCACATTTTTAAAAAATAAGAAATCCATTTTATTCAAATCCTGCTAAGATTTTATAAGAAAACAGTTGTTGAAACACGATTTTGTTTATTTTGAGGCTAAGATTTTACAGATCATTTATAAATAAAGAAGACAGAAGAGGTAATAGCTATATTCTTAGTTGAATCTTGTTTCTAACCTGAAAGATTACCAAATTGACTAATGAAACAAAGGTGGCAAATGTAATTATCTACCTTTGAAAGGATTCCTTCTGATTTGTGTGTGTGTGTGTTACTGCCTGATTTGCAATTTTATATTTTATCTTCTAGGAAATCTCACCTTTCAATTCTGTTTAGAAAACAGAAATTCAACATCCCTTCAAATATTCATTCCTGTAACTCTGATGGTTGGGGGTGGGGGAGGTGGAGGAGGTGGTCACTGAGAAGAATTGTAAGGGTATAGTGACATCTACAGGTAGCACGTTAAATAGGACGGGTTACCCTCTGCTGAAGAATGGCTTGTTCCAAGCCTCTCTGCCTTGATATTCCTTTAAATGTTTCTTGTCCATGGTAACCAACAGGAAAGGTTTAACCAATTAAACTAACAGCTGATGTTAGAGATCTTGCTAAAATTAAAATCCATGTAATAAATGAGGCTTTGTTTTACCTATTTTCTTAAGCATAGTTTATTTTCATTTTCAAAATGGGAATAACAGTTTGATCAGCAGTTCATTATGAAAATCTGTATAAAGCATACATGTATACTTGATAAAAGTAGCCACTGCTACTAGGAAGCATACATGTATACTTGATAAAAGTAGCCACTGCTACTAGGAATCACTTTGCCACAGCTTATAGCATACCAAAGTGTTCTCAGAAGTGACCTAGGTGTCTCGATGGAAATCATGGAGAAAGAACATGCCAATTAGAAATTCAGAAAGTCATTTTTGGTTCTCAATGATAAAAGAGTCAAAATAAAACTTTTTGGAAAGTCTGTTCCAATAGTAACGACTCAGGTTAACATTATGTCAGAAGTTATTCATACATTTTCTTAACGACAAGGGTCAGGAGAACACTAACAGTGCAAGTAACTGAATAATAAAGTGTAATCAAATTAGGCTCTTTGGTGTCAATTACTTTTGCTACATAACAAATCAGGGAAGGAAAAGGATAAAATTTAAGCTCCTTGTAGGGTGAGATTACGTGTTATAATTCTTTGTATTTCTCGTGGTGGCTAGACATGTATAGCAAGCATTTGGTCAATTAGAAAAAAATAAATACGGATTACCCTAAAATATATATCTTTCCTCCAACAATTTCTAGTGTTTTTTTTCATTTCTGTGCTTTTGTTAATAAGTTTTTGTTTTGTAACCTAGAATATCCTTTCTTTGTCTGAATATAATAACCTCTACTAGATGAAATGTATTGTTCTCTATGAAGTCTTCCCTGCATAAGTGAAAATAGAGATTTCTTCTCTTTGAATTCTCATAACACTCTCTTATGTCATCCGTCATCTTTTACCTTGATATTAAAATATTTATGTATCTTAGTTCTCCTTAGATACCTTGAGGAGAGGGGCAATTCTGCACATATTTTGGCCCCTCTTTAATTCTTCCCCCCTCCACTTCTACCCCTGACCTATAGATGTTGCCATTTCCCCTTAAGAACTGGATCTCTGAAGGCAGGGTGTCTCCTCCCACATGCTCACAGGGTGCACCCAGGGCATGGTTCATGGTTACACCTGGGGCACAAACCCAGTACTTTCTGCGTGTAAAGCAGACATGCCAACCACTACACTACAGAGCCACCCTTCTTGATATTTTTATTTATGTGCCTAGTACACCTTGGGTGCTTGATAAGTATTTGTCGAATAAATGAAGTAAAATATTCATCTTATGGAAGTTAAATAACAATTTAAGAATTAGACGATAAGGTAGTATTTATAAAAATGAGTTCACACAGCCAACTGGTCCTTGTTTCATGAAGTCTTCTTTATTTCAAAAGATTTCCTCTTTTGTCATAAATCAAAATCTTAAATACCATTTAGGATTTCACTTTATACTAATCTGAGTAGGAAGAATAGTATTAAACGCACATGGATGATTGAAGAGAGGGAGACAGCAGAGCCGTCTGAATTCCCTCCTTTTGGCATCAGAAAAAAATGTGTGAGCTTCCAATGGTCACTACCAAGATTACCTGGCTACAGCAATTTCTCTAATAGTCCAATCAAGGAAGCTTTCTATCAGGTGAGGCACCTCAGTAACAGGAGGCTATAGGATGTTCTACTACATGGGGGCCTCTCCTATCAAGGAACAACATGATAGAGAAGTTTCTTGAAGACTCATGAAAAACCTACATGTGTGTCCAATGTACATGTGTATCTAATAACAGGTAAGTATTTGGGCACTGCCACACAGAGGGCATCTTCAGCTTTTCAACATTAATCAGGGAAGCAAGAATAGCTACAGAGTGGATGAATTTTAGAGAAGAGAAAGAGGTGTCTGAGAGCCAAACCCTGCCCACACTTCACAGCACAAACCAAATAAGACTGCCACTCAAGTCTGATCTGAGGGTAAGGAAAGAGATGAGATTTAAAACAACTTTGAAATTTATACTTTGATTTGAACTAAATTTTAATAACCAAAAGTGGCCAAAAAGCTATAGAATCTTCGTAAGATCATATTGCTGTACTGGAAAGGCAGCTCCCACTGGCATGAGAGAAGACAGTAAATGGAAACCCTACAGCCACTATATCTTTAGATTCCACCAAACTCAACCTTCTCAATGAACCCAGTTACATTAGTCAACATAAAACTGTCTTAGTCTGCTAGGACTGCCACAACAAAATATCATAGACTAAGTAGCTTAAAAAACAGAAGTGAATTTGATCAGTTTTAGAGGCAGGGAAGTCCAAGATCAAGGGTCTGGCAGTGTTCAGTTTCTGGTGAGAGCTCTCTTCTTCGCTTGCAGGTGCCAAGATGCAACACCCATTCACGATAATATACCTCAGTCAACTAGGAATAGAGGGGAACTTTCTTCAACTTGATAAAGGATATCTACAAAAAAAAAGTACAACTAACATCATTCTTTTTTTAAGTTTATTTTTCAATTATAGTTGACATACAATATTATATTAGTTTCAGTTATACAACATAGTGACAACTAACAACCATTCTTAATGGTGAGAAACTAGATACTTTCCTCCTAAGATTAGGAACAAGGCAAAGATGTTCCCTCTCATCACTCCTTATCAAAATTTACCAGAACACCTACCTAATGCAATAAAACAAGAAAAGAAAGGGAAATAAAATGTATACGGATAGGATAGGGAAGAAGGGAATAAAACTGTCTTTGTTTGCTAATGACATGATTGTCTATGCAGAGGAAGAGAGGGAGAAAAGGAGCGAGGGATAAAAGGGAAGAATTTGTATAGGTCAGCATTGTACAATAAAGTTTTCTATATTGATGGAAATGTTCTATATCTCTGCTGTCTAATATGGGAGCTACATATGACTACTGAACATTTGAAACATGGATAGAGCAGCTAAAGAACTGAATTTTTATTTTTATTTAATTTTGATTCATTTAAATTTAAATAGCCACATGTGGCTAATGACTACTGTATTGAACAAAACAGATATACATAATTTTCTCAACTGAAAAAATTCAACGTTTTAAAAATATCCATTGAGTAAGTCATCACTGAGAGTCTACTACATTTCAAATATTAACTTTGAATTTTCTGAGTAAAAAAGAAGTAAAATCTGTACTCCTCTTAGAAATTCATTTGAAGGAAAAGGAAAATGGGTATTGAGCAATTAAGTAACAACTGAAATGTAACCTATTCTCATAACCACTTTCAACTGTCAGTATAAGGCTATAAAGAAAATAATAAGTATAGAAGTGAAAAGAGGTTAATAAATATATGAAGAATTCTTTAAAAGGAATGGAAAAAAATATTATATGTGACCTAAAACCTGTTTTTAGCTACCAAAAAATTCTAAATATTAATAGTGTCTCAGCAAGTTTTCAAGTAACATTTTGAGCCATTTTTATTTTATTTATAATGACACAAGTTGGACAGTTTGAGGCCTCTATTTTAATAAATGTCTACAGCTAGCTAAAAAATGTTCATTACCGAAGTTTGAAAACTTGCCAGTTGAAAATGATCACCAAAAATTTTCATAGAGTTCCAAAATAACTATGGGCTTCTGATCAGTATGTTTGAATTTAAATGGAAAACACTTTTTTCTTTTGGAGAAACCTTAATTTCCAATAGTTTAGTACTTCTTAATGAAATGCTAATAAGACATCAGTGTGGTAATGAGGTAACAGTGTGACTTCAAAATTGACTTCTTAGAATTTCTTGAGATTTCTTTTTTAAATCTAGATTACAAGACCCTCTTAATTCAGGAGTTTCAGTGGGCCTGGAAATCAGTATCCTCAATAAATTCCCCAAGTGATTTTGATTACCAAGGGAGAATGGAACCAACTCACAACTTTTACTGTCCATTGCTTTCCAACAGCTAATGCTAAAGAACCTACCACTTCCCCAGTGCCCTGTCATTTTGCCCATTTCAAGTGTTCCCATTTCTCATCCCACTCCTTCCAACACATGCAAATCCCCTTGTCCCCAACATTATTTCTGGGACTCTCTGCAGCATGATTCTGTACTCCAGACATGTGAAAGGACTCTGAATTTAACAAAGATCTCCTTTAATCTAAACAGCACTTCAGTTAAAACAGAGCTCCATTGGAGTTGGGGGAAAATGGCATAGATGATAGAGGCTTTGTTCACCCCTCTTGTAACCACATCAAAGTTGCGACAGAAACACAGCACAAACAGCAAGCAGTCTCCTGTGGTCTAGATGAACAGAAGCTCTACAGCTAGGGAGAGAAATACTTAATCACCCTGCAACAGTAGAAGGCAGGAGGGGGCAAACATGCAAGGCTGCCAGGTCTGAGAGGCTGAGTGAGACAGAGACTGCAGCAGCGACAGCTATAGATGCCTCTTAAAGGGGCCATGTCGACAAGCAGACTTTTACGATGATGCACCTGCTTGCTCTCTCTGAGCACCAGCACCAGGTCAGTTGCTTGGAGGGCACCAGGGACTTACAGGGAAACACTGAGTTGTCAGATTGAGGGGTGGAGGTGAGGCTCTCTCCTGCGCAGAAGTGCCTGAGGTATCTGTTGATCCTCTGTTGCACCCTCCTCCATTCCAGTACCCATACACAGCACACAGCACCCCCCATAGATGAGATATCATAAAATTGGATAACAGAGGTTGCTCTGGCCAGAGGACTCCCAGAAACTCTGCCTCCCCAACTGAAGGAGCAACCCGAGCCACATCCAGGCATAGCCTCAGTGAGTCAGGTGCTCCCTGCTGAGCAGCACCAAGACTCACACTGGTGGCAGCTGGCCTCCGTTTCTGGTGTGGCTTTTTGAGGCAATTATAAGCATAGCATCTGTGAATTGCTTGATGAATCTTAACAGGTAGCCCCAGAGGGGCACAGGCTGGGGCTCAAATTCACCCACACCTGAACCCCTTTTAGGCTGTGCTGCTGGACACCTACTACACAACACCATGCTAATAAGACCAAGAGACTTAGAAGCTTTGATTAATACATAAAAACAGACATAGAAAGGCAGACAAAATAGGAAGACAAATAAGCAGAAACCATATGATAGAATAGAACAGAGATCCACGAGTAATGGAATCAAGCAATCTAACAGATGCAGAGTTCAAAACACTGCTTGTAAAGAGGCTCAATGAACTCAGGGGAAGTGTAGATGAACTCAGTGAAAACTTTAACAAAGAGACAAAAAAAACTAAAAATGGAAATGAAAATTATAAAAGGGAACTAGTCAGAAATAAAGAATGCATCTTCTGAGATGAAGACAATATTAGAAGGAATCAACAAAGTGAATAAAGAGGATAGAACCACTGATATAGAAGATGGGGAAGGCAAAAACACCCAATCAGAACAGCATGAAAAAAGAAGCCAAGACTATAATAATAATTTAAGGATCCTATGGGACACAATTAAATGTAAAAATATCCATGTCATAGGGATACCTGAGGGAAAACAAGATGTCAAAGAGCTATTTGAAGAAATAATGGTGGAAAACTTCCCTCACCTGGTGAAGGAAATAGACATACAACCCCGGGAAGCTCAGAGAGTCCCAAAAAGAGATGAGTCCAAAGAGGCCCACACCAAGACATATCATAATTAAAATGCCAAAGGTTAAAGACAAAGAGAGGATCTTAAAATCAGTCAGAGAAAAGCAATTTCCTATAAGGGAGCACCCATAACACTGGCAGCTGATTTCTCAAAAGAAACTATGCAGGAAAGAAGGACCTGGCACAAAATATTCAACATGATGAAAACCCAGGATCTACAACTAAGAATACTTTATCCAGCAAAGCTATCATTTAGAGTTGAAGGACAGATAAAGAGCTTCCCAGACAAAAATGAGTCAAAGGAATTTATCAACACCAAGCCAGTATTCCAGGAAATGTTAGAGGGACTTCTTTAAGAAGAAAAAAACATGTATCAAAAACAGGAATAAAGAATGGTAATAACTACATTCCTATCAACAAGTATCTCAAATGGAAAAGAATTAAGTGTTCCAACCAAAAGAGAGAGTGGCTGAATGGATAAGAAAACAAAACCCCTATTTATGTGGCCTACAAGAGACTAGCTTCAGATTAAAAGACACACAGAGACTAAAAGGAAGGAGATGGAAAAAGATATTGCCTTGATGGCCCTGGAGGGTATTGTGCTGAATGAAATAAGTCAGATATAGAAAGACAAATATTGCATGATTTCACGTACATATTGAATCGAACAAAATCAACAACAACAACAAAAGTTGAAATAAACTCATAGGTACAAAGAATATTTTGAGGGATACTAGATGGGAAGGCATGAGGGGGCACAGAGAAAATGGGCAAAGGGATTAAGAAGTACAAATGGATAGTTACCATATAGATATGGAGGTATAAAGTGTAGCATAAGAAAAATAGTTAATAATATTGTAATAAATATGTGGGAGGAAGAGGTGCACTAGATTTAGTAGGGTGATCACTTTGTGATCTATATAGATCTCTAATCATTATGCTGTACAACTTAAAATAATATATTATTGTATACTAACTATAATAAAAAAATCATTGAATTGTACAATGTAAATATGAGCAACTGATTGTCTATTTCAATAAAGCCAGAAAAACAGAGCTCTCTTAATTTTGATATCATCTATTTACTAAATTATATTGTAATATCTCTTGTATATTTTGTTAATTGCTTGAAATTTTTCTAAATTTTGAATACTTGATGTTTTTTGTCATCAAGGAAAATCGTTTTCATGGCTCTTAGTGTAGACTCCATTTTGTTCTCCAAATAGCTTACCTGTGTGTTCACCTTCAGTCAGGAACTGAAAGCCAGGGATGTCTCAGTTCTACTACCAATTTGGGCTTGGATACATATTTGATGTAATCCAGAACTTAAAACCTCCATCTCTCTAGATCACAGACACTTGATCTAGACCCCAAGTTTTCAGTCACAAGTGTCATATCAAATCCAACTCTAAATAAATATCTAAAAAATGTAGGCCACTTAGTCATTGTGTAATTAAGAGATGTTGAAGTCTGGAGAAAAATTACATTCTGCATTAGGTGTTCTCTGTCAATCACTGACAAAGCCTGAAGTTCAAATCCTGATGATGGATTTTGTTTCTTTTATTCTTTCTCTTTGAATATTTTATGCAATTTTTAAGCTATTTTCTCCCTAGGGTTCCTTTTTTAGAAGAAAAATTACTGTCAACAGCTTAAGCAAAGCCCTGCAGTATTCAAACATGTAATCATTAAATGAAGAAAAGTAGGGAGGAATAATTTAAGGAGCGGCATTCTTTTCTTGGGGCTGAGTTTCTTTACCCATCTGCAAAATGAAAAGAAGTAACTAGGTGGTAGGATTCTGCCATTGTTCACTAGGTGATTTGTGTATGCCAAGCTGAGATTTTTTTTCAGTCTTCCAAAATTGCCTAATGACAAGTAAAAAAAAAATAGTTTGATAACAGCAGATGTTTCTGAGTAGTAGAGATTTATATTGTTATTGTTTAGTTTTCTTTGTGATTTTCCTATTTTCTTGAATTTCTACAATGATCATTTTAAACATTAAACATTAATATTTTTGAATAGCCTTTTGTAATGACAAGGAAAAAATTCATTAGAAAAAACATAAGAATGAGTCTCTAAGACAAAACTGGCACTTTGAAAAATGATTATCTATTAACCATCAACTTAGATGTTTTTTTGTTGTGGGTTTCTTGCTCTATAATGAGAGAATGGAATGTTGTAGCACTTTGTTAAAAAACCTGGAGTTGTCTCCCAATATCAATGGCTACTCT
Source organism: Rousettus aegyptiacus (assembly GCF_014176215.1). Lineage (NCBI taxonomy): Eukaryota > Metazoa > Chordata > Mammalia > Chiroptera > Pteropodidae > Rousettus > Rousettus aegyptiacus. The sequence goes on from NW_023416312.1 coordinate 15,700,554, forward strand.
AAAGATATGTTTTCAACTCAACAGATTTTTAGAAGTCACAAAGCCCTGCTCCAATTCCCTGATGAATGATTTTATGATATTTTTAAATCATACGCATATGAAATTATCATAGAAGGAAATATTAAAACACTAAAATTCCATTGGAGAGGCATTGCTAAAATATGTGCCAGAGTCACAGGTTTCAGAAATGATTATATTTAATGTCTTTATTAATTAGCCAGTACATGATTAAAACACTGTATTACTGACATTCATGAGTTTTGTTCCACTGGAAGATGAAGACACTAATAAATACTAAAATTATCCAAGATATTCAATAAATATAGCTCTAACTATATTACTCATATGCTGTTTTTTTAAATGTCATCTATCTTGAACCAACATCTTATTTCTCTTTTATTTGAAAATGCTTTGAAATATAGCATTTAAGAAAGTAACTTGATCAAATTGACGTCTAATTGTCTGTATACCTTAAATCCAAATCACAAGATAAAGGCTGGGTTTGTGTTGTAGCTTTGCCTAAGAAATTGCTTTAGTTTTAAATTTTATTTGAACTGTAAAGAGGAAAAGGGTGTGCGTTTTCACCTAAAATGGACTTCTACAGGCATCTCTGGGTCATTGCTCTAAGACTCTGTGTCCATTCCTGGCCTTTGTCTTTCCCAGTTAAATCTACTATGTATGTCCTCTGCAGGAACATGGTTTGCTCCAGTTTCTGTATGAATCATTATAAGAATAGCAGAAAGAATATGAATAAGCTCAACATCAAAAGGAGCCAGGATTAGGTTATTTAAAAACTGCAATACCATGTACCACTTGGAGGAATTGTAGGTACTTGCGTAGCTTCCACCTTATGACATTCTTTCTCCACTTCCACTATGTAAAGCCAGTTTATAAGATGGAATTTCCCCCTATAGTTCCAAACACTCTCATTCTCCACTGAGGCTGAACACTGACCTGGTACTCACACTTTTCTGATTAGATTTCCTATAGCTGGCTGGCTCTAGTCTATTTTTCCCCTGTGAAGGTTTGGGGACTGAGAAAATATGCATCTACTTTCCTTTCAGTAGCCCTACTGAAGTCATTCTTTGGGATATTTAGGGTGATCTATATTTAGCATGACATTTAGATTGTATCTCCCAGTGACCAAGCATATGAAGCAAGTTTTTTTTTTTTTGGATGCGATTGAGTGCTATTGACTCTAAACTGAAATTTTGGGAAAGTAACTGAAGAGGTGATATTTCATGTCACTTCCTAAAGAGATACCATTGCACTTTAGATATCATCAATATAGGCACTAAAGGTGAAATTTTGTTTTAAAAATGTTCCTGGACTGTATTCTTGTCCTCTCCAAGGGCCACCACACTTTCACCAAAAACATTTGGAAAAAACATAAGCCAAGAATCTCTGTTCAGTCTTCTCATATGGTTTCTGCTTGGCAGCCACACTAATCAGCAAAATGGGAGTGCTGCCAAGGCTTAAAAAGACACACATTGAACAGCTTCACTAACAACTGAGGATGCGAACGCAAACAGGACAGAAAGGATCCCATCAGCCCTCAACACTGGGTGTCCCATGACAAGGAGGTGAACTAAGGCTACCGCCTTTCATTTGTATTCCTGGGTACCTTGGAGCTTAGAGGTGAAATTGGACAGTGGCAGGGGGAGGTTGCCCAGGAACTTCTCGGTGTTGTCAGGATAATACAGGAAATGAAGTCAAAGGACCACAAAGAGTAGAACACAGGGGTCACCACTACCAGACTTTGCTGTCACCTGAGAAAACCCAAGGAGAGCACATGGGATTCAAGATGAGACTTCCATGACAGGTGCTTCGGATCTCCGAAGGGACAGTAAGGGGACAGACTGGCCAGAACCGTATCAAGGGGGCCACGGTGAATTTTCTCTGTTTTCGGCACTGGTGGACCTCAAAAATACATGTGCCAGTCATTAGTGCCCCTCAGTCCCCACTCGAGGTACAGGGAAGTGGAGGTCTTGGTCTGAGCGGTGTGTTCCCACGGAGCAGATGGAGAAATCTTAGAACCTGTCAGAGTCCAGGTTTGACCCTGAGTTGGGATCCTGCGTGGGACCGCCTGCCGTAGGGCCTCCACCTGCTTGCAGCAGCTCCCACATTTGGGAAACCAGACTTGGTCAGATAAGGTCCGCTTCACTGTCTCCTATTGGGACTGAGAGTGGTTGGCTCTTACCATGAGGAGTTCTGTACCTGCACCCACGTTGAAGAATCTGAGTAAGGACTCAAGGTTACCCAACAACCCTGAACAGAGGGGACATCAAAGATGTATCCCAACCCTTTGAAATCAGCCCAAGGAATGTCGGGGAAGGGCCTTCAGGGTGAGCATGCCCCTATCTTCATATCAGGACTGCGGGAGGTCAAGTCCTTAGTGTGAAGGCAGCCACACCGGTCTTTGAAAGAGGAGTGCTGCCAAGCCTGCCAAGGACCCACGGTGAGGAGCTTGACTGACTCTGAGGATCCAGATGCACTCAGGACAGAAAGGATCCTGCTCAGCTGTCAGCACAGTGTGTCCCAAATTGGGAGGTAGATTGAGGCGTCCGTATTTCATTTGTATAACTAGGTCCGTTTAATCTTTGAGGTGTCAATATCAGAGTGGTAGAGGTGAGCGTACCCAGTTCCTGCCCAGTGTTGACAGGATAATACAGAAGATGAACACAGACGACCGCACAGGGCAGACACAGGGGCCCCCACTGCCAGCGCCTGCTGTCACCGGACTGAACCCAGGGCTGGGTGCGTAGGAGACAGCGTGAGGCTCTCACGATGGGTTCTATGGTTCACGTAGGGGATTGTCAGGGGACGACTAGCCAGGAGAACAGGAGCCTTGTGGGTTCCCAGAGCAGTGCCCACAGGGTAACCTGTAAAGGAGGCCTTCAGTGAAGTCAAGGGCGATCCTCCCTGTCGGAGGTGCTCACCTCAGGTCATTCTCTATCCAGCAGGTGCGAAATCACCTGCCCACCGGGCCACAGTCCTGTCTGCTGTCCGGGACCACAGCCACCATGCCTCGTGGTCAGAAGAGTAAGCTCCGTGCTCGGGAGAAGCGCCGCCAGAACAGAGCTGAGGCCCAAGGTCTTAAGAGTGCTCAGGAAGCCACAGCAGAGGAAGAGGCCACTGCCTCCTCCCCTCCTGTTACTGGGGATGGTGCCTCGAGCTCTTCTGCTGCTGGCAGTCTCCAGGCACCTGCAAGTGTCCCAGCTCCCACCAGTGCCGCTGCGGGTGTTTCGTGCAAAAGATCTGATGTACGTGCCAAGAGCCATGTTCAGAAGAGTAGAAAGTCCCAGGCCACACCGTCCGGTCAGAGCTCGGGCCACGACCTTCTCTCTAGGAAGACCGGTATGTTGGTGCACTTCCTGCTGTGTAAGTACAAAACGAATGAGCCCATTAAGAAGGGAGACATGCTGAAAGTCATCCACAAGAGGTACAGGGAGCACTTCCCTGAGATCCTCAAGAAAGCCTCTGAGCGCATGGATCTTGTCTTTGGCTTAGAATTGAAGGAAGCCAAGCCCAACAGTCACTCCTATTCCCTTGTCTGCAAGCTGGATGAGGGCAGGGATGGGAGTATGAGCAATGCCTTGAGATTTCCTACAAAAGTGATTCTGATGCCCCTCCTGGGTTTGATCTTCTTGAATGGCAACCGCGCCTCTGAGGAGGAGATCTGGGAACTCCTGAATATTTTGGGTGTCTATGATGAAGAGACACACTACATCTTGGGGGAGCCCAGGCACATTATCACCCAAGATTTGGTGCAGGAAAAGTACCTGGAGTACCGGCAGGTGCCCGGCAGTGATCCTCCACGCTTCGAGTTCCTGTGGGGCCCAAGAGCCCAAGCTGAAACCACCAAGGTGAAAGTCCTGGACTTTTTATGCAAGGTCAATGATACCTTCCCCACTGAGTTCCCACCCCATTATGAAGAGGTTTTGAGAGACGAGCGGGAGAGAGCCCGGGCCACTGTAGCAACCACGGCTGGTGCTACTGACAAAGCCAGAGCGGGCTCCAGGGCCACGTCCAGCTGCTGCCCTCCCCCCGAGTGAGCTCTGAGGTGGATTCCTCACATTCTGGTTAGAAAGGCCTGTTAAGCTGTGTTTCTATTATCTACAAATGTGTATTTTGTCTTTTTTTGCATTTTCAAATGGTGTTCTTTTCAACAGAAAGTTTATGTACATTCAGAATTTAAGTTGTGAGTGACACAGATCACACGTTCCTTGCCACGTGTCAGGATTAGGAGTAAGATTTTGGTTTTGAAATATGCACTGATAAACCATAAAATTGCTTTTGCGATGTAGAACAAGATAACATGTCGTTAGGATAGCAGTATCCTTGGAAATATAAATAACTCCACAAAAAAAAGTTTTGGGATCAGAAAATAGAAAGATATATTAATATACAGAGAGAGAGAGAAAGAGGTGGTTTGCTATGCATTGCCTTACTCCATTTTGTCTTTTTTTACACATTTAAAAGACGTTACCTGGGATTGCTAATGTTTGTCAAGCATGTTTGAGAATATAAAGCATTGTGCCTGTACCTCTTTGTTCATGGCTTTTTTTTTACACAGTCATTAATGGATCATCAGCTCTTTGGAAGTCTCCGTGAGTGCCCTGGGGGTGTTCAGTCTAAGAAGGCCCAGCCCTTGCCTGAAGAGTTATACAGGCTAGGAGGAAGTATCCTTTCAAAAGAGGGTGAGGTCTGCTCTACTTCTTAAGGAGCAGGTAAAAAGGAGAGTAAAGAGGGTTTAGAGAGTGCGGCTTATTGAGCTTTCATTGTTAAGGGGCATTTTGGCCCACTGGGAGGTCCCCCCACCCAAGATCACTGCATATTTCAGGACATGCCTTGGAATTAAGAGAAGAAAAAAGGAAGAAAAGGAAAAAGAAAAGAAAAATTCCAGCTGCATGAATGGTAATCTCTGAGGCAAAGATTTTCATAGAAATGTTTACTATTGCCTAATGTCTCAATATAAGACAGGCACAGTGACAGAGGCTTTCTCTATATCGCATATATGCTACCAGTCTCAGAAGACAGGGCCAATTAGACTTGCTGGACAGTGGACAGCCTGTCTCATAGACTTAGAGTTTGTAATGTGCCAAATGTCGTGGGGCTAGTAAATGGCAAGGATCAATCTACACAGCTGGTCTTAGTTACGGTAAGCCCACTATTCTACTCTACCACCGTGAGACACGATCTGTGACTCTTATTTCTTTTTTCTAATGATTTTTAAAATTTTTTTCAGTTACACTTTGTATGCAATATTATATTAGTTTAAGGTATACAACACTGTGACCAGACATTTATATAACTAAGGAACTGATCTTCCCTCTAAATCCAGTACCCATCCGACCATACATAGTTATTAAAATATTACTGACTATATTCCCCATGCTGTTCATTACATCCCCACGACTATTATGTAACTTATCAGTTTGTACCTCTTCATCCCTTCCTCTTTTCACCCATCACCGTGTCCCCCTCCCATCTGGCAACCATCAATAGGTTCTCTGTATCTACGAGTTTGATTCTGTTTTGTTGATTTGTTTTGGTGTGTAGATTTCACGTGTAAGTGAAATCTTGCGGCATTCGTACTTCTCTGACTTCCTCTACTCTAGGACCATCCATGTTGTTGTAGATGACAAATTTCAATCTCGTTTCTGGCTGAGTCATTAATATTCTATTATATCTATGCACCAGCTCTCCTTTCTTTAGGCATTTATTAATGGACACTGAGGTTGCCTCCATGTCTCGAAAACTGTAAATAATGAACATGTGGACTCACATGTCCCTTCGAAGTAGTGTTTTCGGTTTCTTGGGATAACTACCCAGAGATGGGATTACTGGGTCATTCTTAGTCTCTTGTGATAGCCTTTCTTTGAATGTCTCTTTTGTCTGATCTAAGCATTGCTACCCAGCCTTTTTTTTTCTTTTCATTTCCATGTTGGTGACCTATCCTTTCTCATTTCTTTACCTTCAGTCTGTGGGTGTCCTTCAATCCGAAGTGAGTCTCTTGTAGGCAGCATATGCGAGGGCCTTGTTTTCCTATCCATTGAGCCATTCTATGTCTTTTCACTGGAGCATTAAATCTCTTAACACTTAGAGTAAATATCGACGGGTATGTACTTATTGCTATTTTACTATTCACATATTTATTATTTTTCCTCCACTTTCTGCTTCCTTCTTTCTTCTCTTTTCTTTTCATTCCTTCTCCTTTCTACTCTTTCCACCCCCTTCATGTCCTCCTCCTCCTCCTCCTCCATCTTCTGTTTCTTCTTCATCCTTTTAACATTTCTTGTAATTGTGGCAAGGTGGTGATGAACTCCTTTGTCTCTTCCTTGTCTGGGAAACTCTTGTCTGTCCTTTGATTCTAAATGATACGTTTGCTGGGTAGAGGAGTGTTGGTTGCGGGTCTCTGCTTTCCATCACCTTGAATATGTCCTGCCAGTCCCTTCTGCCTGCAGAGTTTCTGTAGAGAAATCAGCAGAAATCAGTGCATGGGAGCTCCTTTGTACATAACTAACTGCTTTTCTCTTGCTGCTTGTAAGCTCCTCCCTTTGTTTTTAACATTTGGCACTTTAAATATGACATGTCTTGTGATCCTCTCTGGGTTCCTCTAATATGGGGCTCTCTGCACTTTCTGGGATTGGGTGTACTGTTATTGTATGTAAATCAATGCAAGGGACAGATTCCGTGACTCTTTGATCGTCTACATTTGCAATGTCTGATAAACTAAAAGATCAGGTGCTCTCAAAGTCCTCCTGGACGATCTCTCCACTTTTGAATGTAAATCTATCAGAACAGAAGTTACGTGAGCCTCTTCATCGGGCTGATATAGACAAGTAATAGTCAATGTATTTCCCACCCCGGACAACACACCAAGTGACCTGGGCTCTGGCCCTGTGCTACCGTTTCCCCATCTCGGATTACTCCTGGAGAGGGACCCATGGTCTGTACGGGTTGCAGAGTGGTACCTTCTCAAGAGTCTGAAGAGATGTGGAATTTACCAGGAAACCTTTAATCCAAGAGATGGGCACCTAGATGAGGGTTGCTACGAGAGGATTGGGAGACCAACTCCTCAGAATATTGGGGGTGGGAGGGTCACAGGGAGATGGGTCACATTGAACTCACATGCAGTCTCAAACACAGCTTTGATGCTGAGCATCCCATCCCTTCTTCAACAGGCTTTTCAGGGGCGTGAGAGCCTTGGTCTCAGGCCAGAGTTCTCAGATAAGTAGAGGAGGAGACTCAGGCTCTCATAGAAATGACATTGGTGAACCTGAATGAGGAAGGTGGAAGGACCCAGCCAGAAGAGTAGCCCCCCATAAAGTCTTCGTCCCAGTTGTCAGCCCTGTGAGGTTCAGAACAGCCCTGCCTGACCACTTATGTCGAACGGTGACTTTCGGTTGATGTCCACGGAAGGTGAGGATTTTGTGTGAAGGCTCTAGTCTCAGATCAGCAGACAGTGTAGTCCCAGCAATGATGCAGAGACCAAGAGGAGACCCTGCATGGGTACCAGTCCACCACAGCTGACAGGCCATACCTAACCACTCATCTGCCGTTCCCATGGGAGGCCCAGGCAAGAGCTGACAGGTTTGAGTCCGACTTGAATTCTGCCTGCAGGGTTTCAAAAAGGTGAGATTGTGTTTTCCAGGCTGACTTTTCAGCAGAGGGTAGAATCCAGGCCTGAGAGTGTCAAGGGAAAAATAATCTATGAGAGATGAGGCAATGGGCTACTCCAGAACAGACATGTCCACGAAATGTCCTGCTTTGCAGTTGCCCTTGCCAGATCACAGGCAGAGCTCAGGCCACGACTAGCTCTCCTTTCCAGAAAAGGAATGGTCTCTGAGACTTCAAGTCCTTGGACTGATGGGCGAAGCTCGATTCAGCAAAGGAAGGTACCTGGTTCCCGACGGCAGTCAATAGGATGACAAAGTCATGGAGAAGAGGGCCACTTAGGCCCTGTCCCCGTAGTCAGAATTGAGACCATGTCACCTAGTCTTGGTGACTTGATGAGTCATAATCACCTTCTCCCAGAACATCTCATGGATGTGCGGCACATCTTCAAAGAGGGCAGCCTGTGTCAGCAGAAGGAGGATTTCCAGCTTGTGCCAGGACCCACGGTAAGGACTCAGAAGGGGGAAAGGACCCTCCACCTCATCAGATGAGGAAACGTCACCTCTTCCTCAACATTTTCAGGAAATTGGGGTCCTTAGCGTGAAGGGGTAGGTCTCAAGTCAGGATAGAATATTTGCAGTTTGTGCCAGGAAACAGGGTGAGGACAGTAAAGAGTGGGAATGCCACCCACATCATCTGTGGGCAAAATGAAACTTCCCCACTGCCGGTTCTAGGGGACCAAATGCAGAGATGTCTGCCAGAGGGGCCCATCTCTTCCCACTCAGGAATAAGTGACAGGGAAGTGAAGGTTTCGATCTGACAGTGGCATTTCGATGTCATCACTATCCGATGGTGGCATTTCGATGTCCTACACCTGCCCAGATGTCAATATAGCACTTGAGTTGGATCCCTGAGAGGAACCATCTTTTACAGTGCCTGAACATACCTGCCGCACCTTTCATTCTTGTGAGACTGTGAGCAGCTATGGCCACATAAGGCCATCCCAAATTCTTCCTGCTGGACCACAGGTGGTGTGGCTCTTACTACTTACTGGACAGGCTTAAAGGCAAGAAAGTGGGGAGTCTTGAGCCATGAAAGGTGTCAAATCGGGAAGCTTGAGTCAGGACTGAGGGATCTGACCAACACCGAATAGAGAGTACAGGAGAGAGTCGGGTCCAGCCCGTTGATATAAGCTGGAGAAAGGTCAGGGCAGGGCTATCGGGTGAGGCTCCCCCTCACCCCATCATACCAGGTCTAAGGGAAGTAAAGCCTTTCATTTTAACGTGCGGCTACCAGGCATCAGAACGGACGAATGTGATACATGGCAGACACTGCAGCAGGCGCATTACATGTCCTACTCACCTTCCAGAAGTCGAACGGACAGGGCTCCTCAAATAAGGAGGTTCAGAGTAAAGAGCCTGAAGCTTGCTCACAGTGTTTAATAATCTGCCAAAGATCACATGGGTGGGTAGTGACAGGGATGGAACCAGACCCTTGATTTGACTTAGTCTAAAGCCCACGCTCTTCAATTCCCCGAGGCCTGAAGGCAACCTTGTGTCCCTTCATTCACGTTTCTTTGTCATTAAGCAAAATAAATTCCAAGCAATGAGAAGTTAGAGGCTGCATCCACTCTTGGACACCCAGACTTCTCGGCGAGGGGAAAGCCTTGGCCTCAGGGCAGTGTCCTCGGGTCAGGAGAAGGAATCCTGGGTTGGGGACATAGCAAGTTGAGGACCCCGAACGAGGAATGTGGGGAACACTGACTCCAGAACAGTGGTATTCCATAGAGACACAATTCTGCCGTCACCGTGTCAGGACCCAAACATCGCGGCCCTAATGTGGCTCACGCGAACTTCCACCTGGGAGGTCTCAGAGTGGGACGGACCTCGGTGGGAGCAGAGGAAGCTCATGTGAAGGAGGGTGGAGGCCCTACACTGACCATGAGTGAGGTGAGGATCCGGAGGGACGAAACAAGGAATCGCTCGTCCCACAAATGAGGGGCTTTTAAAGATCCCCGATCCTCCCCTCGGCTGCAAAAGGTTCCAGACGCAGCTATGAGGGTGCTAAGCTGCCGCATTTCTGCCCGGTTGACCTCAGCGAGGAAAGGCCCTCATCTGACAGACTCGGGTCCCACTTCTGCAGTGCGAGAATTCGTGGCCATAACAGGAGTCAGGGTGCGGACACCCAGGCCAAGGAGGTGATCCCTCCCTTGCACAGGATCTCTCCCACACAGAGGGAGCCCCACAAAGTCCCGTCCCACTCGTTGGGCATGCAAGGCCCCAGGCAGATGTCTTCGCAAGCCCAGCGTCCTGACTGCATCCCTGAGGACTCAGGACAGTGAAGGATTCCTGTGGGGCCTGGCGCGCTCGGGTCAGTCAGGGGAGGAGTCCCAGGCTCTGACCGAGGATCCTGAGTGAGGACCCCGAGCGAGGGTCTTGAGACCACCGAGTCCTCACCGATGGGGTCCCACAATGAACCACCCTGATTGGTAGGCCATAGGGACCGCCCATAAGTGTTGCCAGGTCTTTCTCACAACTGCTACAAGATGTGATTGATGAGGACGTTGGCTTCAGAGTCTAGGAGCTCGGACTTTTCCAGAGCTTTGGTTCAGAGCAGGCTGGCGTCCCACCTGCGGTCTGAACTCAAGGTGAGGATGTGATTGTGGGCGGACTGGACCAAGCACGTCCACATACCTAAGGTTGCTCAACAACGTCCCGCCCCTGAGACCCGATGCAGAAGGTCTCTCGGAGATCTCTCGCTAAGGTCTGTCTGCATAGTCTCCGGGAAGAAAGCTTTGGTCTGAGACATTAGCTCTGAATCTTCTGATCAAGGCAATGGCCCTAAGGAGACTCAAAGAGCGGGACCTGTGTGCCAATGACAGGCTCTCCCCACATGAAAGACAGCAACACAAAACAGCACCCCTACTCTCAGTTCTGGGAGTCTCCAGGCAGGGGCAGTCATATTTGGCAGGCCCTGACATCCACGTTGAACTACAGGGAGGGAAGGCCTTGTGTGGAGGCTGGGGGTTCAGGTCAACAGAGGAAGGAGACCCGTGCTCTCATAGATAGCAAATGAGGACCCTGAAGGATGGCTTAGAGAACCCCGGATATCAGTCAGGCTGGACCACCCACCCACACCACCCACACCCCGCCATGTTATTTCTGTCTGGAGTGTCTGAGACTGGAGAGGGTGATAGACTCATTGAGCGGCCTGAATTCTGTGGGAGGAGGCATCCCGGGGCTTCACAGAAGTCAGGGTGTGGACCGTGCAGAAAGACCGATGAACCCAATCACCCCACAGCCAGAGGAGACAAAGGAGAGTCCCCAGTCCTTCCTTGAAGCACGGAGGGGGACGGGGCATGGAAGTCAGGTGTAGGTGAACCCTCTTTTATTTTTATGGTAACGTGTTCCTGACAGCCTTTGTTGATTACAGGGTTGTCTGATCAGCAGATGGGGCTATCCCATGCCTTACCTAGAGTGAAGCCGAGGACGCAGAATGAGGCCTGAGGAGCCCAGGACAGTGATTCCCAAGGATCTGTCAGCAGTGGGTGCCCCCTGGCAGGGACTGTGGTTTGAGGTGCCCCTGAAGATCCAAGAAGATGAGGACCTACATTCGAGGTGTAAATTTAGAGTAGCACAGAGGAGGGCGCCCAGGCCTTGCCAAACGCCTATGATGGTATCGAATGTGAACTGAGAAGACCCCCACACCATAGAGGACACGGGGCTCCTCAAGGAATATGCTGCTTGCTGTTGCTGTCACCCCTGTTAAGCACCAAGTAGGACTGGCTGGCTGAGGCCTGAGGATCACTTTCAGGATTTCCATCCATTTCTCAGAGGACAGGTCCATCGGACCAGGACCCCTGTGGCTTCCTAGAGCACTGTCCTCAAGGACAACTGCAGAGGTGGCCTTCTTAAGGGCGTGGTGGCATATACCTCATGAAGGTGCTCACACCCCCTCATCCTCTCTCCTCTCATACCGAGAACATCTGCTGTCCTACCCACACTCCTGCCTGCTGCCCTTTCCACAGTCATCATGCTTCCGGGTTGGAAGAGAAAGCTGCGCATCCGTGAAAAAGGCCACCAGACCCACGGTGCGTCCCAGGTTCTCCCTGCTGCCAAGGGGAAAGCACTCCCCTCCTCTCCACGTCCTCCTTTGGGAGCCATTGTGCACGGAAAGCCTACTGCTAGGTCACGTAGCCCCCGGCAAGGTGCCTCAGAGAGCCCGATCGACCATCACCAGGTCTGAGGGTTTTTCTCACACAACACCATCCCCAGGCGCCAACTGCACAATGGAGAGGAAGCAACGTTCCTCCCGGGCCCCACCTTCCAGAGTGCCGTCTCCACAAGATCCTGTACGCAAGATGACGGGTATGTTGGTGCTCTCCCTGATGCAGATGTACATAATGAAAAGGCCAGCTAGGAAAGCAGATGTGATGAAGACTGTCAGGAGAAAGTACAAACATCTTTTCTTTGACGTCCTCCGAAGAGCATCTTTCAGCATGGAGGTGGTATATGGCGTTGACCTAATGGAAGTTGATGCTACGCAGCATTCCTATATCCCCGTCGACAAAATGGATCTCCCCAACAGTGGGTGGGTGAGCCGTGCCAGCAGATTCCCCAAGACCTGTCTCCTGATGAGTCTCCTGGGCCTCATCTTCATGAACGGCAAATGCACCACTGAGGAGGCCATCTGGGATTTTCCGAATAAGACGAAGGTGTATGCCAGAAAAAGACACTTTATCTTTGGGGAGCCCAAGAAGCTCATCACCCAAGATCTGGTGAAGCTTAAGTACCAGGTGCCCCACAGTGATCCTGCATGCTACGAGTTCCTGAGGGGTCTGAGAGCCCACGGTGAGACCAGCAATACGAGGGTCCTGGGGCTTTTCGCCATGATCAATCATACGGTCCCCAGTGCCTTCGCATCCTGGTACAAAGAGGCTTTGCACCATGAGGAAGAGAGAATCCAGGCCACAGTCCACTAAGGGCTGACCCCAAAGCCGTGGCAGCGAATGATTCAGAGCAGGACGCAGCAGGGCCTCCGACACCTAGTGAAGTCGGCGCGGATTCTTCACTTTCTGCTTGCAAAGAGCACTCAGCGGTCCAAGGAATGGCGAGCTGAGTGTGAGCGCGTGAGTGGGTGGCACCCTTGGGTTCCCGTTCTGTGTGGGTGCTTTGGAGATTGATCTCTGTTGTTACGTCATGCTCCTTTTCAGTGGAGTAAGTTCTACATGAAGGTTAATCTAGTATTATGTTCTAACATAATGAAATATATGGGTCACACACATGGTTGTTTCTCAGGTTGAAGAGTTTTCCTGTTCCCTAAAACAAATGTGGAAAACGTCCGTCTTCCTTAGTAATCTGGAGCCGGATAACACGGCATCGGCATATGCATTTTCTTGAACTGTGAAGAAATAAAGCAGTACAATATAGGGAATGAAGACATCGAGGGGAAAAAAAATGTTAAGATTGCAAATATTGGGCTTCCCAATGCCTTTTATTCTGTGTTTTATAAAGTTGTAACTTACAGCATGTTCTTGGCTACTTCAAGATTGTAGAATTAAACCATAAAGTATTAGACCCTGTGCTCACAGGTTCATTTATTCTCCAAATGGTAATTGAGGATCTACTCTACGAACACTCCGTGCTAGTGCTGCCGGAGCTGAGAAAAAGAAGACCTAGCCACGGATCATAACATTATGGAGTCGACGAGTCCACGAGCAGCTCGCATGATAGGGAAAGGGCGATACACACTCTCAGACCCAAAGCGCAAATGAAAAGACAGGATGAAATCCGAAACAGGTGGCTCCAGATGAGAGCACTCAAGTGTAAATGTCCTGAGGCGAGGCAGTGCCACCGGACCTTGGGAACATAGAAGTCCCTGGGTGGGAGGGCATTTCCTTTAGCTGCATGGTGGGCTGAAAGAAGTTGTGAAAGTCGTGAGCATGGGCCTGATACCCGGATAGATGGTGGGCCGCATACATCAAGGTCTACGCCTTATGTGGGAAACCGCACTTAACAGTTACTTTGAAATTCTGACCAGACCACAGAGAAATCACCGAGAACTGGAATGAACGTGTGCTGTGCTCTTGACCCAGTGCCAGAGAACATGGTGTGCCAATTAGATATTTCATGCACATCGTCTCCGGGGAGTTTCTGGGAAATACGAGTGATAGTCCCTGGAGGTGGGATGCCCAGATTTCGCTGGTCTGGCACTCTTTGCCCTGAGCTGGGGGAGACTGAGTCCATTCCTTAAACAAAAGGTGTTGAAACAGTTTCTCTTGTATATAATTTGGCAGCCTCTGGGCAAGGTTGTTGCTGGTGGTGCAATGAATGAAACTAGAAATGGCTATGAAAGAAAAGCAGCTGAGAAGGGGGTAAGTCTTTGGTCCGGGAAACATACTTTGGGAGCGTTCTGCTCTATCCACAGAGGAAGTCTACCTCCCATTGACATAGAATGATGTACTCTGATGGGGGAAGTTTTACGTAACTCTCCCTGGTAAGCAGTATTTTGCGTGATAGCATTTTCTCTGTCCTGGAGCGCTGATATTCTCGGACATCTCCTGGATTAAAAACTAAGGGGCCGTGAGGGGACCGAAACTCCAGGGGACGGAAGAAACATAAAACAACTGGCAGCCTTTCAAGTCTCAATGCAGGCACTCTGCGTGCATTCTATTCATTCCACCAGTCCCTGAGACAGAGCTTACGAAAGCCACTGCACACATGAACAGCCTGAGGCACACAGACTTGGGTGATGTGCCTAAATACACAAAGCTGTTAAGTGGCACGGATGGCAAAGGGGTGGTCTTGCCCAGGGAGGTTTTAATCCAGAGACAGGAGCTATGATGAAGATCCCCTTAAAGGAGGTGTGGGCAGAGCAACATGCCAAGCAAAGGTGTCTGCCCGGGCACTCCGACACATGTTCTTCAGGGTTTTCAGGAACTTCTGAGTCCCGCACAGGGAGGATGACCTCGGGTCAGGAGAGGGAGGAGTCCCAGTCCCCGAGAATTATGCAGGCGAGGACCCGGAATGAGGCCTGAGGGAAGCACCCACGCAGAACCGCGTGGCCCGCAAAAGCACAGGGGTCCAAACCGAGACCCAGAGGAGCTACCACTGAGGAGTCCCCACCTGCGTGGTCACGGGGAGGGAAGGACCTTGTCATAGGCTCGAACCCCACCTCTGCAAAGGGTGGAGCCTCGGCCATAACCGGAGTCGAGGTGAGGACCCTCAGTGCTAAGGACAGGATCTGGCCCCCAAGCGGGAGGCTCAAACCGTCCCGCCCTTCTCGTCAGCGCTGTGAGTGAGGCCCAGGGCACACGTCATAAGCAGTGCGCCCCACTTCCGCACCGGGACTCGGGAGGGTGGGGCCTCCGGTAGGCGCCTGGAGGACTCGGGTCCCAGGCCCTGACGTCACAAAAGCAAGGACCCTCCACGACGTCCTACGGGCCACCGACTCCTAAACGACGAGGACCCGCAGAGCCCCGCCCCAGCTGTCAGCCCTCGTACATCCGGGACAGCCCTGGCGGAAGGGACTCCCGGACTTCCGCTGCGGGGCGGGGACCGAGGACCGTTTCCTGCTGCGCGAGCGCGGCCTTGGCTCGGCGGGTCGTGGATTCGCGGGTGCGATCTGCGGGCAAGGTGAGGACCCCGCGTGGGAACGGGACAACGCCACCCCCATAGCGCAGGTGCCCCCGCCGAAACGCTCCCGTGCGGTGCGGCCCTGAGAGGCCCCAGCGGACTGCGTCGGACTGAACGGGGCCTGAACTGGGTCTGGAGGGTGTTAGGGAGAAGGGCTTCCTCTGCGGGAGTACCCCGATTGGACAGATGGAGGACATCTCCGTCCGAACTGGGTTGGAAATGAGGGCCCCGAGTGCTCGTGAGCAGAGCTCTACCCAGAGAGGGCGCCACGCGGATCAGCGCCCCTGCGTGAGCTCCGGGAGGCCCCAGGCAAAGGAAACAGATACAAAGCAGCTAAATTACCCTCTAGCTGCGAGTAACGGACTGGTGGGCTGTAGCCGACAACCCCCAAAGTGAGCACGGAGGTCCCGGGCAGAGTTGGCAGGCTGTGTGTCCGCACGTTGTCCGTGGAGATGGTTTCGGGGAGGGAAGGGCTTCGGTCGCATGGAGGAACACTGGTTGGGCAAACGGGACCCAGTCCTGAACAGGATTCAGGGTTATGACACCGAGCGAGGATGGGGGACCCCTCCCAGCAAGTAGGGGGCCACATAAAGCCCCAGCGGTGTTTGCAGCCCTGGGGACCTGGGCATGTGGACCTCAGGAGTTGCTCTCACTTACTCGAGCATCTCATGGAGGCAGGAGACGCGGTCAAAGGGGACAATCTCAGGTCGGAAGAGTCAGAACTTAGTGTTTAGCCAGGTTTCATTGAGAGAACTTGAGGCCTGTGAGAATGTCCCACACCATATCAAGGGGGCCACGGTGAATTTTCTCTGTTTTCAGCACCGTCGGACCTCAAAGATACATGTGCCAGTCATTAGTGCCCCTCAGTCCCCACTCGAGGTACAGGGATGTGAAGGTCTTGGTCTTAGCGGTGTGGTCCCACAAGAGCAAAGGGAGAAATCTTAGACCCTGTCAGAGTCCAGGTTTGACCCTGAGTTGGGATCCTGCGTGGGACCACCTGCTGTAGGGCCTCCACCTGTTTGCAGCAGCTCCCACATTTGGGAAACCAGACTTGGTCAGATAAGGTCCGCTTCACTGTCTTCTATTGGGAATGACACTGGTTGGCTCTTACTATGAGGAGTTCTGTACCTGCACCCACGTTGAGGAATCTGAGTAAGGACTAAAGGTTACTAAACAACCGTGAATAAAGAGGACATCAAAGCACGTATCCCAACACTTTGATGTCAGCCCAAGGAATGTCAGGGTAGGGCCTTCAGGGTGCGCATGCCCCTATCTTCATATCAGGACTGCGGGAGGTCACGTCCTTAGTGTGAAGGCAGCCACACCGGTCTTTGAAAGAGGAGTGCTGCCAAGCCTGCCAAGGACCCACGGTGAGGAGCTTGACTGACAACTGAGGATCCAGATGCACTCAGGACAGAAAGGATCCTGCTCAGCTGTCAGCACAGTGTGTCCCCAATTGGGAGGTAGATTGAGGCGTCCGTATTTCATTTGTATAACTAGGTCCCTTTAATCTTTGAGGTGTCAATATCAGAGTGGTAGAGGTGAGCGTACCCAGTTCCTGCCCAGTGTTGACAGGATAATACAGAAGATGAACACAGACGACCGCACAGGGCAGACACAGGGGCCCCCACTGCCAGCGCCTGCTGTCACCGGACTGAACCCAGGGCTGGGTGCGTAGGAGACAGCGTGAGGCTCTCACGATGGGTACTATGGTTCACGTAGGGGATTGTCAGGGGACGACTAGCCAGGAGAACAGGAGCCTTGTGGGTTCCCAGAGCAGTGCCCACAGGTTAACCTGTAAAGGAAGCCTTCGGTGAAGTCAAGGGCGATCCTCCCTGTCGGAGGTGCTCACCTCAGGTCATTCTCTATCCAGCAGGTGCGAAATCACCTGCCCACCGGGCCACAGTCCTGTCTGCTGTCCGGGACCACAGCCACCATGCCTCGTGGTCAGAAGAGTAAGCTCCGTGCTCGGGAGAAGCGCCGCCAGAACAGAGCTGAGGCCCAAGGTCTTAAGAGTGCTCAGGAAGCCACAGCAGAGGAAGAGGCCACTGCCTCCTCCCCTCCTGTTACTGGAGATGGTGCCTCGAGCTCTTCTGCTGCTGGCAGTCTCCAGGCACCTGCAAGTGTCCCAGCTCCCACCAGTGCCGCTGCGGGTGTTTCGTGCAAAAGATCTGATGTACGTGCCAAGAGCCATGTTCAGAAGAGTAGAAACTCCCAGGCCACACCTTCCAGTCAGGGCTCGGGCCACGACCTTCTCTCTAGGAAGACCGGTATGTTGGTGCACTTCCTGCTGTGTAAGTACAAAATGAATGAGCCCATTAAGAAGGGAGACATGCTGAAAGTCATCCACAAGAGGTACAGGGAGCACTTCCCTGAGATCCTCAAGAAAGCCTCTGAGCACATAGATCTGTTCTTTGGCCTGGAAGTGAAGGAAGCCAAGCCCAACAGTCAGTCCTATGCCCTTGTCTGCAAGCTGGATGACGTCAGTGATGGGAGTGTGAGCTATGCCTGGCAGTTTCCTACAAAAGGGATTCTGATGCCGCTGCTGGGGTTGATCTACTTGAATGGCAACTGCGCCTCTGAGGAGGAGGTCTGGGAACTCCTGAATGTTTTGGGTGTCTATGCTGGAAAGACACACTTCATCTTCGGGGAGCCCAGGAAGCTTATCACCCAAGATTTGGTGCAGGAAAAGTACCTGGAGTACCGGCAGGTGCCCGGCAGTGATCCTCCATGCTTCGAGTTCCTGTGGGGCCCAAGAGCCCAAGCTGAATCCACCAAGGTGAAAGTCCTGGACTTTTTGTCCAAGGTCAATGATACCGTTCCCACTACCTTCCCTCCTCATTATGAAGAGGCTTTGAGAGGTGAGCAGGAGAGAGCCCGGGCCACCGCTGCAACCGCGGCTGGCACTACTGCCAAGGCCAGAGCGCGCGCTCCAAGGCCACGTCCAGCTGCTGCCCTCCCCCCGTGCTCCAAGGCCCCGTCCAGCTGCTGCCCTCCCGCCGAGTGAGCTCTGAGGTGGATTCTTCACTTTCCTGTTACAAAGGCCTGTTAAACTGTGTTCCGAATATCTATGAATGTGTATGTCGTTGTCTTAGGTGTTTTTGTGCATTTCAAGCGGTGTTCCTTTATAAAAAGAGTTTATATAGATTAGATATATAAGTTTGTGAATGGCACGGATCGCACATCCATTGCCCTGTGTCAAGATCAGGAGTAAGATTTTGTTTTTGGAAATAGGCTTCGAAAGCCAGACAGAAAAAGTCGAAAATCCCATGATATCACTTATATGTGGGATATAAACCTAAAAACGACAAATGAACAGGACAAACAAACAGAGACTCATGGACATGGACAATGGACTAGTGGTTACCAGAGTGTAGGGGGAAGGGGTGTGAGTAGATGATGGGGAAAAAAATTCAAATTATTTCTTCAGTGAAATACAGAAATAATAAAAATTATACGCATTGAAAATCCCATAAATGCTTCCGTGGTCTAGAAGAAAATAATATGGCTTTAAGATAGCAATATCCTTGGAAATATAAATGAATCCACACAAAAAGAGTTGGGATCAGAATATAGAATGCTATAGAGAGCGAGAGAGTAAAAGCTGGTGTATTCTTACATTGCCTTACTACATTTGGTCTCTCTTTTTATACCTTTAAAAGATGTTACCTGCGTTCGCTTATGTTCTTCAAGCATGTTTGAGAATATAAAGAATTGTGCTTGTACCTCTTTGTTCATGGCTTTTCTTTTACACAGTCATCATTGGAGCATCAGCTCTTTGGAAGTCTTCATGCGTGCCCTGGGGGTGTTTAGTCAAAGAAGGCCCAGCCCTTACCTGAATAGTTATACAGGCTAGGGGGAGCTATCATTACAAAAGAGGGTGAGGTCTGCTCTACTTCTTAAGGAGCAGGTAACAAAGGAGAGTAAAGAGGGTTTAGAGAGCACAGATTACAGAGCTTTCACTGTTAAGAGGCATTTTGGCCCACTGGGAGGTTTTCTTTTTTCTAGATCACTGCATATTTCATGCCATGCTGTAAACAAACAAAAAATTCCAGCTGCATAAATGGTAACTGCTGAGGTCAAGGTAATCATAGCAATATTTCTATTGCCTAATGTCTCGGTACAAGACTGGCAGAGTGATGGATGCGTTCTCTATAACACATATATGACGACAGGGCTGATCAGACTCACTGGAGAGTGGGCAGCCTGTCTCATAGAGTTAGAGTTTGGTAATGTGCCAAAGGTCAAGGGGCTAGTAAGTGCAAGGCTCAAACTTGATATCTCGTCTAAATTACGGTAAGCCCACTATTCTACTCTCCCACCCAGAGACGTAATGCGTACTCCTTATCTCTTTTTTCTAGTTTTTAAAATTTTACGGTTACACTTTGTATGCAATATTGTATTAGTTTAAGGTATACAACACAGTGACTAGACATTTATATAACTAAGGAACTGATCTTCCCTCTAAATCCAGTACCCACATGACCATACATCGTTATTACGGTATTGTCGACTATATTCCCCATGCTGTACGTTACATGCCCATGCCTATTTTGTGACTAACAACTTGTACCTCTTAATCCCTTCCCCTTTTCAAGCATCACTGCGCCCCACTCCCATCCAGGAACCATCAAAAAGTTCTCCGTGTCTATGAGTTTGGCTCTGTCTTGTTTATTTGTTTTGGTGTTTAGATTTCATGTGTAAGTGAAATCTTTTGGCATTTGCCGTTCTCTGACTTTCTCCACTCTAGGACCATACGTGTTGTTGCACATGGCAAGATTTCAATCTATTTTCTGGCTGAATCATTACTATTTTACTGTATCTATGTACCAGCTCTTCTTCCTTCATTCACCTATTGATGGACACCAAGGTTGCCTCCATATCTTCAAAATTGTAAAGAATGCTGCAATGAACACATGGATTCACCTGTCCCTTCAAAGTAGTGTCTTCTGTTTCTTGGGATGAATACCCAAGGCGGGATTACAGGGTCCTTCTTCGTCTCTTGTTGTATCCTTTCTTTGAATGTCTATTTTGTCTGATCTGATTATTGCTACCCAGCTTTTTTTTTTTATCATTTCCATTTTGATGGACTATTTTTTCTCACCCCTTTACTTTCAGTCTGTGGGTGTCTTTCAATGTGATATGAGTCTCTTGAAACCCAGCATATTCGAGGGCCTTGTTTTCCTATCCACTGAACCATCCTATGTCTTTCATTGTAGCGTTTAATGTTTTAACGCTTAAAGTAAATGCCGATAGGTATGTACTTATTGAAATTTTTAATATTCATATATTTATCATTTTCCCTCCATCTTCTGCCTCCTATTCTCTGCTTTCTTCTTCCTGTTCCTTCTCCTTCCTTCTCTTTTCTCAGCCTCTTTCTCCTCCTCCTCCTTCAAATTCTTCCTCGTCATCCTTCTAACATTTCATGTAATTGAGGCAAGGTGGTGATGCACTCCTTTATGTCTTCCTTGTCTGGGAAGCTCTTATCTATCCTTTAATTCTAAATGATATCTTGGCTGGGTAGAGAAGTGTTGGTGGCAAGTCTCTGTGTTTCATCACTTTGAATATTTCCTGTCAACCCCTTCTACCTGCAGAGTTTCTGCGGAAAATCAGCTGAAATGAGTCCCATGGCAGCTCCCTTGTAGATAACTAACTGCTTTTCTCTTGCTACTTGTAAGAGTCTCTGTTTGTTTTTAACATTTGGCATTTTAACTATGATATGTCTTCTTGTGAGCCTCTCTGGGTTCATGTAATTAGAGGCTCACCGAACTTCCTGGGCTTGCATGTTTCTTTATTGTCTATAAAGCAAGCCAACAGATAATAGTTCTGTGACGGTGCGATCATGAACATTTGCAATCTTAGATACCCTCAAAAGATCGGGGGCTCTCAAAGTCCTCCTGGACAATCTCTCCCCCGTTGAAAGTAAATTCTTCAAAACAGAAGTTACATGAGCATCTTCATCTGGTCGATGTAGACAACTAGTACTTCAAGGTATGTTTTTCCATGGAAAACCCATCAGCTGTCCTAGGACTCCAGCCCTGTGCTACAGTTTCCCCATCCCACATTACTGCGGGAGAGGTACCTTCTCATGACCTTGAAGAGATGTGGAATTTAACAGGAAGCCTTAATGCCAGAGATGGGATCCAAGAGGAGAGCTGGTACAAGAAGATTGGGAGACTGATAACCCAAAAAATTGGGCGGATGGTCACAGGGAGATGGGTAACATGGAGAGTCTCAAGCACAGCTGGAGAGTCTCAAGCACAGCTTCGAGGCTGAGCATCCCCTCCTTCTTTCAGGCTTCTCAAGGGCATGAGGGCCTTGGTCTCGGGCCAGAGTTCTCAGGTGAGTAGAGGAGGAGTCTCAGACTCTCATAGAAGTGACAGTGATGAACCTGAATAGGCAAGGTGTAAGGACCCAGCCAGAAGAGTAGCACCCCATATAGTCAGCCCTGTGAGGTTCACAACTCCTGGCTGCTTGTGGCTACCGGTGACTTTCAGTTGATGCCCACGGAAGGTGAGGATTTTGTCTGAAGGTTCCAGTCTCAGATTAGCAGAGAGTGCAGTCGCAGCAATGGTGCAGAGTCCAAGAGGAGATCCTACATGGGGACCAGTCCCCCGTAGCTGACAGGGTCACACCTAACCCTTCCTCTGCTGTTGCCATGGCAGTCTCGGGCAAGAACTGACAGGTTCAAGTCCGCCTTGGATTCTGCCTGCAGGGTTTCTAAAGGCGAGATCGTGCTTTACAGGCTGGCTTCTCAGCAGAGGGTAGATTCCAGGCCTGACAGTGTCGAGGGAAGTTTCCTCTATGAGACATGAGGCAATGGGCTACTCCATAACAGATATGGAATGTCCCGCTTTTGCAGCTACCCGAGAGAGGTTACAGGCAGAGCCCAGGCGTGAAAGGGGAAGGTCTTGGGGACTTCAAGTCCTTAGACTAATGGGGGAGGCCCAATTCAGCAGAGGAATGGTACCTGGTTCCCGACAGCAGTCAACAGGATGACACAAGTGACAATGGAAGGATCCCTCCCGGAAAGAAGAGAGCCACTTAATCCCTGTCCCCTTTTTAAGAAGTCAGGTTGTGTCACCTAGTCCTGGTGACTTGATGAGTCATAATCTCCTTCTCCAAGAACATCTCATGGATGTGAGGCACATCACCAAAATGTACGCCCCGGAGCAGCAGAAGGAATTCCTGCTGCTTGTGCCAGGATCCAAGGTAAGGACCCTGAAGGCCGAAAGGACCCTCCACCTCAGCAGAGTGGAGAGCAACACAAATACCTTCCACTACTGTTAGCCTTGGTGGACCAGGGGCTACGGTGGCCAGACGAGGAAATGTCACTTCTTCCTCAGGGTTCTCAGGGAATTGGGTTTCTTCATGTGAAGGGATGTCTCAAGTCAAGATGCAATATTTCCGGGTTGTGCCAGAAAACAGGGTAAGGACAATGAAGAGTGTGGGAATGCCATCCCACATCATCAGTAGCCACGACCAATCCTCCCCACTGCCAGTTCGAGGAGTCCAAGGGCAGAGACGTCCGCCAGTGGGTCCCATCGTTTCCCACTCAGGAGTAAGGGACAGGTCAGTGAGGGTATCGGTCTGAGGGGGTCAGTTCAATGTCAACAGAGGTAGGAATCTGAGGCCTGCCCAGGAGTCAAGGTAGCACTTGATTTAGAGCCCTGAGTGGGACCGTCTCTTACAGGGCCTGAACATGCCTGCCACCGTTTTCATTCTTGTGAGACCGTGGGCAGCTATGACCAAATGAGGCCATCCTGACATTCTCCTGCAGGGTCACAGGTGGTGTGGAACTTGCTAGAAGGGCTTCCAAACAAGAAAGAGGGGAGGCATGAGCCCTGACAAGAGTCATAACGGGGAGCCTGAGTCAGGACTGAGGGTTATGAACAACAGCGAACAGAGTGTACAGCAGAGAGTCTGGTCCTGCCCGTTGGTATGAGCTGGAAAAGGCAGGGCTATCGAGCGAGGCTCCCCCTCACCCCATCATACCAGGTCTAAGGATAGTAAAGCCCTTCATTTTAACGTGCGGCTACCAGGCGTCAGAAGGGACGAATGTGATACATGGCAGACACTGCAGCAGGCGCTTTACATGTCCTACTCACCGTCCAGCGGTCCAACTGACAGGGCTCCTCCAGTTCAATTCACAGATGCTGAGCCCGAGGCTCACTCACGGAGTTTAAAAATATGCCAATGTTCACACGGCCGGGTAGGACAGCGATGCAACCAGACCCTTGATATGATTTAGTCTAAAGCCCACACTCTTCAACTCCCCGCAGCCAGACGCCAACCTTGTGTCCTTTAATTCACTGATTTTTGCCCTTACCGCAAAATGAATTCCAAGCAATAAGAAGAAGGATCTTGTGGCCAAACTGCTAGATTGGAATGCAGAGCCAAATCGACAATTATACCAAAATAAAAGTGAGGTGCGAATAAGGGGGGAAAAGAGGTAACATTTGCTGACAATAGGATCATCTGCTTATGTGACTTCAGCTATCCTCCAAGATCAGGGACTCAAAAAACCTGACCGACTCAGCCATCTTTGTATAAAAAGTAAATCTACTGGAACAAAAGTTCCATAAGACGTGTCGATCTGGCTGGGGAAGAGAAGGAATAGAGTAAATGTTTTATGTCTGTTACAGCTCAGCCTCCGGGCACCCAGATTTGTGCTGTGGCTTTCCCACACTGCATCACGCCCAGGACAGGGACCCATTCTCTGCAAGGTTAAGAGTAGGGAATCTGCTTAGTTATCAGAGATGTGTCAGTTCCCAGGAAGCTTGTTAATTGAAGAGACAAGGACTGAATGAGGGCACCTGGGAATTAGCACAGAGGAAATCAACATCCCAGGTTACAAGGAGCCCAGCCCCTGCCTGCTGTGAGACCTGGAAGGCTCTATGCAGAGCTGTCAGGCTGGGCCTCTCCTCACTTTTTCACCACAGTTGTTAGGGAC